>NC_133125.1:99220289-100620268 GCF_048418815.1 Hemitrygon akajei | reverse complement strand
AGTGGTTGTAGGCATGTTGTTATCCCTCGGGTGACACGGAGGCTTCGTTCCATCAAAGGATCGAACAACAAGTGCTGGAAGAGCATTTCCGGGTTTTCCCGATTCGCGGTTGGTTGAATTTGCGCATCCGGAAATTGTGGATAAGGGGGGCCAACTGTATTTACAATTTTTTCAAACACTCATTGGCCACTTAATTAGATACACCTCCTTGTTAATGCAAACATCTAATCGACCAATCATGTGGTAGCAACTCAATGCATAAAAGCATGCAGACATGGTCAAGTGGTTCAGTTGTTGTTCAGGCCAAACATCAGAATAGAGAAGAAATGTGATCTAAGTGGCTTTGGTTGTGGAATGATTGTTGGCACCAGACAGGCTGGATTGAGTATCTCAGTAACAGGTGATCTCCTGGAATTTTCACACACAACAGTCTGTGGAGTTGACCCAGAATGGTGTGACAACCTAGAAGTATCTAGTGAATGACAGTTTTGTGGGTGAAAACTCCTTGTTAATGAGGGAGGTCGGAGGAGAATTGCCAGACTGGTTCATGCTGATAGGAAGGTAATAGTAACTGAAATAAGCATGCATTACAACAATGGTGTGCAGAAGTGCATCTCAATGCACAACAACTCGAAATGGATGGGCTATAGCAGCAGGATACCACACTGGATTCCGTTCCTATACCTAATAAAGTGGCCACTGAGTAGATAACCTCTACAATTCAAAGACCAGATACCACGTGACTTGTCTCCAGGTCTTTATTATTGTCTAGTACAACCAGTGTATATCTCGGAGATCCAAAGATTCAGATTTCCCTGATATTTCTGATCAAATTAATATATGGAGCCACATAAATTAAGGATAGACCTAGCCTTTCAGGCCTGCTCCACCATTTCATAAAATTGTTGATCTAACGATAAGATCAAATCCACTTTCCTGTTTACTTGATAGCCAATACTCCAAATTTAGTATTCAGTAAAAAAGGTCTCAACTGCCTTTTTTCACCCTTCTAAAGGCTCTATTAACTGAAGGGCATCCTTTTCAAATTTTCCTGCCCTGCAAAAATTTGTCTCCATCTTACATCTGTAATATGATGGCATACAACACCATGATGTTAACCAGTGGACCCATAAGAGAATCAATCCCAAGTTTACAAAGTGCCTTCTTCACAACCTTATCCACCTGTTTTGCCACTTTTCATCCCAAGGTCTCTTTGTACATCAATGTTTCTTTGGTAAGTCAAATTCTCATAGAACAAACAGAGTAAATGGCTGGGACCCAAGCACAACAAGTCGAGCCTTGAGGTGGGTGGGCTACAGCAGCAGGAGACTTTGTGAAGTGAATTACTTCACACTTATCTGAATTAAATTTAATCTGCCCCTACTCTGCCTGACTTTCTATCTACTGTATCTGCAGACAATCCTCTTCACTCTCTATGAGACTCCACCAAGTTTTGTATCATCTACAAGCTTACTTATCAGACCACTGACATTCTCATCTAAGTCTTAATATATGCTACAAGCAACAGAGGTCCCAGCACTGGTACACCACTTGTTATTCAGAAATCTCTCACTTTTGAACTCCAGCTATCATAAGCCTAGACTATCCAATTTTTATTTATTGGACAACTTGTCCATTTTTGGTATTAAAAATTAAAATGTGAAACTCCCAAAGAAACCTGCCAATGCTAGAAACCTAAAATAAAAAAAAGTACTGGATAGACTCAGGCCAGTCCACATTTCTGGGAAAATAAACATATCAGTTTGAAGACCCTCTGATCAGAATCTGGACCCTTTTCTTTTCTCCCAGATGGGATCTGAGAGGTTAACTAGTCTAGGTCTTTATTCCTTGGAACATGGAAGAACGAGGGTGGCCTTATTGAAATGTTTAAATCTATGAGAGGAATAGATAAGGCAGATGGTAACAGTCTTTTACTCAGGGGAGGCAAGACCAAAGCTAAAGGAGAGGGGAGATACTTAATACGAACCTGAGGGGCAACGTGTGTATGGAAAGAGTTGCCAGAAAAGGGGTTGAGACAGGCAAAATAGTTTCACTTATGAAGCGCTCAATGTCCAATGTCAACACATCTTTTCTTAGATTAGAGGCCTAAAACTGCTCACAGTACTACAAGTAATGCCTCACCAGTGCTTTATAAAGCCTCAACATTACATGCTTGCTTTACAGTGTCTATAAAAAGTATTCAACCTCCTTGGAAGTTTTCAAGTTTTATTGTTTTACAACATTGAATCACAATGGATTTAATTTGGCTTTTTTGACCAAAAAAACCTCTACAATGTGATCTAAATTAATTACAAATATAAACACAAAATAATTGATTGCATAAGTATTCATCCCTTTTAATATGACACACCAAATCATCACTGGTGCAGCCAGTTGTCACATAATTAGTTAAATGGAGATCTGTTTTTAAAGACCTGTGTACAGTCAAGGTGTTTCAATCAATTGTAGCAAAAATACACCTATATCTGGAAGGTCCAACTGCTGGTGGGTTAGTATCCTGGCAAAAAGTACACCATGAAGACAAAAGAACACTTCAAGCAACTCCATGAAAGGTTATGAAAAGCACAAGTCAGAAGATGGATACAAGAAAATTTCCAAGTCACTGAATATCCTTTGGAGTACAGTTAAGTTAATCATCAAGAAATGGAAAGAATATGGCACAGCTATAAAGCTGCTTAGAGCAGACAGTCCTTAAAAACTGAGTGACTGTGCAAGAAGGGGACTAGTGAGGGAGGCCACCAAGAAACTTATGACTACTCCAGAGGAGTGGCTGAGATGGGAGAGATTGTGCATACAACAACTGTCATCTGGGTGTTTCATCAAGCAAAGCTTTATGGGAGAGTCACAAAGAGAAAGCCACTGAAAAAAAACTCACATGAAATCTCAGAGTTGCCAGAGGCACGTGAGAGACTCTGAAATCAGCTGGATGAAGGTTCTGTGGTCTGATGTTACCAAAATTGAGCTTTTTGGCCATCAGATTAAACACTGCACATCATCAAAAACACACCATCCTTACCATGAAGCATGGTAGTGGCTGCATCATGCTGTGAGGATGCTTCACTGCAGCAGGCCCTGGAAGGCTTGTGAAGGTAGAGGGTAAAATGAATGCAGCAAAATACAGGGAGATCCTGGAGGAAAACCTGATGCAGTCTACAAGAGAACTGTGACTTGGGAGAAGTTTTGTTTTTCAGCAAGACAATGACCTCAAGCATAAAGCCAAAGCTACACAGGAATGGCTTAAAAAGAACAAAGACATTGTCCCGGAATGGCCTAATCAGAGTCCAGACCTCAAATCAATTGAGAATTTGTGACTGGGCTTGAAAAGGGGCTGTTCACTCACAATCCCCATACCATCAGACAGAACTTGAGCAGTTTTGTAAAGAAGGACGGGGAAAAATTGCTGTGTCCAGATGTGCAAAGCTGATAGTGACCTATCCACAAAGGCTCAAGGCTGTAATTGAATTGAATTGAATGATCTTTATTGTCATTATACATAGATACAATGAAACTCTGTTTGGCTTCCTCTCAGGCAATTAAATAAAGTGGTAGATAAAAACAAGACAGTAATAGAAAAACAGTATTAAATAGATCAGTAGCAGAAAATAAGTTGCAGCAGCACCAGAATATCACAGTAATGCACAAAGTGCCATTAGTGCAAGTAATTGTTGTTAAAGGTACATTTACTAAATACTGACTTGAAGAGGCTGAATACTTCTGCAATCAATTATTTGTGTTTTGTATTTGTAATTAATTTTGATCACTTTGTAGAGATGTGTTTTCACTTTGACAACAAAGGTCTTTTTCTGTTGATCAGTATCAAAAAAGCCAAATTAAATCCACTGTGATTCAATGTTGTAAAACATGAAAACTTACTGGAGGGGGGGTGAATACTTGTTATAGGTACTGTGTATTCTATCTTCTCGAAATGGATGCTCATATTGCATTTGTCTTCCTCAATTCCGTCTTGTGAGATAGGTGATAAGTGGCTGGAATCTCAGCAGTTCTTTGCGGCTCACCACAATATCTGAAAATACGCATCATGTGGAAACCCAAATTGATTATTATTTTAAAATGGAATATATACAGTAAGGAGAAATAAAAAACAAATATGGGAGTTATGTGTGGGAAAACAATTCAGGAAATATGAATAATATTAGTAGTAAGTAAGAAGCGTGTTTTACTCAGGTACCCATGGGATTAGGAGGAACTTTGCAGAGCTTTTCCTGAAAAAAAAAAGGTTGTGTAATTTCCATCTATTGTGCTAACACAGACTTAATAATCTGAATGTCCTTTCCTTTGATCCCACCTAAATAAACTTGTTCTACAATTCAAAATAAATTGCTCTCTTGGGATGAAAGGAAATAAGCTCTCAGATGGAAGCAAAGGAGTACCAGTTTTCCCCCTAAAGGTAAAGAAACATTTTTATTACCATCGATAATAACAACTTCCTTCCCAAACCTGGAAACCAGATGTCCATCTGACATAGTCTCTCTCTCTCCCAGTAACTTCAACTCATTGTCTCCCCCTGGAGCTTGAATGCTTGTGCTACCCTACTGATGGAAATGTTCAGGGAATATTCCAATTTCAAAGCCAGTTTATTGTCTAAGTACATATATATCATCATATACTACCCATGGAGGTATTCACATTAGATACACGAAACACAATAGAGTCAATAAAAGACTGCACCCAATGGGACAGATAACCAGTGTGCAAAAGACAACAAACTGTGCAAATACAAAAATTTTAAAAATGAAATTGCAATAATAAATAAAAACGCAACAAATTTCGAGAACAAGAGATGAGGCGTCATTGAAAGTGAGTCTGTAGGAACAGTTCAGTGAAGGGGCAGGCGAAGTTATCCCCTCTGGTTCAAGAGCCTGATGGTTGAGGGTTAATAACTGTTCTGAACCTGATGGTGTGAGAACTGATGTTCCTTCACCTTCTTCCTGATGGCAGCAGTGAGACGAGAGCACGACCTGGGTGGTAGGAATCCATGATGATGGATGCAGCTTTACAGCGACAGCGTTTCATATAGATGAGCTCATTGGTGGGGAGGGCTTGACCTGTGATTGACTGGGATATATCCACTAATTTTTGTAGACTTTTCTGTTCAAAGGCATTGGTATTTCCATACAAGACCATGATGCAACCAGTCAATATACTCTCCACCAAAGATAACATGCTGAATCTTCACAAACTTCTAAGAAAGTAGAACTGTTGGGGGAATGTTAAGGGTTTCTTCGTAATGGTGCTTACGTGCTGGACCCAGGACAGATCCCCTGAAATGATAACACCAAGGAATGTAAAGTTGCTGACCCTCTCCACCTCTGATCTCCAATGAGGACTGGTTCATGGACCTCCTGTTTCCTCGCCCTGAAGTCAATAATAATAAAGGTTACCACAGATGTAACCTTTCTCCATTATGAATAAGCATTTTGTGGCTATATATTTTCATAATTACCTTCTGAAACTTCCAATCAATTTTCCAGCTATCATATGAAAACAAGGGTAGATACTGAGAGGTGAAGAACACCATGATTCCAACAGTGAAGTGGATTAATTTACATTTAAATATAATAATATGTGTAGAGAATGTCCTAAGTGACTCATAAAACCTGAGAAAAATTGATCTCATGCCCATAGAAGAGCCACTTAAACAGATACCGATCTATTTTTCATGTCAAACAGAGAAATCATGGTGCCCATTACCATTTCTATAACACGACTTGTTTAAAAATCAAAAACTGAATCTGTTGGAAATCTGTGGAAAGATGTTAGCTGAGTATTTCAAGTATTCTGCAGAACAACTACGCGGAATAATTAACAATGGACAGGGCCTAAATGCAGCCACTTGGATTGGTTGAAATCTGTTCTTTAATGCAAGAAGCATTGAGACTAAGGGTCATGAACTTAGAGCTTAGATCAGTACCTGGAATTACGATGTTGTGGCCATTACAGAGACTTGGCTGTTGCAAATGTAGGGTTGGCTGCTTAATATTCTGAGTTTTGGATGTTTCAAAAGCGATAGGGAGGGAGGTAAATCAGAGATAATATCACAACTGCAGAAAGAGAGGACATTGTAGACAGAGAGGGTCTGGCTGGAAGTCAGAAACAGGTGGGGAGCAGTCACTCAATTGGGAGTATTCTGTAGGCCCTCCATTAACAGGACACCAAAGAACAGATAAATAGGCAGATTTTGAAAAGATGATAAAATAACTGGGCTGTTTGTCATGGGTACTTTAACTTCCCTAATATTAATTGACACCTCCTTACAGCAAACATGTTGGATGGGATTGAATTTCTTCGGTGTGTCCAGGAAGAATTCTTGGTACAAAATGTGGAAGACCAACTAGAGGAGAGGCCAAACTGGATCTAGTATTTGGCAATTAACCTGGTGAGGTGATAGGCCTCTCAGTGCACAAGCATTTCAGAGATAGTGACCACAATTCTCTGGCCGTTAGCATGGTCATGGACAAGAACAGGAACAAACAATGTGGGAAAGTATTTAATTTGAGGATGTCTAATCATGATGCTATTAGGCAGGAACTTGGGGAATCATTTGGGAGCAGGTAAACTTAGGGAAATGTACAGCAGAAATGTGGAGGTTGTTTTGGGAGCACTTACATGGGGTTTTGGATAAAGTAGTCCCAGTGAGACATAGAAAGGGTGGTAGGGTAAAGGAACCATGGTTGCCAAGAAAGGTGGAACATTTAGTCAAGAGAAAAAGGGAGGCATATTAAAGTTTAATAAGTAAAAATCAGGCAGGGCACCTGAGAATTATAAAGTAGCCAGGAAGGAGCTAAAGAAGGGATTGAAGAATGCTAGACATGGACATGAGAAAGCCTTGGCAAGTAGGATTAAGGAAACCCAAAGGTATTCTATACCTATGTAAATGTAAAGGGGGTTTCTTCTTTTTTCTTTGTTACTGTGTATGTAATCAAAATGGCTTCTTTGTTTTGTTAAAAGCAGGAATGCTTCTTTGTTGCGAGAGAGTGCTGGAAGCTTGTTTGGGTTAAAATTTACTGATAACGAGAATTGTATTCCTTTGTAAACCAATTGGGAGTAATGTTGTTCTTTCTTCTGAGTCTATAAGCTATTGTTGGTGGGCTTTTGGGGAGATCGGCGCGAGGGGTTGAGAGAGAGAGGACGCGATGCTGTAAGCTGGACGAGGAACGGACCCCGAGCGGGGGTCCAAGGCCAGGAGGTACTCCGAGGAGAGGAGATAAAGCTAGATGTGCTTGGTTGACCACTTCGGGTGGTCCTAAGCTGCGAGTCGAGGAGTTCGGAGGGGATCGAATGGTGGCCAGAAGACTTCAGTAATTGAGCTCCAACGGTTGTGCACTAAGTGGTTTGGACTTTGATAAGTTTGGCGCCTTTTCTTTATTGTTTTTCCTTCATATATACTGTATCGTTATTAATCACTTAGTTATAGTAACCTTTATAAATTGTACTCATTTAATCGCATATGGTGTACTGTCTGTTTTTGGGCGAGGCGGGGACATCACACAGCATCCACACCAGCTGATTACCCAGTTTGGCGGGGCCGAAGGCTGCTCCCCCTAGACGAGAATGAGCTGAGCGAGCCTGAGGCGACCCAGGGGGTTACATAAAGAACAGGAATATGACTAGAATGAGGGTAGGGCCAATCTGGGATAAAGGAGGAAGCATGTGCCTGGAAGCAGAGGAGGTAGCGGATGGCTTAATGAATGCTTTACTTCAATATTCACCAAAGAGAGGGACTTTGACAAATGTAAGGGTACAACAGGCTATTATCAAGATTAAGGAAGAAGCAGTGTTGGAGCTTCTGGAAAACATTAGGATAGAGAAGTCCCTGAGGCTAGACAGGATAAACTCCAGGTTACTATGGGAAGTGAGGGAAGAGATTTCTGTCCTCCTTGGAATTGGAAGTTGACAAATGTTCTGTTGTTCAAAAAAGGAAATAGGGATAATCCTGGGAATTATAGATCAGTGAGTCTTACATTAGTGGTGGGCAAACTTAAAGAGAAGATTCTTAAAGACAGGATTTATGACCTTTGGGAAAATTATAGTCTGATTAAGTTTGGTTTTGATTATCAGTATGGTTTTGTGAGGGGGAGGTCATGCCTCATGAAGCTAATTACCCTTTTTGAAGAGGTGACAAAACAAATTGATGAAGGTGGAGTGGTGGATTTTAGTAAGGCATTTGACATGGTTCCCTGTGGGAGGCTCATCCAGAAAGTCATAAGTCATGGGATCCATCAAGTTCAAGTTTATTGTCATTTAACCGCACAAATGTGTACCACCAAATGAGGCAACATTCTTCCGACTAAAGTGTGCAGCACTGTATATATAACTCAGTAAACAGTACAATGCTACTGGCGCTTCATAGACCCCAATGATCCTCTCAGCAGTCCTCGCAATGCTTTGTTGGGACTTGCAGTCAGTATCCTTGCAGTTCCTGTACCAGATGCTGATGCACGGAAAATTAGCTGTGTGAATTCACCATTAGCTTGCCCACAGAAGGCAGGGGATGGCAGCTGATGTATACTGCCAGGATGATGGTGACTACTCGTGTTCTGTAAGGATCTGTTCTGGGACCCCTGCTCTTTGTGATTTTTATAAATGACTTGGATGAGGAAATGGAGGGGTTGGTGATTAAGTTTGCAGATGGCACAAAGATTAGCAGTGTGGTGATTGCCTTAACTTACCATGGAATGTAGACAGGATGCAGAGTTGGGCAGAGAAGTGGCAGATGAAGATCATTCCAGGAAAGTATGAACTGATACACTTTGGAAGATTGAACTTGAAGGCAGGGTAGAAGGTTAACGGCAGACTCCTTAGCAGTGTGGAGGAACAGAGGGATCTTAGAGTCCACATCCTTGAATCCCTCAAGTTGCCACACCAGTTGATGGGGCAGTTAAGAAGGTGTATGGTGTGCTGGCCTTTGTTGGTCAGGGGATTAAATTTATGAGCCATGAGGTAATGTTACAGCTCTTTAAAACTCTGGTTAAACCACACAGAATGTTGTGTTCATTTCTGGTCACCTCATTATAGGAAGGATTGGAGGCTTTAGAAGGGGAGCAGAGGAGATTTACCAGGATGCTAGCTTTATTAGAGAACAAGTCTTATGAGGAAAGGTTGAGCAATGAGATAGAGTTTATCTCTCTGGAACAAAGGAGGATGAGAGGTGATTTGATAAAGGTGTTGAGGTTACATAGTTATGAGAGGCATAGATAGAGTGCTCATACCTTTTTCCAGGACGCCTGTGACCAACACCAAAGGATATCTGTTTAAGGTGAATGGAGGAAAGTTTAGGGGAGATGTCCAAGGTAGATTTTTGCAGAGCGGTGGGTGCCTAGAATGCATTGCCAAGGTGGTGGTAGAGGCAGATACATTAGGGACGTTTACTAGACTCTTAGGCAGACAGGAATAAACAAAATGGAGGGTTATGTGCTACGTAGGGAGGGAAGGTTTAGATTGATCATGGAGTAGGTTAAGATAGGTTGGCATAGAGCCTGTACTGTTCTATATTCATTGTTCTTCTTTGTTTTATATATTTTTTATTTGATCTTGTCATATGGGCATTTTTAGCAAGTATGCAATATATATACTTGATTCTTGTTAAGAAGCTGATCCATATTTTCTGAATCAAAGCAGTCCTTTTGGAAAATGTCAATTGGAGAAACTCAGTGGGTGAAGCACCTGCAATCTCTTATGTCCCTCTGGGTTTTTAAGGTAATATGGTCAAAATGACTGATCCAAATGTTTATTTTAATTGGAAATTTAAATTTCTTATTCACCTAGATGTCCTTCAAACTATTTAGTCCAGATCTTAACCACTGTACAACTGTTCCTGATTAGTGCTTCTGCAATTTCCCTTTTAACATTTTCAAAGACCTCTTATAGGAAATGATGATATCAAACATTTGTTATTAATGTTTTTATCTATATCAGTACCAAGGTATTTCCTAATTGTTACACAAATGTTCACATGTTCTTTATATTTCTTAATATGATTTTAATCATATGGAGTTGCCTTGTTGGACTTGTTTAAAGCTCTGTCAACCAAGAGTGTGTACATTTATACAAACTAGTACTGATGAAATTCCTACCCAAGTAGCTTATGAAGAGTAGTAACTCACGATATCAAAATAATCATTTATCATTGTAACAAATAGGATATCTCACAATTGATCTTTGTTAGGAACAAATCTGTCTTAATTTGTGTTAAATAGGAAGTTAACATTGTTGAATCAGATTGTGATAAAAAACTAAAGCATATGTAAATTGAAGGTATTAATAAATGAAGAAGATATGCGTTGGTGTTCCTAGTATCTTAGCAATCAGACAGATATTTTCAATCATGGTGGAGAGATTAAAAGTTCAAAGTAAATCTACTATCGAAGTACATATATGTCATTATATACAGCCCTGAGATTCTTGCCTCAGATTTTCTTGTGGGCATACTCAATAAATTGAGAGAGTAAGAGCCTACAACAGAATCAATGAAACACTGCCCAGCTGGTGTGTTCAACCAGAGTGCCAAAGACAACAAATAGCGGAAATATAAATAAACATCGAGAACATGAGATGAAGAGTCCCTTAAAGTGAGTCCACTGGTTGTGATGGAACAAGTGAAATTATCTCCTTTGGTTCAAGAGCCTGATTTTGAGAGGTAATTATTGTTCCTGAACCTGGTGGTGTGAGTCCTGAGGATCCTGTACCTTCTTCCTGATGGCAACTGTGAGAAGAGAGCATGTCCTGGGTGGTGGGACTCCCTAATGATGGATGCTGCTTTTTTGTGACAGTGTTTCATGTAGATGTGTTCAATGGTTGGGAGGGCTTTTCCCATGATGGACTAGGCCATATCCGCTACTTTTTGTAGGATTTTCCATTAAAGGACGCTGGTGTTTCTATACCAGGCTGCAATGGAGCCAGACAATATACTCTCCACTGCACCTCTGTAGAAGTTTGTCAAAGTTTTTGATGTCATGCCGAATCTCCTCAATCTTCTAAGGAAGTAGAGATGCTGCTGTGGTTTCTTTGTAATTGCAATTACGTACTGGGCCAAGGACTGGTCCTCTGAAATACTAACACTAGGAATTTAAAGTTGCTATCCCTCTCCGCCTCTGATCCTTCGATGAGGACTGGTTCATCGACCTCTGGTTTCCTTCTCTTGAAGTCAATAGTCAGCTCCTTGGTCTTGTTGACATTGAGTAAAAGGTTGATGTTACAAGAACATAAGAAATAGGAGCAGGAGTAGGCCATCTGGCCCATCGAGCCTTCCCCGCTATTCAATAAGGTCATAGCTGATCTGTCCATAAACTCAGCTCCATCTCCCTGCCTTTTCCCCATAACCCTTAATTCCTCTACTATGTAAAAATCTATCTAAATCTATCTTCAGTGAAGAAGCCTCAACTGCTTCCCTGGGCAGAGAATTCCACAGATTCACCACTCTCTGGGAAAAACAGTTTCTCCTCATCTCCGTTCCAAATCTTCTCCCCTGAATCTTGAGGCAATGTCCCCTAGTTCTAGTCTCACCTACCAATGGAAACAACTTTCCTATTTCTTTCTTATCTATCCCTTTCAAAATTTTGTATGTTTCTATAAGATCCCCTCTCATTCTTCTGAATGCCAGAGAGTATAGTCCCAGGCGACTCAATCTCTCCTCATAGGTTAACCCCCTCATCTCTGGAATCAACCTGGTGAACCTCCTCTGCACTGCCTCCAAAGCCAGTATATCCTTCCTCGTATGGAGACCAGAACTGCACACAGTACTCCAGGTGTGGCCTCACCAGTACCCTGTATAGTTGCAGCATGACCTCCCTGCTCTTGAATTCAATCCCTCTACCAATAAAGGCCAACATTCCATTTGCCTTCTTAATAACTTGTTGTCCCTGCAAGCCAACTTTTTGCGATTCATGAACAAGCACTCCCAAGTCCCTCTGCACAACAGCATGCTGCCATCTTTCACCATCTAAATAATAATCTGCTCTTCTATTATTCCTTCCAAAGTGGATGATCTCACATTTACCAATGTTGTATTCCATCTGCCAGACCTTGGCCCACTCACTTAACAAGAAGGCTGCGAGTGAATGGCTTCTTGATGCTTTATTTCATAGCAAAGTTTGATATCTCAGAATACTGTATCAGGAACCGTGGTGTACAAAGGCTGTAATAAATCTAGTCAAGAAGAAAAGCTTACAAAAGGTTCAGAGAGCTAGGTAATGTTAGAGATCTAGAAGATTATAAGGCTAACAGGAACGAGCTTAAGAATGAAATTAGGAGAGTCAGAAGGGGCCATGAGAAGGCCTTGGAGGGCAGGATTAAGGAAAATCGCCAAGCCATTCTATAAGTATGTGAAGAGCAGGAGGATAAGACGTGAAAGAATAGGGCCTATCAAATGTGACAGTGGGAAAATGTATATGGAACTGGAGGAAATAACAGAGGTACTTAATGAATACTTTGCTTCAGTATTCACTATGGAAAAGGATCTTGGTGATTGTAGTGAAGACTTGCAGCAGATTGAAAAGCTTGAGCATGTAAATATTAAGAAAGAGGGTGTGGGTTCTGGTGACATCATCATCCAGAATGGCAGCTTAAGTCAATAGCTCCTCTGGAAAAATGCATATTTTGCCCCGTTCATCCATCAAATATGAGATCTTTTGAAAATATCTGAATTGATAAGGGGGGCAAGAATGGTGAAAAAGAATGGAGATGAAAAAAGCTTCACTGTGGAGCCTGTGGACGAGAGGGGTGCAGCAAACAGCTCTCCTACCTGAACGCGTGGTAGTGAGGCTGACGATAGGCTTTGTTCAGGCAAAGCAGCAAATATGATAAAAATTCTGGAAGAGATACGGGGATTCCAAAAAGATATAAAACAGCAACTAAACGATATCGATTCAGAGCTTGCCAATTTCAATCAAAAAATAGCGGTGGCAGAGACACGAATTGAGAAGGTGGAAGATCACGTGCAAAACGTGGAACAGATACTAAGTAGGACGATAAAAATATTAGATCAACAAGAAAGTAAACTACTTGACCAGGAGGGAAGATCATGGCAGAAAAATATCAGGATATGAAATGTTCCTGAAGGAGCAGAGGGTTTGTCTATGATGGAGTTCGTATGAAAGTTGCTGCAGACTTTCGTACAAAGTCTAGGGATTCTAGAGATTCCTTTGACTATGGAGCTTGAGATTGAGGGCGCATCGTGCGCTTGTCCTGAAGCATACTGGAGACAGAGAAGATAAGCCACGCTCAATAGTAATTAGGTTCCTTCGAAGGGCCTGGGGAAAGAAGAGGGTGTTTTTGGACGGGAAATTAATACATTTCGATCATGATTACAACCCACCCCCACCCCCAGCGGTCCTGCAGTAAAGTAAAGAATCCTCTGAAGTAAAGGAAATATTAAAGCAAGGGAAGATTAGATTCCAAACTCTGTACCCTGCTAAACTGCAAGTGTTTTATGAAGATGGGATCCCACTGTATCAGACAGTGGAAGAGGCAACTACAGACATGAAGGCCAGAGGGTTGCCCGTCAGCATGATCAAACCGAGGGAAAGTCTGGCTGAACAGTTATCCCGCTCTGCTTGGGAAATAGTGAGAGAATGAAGAAAGCAGGGGACGGGAGGAGGGTGAGAGAAGTATATCAGGAAGAGACTGTGAGTTTTCCAAAGACAGCCCTCACCCCCTCCAGAAGAGCCATAAGGTTTGGCTAAATTTAAAAATGCTGATAAGCTAAACGGAAGCAAAAATAGACGGTGCTATACCTATCTGAAGAAATACTTATTATAATGTAGATTTTATATTACTCAATTATTCTTTTTTATTCATTCATTCACTCCTTTTCCCCACTTAAATGAGAATATTTTATATATATATGGGAGGAATACACAGGAAATCTTTTCTGTGTAATAGACATAGATTTGTTCACTTACATTTATGGGCACTGCACTGGGGGCCCTCAACTCACAGGTGGGAGGGGCTATCCCCCACAGCTAGATGTTTCCTCTAGCTCAACCCAGAGTCATCTACTTGAGACCGCAGCCTTGGAATCACACCTTCGTTGCCTTTTTTTTAATTATTTGCGTTTCTTGGTTCTTATTTGTTCAGGGAGTAGATCAATTAAGTTTTATTCTGCTAACTTCAATGATATATTGACAGATAAATACACATGGCTAAGGACAAAGTAAAATTCATTTCTTTCAATGTCAGTGGGCTGTTAAATCCAATCAAATGCAGTAAAATTCTATCCAAAATGAAAAAAGAACAAGCCCACATAGTATATTTACAGGAAACTCACTTAAGTGATAATGAGCATAGAAAACTAAAGAGAATGGGCTTCACTAATCTGTTTTTCTCCTCATATAAATCAGGACATAGGAGAGGAGTTGCTATTCTTATCTCAAGCAAGCTAAATTTTAAAAAAGTATTTGAAATGGGAGATAAGGAGGGCAGATATATTCTGGTAAAGGTGAATATAGACAGAAATTCAGTTACTCTATGGAATATATACACACCCCCAGGAAGTGATATTAGATTCTTTCAGAAAATTACTAATATTATGGTAATGGAAACAGAAGGTCTCCTGATATGTGGGGGAGACTTAAATTTACAATTACAACCAAAGTTAGACTCTTCCAATAGAAAAACCTATGAAACAAAATCCTTACATAAGAAAGTTAATACACTTTTTGAGGATGTTGGTTTAATTGATATATGGAGGGACCTTTTCCCTGACAGAAGGGATTACACTCATTATTCTGCTCCACATTCTGTATATACAAGAATAGACTATTTCATGACATTTGGAAAAGACAAAGACAAAATAAACACCTGTGGAATTGGGACAATAGATGTAAGTGACCACGCACCTATATATTTATCTGTTGATTTTGACCTCCAACCAAAGAATACTATTTGGAAACTAAATTCAAGTCTACTCAATGATCCATACTTTAAGGAACAAATTAAAAAAGAAATTGTCTTTACTTAGAATTTAATGATAATGGAGAGGTTTCACCTTCCATTCTATGGGATACTCTGAAGGCTGTTTTAAGAGGGAAAATTATAGCGATATATTCATATAAGCTGTGTGCATACATCTACTGATGCTTCTGGACACATCATCAGTGATGTTCCTGGAATCATCGGGTGTTTCGTGTCTTTCAACATCATTTTTTTCCTTAAAAAAATAAGGAATAAAACATTAGAGGAATTACAAAATAGTCTGAAGGAACAAGAAAAAAAACACAAATTGAATTTAGCACAGGATACATTAGAGGAAATTTAAAAAAATTAGGAATAAAATTAATAGTTCGGCTATGCAAGAAATCAAGAAAAATTTAATGTTTCTGAAACAGAGACATTATGAAAGTGGTTCTAAGTCTATGAAAATACTGGCATGGAAACTGGAAAAAAAAAGCAGAAAATACAATTCATAGAATTAGGGATCCAAGAACAAAATTGATACAAAAAAATAAGCTAAGTGAAATTCAAGAAGCTTTTGAAGTGTTTTACAAAACTCTATATTCCAAAGTTCCAGGGGGAAGCATAACCCAAATTGACACCTTCCTGAATTCCCTAGAGTTACCCACTTTAAGTAAAGAACAAAATAGAACGATGACTGCTGACATAACTGAAGTTGAATTAAAAGCTGCAATTAGTAGGCTTAAATTAAGCAAGTCACCAGGATCAAATGGGTATATGGCAGAGTGGTACAAAGAATTTAAAAATGAGTTAATTCTTGTATTAATTCCCTCACTGAACTGGGCTCAAAAAAGGCACAAATGCCACCCAGCTGGAAGGAAGCAATAATCTCAGCTATAAGAAAGCAAGGATAAAATGGAATGTGGGTCATTTAGATCCGTTCTTAATATAGATTATAGATTATTTACCTCCATCATGGCCAAATGATTAGACGAGTTTCTACTCATACTGATACAAAACGATCAGACAGGTTTTATACAACAACACCAAACACAAGACAATATACAAAGGACACTTCACATTATAGATCATCTACAAAAAAAAATGAAGCAATAGTGATAAGCATAGATGCTGAAAAGGCATTTGATTTGGTTAATTGGAATTTTCTTTACAGAGTTTTACATAGATTTTGTTTCCATGACACAATTATTAAAACTATACAGACACTATATGACAATCCTGCTGCTAGGATTAAAATCAATGGATATTTATCAAATAGTCTTACCCTCGAAAGGGGCACGAGACAGGGTTGTGCATGGTCACTGCTACTCTTCACATTATATCTGGAACCATTAGCTCAATACATCAGACAAAATTAAGATGTCAGGAGAATTACTATTAAAGGGACAGAGCATAAATTGGCTTGTTACGCGGATGACATTTTGATCTATCTAGGGCAACCAACATACTCTTTACCTAAATTGATGCAATCCTTTGAACAATATGGTCAATTATCAGGACACAAGATCAACATAGATAAAACCCAATTACTTTCATATAACTATAGCTCACCAAGAGAAATCGAAAGTAGATATCCCTGGGTATGGCACACAGAGTCTTTCAAATATTTGGGCATCATTATGCCAAAAGATTTGGCAAAATTATCAGAATGCAATTATCAGCCTATATATAAAAAAATTAAGGAAGATATAACAAGATGGAACCTAATTCCTTTTTATTGTCTCAGTTCAAGGATTGAATCTATTAAAATGAATGTACTGCCCAGACTATTATATCTCTTTCAAACCCTACCAATAGAGATTAATCAAAATCAATTCAATGAATGGAACAAAATGTTATCAAGATATATTTGGCAAGGTAAAAGGCCTAGAGTTCATCTCAAAAATTTGCAATTAGCCAAGGAAAAGGGGGGATGGGGCCTACCTTCTCTTAGAGATTATTATTTTGCAGCACAGTTGAGAGCTGTGATATGTTGGTGCAAACCATCATATGACACTCAATGGAAAAACATTGAGGAGGGGATACTTCCCATCCCCTTACAGGCGATTTTGGATGATTACAACCTGCAAAGGTACATAAGTACTACTAATAACCCATGGGTGAAATAGACTCTTAAGATACGGAAAACTATTATAAAAGAATATAAACTAGAGGGAGATATTGCATTTCTTAAATGGTGTGCATATGACTCGGATTTTATGCCGAATAAACTGAATGCTAGATTTAAGGACTGGACAGCTAAAAGAATAACAGTTCTTTGCAATATAATGAAAGAAGGAACACTGTTCAGTTTTGAAATGCTTAAAGAGAAACACTTATTAGAAAAACAAGACTTTTATTCGTATTTACAGATGTGACAATATGTTAATAGGACAGTTAAAAATATAACCAAGGCAAGAACATGTTTGATAGAGCTATTTAGAAAAACATATAATTCAGATAACGGTAGTAGAATCATTTCAAGTGTGTATAAGGGTTTGTGAAATCTTAAAACACATTCAACTTCATACATTAAAACAAAATGTGAGAAGGAAGGAGGGATAATTATATCTGAGGAAGAATGGCCAATAATATGGATGTATCAATGTGTACCAGTTCACAGAAATGGAGGGAGTTCGGATGGAAAAACTTGATAAGATATTTTATTACACCCTCTCAGAAATGCCATTATGTTAGTAACCTCCCTGTTTGCTGGAGAAATTGTGAAAATCAAAATGCAAACTATTATCATATTTTCTGGGAATGCCCCGTTATCAAAGATCCAAGCTGCTTTTCAGGTAGTTGATAGGTTTTGTCCCCTAGCATCCCTTTAGAACAGAGATGTGGAGGAGTTCCTTTAGCTGAGGGTGGTGAATCTGTGGAATTCATTGGCACAGACAGCTGTGAAGGACAAGTAATTTGGTATATTTAAAGCAGAGGTTGGTAGGTTCTTGGTTAGTTAGGATGTCAAAGATTATGGGGAGAAGACAGGAAGATGGGATTGAGATGGATGATAATTCGCCATGATCAAATGGTGATGCCAGGTGGCCTAATTCTGCTCCTATAAGAACATAAGAAATGGGAACAGGAGTAGGCCATGCGGCCCATTAAACCTGCCCCGCCATTCTATAAGATCATGGCTGATCTGTCCGTAAACTCAGCTGTCCGTAAACATGGGGATGGTCCCTGCCTTTTCCCCATAACCCTTAATTCCCCTACTATGTAAAAATCTATCTAACTCTATCTTAAATATATTCAGTGAAGAAGCCTCAACTGCTTCCCTGGGCAGAGAATTCCACAGATTCACCACTCTCTGGGAAAAACAGTTTCTCCTCATCTCCATCCTAAATCTTCTTCCCTGAATCTTGAGGCAATGTCCCCTAGTTCTAGTCTCACCTACCAATGGAAACAACTTTCCTATTTCTTTCTTATCTATCCCTTTCAAAATTTTATATGTTTCTATAAGATCCCCTCTCATTCTTCTGAATTCCAGAGAGTATAGTCCCAGGCGACTCAATCTCTCCTCATAGGTTAACCCCTTCATCTCTGGAATCAACTTGGTGAACCTCCTCTGCACTGCCTCCAAAGCCAGTATATCCTTCCTCAAGTATGGAGACCAGAACTGCACACTGTACTCCAGCAGCGGCCTCACCAGTACCCTGTATAGTTGCAGCATGACCTCCCTGTTCTTGAATTCAATCCCTCTAGCAATGGCCAGCATTCCATTTGCCTTCTTAATAACCTGTTGTATCTGCAAGCCAACTTTTTGTGATTCATTCACAAGCACTCCCAAGTCCCTCTGCACAACAGCATGCTACAATCTTTCACCATTTAAATAATAATCTGCTCTTCTATTATTCCTTCCAAAGTGGATGATTTCACATTTACCAACGTTGTATTCCATCTGCCAGACCCTTGCCCACTCACTTAACCTATCTACAGTATATCCCTCTGCAGACTCTCCACATCCTCTGTACAATTTGCTTTTCCACTCAGTTTAGTGTTATCAGCAAATTTTGCTACGCTACACTCAGTCCCTTCTCCCAAATCATCAATGTAAATGGTAAACAGCTGCAGGCCCAGCACCAACACCTGCGGCACCCCACTCACCACTGACTGCCAACCGGAGAAACACCCATTTATACCAACTCTCTGCCTTCTATTGGTTAACAAATCCACTATCCATGCCAATACACTTCCTCAGACTCCATGCGTTTGTATCTTATTTATAAGTCTCTTGTGCAGCAACTTATCGAACACCTTCTGGAAATCCAAGTATATGACATCCACCTGTTCTCCTCTATACACTGCACTCATTATCTCCTCAAAAAACTCCAGTAAGTTTGTCAAACAGGACCTGCCCTTTCTGAATCCATGCTGCATCTGTCTAATGGAACCACTCTTTTCTAAATGTTTCGTTATTTCTTCCTTAATGACAGCTTCAAGCATTTTCCTGACTACTGATGTTAAGCTAACTTGCCAATGTCGCCCGTCTTTTGCCTACATCCTTTTAAAAAAAGTGGTGTGACATTTGCTGTCTTCCAATCCACCGGGACCTGCCCAGAGTCGAGAGAGTTTTGATAAATGATTATCAACGCGTCTACTATAACCTCCGCCAATTCCTTCAGCACCCTGGGATGCATCCCATCAGAACCAGGGGACTTATCTACCTTCAGGCCCTCTAGGTTGCTCATCGCTATCTGTTTAGTGACAGTGATTTTATCGAGATCCTCACTTCCCATCTCGTCCATACCATCCTTCTTTGGCATATTAGACGTGTCCTCCACCATGAAGACTGACACAAAATAGTCATTCAATGCCTCAGCCATTTCCTTATCACCCAATATCAATTTCCCCTTCTCATCTTCTAAGGGACCTATGTTGACTTTAGCCACCCTCTTCCGCTTTATATATTTATAAAAACTTTTGCTCTCTGCTTTTATTTTTTGTGCTAATTTACTTTCATACTCCATCGGCCCTTTCCTTATTTCTTGTTTAGTTGTTCTTTGTTGCTTTTTAAAGTTTTCCCAATCCTCCAGTCTCCCACTACTCTTTGTGACTTTGTACACATGTGCTTTTAGTTTGATACTATCTTTTATTTCCTTAGTTACTCAAGGCTGGCTCTCCCCACACTTACTGTTCTTACTTTTGACTGGAGTATACTTTTGCTGAGCACTGTGAAAAATCTCTTTGTAAGTATTCCATTGTTCCTCAACTGTCCTACCAGATAGTCTGTGCTCCCAATCCACATTGGCCAACTCCTCCCTCATCCCGTTGTAGTCTCCCTTGTTCAAGCATAATACACTAGTTTTAGATCTAACTATTTCATCCTCCATCTGTATGCAAAATTCCAAGAGGATCCCTGACTACAAGATCGTTAATCTGATCTGTCTCATTGCACTGGACAGGATGCCACTGTTCAGCCAGATTTTCATTCTCCCTCCTAAGTGCTGACTCATCACCACCTTTGATTCAGTCCATGACAGTGGTATCATCGACAAACTTGGATATGGCATTGAAGCTGTCCTTAGCCACATAATCATAGGTGTAAAGTGAGTAGAGCAGGGGACTAAGCACACAGCCTTGTGATACACCTGTGCTGATGGAGATTCTGGAGATGTTGTTGCTAATCTGAACGAACTGGCGTCTGCAAGTGAAGAAATCCAAGATCCAATTACACAATCAGGTATTGAGGTTAAGGTCTTGGACCTTATTGATTAGTTTTGAGGGGATGATGGTATTGAATGCAGAGCTGTAGCTGATAAAGTGCATCCTGATACATGCATCTTTGCTGTCCAGATGCTCCAGGGTTCAGTGAAATGTCCATGAGATGGCTTCTGAGGTGGACCTGTTGTGCAGGTAGACAAATTGGAGTGGATCTAAGTCGTTTCTCAGGCAAGAGTTGATATGTTTCATCACTAACCTCTCAAAACACTTCATCACTGTGGATGTAAGTGCTACTGGGTAATAGTCATTGAGGGAGGTAACCATGTTCTTGTGCACTGATATAATTGAAGCCTGCTTGAAGCAGGCAGGTACAACACTGCTGAAGCAAGAGGTTAAAGATCTCAGTGAACACTCCAGCCAGTTTATCAGCACAGGTCTTCAGTACTTGGTCAAGTACCCCTTCTGGACCAGATGCTTTTCGTGGGTTCACACTCCTGAAGGGTGCTCGGACGTCAGCCTCAGAGACTGAAGTCATAGGATCATCGAGGGATGAGGGGGTTTCTGATGGCTCTCCATGTTTTGATGGTTAAAGAGTGCACAGAAGGCAGTGAGCTCATCTGGAAGCGAAGCCCTGCTGTCTCCTATGTCACTTGGTTTAACTTTATAAGAGGTGATAGTTTTCAAGCCCTGCCACAACTATTGAACATCCTTCATTGATTCACGTTTGGTCCGGATTTGCCATTTTGCCTGTGAGATGGCTTTCTGGTGATTGTATCTGGACCTCCTGAAACTTTCTTGGTCACCAGACTTGAATGCCTGTTAACTGGCCCTCAGCAGATTTGGGATCTCAAGATTCATCTAGGGCTTCTGATTGAGGAAGACTCTGATTTAGTGAGTACACTAATAAAGTCCATTATAACCATGGTATATTCATTCAGATCCCCAGATGAGACCTTGAACATGGCCCAGTCTACTGACTCGAAACAAAACCCGTCGCCATTCCTCAGCCTCCCATGACCACCTCTTTGTTGTCCTTATCTCTGGAGTTTTGCTTTTTAGCCTCTGCTTATGCAGGACAAGCAAGTGATCCAATTTACCGAAATGCCGTCTGAGCACAAAGAGGTAGGCATTCCTTATCTCAGTATAACAGTGATTCAGTGTGTTGGGACCTCTGGTGCTTCAGTAATGGGGCAGAGATTTCTTCAAATGAGCCTGGTTGAAGTCTCTGACTAGGATTTGAAATGTATCAGGATGGACTGCTTCTTGTTTGGAGAAGGCTTCACACAGTGCTAGACTATAATCAGTGGCTGGTGGTAAGTAAACTGTGGTCAGGATCATGGATGAGAACTCCCTCGGTAAATAGAATGGACAGCATTTGACTGTTGGGTGTTCCGAATCGGGGAAACGTGAGCTTGACAAAACCGCCACATCGGAGTTATAACCACATAGAGTTATAATGAAACACATACCTCCTCCTGTTGCCTTTTCTGAATCAGCAGTTTGGTCCATTCTGTAAATCGAGTAGCCTTCAGGTCTGATCACTGCACCTGGCATGCTTGGAGAAAGCCATGCCTCGGTCAAACATAGAAAATGACATTCTCTCATTTCTGATTGGTACAACAATCTTGCCCTCAGGTCCCCATACCTGCCTGGTCTGCCGAATCCTTCAGATGAGTGTGAGATCTGCAGACCGTTGTTAGTTTAAATTGCTTAGAGGGAAGTTTCATGCCGCAGATTTCAGTAATTCAAAAGAGGTATAATTAAAAGTATATTAAGTACTATTGCCTGCAGACCACAGAACGTTGTCGATGATCACCATCTTGTCATGATTAGCAAAGGTATACCTCCAATGAATGATCACGTAAAATATTCAAACAGAATTTGTTGCAGTGGGTCTTTGCTATGTGTGCTTAATTAGTTAAATATATTTCCTGGACCCTTTTGTTCCAAAATACACTCTTCGGCCACTTTATTAGGTACACCTATACACCTGCTTGTTAGTGTAAATATCTAATCTGCCAGACATGTGGCAAGTTTTGGTGCATAAAAGAATGGGCAAGAGGTTCAGTTGTTATTCCACCCAAACATCAGAATGGGGAAGCAATATGATCTAAGTGGCTTTGATTGTGGAATGATTGCTGGTGCCAGACAGGGTGGCTTGAATATTTCAGAAACTGCTGAGCACCTGGGATTTTCACACACAAGTCTCCAGATTTTATAAAGAATGGTGCATAAAACAAAAAAAAAAACAGCCAGTGAGTGGCAGTTCTGTGGACAAAAATGCCTTGTTAATGAGAGAGGTCAGAGGAGAAAGGCCAGACTAGTTCAAGCTGACAGGATAGAGATAGTAACTCATATAACCTTGTGTTACAACAGTGGTGTGCAGAAGAGCATCTCTGAATGCAGAACATGTTGAAGCCTTGAAGTGGATGAACTACGGCAGCAGAAGGCCACACTGAGTTCCTCTGCTGTTCCTAATAAGGTGGCTACTGAATGTAGATTCCCCTACAAGTTGCTGGAATTGGACAAGCAATTCTGCAACATCAGCGGTGGATCTGCGATTGGGGTGAATGGCCACAAGGCTCCATAACCAATAGAATTTAAGAAATGAGAAAAGGGGTAGTAGGCTGAACACAGGTTTCCTGGCATGAAACTTTAGAAACACTAACTGATTTAACCTGATCCAATGTGCAGTTCCAAATGCACAGACTTATTTAATTCCACTTGCTCAAAACATCATTGTCCCTTTGCTTCTCAACCTCTATATTTGCTGTCAGAAGATATCTTACCATCTCTTTTCTAATGTTTTTGTGCACCTTTCATTTTTGTTGAATCTGGGATTCTTGCCTCCCATGCCACCCAGTCCCTCTGCAATGCCATTCCTCCGCTGTGCTTCCATTTTGTCGCTCACTTTGGTCATCAAAATCATCGAGATATTAACCTTTCAAAGTGGCGGCTCTTTGCAACATTCTTGTTTCATCTTTTGAGATATCATTGAACAAGAAAATTATTTCAATTTTTGAATTCATGTATTTTTCTCTTCTAAAAGTACCTCAAATAATATAATAATTATTATAATAATTCAAGTAATTAATAGCTTTGATCATTTTTCAACCACACCTGTTAGATCATTTTTTAAAATTGGTGCTTCTGATTTAACTGTCTTGTTATGGATGAATCTCAAACATATTAACCTAAAATTTATACCAATTGGCTTTCTAGGTCAGATCAAAACACAACTTTGTAAAATCTTTGGGGATGAAGGTGATCTTATTTGGCTATAACCTAACATTACATCTCCTTTCTTTCCTCTTCTCATGACTGACAGATCAATGATCTCTTTTTTGCCAGTCAAAGCTCGTGTAGTACAGACACTGCATGGGTTAGTGCATTTCTGACTTCTGTGCTTGCATGTTGCAGTGGACTATAGTGTGCATTGAAGACCAAATCAATCGTGCTGAACTGAGGGGCAAGATAAACTCCATGTCCAACCACCAGAAGCTCAGAAAGTTGGCCTGAGGGAGGGTGCACCAGATTCATCGCCTGGCTGTTGTTCATGACACTCCCTGTGGAATGGCCACCGTAGCAAGGCCTCCAGCTCATTTGGAACCGTGGGGTTGCAAAATGATAATGAGTTGGTGGGGATTGTACGTACAGGGTCACGAACACCAGGTCAGATTGACTCTAATCCTAAAGTAAGTGTTGCCTACATCAGCAACACAGTGAAATTGTCAAATCGTACAAAGTTATATATTACAATTTGAACTAATTAGCTAAAACAATTTACACTATGCAGAATTAGTTAAATACACGTATAGTACTGTGCAAAAGTCTTAGGCGCACATATACATAGCTAGGGAGCCAGGACCTTTGCACAGAACTGCAGTAATTTCATGTATCGCACTATACTGCTGCTATGAGAAAAAACAAATTTCCTGACTCCTGAGTGATGATAAACCGGATTCCAATATGGGTCTCTACTGTGGACTGAGTGGGAAGGGGCAGGGGGAAGGGACTTGTGGCTGGGGAAAGGGGAAGGGAGACAGAAGGGAGTGGATGAGACATTCTCTAATGATCAACAAAGTAATTGTTTGGAGTCAGATCACCTTGCTTGCTGCCTCAGGGCTAGGTGTGTCTGCATCTGTGTCACCCACCACCCCCAGCACTCCTTCTCTACCAATTGTCCTTCACCCTTCCTGCAGCGCTCCACCCTCACCATTCCCAACATCCTTTGCTCCCTCCAGATTTACAAACTCACTCTCTGCTCCATGTTGACAAATACAGTACTGTGCAAAAGTCTTAGACAACCTGCCTAAATATACATATTACATATATATGTGCTTAAGACTTTTGCACAGTATTCTGTGTCACATCAAATGTTCTCCTTAGAACACTGGACGAATATCAACTGAAGCTCCATAGATTCGTTAATGAGTCACTATAGAAAAAAGGGAACAGCTTCACATAGCATTGGGCCTGTCGGGCATGATTATTTTATTACATGTGTAACACACTGTAAGGTTTCACTGCTAATGTAATGGTGGCTCTGTAATGTTCCGCTGCTAAGGTAATGGTTTCTCTGTAGCAGCAATGTTTGGGTTATGACTAGAGATAATGGGGGCTTTAGAATGTATGTTAGCCAATGAGCGGGAAGTTATTCTTTCTTGTGTGTCTGGGAGCAGGGATTTCACGCTCTTTTGTCGGGGAGAGATGAAGAGAGAGGACACAAATGGAGAGAGTTGGAAGACCGCCGGTTGGAGTGGACTGAGGAACGAGGGTCCGAGGGTCAGCTACGCTTGGAGGAGGTTGACGGGAACAAATAATGAAACTGTGAGCTCCATCGTTTGCATATTAGACTGTTTCATGAGAATGGGCTCTTTTTTTGTTTCTTTACTATCTATATAGTCAAATTAAGAATTATAAAGCCCAATCGCTTAATCACATATTGTGTACTGTTTGTTATTTCGTGGTACTGATTTGTAACAGGGGACACATCGCAAAGCATCCACCCAAACAAGATTTTTTAAGCTTGGCTGGGCTGGGGGCTATCACCCCCTATATTAAGCTGCTAGCCGAACCGAGGGTTACATATGGATAAAGTTCAAATTGCTGATTCTCAGAAATTCTTTCAAGTGATCATGTTTTAATGTAACTTACTTTAATATTTGTCATTCTTCTGTAAGATATATTCCCACTCACATCCTACCCCATCATTTAACACTTGTGATTTCCAGTCAATCTGTTTAGATTTGCATGGAGTGTGTAGGAACTATGCATCTGTTTTCTACCTGCATTGCATTCTGTGTTT
The DNA here is from genome assembly GCF_048418815.1 of Hemitrygon akajei. NCBI lineage: Eukaryota > Metazoa > Chordata > Chondrichthyes > Myliobatiformes > Dasyatidae > Hemitrygon > Hemitrygon akajei. Next base: position 100,594,362 of record NC_133125.1, on the reverse strand, counting down.
ATTATGGTATCTACTCCCGTAGGTAAAAATAAAGGGTTTGGTTACATAGTCGTGCTTTGCTCAGTACTAAGGGCCGACGGATGTTATATCTTTTGTTGACTGCTGAATTACGTTTACTTTCCCTTATTTCAATTGCCTCAAGATTGTACGTTTGCTAATTGCTAATCAAGGGATCAAATACACATCTTCGACTTTGGAACTACTATTGGAGCTGAGGGTGCTTCTGTGGGGGTAGCAGCAGTGGCACTTGGCTTGGTTAGAATTGGCTGCTATGGAGTGTATAGTACATAAATTGGTAATTTGCTCCCTAATTTAACATACAAGTGTTTATTCTGCCTCCTGCATATTTTCAATGTTCTACCTGAGACTTCTCCCACATTATGGTAAAGGAGATTTTCCTGAATTCCTTATTGGATTTGTTAGTATAGAGGCTATTGATGGTGCTTCCAGGTGGAGGCACCTTTGCCATTCCGTCAAGTACTTTCATAACCTTGTGACTTCCAATCGGGTCATTTCTCACCGGAAGCTTCAGCTGTGTTGAAGATAGAGGCAGGCTGGAGGATGATGAGTGGAGACATAAAGGCGACAACAGCTGGAGTCTGATCACCTGCTCTAGATTGCAGCACCTGCCGTCTCCTGAGACTCTTCTCCACTCAGTAGTCTCTTCTGCATTGGAGAAACCAAACACACCAGATGTTCCAGGGCTGGCTGAAGAGCCAATGTAGACCTTTTGCTCCGGTAGGCAAATTTGAGTGGATCCAAATTGCTTTTCAGGTAGTTGATAGGTTTTGTCCCCTAGCATCCCTTTAGAACAGAGATGTGGAGGAGTTCCTTTAGCTGAGGGTGGTGAATCTGTGGAATTCATTGGCACAGACAGCTGTGAAGGACAAGTAATTTGGTATATTTAAAGCAGAGGTTGGTAGGTTCTTGGTTAGTTAGGATGTCAAAGATTATGGGGAGAAGACAGGAGGATGGGATTAAGATGGATGATAATTCAGCCATGATCGAATGGTGATGCCAGGTGGCCTAATTCTGCTCATATAAGAACATAAGAAATAGGAACAGGAGTAGGCCATGCGGCCCATTAAACCTGCCCCGCCATTCTATAAGATCATGGCTGATCTGTCCGTAAACTCAGCTGTCCGTAAACATGGGGATGGTCCCTGCCTTTTCCCCATAACCCTTAATTCCCCTGCTATGTAAAAATCTATCTAACTCTATCTTAAATATATTCAGTGAAGAAGCCTCAACTGCTTCCCTGGGCAGAGAATTCCACAGATTCACCACTCTCTGGGAAAAACAGTTTCTCCTCATCTCCGTCCTAAATCTTCTTCCCTGAATCTTGAGGCAATGTCCCCTAGTTCTAGTCTCACCTACCAATGGAAACAACTTTCCTATTTCTTTCTTATCTATCCCTTTCAAAATTTTGTATGTTTCTATAAGATCCCCTCTCATTCTTCTGAATTCCAGAGAGTATAGTCCCAGGCGACTCAATCTCTCCTCATAGGTTAACCCCCTCATCTCTGGAATCAACTTGGTGAACCTCCTCTGCACTGCCTCCAAAGCCAGTATATCCTTCCTCAAGTATGGAGACCAGAACTGCACACAGTACTGCAGGTGCAGCCTCACCAGTACCCTGTATAGTTGCAGCATGACCTCCCTGTTCTTGAATTCAATCCCTCTAGCAATGAAGGCCAGCATTCCATTTGCCTTCTTAATAACCTGTTGTATCTGCAAGCCAACTTTTTGTGATTCATTCACAAGCACTCCCAAGTCCCTCTGCACAACAGCATGCTACAATCTTTCACCATTTAAATAATAATCTGCTCTTCTATTATTCCTTCCAAAGTGGATGATTTCACATTTACCAACGTTGTATTCCATCTGCCAGACCCTTGCCCACTCACTTAACCTATCTACAGTATATCCCTCTGCAGACTCTCCACATCCTCTGTACAATTTGCTTTTCCACTCAGTTTAGTGTTATCAGCAAATTTTGCTATGTTACACTCAGTCCCTTCTTCCAAATCATCAATGTAAATGGTAAACAGCTTGGGCCCAGCACCAACCCCTGCTGCACCCCATCACTACTAACTGCCAACCAGAGAAACACCCATTTATAACAACTCTCTGCCTTCCAGACGTGTCCTCCACCATGAGGATTGACGCAAAATAGTCGTTCAATGCCTCAGCCATTTCCTTATCACCCAATATCAATTTCCAAGGGACCTACGTTGACTTTAGCCACCCTTTTCTGTTTTATATATTTATAAAAACTTCTGCTGTTTTTATATTTTGTGTTAATTTACCTTCATACTCTATCTTCCCTTTCCTTATTTCTTGTTTAGTTGTTCTCTGTTGCTTTTTAAAGTTCTCCCAATCCTCCAGTCTTCCACTACTCTTTGTGACTTTGTACACATGAGCTTTTAATTTGATACAATCTTTTATTTCCTTAGTTATCCAAGGCTGGCTCTCCCCACACTTACTGTTCTTGCTTTTGACTGGAATATACTTCCGTTGAGCCCTGTGAAAAATCTTTGAAAGTATTCCACTGTTCCTCAACTGTCCTACCAAATAGCCTGTGCTCCCAATCCACATTAGCCAACTCCTCCCTCATCCCATTGCAGTCTCCCTTGTTCATGCATTAATACACTAGTTTTAGATCTAATTATTTCATCCTCCATCTGAATGCGAAATTCAATCATACTATGATCACCCTTTCCAAGAGAATCCCTGACTACAAGATCATTAAATCTTACCTGTCTCATTGCACAGGACTAGATCTAAGATAGTATTTTCCCTTGTCCATCTGTGGTCTCGTGGTCTATGGTAAATTGGGTGATTATGTAGAGGACCTGCACTAAGTCTGGAGGGGAGATCCTTAGTTTCTAGTTATCTACCACTTCATATCTCCATCCCATTTGCACCATGACCTTCTGCACTTTAGCACTGTTATAGTGAGGCCCAGTTCATGCTTGAGCAATAACATCTCATTTCTGACTTCTGGGCTCAGTATTGAATTCTACAACTTTAGCTAATTTATCTATCTGTATCAGTTAACAATTTTTTTTTGATATTACCTTAACTTGTTTGTTTCATTTCTTTCTGGAATTGGAGGTCATGCATGGACTGAACCTCCGGCACTGCATTTCACAACTATGTTCTTGATAGTTCTCACTCTCTAACTGCTGCCATTCACTTAATGATCATTTAGTCTGTTTACAGTTTATATCCAGTGTCACCCCAGTGACATCCCCTGCCCTTCGGCTTAAAGTGCTTCTTTTATCTCCTTCCAAGTTCTGATGAAAGGTCTTTAGCTTGAAAAGTTAACTCTCTTTCTCTTCCCACAGATGTGGTCTAATCAGTATTTTTGGTTTGTATTTCACATTTCCAACATCAGCAATTTTTTCCCCTTTTGATTTTCATTTTCAACTTCTGCTTCTCAGGAGAAAACGTCTGTTATTATCTTTATAAATATATTTTCATCTTCAGCAAATTCACTATATTTTTATATAATCTAGAGATTATTGCAACCTCATTCTTCAGAAATGAAAACAAAACAGATGATGCTGAATTCTACACTGAAAAATTCTATTTCTACAAAGCTACATGTAGCACTCTGACAGAATCTTGAATTGAGTTGAGTTCACAAAATATTATTACTGGATTTATGTTCAGATAAGCACGGTCTTTGGAAGAGGAAGCAATTTTCACAAACAGTTACAGTGTATTTCAAGTAAGTTAACTGGGTCATTGTACTGAATTTTTTTCTGGTGGTGAAATCTGAAGTCTGGTATGCTGAGTATTTCCAGCATTTTGTTCATTTTTTTGTGTTCTTTTTAAAGCAAAGCAAGCAAATAATATTGCGACAATTGTGTCACAACTTGTTCTGTTAACTTTTCGAGATGAGTCCCGATTTACTTTAAGCCATCAGAGTCTTCAACTTCCTTCAAACTATTTGACACTGCACAATATACAGAAGAAGACTAATTGCAGTGGAATTGAAGATTCAGATTCTTTTCTTACTGGTAACTCTTCAGAACTTTATTTCTATCAAGCTTCTCAAAGATAACAAACATGAAATTTCTGCAGCTGCTGGTAGTGCAGAGCAACACACACAAAACGGTGGAGGAACTTGGCAGGCAGGTGATGGCATCCATTAGTCTCACGCGACCACGGATCTGCGCCTGGAAAGTCTTGCGAGTGTCCTCTCCAGGGCGCAGGCCTGGGCAAGGTTGTATGGAAGACTGGCAGTTGCCCAAGCAGCAGGTCTCCCCTCTCCATGCCACCGATGTTGTCCTAGAGACGTCACTTGGCATCAGTGACGTCGCAGGAGTTGCCAGAGCGAGATTGAAGGCAACGTCGGTCTGCCTTAGGGACTCCAGCTCTGGATTTGTCCTCAGGGTTTACTCCCGAAGCCTTTCCCATAAGTGGGCACAAAGTATGCTGCAGCTGCTGTGGTCAAATCAACACACACAAACAAGCTGGATGAACTCAGCAGGTCGGGCAGCATCCGTTGAAATGAGCAGTCAAGGGTCTCGGCCTGAAACGTTGACTGCTCATTTCACCGGATGCTGCCCGACCTGCTGAGTTCATCCAGCTTGTTTGTACATGTTGATTTTCCCATGAGTGGGTATGGCTGCAAGGCAGTGAAGGTTTGAAATCAGAGTTTTCCCTCTTAGATGGACTGCCTTCCCGGGCGGATGAGCTCCATCTACCCGAAAGCAGTCAGGTAGCAACTATGGAAATGAATAAACAGTTGACATTTTGGGCTGAGACCACCTTCAAGACTGAGAAGGAAGGGAGAAGATGCCTGAATTGTGTGTGGGGGGCGGGGAGTGACTAGCTGGAAGGTGATACGTGAAGTCAGGATGGTGGGAAGAGTCAAGGGCTGGAGAGGAAGGAATCTGATAGGAGAGTGGACAATGAAAGGGAATGAGGAGAGGACCCAGAGGGAAGTAATAGGCAGGTGAGAAGGAATAGAGGAAGGGGAGGGGGAGATTTGTTCGCTGACAGGAGAAATCGATATTGATGCTATCGGGTTGGAGGTTACCAGACTTCTGCCAGCGTTTTGTGTGTGTTACTTCTCAAAAATGGATACTGTTTTTACCCTGCTACGTAATGCAACCCTGTAAAAGGATCAGCAGCAACACACCTAGAGTCTGGTTTTGCTGTTAACAAATCACTACTTTATTAGTAACTACGTCATAGAGTAACTTAGACCAGGTAAATCAAGAGATAGCAATGTTATACATATATATGTGTGTAAATATAACTCCCAAACTCATTAAAGCTTGGATGGCAAGAGTTACATAAGAAAGTTCAGTTTAGTTTAATCTATGGAATTTGCAGTGAGAGAGATATTTGTAATTCAAACAACCAGGTGTTGTCGATCTTCCCGTTGTCCTCTGAATCCTCACACGAAGTATCACCGACAGTAGCTTATCACAAAGGGGACCATCTTCAAGGGAACCACCACCCAGGCAAGGGTCGACACACCGGTAGATTCCACAAGGTTACCCCAATCACACAACGTGATAGCCACTTATCCAGTTCCACGACATACGAAATAACTCCAACAGTGATTTGTCACAGGGGTGTCTTTCTTCAGTAAACTACCACACCCAGACAAAAGGGTAAACACACATGTGGTATTCACAAAGGTTTCCCCTCACCAGAGAACCCACTCCTGTGGATTAACTACGTGACAATCACACTTTCGTGTCCGAATAGAAACAAACTCACCCCTACAGGCTACTTGGAGAGAGAGTCTAAACAGTGATCTCTTTGTCACTAAATTTCTTCTGTTTCAAACCTTCCTCTCCTCTCCACTCTGCAAACTACTTCTAGTTGCAGCACTGGTGAGAGTTATTCATCAATACTCTGGATCGATCTCAACTCACCCCTTTTGGGCTACTGGAAGTTTAAACCAGTGACCGACTCATTGGTGTCTTCCATTGACTGAATACATCTTGACTCTAATTGTGTGTCTGTGACTGTCCTTGTAAAAAGTAAACAGGGTACCATAACATTCGATTGTCCATCAAATAACTCCACTTCTCTCCACCATAGTAACCAAGCAACTCTGCAGTCAGCAGAAATCCAACAATGTCTAAAAGTCAGTCTAATTCTCTCGCATTTTAAAGTGACAGTCCACAGAAAAAAAAATTAACCCTAGGGGTATATAACAACCCCAATACAAGATTCTCTAAACGGACCACCTGAGGTATAGAAAACATTGATTATAAATCTGCTCTGCATAGATATTGTTAGGTTAAATTTTAAAAAAGTGTGTAGGGGGGATCTATCAAGCAAAATATATCCGATATTCATTATTTTTTCATTTCTAGCATAGCATGGAGATTTAAATCTGAGGTAGCTATGTTGGCTGGAGTCAGGGCGTTATGTTTTGGCAGGATTACCTGGGCCAAGCAGGTCAGAGGGTAGAGGCCAGACTAAGTGGGGTCCACAGGTCCTCCAAGTTTGGGGTTCAGCTCAGGGCTAACAACTTGACTGGTCAAACAAAATTGTTATGGAAACAGCAATGATGAGTCCTTCTACATCTGAGTGTGATGGCTTTCCTGACACTCCACCTGGAATTGACAGTAGTGAAAACCGAGCGACTGACATGATGAAGGAAACCCTGAACACCACCAGAGGTGGAGGACTTTTATTGCGGCCCTAAATGCCAGTGATGTAACTGGCAGAAAGTGCTTTCTACATCTCCCAAAATATTTCTCTTAAAATATTACCATAACAGAACTGAGCGAGGGACAGGACCGGAAGCTTAATGTTCCGGAGTGTTGGCAGTTTATAAAAGATAGAAAAGGAAATCAGGATTTTGGGTGAGGGAAGGGGTGTTGGGTAGTCATGCTATTAATCAGGAACAATATCACAGCTGCACTTGAGTGGGACATAATGGAGCTCTCGTCCACTAAGGTATATGGGTAGACCTCAAATGTAAGAAATGTGCACTCACTCTGATAGGATTATACTATAGATCCCCATAGCCACCAGCACATAGAAGGGCAGATATGAAGGCAGATGAGGGAAAGGAGTAAAACAGCATTGTTGTAATGGAGACTTCAACTTTCTTAATATAGACTGAGACCACCTTACTGCAAAAGGTTTAGATGGGGCAGAATTTGTTAGGTGCATCCAGGACAGTTTCTTAAATCAATATGTAGACAATTCAACAAGAGGAGGGGGGCATACTGGACCTTGTGCTGGGTAATGAGCCTGGCCAGGTGACCAACCTTTCAATCCGAGAACAATTAGGGAACAGTAATCGCAACTCCTTAACTTTTTAGGTAGCTATGGTTAAGGATAAGTATAGACTTTGCTTAAGAGTACTGAACTGAAGCCGGCAAATTGTGAGAGCATTAGGCAGCAACTAGGGAGAGTTAATTAGGTACAGCCGGTTTTGGGCAAATGCACAGAGTACAGGACAGGACAGTGTCAGTAAGAAGGAAGGGCAAGGATGGCAAAGTCAAAGGACTTCGGATGCCAAGATAGATGGTGAATTCAGTCAAGAAGAAAAAGGATTTATATACAGATTTTTGGAAATTAATAGAAAACAGAACCCTTGAGGATTATAAAGAAGCAAAAACAAAAACTCAAAGGGAATTAAGAAAGCCAGGTTGGGCCATTAAAGCCCTTAAGAAGTAGCATTACAGTGAATCCCAAGGCAATCTATACATACATCAAGAGCAAGAAGATACCTACAGAGCAGGTAGGACCTCTCCAAAATGGAGAGAACATATGCTTGGAGACAGAGGCCCTAAATGAGGGCTTTGCATTAGTGTTTACTAAGAAGAACATGGAGGATAAGGAGATCAGTTTGGAGCATGCTAATTTTCTAGAGCATTTGGAAATAAAGAAGGTGGTGGTGTGGGGCCTCTCAGAGCGCTAAACTGGATAAACCCCCAGGGAGTTATAGAATATACTCCAGGTTATTGAGAAAGGCATGACAAGAGATTGCTGGGGCCTCTCTAACCAAAGACAAGGTCTCAGAAGACCAGTAAATAGCAAATGTTGTTCCATTATTCAAGAAGTAAAACAGGGAAATCCCCTGGAAACAATAGACCAGTAAGTCTCACGTTAGTTACTAGAGAGGATTCTTGGGGATAGGATTTATGAGAAATTGGAAAACTGTGGCCTAATTAGTTCATGGTCAAATATACATGAATACGGCCAAACAAAAGTGTTACGCCAGGGCCATGGTGCAAACCACAGTGCCAACATTCACACACAGCACAAGACACATGTAAGATAGCAGTAGAATACAGTCACACACAAAAAAACCATAGTCCAGGTCTCCGAGTCCATGAATGTTGTAGCAGTCTGCTTTCAAACACAATACAGTTTGTCTTCTGCCCAGAGAACAGTAGGGGGTAGCACCGACACCGCTGGAGCACCTGAGTCTGACCCCACCCACTGGGTGGCTACAAACAGCTGACACTGCTGCCTGAGGCCTAGTCCTTGCTATGACTGAGGACACAGCTGACCTGCCATCCGCTAATAAACCAATGAGTTGGAATGGCAACATTCCGCACCACCAATGTCCAAACGGGTCTTGCGATCACAAGAAAAGTGACCAAGAAATTTACTGGCTGTTAGACCGCACACCTCCTTCGCGCAGCGACTTCTCCGTTGCTAGCAGCATCGCGTTCGGCACCAAGTTCAGCTCCTTCAGTTTCTCTGCCAATGAGCAACTCGCAGATGGGGTAGACCTGCAGTACTTTAGCTCCTTAATGTCCAGTAGGATCTCGCGATCGTTAAAAAGTACATTAAAAAAAGGCAATAAGACCTTTGGTTGACCCCGTAGAAATCACTGCGTGCAAGCATGCTGCTATCTTACCAGAAGTAGCAGTCAGCATGGCTTTGTATAGAGCAAGTCACATCTTACTAACTTGACTGAGTTTCTAGGAGGTAATGAAGGTGATTATTGAAGATAGAGCTGTGAACGTTGCCTACATGCATTTTAGGAAGGCGCTTGACTGAGTTTCTAGGAGGTAATGAAGGTGATTATTGAAGATAGAGCTGTGAACGTTGTCTACGTGCATTTTAGGAAGGCGCTTGACTGAGTTTCTAGGAGGTAATGAAAGTGATTGATGAAGATGGAGCTGTGAACATTGTCTACGTGCATTTTAGGAAGGTGCTTGACAAGGTCCCTCACACGAGGCTCATTCAGAAGATTAAGATGCATGGGATCCATGGTGAATTTGCCCTTTGGATTCAGAATTGTATTTCCAATAGAGATGGCCGATGAGATTCATTCCAGCTGGTGACTAGTGGCACTCTGCAGTGACCTTTACTGGGACCACTGCTGATTGTGATATTTATCAATGACCTGGATAAGGACACTGATGGCTGGGTAAGTAAGTTTGCAGATAATATGAAGATTGGTGGTGTAGATAGGGTAACCATCTGGCAAAGGATTGATAGGAATATCGATTAGCTGCAGATATGAGCAGAAAAGAACAGATGGTCTCTAATCCAGACAAATGTACAGTGCTGCACTTTGAGAAATCAAATGTAAGGGGTCCATACATTGTTCAAAGTAAATTATTGAAGTACATATGTGTTGCCATATACAACCCTGAGATTTATTTTTTTGCAGGTATTTTCAATAAATCCATAGAGTAATAACCATAACAGAATCAATGAAAGACCACACCAACTTGGGCTTTCAACCAGTGTGCAAAAGACAACTGTACAAATACAAAAAGAAAGAAATAATAATAAATAAGCAATAAATATCAAGAACATAAGATTAAGAGACCTTTGAAAGTGAGTCAATTAGCTCACTTTCATTGGAATATTTCAATGATGGGGAAAGTAAAGTTGAATGAAATTGTGCCTTTTGGTTCAAGAGCCTGATTTTTGAGGGGTAGTATCTGTTCCTGAACCTGGTGGTGTGAGTCCTGAGGCTCCTGTACCTTTTCCTGATGGCAGCAGCGAGAAGACTGTGTGTCCTGGGTGGTGGGGGTCCCTGACGATGGATGGTGCTTTCCTGCAACAGCATTTCATGTAAATATGCTCAATGGTGATGGACTGGGCCATATCCACTACTTTTTGTATGATTTTTCATTCAAGGGCATTAGTGTTTCCACACTAGGTTGTACCACAGCCAGTCAATATACTCTCCGCTGCATATCTGTAGAAGTTTGTCAAAGTTTTAGATGTCACGCTGAATCTTCGCAAACTCCTAAAGAAGTGGAGTCGCTGCTTGGCTTTCTTTGTAATTGTAGGAAGAAGACAAATGGCATGCTTGCATTTACTTATTTATGTAGGGATGCAGCACAGAACAGCCCCTTCTGACCCAGTGAGCCACACCACCCAGCATCTCACCTATTAAAACACTAGCCTAATCACAGGACAATTTACAATGACCAATTAACCTACTGTGGGAGGAAAGCCTCGCAGTTCATGGAGAGAACATACAAACTCCTTACTGATGGCACCGCCATTGAATTCTGAATGTAACAGTCACGCTAACGACTACACAACTGTGGCTCAAAAATTATTATTGAGGAATTGAATTCAAGAGCAGGGTAGTTATGATGCAGCTTTATAAATCTCTAGTTAGTCTACATCTGGAGTATTGCGTACAGTTCTGGTCACCCAATTATAAGAAGGATGTGAAAACTTTGGAGAGGGTACAGAAGAGGTTTTACCAAGAGGGCATGTGCTAGCAAGGACAAGTTGGATAAACTTGAGTTGTTTTCTCTGGAGCAGTAGAGTTTTAAGGGAAATTTGATAGATGTTTATAAGATTATGAGAGGCATAGATAGACAGCCAGTATTCTTTTTTCTCAAAGTTGAAATGACCAATACAGAGGGCATGCATTGACAGTGAGAGGAGTTAAGTGCAAAGGAGATGTGCAAGGAAGTTATTTTTAAAAGCACAGAGTGACTCTGCTACCTGGGGTGGTAATGGATGCAAATATGATAGTGACATTGAAGAGGCTTTTAAACACATGAAAGTGAAGGAACTGGAAAGACACGGACATTGTCTACGCAGAAGGGAGTAGTTTAATTGGGCATTTGATTACTAACTTAATTAGTTTGGCACAATATTGTGGGCTGAAGGGCCTGTGCTGTACTGTTCCATATTTTATGTTCTAAAATATGCTGTGAAGTTTTATATTCTGATTCACCTGGGTACCACTGGCGTCAGTGAAAGCTCAGCTGGCTGTTCGAGCAGTGCTCCGATAACTCTCCCCAGGATGAGCTGGGGAAAATTGTGGTACTTTCAAGTGGATGAAGATGGTTGTGGGACAGTGTTTCTGGATTCTGCAGACTTGCTGTCCCAAATCCAAGCTGTACTTCCTGTCCTGCCACATCTCTGAAGCAGATCATGTAACAGTCAGAAATGATATTCTAGTAACCCACCTGGCATCACCTCTCATCTACTATCTAACCTCTTCCCCCTCCACCCCACCTTTCTTTTCTGGTGTCTTCCCCCTTCCTATCCAGTCCTGATGAAGGGTCTCGGACCGAAATATCAACTGTTTGTTCATTTCCTTAGATACTGCCTGACCTGCTCAGTTCCTCCAGCATTTTTTCTACGTTGCTCTGGATTTCTAGCATCTGCAGAATTTCTTGTTTATCATATTCTAGTACCTCATTTTTCTTGTCGTGAATGCAGCCTTTGGTATGTGGCCACTCCCATTCTGCAAGTGTTTAATTGTCTAAATAACAAACACTATTTCTGACATGAGGCTAAACAACCAACAGTGAAGATTGTGAACTCAATATTTTTTTGAGCCACTCTATGTTCAGTTTAGAAGAATTCACTAACTCGCTAATTTTAATTACTTATTGAGAGAAGCTGAGGGACAAATTTTTCTGGAAGTTAGAATAACATTGGTGACTAAACATACTAGGCACCCTGATGCGTCTTGTAGGATTCCTTGCCAGAACTGGGAACAGGCACCCAATCTGTCAAATGTGGGGGTGGAGGGCATGGATGGTATGCATCACTTAAAAACATTGTTTTCCACATGCCTCTGAGTCAGGGGTTCCCAATCATTTTTATGCCGTGAACCCTTACCATTCACCAAGGTTTGGGAATCCTTGCTCAGAGTTCATGAGAGTGCCAAATACCCCCTGCAGAGGAAGCTTTTCTATACAGAAAGCTGGAACAGAGGTCCAAATATATGTTCACATCCTACATTCATGAGGTGGGGCAATTAAATTCATGTAATTAAATAAAAACTGTAATTATAAACAAGTAATGGCCACTGTGACACTATTAAATTACTGTATTAAAACACATTTGGGTCAGTAATATACAGGAAAATTTCTAACAGTACCCATTTTGGCTAGATTTAACACGAGGCTGCCAATGTGGTTGACTCTTGACTACTATTTCTGTTTTTCTTGTTAAAATCATTTTTTTTTGTTAAAATAATCCCTCTCCGCTATGCTGTGGGGGGAAAAAGAATCAGACTGGAATAATTATGATGGAGTGAAATTGTGCGCTACAGTGGATTTGAGATTTAAATCATTCCAGAAATCAGCTCTGTTAATATAACCCCTGAATTGGTTATGTACCTGTAAGATGTTATGATGCTATATCATGTCTGTGACGGTAACAAGAATGCCTTCACCTTTAGTAAACCAGCATAGCCTTTAGCCAACTGAGAGTCTGACGATCAGGGCCTCAGACTGAGCACTGAACTCAAATCTACTGGACAACAGTGATCTCTGTCTGTCACAATCCCGGACTCTACTGCCCAGTTTACGCGCCCATGCAGTTGGGGAGCAGAATAGGTTCAGCAAGCTCACTTGTGAGTATTGTTACGTTCCCCAGTAACCGGGTGACTTTCCAGCAAAGATAGATGGGTCCCTGAAGCCTGGTGCTACTATTTTCAAATGTTTTATTTATAAAGGGGCACAAACGTATGGTTAATACAAAACATTCAGATCATATACATCGTCAAAATTCAATCTAAAGCATAGGTGTAGTAATAATCAATCAAAAATGAGCTCTATCGTTGTCTAGGGGTAGAACGATTTGTCCAATTGAAATATAAAAGTCTCGCCAGTTCATGAAGGCTTTTTGCCGCTTGAGGGACCGCTGCGTGTTCACGGGTTGGAGAGAGAAAATAAACTTGCCAGCCTTCTGGACTCAAAGCGTGAGATCGAGAACGGGAGTTCCTCGTTGTCCGTCCGAACTCCTTTTCGGGGTTATTAGCCACTCGATTCCCTAGCTAGGGGATCCGAATCACACGTGGCTTCCGAGCAGCTTCCCGTTATTACGAGAGGAATGAGTGATGGTGTCCGTCTAGTGCGTCGCTGGAGTACCGCCTCCAGCAGTCTCCTTTTTATCATGGCTGGCAGATTTGTAAATGTCAATCTAGGGTGAGGCCATCCCCACACCACATTGCCCGAGGGTGTCCATGTCCCTGATATCTGGCACGTACTATAGAGTTGCAATTCACACAGGTGCCTCTAAGAACAATGGTCAACTCCGTGGCATTGTCTCTCATTTCCTGGGTCCAAGACCCGAATTAATAGCGATCTTGCGATTCTCTTGAAGGAGGGGGCTGAGGTCATGACAGTATGCACATTAATGTTGAATTTTGATGGTATTTAACTCCCTTCCTTTTGTTCTAGTCTTGTTGAGAGTTGACCAAAAGCACAGTAACATTACCCTCCCTGTTTACCTTCATCCTTGTCCGGGAAAGAAGACTACCATTTTGACTGGTGCCTTCAAAGTGTGGTATCCATTTGGTATTCAGTTATTGCTTCAGCTGCAGTGTTGGCATTTAACTTTCAGCTTGAGAGTTTTAGTTAATGACCTTGTTGGCCTAGTGTTTATTGTTTTTCTTTTCCATTAAATTCTGCTGCTGTTCTCATTAAAGTCAGTGAACTGTTGACCTACTTCAGTCTCTCCCTCCCTCTCTGCCCTTGGGCCATATCCAAGTGCTGTGTCACTGTACTCCCACATGATTTGGACTGTTCACTGCAGGCACCTCAAGTGACTGGAAAGAAAAAACCACCAACAGTGTGGACAAGATTAATCAAAACCTTCCGTAAGATGACGTCAGAGATTGTTTTCAGACCAATGTGCTCAGCACTGAGGTCTCAATTATACTTGTTGACTCTATTTGCCAAGCTATACTGATCAGACTCCCAAAGCATGCACATTGTTCTGAGCTCTGTCGAGGGAAGGGATTCTTCTGATGTTCTTCAAGTCTCTTTGAAAAGATGCAAATTCTTGAAATGGAGTAGGGACATTTGGGAAGACATTGAGAACCCCAAGCCCATGTGATGGGAGTACAGAGTTTAGCATAAATGGTGGAAGGGGCACAATACCTGACAAATATCCACCCATCCCATCAATTATCTCCTGGTCTGTGGGGCTTCTTGGTCATCTCAGAACCTATAAAGTGGATGCAAACCTTCCTCAATCCGAAGAAGATGATGTTATAACAACTCAGTTCATTGGTAATAGCACTATGTATGGATGATTACATTTTGTAAGTCTTTTAAGATCCACAGACAGCTTATGTTGGTTTTAGAATTATCATAAAAATTTGAATGAGAATGAAGATATCACCAAACAGGTGGTGCAGGGGGGAGTGCAGAAGGTTGTTTTTAAAGGTACAGCATCAACTAGGAAAATAGGCAAAAAAAAAATCACAGATAAAAGTTAACTCAGGTAAGTGTGAAGTAGTGTACTTTTGGAAGTTAAAGCAGGTCAAAATATAGTTAGCAAATGGCAGGGCCCTGGGGACTCTTGCAGAACAGAGAGAACAACAAGTAGATGGTTCTCAAAAGGTGGCAACACAACTACATATTAATGCAATTATAAAGAGGACATGACAGTAGCTACACTTCAATAGGAGGTTGAGGAAATTTGGTATCTCACCAACGATACTCACAAATTTCTATAGATGTATCATTAAGAATGTTCTAACTGGCTGCATCACCATTTTTATATGGGGCGGGGGAGGGGGCTACTGCACAGGATTGGAAGAAGCTGCATAAAGTTGTAAACTCAGTCAGCTCCATCATGGACACTAATCTCGGCAGCATCCAGGACATCTTCACAAGTGATGCCTCAAAAAGGAGGCATTCATCATTAAGGACCCCCATCAACCAGGAACATGCCCTGTTCTCATTGTTACCTTCAGGAAGGAGGTACAGAAGCCTGTAGGTGCACACTCAGTGATTCAGGAACAGCTTCTTCCCCTCTGCCATCAGATTTATGAATGGACATGGAACCCATGAACAATACCTCATTACTTTTTTCACTATTCATTTATTCTAAATTCAGTTTTTATTATTACAGTATATATTGCATTGTACTCTTGTTGCAAAGACAACAAATTTCACGAAATATGCCAATGATATTAAACCTGATTCTGATACATAGTTCGACAGGATGGTGAAGTAAGTGAATGCTATGTTTGCCTCCATTGGCAAAGGCATTGAGTACAAGAGTTGGGATATCATGTTATAGCTGATATCTAAATCAGCTGCAGTGATGCCTGGCTTTGTGAACTTCATCCTGAATGCTGTTTGCTTCCATTGTTTGTATGATTTGTTCTTCTCCTCTGCAGATTAGATGTTTTGATGGTCTTTTGTTTTAATGGGTTCTATTGGGTTTCTGTGTTTTGTAGCTGCCTATAAGAAAACAAATATCAAGGTTGTATAAAGTACACATGCTTTGATAATAAATGTAACTTTGAACTTTATACCACGTTTGTGAGATCACACTTGGAGCAATACGTGCAGCTCCAGTCACGTGTAGGAAGGATGGCACGAAGCTGAAAAGAGGGCAGGAAGGATTTACCAGCATGTTGCTGGGAGTGGGCAGATTGAATTATAGGAAGGCACTGGATAGGCTGCGGTTGTTTTCTTTGTAGGAGGCGGAGGGGGTGACCTGAGAAAGGTTTATAAAATCATGAGGAACATAGATAAGATGGACCGTCACAGGGCAGGGGAGTCTAAAACTAGAATGCATATGAGGTGAGAAGGGAAAGACATAAAGGGGCCCTGAGGGAACAAGTTATTCCATACACAGGGTGGCCATCATCATCATTATGCACTGTGTCGTATGACGTGGGCCATCATGGGCTTTCCATGGTTTGCCATTGCCTTCTTCTGGCAGTGTCTTTACAAGACGGCTGACCCCAGATACTATCAGTACTCAGAGATTGTCTGCCTGGCGTCAGTGATCACATAGCCAGGACTTGTGACGTGCACCAGCTGCTCACTCAACCATCCATCACCTGCTCCTATGGCTTCACGTGACCCTGATCAAGGGACTAAGCAGATGCTACACCTTGCCCAAGGGTGACCTGCAGGCTAGTGGGGGGAAGGAGTGCCTTACACCTCCCTTAGTAGAGACATATCTCCAGCCCACCACTCAAGGTAGATGGTAGGTATTGGGAATATCTATTTCTGGATCAATGGTTCAGAATTCCAATTGGAAATTCCATAACAACCAATATGCAGCCATATCAAAAATATATCTCTAAGAAAAATTATTATCAAAGTACATATATTTCACCATATACAACCCTGCAATTAATTTTCCTGTGGAAATACTCAATAAATCTATGGGATAATTACTATAACAAAAATCAATGAAAAAACACTATCTTGGGCATTCAGTCAGACCACAGAAGATGAACTGTGCACATAAATCAAGAAAGAAATAATAATAAGTAAGGAATAAATACCAAAAACATGAGATGAAGAGTCCTTGAAAGTGAAACCATAAGTTGTGGGAACATTTCAGTGAAGGGGCAAGTTCAAGAGGCTTATGGTTGAGAAGGTAATAACTGTTCCTGAACCTAGTGATATGGGTCCTGAGGCTCCTGTACCTTCGTTCTAATGACAGCAGCGAGAAGAGAGCCAGACCTATGTGGTGGAGGTCCCGGATGATGGGTGCTGCTTTCCTGCAACTGTTTCATGTAAATGAGCTCAATGGTGGGGAGGGCTTTGCCTCTGATGGACTGAAATATATCCATTAATTTTGTAGGATTTTCCATTCAAGGGCATTGGTGTTTCCATACCAGGCTGTGATACAGACAGTCAACATACTCTCCTCTACACATCTATGGAAGTTTGCTGAAGGGAATCCCTGGTCACGGATCACTCAAAATGGAGGAACAGTTGGGATGATATGGAGTACCTTGAATTTATTCTTTGGAAGTCCAAAAATAAATTGATGGTAAAGCATACACTTACCATGCTACCTATCCATCAAGCACATTTGTCTCACCTGTGAAAATGTCTCTATCTCCTGTCAGTAACCAACTGAGAGACCACAGAGTGGAAACAGCTCCTTCTGCCAAAGAGAGAGGAGGAGATGGTTGAGATTAGGGACTCTCTGATTAAAATGTAGATACATTTGGCCTTCAAATAATAATGACCTTCAAAGGAGAATTGGATATGTTATAACCATATAAACCATATAACAATTACAGCACGGAAACAGGCCATCTCGGCCCTTCTAGTCTGTGTCGAACGCTTACTTTCACCTAGTCCCACTGACCCGCACTCAGCCCGTAACCCTCCAATCCTTTCCTGTCCATATACCTATCCAATATTACTTTAAATGACAATACCGAACCTGCCTCTACCACTTCTACTGGAAGCTCGTTCCACACAGCTACCACTCTCTGAGTAAAGAAATTCCCCCTCGTCTTACCCTTAAACTATTGCCACCTAACTCTCAAATCATGTCCTCTTGTTTGAATCTCCCCTACTCTCAATGGAAAAAGCCTATCCACGTCAACTCTTATCTATCACCCTCATAATTTTAAATACCTCTATCAAGTCCCCCAACCTTCTACGCTCCAAAGAATAAAGACCTAACTTGTTCAATCTTTCCCTGCAGCTTAGGTGCTGAAACCCAGGTAACATTCTAGTAAATCTTCTCTGTACTCTATTTTGTTGATATCTTTCCTATAATTCGGTGACCAGAACTGTACACAATACTCCAAATTCGGCCTCCCCAATGCCTTGTACAATTTTAACATTACATCCCAACTCCTATACTCAATGCTCTGATTTATAAAGGCCAACATACCAAAAGCTTTCTTCACCACCCTATCCACATGAGATTCCACCTTCAGGGAACTATGCACCATTATTCCTAGATCACTCTGTTCTACTGCATTCTTCAATGCCCTACCATTTACCATGTATGGCCTATTATGATTATTCCTACCAAAATGTAGCACCTCACACTTAGCAGCATTAAACTCCATCTGCCATCGTTCAGCCCACTCTTCTAACTGGCCTAAATCTCTCTGCAAGCTTTGAAAACCTACTTCATTAACCACAATGCCACCTACCTTAGTATCATCTGCATACTTACTAATCCAATTTACCACCCCATCATCCAGATCATTAATGTATATAACAAACAACATTGGACCCAGTACAGATCCCTGAGGCACACCACTAGTCACTGGCCTCCAACCTGACAAACAGTTATCCACCACTACTCTCTGGCATCTCCCATCCAGCCACTGTTGAATCCATTTTACTACTTCAATATTAATACCTAACAATTGAACCTTCCTAACTAACCTTCCGTGCGGAACCTTGTCAAAGACCTTACTGGTCCATATAGACAACATCCACTGCTTTACCCTCGTCAACTTTCCTCGTAATCTCTTCAAAAAATTCAATAAGATTTGTCAAACATGACCTTCCATGCACAAATCCATGTTGACTGCTCCTGATCAGACCCTGTCTATCCAGATAATTATATATACCATCTCTAAGAAAACTTTCCATTAATTTACCCACCACTGATGTCAAACTGACAGGCCTATAATTACTAGGCTTACTCTTAGAACCCTTTTTAAACAATGGAACCACACAAGCAATACGCCAATCCTCCGGCACCATCCCCGTTTCTAATGACTTTTGAAATATTTCTGTCAGAGCCCCTGCTATTTCTACACTAAACTCCCTCAAGGTTCTAGGGAATATCCTGTCAGGACCCAGAGATTTATCCACTTTTATATTCCTTAAAAGCACCAGTACTTCCTCCTCTTTAATCGTCATAGTTTCCATAACTTCCCTACTCGTTTCCCTTACCTTACACTATTCAATATCCTTCTCCTTAGTGAATACCGAAGAAAATAAATTGTTCAAAATCTCCCCCATCTCTTTTGGCTCCACACATAGCTGTCCACTCTGATTCTCTAAGGGACCAATTTTATCCCTCACTATCCTTTTGCTATTAATATAACTGTAGAAACCCTTCGGATTTATTTTCACCTTACTTGCCAAAGCAACCTCGTATTTTCTTTTAGCTTTTCTAATTTCTTTCTTAAGATTCTTCTTACATTCTTTATATTCCTCGAGCACCTCATTTACTCCATGCTGCCTATATATATTGTAAATATCTCTCTTTTTCCTAACCAACTTTCCAATATCCCTTGAAAACCATGGCTCTCTCAAACTTTTAACCTTTCCTTTCAACCTAACAGGAACATAAAGATTCTGTACCCTCAAAATTTCACCTTTAAATGACCGCCATTTCTCTATTACATCCTTCCCATAAAACAAATTGTCCCAATCCACTCCTTCTAAATCCTTTCGCATCTCCTCAAAGTTAGCCTTTCTCCAATCAAAAATCTCAATTCTGGGTCCAGACCTATCCTTCTCCATAATTATATTGAAACTAATGGCATTGTGATCACTGGACCCGAAGTGCTCTCCAACACATACCTCTGTCACCAGACCTATTTCATTCCCTAACAGAAGATCCAACACTACCCCTTCTCTAGTTGGTTCTTCAATGTATTGCTGCAAAAAGCTATCCTGCACACATTTTACAAACTCCAAACCATCTATTCCTTTTACAGTATGGGCTTCCCAGTCTATGTGTGGAAAATTAATATCTCCCACAATCATAATCCTGTGCTTACTACAAATATCTATCTACTTGCAAATTTGCTCCTCCAATTCTCGCTCCCCATTAGGTGGTCTATAATACACCCCTATAAGTGTTACTACATCTTTCCCATTCCTCAATTCCACCCAAATAGTCTCCCTAGACAAGCCCTCTAATCTATCCTGCCAGAGCACCGCTGTAACATTTTCTCTGACAAGCAACGCAACACCTCCCTCTCTTGTCCCTCCGATTCCATCACACCTGAAGCAATGAAATCCAGGAATATTTAGTTGCCAATCACACCCCTCCTGCAACCATGTTTCACTAATAGCTACAACATCATATTTCCATGCATCAATTCATGCTCTAAGCTCATCCACCTTTTAATGCTCCTAGCATTAAAATAAATGCATTTAAGAAATTCTCCACCTCTTCTTCTCTGTTTATCTCTAACAGTACAAAGAACTTTATTGTCTTCTTTTTCTTCCTTCTCCCATACATCTGTTCCTACACTCTGGTTCCCCTCCCCCCTTGTATCTAGTTTAAATCCACTGCAGCCTCTCTAGCAAACCTACCTGCAAGAATATTTGTCCCCCTCCAGTTCAGATGTAAACCGTCCCACCGGAACAGGTCCCACCTTCCCTGGAAAACTGCCCAAGTATCTATAAATCTGAAGCCCTCCCTCCTGCACCATATTGATCTGCACTATCTTATTATTTCTAAACCCACCTGCACGTGACACTGGTAGCAATCCTGAGAATGCTATCCTGAAGGTCCTGTCCTTTAACTTGGCACCTAGCTCCCTAAACTCGCCTTTCAGGACCTCCTCACTCTTCCTACCCATGTCATTGGTCCCTACATGGCCCACGACATCCGGCTGCTCACCCTCCCTCTTGAGAATACTGAGAACTCAATCCGAGATATCGCGGATCCTGGCACCAGGGAGGCAACAGACCATCTGGGATTCTCGATATCTTCCACAGAACCTCCTACCTGTCCCCCTAACTATCAAATCCCCTATCACTACTGCTAATCTCCTTTCCCTCCTTCCCTTCTGAGCTGAGGGTCCAGTCTCAGTGACAGAGATGCAACCACTGCAACTTGTCCCTTGTAGGTCGTCCCCACCAACAGTATCCAAAATGGTATACTTATTGTTGTGGGAACGGCCACAGGGGTGCTCTGCTCTTCCTGTCTATTCCCCTTCCCTCTCCTGACAGTCACCCAACTACCTGTCTCCTGACTCCTAGGGGTGACTATCTCCCTGAAACTCCTGTTTATTTCTGCCTCTGCCTCCCGAATGATCCGAAGTTCATCCAGCTCCAGTTCCAGTTCCCTAACACGGTTTGTCAGGAGCTGTAGCTGGATGCACCTTTTGCAGGTGTAGTCATCAGGGACAACAGTGTTGGCCCTGACTTCCCACATACTGCAAACGGAGCACTCAACTGCCCTAACTGCTGCCTCCATTACCTACTCCTAAGCAAATTAGGTTAATTAAAGGAGCTTACCTGGCTTTACCTCACCTGGAGTGAAGCTCGTACTCAGCCTCTGCTCGCTTTTTAAATTCCCCCACTGATCTGAGGCCGACTTTCACGCGCTTGCGCAGTTGTGCCCCATTCAAACCTCGCCTCTGCCCATTCTCGCTGAAGTCTGATTGAGCCAAAGCCAACCCACTCTGCCTCAGTCCACTCCGATGATGGCCGCTGTATATGGTGGTCTTTCTTTTTAAACCTTTGGCATGCTACGTCACGGGCCTGCGCAGTCTAGCCTCTTTGCCATGATAATTTAAAAAAAAAAATAGCTTCTCTCCAAGCTTCTTTTACCTTTTCCCTCTCCACCTCTTGCTGCGATTTAAACAGGTGAAAAAAAAATTGTGATCTGGGGAAAATGTACAGGAGTGAGACTGTTTGGATTGTTCCGAAGGAGGAATGGCATACTCAATGCAATGAACTATTAATTATATATTTGAATAATTTGAGGCCACCAAGTCCAATTCAAACACAGGAGAGCTGGAGAGCATTGATAAAGGGGGATGATAAAAGTGATTAAAAGGAATGCGATGGAAGACAATATAATTCCATACAGATAACAGAAATCGCTAAGATTGTACAGGAACTTTCATCTTTGGCAATATCAACTGGGGGGGGGGGGGAGAGAGAAAAAGAAAAATTGGGTTAAGGATGCCATAAGGAGTAGCTGATCTCATCTCTTTGTAGAGTTAGAATTTGCATTTGTGTCTACTCTTCCGGGATTTTCAGTCTCACATTTGACGCTGATCTGGTTAGTGTGTAAGGGTAGAAGGATGGATGAATTCGGGGTAGACAATTTTGTGCTCCTTCAGATCTGATGTGGAATTGTTTACTTCCATCTGACCTGGTAGAAGGAGCTGCAGTTTAATGTTTCATCCAAAAGATGGCATTCCCAACAGTGCAGAACTTCATCAATGACATACTATTCTGAACTATATGATATCTTTTAAAATCACTACAACCTGACACAATGTACCCATTACCTTAAAGCAAATAAGATACTTGCATATATTGTGTATACATGGTCATGCTAATGCTTTCCTCTTTGAAGTATATTGGAACTAAATTTCTCCCAATTCTGAATTATTTTTCTTAGAGCCCCTTAGATGGTTACTTCCCCCTTACCAAATCATTTTGCAGAAGCAATTGAAATTCATTTCAAAATTGTCTATTTCAGTTTGACATTATATTCACATGTAATTTAAAAATAAGCCACCAAATATTTGTGATAAGAAAATCGTTTTTTTTTGTCACTTGCAAATTGAGCTTGCTTTAATTGAATTATTTTAAATATTTAAACAGAGGTTTCATTCCAAAACACATCCTAATGAACCTTAATGGACACTATTTTGATTGCTTATTCAGGCGGATAGGTTATCTGATGTTCACCACTGATATGAAATTATTAATTATCATAACTGAAATAATTGAGGGAATTAGAAATGTTTTATTATTGTCACACACTAAGAAACTTATCTTGTATACTGATCATACAGATATAAGTCAGTCATTACACAGTACTTTGAGACACAAAGTAAAACAATAACATATTGCAAAACAAAGTGTAATAGCTACAGAGAAAGTGCAGTGCAGATACACAATATGGTGTAAGATTCTACAGAGATAAACAGTCCATCTATAGAACCAGCAAACCATTGAATAGCCTTGAGAACAGAGTAGAAGCTGTCCTTGAGCCTGGTGGTACGTGGTTTCAGGCTTTTGTATCTCCTGCCTGATGGAAGAAGAGAGAAAGTCCAGGGTGGGAGCAGTCTTTGATTCTGCTGGCTGCTTTACTGAGGTAGTGAGAAGTATTGACAGAGTCCATGGAGGGGAGATCGGTTTCCATGATGTGTTGGAACAGAGCCCCACAACTCTCTACAGTTTCTTGAGGTCACATGCAGACAGGTACCTTACCAAGCAGTGACACAAGACAGGATGCTTTCTATAGCGTGTCAATAAAATTGGTAAAGATTACAGCAGTGCTCAGGCAGAACAGATTAGAGGGCTTGTCTACTGAGGCCATATGGGTGGAGCTGAGAAACAGGAAAGGTATGACCACATTAATGGGGTTGACTCCCAATAGTCAGCGAGAATTGGAGGAGCAAATCTGCAGAGAGATAGCAGACAACTGCAGGAGACAGAAAGTTGTGATTGTAGGGGATTTTAATTTTCCACGTATTGATTGGGACTACCATACTGTTAAAGGTCTAGATGGTTTAGAGATTGTAAAATGTATTCAGGAAAGCTTTTTCCTTTTTAGTTGACTCGGGAATTTTAGAAATTTGGAGGTTTTTACATCCTAATGATAGAGTTCTCTTTCTTTTCTCATGTTTATCATAATTACTTTAGAATAGATTACTTCTTTATTGATTCTCAATTAGTTTCGTCTGTCACCACCTGTGAGTATGATGCAATTGCCATTTCTGATCATAAACCTTTGAAACTATCAATTAAATTTAGTGATGTAACTTTTAGTACTAGACATTGGCGGTTCAATTCTATTTTGCTTCAGGATTTAAATTTTTAAAATTTCATTAAAGAACAGATTGCTTTTTTCTTTTCATCTAATTCAATGGAAGAAATTTCCAGTGGGATATTATGGGATACCTTTAAAACATATATCCGTGGACAAATTATTTCATACTCTGCCGGATTGAAAAAATGAATTAATAGTGAGATACGTACATTGGTTGATAAGATTAAAGAAATTGATAAAAAAAATATTTTATTGCTCCCAATTTGGAGCTTTAGAAAGAGAGAGTTGAACTTCAAATGCAATATAGTTTGTTATTAACATCCCCGATTGAAAACCAATTACTTAAAACTAGGAGTCATTTTTATATACATGGTGATAAATCAGGTAAATTGTTGGCTAACCAATTGACAGCTGCTTTGGCAAAACGTCAGATTAATAAACTTCATAGACGGGATGGTACTTTGACGGTTAACCACGATGAAATTAATATACCTTTTCAAGAATTTTATACCAATTTATATCAATCAGAATTTCCTGATGATCCTACCATAATGCATGAATTTTTAAAGAAACTAAGTATTCTGAAATTACCGGCTGATGAATGTTTAGCACTAGAGACACCCATTACTGAAGAGGAAATAAAGTTTATTTTTTCGATAAACTCTGGTAAAGCACCTGGCCCGGATATACAGCTGAATTTTTAAAATCTTTTTCAGATTTACTTACTCCCTGATTATGTGGAATTTTTAAAGATGCTTTATTAGTAGATAAATTATCACAATCCTTTTATGAAGCATCTATTTCTTTAATTCCTACAAAAGATAAAGATCCCACTGAATGCGCATCATACAGACCATCGTTGTTAAATGTGGATTCTAAAATCTTTTCCAAAATATTAGCAATTAGATTAGAGAAGATACTGCCTCAAATTATCTCTGAGGATCAGACAGGATTTATTAAAAATCATTATTCACATTTTAATATTGGGAGGTTAATGAACATTGTATATGCTACTTCATCTAATACTCCAGAATGTGTTATTTCGCTGGACGCCGAGAAGGTGTTTGATAGACTTGAATGGGAATATTTATTTAATATACTTGAGAAATCTAGTTTTAGCTCAAAATTTATATCTTGGATTCAATTGATATATCATACACCCATGGCTGCTGTATTTACCAGTAATCAGAGATCTTTTTTTAAAAGGCTTTTTTGAGGTACTAGACAGGGCTGCCCTCTAAGCCTTTACTATTTGATATTGCCCTGATGCCCTTGGCAATTGCTATTCATGACTCACCTAATATATTTGGCATTATTTGTGGGAATGGGACACATAAAATATCACTATATGCAGATGACCTGTTATTATATATTTCTAACCCAGAGAAATCCATTCTTGCAGTAATAACACTACTTGCTCAGTTCAATAGTTTTTCTGGTTATAAATTGAATCTTGATAACAGTGTTCTTTTCCCATTAAATATGCAAGTTCCAATTTGTAGACAATCACCATTTAGATTAGTTACTGATTATTTTACTTATTTGGAGGTTAAAATTACTAATAAGTATAAGGATCTATTTAAAGTTAATTTTTTACCTTTAATTGATCATGTTAAACAACTGTTTACTAAGTGGTCCCCACTGTCCTTATCTTTGATTGGCAGAATTAATGCTATTAAGATGTTTATTTTACCTAAATTTCTGTATCTATTTCAGACAGTATCAATTTTCAATCCTAAATCTGTTGTTGATATTATTGATTCTAAAATTTCTTCATATATATGGCAGTATAGAAATCCCAGGTTATGTAAGAAATATTTACAGAAATCAAAAAAGGAAGGCAGTTTGGCTTTGCCCAATCTTAGATTTTATTATTATACACAAGAGTTGGATGAAACTCAGTCTCCATGATGGATGAACCTTGAGCGGGAGTCTGCACATAGGTTTTCACTGGCTTCTATTTTGGGAGCTGCGTTTCCTTTTGCAATTACTAAATTGAATAAACAAATGATAAATCCAATAGTTAAACATACAATACGAATATGGTTTCAATTTCATATTTTTTTTGGATTGAATAAATTTATCCTGTCAAGTCTTATTATATCTAACTTTATTTTCCAGCCATCTAGAATTGATCAAGCTTTTTTAAATGGAAAACAAAAGGAAGCAAAAAGCAAAAAGGAGGCTGGGTTCGACGGAACTTTCATTGTGTGCTGCGTCTGCGAGGCTGAGTCCAGGGGCGCCGTGGAAGTCCATAGCGGGGGTATTCCCTTCTGCCGCCTGCATGGGATGACGAGTCTATCGGGGACCCTGAGGTCTTGTGGAAACTGTGTGGTGGTTTCTTTCGAGCTTATAGTCTTTTAACATCTTTGGACTATTTTTACTGTGCCCATGGTCTGTTTTTTTTTTATCAATTATGCTATTGTTTGCACGGTTGTAACTATATGTTGTAACTCTGTGGTTTTGTGCAGGTCTTGTAGCTTTAGTTTTTGCTCTTGTTTTGTTTGGTGGATTTGGAGCTCCTTTCCGGCGAACGTGCTAAGACGGTAGCGCGATATTAATACGCAGCAGCCTCTCCGGACTCTGGATTGGGGATTGCCAAATGTTATGTGGATTTTCTAGTGTAGTCTGTTTTGTCATATGCTTTTGTGATACCATTCTGGAGGAACATTGTCTCATTTATTAACTGCATTGCATTTGTGGTTTCTAAATGACAACAAACTGAATCTGAATCTGAATAACATGCTTTCATGATTGTTTCATGGATGATTGTTTTATGTGTTTTGAACAGTTGTCTAATATAATTTGCCTATATCACATTTTTTCTGATATTTACAGATTAGGAACTTTCTGAATGCTACTTTATCTACCTTTCCGATATCACATCAAATCAAAGTTACAGAAAAAAATTTAGGTTTAACCCCTATCAGAAGAGTTCAATAGCAATTCTTTATGATCTGATTACGAAAATGTGTCTAGGTACATCTGATAAAATTAAGAATGAGTAAGAAAGAGAACTTCAAATATCTTTATCTGCAGAGAAATGGGAGAAAATTATTAAACTAGTTAATACTTCTTCAATGTGTACCAGACATGCTTTGATACAATTTAAGGTGGTTCATAGGGCTCATATGTCTAAGGATAAGTTAGCACATTTTTACCATCACATAAATCCTGTTTGTGATAAATGTAATTCTGAAGTAGCCTCCTTGACAGATATTTTTGATATTATTTCAGTAGTTCTGTGTGCTGATTTACAGCCTCATCCTATTACTGCAATTTTTGGACTACCAGTGATAGACTCCAGTCATTTATCCTCATCAGCTTGTCATTTAATTGCATTTGTCACATTAATAGCCAGAAGATCCATTTTACTTAAATGGAAAGATTCCAATCCCTCTACCACATTTCAATTGTTTTCCCCAAACGATAGCATGTTTAAACTTGGAAAAAAATTAGGAGTGGTACTATGGACCCTTCAGTTAAATTTGAAGAAACTTGGAGACCACTTATTCAACATTTTCATATGATATAAGTTGACCCTTTCTGAATCTTTTTTTTGGTAACTTTTTTGTTCATGTATGGTGGAGTTAATGACAAATTATAATTTTAACTGATGAAACATGGTAGCCCAATCTTTCTTTCTTTGTCCTTTTTAGTTTAGTTTTTCTTAGTTTAGGGTTTTTTTTCTCTTTCATAAATATCTTTTTCATGATTAATTATTAAGAGATTGGGAGGCTAAACTCTATTTGTTACTTGAAATACGTGTTTTTACATGTTACTGTTATTAATGTAATCCCGATCTCTCAAAATATTTAAAAAATTATTTAATTAAAAAAACGAGAAAATCTTTCAAAAAAAGGGAAAACTTTCTAAGTCAATATATAGAGGTACCAACTAGAGAGGAT
The DNA here is from genome assembly GCF_048418815.1 of Hemitrygon akajei. Classification (NCBI taxonomy): domain Eukaryota; kingdom Metazoa; phylum Chordata; class Chondrichthyes; order Myliobatiformes; family Dasyatidae; genus Hemitrygon; species Hemitrygon akajei. The sequence goes on along the minus strand of NC_133125.1, from coordinate 100,566,571 downwards.
GCAATGTTAGATCTCCTATTAGGAAATGAGTTAGGACAGGTGACAGAAGTGTGTGTAGGGAAACACTTTGGTTCCAGTGATCATAACACCATTAGTTTCAACTTGATCGTGGATAAAGATAGATTTGGTCCTTAGGTTGAGGTTCTAACCTGGAAAAAGGCCAAATTTGAAGAAATGAGAAAGGATCTAAAAAGCGTGGATTGGGACAGGTTGTTCTCTGGCAAGGATGTCATTGGTAAGTGGGAGGCCTTCAAAGGAGAAATTTTGAGTGCAGACTTTGTATGTTTCTGTCAGGATTAAAGGCAAAGTGAATAAGAACAAGGAACCTTGGTTCTCTAGGGATACTGGAACTCTGATTAAGAATAAGAGAGAGATGTATGACATGTATAGGAAACAGGAAGCTAATAAGGAGCTTGAGGAGTATAAACAGTGCAATAAAAAACTTAAGAAAAAAATCAAGAGGGCTAAAAGAAATGAGGTTGCTTTGGCAGTCAAGGTGAAGGATAATCCAAAGAGCTTCTATAGGTATATTAAGAGCTAAAGGATAGTAAGGGATAAAATTGGTCCTCTTGAAGATCAGAGTGGTCGGCTATGTATGGAACCAGAAGAAATGGGGGAGATCTTAAATGTTTTTTTGCGTCTGTATTTACTAAGGAAACTGGCATGGAGTCAATGGAAATGAGGCAAACAAGTAGTAAGGTCATGGAACCTATACAGAATGAAGAGGAGGAGGTGCTTGCTATCTTGAGGCAAATCAGAGTAGATAAATTCCCAGGACCAGACAGGGTATTCCCTCAGACCTTGAAGGAGACTAGTGTTGAAATTGCAGGGGCCCTGGCAGATATATTTAAAATGTCGGTATCTATGGGTGAGGTGCCGGAGGATTGGAGGATGGCTCATGTTGTTCCATTGTTTAAAAAAGGCTCTAAAAGTAATCTGGGAAATTACAGGCCGGCAAGTTTGATGTCGGTAGTAGGTAAATTATTGGAAGGAGTACTAAGAGATGGGATCTACAATTATTTGGATAGATAGGGACTTATTAGGGAGAGTCAACACGGCTTTGTGTGTGGTAGGTCATTTTGAACAAATCTATTGGAGTTTTTTGAGGAAGTTACCAGGAACGTGAATGAAGGGAAGGCAGTGGATGTTGTATACATGTACTTCAGTAAGGCCTTTGACAAGGTCCTGCATGGGAGGTTAGTTAGGAAGATTCAGTCGCTAGGTATACATGGTAAGGTAGTAAATTGGATTAGACATTGGCTCAATGGGAGAAGTCAGAGAGTGGTAGTGGAGGATTGCTTCTCTGAGTGGAGGCCTGTGTCTAGTGGTGTGACACAGGGATCAGTGCTGGGTCCGTTGTTATTTGTCATCTATATCAATGATCTGAATGATAACGTGGTAAATTGGATCAGCAGATTTGCTGATGATACAAAGATTGGAGGTGTAGTGGACAGTGAGGAAGGTTTTCAAAGCTTGCAGAGGGATTTGGACCAGCTGGAAAAATGGCAGATGGAGTTCAATACAGACAAATGTGAGGTGTTACACTTTGGAAGGCCAAACCAAGGTAGAACATACAAGGTAAATGGTAGGGCACTGAGGAGTACAGTAGAACAGAGGGATCTGGGAATACAGATACAAAATCCCCTAAAAGTGGCACCACAGGCAGATAGGGTAGTAAAGAGAGCTTTTGGTACATTGGCCTTTATGAATCAAAGTATTGAGTATAAGAGTTCGAATGTTATGGTGAGGTTGTATAAGGCATTGGTGAGGATTTGGAGTATTGTGGTTTGGTCACCGAATTATAGGAAGGATATTAGTAAGGTTGAAAGAGTGCAGAGAAGGTTTACGAGGATGTTGCCGGGACTTGAGAAACTAAGTTACAGAGAAGGGTTGAATAGGTTAGGACTTTATTCCCTGGAGTGTAGAAGAATGAGGGGAGATTTGATAGAGGTATATAAAATTATGATGGGTGTAGATAGTGAATGCAAGCAGGCTTTTTCCACTAAGGCTAAGGGAGAAAAAAACCAGAGGACATGGTTTAAGGGTGAAGGGGGAAAAGTTTAAAGGGAACATTAGGAGGGGCTTCTTCACATAGAGTGGTAGGAGTGTGGAAATGAGCTGCCAGATGAAGTAGTAAGTGCAGGCTCACTTTTAACATTTAAGAAAAACTTGGACAGGTACATGATGAGATGTGTATGGAGGGATATGAGCCAGGTGCAGGTCAGTGGGACTAGGCAGAAAAATGGTTTGGCACAGCCAAGAAGAGGCCTGTTTCTGTGCTGTAATGTTCTATGGTTGAAGGGAATATGCCAAATTTCTTTAACCTCCTGAGGAAGTAGTACCTGTCTGGTGTGGTTTCTTGCCCATGGTTGGTCTTGGACAGACTATTGGCAATGTTTACTCCTAGGAACTTGAACTTGGTCAGGGAGTTTAAGCTTAAAAAAAAACCAAAATGCGTTATTTGCCAATAATGCCCATGCTCACAAGTACAGAATGCCATTGTAGAAAGTAAAGGAAATGCAGAAACATCATGATCTTGGTAATTTAGGTACACAAAATGGTGCCAACAGAACAAATAAATTGAGAAAGATGTTAAACAGCATTTGAAATTTCTGGCTTTATTAATGGAAAAACAAAGACATTCTACTAAAGGTTTCTGTTAAGTCAATTGAATTACCATAAATCTGTGGGTCTAAGGAGGGGATAAAGGATCAGCCATGATTGAATGGCAGAGCAGACTTGACAGGCCAAATGGCCTCATTCTGCTCCTATGTCTTATGGTCTAACGCTATGGACTATTCTTGGCATGTCAGATCTTATCTCAACATTTTGAGTATCGTATCCAGCCCTTAGTACCACATCTGAGGAAGAACGTCAAAGAGGGTATAAATATGGTACCAGGAATAAAGACCTTTAGTCACAGGGTTGAAATACTTTCTTATTTTAGAGACAGTAGCTATTCACCCCATGAGATCTACCAGCAGAATAATCCCATCAGTACTGCTATGCTTTGTAGCTTTAAAACATTAAACTAATTCAAAGGAAGATACAGGAGTCTGGGAATGTGGGTCTAACTTTGAGTTTTACTTTAAGTGAAGCATGCACGTACTACATGGTAGCATGATGATGTAATCAATTAACTTATTTATACATGTAACATGTAATTATTTAAACAACCATGAATGCTTAATCAAACAATATATTTACCAGATTATTGAAATATTAAATACAGAACAAGTATCATACTCCATTTCCCTGGAGCCACTCTCTCACATGCCCATTGACCCCCACATCACCAACCTGGAGAAATGAGAGCAAGGCACAGTTAGAGATATGGAGAAACTCAGAGGGCTTCTCCACAGATTCATAAAGGTAGCATGACAGGCCAACAAGGTAGCTATAAAGCCAAATTGAATGCCCTCTCTCTTTAGCCGAGGCATAGATTATAAGATCAGAGGCATCATGCTAGAACTACATAGGCAAGTGTTGTGCCATAGTTTCAGTACTGCATACTGTTATGGTCACCACATTACAGGAAAGATGTGATTACATAAAGTCTGCAGAGAGGATTTGCAATGATGTTGACAGAACTGCCCACAAGAAAATGAATCTCAGGGTTGTATATGGTGACATATGTACTTAGATAATAAATTTACTTAGCACTTTGATGTTGGTACGAATATAGATCAATACTAATTGCTAGTTACCCCGACATTGGTGGAGTACATAATTAGGACCATGCTCTCTTCTCACTGCTGCATTCAGGAAGATGGTACAGGAGCCTCAGGACTCACATTACTATGTTCAGAAACGGTTATTACCCCTCAATCATCAGGCTCTTAAACCAGATGGGACAACTTCACTCACCCCATCACTGAAATGTCCCACAACCTATGGACTCACTTTCAGGAATTCTTCATCTCATGTTCTCAATATTTATTGCTTACTTATTTAATTTTTTTCTTTTGTATTTACACATTTTGCTGTCTTTTTTTGCACATTGGTTGTTTGTTCACTCTGTTGAGTGCAGTCTTTGTTGATTCTATTATTCAGAATCAGGTTTAATATCACTGGTATGATTCATTAACTTTATTGTAGCAGTACAATGAAATACACAATAAACATAGAGAAAAAACTGAATTACACTAAGTATATAGATGTCTATTAAATAGTTAAGTTAAAATAAGTAGTGCAAAGATAAAACAGAAATAAAAAGCAGTGAGGTAGTGTTCATTGGTTCAACATCGATTCAGAAATCTGATGGCTGAGGGGAAGAAGCTGTTCCTGAGTTGTGAGTGTGTGCCTTTAGGCTTTTGAACCTCCTTTCTGCTGGTAACAATGAGAAGAGGTCATGTCCTGGGTGGTGGGGTTCCTTGGGTGGTGGGTGATGGATGCTGCATTTCTAAGGCACCGCTCCTTGAAGATGTCTTGGATGCTACGGAGGCTTGTACCCATGATGGAACTGACTAATTTTACAAGTTTCTGCAACTTACTTCGATCTTATTCAGTAGCGCCACCCCCGTACAAGATTGTGATGCAGCCTGTCAGAATGTACTCCACAGTACATTTGTATAAGTTTGAGTGTTTTAGTTGACAAAACAAATCTCTTCAAGCTCTGGATGAAATATAGCCACTGCCTTGCCTTCTTTATAGCTGCACCAATATGTTGAGCCCAGGTTAGGTCCTCAGAGATACTGGCACCCAGGAACTTGAAATTGCTCACTCTCTCCACTTCTGATCCCTAAATGAGGGGATTGGTTTGTGTTCCCTCATCTTACCCTTTCCAAAGTTCACAGTCAGCTCTTTCGTCTTGCGGAGGTTGAATGCAAGGTTGCTGTTGTGACACCACTCAACTAACTGCTATATCTCGCTCCTGTATGCCCTGAAATTCTACCAACAATGGTTGTATCATCAGCAAATTTATAGATGGTATTTGAGCTATGCCTAGCCACACATCTCTTGGATTTACTGGGTATGCCCACAAGAAAACAAATCTCAGTGTTATAATATGCCTACATATATGTACTTTGACAAAGATGTTGCCAGACCTGGAAGCTCTGAGGGAATATTGAATAGCCTGGGGTAATTTTGTTTGGACCAGGGGAGGTAGAAAGGAGTCTTAATTGAATATAAAGAAGGGCCTAGAAAGAGGATTCAGGAATGGAATATTTAGTTTAAGCAGAGGGGTCAAAATTGATCGAGTTTCAAAGTATTGGGAAAAGAATTAGAATAGAGATGAGGATTTCTTTCCCCATTCTCATGATGGCAAGGATCTACAACTTAAACTGTTCTTAAGTGTGATAGACACTTAAAAACACTTGGATATGAATGACAAGATATACAAGGGTTGGAAAGTAGGACTAGGCTGGAAGAGTTTTTTAGATCAGCACAAGTATGATGAATTTTGAATGATTTATGTTCAATTTGTGTTTTATTCTTGTTAATGTTGTGTCTCTAATGCTATGTGCTGATGCAAGTGTCAAATACCTATGCAAATAAGTATCTGTACATGTAAATAAATTTGACTTTGGCAGACTTCAGTGTCATAAATTTTCTAACAGTTCAATAAACTCCCTCTTTTTTCCATATTCCATTATTATTTTCAGTGTTATTTCTTTCATTTCTGCTTTTTTTTACTGCACTAGATGGCAGTCTATTCCATAACCACATCAAGATAATTACGTTAAATTCATCCAGTTCCCCATGCTTACTTGTTCTGTGTAGTCAACGATCGGGGTCATCAAGTTTAAAACTAGTTAAGGAATTGTTGGCAACAGCTTTCCTTGTTAGCAACTTTTCATTCCCAGCATTCTCACTGTCCCATTATGTCACTCTCATTAGATTGTCTGCATGTAAGAAATAAACGATCCTCACAGATTTTAGACACTTCCTTTGCTGCCTCTGTTATTTATCAATGTTTCCTCTTGGTCAATTTTCTTTTCTTTATATTTAACTTCAAGCTTACTGCCATTTAACACCAAATGCAACAACGTTCCTCTGGACCAAGTTGCACAACACAGTAGATAAAGTAGTAGTCCCACAAATAAATTAACAAATAATAAGGTGCATTTATAACAATCAAAAAGAAGCTGTTTCCCTTCCTAACAGTCCTTATCCTAATGCTACAGTACCTCCTGCCTGATGATAGTGGGTCAAGGAGAAAAAGTAAAGGTCACGGCTGATTCTGAATACATTACTGCATTATCATCCAGCTACAAAATGGCTGGTTGGTTTAGGAAATATTTCTGGCCACAGACCCACCAATTTACATCAAAAATAGAACCCTTGGGCAACATCTAATCTTACGTAACAGTGTTTAATAAACATTTTGTCAGAAACCTGCAGATTGAACCTGATCATCTGATACATTTGCTGTTTAATACTGGATAGTTGATTTGGTTAATGTGTAAGGATGAAGGTCATTCTCTCCTGGTGGTTTTAAGCATATTCCATGTTACGTCCAGTAACAACCTTGATCAATTGACATAAATCCTAGTACCATGATTATCATTTAAGGTGGTGCATTTGATGATTTCACTAAAAGAAACACAAGCTTTCTTAGAGTATGCCCAACTTGTGTATGTGGAAGTCTAACTAGGTAAAATGGCCTTCATGAATCCAGAACAGTTGAATGTCTGATTTCAATGAAGCAAGACATCTTGTACATGGCTGAAGGTCCAGTACTGATCCTCGTGGTTTCCCATCCGAAACTATTGGTTCTCTGCATATTCTATTAACCCAACTATGTTCAACAACTTCAAAATAAGTGTTTGCAATTTTGTTTTTGAAGTGTATGTTTAATAGGTTGCTAAGAGAAATAATCTAAGGTTTTCTGTCCTTACCTGCAACATTAGGCTGTCCCTCAGTGGAGTTGATCTTTCAATCAAATTAAGTAGCTTTTGTAGATATCCAAACACATACAGTATATACTGGAATGCTCCCAAGATGTCTGGACTCCTGGTAAAGTTAGAAATATGCTTCGCCAATGGCTCCAAGTATAACTAGGTAAAAAAGTAATTGAGTTAACTATCAGATCATAAAAGTAATCAAAACAAGGGCCAAAGTAGAACAAGTGGTTTTGGTATCTTCATCCACTATTGTAATAGAACACATCACTGCTGAGGACAAGCTGTCTCCACCACTATCTACACTTCTGTGGCAATTGGGCTTGAAAAGTATTATTGGTAAAACACTTTTGGATCACAGAGGACAGCTGCATATGAATGCAATTTTTAATTATAAGCCTCAATCTTTACAGTCATTTCTAGTAACCCTTTGTGTAGAACTAATAGGTTTGGCCAAAAATGCTTTGTTAATAGAAAGCAGAGAGTAATAACGCAAGTGTGTGGTTCCAGCTGGGTAACTGACTCACAGAATCCTCAGGGAATGGTCCTGGGGCCACTGTTCTTCACACATATTAACATCAGTGAGGAGGGAATATGTAGAATGTCTACATTTATTGCTGAACATACTCTGAAGGAATGACAATGACCATAAGGAACTACAATGATTCAAAGATTGATAGGATTATTACCTTAAGGGAGTGTGTTTCAAAACAATGATGAAGGAACTGCAATAAAACTTATCAATGGATAGAAAATTTACAGCAAAAACCCAAGATTAATTTCACAAACAAATATGGCTATTTGAATTAAGCACAAAGAAAAGACAAAAATGTTTGATGAATAATTGGGAAGAACCAATAGAAAAGATGGAAATAAAACACATGGATAAGTATTAAAAAGTAAATTATAGAGAAGTGTCCTGTGTAACTGACAAGTTACTGTAAAGAGATAAAACAGAAAAAGAAAAAGTTTGATGTAGGTTTTTAAATACTTTCGTAACAATTGCAAAAAGATAGTTTTCAAAAAAAAAGGCACAAAATGAAATATTTTAAGATTTGTTAAAATGTTAATTGAAAATTATATTATTTGTTGTTTTTAAATGAGTGACTGCTGAATGGCATTCCATATCGGATTGGCCTGGGCTCTTTGTGGTTTACCAGAAACAAAACTTTAGTCTTGATCAATTTGTAACCAAATAATTTCCATCCTTAAGGCACAGTTCCATCATCACCATCTCTTTCTAACAAAATTTTTCATGTTTATATTTTTGATTACATTTTCTAGATTTACAAAGACTTAATTACAGAATCGTAAGCCTCCTTTCATCTTATGGAGACTAAAGTTTAAACCCTTGCTCTGGGATCGTTTCAGTTTGATTTCTCTTTCCACCCTCATTCCTTTCTGACGTTTGCATGAAACAATATCGGGCTCTTTAAGGTTGATGGCATATTTTTCCAGATGATGACTTTTGAATCAGATATCCATGTCAATAGCACTTATTTCCACCTCCAGAATAAAATAACATTAATTCTGCTATATCAAAGGTGATTATCAATACATATAGTGTTCCTGTGACCCAATGTGACATTAAATGCAAACTGACTTGGCACCTGGACTTTTGTAAATGGATGTCAAAATCACAATCACTCCCTGTTTCCTGGCCTCAGGATTATTTAGACTGCTGGCACCAAACCATGCAACATCTCAGAGCTCACCGCTTTAGGTAGGTCATTAAACTCAGCATTTAAGCAGAGGAGGCAGGACCAGGCAGTACTGACATGCAGTTTGCTACACCTGTGTTTTTTCCAGATGCCTTATTTCTAGATAACGTACATTTTTAAAACTCACTCTTCTGGAAGGAGGCATCAGTGGTAAAGATGCTCATCTTTAACTTCCAAGGTGATGGTAAACTCCTGCTGTTCTTCTGGAAAAGACACTTTCTATAAGGCAAAAAGGTTCCAAGATTTAGACCAACAAAGTTGAAGGAAGGATAATATAATCCCCATTCAGAATGATGTGCACTTGAAGATCATGGCAATTCCATAGAGCTCGAGGTTGCAGAGTTTTAGAGTCCTGGTATGCAAGTACAGTGCAGTTTGTAAATGCCACACACTGCAGCCAAAGTGCAGCAACGCTGGAGTACCAATTAAGTATTCTGCTTTGTCCTTACTCATCAGCCTTGTGTAATTGTAGTAGACACTCTAAGTGGCAACACACTCCGCTCACTGGCAGCAATGCTGGCTAATTGAGATGGGAGATGCTAGTCCAATGTAGTTACAGCTTCAACTAGTCCATAGATCAGTACATTAATGGACACTGAAGCAGATTATTATATGGGCAAAATGTTCTTTGAAACTCAAAATTAAAAATTTTAGTTTTTATAATTTATAAAATACAGGGGAACTTATTTCAGCAACATTAGGGTGGTACAAAATAATGTTCTAATACCATTAAAAGGTAGTAAAGGAACTGCTAGGGTTTGACCTCAATTATTCCTTATGCTCTGCCTCTAAATAACGAGTGGAAAAACAACACGTATTGGAAAAAATGAAAACACTTTGATTGACCCTCCTATCTTTGTAAATTCCCAAGAACTTATTTTTTCTTCCTCTAAAGGATTTCATGTATCATATAAAAAATTTTTGTGCCACACCTGAGATTATCTTTATGACAGCTTTGTGCAAGATCTTAATTACAGAGACATTAGTCTTTGCTAAATGACTTTTTTCTGATATGATGCGAGGGTGTTTTCAAGACTTTTACTCAACAGATCCCAGGAAGGTATTTTGGTGGGGGGGGGGGGGGGGGTTGGGGGTTGCTCATAGTTACACCTTTGGCTTAGACAAAAGACGGGAGTTGCTCATTTTTAGTCCAAGGGAATGGTCATGGAAGGGAACCCATCTGGTCTCTATTTATAAAGTGTTGGCACTGAAGAATTGGACATTCATGGTGAGTTCATCCATTCCCACCATTCTGAACAAATGGTTATTAGGTTCATCAGATTGATTCCTGGGATGGCAGGACTTTCATATGAAGAAAGTCTGGATCGACTGGGCTTATACCTGCTGGAATTTAAAAGATTGAGGGGGGATTTTATTGAAACGTATAAAATTCTAAAGGGATTGGACAGGCTAGATGCAGGAAGATTGTTCCCAATGTTGGGTAAGTCCAGAATGAGGGGTCACAGTTTAAGGATAAAGGGAAAGCCTTTTAGGACCGAAATAAGGAGAAACTTCTTTACACAGAGAGTGGTGAATCTGTGGAACTCTCTGCCACAGGAAACAGTTGAGGCCAGTTCATTGGCTATATTTAAGAGGGAGTTAGATATGACTCTTGTGGCTAAAGGGATCAGGGGTATGGAGAGAAGGCAGGTACATGGTTCTGAGTTGGATGATTAGCCATGATCATACTGAATGGCAGTGCAGGCTCGAAGGGCCGAATGGCCTACTCCTGCACCTACATTCTATGTTATCTTCCACCTCTCTTTACTCCATACTCATCTTCAGCAACCAACCCCTCTCACACCACTCTGCTATGCAACTGAAGATTCAGCACCTCTCCCCTTCCCAATATCCACCTTACCTTGACAGATTTTTCTTGGACCCTCTTGTGGACATCTTCTGTTCTCTCTACACCTGGTTCCTTTTGTGACTTACCACTTATTTTCTCTTTTTCATGTTTAGTGAAGGCCTCATGAATCAAAACATCGACTGTTCCTCTCACCATTGTTGCTGCTTGACCAGCTGTGTACATCCAATATCCTGTTTTAGTTCTGAACTTCCAGCACCTTATTTGCTCCAGAATCACAATGGTTACAAAGGACTCAAAATGTAATATCCAATAGTAGCCACAGTGCCCTGAAAGTGATTTAAGATAATAGGCTACCAATATTTGAAAATTTAATTTTAAAATCTTGAAGTTATGTGTACCATAAAAATAATTTTATATTTTAAGATCTTATGATGTTCACCATTGTTCTTGACAAAATCTATGCACAAAGATGAAATGATCTCAGGTTCATATATACACAAATCATCAATGCTGTCATTATTGGAGATCCTCATCATCCACATGATATCAAACTGGCTGAGCAGCCTAGCACCGTTGAAGAGCACTCAAAAAAAATTTCTAACATTTAAAAAATATTTTATAGAGAAGATAAAGGCACATGTATGCACAATTAGTGCAGGACTTGAAATATCAAATATTTTAAAATAATAAAAAAAAATCCATTAGTTTTTGAAATATTTATCTGAGGGAATTACAATCTGCATAAAATTAGCTCTTTAAAGGGACATTTTTTTTACTAAGCAGTAATAATGGTTTAGTGCACATTAAAAGTTCATAGATTCAACGATGAAGTATATTTAAGATGTTTTATGGTGATAATAATTCAAATAATTTAAGTTAATATGTTTTCATTGAAACTTAATATTTTGCAGAGGAACACTGCAAACTGCAGCCTTTAGAAGAGCAGGGAATCAGGGTGTCACTGACAAGAGCCAGATTTTTTTTTGTTTTCAATTGCACACATGCATCCTAGGGAAGTAGCTGAAACTGGACTTTGCCTTCAGAACAACTGGGCTTGGCCTACACGCTTTCAGGTTAAACTAACCGAAGTAAGAGCTAATGAAAACCTGGACTACCATCAGTGTTTGTGCTATCCATGAATCCACTCTCTTCCACCAATTGTGCTGCTCTAATTTGTACTTGAATTCAGTAACTGGTTCACAAAAGCTTTGAAAAATTAGCACATGCCCATGGCCAATTCACTACCAGGGAGGAAAACAGTTAAACTAAAAATCCAGTATTTATTTGATATTACCTTTCATTTGCTAGGCCAAGAGGTTCAAACAAGTAAATCATTACACAAAAAATACTCTTTTGTACTTACTTTATGAAATAGTTTACTTAGTGTAGAAAAAAATGTGATGACCATCTCTAAAAAGAAATATAATTATGACCTTTATAAACAGGAAAGGTTAAAAAAATCATGGAAATACCGTAGTCAAAATTGGCCTGCCACACTGCATTAGGATTTCTATTTCACCTTGAAATGTTGGTAAAGAATGGCTCAACAAGCAGAAATTCAAGTATGAGTGACCAGTTTTTAATTGTAAAGTAGGTGCAACATTATTAAAAATGTTACAACACTGCACGACCTGTAATGTTCACAATATTTACAATTACTGTCCTTTACATGAAACCATAAAACCCTATAGAACCTGCATGGACTGGAATAAACTAGTCCTATCACCCACATAAATGCCATCAACCAATTAAAATCAAGTGCACAACATACTTTACATGTTCTACTAATGTAAAGTATACATGGGAAAATACAAATCAATGTCAAAACAAAGAGCAAAGTTGGTCATTACAAGACAGTTCAGGAATAAAGCAAAGAAAAGCAAAATTAAATATAAAAGCACACGTTTTTGATGAGTAAAACATTTGTTTTGACATAAAACAGCAAAAAAGTCGACTGATAAGAAAACACAGACAATTCCATTAAAACAGTACACACCAATTCAGAATGGTGAAAAAGTGAGGGAATAGAGACTTAATTTTACATGAAGTTTGCATGTAGGACTGCAGCAGACCTCCATGCCATTGCACAAAGGACAGAATTCTAAACAGAACAGAAATGAACATTGGTGGTGTGAAGTGTCTGCCATTATCAAATTATCACATAACCATGCCTCATCTGCTGTTAAATACAAAAACAGCATCTTGCATATAAAAGCTTTAAGCGGCATTTTTTATTTATCCTCTTTACACTGGTAATCTCTTGTATGTGTACTCAATAGAAACCAAAGATTTTGTACACTATTTTGTACAAGAAAAAGATAAACTGTGCATTAAGTATGCTTGTACATGACGACTTTATACAGTATTTACAATTTGATATTACCATGAAATTTTGCATAATCTATATACATTTGAAAATTTGTCAGAAACATTTGGACTGTTCAACTTTTGATATTCTTGATTTTAGTATTGTAGAAAATGTCATTTTGTTTTAGGCAAGCAGTAGATAAACTGTAACCATGATCTCACAAGGTTTCTGATGAGCTATCCAGCATATAATCTTTGCTCATTATTGAAGAAACACTGTACCACGGTTCATTAGCACCTTGTAGCGTCGTGGATAATTAAGACTCTATATACATACAGTTCCACCCTATAACTATAGCAGTGATGAGGACATTGAACGTTATCTAGAAATTTTTCGCCTCTTGGCTTTTGGTGACTTGACTTGTCTCTCCTTCTGTTGTGTCTGGTGGACCTATTTAATGCAAAATAAACTGTAGATTAACTCCATGAAATGCAACAAGATTTCTGAATGACATTAAAATAAGATACAAAACTATATATCAATATTAAAAACAAAATTATTTTGGGTGCCTGGATTAAGTCATGATCCTGTGTATTGTGACCAATTTTCAGTAGTAAATTGGAACAATAGTTCACTGCCTTTGATTTTCAAACAAATTTTGAGATGGTTGCATTGTCAAAAGCATGGTCTCAAATTTTCTGCAGATTGTGGATGAGAAGAGGCTAGACAACACGAATCTGAAGCATGGAATTCTATATTCTGTAGCCAATAGTTCACAAATAATTTCTTGAAGGCAGGTGATCACTCGAGTACAATTCCTGGCCCAAACATTAAATTAATTTCTCATCAATTTAAGTATTAAATAATTTGATTATGGTTATACATCCAGGAATCTATTCATTTTGCATTATGATTTTTGAACAAAACTGTTGAATTGGGAAAAGTATCTGAAACATCGGCTGTTTTATCAAGTTTAATGAAAATCTTGATCCAAGCAAAACAAGTCTTGAAAATTTAACACTTACTAGAATTAAAATGAAAACAAGGTACTTAAGGTTTCTGCTTAAGATTAGTGAAATCAGCTTCATAACTCAATTTCACAATTTACAAGTGAATGAAGCATTAATAATAAGATGAACAGTTTTCTATTCAGCAGGCAACAATTATGCCATTATTGTAGCTTCAGATGGACAATAGAATGATGTGAGGGAATCCTTGTGATTTCCTTGCACCCAGCTCATGTTTAAAAAGGCCATTCAGTCCATCCATTTCATGGATTCTATATTACTGGATGAGCATCATGAATCAGTCAGAAACAAAATGCTGATATGAAGGAAATAGCGCTTGGGTGTACTCTGATGGTGAAAGGAATCAAATACACAACTTTTACATTATTTTTCTGGACTTGGAGAGATAACATATCCAAAGCAGTAAAATCAGACTTGTTGATTTATTATCAATCTGACAGAATTCAAAATGAAGTATTACTTTGAAGGATATACGTTTATGACAACAACAAAACTTTGTAAACTGGAAGAACTTGCAATCAACAATGGTAAGACACATTATTTTGCTTTTGGTTAAACTGTGAGGCTGACCATCTACTGGAAATTCTTACATTAAATGCTTAATCTGTGAATCATTGAAACAGCTAGATAAACTCTTGGTTGAACATACCAACACAACAGCAACTTGTACGCTTACATAGAGTTAGGAGTGGAGCTGAATTGAACTATAACAAATTTATGACCTGGAGTAAGCTGCACAAACAATCCAGGATGACCAAGGTACATAACCTGTTATCTATGACCATTACAAAAATAATAAAACAAAAAAAAGCCATGATTGCAATATTTTAGATAGCTTTATGAATGATTTTGTCTCAGTTACTTGGCTGTCTTTTTGATTTTATAGATGGTTTCCAAATGACAATACTGTCTTGCTAGAGCCATATGTAACTGGAAGAAAAGATGAAATATTTCCTTCAATGACTTACTGATATGTTTGAAATAAGAATTGGCACTCTTCGTTATATCAAAGATGCATATTTCAGCAAACAGAAGTTTAAAAATGTTTATCTTTTTATTTAGAGATGCAGGATACTAACAAGCCCAGTGAGCTAAATTACGAGCAAGTGACCTGCGAACCTGGAATGTGGAGAGGAAACTGGAGTACCTGGAGGAAACTCAGCTGGTCACGGAGAAAACGTACAAGCTCTTTAGACAGCAGCAGGAATTGAATCCTGGTCACTTGGCCTGCAGTCGTGTTGCCTTCAGCTTAAAGCTGAGTTTTCAGAATATCACAAGCACATTGCAGAATGGCCCTGTGTCCTGCATTGGCTAGCAGCGTGGCGCTGAACTGAACTAAACTAAATTGAAAACTGGACTCCTGGTTTAACCTTTGATATTCTATGTGTTGTTCATGCGGTTTCTGCTGTTTGTACAATGTTTTTTCTTCCCCCACATATTAGATGCTTGACGTTTTCTTGAACGGGTTCCATGATGTTTGTTTTGTGGCTGTGGGAGGCCAAATCTCAGAGTTGTATTCTGTATACATACTTTGATAATAAATGTACTTTGAATATACAAATGAATTTCACATTCCTAAGTATCAGGGTTTTCTCTATTGGTGTGGTGGGGCGGTATGGTAGTGTAGAGGTTGGCATAAGGCTTTAAAGTACCAGTGACTTGGGTTCAATCCCAATTGCTTATTATAAGGAGTTTGTATGTTCTCCTTGTGACTGTGTAGGTTTCCCCTGGGTGCTTCAGTTTCCACCCACAGTTGAAAGACCTATCTGTTGGTAGGTTATTGGTCATTATAAATTGTACTGTGATTAGGCAAGGGTAAATTGGGGTTTGCTAGGCGACACAGTTCGAAGGGCTGAAAAGGCTTACTCCCTGCTGCATCTCAATAAATACATAAATAAACAAACAAACTCGCTTTTAGCAAGCTTGAAAGTGAAATAAAACAAATAAAGAAGAGCACATTTAGGCTATGACTCAAACATAAAGAATGTGTAACATTCCATTGCAACGCAAAGTTGAGTACACATTTTAAACATTAGCAGATATTTCTGAGTTTACATTATAAATACCATGGCCAGCAGCATGAAGCATTATACGTCTAGTTTACAGGTCTTGTTCCTTAGAAGTACTTCCTATATTTCAAATCAATAGATTTGGTATGTTTCATTTTGTGGAAATATTTGCAATTTTCTAATTCACTTACCATGTAACTGAATGAATTAATACTCCCATCATGACAGAAATTTTTTCACATTGTGAAAATCCAGGTGCTAACCTTTTACCGTTTATCCCAGAAAAATCAGAGGAATGCGTCAGTCATAGCACATTTAATTTATCTGCACACTTAGTTTATTTCTTAAATTTGCTTCTTATAAAGGTTCATTTCAATTCAGCTACAAAAATGTATCTCAGGAGCAAGGTCTTTTTTTTTGATAGGTAGCTCAGTTCACTTCAGGCTCACAATGAAGCCAAGAATGTTGAAATTCAACTCAGCATCATCATGTGCTGCGTCCTATGATGCGGGAGATCATAGTCTTTGACCATGTTTGTCCTTAGCAAATAAATTCAACTACCACTCAGGAAACCCTGAGATTTTACCAACAGTGGTATTATTGGCAAATTTATAGATGCTGTTTGAGTTGTGCTTAGACACACACACACACACACACACAGTCAAGAGTATAAAATAAGAGTAGAGCATTGTTGAAGCCTGCATCCTCGAGGCACACCTGTGCTGATAGTCAGTCTAGAGGTGATGTTATTATCTGTGATTTCCCGACAGGAAGTGGTGGATCCAACTGCAGAGAGAGGTACAGAGGCCCAGGATTTGAAGCTTGATTGTTAGCACTGAGTGAATGGTGGTGGAGAACACTGAGCAGTAATCAATAAACAGCAGTCCGACATACATCTTAAGGTGTTCAGCTG
Organism: Hemitrygon akajei; assembly: GCF_048418815.1. Lineage (NCBI taxonomy): Eukaryota > Metazoa > Chordata > Chondrichthyes > Myliobatiformes > Dasyatidae > Hemitrygon > Hemitrygon akajei. The sequence continues at coordinate 100,549,937 of NC_133125.1, read as the reverse complement.
CTCCAAAGTACTGAGATACAGTGAAGATTGATTTGCAAAATGTTCATACAAATAGATCAATACACAGAGCATTAGGTAGAATAAGGTAAAGAAAATAAAAATACAGAATAAAGTGTAACAGCTACAGAGAAAGTGCAATGCAGGTAAACAATAAGATGCAAGTTCATAGAGGTCAAGAGTCCATCTTATCGTACTGGGGAAATGTTTAATAGTTTTATAACAGCTGAGGGGAATGAGTTTTCATTGAGACTAGTGTAAGGAATTTCAAGCATTCGTATATTTTGTCTGATGGAAGGGGGTGAAGAGATAATGTCCAGGGCGGGTAGGGTTGCCTCTGTTGTAGACTTTATCCGCAATGTTAATGAAAGGAAAAAAAATTGAGTTTAACATTACAGTTCATCAGAAATGGCCAATTCTGATACAAAAAGAACAAAATGAAGTACTGGTTCTCAAGCATACGATGGTCAATGTCCAAACAATTCAGACAATCAGCACGGGAGTGGGAAGGAAAATAAAAATAATGCGTATCTGACACTCATTTGCCCTTACAGGTGCTCCACAAATGTGCATGTAGGGAGCACTACATCGAAGCTCTTTCCACTCTACTGTGGTACACGTGACCATAACACAACCAACTCCAAGCATGAGCACCAAATACAGTACCTTGGAGGGTGGGCACTGTGGTTAGCACAGGACTCATCGGGTGGGCCAAGTGGCCTGTGCACTGCTTGATGGCTTTCTAACTGGGGAAGTGCAAATGAATGCAGAGATAACACTGCTCGTAATGTAAGGCAGGAATGGCAATTCAGCATTACTATTCTTTCTTTATAATATCGCATTTGCAATGCAAGCAACCCATATTTGATGGATTTTGTCCCTAAGATTTGTTTATTGTAAGTAGAACTTTCCCCACCACCCAGGTGAACTTGACTGCCCTGGTTACTAGTTCTATGCAGCATTCTCTTGTGAAAATGCATTTATGGACACTTTCATCAGTTCACATGAGTTCATAAATGCCTCCTTATCTTTTGGTTAAGGGGACGGGAGGCACAATGGCTGTGATTACAGAAAGAATCATCTGCTCATTTACATGATAGCCGTGTTCACAGTTTTAAGCTTTTCTACACTGGTTTCTTTAAATAATATTTTTATTGCTTTATGAGCCGTTTTTAAGTCTTGTCCAAAAATTGTTCAAGCAAATATCTGATGAAATTACATTTGGTAAAGTATTCTCAGAATTAATGTGTAGTACTTCATCTTTATTGGAAGAAGACTTAATTACAACAAAACTGAAGTGTGATGACTAGAAAAATACAGATATGTTAATGTCACTGTAGCTAAAAATATTAGAAGCAAGCATACAATTAGGCAGTGAATTCAACTGAGATTTTCTTTCACAACTCAATTAAAAATTTTCTACTGTAGAATCTATTAATTCCTTTTAAGGATAGAAAATTAAGAGATTAATGTAATTTAGAGGAATCACAGTAGGTTCAGAAGGTGGAACCCAAGGATTAGAGAAACTCAAATATTGCAGCCTTTTTTAAATAAAGGATGTAGGAAAAGCCCAATTACAGAAGTCATTTTCACTTGAGTGACATAGAAAATTCTTAACAATAAACAAACATGAGGGACAAAATTCATCATTACTTGGACAAGTGACCAGCATTTCATATTGTCTTATAATCAGAATCAGGTTTAATATCACCCCCATGCATCGTGAAATTTGTTAACTTACAGGCAGCAGTACATTACATGATAATATAGAAAAAAGTAAATAAAGTACAGTAAATACATGTATATTAAATACCTAAATTAAAAATAGTGCAAAAACAGAAATAATAAGTGATGGCAGAGAGAAAGAAACTGTTCCTGAATCGCTGACAGTAACAATGAGAAGAGGGCTTGTTTTGGGTGATGGATGCTACCTTTCTGAGGCACTGCTCCTTGAAGATGTTTTGGATACTACAGAGGCTAGTACTCAAGATGGAGCTGACTAGCTTTACAACTTTCTGTAGCTTCTTTTGATTCTGTGCAGTAGCAACCTCCCTCCCACCACACCAGTGATGCAGCCTGTCAGAGTGCTCGCCAGGGTACATCTGTAGAAATTTGTGAGTGTCTTAAGTGACAAGCCAAATCTCCTCAAACTCCAAATGAAATATAGCCGCTGTCTCACCTTTAGTTTGGGAGTGTCCCTTTATTCATGTTCCACTTTCCCATTATCTCAGCCCTTTGTCACTTACAATGGTCACCTCCCAGCTCCCTGCATTATTTCACATTCTACTCCCCCCCCAATCTGCCAATCAGCCCCCTCATCAGAATCCATCTATCATGTGGCAGCTCACCTGCCAGCTCATGCTCCACCCTTCCCTCCACGTTTTTACACTGGCCTTCTCCCCTCTTGCAGTCCAGATGAAGGATCTTGGCAGAAAACACCAACTGACCAATTCCCTCCATAGATGATGCTTGACTCGCTGAGCTCCTCCAGCATTTTGAGCATCAATGGGACAAGCATGGATTGATTACAAAAGGATAGCTTCAATTTACTTATAACAAATAGCCTCCAATTAAGTGAAACATCAAAAGGCATTTGATAAGATGTCATAAAACAGACAAGCCAATTTTGAAAGTGGCAGGAGAAACTGAGAAAGCAGCTACAGAAGTATATAGGAACCAGTGTTTTAAAATAGGATGCAGATTCAGGAACAAGAAAGAGATAAGAGGCTTAGTTATATGTACAGACTAAGTGTAGAATTTGTTCTCCTTGGAAGTGAGGTTGTGAGCAGATCTGATGCAAGCATTTAAAACTGGGAGTCCAGATGGGATGAAATATTTGCTGAGAGGTCAAGTGCCCAGACACATAAATTTATGATGGCAAAAGTTGATAAAAATCACATGATCACATTATTACACAGCCAGCTACAGAATGCACAGCAGGGGCTGTCATGATGGCAACTGAAGTGTGCCAAAGGAAGCTTGATAAGTCTTTTTAGGAAAAAAATCTGCAGGGCCATTGAATGGCCTAAATCGCTCTTATGTAGAACTGGTATGAAACTGAAGGGCTGACTGCCCTCCTCACATGGTCCATCCATTCTGTGACTCAATTCAAAGGAACAATGCTTCATAATTGAGTTGTTGACCCTGTTAAATAGTGAATACTGGTTAATTGGGACACATCAGGATGAGTACCTTATCACCCAATTAAGCAACTGTCCAATTAGCCAAAGTTTCATGAAAATAATTAAGAAGGTACAAAAAGACAAACTGAGTAACAAATTATGTATTTAAATGCAGAACACATTAGAACACTACAAATACTACTACAGCACTATAAAACTGTATTGGTTCCTAATAGTTATTGATGGAAGAACCCAGCTGTGTCGCACTTTTTTTGACTGAAAATGAACAAAACCAGCACAGACTCCGGATAATGGACTGCCTTCGTACAATGCCGTTGGTGATCGCATCCAACAAATCTTTATTTTAATTGTAACATTCAAGATGATTGTTGATATCTTCAAATTCCCTGTCCTTCCTAACTTGAAGTAGTGAAATCATTTTCACTCATCAATTCTGACATCTCCAAGCCTGAATGCTGAAAACCACAGTGAACAAAACAGTTCTGACTCGTCTTACTGCTTATTTCTCGTCAACTATCAGTGATAAAAATCGATGCTTTCTGAAGCCAAACACATGCAACTGCACATGTCTGACACTAGTTAGAAAATATTTGGCAACAGTCTGCTGTCCCAATTAAGTGGCACAGTGTTCCAAACAAATGAATGGAATCCTGGCTATTTTACTTATTTCCAACAAGAGAAAATCTGCAGATGCTGGAAGTCCAATTAACAGACACAAAATGCTGGAGGAACTCAGGTCAGGCAGCATCTATGAGAAAAAGTAGTCAACATTTCTGGCTGAGACACCTTGGCAGGACTGCAGAAAAAAAGATGAAGAGAAGATTTAAAAGGTGGGAGGGGTGGGGGAGAGTGAGAGAAACACAAGGAGATAGGTGAAACCAGAATGGGGAAGGATGAAGTAAGAGCTGGGAAGTTGATTGGTGAAAGAAATACAGGACTGGAGAAGAGGGAGTCTGACAGGAGAAGACAGAAGGCCATAGAAGAAAGAAAAGTGGGGAGGAGTACCAGAGAGAGGCAATGGCCAAGCAGGGAGATGAGGTAAAAAGGAAAAAGGGGTGGGGAATGGTGAAGAGGGCACATTACTGGAAGTTCAAGAAATCGATGCTCATGCCATCAGGTTGGAAGATACCCAGACAGAATATAAGGTGTTGTTCCTCCAACCTGAGTGTGGCCTCATTGCAACAATAAAGAGACCATCAATTGATGCATCGGAACAGGAATGGGAAGTCGAATTAAAATGGGTGGCCACTGGGAGATTCCACTTCTTTTAGCGGACAAAGTGCAGGTGCTCAGTGAAGTGGACTTCCAATTGGTCTCACCTATATACAGGAGGTCACACTGGGAGCACTGGGCACAGTACAAGACCCCAACCGACTCACAGGTGAAATGTTGCATCACCTGGAAGGACTGTTTGGGGCCCTGAATGGTAATAAGGGAAGTGGTGTAGGGGCAGGTGTAACACTTGCTCCACGTGGCAACCTCTCCACCCTGTGCCAATAACCCCTTCTCCTGTCTTCAACCCTCCTCCTCTTCTTGGACAGCCCGCCCTGGTCTTCTGCCTGCTCTGGACCTTCTCATTGCCAACCTGCCGATGGGACATCAACCATCTTGACTTCAACACTCCTTTGCCCAATTGCAACCTTACCCCTTCTGAACAATTTGCTCTCCACTCCCTCTGCACTAATCCTAACCTCACCATCAAACCTGCAGATAAGAAGGGTGCTGTAGTAGTCTGATGGACTGACCTCTGCCTCGCTGAGGCCCAGTAACAACTCTCAGACACCACCTCTTACTTGCCCCTCGAAGAGGATCTCACTAAGGAGCACCAGGCTGTTGCCTTCCACCTGATCACGGTCCTTATTAGCTCTGGGGATCTCACATCCACTACCACCAACATCATAGTTCCCACACCTCCCATTTCTACCTCCCACCCAAGATCAAACCCACTTGTCCAGGTAGAACCATTGTTCCTGCCCCACTGAACTCCTATCTGCATACCTCGACTCTGTTTTATCCCCCCTAGTTCAGTCCCTTCCGACCTACATCTGTGACATTTCTGTAGGATGTTTTCAATGATTTCAAGTTCCCTGGCCCCACTCAATTTATTTTCACCAGGGATGTCCAGTCCCTAACACACTTCCATTCCCCCACCAGGAAACCTCAAAGCTTTCCATTTCTTTCTAGACACCAGACCCAACCAGTTCTCTTCCAACACCATTCTCCTCTGACTAGCAGAACTTGTCCTCACTCTTAATAACTTCTCCTTTGGATCCTCACACTTCCTTCAAACAAAAGGTGTAGCCAAGGGCACTCACATGGGTACCAGCTATGCCTGCCATTTTGTCAGCTACATGGAACAGTCCACGTTCCAAGCCTACACTGGTGTCCATCCCCACCTTTTTTATGCTACATCGATGACTGCATTGGTGCTGCTTCCTGAACGCATGCTGAGCCGCTGACTTCATCAACTTTGCCTCCAACTTCTACCCTGCCCTCAAATTCACCAGGTACATTTCTGTAGAGACAGCTAATCTATTGATGTCCATTATAAAAATACAGACTCTCACAGCTACCTGCCCTCTTCCCACCCTGATGTTTGCAAAAACACCATTCCCTTTTCTCAATTCCTCCATCTCCACTGCATCTGCTCTCAGGATGAGGCTTTTCAGTCCTGATCAAAAGAGATGTCCTCCTTTTTCAAAGACCTTCCCTTAGTTGACCATCAACACTGCCCTGAAACTCATCTCTTCCATTTCACACACATCTGCTCTCACCCCTTAATGAACAGTATTTCTCAGGGAAAAATTATTTTCGGTGATAATTGGGCTCACAGTACAGCCAGTTTGCTTAAAAAAAGGTTTGCTTGATTTAGCTTTTAGTGAAAATTAAAAAGTAATGCAACCACAGTTTGAGAAATTTCAATACTTAATATATTCAAATGCTTTTTTCCTATTAATCATCTACAGTGTATAATTTTACTTATTTGCAGTTAAACCTATACAATTATTCAATTGAAAATTGCTGATTACTAAACTTAAATTCTGCAGTTATTTACATTGTTTAATTCAAATAATTGGCTAAAATTATTTAAGTTACTAATAATGTCATCATTTATATTTGTTGACTGCCTTTTAAACTAAGTGCTTCATCAATGCAGAAAATGTGTATACTTAAAATACTCAGGTTAGTGGAGATTTTTTCTCAATGTACTCCAATAGTAAGAGGTACTCAAATTTTACAAAGTCTAGCGTTAAGGCAAGCTGTGTTTAAATAGAGCCCCTAGTTCACCCATTGAGAAAACAATTCACAAGACTGATTCTAGGAATGAAAGGGTTACCGCATGAACATCTGGCATCTCTTGGGCTGTATTCCCTGCAATTCAGGAGAATGGGGGGGGGGGGGGGGTGGGATCTCAGAGAAACATTCTGAATGTTAAAAGACCTGAACAGATCAGATGTGGCAAAGTTATTTCCCATGGTAGAGTATTCTAGGACAAGAGGGCATGACTTCAGGACTCAGACGTCCTTTTAGAACTGAGATGCGGAGAAATTACTTTAGTCAGAGGTTGGTAAAGCTGTGGAATTTGTTGCCACGAGCAGCTGTGGATGCCAAGTCATTGAGTATTTTTAAGGCAGAGATAAGATAGGTTCTTGATTAGCCAGGGCATCAAAGGGTATGGGGTGAAAGCAGGGGAGTGGGATGACTGGAAGGATTGGATCAGCTCATGATTGAACGGCAGAGCAGACTTGATGGGCTGAATGGCCTGCTTCTGCCCTATACAATACGGTCTTATGGTAATTCAGAAACCTGAGAAATGCCCTATGAAAAACTTAAATCTTATAAGTTACAAAAACCTGTCATCTCCATATACAGTATATTTACTAAAAGATTAAGATGTCCATTTTAAAATATAAGTGATTGTCTAAAATGATCAGTAGAGCAATTATTAAGATTTCAGTCTAATGGGATGTCTCCCAGTTATTTAACTGCTATTGGATTAGAAATCTAATTCTATATATGAGAAAAAGCTTAAAATTGAAAAGATGGCAACTGTGGGTCAATTGAATCTCCATCTCTGTACACAAAATCCACCATATAAGGACATGGAAAGACAAGAAACCTCATCTCCTGATCCTATCCATGCTAATCCTTTTCAATAGATCAGCTTTGCATGCAGTTGTGTATTTATTCTAATCCACAACACAGGTAGATTATTCTAACCACTTACTCCTTTTTGATTACTTCTGCTCAGAAACCCAACTCAAACTTATTGGCCCAGCTTTCAAAATAACACTATCCATTATACTATTTATGTCACTTGTTTCATAATCCCTGCTCCCACAAATTGGCTTAATTATCTTTTTACCTTTACACACAGACAATACACAACACTACAGAGTATTACATGATCTTCCCTTTGTGAGAATGACCAACGCTATCCACTGGCTGACTAGTATTAGTGAAGTAGAAGTTGGAAAAGTTGTGGCATACCTACTAGCAAATAATAGTTGCAAAAATAACACTTCTTTAGAACACTTATAGAATGAACAAAATGATTAATGGACCCAACTCAGTCTAAACAGTCACAAAATGCTGGAGTAACTCAGCAGGTCAGGCCCGAAATGCTGATTGTTTATTCATTTCCATAGATGCTACCTGACCTGCTGAGTTCCTCCAGCATTTTGTGGTATTCTGGATTTCCAGCATCTGCAGAAATTTGTGTTCAGTCTAAACAGTGGCCATTTAGTAATCACATTGAACACTGTTGAAATTCAGTTTAGTAGATCTTTTCAAAAGAACTGTTCTCAATTACTTCTTCCACCTTTAGATTGCTCTATCTCTCTTATACATGCAGAGAAATAGAAAATGCTGGTAATATTAAGAATCAATGACCATTGAGGTTGATGACACATCAATAAACTGAAATGACAACTCTTTCTGCACAGATGCTGCTAAACCTGCTGAGCAGTCACAACATTATCTGCATTACTTTTGATTTCTAGCATCACCAGTGCTTTCACTTTTTGATTATGGAATTTGTTGCACAGCAAGAAAGAAAACTTTTCTGGATGGAGTATTCATGGATTTGGTGGCAAACCTGATTAAGCATTGCAATCAACAAGACACACACAATATTAAACCGTGGACAAATTAGCCTGCAAATGACAAAATACACATTGCTAAGTGCAGACTGCACTTGCATACTGTATAGTTCTGGATATAAAGTCATATTTAAAAACACAGAAAACCTACAGCACAATACAGGCCCTTCGGCCCTCAAAGTTATGCCAAACATGTCCCTACCTTAGAAATTATTAGGCTTACCCATAGCCCTCTATTTTTAAGCTCTATGTCCCTATCCAAAAGTCTCTTAAAAACCCTATCATATCCACCTCCACCACTGTGCCGGCAGCCCATTCCACGCACTCACCATTCTCTGATTAAAAACCTTACCCCTGACATTTCTTCTGTACCTACTCCCCAGCACCTTAAACATATGTTCTCTTGTGGCAACCATATTAGCCCTGGGAAAAAAGCCTCTGACTATCCACACGATCACTGCCTCTCATCATCTTATACACCTCTATCAGGTCACCTCTCATCCTCCGTCGCTCCAAGGAGAAAAGGCCGAGTTCACTCCACCTGTCTTCATAAGGCATGCTCCCCCAGGCAACATCCTTGTAAATTTCCTCTGCACCCTTTCTATGGCTTCCACATCCTTCCTGTAGTGAGGTGACCAGAACTGAGCACAGTACTCCGAGTGGGTCTGACCAGGGTCCTATATAGCTGCAATATTACCTCTCGGCTCCTAAATTCAGTTCCATAATTAATGAAGGCCAATACACCTTATGTCTTTTTAACCACAGTCAAACTGTGCAGCTGCTTTGAACGTCCTATGGACTCGGACCCCAAGATCCCTCTGATCCTCCACACTGCCAAGAGTCTTACCATTAATATGATATTCTGCCATCATATATGACCTACCAAGATGAACCACTTCACACTTATCTGGGTTGAACTCCATCTGTCACTTCTCAGCCCAGTTCTGCATCCTATCAATGTCCTGCTGTAACCTCTGACAGCCCTCCACACTATCCACAACACCTCCAACCTTTGTGTCATCAGCAAACTTACTAACCCATCCCTCCACTTCCTCATCCAGGTCATTTATAAAAACCACGAAGAGTAAAGGTCCCAGAACAGATCCCTGAGGCACACGACTGGTCACTGACCTCCATGCAGAATATGACCATCAACAACTACTCTTTGTCTTCTGTGGGCAACCCTGCTCTGGATCCACAATGCAAGGAGCCCTTGGATCCCATGCCTCCTTACTTTCTCAATAACCCTTGCATGGGGTCTTATCAAATGCCTTGCTGAAATCCATATACACTACACCTACTGCTCTTCCTTCATCAATGTGTTTAGTCACATACTCAAACAATTCAATCAGGCTCGTAAGGTACAACCTGCCCTTGACAAAGCTATGCTGACTATTCCTAATCACATTATACCTCTCCAAATGTTCATAAATTCTGCTTCTCAGGATCTTCTCCATCAACTTATCCACCACTGGATTAAGACTCACTGGCCTATAATTTCCTGTGTTATCTCTACTTCCTTTCTTGAATAAAGGAACAACATTCACAACCCTCCAATCTTCCGGAACCATCTCACCCAGTCTCGGTGTCTTATCCAACTTGATGCTTTCCAAAAGCTCCAGCATGTCCTCTTTATTAATATCTACATGCTCAAGTTTTTCAGTCTGCTGCAAGTCATCACTACAATCACCAAGATCTTTTTCCATTGTGAATACTGAAGTATTTATTAAGTACCTCTGCTATTTCTTCCAGTTCCATACACACTTTCCCACTGTCACACTTGATAGGTCCTATTCTTTCACGTCTTATCCTCTTGAGCTTCACATACTTGTAGAATGCCTTGGGGTTTTCCTTATTCCTGCCCACCAAGGCCTTCTCATGGTCCCTTCTGGCTCACCTAATTTCCTTTTTAAGCTCCTTCCTGTTAGCTTTATAATCTTCTAGATCTCTAACATTACCTAGCTCTCTTGAACCTTTTCTTTTCTTCTTGACTAGATTTATTACAGCCTCTGTACACCACAGTTCCTGTACTCTACCATAACTTCCCTGTCTCACTGGAACGTACCTATGCAGAACTCTACGCAAACACCCCCTGAACATTTGCCAAATTTCTTCCGTACTTTCCCGAGAACATCTGTTCCCAATTTAAGCTTCCAAATTCCCCTCACTCCAATTAAATGCTTTTCTAACTTGTCTGTTCCTATCTCTCTCCAATGCTATTGTAAAGGAGATAGAATTCTGATCACTATCTCCAAAAAGCTCTTCCACTGTGAAATCTGACACCTGACCAAGTTCATTTCCCAATACCAAATCAAGTACAGCCTCTGCTCTTGTAGTCGTATCTACATATTGTGTCAAGAAACCTTCCTGCACACACCTAACAAACTCCACCTCATCTAAACCCCTCACTCTAGGGAGAGGCCAATCGATATCTGAGAAATTAAGATCTCCCATCACGACAACTTTGTTATTATTACACCTTTCCTGGATCTGTTTCCCTATCTGCTCCTCGATATCCCTGTTAATATTGGGCGGTCTATAAAAACATCCAGTTCCTAACTTCCACTCACAGAGACTCTGTAGACAATTCCTCCATGACGTCCACCTTTTCTGCAGCCGTGACACTATCTCTGATCAACAGTGCCACACCCCCAACTCTTTTGCCTCCCTCCGTCCTTTCTGAAGCATCTAAAACCCAGCACTTGAAGTAACTATTCCTGTCCCTGAGCCATCCAAGTCTCTGTAATGGCCACCACATCATAGCTCCAAGTACTGATCCACGCTCTAAGCTCATCTGCTTTGTTCACAATACTCCTTGCGTTAAAATAGATACACCTCAAACTGTCCGTCTGAGCGTGTCCCTTCTCTATCACCTGCCTATCCTCCCTCATACACTGTCTCCAAGCTTTCTCTGTTTGTGAGGCAACCGCCTCTTCCCCAGTCTCTTCAGTTCTGTTCCCACCCCCCAACAATTCTAGTTTAAACTCTCCCCAGTAGCCTTAGCAAACCTCTCCGCCAGGAAGTTGGCCCTCCTGGGATTCAAGTTCAACCCGTCCTTTTGGTGCAGGTCACACCTGCCACAAGAGAGGCCCCAATGATCCAGAAATCTGAATCCCTGCCCCCTGCTCCAATCCCTCAGCCACACATTTATCCTCCACCTCATTCTATTCCTATACTCACTGTCACGTGGCACAAGCAGTAATCCCGAAATTACCACCTTTACGGTCCTGCTTCTCAACTTCCTTCCTAACTCCCTGTAGTCTTTTTTCCAGGACCTCTTCCCTTTTGCTACCTATGTCATTGGTACCAATATATGTACCACAACCTCTGGCTGTTCTCCCTCCACTGCAGGATACCTTGGATATGATCTGAAACATCCCGGACCCTGGCACCTGGGAGGCAAACTACCATCTGAGTTTTTTTCCTGTGTCCACAGAATCACCTGTCTGACCCCCTAACTATAGAGTTGCCTATCATTACTGCCTTTTCTCTTCCTTTCCCTACCCTTCTGAGCCACAGGGCCAGACTCTGTGCCAGAGGCACGGCCTCTGCTGCTTCCCCCAGGTAGGCTGTCCCCCTCAACAGATAGATAGATAGATAGATACTTTATTCATCCCCATGGGGAAATTCAACTTTTTTCCAATGTCCCATACACTTGTTGTAGCAAAACTAATTACATACAATACTTAACTCAGTAAAAAATATGATATGCATCTAAATCACTATCTCAAAAAGCATTAATAATAGCTTTTAAAAAAGTTCTTAAGTCCTGGTGGTAGAATTGTAAAGCCTAATGGCATTGGGGAGTATTGACCTCTTCATCCTGTCTGAGGAGCATTGCATCGATAGTAACCTGTCGCTGAAACTGCTTCTCTGTCTCTGGATGGTGCTATGTAGAGGATGTTCAGAGTTATCCATAATTGACCGTAGCCTACTCAGCGCCCTTCGCTCAGCTACCGATGTTAAACTCTCCAGTACTTTGCCCACGACAGAGCCCGCCTTCCTTACCAGCTTATTAAGACGTGAGGCGTCCCTCTTCTTAATGCTTCCTCCCCAACACGCCACCACAAAGAAGAGGGCGCTCTCCACAACTGACCTATAGAACATCTTCAGCATCTCACTACAGACATTGAATGACGCCAACCTTCTAAGGAAGTACAGTCGACTCTGTGCCTTCCTGCACAAGGCATCTGTGTTGGCAGTCCAGTCTAGCTTCTCGTCTAACTGTACTCCCAGATACTTGTAGGTCTTAACCTGCTCCACACATTCTCCATTAATGATCACTGGCTCCATATGAGGCCTAGATCTCCTAAAGTCCACCACCATCTCCTTGGTCTTGGTGATATTGAGACGCAGGTAGTTTGAGTTGCACCATATCACAAAGTCCTGTATCAGTTTCCTATACTCCTCCTCCTGTCCATTCCTGACACACCCCACTATGGCCGTGTCATCAGCGAACTTCTGCACATGGCAGGACTCTGAGTTATATTGGAAGTCTGATGTGTACAGGGTGAACAGGACCGGAGAGAGTACGGTTCCCTGCGGCGCCCCTGTGCTGCTGACCACCGTGTCAGACCTACAGTCTCCCAACCGCACATACTGAGGTCTATCTGTCAAGTAGTCCACTATCCAATCCACCATGTGAGAGTCTACTCCCATCTCCATTAGTTTGTGCCTTAAGATCTTGGGCTGGATGGTGTTAAAGGCACTAGAGAAGTCAAGGAATGTAATCCTCACAGCACAACTGACCGACCCCCTCTAGGTGAGAGAGTGATTTGTGCAGCAAATACGTGATAGCATCCTCCACTCCCACCTTCTCCTTATACGCAAACTGAAGAGGATTCTGGGCGTGCCTGGTTTGTGGCCTCAGATTCTGTATTATCAGCCGCTCCATGGTCTTCATCACGTGCGACGTCAAGGCAACAGGTCTGAAGTCATTCAACTCCTTTGGTTGTGGTTTCTTCGGTACCGGGACAATACAGGATGTTTTCCACTGTCTGGGTACTCTTCTCTGCTCCAGGCTCATGTTGAAGATGCGCTGTAGTGGTTCTCCCAGCTCAGTCGCACAGGCCCTCAGTAATCGTGGGGAAACTCCATCCGGTCCAGCCGCCTTGCTGGTACAGATCTTCCTCAGTTCACCTTCCACCTGTGCAGCCGTAATCCTGGGCGTGGGCAAGGTCTCCTGTGTCCCCCTCAACAGACCTCAAACAGGAGTACTTATTGTCAAGGGGTACAGCCACAGGGGTACCCTCTAGTACCTAACTCTTCCCCTTCCCCCTCCTGACTGCGACCCACTTGTCCGTCTCCCGTGGCCCCGGTGTGACCACTTGCCTGTAAATCCTTTCTATCACCTCCTCATTCTCCCTGACCATGTGAAGGTCATCGAGCTGCATCTCCAGTTCCCTAATTCGGTTCCTTAGGAGCTGCAGCTCTACACACCAGTTGAAGATTTGGCTGTTCGGGAGGCTGGGCGACTCCAGGACCTCCCACATCTGACACCGAGCATAAAACACCAGCCCCATGCACATACTATTTCCTTTCTGCAATTAGCACAGGTAGACCTACCTCGCCTCGTTACCGCCTAAGAAGCCCTACCACTTTGCTGCCTCTCACTCTGCTGCCCACTGGATATGGCGGTCTTCTTTTTAAACTTTTCTCACTCTACTGGCTGACATCACGCGCCTGTGCAGTCTTGCCTCTTTTTTTTACCCTGAGTAGTAAAACTACCTTCGTCCCAGAAATCCTTAGCCGTTCACTCACAGCCTTCTTGCTCCGAAAAAGGCTGTGATAAAGAAACCAAAAATTTTATCTCTCATACAACTGAAATTGGTAAAATATAAAATACACTGGCAAATCTTAGTACCTTATTCATCCAATTATATGACTGAGTTGGAACATCAGGTAGTTTGAAAAGGTTATAATGATAGTGGCCAAACATTAGAAAGGTCAAATTAAGAAGAACTTTTGTGGTCAGGAAGCTTCCCCTTAAATAATCCATGAAAAGCCTTTGATGTAGAGTAGTGATGGTGGTGGGGAGGAAACATCCTGAATAACTTCTGCTCCTTTTCTGTCTAATAAAGAGCCATTGTGAATTTATTCACTCAAGGACAGGCTAAACATCGATAAATGCAGCACTTGTGTACTGAACTTCTGGTAACACCAACTGTATGAGGAAGTTTGGGATTTGTATGCACAGTACTGTGCAAAAGTCTTAGGTACATATATTTGGCTAGGATGCCCAAAACATTTGCACAGTACGCTATTTGTCAATGTGGAGCAGAATGCAAGTTTGTAAATCTGGCGGGAGCAAAGGATATTGAGAATGTTGTGAGTTGAGCGCCGCAGGAGTGGTGTGGGAAGGTGGCAGAGAAGGAGTGGCAGAGGCGGGGGTTGGGCCAGGTCCTGAGACACACCCAGTCCTGAGACACCAGGCAAGGTAATTTGATTCCAAACAATTGGTTTAATGATCATTACTGAATTTCTGTCTGGTGCTTCCCCCTCCCTCCTTTCTCCCTTCCCCTTTTCCCAACCATGATTCCCCTCTCCCTGTCCCCTTGCCACTCTCAGTCCACAACAGAGACCCCTATCAAAATCAAGTTCATCACCACTCACATAAGTTATGAAATTTATTTTTTTGTAGCAGCAGTACAGTGTAATACATAGAATTACTACAGTACTGCTCAAATGTCTTAGGCACCCTAGCTATATATGTGCCTAAGAGTTTTGCAGAGTACTGTAAATGTACATCTGTAACTTGCTGGTGCCTCTTCAGAGGCCAGCTTAACATCTGGTGAAGCTTTGTTTAACCAGCCGTTGGAAGTTTATCTCTCCTCATTCTTTTTGTTGGCTGCTATTGGTGAAAGTACATATGGAATATTATCTATAGGGTTTTGCGTTGGTACATAAGGATATACCTGTGATAAAGTGAATGCCATGAATGTTTGCCAAGTTGATTACGGAAAAGGAAGAATTAGACAGACAAGCTTTTACTCTCTTGCATTCAAAAGAATGGGAGGTGATCTCAGAGACATACAAGTTCTTGGCAAGCTCAACAGGTCTACTGTGCAGTTAAGGTTTCACATGGCTGGGTGATCAAGAACCAAAGTTAAATGCTTCAAATTAGATGTTAACCATTCAGACCAGAGATGAGAAGGCACCCAGAGGCTTACCCAATTACCCAGAGGTAAGTGAACCACTGGAGTTTTAGGCATTTTGAACACTATTTATACAATGAAAGGTGGATTCACAGAGATTTAAGGTGACATCAAAGATGTAAGGTGACTTAGGATCTTATGCACTTCCTATATTAAATATTCTTCAATGAATACCACTTCAATGAACTATTTCAGTACAACTGACTAAAGCATATACAATAATTGTAACTGGACTGTTGCTAAAAGTCTAATCCTATGATTGTATCATTGGAGTTCATGAAGTTGTACTAATACAATTTGGAGTTAAAATTTAGACTATACATTCCTCATAAAGGAAATGGCATGAAGGAACTGTGTACTGCTTTGGAATGACAGGCAGGTTTTGACAGATACTTAAATTGCTTATTATATAAACTGTTATAAGATCCATTTCATAAATATTTCATTAAAGTCAAGACTACATTTACTGAATTAGCGTATTCATTACTGAGCAATTAAGCATTAACCAATACGAAAAACAATATTGATGCTGTAATGTTCATGATCAGAGTAATGTGGAATTTGACAGATTTACATATCTGACATTTGTAATAACAAATGCTTGAATTTTGTTTGCCTCGCAATTGAGAATACTTAAGTCGCAAATGTACATTCTTCCAAGTAGTGAAATGCATTGAATATCGGATCATGCAATAAGTAATTTAGAACATTGGCAATTGCTTTTTGACGAATATATTCGCCTCTGACATCTGAATACATTTCTAGCAAGGCATCACTGGTCTTTCAGCATGCGTTAAAAGCATGGATAAACTGGTGAACCATGACAGAAAATTGCCAATTATCAGCATTGCTCCTTTTGCATTTTTCAATTTTAACAAAATCATGTCAGACCTGGACAATGTACAAACTTCATTCTCCCCAACTCAGATAAAATTCTGTTTGAAAGGTATGCCTTAGACATGGGACTTACTTGGTCTTGAAGCTTGAAATCCAGTTGCAAATAGTTGTTAAATATCAACCTGTATTAAAGGCAGGATCCATCAGTGAATCCTTTTGTACATCATATATGCAAGGGTCCATGTCTACAGTACAGTCACTAATTTCAGCAGCTTATACTTACCAAACCAAACTTCCAAGAACAGAAATTAATACTAATTTTGCCTTTTAAATAAGATAGCAGTAACTGAAGGTTCACAAACACTTGAAATTAAATAAGAAACAGAGATATCCCATGACATCCAATAATTGCATATGATGTGTTACAATGCATGATGCTATGCAAATGACCATGCTAGTTTTGTTTACTACTTCTGACACAATGGATTTCATTAACCTTCATGCTTCTATAAGACCATAAGACCACAAGACAAAGGAGCAGAAGTCGGCCATTCGGCTCATCGAGACTGCTCTGCCATTTCATCATGAGCTGATCTAATCTTCCCTTTAGTCCCATTCCCCCGCCTTCTCACCATAACCTTTGATGCCTTGACTGCTCAGATACCTATCAATCTCTGCTCTTATTCAGTTCTCATCTGGTGCAGGACAACATTCTCCAGCTGTCATTTTATCTGCAATGCCAGAGTCATAGAGCAACACAGCATGGATACAGGCCCTTTGGCCCAATCAATCCATCCCGACCATGGTGCCCACCCAGCTGGTCCCAATTTACTCTGTTTGACCCATATCTGTGTCTCGTCCCTTCACGTACCAATCCTAGTTCTTCTTCATTCAAACTATTGCATCTGCCTCAACCACATCTTCTGGCAACTCATCCCACACACTCACTATCCTCTGTGTGAAGAAGTTGCCCCTTGGGTCCCTTTTAATTTTCCCCCCTCTTGTCCCAAAGTTTATTCCCCCTGATTATGGTATCCAGTACTCTCAAAGGAAAAGACTGGTACCAACCACCTGAACAATGTCTCTCATAGTTTTAAACATTTCATCAAAGAATCACAATACATATACATTAAGTCACTAAAAGCACTAAGATAATCAAGCTATATCATGCTTCAATAATTTCATAATGGAATGGAAAAACATGATATTAAGTGATACTTGATTGATAAGAACATTGTATAAAAATCAGCATCCATTTGATCTTTACTTTCATCAGTGTTTGTGGAGGAAAGACTGACACTTGTGTTGATTATAATAGCCGCTTATGCGCGCAACGTTGCCAAATTTGAGACTACTTTTAACTAGCATGTTAGTTTAGCCTGACAAAACTAAGTGTTCATCACAACTTATTGCCTTACCACAATAAACAGTCTTACAAAAATCCCCATGCTAAAGAATTTGCAATATTGTGTATTTCAGTAAGTTACTTGGATTCCATTTACTGAAGGAAGTACAGGAGGAAACACGAGTCTTCTGTGTACATGTAATTCTTCCAGTTGTTTCAGTTTATCCTCTCTTTGGATTGATCAGTTATTTTCATGAAGCATTCCATTGACAAGTTGCTGTCACAAAATCACTTACATCAGGACCATGTCATTGATATCTATGCATGTAACTTTACATGGAATAAAGGGAGAATCCAGGGGGAAATATGAAAAGGACAAGGCAAGCCATGATGCTTCCTATCCCACCAAAACAATTATAGCATACAAGGCCACAGAAAAAGGACACGGTAAATCTGTATTGTTAAATATTCAGGTATTTAAGCATTATGTAAAATGCAAATAATTAAACAATAAAATATTTATTCATTTAGAGATACAGAGTGGAATAGGCCCTTCCGACTCTTCAAACCACACTGCCCACTGTTAGGGTTAATGTTAGGGTTAATTCGAGACTGCCATTACAGGTCAGGAGTGGCTCATGTAATACTAGGAGGCCGGAATGCGAGGGAGGGGGGGGGAGCGAAATTGGGGACCCCGCTACACCGAAACTACTAGTGTCACGCGATTCAGTAAACAAAAACAGGTAACTTGTAAGCATATGGCTGCGGGCCAATAAGATGGACACAAGTGCCCGATATTACCTAATATGTAGCGGGGGGTTGTGCTGGGGGGAAAAGGGATATAAATAAGAGCAGATTGTAAGGGGAAGTCGGAACGCGCCTTCTCCAGCGACTCCGTCGATTCGCTGTGCCAGTTACGAATTCTGCAATAAACCAAAGTTTTGTAATATTCCGGTGTTGGTTGTCTCTCTTCCTAAACGAACACAGGGCAGAATTTCAAGCCCAACACCACCAATCCCCAACAACCCTAACCGAATTACAGGGTAATTTACAATAACTAATTAACCTACCCAACACGCTTTTAGACTGAGAGGGGAAACCAGAGGACCCAGGGAAACCCACACATTGCAAGGGGAGGACGTAAATAGACTCCTTATAGAGAACATTGGGACTGAACTCCAAACTCCGACAGTCAAGTTGTAATCGTGTCGTGTTAATTGCCATGCTACTATGAGA
Source organism: Hemitrygon akajei (assembly GCF_048418815.1). Lineage (NCBI taxonomy): Eukaryota > Metazoa > Chordata > Chondrichthyes > Myliobatiformes > Dasyatidae > Hemitrygon > Hemitrygon akajei. The sequence continues at coordinate 100,531,123 of NC_133125.1, read as the reverse complement.
GATTATAAAACCACCAAATAACTCCCTTACCCACAAAAATATATTTACAATAAGCAGTATAGACTGGTCATCAACATAAAAGTACAAAATCTAAAAAGGGTCAAACTTATTGTACATATATTTCTAGTGCAGTGGAGGTTGCATTCCTAATCTAGCTTCAACAATTCTCATTAAATGTGTTCTTTATTTCAAAGGGAGTAAAAGGTAATGCTGCAATTCATCATTTCAAATACAATCAAAAAGTGACAATTTTGGTCACTGAGAAGCACTCAGTTTTCTCATTTTGTTTCCAAATTGATAGAATCAAAATGGAACCTGGCAACTGGAAGATCTGAGAATAAGATTTAAGATGAATACCAGAAAGGAAACACTGTCTCTAAATTACTTTTGAATAAAAAATGTTTGAATATGATATAAGCAAATAGTTTTGCACATAAAATAATACAGCCCTGCAGAGGGAGTCCTACCAAAAGAACAGTCCTTGGGATGCATGACACAGCATATTTTGAAGGGCAAGATGCCAAATTGTTCATTACTGAAATTTATGTAAAAAATGAGCACACGGAAGTGAACAAATCATGAAAATTCCTTATGTATTTGCAACATATTTAGTGGCGTATGGAGATAGCTATACTGCAAAGCAGTGAAACAAACGGTCAAGATATAAACAGCAAAGGCCCCTTACTGAAATCGAAATTCACCCAAATATTCCATACAATGGCCTCTATGATTTTCTTAGAATATTGTCTGTCAGATTTTTTTTAGAAATTGATGATGTGATATTCAATTGAAGCCAATTATTGCCTAAACACTTGTGCGGTTTGAATGCTACTTTATACTCATCAGCCCAAATCTGAACATTGCCCATGTCATACTGCCTGCAGGCATAGTTGGCTGTTAAGAATTACGTCTTGAAATAAGCATTGTGCAAGTACAAAACATTCCTACTTTACAGAACGTGATAGAATAAAGACGTTTAAAAACTTGCTGAAAGAAACATAATCTTGGGGCTAAGTAACTGGTATCCAGCAACCATAATCAACATTCTTTGTGCTAGTTAGGACTTCAGCCAGAGTGCCACCTCCACTCCTAGTACCCTCCCCCTTTGTTCCAGCTCCTCCCTCCTCTCTGTCTCTCACCCTTAATTTTATGTAAGAAAGTAATTTTTTAAAGAGTGTTTCATAACACCAGATATGAATGAGTGCTGTTTGATATCAAGGTCACTCACTCTCACCCTACTTCTGGAGTTCATCTTGTTCGTTTTTATACTAGAACCACAATGAAGCTTGGAGCTGAATGGCTATGACAGAACTCCTCCTCAGCTTTAAGTGATCAGGTTGTTCTTGAGTAACGGCCACTTGACAGCATTGCATTCCCCTACTCTCCACTTACACCTACACACCTTCCATCACTATTTTTAAACTGACAGGGCTATGAATAGTTGAACTGAATGTCCTGCTCTTCATGGTGAACATAAGCACTTACCCATTTAGTTATGCCATTCCAAGTGCTGCAGCTGCATTGGTGCAGCCTGGTTAGGATGACTACTACTGCAGAACAGCTGAAGCACGGTATTCATGGTGTACTCTAAGATTAGCAAACAGTGATGATATCAGGATCAAGCAAGACACACAAACAAACAAACAAACAATGCTGGAGGAACTCGGCAGACCAGGTAGCATCTATTGAAAAGAATAAACAATTTTGGTATGAGACCCTTCATCAGTACTTCTTCATGAGTCTTGATGAAGGGTCTTGGCGTGAAGCATTGACTGTTACTCTTTTCCATAGATGCTGCCTGACCTGCTGAGTTCCTCCTGCATTTTGTGTGTTGCCTTGGATTTCTAGCACCTGCAGATTTTCTTGTGTTTGTGAAGCAAAGATATATTAAGCTCAGAGCTCCACAGCACAATAGATGGGGATGTTCATGGAAACAACTTCTCAGAGCTTTTTAGTGCATTGCAGTAGCATAGCAGTTAGTGCAATTGCTTTGCAGCACCAGTAAGCACTGACAGGGATTAGATACCTGCTGCTGCCTTCACGATCTCCCCGTGACCACTTTTCCTCCAGATACTCCAGTTTCCTCCCAAATTCCAAAGACATTCAGTTAATGTTAGTGAGCTGTGGGCAGGCAATGTTAGCGCCAAAACTGTGGTGAACACTTTTGTGGGTTACCCTGGCGCAATCCTCAGACTCTGTTGGTCATTGATACAAAATGATGCATTTCACTGCATGTTTTGATGCAATAAATAAAGCTAATTTTCTTTAAAAACCATGGTTTATAGTTGTACGTCAGGATGGCAGAGAATTTCTAAAAACAGTGTCCCTGTAACCAGTTTCTGTCCAAATGCATGCTTTGTTTACGTTTACATCCCAAGTTGGAGCTTCTTAAGATTAAACACAAGAAATTCTGCAGATGCTTGAAACCCAGAGTAACAGATACAAAAGGCTGGAGGAACTCAGCAGGTCAGGCAACATCCATAGAAGTGAATAAACAATTGATGTTTTGGGTCAAGATCCTTCATCAGGACTGGAAAAGAAGGGGAAAGGAGACATAAGAAGATGGACAACACACACAAAATGCTGGTGGAACGCAGGCCAGGCAGCATCTATAGGAAGAAGTACAGTCGACGTTTCGGGTCGAGACCATTTGTCAGGACCAATGGAAAAAACAGATAGTAAGAGATTTATAAGTAGGAGGGGGAGGGGGAGACCTGAAATGATAGCAGAAGATAGAAAGGGGGGGGGGGATGAAGCCTAGAGCTGGGAAGTTGATTGGCAAAAAGGATACAAGGCTGGAGAAGGGGAGCACCAGAGGAAGATGGAGAACAGGCAAGGAGTTATTGTGAGAGGGAAAGAGAGAAAAAAATATTAAAAATTAGGGTTGGGGTAAGAAGGGGAGGAGGTGTATTAATGGAAGTTAGAGAAGTCAATGTTCATTCCATCAGGTTGGAGGCTACCTAGATGGAATATAAGGTGTTGTTCCTCCAACCTGAGTGTGGCTTCATCTCGACAGTAGAGGAGGCCATGGATTGACATATCAGAATGGGAATGGGACGTGGAATTAAAATGTGTGGCCACTGGAGATCCTGCTTCCTCTGGCAGACAGAGCGTAAGTGTTCAGCGAAACGGTCTCCCAGTCTGCGTCGGGTCTCACCAATATATAGAAGGCCACACCAGGAGCACCGGACGCAGTATACCACACCAGCCGACTCACAGGTGAAGTATCGCCTCACCTGGAAGGACTGTCTGGGGTCCTGAATGGTGGTGAGGGAGGAAGTGTAAGGGCAGGTGTAGCGCTTGTTCCGCTTACAAGGATAAGTGCCAAGAGGGAGATCGGTGGAAAGGGATTGGGGGGGGGGGGGCGAGTGGACAAGGGAGTCGTGTAGGGAGCGATCCCTGTGGAAAGCAGAAAGTGGGGGGAGGGAAAGATGTGCTTGGTGGTGGGATCCCGTTGGAGGTGGTGGAAGTTACGGAGAATTACATGTTGGACACGGAGGCTGGTGGGGTGGTTGGTGAGGACAAGAGGAACCCTATCCCGAGTGGGGTGGCAGGAGGATGGGGTGAGACGGATGTGCGAGAAATGGGAGAGATGCGTTTGAGGGCAGAGTTGCTGGTGAAGGAAGGGAAGCCCCTTTCTTTACAAAAAGGAAGACATCTCCTTCGTCCTGGAATGAAAAGCCTCATCCTGAGAGCAGATGCAGCGGAGACGGAGGAATTGAGAGAAGGGAATGGCATTTTTATAAGTAACAGGGTGAGAAGAGGAACAGTCCAGGTGGCTGTGAGAGTTTGTAGGCTTATAGTAGACATCAGTAGATAAGCTGTCTCCAGAGATAGAGACAGAAAGATCAAGGAAGGGGAGGGCGATGTCGGAAATGGACCAGGTAAATTTGAGGGCAGGGTGAAAGTTGGAGGCAAAGTTAATGATGTCAACGAGCTTAGCATGTGTGCAGAAAGCAGCGCCAATGCAGTCGACGTAGTGAAGGAAAAGTGGGGGACGGATACCAGTATAGGCTTGGAACATGGACTGTTCCACATAGCCAACAAAAACACAGGCATAGCTGGGACCCATACGAGTGCCCATGGCTACACCTTCAGTTTGAAAGAAGTGGGAGGAGCCAAAGGAGAAATTATTAAGAGTAAGGACCAATTTTGCTAGACGGAGGAGAGTGGTGGTAGAGGGGAACTGGTTGGGTCTGGAATTCAAAAAGAAGCGGAGAGCTTTGAGACTTTCCTGGTGGGGGATGGAGGTATATAGGGACTGGACATCCATGGTGAAAATAAGATGATGGGGGCTAGGGAACTTGAAATCATTGAAAAAATCCGGAGTATGAGAAATGTCACGAACATAGGTGGGAAGGGATTGAACAACGGGGGGATAAAACTGTGTCAAGGTTTGCAGAACTGAGTTCGGTGGGGCAGGAGTAATCTGAAACAATGGGTCTACCTGGACAGGCAGGTTTGTGGATCTTGGGTAGGAGATAGAAACGGGAAGTGCAGGGTGTGGGAATTATGAGGTTCGTGGCATGGGAGATCCCCAGAGCTGATAAGGTTGTTGATGGTGTGGGAGAGAATGGCCGGGTGCTCCTTAGTGGAGTCATGTTCGAGGGGTAAATAAGAGGAGGTATCAGTGAGTTGTCACTGTGCCTTGGCAAGGTAGAGGTCAGTATGCCAGACTACTACAGCGCCCCCCTTATCAGCAGGTTTTATGGTAAGGTTAGGATTGGTGTGGAGGGAGTGGAGAGTAGAGCGTTCGGAAGGAGTGAGGTTGGAATTGGAACAAGGTGTGGTGAAGTCGAGATGGTTGATGTCCCGTTGTCAGTTAGCAATAAAAAGATCCTGAGCAGGCAGAAGACCAGAGCGGGGTGTCCATGAAGAAGAGGAGGGTTGAAGATGGGAGAAGGGGTCATCGGTGGGGGTAGGAGAGTCCTTGCTAAAGAAGTAAGCTCGGAGACGGAGCTGGTGGAAGAAGAGTTCAGTGGAACCTATTGAAGTGTGGATACAGGGGGACAAAGGTGAGGCCCTTACTGAGGACAGAGTGCTCTGCCTCAGAGAGTGGAAGGTCGGAGGGGATTGTGAAGACCTGGCACGGATGAGAGCTGGGATCAGAGGGGGGAGGGAGGTTGGTAGTGTCAGTGGAGAGGGGAGGTTTGGGGTGAGAGTAAGATGGAGCCTCTGAGGGCCCAGGACCTGACGATGGGATCTGAGGGAGACAGGATTGCAGAGTGGTGGTGGGGGAAGGGGAGATGGGAGTTCCAATAGCAGCATGTGAAGGCCCGGCCTGGAGTTCAAGGCTGGAGTCACAGTTGAAGGCTGTGCAATCGCTTTGAAGGTGCTCATGGTTGTTGGGACCCGCATGGATGGTGGTGGAATCCAGGTTTTGAATATGCTCTTGGTTGGTAGAGCCGCCGAGATTGACGGTGGGGGTTGCGGTCCGAAGAAGAAGATGAGGGTGGAGAGTACAAGCTACAAGGAAATGGGTGAAGCCGTGTGAGTGGAGGGGGATGTTGAGAAGATGGGAGGTGATAAGTGGAGAAAAAAGTAAAGGGCTGGAGAAAGAGAAGATGCACAAGGGGGAAGTGAGAAGTAGTAAGATGCCAGAGTGGGGAAATGAAGAGCAAAGGGGGAGGTAAAAATTTACTTGAAGTTGGAGAAATCAATGTTCTGCCATCAGGTTGGAGACTACCTAGATGCTCCTCAGACCTGAGAGTGGACTCATTGTGGCAGGAGGGGACACTCTGGACCTCCTGCACATATTGGAATGGGAATGGAGAAAGGAATAGAAATAGTTGGCCATTGGGAAATTCCACTTTTTGCAAATGGAGCTGAGGTGCTTGGCAAAGCGGTCAACATTTTTATGTGCACCTTGTGTTGCAACTATCAAACTGCTCTATATTGTTTCCAGAACCAGGACAGTCCACAAACACGTTATGGAGCTGCATACATTCCAAAGCTTGGTGGTTACAGACTGTAGCAAAATACAATTCTGTTTTTGCTAATGGCTGACAGTGCTCTTCCAAATGTATTCAACTGCTTAGGAACAAGATGCTATGTGGCAAGAGTGGAGCAGTGGAGTCAACTTTGTTAAAGTTGATAAAAGCACTTTTTATAGGTTGATGGCAGTGAACAAAATTGAGAAGTTGGGAAATCTGGAGCTTGAGGAGAAGTGATTAGTAATTATAATGCTAGTTTTCAGCAAATTTATGTGTGGAAAATTCAGAGTGGGCATCTGTTAGGTGTATGGCCTGTTTTTATTGAAGCAAGCAGAGCCCTCAATTTTGGACTCGGGTAAATCCTGAGGCTAGGTGCCTTTGAAACTTTGGTGATACGAACCAAACCTCCCAAATCTTTGCTCATAAGTAAATGCACAGAAGTGAAATGTAGAATACGAAGTACAAAATCTTCAATACTAATATTTAAATACATCCAAACCTCCTGTAGATTCTGCCACTCACCTATAAACAGAGCTCAAATACCTACCACCATGTACATATTTGAGATGTGGAAACAAAGTGGAGCAAACCTACATGGTCTTGGGAAGAATGCACAAACTCTACAGAAAACACACAAGATGTGCCACTGTGTTGTCCCAAAAGCCATGAATTCTATAGCAAGTCCTGGCCGTTTTTGCAATGGGTGAACTGCCGAAAACACCTAATGATTGAAGAGTCAGTGAGTGAATTTAGCATTAGTAGTTGCAATTTCACCTACAAGTTAGAAAATGCAGTTACTAAATCTGACTAGAACAAACAGATCCCTCCTGTCCTTCTCCAAGTTCTGGACTGAAGATCAATGGGACACTGATACTTGACGTGTGAACTTACTCTTAACATAAGATTACATAGGTTTTCACCTGAAGGATTGGCAAAAAGCTGGTCACAAATATGGAAATAATATTCAAACCATAGAATTAATGAACACTTATATCACAGGGGATGCCTATTTGGGACCCAGTGAACATGCCAATGGAGTTGAATACGTGGAATGAACTTGCCGACTTTGCAGACTGTCATAACCATGTGACTTTTTCAACTTCATTTAATGCTCTCCAAAGCCATGAAAAATACAGCTGGTGGGCCTAGCAGTCTGCAGCTGTGCTTTAGATCTCAGAATTTCCACGTAAGCAACACTGATAACAACTTTAGTCTTTGCCAGAAATATACTTAGAAATTTCCAATTAGCTGTCTTTTTGACAGACATAACTTAATAAAGGAGATTACTTTTATGATTCAATTACAGGATGAGATCATTTCTGGGAAGGCCTGCATTTATTGGCCATTTCTGATTGCCTGTGATAAAATGTGGCAGTCCTTCAAGTGCACTCTCATGAAACTGCTAGAGTTCCAAGATATAGACTCAGTGACAATAAAGGAGTAATGATTCCACAAGAATTTGCAGATGCTGGAATTTGGTGTGGCAAACATGATGCTCAGTGGATCAGGCAGCATCTGAGGAGGGAAATGGAAACCTATCACACTAGACTGAAAGATAGAGAGGAAATAGCCAACAGAAAATGTTGAAGGGGTGGGGTGGGGCAAGAGCTCTCAGGTGATTGGTGGATCCAGGTAAGAAGGAGTGATAGGCAGGTGGAGGAGAGGAGAGTGGGATTAGTGACAGAAGCTTGGGGGGGGGGGGGGATTGGAGGGATTAACAAAGGGTTGAAGATGATGGAATCTGAATGAAGAGATGTTGGAAAAAAGAACCAAATCAAAGTTGGGAACAGTGCAGGACAGGAACCAATGGGAGGGGTTGGCAGATGGACTGAGTGGAGGGGAAAGAAATAGGAGCGACTGTGGGAAGAACTGGAGAAAAGGGATGGGGGTGGTGTGTGAGCAGTTTACCAGAAAATGAAGAATTTGAAGTTATGCTGCTGGATTGTAGGCTACCCAGCCGAAGTACAAGATGCTGTACCCCTAGTTAATGTTTAGCCTCACCCTGGCAGTGGAGAGCACAGAGGATTAAATATGGCAGTATGGGAATGGGGAGGAAAATTAAAATGATTGACAACCAGGGACTCCATATGAAATAATGATACAATTCTAAGTCAGGAAGCATGTGGCTTGGGTGGATCTTGCGTGTCTTAGATTTCCCATTCACATGCAATGTAGCCACTGTGTGCTAGTAATGGAGGGAATGAATGTTTAAGGAAGTGAGTATGGTGAGAATTAAGCAATTTGCTTAATCTTGGGTGGTACTGATTTTTTAAAATTACGTTGATAGTACGACACTCAATTTGCTTAGTGGAGTCTATGCTGGCACTTCTGATACGCCTTGTCAATTATGGAAGGCTATAGGAAGTCTTCCAATAAGTTAGTTACCACAAAATCCATTCTCTAACATGCTCTTAAAGCCAGAATGTTAAAGCAGAAACAATTACATTTTGGTTTACTGCATGTACCAGTCCAATTAAGTTCATTACAAGCTCATCAAGTGTTTTCTCAATAGAATGGACACACTAATAATGTTTTATATTCATTGCAGAAAATTGAGAAATATTTCTAAATGATTGAAGTCCAATTGAAAATAACCTATAAGTCAAAGGTGTAAAATATGAATTGAGGAAATAGATTTTTGTGGAACAAAAAGAAAGATCAGAGCTGGCAAATCTTGACAAAACTTACTGCAAATTGGTTAAGGTGTTTATACAACAAAGAGATTGGAAACAGCTTTAAAACACACTGCTAGATCATAGAAACATAGAAAATAGGTGCAGGAGGCGGCCATTCGGCCCTTCGAGCCTGCACCGCCATTCAGTATGATCATGGCTGATCATTCAACTCAGAACCCTGTACCTGCTTTCTCTCCATACCCCCTAATCCCTTTAGCCACAAGGGCCATATCTAACTCCCTCTTAAATATAGCCAATGAACCGGCCTCAACTGTTTCCTGTGGCAGAGAATTCCACAGATTCACCACTCTCTGTGTAAAGAATTTTCTCCTCATCTCGGTCCTAAAAGGCTTCCCCTTTATCCTTAAACTGTGACCCCTCGTTCTGGACTTCCCCAACATCGGAAACAATCTTCCTGCATCTAGCCTGTCCAATCCCTTTAGAATTTTATACGTTTCAATAAGATCCCCCCTCAATCTTCTAAATTCCAGTGAGTATAAGCCTAATCGATCCAGTCTTTCTTCATATGAAAGTCCTGCCATCCCAGGAATCAATCTGGTGAACCTTCTCTGTACTCCCTCTATGGCAAAAATGTCTTTCCTCAGATTAGGGGACCAAAACTGCACACAATATTCTAGGTGCGGTCTCACCAAGGCCTTGTACAACTGCAGTACAACCTCCCTGCTCCTGCACTCAAATCTTTTTGCTATGAATGCCAACATACCATTTGCATTTTTCACCGCCTGCTGTACCTGCATGCCCACCTTCAATGACTGGTGTACAATGACACCCAGGTCTCGTTGCATCTCCCCTCTTCCTAATCGGCCACCATTCAGATAATAATCTATTTTCCTGTTCTTGCAACCAAAGTGGATAACCTCACATTTATCCACATTAAATTGCATCTGCCATGAATTTGCCCACTCACCTAACCTATCCAAGTCACCCTGCATCCTCCTCACAGCTAACACCCCTGCCCAGCTTCGTGTCATCCGCAAATTTGGAGATGCTGCATTTAATTCCCTCGTCTAAATCATTAATATATATTGTAAACAACTGGGGCCCCAGCACTGAGCCTTGTGGTACCTCACTAGTCACTGCCTGCCATTCTTAAAAGGTCCTGTTTACTCCCACTCTTTGCTTCCTGTCTGCCAACCAATTATCTATCCACATCAATACCATACCCCCAATACCGTGTGCTTTAAGTTTGCACACTAATCTCCTGTGTGGGACCTTGACAAAAGCCTTTTGAAAATCTAAATATACCACATCCACTGGCTCTCCCCTATCCACTCTACTACCGTAGTTACATCTTCAAAAAATTCTATAAGATTCGTCACACATGATTTTCCTTTCACAAATCCATGCTGACTTTGTCCGATGATTTCACCTCTTTCCAAATGTGCTGCTATCACATCTTTGATAACCGACTCTAGCATTTTCCCCACCATCGATGTCAGACTAACCGGTCTATAATTCCCTGGTTTCTCTCTCCCTCCTTTTTTAAAAAGTGGGGTTACATTAGCCACCCTCCAATCCTCAGGAACTAATCCAGAATCTAAGGAGTTTTGAAAAATTATCACTAATGCATCCACTATTTCTTGGGCTACTTCCTTAAGCACTCTGGGATGCAGACCATCTGGCCCTGGGGATCAGATAAAATGATTCTTGCCTTTTTTTTTAGAAACTATCAGTACATTCTATGCAAGAAAGTCAGAATTAAATGTAAATGACCATTTCAACTTATTCTACCAGACTGCTTTGCAATTCATATGAGTATGTTATCTTTACTCAGAATCACTATGTCAACTGACAAATATTCAATTACATCTATATACCATGAACAAATCAAATACCAATATAATGATATGTTCGATGAAAACTATTTTGCAAAAGAACCAATGAGAAATTAACTTTACAAATTTTTAAACAAACAACAGAATTATTAAAATGTCATCTCTTTCCTGGCTGACCTGAGACACTTTTCTGGGATTTTACACACTTGCTCACATTTACTAAATTTGCAACAAATTTTCTTATTGTGTTTAATGTAAATTTCATTTCTTTGATCTTCTGTGATATTTTGAAGTAGACTAGAGTCAGCCCCACATAAAACCTAAAAGTTTGATTGAATTAATCTGAATAGTTTGGTAATTATATCATTCTGCCAACCTTCATAAAGAATCTTAAACTTATTTTTTTTTGGCATAAGCTCTCTAGTAAGTACATTAAAAAAAACTTCAGTTTAAAAATAAGAAACTTTTAAAAATATTTAAAATGCGACTTTGAGGTGAATAGATGCTAAATAAAAATGCTCATCTTTCCTGATAAGTTACTTCTAATTGCCTCAACATTGCTTCAGATACCCACACAAAAATATTCCAATTACTTTTTATTTATTCATTTTATTGAAATGCTAGCATTTATTACCTAACCTTGTCTGCTATTGAGCATGTGATCATGAGATGCTCTCTTCAACCACTGCACTTGCTCATATGAATTGCAAAGCAATCTGGTAGAATAAGTTGGAATGGTCATTTACATTTAATTCCTTGGTGCCCACATTTCCGATGATCTCACCTGGTCCCTGAACTCCCCCATCCTGATCAAAAAGGCGCAATAGCGCCTTTATTTCCTGAGGAGCATCAAGAAAGCTCACCTCTGTCCCAGGATACTGATGGTCTTTTACCGCTGTACCATTGAGAGCATAGTCACCAACTGCATCTCAGTGTGGTATGGCAATTGTCCCGTATCGGACCACAAAGCACTCCAACGGGTGGTGAAAACTGCCCAGCGGATTATCGGCACCCAATTGCCCACCATTGAGAACATCTACCATAAACGCTGCCTGGGCAGGGCGAAAAGCATCATCAAGGATGCATCTCACCCTAACCATGGACTTTTTACTCTCCTCCCATCTGATAGGTGCGACAGGAGCCTCCGCTCCTACACCAGCAGGCACAGGAAGAGCTTCTTCCCTAAGACAGTGACCCTGCTGAACCTCACATCACAGCGCTCACACCCATATTGTACTGTGTTAGTACTTTAATATCTGTATGCTGTAGTACTTTTTATTCACAGTTATTTTGTAAATAACACTATTCTTTTTCACTTCTGGTTAGATGCTAACTGCATTTCATTGGCTTTGTATCTGTACTCGGCACAATGACAATAAAGTTGAATCTAATCTAATCAATGCCTCTCAGGAAGAGTGTGCAGGATTCAAATACAGTACAATTAAAACAAGAGCTATTTCCCTGAATGAAACCAGCAGGTGATAGGAATGCTACCCAAAGACCATCCTGTTTGGGGAGGTACTACTGGAATAACCTAAGTGAGTAAAATGCATTACATTTTGTAGATTATACATAGCTGCAGCCACTGCACTGTAGTGGGACATCTGAATGTAGATGGGGGTGCAAATCAAGCAGGGCTCTTTATTCTGGACGGCAAACTTACCTGCTGTTGACTGAAAAACTTTCTAAAATATCGATGATTTAATATTTGGAGATATGGAATTTCAGTTTGAGCAAAACTCATTCAAAAATATATAATACCGATTCAACACAGATGATGCAAAATTATTCAATGTTATTTAACTGACAGCAAAAACTGGGAATCAGAAATAAATCCAGAAATATCTATCAGGTTAGGCAACATCCATGGAGAGAAGTTACTATTTCAGGCTGATAATCTTTCACTTCTGATGAACTAACTTGAAATATTAACTCTCTCCATTGGTACTTCTAGTCCAGCTGTGTGCTTCCAGCATTTTCCATTTCGAATAGATTTCCAGCACCTGCAGTCATTTGCTTTTCTAACACCTTAATATTGTTTGCGGTCAATTAAAAATTCAACTGCAATCAATTACATATTTGCAAATAAAAGGGACATGCAGTACTTACATTATGACAATCAATGTTGAAAATCTCTACCTTGACTGTTAACACTTTTGCCATTATCTTGTGAATAATTTGTATGTGTGATGCATAATTTCAATCATGCACAAATTGAAATTAATTTCTGAAGTGTAAACATTCAAAAACAAATTTTGTATCACATTTTTCATTACTAAAATATTAATTATAGAAATTTAATCAAAATATTTGAGATTACATAATATAAACATAAAACTTGATCACACCTGAAGAATAAATTCACAAAAATCATCTTTCTTTTTAAAGCAAGGAAAAGTGTTTCATTCTTCATATTTGAAGCATTTGTTGTATTTCTATTTAGAGATAAGAGCTTGTACTTCATAATTTAAGTCTTTTAATCTTGAATAGCTCTTCAATGATTAAATAATTTCCAAAACACAAACTTAGCTTTTAATACCAAGTAATTACAGGTATTGTTTTCTCCCAAATTTGCTAATTCTTCTCTTCATTTTGAAAGTTATATCCCTCACCAACATCAGTGCTTGATTATCAACCAAAGGGACTTATGATGCAAAGTCCCTGCTTCAACATTTCCTATAAAGTACCTCTGCTTCTGACCCACCACCATGAAGTTTTATACCTTCTGTCCCAGAAAGAAACATGTCAGTTCCTCACAATGCCACCAAAGCCGAATATTCTTTTCGCTCATATGCTCTTTGTCACAATGCTGCTTACTTTGACAGCAGTGTCAGTGGGCTCTATTTCTGCTTTCATCTTCAACAATTTACTGAGAGTTCCTGGGCCTAGGATCATCATTCTCCAGTCACAAACTCACCAATGCAAACAAACTTCGTAAGCTACCTGTACTTCTAAAAAGACTGATCAACTGACTTCTGAGTTTCAATTGGTCTACCTTCTCCAATCATGGTTTGCTCATTAGCCAAATTTTTCATTATTTTAGTTTGGGCTAGGATCTAAAAGACAACGCCATGTCAGTCCATTTTCCTGTTTATTCCATCTGCATTTTGCAATTTCATTGAAAAATGACAGGACAAAGGAGGAGTTCTGAGGTAATAATTGCAGTTTGGGTCCAAATTTAACAAATCCACAAAAGGCAATGACCTTTGGGCTACTGGGGGGGGGGGGGGGAAGAAATGAAATGCTACAAGAACATCAAGCAGTATCTGCAGAAAGTTGCTCATTCTTGTTTGTTTCAGATTCTAGCATATAGTTTTATTTGCTTTCCATTTTCAAATTACCTTTCTAACCATGTGCAAATTCATGTTGGGTAAATCATATCAGACAATTGAATACACGATTCAAAAGCTAGAGTGGGAACAAAGGGGACTCTGGCACAGATTCAAGCTTATTTGTCACATGTACATTGAAACATTCACTCAGCTACCTCCTATACTGAATAAAGTGGACACTGTATTTATATTCACGGTCCTCTGCTGCTGTAACTCATCCATGTCAAGGTATGATGTGTTGTGCATTTTGAGACGCTCTTCTGCACACCATTGTTGCAACATGAGGTTACTTGAGTTACTATCGCCTTCCTGTCAGCTTAAGCAAGTCTGGCTATTTCCCTCTGACCTCTTTCATTAACAAGGCATTTTTGCCCACAGACCTGCTCACTGGATGTTTGTTCACTGGATGTTTTTTTTATTTCCCACACCATTCCCTGTAAACTCCAAAGACCGTTGTGCGTGAAAATCCTACAAGATCAGCACTTGAGGTACTCAAACCACTCCATCTGGCACTAACAATCATTCCTCAAAGTTACATTTCTTCCCCATTCTGATTGTTGGTGTGAACAACTATTGGTCCTCTTGACCATGAGGCTGCTTAACCAGTTGAGAGCCCAGGGTATTCCAGGAAAGATACTAACATGGATAGAGCACTGGTTGATTGGCAGGAGGCAAAGACTGGGAATAAAGGGAGCCTATTCTGATTGACTGCCTGCGACTAGTGGTGTTCTGTAGGGTTTGGTGTAGGGACTGCTTCCTTTTACATTGTAGCCAGTGATTTGGATGACGGAATTGATGGCTTTGTGGCCAAGTTTCCAGATGATGCGAAGGTAGGTGGAGGTGCAGGTAGTGTTGAGGAAGCAGGGAGGGTGCAGAAGGGAGATTGGGAGAATGAGCAAAGAAGTGGCAAATGGAATAAAGTGCCAGGAAGTGAATGGGAAGTTGGATGATTTGGAAGCTTTTAAAATCCAACACAAGGCAACTAAAAAGCTATAAGGGAAAAGATGAAATATGTGGGCAAGCTAGCTGATAATATAAAGCAGGATACTAAAAGTTTCTTCAGTTATGTAAAGAATAAAAGGGAGGTGAGAGTTGATATTGGACCACTGAAAAATTATGCTGGTGAGATAGTAATGGGGGGTGGGGAGAGGACAAAGAAATGGCAGATGAACTTAATAAGTACTTTGCTTCTGTGGAAGATACTAGCCAGAGGCACTTGAGTGTCTGGGAGCAGGAGTGAGTGCCATTGCTATTACAAAGGAAAAAGTGCAAGGGAAACTGAAAGGTCTTGAGGTGAACAAGTCACCTGGAGCAGATGGACTACATCCCAGAGTCCCGAGAGAGTTTGCTGAAGAGATAAAAGATGTATTGGTCATGATCTTTCAAGAATCACTTGATTCTGGCATGGTCTTGGAGGACTGGAAAATTGCAGATGTCACTCCACTCTTTAAGAGAAGAAATTATAGACCAGTTAGCCTAACCTCAGTGATTGAGAAAGTGTTGGGAGTCCATTATCGAGGATAAGATTTCAGGGTACGTTGAGACTAATGATAAAGTCAAAGTCAGTATGGTTTCTGTCAAGGGAAATGTTGTCTGACAAATCTGTTAGAATTCTTTGAGGAAGTAACAAGCATGGTGGACAAAGGAGAGGCAGTGGATGTCATTTACTTAGTTTTTCAGAAGGCATTTGATAAAGTGCCTCACATGAGGCTGCTTAACAAGATAAAATCCTGTGGTGTTACAGGAAATATACTGGGATGGATAGAGGAATGGCAGCAAATGGGAATAAAGGGGTCCATTTCCGGTTGACTGCCAGTAACTAGTGTTCCTCAGGGTCAGTATTGGGACTGCTACTTTTCACATTATTTGTCAGTGATTTAAATAGTGGAATTGATAGCTTTGTGGCAAAGTTTGCAGATGATAAAAAGATAGGTGGAGGGGTAGGTAGTGCTGAGGAAGCAATGAGATTGCTGCAGGACGTAGACAAATTGAAAGAATAGACAAAAAAGGGGCAGATGGAATACAGTGTTGGGAAATGTATGATAAGGCACTTTGGTAAAAGGAACAATAGTGCAGACTATTATCTAAATGGGGAGAAAATTCAAATATCAGAAGTGCAAAGGGACTTAGGAGTCCTTATGCAAGACTCTCAGAAGCCTCAAAATTGAAAGGTGACTTTTTACAACAGGAGTAAGGAGGTTTTTTTTTAGCCAAAGAGTGGTGAATCTGTGGAATGCTCTGCCATAAACTGCGGTGGAGGCCAAGTCCACGGGTACATTCAAAGCGGAAGCTGACAGATTCCTGATTGGTTGGGGCTCAAGGGATATGGTGAGAGGGCAAGTCGATAAGGTGGTTAAGGAAGCTTATGGAATACTTACTTTGAGGCAGGCATTGAGTTCAAAAAAGGTTGCAACTTTATAAAACTCTGGTTATGCCACATCTGGAGTATTGCATACATTTCTGGACATCCCACTATAGGAGGGATGTTGAGGCTTTGGAGAGGATGCAGAAGAGGTTTACCGGGATGCTGCCTGGTTTAGAGGGCATGTGCTATCATGAGAGGCTGGACAAACTTGGGCTGTTTTCTCAGGAGCGGCGGAGGCTGAGGGGAGATCTGTCAGAGACTTATAAGATTATGAGATAGTGACAGAGTAGACAGTAAGTATCTGTGTCTTATGCCAGAGGGCATGCATTGAAGGTGAGATGTGAAGGTTAAGTTTTTTGCCTGGAATGCGCTACGTGGTATGGTGGTAGAGGCAAATACATTAGAGGCTTTTAAGAGATGTTTAGATAAGCTCATGGATGCAAGGAAGATGGAGGGACATGGACGTTGTGTAGGTAGGAGGGATTGGTGTTTGGGTGTTTCTGATTTGTCTTTTAGCTGGTTCGACAGAATATTGTTGGCTGAAGAGCCTGTTCCTGTGCTGTACTGTTTTACGTAAATATAAGTTCACTGATGGAGAAGGAGAGAAAATAAGAAGAGATAATTAAGACCTGTTAATACGACATCTGTACCAGGGAAAAATGCTGCAATCTATAAGGAAGTGGTAATGGTACCATGAAAATAATATGTTTGGGCAGTGTCAACATGGATTTATGAAAGAGAACTTATATTTTACATTACTGTGAGAGCTTTTGAAGTTTAATGAGCAGCATGGATGAGTGAGAACCATTTGATGTGGTATATTTGGACTTTTAATTTATTTAACGAGCCTTTTATAAGCCACATAATCAAATGTCTTCTGAGAATGCAAACAGACTACAACTATTGGATTCCTATATATCCAACTACAAATCAAAGACAGTGAAGATGCCAACTGTAGATTACTGAACTACCAATTAAATTGCTACAGTAATACTTGCTGAGATCCACTGCCTCTTCCATTAATCACCCTTTAAAATGGTAAAGCTCATTTTCCCATTTTTTCCAGCAATTAGAACTCATATCCTTTTCTTTCCTTAGTTCAAACACAATCTAGTTCCATTTCTCAAATAAAAAAACAATTTAATTTCTTTGAGTCAGGCAGTACCCTGTTGATAGAACATGGATAGTCTTCTAAACACTTACATATTTTGTATTTTCTCACAACTGAAGACATTCAGCTCATGTCTATGCTCGCTCTTAAAGCATTCCCATTCATATTATCCATCCACCCACTCTCCTTGTAAACTATTCTTTCTCAATGATCACTAATTCTACACTGATTCTTCCGCCATCCAATTCACACCAGAGGCAACTGAAAGATAAAGATTAACTTCATTTGTCACATGTACATCAGAAAATCAAAATATACAGTGAAATGTGTTTTTTGTGTCAATGGGTAACACAGTCCGGATGTGCTGGGGTCAGCTATGCTTCTGGCACCAACAAGCATGCCCGCAACTTACTAACCCTAACCTGTATGTCTTTGGAACGTGGGGAGAAACTGGCGCATTCAGAGGAAGCACATGTGGTCATGGGAAGAATATACAAATTCTTTACAGACAGTGGCAGAAATGGAATCCCAATCACTGGCTCTGTAAAGTGTTGCTCAAATAGCTACACTATCTTGCCTCCCCACACAGTAGCTAATTAATCCTCAAACATATCTCTGAGATGTCAGAAAAAATAAAAGCATCCAGTGGAAACCTGTACAGTCACAGAGTGAACACACAGCCTCCACATGGAGAACGCCAGGGTTGGAATTGATTGCAGCTTCTTGGAGCAGTAAGATAGCATTGTTACCTGCCCACAGCTCTGTCCTGCTGCAATATATACACTTCTCAAAAGCATCTAACATTCCATTTTTTGTTGTGCTTTGGCAGGTTTATTATACTGAAACATTCTTGTATGTTTCCATATCTGGGTTACGAGCACACTGCACAATGAATTATTTAAGAAAACAATTAAAACAAACCCAGATTTATAAATTATATCCAATATTTCTTAAAGAATAAACTGGTGTTATCACGGTATCACATTTAGTCCTCCAAAAGGACCACAATCTTGTTGTGGTTTGGAGGTTTGTGTGCCCCTATGACCCAGAGAGCTATGTTGGCTGGAGTCAAGGCTTTATGCTTTGGCTCTTAGTAAGATCAACCATGCCAAACAGATCAAAGGGGAGAGGCCAGACGAAAAGTCCTCTAGGCTCAGGGGTTCAGCTCGGGGCTAACAGCCCTTACAGAGTCAGCAATGAAGAATCCTTCTGCATCTGTGTGCAATAATATTTCTGAGTTTCCACCTGGGACTAGCATGGAGGACAGTAGTGAAAGCCAAAAGAAAGCTACTGGCATGATGAAAGAATCCATGAACAATGCCAGAAATGTAGGACCTTCATCGTTGCCCTAAACACTAATGGTGTAACGAGCACTAAGTACTGTGGGTACCACATTTAGTAAAGCCTGCATTAATCACTGCAGAGAAGAGTGTTTTTGACATTTCAGTTGAATCATGAAAACCCTTCAGCAAATTATGAAGTCCTATATACCGAGTCAAAATATGATTAATTACTCTATACGATTTTAATGTAACTAAAATAGGTATTAGTTCTTTTTACTTTTAATTTTAGACAACACAAAACAAATAAAGAGTCAACTGCAGGTTAGCATTTTCTCATTTAAATAAGTGAAAATAAATATAAAAATTGATGCTTACTGTATTATTTACCTTCCCCTCTTCAGTGTTTTGTTGACAAGAACTGTGTACTTCATCTTCTCTCACCAGCTTACCAGGCCAGGAAGGAAATCCCTTTATTTGACTCCAGACCAAGTCACCAACATTAAACGTCCTTGGTCTGTAGTGTATTAATTCATTAGATGGTGAATCTGGAATTCTCAAATCATCATCACTGCTTATGCTTTTAGTGTCTGACGGACTTGGAGCACATCCATTAATGTTTTCTGAATTATAATCTCCATTGTAAATATATTCATGTGCCAAAGCACCTGGCATTCCCTCCAAACTAGCTGACGAACTTGGAGATTGCTCCTCTATGGCAAGTTCCTGTTTGGGGGCCGCCAGCAGCTCAAAGTTCCTGTTCTGTTGAGACCGGTTTCCGTTGATATGTGTGCATCGTTCCACAGTGCTGTCTAGTTTTTCCTTAATGTTAACAATGTGTCTCTTTTGACTATTAAACCTAAAGCTGTCCTCATGAAATCTTTTGTCCAACTGGCAGTTTTTCTGCTGTAATCCTGCATCAGTCTGATCTCCCTGAAAGGAAGGCATCCTTTCTGCTGAAGGGCTGTGATTTACTTGGCCAGAGTGTTCTAGAAACTTCTCACATTTCCACAACGTTGCATCAACTGGCTGTTGTTCAGTTTCCCATTGCTTTTTTGGAGTGTTGCGACCTGGTGATTTGAAGTATTCAAATCCTTCCCCCTCAGCGGTGAATTTTTGCCCAGAATTTTTGCGCAACCTCACTCCTCTGGCATGCCTATTTGCCAGGATATTTTGATTGTTGAGTCGACTGTCATTCTCCATGCTGGAAAGTCTTTTCCCATGAATCACTGCATTGACTGCATTGGAAAGATTCACAGGGTTTGCAATGGAGGCAGTAAAGGCACTCATGGCACTCAGGGCTGGGATGGGGCTCATTTGCGAAGTACTACTCACTGCTGTGGTGATCACAACTTGCATTCCTTTGCTTGCAGCATCCACCACGGCTTTGTATATAGCATCAACGGAGGGGTCGTGAGGACCCACAGTCGGCGCCTGTTCCCTGTCCTGCTTTGCTTGAATCTGTTCTATTCGATGTTGCTCACCAGGAAGCTCATGAAAAGCAGGAGGTGCAGTATGGGAGGCCTCGGGGAGTAATATAGTCCCTGGTTCAGAGTTTACAGGTGCATTTGGAAGTGAGACATCGTGGGCTGGGCTCACCTGGAAGAAATTTAAATCAACTGCAGCATTAGTTTTCAAATATTTGATTACACATGCATTAGGCATATTTTCAACTTTACTAATTAAACCTAAACTTTAGTGAGAACAAGCCATAAAATTGTACTGAGTAATTCTTTCAAAATGTTTAAGACATCTATTTGGAAAAGTTTTATTTTAATAATTACTGTAGTTTTTCTTCAGTCCTAGTTGATCCAAGAAATGATTATTGCTTTGCCCATTTTTTTTTAAAAAGGAGATGGTTTTCAAGTTGCTACTCCATCACAGAATTACAAGACACATCTTTATCAGTACTTCAAGACTAAATTGCTGCAAGAACTCAGAGGGTAAAGCAACATCTGTGGAAGGAAAGGGCCATCAAATGTTCAGGTTAAGACCCTACATCAGAACTGAGAGTGCACAGCAGCAGTTCCTAACCTGGGGACCACAGACCCCTCAGTTAATGGTAAACAAGGTTGGGAACCCCTGATGTAGAGGGAGGACAGCCAGTACACAGAAGAATGGAGACATGGGCTGATAGGTAGTGATGGTGGTAATTTATAGAGAATAAATATTTTGGATATAATTAGATGAGTTGGAGAAGAGGAAATGAAAGGATATTGACAGGCCAGTGAAATGATGGGCAGATGGAGGGAAGCAAAGGGAACAAAGGGTGGGAGATCCTGGGTATAATACGCTGCCAACTACCAATCAGCTTGTGACTGTCAACTAAAAATGTAGAGTTTCAGTGACGGTGCAAAATTGAATAAGAACTATGTAAAATCTACTGTTGAAGGCATGTGTAATAATTTAAATTTTAGAGATGTACATGAAAATATTCTTAAATGTTTTAAAGGAAAGGTGTACATGTACATAGAGAATCTTAACATATACTTTTTGAATTATTATTGAGGGTGGAATGGGTGAGGGGGATTGTCATATCTTAAATATGGGTAACTACTCACGAGATATTATTTGTCTTCAGTTTAGCAATTCAGTAGTAAACAAAAATGTAAAAATTGCAATTGTGGGAAGATTTGAAATAAAAAGTTCTGAAGAAACTGGAATCTCACTCTGACATCTGCGGCCTCCTGCGTTGTTATAATGAGGTGTAGCATAAACTTGAGGAACAGCACCTCATTCTTCCCTCAGGGCACATTTTATCCTGTCATACTCAATATTGAATAATCCAAATTCAGCTAAGTGATCTGAAGTTGGGGAATTTAATAGCTATGTTTGTATGAAGCTTGCCATTTTAGATTTCCTTTCCTCTATTCGTTTTTTTCGTTCATTTGTGTATTTTGGCCAACTGGGCAATCCCTGTAGGTCAGACTACACATCACTCAGACTTCCAACATTAACAACACATTACGCTTAAATGGCTGATTAATAACTAGGTTATTTCAACCTAATACATACATTGCTTTGTTTCACCCACTGCCATCCACCACCATCTCACCTACTTAGACTAACTTGTTTTCACTTTCCCATTTCTGATTAAAGTGGAGTGCAAGTGGTTTACTGTCACATGTACTGAGATACAGTAAAAAGCTTGCCTTGCATACTGATAATACAAATCAAATCATTTCACAGTGCACTGAGCTAAACCATTTTAATGTATATCTATATGTTAACTTGCAACTTTGTTTTTTATATCATTCTTTTTTAAAAAAAAATTTTTAAATTAGTTTTTCAAAACATTTTACAAAATTAAAAACCCCAAATCCCAATGAGGAGCATTAATACAGTGCAAGATTAAGCATACAATAACAATATGCTACAAAGGAAGAGAGTTTAACAAAAAAGCACCTAAATTGAAGACAAGTGAGCTTAGTGTCCTCCCCAAGCCCCACAACACAAGAAAAAAACAACAACAACTCCAGACCAACCACCACACGGTATAAAGAGTATAAGTCCGGACAGTCAAACTCCCAGACTGTAAATACACTTAGTAACAGAGGATAATAATGCCTACTATCAGAAAAAAAAAGGAGCTGAAAGCAAGGGACCGAAAAGAAGAAAAAAAACGAAAAAAAAAAAACCCTAGTCAAGAGGAAGGTTATGAAAGTACTCGATAAAAGGTCCTCAGACCTTATGGAACTTTAGATCCGAATTCAGAACTGAATAATGAATTTTTTCGAGGTCCAAGCAGGCCATAATGTCGTTAAGCCATTGCGCATGAGTGGGCGGGGCAACATCTCTTCATCTAAGGAGGATCAAGAGTTTCGCCAGGAGAGAGGCAAAGGATAGTATTCGGCATTTGGTCGGACCCAGACATAAATCTGTCTCGCCCCAAAAACCGAACAGAGCAATTAAGGGGTTAGGTTCTAGATGCTGATTCAGAATGCCCGATAATGTAGTGAAGACATCTTTCCAGAATTTCTCCAAGCTAGGACAGAACCAGTACATATGGATGAGAGAGGCCACGCCCCTCTTGCATTTATCACAGAGCGGACTAATGCCAGGGTAGAATCGAGATAGTTTAGATTTAGACATATGGGCTCTATGAACAATCTTAAACTGTAAGAGGCAATGGCGAGCACAAAGGGAGGTTGAGTTAACCGATTTGAGAACTGAGTCCCAGCTCTCCTCGGATAAGGAGATATTTAAATCCTGCTCCCAGGCCATTTTAATTTTATCCACAGGGGCCCATCGTAAGGCTGCTAATTTATCTCGGATAATTGAAATTAAACCTTTACCTAGTGGATTAATGGAAAGAAATAGGTCCATAGCATTTTCGCAGGCATTTCAGGAAAGTTAGGAATTAAAGGAGCAGTAAAGTGTCGGATTTGGAGATATCTGAAAAAGTGAGCGTTAGGCAGGTTGAACTTAACGGAGAGCTGCTGAAAAGAAGCGAAGCGATTATCAATGAAGAGATCTTCAAAATGTCTAATGGAATGCTGAATCGTACATAGTAGGTAAAAAAAGGTGATTATGTGCGACAGGGCTAGAAACGGAAAACCCCTGGAAACCATAGCATTTCCTGAACTGAGCCCATATACGCAAAGTGTGTCTAACCAGAGGATTAGCTATTGATCTGGGCAGACTGCTAGGGAGTGCAGAGCCAAGAAGTGCAGATATAGATAATTCTTTAGTGGAGCTCAACTCCATTGCCACCCAGTTAGGGCACTCGGGTTGACCGTGGAAGAAAGACCAGAAGGCAGCACAACGTATATTAGCTGCCCAGTAATATAAGCGAAAGTTAGGTAAAGCCATGCCACCCTCTTTTTTTAGATTTTTGGAGGTGGATTTTATTAATTCTAGAGCGCTTATTCTGCCACAGATATGACAAAATAATAGAGTCTAAGGAATCAAAAAAAGATTTAGGAATAAAAATTGGGATAGATTGAAACAAGTATAAAAATTTGGGGAGAACATACATTTTAACAACATTAATACGACCTACCAAGGACATAGATAGAGGTGACCATTGTACCAGACTCTCTTTTATAGCATATGAAAGATTGACAAAGTTTTCACGAAAGAGATCTTTAAACTTCCTTGTGACTGTAATTCCAAGATAAGTAAATTGATTATGGACTACTTTAAAACGGAGATCACAAAATATTACTTCTTGTGCTTCTTTATTAATTGGGAAAAGTTCACTCTTATGTAAGTTGAGTTTATAGCCAGAGATCTGGCTAAACTGGCCAAGAAGTGAAAACATTAGAGGTAAGGATGTAGACGGATTTGAGAGAAAGAGTAATAAGTCATCAGCATAGAGAGAAACGTTATGCTCAACACCCCCTCTCCAAATCCCGGTCAATTCAGGACAATTTCGAAATGCTATCGCCAGAGGTTCTATAGCCAAATCAAAGAGAAAGGGACTTAAGGGGCATCCCTGACGGGTGCCACGTTTGAGATTAAATACTTGGGATTTCTGAAAATTAGTTAGAACAGAAGCAGTAGGACACAGGTACAGCAATTGGATCCAAGAGATGAAACTTTGGCCGAGGTCAAATTTTTCTAAGACTGCAAAAAGGTAGTTCCACTCTATACGGTCAAATGCTTTCTCCGCATCAAGGGAGATAACACATTCAGGAGTCCCAGTTGGAACTGAGTATAAAATATTAAATAGACGCCGAATGTTAAAAAAAGGGAGACGGTTTTTAATAAAGCCTGTTTGGTCATCAGAGATAATGGACGGAATAACGGTTTCTAATCTATGAGCCAACACTTTAGCTAAGATCTTTACATCAACATTGAGCAGAGAGATCGGCCTGTACGAGGAACACTCTGTTGGGTCTTTGCCCTTTTTTAAAAGAAGAATAATAGATGCCTCATTGAAAGAGGGTGGCAATTTGCCGTAGTTAAACGAGTCAGATAATACTGAAAGTAACTGAGGGGAAAGAAGTGAGGAGAATGATTTATAAAATTCCACAGGGAACCCATCAGGTCCAGGAGATTTCCCTGAGGACAGTGCAGAAATTGCAAAAGATATTTCTTCTGGTGATATAGGCGCATTGAGTTTGGCTTTGAAATCAGATGAAAGTGAGGGGATGTTCAGATTCTGTAAAAATTGATCCACAGAGATATTGTCATTCAGGGATTCAGAGGAATAAAGCCGAGAATAAAAATTTTTAAATGCGTCATTAATTTCTAAATGATCCGATGTAAAGTCTCCGTTCTCCTTCCGGATCTTTGTAATATGTTGTTTGGCTTTGGAACGCCTCAGCTGATTGGCTAGGAATTTACCAGACTTATCCCCATGAATGTAAATGCGGCTCTTGCTTTCAAGAAGTTGGCGTTCGACGGGTTGAGTGGACAGAAGGTTAAATTTAGTTTGGAGTTCAACGCGCTTCTTATATAATTCAGGGTTCTTAGTTTGGGCATATATTTGATCCAAATCTTTAATCTGGTTAATGAGGTCTGCTCGATCTGCACGGGATCTTCTATTGAGATTTGCTGTGTAAGAGATTATTTGACCCCTCAGATATGCTTTCATGGCATCCCAGACAATCTGGGATGGCACTTCAGGTGATGTATTAGTGTTAAAATAAAAGGTTATCTAGTCCTTAATAAATTTTACGAAATCATCATCCGATAGAAAAGTTGAATCGAACCGCCAGTGTTTGTTCCTCTGAGGGAGACCAGGAAAGTTCAGAGAGAGGGTAATTGGGGCATGGTCAGAGATCAGTATACTCTGATAGTCACAAGAGTGGGCAAATGGGATAAGTTGGTTATCAAGTAAGAAATAGTCAATTCTGGTGAAGGTATGGTGAACATGTGAGAAAAAAGAATAATCTCTCTCCGTAGGATGGAGGAAACGCCATATATCAGAGATACCAAAATTAGAGAGAAACGATTGAATAGCTAAGGCAGATTTAGTAGGTGATCTGGTAACAGAGGACGATCGGTCCAGTTTAGGATCCAACCAACAGTTGAAGTCACCACCCAATATAAGAGAGTATGAGTTTAAGTCTGGTAGTGAGGAAAAAAACCGTTCAAAAAAGTTAACATCATCAAAGTTGGGGGCATACAGGTTTGCTAGTGCAACTCTAATGTTATATAGTTTACCAGAAACAATAATAAAACGGCCATTTGTATCAGATATTTTATTATGGAGTTCAAAAGGAATATTTGAGTTAATAAGAATGGAAACTCCCCTAGCTTTAGCGGCAAAGGATGAATGAAAATGCTGACCCGCCCACTTTGACAGAAGCCGGGAGTTATCAGAGCAACGAATATGAATTTCTTGGAGGAAAGCAATGTCAGCTTTGAGTTGTTTAATATGTGAGAATACCTTCCTCCTTTTAACAGGGTGGTTCAGTCCCTTTACATTCCAGCTCACGAATTTAAGTGCACTAGCCATTATCAAATACTAATGCATAAAAGGCAGCAGGCATATAAAAAATCAAGCAGTACAATAGCAGTCTGGAAGCAGAGATGTAAACATAGATTCGTAAGGTCAAAATATAAACATGTCCTAAGCAATAAAGAGATGTTGGAACTGGAAAATCCACCCCACCCGCACAACCCAAAACTAGATGGCTACCAAAACAAGTAGCTAGCTCTACCAAAAAAATTAACCCAAATACAACTTCCAGATCTGTGTCATTAACAACAGTTCCGTATAAATACTATAGCAAATAATAACTAGTTTATGCACTAGAAAACATAACTACAGATTAGAACACCTTCTGCAGAAATATACCACTTAATACAGAGAAAATCGGAAGAAAACCAAAACTAACCTACCCGCGAAAAATTATAGAAGAATAAAGTAAGAGAAAGGGGAAAAAAAGGTAAGAAGGAAAAAAAAAAGAAGAGGAAGGGGAAAATTATAAATTCAAGACGAGTATTTATCAACCATTTACAGAGAAGGGAGAGAAAAATTCAGAGATTAGAAAAAGGGTGAAGAAAAGAAAAAGATAAAATAAATAAGTATTTAAAGCAATGGAAAAATAAATCAGCTGTTGAACTGTGAACCGACAAACAGGGAGGGTCGAACCTCCAAAACAAGTTAGAGTTAGTTGTAGAACTCTGTAGGTAAAGTTATACAAGAATAAAAATAGGTTACACACACACGAAATCCCGGGAGAGATTGTCAACAGCCCTTAAAGTTTCAATGAATAATGTCTGAGTGATTCAAGTGAATTCCGAGTCCAGAGAAAGTAATTTTACTACGAGGAGTACTTATCCACCATTTTAGGAGGTCCGATCAGATTCCGAAGATGACTGGATAGCCGGAAGACTTGCCACAAATGCTTCAGCTTCCTTTGCTGATTTGAACTACTTGAATTCCCCGGTATTAAGCTTGATTCGTAGATCAGCAGGATTACGAAGGGAAGGTTTGAAACCATGATCAAAAAGCACTTTCATTACGCCTTTAAACTCAGCGCGCATCATTAAGGTCTGGGGTGCAAAATCTTCCACAAAGCGAATGGTTGTATCCTGGTAAGAAAAAGTACCTCTGCGACGCGCCTCCACAATCAGACTGTGTTTTACCTGGTATTGATGGAAACACAAGACTACTGGTCGCGGACGGGAGCCCAGAATTCCGGGGGGAATGTAAACTCTGTGTGCCCGTTCGAGCTCGGACGGCTTCGGAAGCAAATCTTTCCCGAATAACTGACAGAGAAACTTGGCGAAAAACTTCACGGTTGATCCCTTTTCAGTTGCCTCTGGTAATCCCAGAATTCTGAGGTTGCAGCGTCTGCTGCGATTTTCGAGATCCACCATTTTGGAAAGAAGTTTATTAGATTTTTCCTCTAAGCTGGAACAGAGAGTCTCCAAGTATCGAACACGACTTTCTAAATCTTCAGAAGTCGAATCGATGCGAGATAAGTGTTCAGCATGTTTGTCCACTTTATCGTTGATCCGATCCAGTTTGTCTTCTAACTGTTTGAAAGCGGTTTTAAATTCCTTTAAGATTTCGTCTCGGAGCTTTCCCAGCGCAACCAGCGTCTCGTCTGACGCAGTCATAGCTTCTTTTCTCCCGGATTTAGAACTCTTGCTAGACATTGTAAGTTAGATATATTCACAGGCAAGTAAGAGATACCGAAATAATTCCTAACTAAGGTTTAAAGAAATGGAGACATTTAGTGCAAAGGTAGCGACAGTAACGGAACAAAAGTTCGGAGCAGCTGAACAATCGCCATCTTATCAGAAGTCCTTTTTTATATCATTCTTTACATCATTGCTGCATGTCACACCCTGACCAACACACCACAGCAAATTCCCACTACATGTAAATATGGTCAATAAAAGTTGACCCTTGACAAGATAATAACAATGCTGAATAAAATGAAACAGCTACAGAGAAAGTGCAAAGCAACTAAATAATGTACAAGATCATAATGAAGTAGACTGTGAGATCAATGGTCCATTTTAACGTGCTAGTGAACCATTTAATAGTCTTATAACAGTGGGGCAGAAGCTGTCCTTAAACCTGGCAGTATGTCCATTCAGGCTTTTGTATCTTCTGGCTGATGGAGGAGGGGAGAAGAGAGAACGCCCAGTGTGGGTAGGGCTTCTGTGACGTGCTGAACTGTTATCAGTTACTTACTGGCACAAGCAAAGCAGCTGACATACCAAGCCATCATGCATCCAGATAGAATGCTTTCTATGGCTCATTGATAGAAGTTGGTAAGGATCAATTTATTTAGCTTATTGAGGGAGTAGAGGTATTGGTGAGCTTTCTTGGTCATGGAGTCTACGCAATTTGGTCAGGACAGATTATTAGTGGAATTAACTCTTAGTAACTTGAAGCTCTCAGCCTCAACTTCATTGATATAGAGATGATGATGTGCAGTGCCCTTTTCTGATGTCAATGTCCAGCTGACGTTGAAGGAAAGGTTGAAAGCTCTGAGGGGCTTCAACCCGAACCATTCTCTCTACCCACAGATGGTGCCTGATCTGCTGAGTTTTGACCAGCTTTTGTTTTCATGTCAGCAATTCAGTAATTATGTGTAAGATTAGAAGATAACATGCAAACTACTTACCTGAAAGTTTTGAAAAACACATGCCATGGGGTTTAGAGGGTTGCTTGGGCCCGAAAGTGAAGAGTGACCCTGAAACCCCTGAAGACCCTGAGTCCCTTGCAGACCTTGCAAAAGTTGATGATTAGTCTGAGGAAGCATTTGATTGGTGTTGATCAAGGTCTGGAGATGGCTTAACTGTGGGTTGTTCAAAGTATTGTTGAATGAACTCGGATCACCTGGATATAATAAAATATAAACATGATTAAGTAGTGAAATCTACAAGCATTGGCTGCACAATTCTGAAACAAATACACAAGTAATCAATTAAAGAAAAACAGATTAAAAAGTCAACTTGGCTTTGTAGTAACAACATTACAGACAAATTAAGAACAATTAATCAAAGTATAATCTTCTGATCCCTGTGTTCACTGGGAAGCTGTGCTGATTGATCATACTCTCAACAGTAAAAAAAAATTGATTAAATTCACCATGCACATAGGAAGGCTATCAATGAAAGGCTTTAATGTGAATTACATCTTTCAGGGATTCAAAACATGGAGAACACTCAATGAATGAAGTACATGGTATCATTTAGTAATTAAGAACTGAATTTAACAATGTTAATTTAACACTGAATTTGTCCTTTCATTTCAGGTATGATGGTTTCTACCAATAAGTTAATTCAAGAACATTAGTTAATTTTTCAATAGATTTAAAATAATTTAGGTAGTTCTATTTCCAGTGATTAGTTTGAAGGGATTCTGTTTCTGGATTAAACTCACAATAAGCATTATTGACAGTGTCGAAGGATACTTCAAGACATTCAGCAATAACTCTGGGACTACTGGTACAAATAAATGTGAAAGACAAGCTCTAATCCTCCTAAAGCTCATATTAAAAATCAGAACATAAATGAAGACCAAACAACAGACACAAAACGCTGAAGGAACTCAGTAGGTCAGGTAGTGGGCGAAGACTCTTCTTCAGGGCTGGAAGGGGTGGGGGGGGGGGGTGGGTGTGGAAGGAGGACTAGCTAGGCAGTGAGAGGTGAAGCCTGGAGGGTGGAAACAGTAAAGGGCTGGTGAAGGAGAAATCTGATAGGAGAGAAGAGAGGACAATGGGGGGAAAGGAGGAGGAGGGACACCGGGGAGGGAAAAAATTTACACCGGGGAGAAATTGATGTTCATGCTATCAGGTAAGAGGCTACCCAGATGGAATACGAGGTGCTGCTCCTCCACCCTAAGAGAGGCCTCATCATGGTAAAAGACTATGCCATGGACTGACATGTCCGAATGGGAATGGGGATAGGAATTAAAATATTTGGCCATTGACAAATTCCACTTTTGTTGGATAAAGCGGAGTTACTCAACAAAGGCTGTGAAATATCTCCTTTGCTTTATTTCCCAATCATATTATAAGGATATGAAAAGAGGGTACAAGAATTATCGACTGCTGACTGTTTGAATTGTACA
This sequence comes from Hemitrygon akajei, assembly GCF_048418815.1. Taxonomy (NCBI): domain Eukaryota; kingdom Metazoa; phylum Chordata; class Chondrichthyes; order Myliobatiformes; family Dasyatidae; genus Hemitrygon; species Hemitrygon akajei. Next base: position 100,501,140 of record NC_133125.1, on the reverse strand, counting down.
GCTTGAAAATCAAGACAGATGTACTTAAGTTATGAGCGGACAAAAAAAAAAAAATCGGGAAAGAGAGGTCAATGAGTCAAATCTTGAAAAAATTACCAAGGTTGATGATATCATTGGTGGCTACTGTAACATGCCAGTTAAGATCAAATATCCATTACCCCAAAATATCATAAAGCTCACCATCAAAAAAGGTAGACACCACTCTGCACAACGTTTGCAGGCTGTCTTAACTATCACAGAAAATAACTCTGGCACTCACCCTACTTATCCTACAATCTTGCTGCTTTGAAATCAGTTTCTGAAATTTTGAAACACTGCATATCCATAAGGCCAGTTTTACAAAATAAATATTTATAAGCATCTACAAAAATCTAAATTTATGCATCTATCAATTTGATATCTACTACCAAGCACCACCTGACAAAGTGGTCAAAAATCAGATTATACTCAAGTTTCTGTATAATCAAAGTTTAAGTTCCCAATTCAACTTTCCATACAAATCTCACAAATTATGAGAACCTGAACTGCTTTCTTTGTAATTCTATCAAATTATTCTTTTCTTCTCCATTGTATTTAATGGTTGTAGTCTAAACTGGCTCTCTGGGTACTTCCCTGATCTTGCTTCACACTGGAATGCTTTGTTCAATACAATGGCTCTAATTTGGTTTATTAAATGAGGAAGTTCTCAAAACTCTCAGAATTAGTGCTCTAGCTCAGAAGCTTGCTACATTAAACACCTTCAGACGTTCAATAAATAATTTAGATAATTTCAAATCAGCACAAACTCTATTCAATTCCTCTGAACTTTACTGAAATATTTATGCATTATATTAATAGGACACAAGAGTTTTTGAGCAAAACAATACTTCAGCAGTTTCCAAATAATTTGAGAACTGAAGATAGTTCAAGCTCAACCTTTTCTCGCTGGAATGAAGGAGGATGAGAGGTGACTTGATTGACGTGTACAAGATGATAAGAGGCGTAGATTAAGTAGATAGCCACTTTTTCCCATGGTAGAAATGGCTAAAGAGGGGGCCAAACTTAAGGTGGCTGGAGAAAAGTATAGGGGATATCAGAAGTAAACCTTTATACCTTACTTTGAAAGTGATGAGTGTATGAAACACGCTGCTATGAGTTGTAGTAGAGACAGACACATTAGGGGCACTCTAAATAGGCACATTGATGAAAGAAAAATGGAGGGCTATGTAGGAGGCAAGGGTTAGACTGATCTCAAGAGTTGGTTAAATGGTCAACACAGCATTATGGTCTGAAAGGCCTGTACTGTATTGGTCTATATTCTATATTCCTCCTGTTGCTCTATTAGCTTACACCATCAAAAAAGTCTTTTAATAAACCTTTACATCCGTGCAAAGGAAATATGACTTCAAACTACAGGAGATAAATAGAAATGATAAATGATTGCATTTGGGAGGAAGAGAAAGAGGTGCATGGGCTATCGCAATACATTGGATTTAGTTATGAAGCTGAGGGAATTAAAAGGCCAGAGTTTTGGTCAAGGGTATTTGGAGTCAAGACATAGAGTAAAGTCTGAAGGTAACAAAGGTATATATGAATACTTCAGCATAAGGGCAGAGGAAGGAACAAAAGTTATAATGATGGAATAAGTCAGAAACTCGCCTGAAATGAAAACACAGATACTGTGGGCAATTTTAAATTAACCTAAAACAGTTCCTGGGTCCAAAGATATATACAAGACTTAAAGGTTTACTTAAAGTGAAATGTGATTCTTGTAAGAATAACAGACATGCACCCTGATAACAGAACAGTGCACAGTTCCAATGTGGCAATGCAGGGATGGGGGGATGTTTCCCCTGGCTGACGAGTCAAGTTCCAGAACACATCAAATAAAGGTTATTTAAGACTAAGATGAGGAGAATTGGCATCACTTAGCTTCGGAATTTTCTATACTAGGTGGTAGTGGAAACCAAGTCATGTTCATTTTAAACAGATTGATAAATATCTGGGCATTAAACAAATTGTTAGATAAGGACACAGTCCTGGAAAATGGTATTGTGATGGAACATTTCCATAAGCTTGAATAATGCTCAAAAGTGTTGTTTGCTCTGCTTCCATTTCTTAAGTTTCACGTTGTATTTAGGGACAGAAAAGAAACTAACATTAATACTTCCAACCAAAAGTGGAAGTAAGGAATTCTATTGACATGGACTAAGTTGGGAAAAAACATCAGAAAAAACAGAAAAAGGTAATATCTAAAAGGTCAAAAGCAGCAGATCAGACACAGCAGGACGATTTTGTGAAAAGGTAATCATTTAACTCACTAAGACAAGACAGTTTAAATGTCGTGACCATTATGGAAACCTGATTAGGGAAGACTTTATTTAGAAGCTGTGGTGAATGCAGGCTGATTGAGAGTGACATCATATTCAAAAATCTGGGAGATGAAAAGATTGTAATTTGAATTAGATAGGTATTTCAAAAGATTTTCTTGTCATCTATCCTGCTGCCAGTAACAGCTGGGTGCAAGAGGTGAGTTTTTAAATGGGATGAGTTTTGAGAATACTTGAAGAGAAGAAAGTGTCCATAACAGGTGGAAGGAAAATGAATGGGTATAAGACACATTTTCCCCATGTAAATCTGGAATACAGTTTAGTTATGCAGAGGAGAAAATGCCCAAATATGATCTGGTCAGATCTTATGTTTAGCTAATTCCACTATGCACAAGAGATGCTCAAGGTTGCACCACTTGAATCCCGTTGAGCAAAAATGGGGATTGCATTCAACCAATAGAACATGACTGGGTAAGAGTAATAAACTTATATTCTCAAGTGAAAGCACTGACAAGAGAACTGATCACAGCAATATCATTGTCAATGAATTAGACAGAAAAGTTAGAGATAACAAAGTGTATGATACAATTAATCAATCCACTACAACCTCTTCTGATATATAGTTTTCTTTGATAACATTCTAAAAATTAAACAGCCATTTCTAGATTTCATTCATCTTTTAAGTGCTATCAAAATATTCACTAAAATTAGTAAATCATGAACTTCAACTGACTGCAGCACCATGTAAATATTAGTTAATGTGACATACATTAACATAATTTCCTAAAATTAAACTTATTATCCTGCAGCTCTCAAGGTTCAATTTCCATTATTAACCACCTTCCCCATTTCAAATCCACTTGCACCTACTTCCAATCAGGATTATATGAAATTATCTGACATTTAGGAACTTACAAAGTCAGCAATGGGCTACTGAAAATATCAATCTATCTCACAAATGACTTCATTCTTCCACTTGTTAATGTACTCTAGAACAACCCAATTCCAATCCAGTGGCTTTAAAATTGTAAATTTGTTGTAAAATTGCTAATTTGGCAGAGATCAACTTGCAAAGCAAAATCTGTAATATTGATGTTTGAAATTAATATGGCAACATTATAATCTGAATTGCTTATATTATTATTTGAAAGAAAACAATCAAAATGGTAAAAAAACTGGATCAAAGACAGAACTTTTTAAAACGTTTTTAAAATTGCAAATTATTGCATAAGGACACAAGGAAGCTAGGAGAGCAATCCCACTGGTAGTCTTATTTCCCTGCACTTATTCCCTCTGACATGCCCAACAGTAACCCTAAGATTCTTTTTGTCATGAATGTTTAGTAAGGGATAATTTACTGGGGGCAATTAACCTACCAGCACATCTTTAAAATGTGGAAGGAAACCCACATGGTCACAGAAATTGCCAGCTGTACGTAGACAAAATCCTACGTCAGAATTGAACCTGGGTCTCTGAAGTAGTGAGACAGCAGTACTAATTGCTGTGTTATTGTTCTGCCAATAGCATGTAACATATTAATTTTTAGAATTATGTTGAATGCAATTGAGGAGTGTTTGTTGCAGTTTAAGAATTTGTAAAAAAGGGTGGAATGATTTTGACCAGACAAGGAACAAATATGGAACGCTTCACAAATTTGATCACCATTTACTTGATTGTTCATTCTAGTATCAATCCAAGCACAAGGATTATGTGGTGTTAAGATAATATGAAGACAACACAAAGTTCTTGAAGACATTTATAATTGAACTGGAGCAATGAAGCAAGCAAACAATAATAGCCAATCACTAAATACCTGCAGTGGTATTTTGGAAGAATGGCTTGTCCAGAAATTGATGATAAATGCAAAAATTGGCAAGAAGTGTTTGAATTCTTCAGTTGGTGCTTAGTGGTTCCAAGGTTTGATTTATAGACTAGATCAATGCAACGGAAAGGGACATATAACTATTATAGGCTAGTAAGGGACAAGACATGACAGATTCTAGAAAGCATAAACTTAACATGACACAAAAAGAATTAGCCTCTAATACAATTTCCTCATATGAACATTTTGTTGATATTGTCCAGTTGAAACAGATTTTGTAACAATCTCTTACAGGATCCCATATTCACAAGTGCAATTAATACTTCACTAACTTGTCATTTTCTTAATACTTCTGAATGCAGATTATCCATACAAATTATCCGCCACTTTAAAGCTTTCATGTTTGTCAATTTCAACTTGATCTGTCACATCTTGAAATCCTATTTTTGATTCATGCAACTTTTCTTTCACCACCTGTCAGAAGGTGGGGGGGGGGGAAGAGAGAGAGAGGGAGAGGGAGAGGGAGAGGGAGAGGGAGAGGGAGAGGGAGAGAGAGATTGTTTCATTCAGGTGCACTGCTCTTTGGCCGCCGTCCTTCCATGAAAGATTTTATCTCCTGATGGTATCCTCTCTTTGCTGGCACATTGCTGGAGCAGTTGCCTACCACAAAATGACTTCTGGTGAGAGAGCCTGGACTACTTAATCAGCAAGCTATTTCATCAGCAATCAGGACCAGAACATTTAGTTGAGCATTTTTCATTCTGGTGGGGTAGACTTCTTGGCAATTTTTGCATTTATCATCAATTTCTGGACGAGCCATTCTTCCAAAATACCACTGCAGGTATTCAGTGATAGGCTCTTGTTGTTTGCTTACTTCATTGCTCCAGTTCAATTGCAAATATCTTCAAGAACTTTGTGTTGTCTTCAAATTATCTAATGGAGCTAAACAACTAATGAAATAATGAAGAACCCTAAGCATTCTTTCCATCTATGTTTCAGCATGATATAGATGATGCATTTATCCACAAAGCCATTTCAGAAAATAGAATTTATTAACAACCTAGTTTATATAATTCTAGCAATAATTCGCACTTGCTCAATGGGTGAATTTAAGTAAACATACTTGATTGGAGCATTGTCAAAACGATTTGACAGAGTTACATAAGGATATAAAAACAAAGGCCAGCAGAAGTTTCATTGAGGAATTAGGTTTTAGCAGCATCCTAGAGAAGAAAATCATTACTAAAGCAGATTAGGATGTTATTCCAGTATTCAGTGTCTTAGCAGTGGTGGAACATTTAAAATTAGAGTCATGCAAAAAGGCCAAAATGTGCAGGAGCATGAATATCCCCCAAATCTTAAGTTTGGAGATGGGGGTGTAGATGGAAGAGCCTTGGACTTGAATTCTCATATTTTCCCCTGTAAGACACTGCTCAACAAGAAGCTATGTTCAATACATAGGAAAGGAGAGCTAAACTGCTCCAAAAATTGCAGCCAGCTTTTAATGATGTATAATAGAGAGCATACTGACAATAGAATGACAGTATGGTACTGTAGCTGGAAGCTCACAAAGCACACCAACAGGTGATTAGGACAGCTCAGCACATCATTGGGATTCAACTACTAGACCTGGAGACAATCTGCAACTCTCGATGTCTACAGTGCGTTTGTAACATATTTAAAGACCCATCCCATCCCAGACACTATTTGTTCAATCTCCAGCCATGTGGTAGGAGATACTGAGGCATCGTAGCCAAGACAGTAAGACTGAAAAACAGTTTCTTCCTGAGGTCTGTAGTGCAGCTGAATAATCTGACTTGCCAATGACCTTTAACTGTTATGGACTATCGAAGTTACTCACTGCATGAAAATAAGAATCAGAATCAGATTTATTATCACCAGCACGTGAAATGAAATTTGTTAACACTGCAGCAGTTCAATGCAATACATAATCTAACAGAGATAAAAATAATAAACAAATAAATCAATTATGTATATTGAATAGATTATTAAATGTGCAAAAACAGAAATACTGTACATTTAAAAAAAAGTGAGATAGTGTCCAAAGATTCAATGTTCATTTAGGAATCAGACGGCAGAGAGGAAGAAGCTGTTCCTGAGTTGCTGAGTGTGCGCCTTCAGGCTTCTGTACCTCCTACCCGATGGCAACAGTGAGAAAAGGGCATGCACTGGGTGCTGGAGGTCCTTAATAATGGATACTGCCTTTCTGAGACACTGCTCCCTAAAGATGTTCTGGCTACTTTGTAGGCTAGTACCCATGGTGGAGCTGACTAGATTTACAACCTTCTGCAGCTTCTTTCGGTCCTGTGTAGTAGCCCCTCCATACCTGTCATAATGCTCTCCACAGTACAACTATAAATTTTTGAGTGTATTTGTTGACATGCCAAATCTCTTCAAACTTCTAATAAAGTATAGCTGCTGTCTTGCCTTCTTTATAACTATATCCATATGTTGGGACCAGGTTAGATCCTCAGAGATCTTGACACCTAAGATCCTGAAGCTGCTCACTCTCTCCACTTCTGAGGATTAGTATGTGTTCCTTCCTCTTACCCTTCCTGAAGTCCACAATCAGCTCTTTCGTCTTACTGATGTTGAGTGCCAGGTTGTTGCTGTGGCACCACTCCACTAGTTGGCATATCCCACTCCTGTACGCTCTCTCATCACCACCTGAGTTTCTACCAACAATGGTTGTACCCTTCAGCAAATTTGTAGATGGTATTTGAGCTATGCCTAGCCACATAGTCGTGTGTATATAGAAAGTAGAGCAGTGGGCTAAGCACACACCCCTGAGATGCACCAGTGTTGCAGTGTTGATCATCAGTGAGGATATGTTATCACCAATCTGCATAGACTGTGGTCTTCCGGTTAGGAAGTCGAGAATCCAATTGCAGATGGAGGTATAGAGGCCCAGGTTCTGCAACTTCTCAATCAGGATTGTGGCAATGATGGTATTAAATGCTGAGCTATGGTTGATGAACAGCATCCTGATGTAGGTGTTTGTGTTGTCCAGGTGGTCTAAAGCCATGCAGAGAGCCACTGACCTATTGTGGTGATAGGCAAATTGCAATGGGTCCAAGTCCTTGCTGAGGCAGGAGTTCAGTCTAGTCACGACCAACCTCTCAAAGCATTTCATCACTGTCGATGTGAGTGCTACCGGGTGATAGTCATTAAGGCAGCCCACATTATTCTTCTTAGGCACTGATATAATTGTTGCCTTTTTGAAACAAGTGGAAACTTCCACCTGTAGCAGGGAGAGGCTGAAAATGTCCTTGAATACTCTCGCTAGTTGGTTGGCACAGGTTTTCAGAGCCTCACCAGGTACTCCATCGGGACCTTCCACCTTGCGAGGGTTCACTCTCTTTAAAGACAGTCTAACATCGGCTCTGAAATGGAGATCACAGGGTCATCAGGTGCAGCAGGGATCTTTACAGCTGTAGTTGTGTTCTCCCTTTCAAAGCGTGCATAAAAGGCACTGAGTTCATCTGGTAGTGAAGCATTGCTGCCATTCATGCTATTGGGTTTCGCTTTGTAGGAAGTAATGTCTTGCAGACCCTGCCAGAGTTGCTGTGCATCCGATGGCACTTCCAACATCATTCGAATTTGTCTCTTCGCCCTTGAAATAGCCGTCCAGAAATCATACCCTGCTTTCTGGTACAGGCCTGGGTTGCCAGACTTTAAAGCCACAGATCGAGCATTCAGCAGACGATGTACCTCCTGGTTCATTCACAGCTTTCGGTCTGGGAATGTACAGCAAGTCTTTGTAGGCACACACCCATCCACACAGGTTTTAATGAAGTCGGTAACAACTGCAGCATACTCATCCAGATTCAACGATGAATTCCTGAATACAGTCCAGTCCACCAATTCAGAGCAGTCCTGTAGGCACTCCTGTGCTTCCCTTGTCCATACTTTCTTGGTCTTCATTGCTGGTGCTGCAGTCTTCATCCTCTGCCTATACTCAGGGAGTAGAAGTACAGCTAGGTGATCAGACTTCCTGAAGTGAGGGTGTGGAATAGCACAGTAGGCATTCTTGATGTTGGTGTAGTGTGTTGTTTCCTCTGGTATTGCAAGTGATCTGTTGATGGTAATTGCTTAGTGATTTTTTTTCAGACTGGCCTGGTTAAAATCTCCCAAAACAATGGTGAAGGTGTTAGGGTGCGCTGTTTCATGCATGTTGGTCCCATTACTCAGATCATCAAAAGCCTGCTTGACTTTGGCCTGAGGTGGAATGTAAACTGCTACCAAAATGACCTCAGAAAACTCCCATGGGAGAGAAAATATGAGAATTTAAAAAAAAATTAAGCCACACTGCATGCATTGTAAAATTTGTTTTGAATGGACTGGAGTAGCACCGCAATCTCGCTGCCTTGAGTAAAGACACTGAAGTTCTATTCTATTCATGCTTATGGGAGGGTACTCTGCCAATTCTCTTTGGCTGCAAGCACAGGGTCAGGAAACTAGAAGATTGCCAATTCTTAGAGTATTAAAAAAGGAGAAAGGAAGAGACTGAATAGTAATATGCCACAATTATCTTCATATGTGAGGAGGGCAAATAATTGGAAAATTCTCAAAGTGAATGCAAGATTACTTAATGTCACACAGGTTCACAAAAACAGCATGAAGTGTTTTGTTTTTCTGACAGGATGGAGTTTATATCATGTACTAGAGTTGCACCATTATTATAAGTCATACGGTACTGAAACAGGCTCTTAGGCCTAACTGGTCTATGATGACCACGATTACCATCTACCTCATTCCATTTACTTGTGTTTGGAAGTACAATCCAAACTTTACTAAGTGGCTTGTAAATGCTCGTGTCCTTAACTCAACCATTTCTTCTAGTTACAACCACCATTTAGGTGAAAACTCAGTTCTGATTAAATCTCTCCCCTCTCACCCTAAACCCACGTACCCTAGTTCTTATTCAAATGGAAGATTAATGGTTATAATTAGCTCCGTGGGTGTACTTGATGCATTCTACATAGGAGAGATTTCAAAAACCTCAATGCCAAGCCCCTGTTAATCGGTGATTTGTACATTAAGTATGCAGATGGCATCAACATTTTCAGTATAATTAATGGATTAATTTGGTGTGGAAATGGAATTCAATCCAAATAATTGTGAGATAATGAATTTAGGGTGGGCAAACGAAGTGACAGGAATCATACAAAAATTATTTCTTCATTAAGAGGCCAGCTGAGTACATACAAAAAACCAGAGCAATATACCTTATATTAAGGGAATCAATAAATATGAGAAACAGGAGTACAAAGAAGACACATGAGATAATAGGTATGAATGATCTTAATGAATAGCAGGCATGTGAGGTTGAATAGCCACCTCATTCATGTCTCTTATTTCTTATGTAAAACACATAAAATGCTGAAGGAGGAACTCAGAACAGGCATCATCTATGGAAAAGGATAAAGAACTGATGTTTTGGGCTGTGACACGTTATCAGGACGAATGACAGGATTAAGTCCTCTGTAACTGCACCCATGGAGAATGTCTTTTTCTTATGTCTTTGCTCATTAGCCTGTCATAAAGTACAAGGATAAAGATCTTGAGAGCCTCGTACCTAGTGTCCTGAAGTTGGCAGATACAAAGATACTTGCCTTTATTGACCAAAACATTATTTATTCAAGCAGGAAAGCCAAGGTGGAACGTTTATATAGTGTACTATATTCATCGCTGCATGGTCAGTTATTGCTCTGGCTATAATGCAATGCAGAAAGAATGCAGGAAAGGTGCTGAAGAGATTAATTAGGTTGTTTCTAGAGGGGAGAATGACAGTTGTAAGGTGAGTTTGATTGGGCTAGTGTACTTTTCTTTCAGATGCTGAGAAGAGATTCAATTAAGGTGTATGAAAGTATAGTCAGCTCATAATGGGTTGACAGGAAGGATTTCAGTAATTAGGGGGCTATTTTAAGAAGTGGCAGAAGAATTATAAAGGGAACTGAGAAAAAATATTTTCCCGACATAATGATGGGGATTTTGTCTAAATAGAAGGTGAAACTAGAAATTTTTATCACGTTTGAAGAGCATCTAAGTGAACACGTGCAGCATCATAACTAAAGGTTACCTAACAAATGGCAATGTCAAAAAGACATGGACTTGATTTGTTGTAGGGTCTCTTGTTTGTCTCAAATATATATCAGTCAAAAAAAGAACAATCTGAAAATGTCAAGAAGCAAAAAGCAATTTCAGCAGTTTAGACTGGATAGAGTTGGGCAATATTACTAAGTACGATAGACGTGCAACTGGAAATTCATTTTGGGAGTCAAATGCAATAGGAGACTGTCCAAGATAAACTTAGTTGTCAAATGGACTAATATGGGCAGCTAAGGATTGGAAGCTGTGTTCTTGTACAATAATTACTTCGGTCTTATTGATATTTAGTTTTAATAAACTTAATATGTTTTTAAATTCATCTCAATGAACTATAGTGTGCAAGAATCTAAAGCTTAATCTTTTATCTTTATAAAAATTTCTCCTTTCATGTTCCCTGCTCTTTGTACCTCAGTAACCTCACATCTGTTGATACTGTGAGATTTTCATTTTCTCTAACAGTTGGCAGTTTTGCTGCCAAGTGAAGCTGCATCTTTTTAGTTGCTGCAATTAGATGCTTTGGATATATTCTTCACAAATTAGGTGAGATAACCCAAACTCACTTCATGTAACTCGTTTTGTCCAAAGACACCAGTAAGTCTACCTGAGCCAAAAATCACACTCATTAATACACTGTTGCATCCAGCTGCAAAAATGTGTACAAGGATTGCTCTACATACATTCCTAAATTTAAAAAGAGCAACAGTTTTGCCTTCAATAGAAAACCATCTCGTTTTATTATTCAGCCATGAGCCCAATTATACACACTTTAATCATCTCACTGATGCTTGCTAGCACAAGATAACCTTACAGTTTTTCCTTCCGAGACCATTGCTCCCTCACATTCCATCTTGTTCCATCCAAAGGCTCCATCTTCTTCCAAATTTAAAATAGGAGACATCTACTAGCATCATTTCAAGGGAGAAGGCTGTAAATATGCAACAGGTCAGGCTATGTCTATTGAAAAGCAGAACTAACTTTTCAGTCACTATTTCGTCAGAACATCATGGGAAATGAAGGGTCTTCAACTTGAAATGATAACTTTCTCTTTCCACAGATGCCACTTGTTCTGTTGAATGCTCCTTTCAATTTTTCTTCATTCAAGATTTTCACTGTTAGTATTTTTTTAAATCTTATTTTCCTCTAACACTATCCAAGCACCTGAAATCCAAAACTGAACATCTCATAAAAAATACTTAAAAGAATTGGCATTGAATAGCCAATATACTTTAGTTTGCCTATAGATTTTCACTCCTCACTCACACTTCTTATAATATATGAAGTAAACTCAAATGGACAAACAATGTTCAATAAAAAGATTGACTTACAGCCATTTTGTCAATGGGTTGGCACCATCTCTATTACCAATGGTTTAGCATGAATTAATTGTTATGGCTGAAGACATTTCTAGTTTTGCTATCATGAACTCTACAATGCTGCAGCAAAGCTAGTGCAAAATGTCCATAGGTATCGCCATGGATTTGGCAATAAAACAATAACCTGCATTTATACTGATCCTTTACGATACAATAATTGCCCCATGGCATTTCAGATATGTCATCATCATTTTGTGCCATGTTGCATGATATAGGCAATCATGGTCTTTCCAAGACAATGATAGCTCTTGGCAAATTTTTCTACAGAAGTTGTTTGCCGTTGCCTTCTTCTGGGCAGTGACTTTACAAGAAAAGTGACATAAGCCACAATCGACACTCTCCAGAGATTGTCTGCTTGGTGTCAGTGGTCACATAACTAGGACTTGTGATATGCACCTGCTGTTCATATGACCATCCACCAGCTGCTCACATGGCTTCAGATGACCCTGATCCGGGGGGCAGGGGATGGCTAAGTAGGTGCTACACCTTGCCGCAAGGGTGACCTGGAGACTAGTGGTGGGAAGGATAAAAAAGTGGGAGATAGACAGCGGAGAGATTTTATTGAAAGTATTCCAACTACGTGAGGACTATTGCAAGGCAATAGCTATGGCAGACAATGGAAGACAAAGGTAGATTTGAAGAGCTGAGATGGTCTAGAATTGTAACACAAGGTGAAAAATGACACAGCTAAGGAAGTAATTAAGCGATTCAAAGAACACAATTTTTTAAAATTGGAATCAGTGAATAAAGGTTAATAGTTAGGACAGTGCAGGAAATGGGGCTGGTTCACTCAAAATTCTGCTGCTCAAGTTTATACAGTAAAAACATGAGCAAGAATAACCTACAAGGCCTGTGCAGAATCCTCAGTCACTGCCATCATGGCAGGTGCTCTATTTCAAATGTACTTTCATACTCTTAATTTTGTTGGCATTCAAAACTTTCAATCTTTGACTTAATATTCTCAACCACTAAGAATCTGTAGCCTTTGGAATAAGAATTATAGGAATTTATTAGTCTCTGTTATGTCCAAACCCTTCCTCCATATTTCTGTTCCCTAATTGTGGATTCTCCAGATAAAGGAAGCAGCTTCTCAGATCGCATGCACTTCAAAGACAGAATTGAATACAGGTCTGACCCAGGCAAAATCTTCTCACAGGATAACATCTGGCAAGCAATATGATGAAACTGCTTTGTACCACCTCCCAAACAAATATATTCTCCCAGGTATTGAGACAAAACTGCTTATTGTACTCCACTATAATTTCAAATTGCTCTGCAAAAACAAAACAAAATGCAGTTCCTTGTTTGCCTTCTCCAACATTGTGAATTATAGAAGATTCAAAAGATATGGATACAAGTTATGCTAGAAACAATTTGGAATAGTTCTGCTGAGAGCAATATTTATAGAAGTAATATGCATTTATTAAAACCAACAATGTTTGCAACTTGACTAAGAAAAAGATAATTACTGCGCTAGACTGGGGAAGTTTTTTTTATTTTAGGAATACATCGCGGATTAGGCCTTCCCAGCCCTTTGAGCCATGCCGCCTCAGCAACCCCCGACAAATCCAATTAACCCTAACCTAATCACAGGAAAATTTACAATGACCAATTAACCTATTAAGGTATTTGGACTGTGGAGGAAATTGGAGCAAATAGTTTGCTATATTAATCCACAAACAGATTTAAAGTATACTCATTGATGTATATTGTACTGTAGAAAATAATAATTTTTTATTGCTAAATTCAATACATTACAACACCAATTCAGCAAGTTTTAATTGATTGAGGGACAAGTTTCCATGTTTAAAAAGCAAAGCTGCAGCAGACAAAAAAACATCAGTTTACTTCCATGGTTGGTTTAACTGTTTGGATTTGTTGTCAATTATTTTTCTTGCTGCAGAACAAATAATATTTACAGCTCTTTGCTAGCCATGGTAATGGCAGTACACATGTTTAAGAAAAATAGGTTGGAAGCAAAACAGAACATATCACCACATAATTTTAAAACAGTCATCAATGAGAAGACATCAGTGCATTTTGCCAGGAAAGCAAAACCTGAGGCAATATGACTGTGGATGAAAATTTAATACATTTTCATTAATCAAGGTCCTATAGTCAATAAGTGCTGCAAGTGGAAGTGGTTTTTGAAAAAAAAACATCTAAAATATATGTCTGAGAACAAGTAGATATCCATTATACTCCTCTAATAAACACTTACAATACATTACTAATATTTACAGTACTGTGTAAAAGTCTTAGGCACCTTAGATTTTTTAAAATATGGTTTCAGATGGTATGGTCTCCAGAGCCCTGATCTTAATATCACTGAGGATTACCTGGAGAGACAGAAGCAAGTGAGACAGCCAAAGACTGCAGAACCGTGCCAAGTTCTGCAAGATGCTTGGAGCAACCTACCAACTGATTTTCTTATATATCTGCATGACAGTGTACCTAAGAGAATTGTTGCATTTTTAAAGACAAAGGGTGGTCAAACCATACACTGCTTTGATTTAGTTTTTTTTAAACCATTCACTGCACTTTAGAGTAAAAGTTCTTGATATTTAGGAACTTAGCTTTGATCATCTTTGACAGAATCTTCGCTTTACATAATTTTATTTACATGTGCCTAATACTTTGGTATAGTACTGTAGGTAGCCAAAGCAGTACAACAAATCCCTTTTACTCGTACAATAATTCTGACTTCAAATTGTTTGGATAGTGCATTAAGATCATCAAAATGTTTTGGATCATAAAATGAAAGCTACATTATTTAACACATTCGAAAGACAGTGTACTTTTAAATTTGAGAGTGTTGCCACTTGCATATTATTTCAAAAACTCAATTACATTTCAGTTTTGTTAAGTACAGACACAAGGGCAGACGTTAGAAAGGCTTTTGTTAACTATATTTCAAGGGAAAACGTTAGCTGAAAACTAAATAAGTCAAAAATTCTATTTATCATTCATGGCAATTCATTGAAAAGCAGATGCACATTAGACCAAAAATAAATTTCTTGAAAATGCCAAGTCCCTCTGTTCTTAACCTTAGCTCATAATTTTGTGTCCAAGTAACAGTGAGGTTCATCATTGAGCAAATGCTACAGCTAATTGGGTGAAAAACTATGTGAAGTAAACATGGAGATCCAGTGTTTCTCACTGAGATACCATACAGTGTGTGTGAAAATGACAACAATTAGTTTAGCTAACTTCTAATATATATTGAGTAATACAAGATATGGTCCATGCTTGTCACATCTACACCTAGTCGGAAAAGCAGCAAGATTCTATAATTAAATCCAGAATAGTCATTAAGTTATCTTAATGATCCCAGTTAAATCCTCCCAATTTACACCAAATGTCACAAATGTGGTGTAGCATTTCTTAAGGTTAAAATATGATATTTAGCATTAACCCCTGCTTCTTTTCATGCTTATTTCAGTCTTTATTAATATCACATTGAAATTATTTTAATTTTTATTGTCATGCCTTGTGCTAGCTATTTTGGAACCCATTACTCTGACTGTCTGAGGATATCCAACTACTGTTCTTGGTCACTCAGATGCTATATACCCTATTTCACTTGCTCTCAAATCAGTAGTTCACAGTGCAAAATATCTGTTGAAATTAAACAGACTAAGTAATGCCAGTTTCCATAATTCATTCAGAGAGTAAACAATGTCTCTTCATATCCTGAACCAAAAGCTTTTTATTTTATATTTCGTGTCACTAAATATGTTGCACACTGCCTTCATGGGTCAATCCAGGTGATTCAGTTTTATTGAAATAAATCTCATCTTTACATGTGATTCAATATTAATTTCACCCCAAAATAAATTTGCCAGGAACTTTGCATATAAAATTTGGAGATGGCAGTAGAAGTACCTGAAAAATAAGTAAATGGAGCTTCCCAAAACAACTACATTTTCCATTCATTTCTCAGTATGCCAGGTATCAGAAGGGGAAACTTCCTGATCAAAATATTAATCCATCGTCCATGGACTTCCTTATGTAAATAGGGAGAAAAATTTACATTGCAGTCTATTACACATGCACCAACTGCTTTTCTGTGAAGTTGAAATGTTAAAAAATGGAGTATCTCAACAAATACATTTCAAAATGTAGGTGGAGGAATTTTTCTGAGCAATACATTTCTTTCAATACTCTCAAAAATTTTCAAGGAATATTTTAAACAGGGAGCAAAATTTACATTGCAGAAATGTCTCTTGCATTAACACAATTAAATAATGCATTAATCACTTGCCAATTCAAAACTTACCAAGAAGGTTGGCTCCTAGCAAAGGGAGGTGTGGTAGCAAGGAGTTGTTCAATTTTGTAGGTCCTGTTGCATGCCCAGCAGCTGAAATAGGTAGCAACGATTCTGCCATTGACATGACTGCTGTCCCACCAAGAGTTGAGACAGCAAGTGCTGCTACTGATGATGTGGTAGTGGTAGTGGTTGCTTGGGATGAGGTTGCTATGGAAACCTCAGAATGATTAGTACCATGGTCCAAAGGAGAGTGCAGAACACTTCTCAACAGATGGGGATTCAGGGCCATTAGTCCCGGGGCTGCTGTGACAGCTGGGAGGAGGAGCGGGTTTGTAGTAGTGTCATTGCTTGAAAGGCTTGGTAAAGGGTTCCCCAGAGGGTTTGTCAAAAGGGTTTCTGGTCTGTTACTAACTAATTGATTGCTATGTAAATGATCTGGCATGGGTTGGATCTGTGTCACTGAAGGTGAAGGGTGGCTTTGTTGCTGTAATAAATCTGGGAGAGTCAAGTTAAAAGATGTAAGGGGTAGCATTGTAGTCTGTGTCTGGTTTTGAAACAATGTTGCCAAAAGTTGAACAGGTTGCAAAGTCTGTCCAGCCAAATCACCGGGAAGCAAAGTCAAAGCTGCATTTAAATTTGGGTTCAGAATTCCCAAAGGGTTAACAGAGACTTCTCCCTTGCCATCTCCGGATGTAGGTAACATGTTCAACATATTCTGGTTCAGGAGCTGTTGCTGGTTCATTGTTAGAGGAATGGACAGAGAGCCAAGGAGATTTGGGTTCACAGGGTGGGTATGATTGCTACTTGTAGGGACAGCATGTCCAAACTGAAAAGCCTGGTTCTGACCAATGATGGGAAGTGTGCCCCCCATGGGGACCTGACTATGCAATGCATTTCCAGCTGCTGTTGTAACTATAACTCCATCTTGCAGAACGGATGTTGTCTTGGTAATGGCAAGTTGGTTGGTGCCAGCAATGGCCATGGATGCTGACTGGCCAGAACTACCTGAAACCCACAGACAGGTTAAAGATGAGCAAAATATCTTAATTTGTTGTTTTAACATTTACAGCGAATGCAGTTCACTACTTATTTTTACATTAACAATTCAACACGGGAATTAAGATTGCACAGAGATTTGACTATCCATTTCTCAAATGATTTCAAAGGGAGAACTGTCACAATGGCTAGCTCTTCATTTTGTCTGTTAAAACTTGGGCATATCAAATCCATTCTAAAAACATTTAAACCTAATAAGCTGTGAACAAAAGACTATTAAATACCACAATGACAAAAAGGTTTCACTCACAATAAATGTAGGAATACAAGACATCCAAATTCAAATCAACAGTATAGTCAAAACAGAATGATTAACAGCGATTAGAACTTATAGAACCAAAACATGTTTTAAAAAATGAAACACACACAAAATGCTGCAGGAACTCAGCAGGCCAGGCAGTATCTATGGAAAAAAGTACAGTTGACCTTTCGGGCTGAGACCGTTGACTGTATTTCCCCCCCCCCATAGATGCTGCCTGGCCTGCTGAGTTCCTGCAACATTTTGTGTGTGTTGCTTGGATTTCCAGCATCTGTAGATTTTCTCTTCGCATTTTTAAAAATGAAAGCAGGTTCCAAAGTAAATTTGAGATGAAATAATGTCAAAAATTTTGAAAGCAACTAATTTTTTGTGTGGTCAATTCTTCATATTGGCTTTAAATGATTTTTTTTTGTATTTCAGTTGACCAATTTACATTTTTTAAACGTTAAGTTGCTGTTAATTGCTGTTAAGTTGTTGCATTGCTGTTAATCGTTTCCATTATAATCTACCCGAAACACACAAGACAAAAATAAGTTATTCCTGAAATTTGCACTTGAAGATAAAAGTGAAATTAAAGTCACTGATATTCTGAGCTGCCTTTGGAAGTCTGTTCATTACACTACTTCACTACAATGGGGAAAATGGCAATGCATTAATACAAACATTTGACAAATATTTAAGTGGATCAGAAGATGGATTTGCCATTGGTCAAAGTCAAACACAACTCAAGTTTTGGCATCATGTTGAATGTTTGCATTAAGTATAATGGGGGTGGCTAATGGTCAGATCTTTTTCTCCTTGGCTTCTTGAAGGTTCTATCAATATTTTGGAGCAGAAGAAGAATAATTCACCTGGGAACTAAATTATGTGCATTTGCCTAAATTATTGGCAAACAAAACTCCACACAAAATACTAAAACTTCCTTTTCAAAGGAACCAAGAATTCTGATGGTTTAAAAAAGATTGTACATGTAACCAGCCAGAGCAGTAAAATGTTATCAGCATCAATTTGATGATTCAACACAACTTCAACTGCAGTAATATTACACAAAGTCACTGCAAAAATCTTTTCATCTAAATCAACATGATGGCACTTAAAACAGTATAACTGATTAATTTATAGGATTTGATTAATAACAATTTTTGACAATCAGCTTCAAGTTCTTCAGTTGTATATGCACTTCATATTTTAATTGCTAGAATAATTTAAAGCACATCTAAAGTAACCCAGTTAGAATATTAAGAATAAGCTTTTACTTTTAACTAGGAAAAAGCATAGTTTGAATCTTCATAAGGACTGGCAAATTATATACACCAGAATCTCTGATCTACTACACATGGAAAACATACTCAAGAAATTCAGTGCTACAAGCTTCCCCAATTAAGTAACACTTGTGCTGCAAGTTTCCCCAATTAAGTTACACATATGATGGATCTTACGTTTCAACTTACAATGACAAATCTGCAGCATCAACTAAAATAAATGGTTTTGAAAATACCCAAGCAATCTGATACCAATACTTATTGGCCTAATGTTTTTTTTTCCTGGTTATTTGAAGGCAAATTGCCAATTATATTTTTCACAATGCTATAACACTAGGATAAAATTCATTACATTAATGGGATGAGATCCAAATGTTTATTCCATAATTCCATTTTTAAAAAATCAGTAACTGTCACAATATCTAAATGTTGAATACCTTTTACACACAGAAAAAAATATAGTATTTCCTAAGTAAAAACTGAAAAGTGATTTATTGAAATTACCACAAAACTTTCCTACAAACAAAAAACCTAATGACAGTTTGAACACAATGGTCTGGCTGTTTATAATGCAGAGATACACATCGTCTCCAGGGGCTACACAATGCAAACTAGTAAGGCTTAACAGAATGGATAAGAATAAATCACAATTGAGATCAATTACAAATCACATACAAATCACTAATACACAGATCAGTTCACCCCAGATCACATGCTTCTGAATGGTTTTGCATTTGAATTAACATTAAGCTTTAATAACCACTTGAGACTCTACTCTTGAGGGAAATTCCATTCCTTTCAGAAAGCTCACAACTTTAACTTGTGAATCAGTTGCTGAAATAGGAAATTCAAGAGTTTCTGCGGATGCTGGAAGTCCAGAGTAGCACGCACAAAATGCTAGCAGAACTCAGCAGGTCAGGCAGTATCTATGGATACAAATAAAAAGTCAACATTTCTGGCTGAGACCCTTTATCAGGGCTGGAAAAAAGGGGGAAGGAGCCAGAATAAGGTGGTGGGGGGAGGGAGAGGAGGACAAGCTGGAATGTGATAGGTGAAGCCAGATGGAAAGGGGATGAAGTAAGAAGATGGGAGATGATAGGCAGGAGAGGAGTAGTAGTAAGAGGCCACAGTAGGGAATAGAAGAGGGAAGGGGAGGGGGAATTACTAGAAGTTGAAAGCAATGTTCATGCCATCAGTTTGGAGGCCACCAAGATGGAATATGAGGTGCTGTTTCTTCAACCTGAGAGTGACCTCAATGGCAGATGAGGCAGCTATGGACTAACATGTCAGAATGGGAATGGGGATAGGAATTGAAATAGTGTGCCAACAGGAAATTCTGCTTTTTGCAGATGGAGCTGACCGAGGTGCACAACAAGCTGTTCCCCAATCTACTTCAGGTCTCACCAGTATAGAAGAGGCCGCATTGGAAGTATTGGATACAGCAGACAACCCCAACAGATTCACAGATGAAGAGTTGCCTCACCTGGAAGGACTGTTTGGGGCCCTGAATGGAGGGGAGGGTGGTGGTGTATGGGCAGGTGCACCACCTCTGCTGCTTGCAGGGAGGGTCAAATGGATAAGGAAATCACACTTGCATAATTCCTGTGGAAGGCGGAGAGGGGAGTTAAGGATGTGTTTCGTGGCAGGTCACGTTGGCGGAGTTGCAGAGAATGACATGTTAGATGCGGAGACTCATGAAATGATAGGAAAGAACAAGAGGAACTCTATCCCTGTTAAAAGGTGGAACGATGGGTTAGTGTGGATGTCCAGGAATTGGAGATGTGTGAGAGGGCAGCATTAATGGTAGAGAAAGGAAAACCCCATTCTATGAAGGGGATGGCCTTTTTACAGGAGACATGGTGAGAAGAATGATGGAGACAGATCAAGAAAGGAGAGAGGTGTCAGAAATGGATCAAGTGAATGTAAGGGTAGGGTGGAAGTTGGAGGTAAAGTTGATTGAATTGATGAGCTCAACATGGGTGTATGAAGCAGCACCAATGCAGTTGTCAATGTAGTACAGGAAGAGTTGGTGAGTATTACTAGGGAAAGCTTGGAATATGGACTGATCTACATAGGCAACAAAAAGGAAGTCATTGCTGGGACCTATGCAGGTGCCCCTGACTATACCTCAAGCCTGAAGTAAATGGGAGGTCCCAAAAGAGAGACTATTGAGGGTGAGGTCCAGTACCACCAGACACAGGAGGATGGTGGTAGAGGGAATTAGGTGTGTCTGTTGAAATGGAATCTCTTTGAAAATGGACATAGCTGGGTAATTTAAAGGGGTGTTTTCAAATAAACAATGTAATTAATATTATACATAAATTTATAATAGCATTTGTTAGGGCACTACAAAGGAAAATTAAACAATTGCATTTATTCAAAAGTAGCAAGGATTTGATGTTTGAAAACAGGAAGCCTAGAAAAGTGGTTAGTAAATATTTTTCCCACCTGGAATAGATATATCATACTTCACTGGGACTTTTGTCCTTCTCAAAACGTGCCCCAATTTAGATTACCTGTATGTTGCAACTTCAAAATTTCCAGACAATGAGTTGCAGATCACTTGAAAGATTGCTTAATCTTCATACGCAGTAGTTATCAAATCAAATTTAATGCAAAGAAAGAGAACACATTTTTGGAGATGGCAAGGGAGAAAATAAAATGTACAGTGAATGATCATAAAGAGTACAGAGGAACAAAAATTGAAGTTGAGTGGACATGCTATTAAGACCATAAGACATCAACAGAATTAGACCATGTTGTGCCATTTTAATTATCCCTTTCAACCCCATTCCCCTGCCTTCTCCCCATAACCTTTGATGCCCTTTTTAATCAAAAGCCATCAACCACCGCTTTAAGTATATTCAATGTCTTGGTCTCTACAGCAGTCCAAGGCGATGAATTACACAGATTTACCATCCTCTGGCTAAAATAAATCCCTACACTCCACTAAGAAACATTCTCTTCATGTCCACTCTACCCAAGCCTTTCAATATTTGATGGGGGGGGGGGGGGGAGAAATTACATTGAAACCTCATTCTTCTAAATTCCAGTCAGTGCAGACCCAGAGAATCAGCAGACTATCAAATGCTCCTCATATATTCCCAGAGATATCCTGGTGAACCTTCTCTGGATACTCTCCAATGCAAGTACATTCCTTCTTAAATAAGGGGCCTAAAACTATTCACTGTATTTCAAGTATGGTCAGACCAATGCCATGTAAAGCCTCAGAACTACACCCTTGCTTTTGCATTCTAGTCCTCTCAAAATGAATGTTAACATTGCATTTGTCTACCTTACCATGGATACAAGCTGTAAGTTAATCTTTAGAGAATTTTGCACAAGGAATTCCAAGTCCTTTTGCATTGAATTCTGCATAGACTTCCCTACAAAGCATTCCATCTGTCACTATTTTCCCCATTCTCCTAATCTTATCAACTCCTCCAGCAGATTCCCTGCTTCTTCTACACTACCTGCACCTACACTATCTTTGCATCCTCTGAAAACTTGGTCACCAAGTCATCAATTGTCAACCAAATTAGTGAACATGGAAAGTAATATTCCCAACATCAGCCCATGTGGAAAACCACTCATCAGTGGCAGGAGCCCAGAAAAGTTCCCTTTATTCCACTCAGTCTCTTGCCAGTCAGTCAATCTTCTATTCATGCTAGAATCATTTCTGCAATACCTTGGGTTCTTATCTTGATTATTAGTCTCACGTGAGGCACCTTGTTAAAGGTCTTCTGAAAATCCAAGTAAACAATATCTACCGACTCTCCTTTGACGATCTTCCCTGTTATTTCTTCAAAGCATTCCAACAGATTTGTCAGGCAAGATTTTCCCTTAAGGAAACAATGCTGAACTCAGCCTACTTTATCATGATCTTCCAAATACCCATAAACCTCATTCTTAATTATGGACTCCAACATCTTCCCAACCACTGAAGTCAGCCTAACTGGCCTATAATTTTCTGTCTTTTACTTCCCTTCCTTCTTGAAGAGTGGAGCGACATTTGCAATTTTCCAGTCCTCCGGAACTATTCCAGAATCTAAAGTTTCTTTAAAGATCATTACTAATGCAAACACAATCTTTTCAGCTACATCTTTTTGAACCCTGGTACAGGTGATTTAGCTGCCTTCAGACCTTTCAGTTTCCCTAGCACCTTCTCCTTAGTAACGGTGACTACAATCACTTCTGCTCCCTAATTTCCAGAATACTGCTGGGGCCTTCCACAGTGAAGACTAACAGAAAATACTTAAGAGTTCGCCTGCCATTTCTTAGTCCTCCATTACTACCTCTCTCGGATCATTTTCCAGCAGTTCTTTATCCACTCATGCCTTTCTTTTACTCTTTATATATCTTAAAAAAAAACACCTTTGGTATCACTTATATTATTGGCTAGCTTACCTTCCTATTTCATCACATTACTCCTTATTGCTTTGAATTATAATTTATTATATTTGAATACATGTTGACCTACATTTTAATAAATAGTTTGGAATACAGAGCACTGAACAAATACAAATCACCAGTTAATGTGTTGTCAGGAAATAATGCTTATTCTCGACGTCTCACTTTGGAAGATTGTAGGCATGAGTTTGCTGAAAGGCTGTGGTTAAAAAAAGGAAATATTATGGAAATTGAATTCAGGAGAATTTTGGGACTATCTGGTGGAGATGTTCAAAGATGTGAAGGTTTGTTTAGAATCAGAAGATATTTTTAGTTGGTGAGTTGTTCATTAGATCATTAAGAATGAAATTAACTTGTTAACAAAGTGAAGCTATATCATACTATATACTATATGATGGAAATTAAATTATAATAGCTTTTACTTGAACAAAAACTTTCATGTTAAACAGCATGTAAAAGGATAATATTCAGAAACCTGGAATATGTGCAGTTAGCTAAAATACCTTTAATTGTGCTGCAAAATTTTATAATTTCATGATAATTCCAAGACGAATATCATGAGAATATCACAATATTCTTCAGTTTATCACACAGTACTGTGTGTAAAATTTATTGAAGGGAAGATTTAAGACCAAATTGGATGGTAATTTGTGAGTCAGATATACCTTGAAAAAATGGAGCTGTTCAGGAAATTTCTTTGTCTCTCTGGTTCAGCAAAGATTATTGAAAAATAAACATGATTGAATCGGAGCAATATGCACAGAATGCTGGAGGATCTCAGCAGCTCAGGCAGCATCAATGGAGAGGAATAAACTGTCAACATTATGGGCTAATACCCTGGATTGGAAAGGAAGGGTGAAAAAGCCAGAATAAGGTGGTGGGGGTGGGGAAGGAGAACAAGTTAGCAAGTGATAGGTGACCAGTCTCTCAAACCCCTCCCCCATTTCTCTTTGTATTTCCCTTTTGCCCCTTCTATTAGTGCCTCATTCTAGGGCCCCTCCTCCTTCCCATTCTCCCATGGATCATTGTCCTCTCCTATAAAATTGCTACTTTGATGGTATTCTGACTTCCCTCACCTGGGTGTAAATAGGTGGGTGAGGAGGGAGAAATGAAGTGAGAAGCTGGGAATGGATAGGTTTAAGAGGCAAAAGGCTGAAGTAGTAATTTGATAGGAAGGACAATGGTCCATGGGAAGGAGGAGGGGTGCTAGAGAGAGGTACGGATAGGTGAGAAGAGAAGGGGCAAGAGGGAAACAGAAAAACAGGGAGGGGTTTGTGGGTCTGGTTGAGCTAATGGCAAAAGAGTTAGATTACATCAGTGATCATAGAGTTTGAGTGGTGAGAGAGTGTCCCACTGAACTCCCTAAGTGAAGAT
This sequence comes from Hemitrygon akajei, assembly GCF_048418815.1. Taxonomy (NCBI): domain Eukaryota; kingdom Metazoa; phylum Chordata; class Chondrichthyes; order Myliobatiformes; family Dasyatidae; genus Hemitrygon; species Hemitrygon akajei. The sequence goes on along the minus strand of NC_133125.1, from coordinate 100,476,873 downwards.
TTAAACTTCTTCAGGGCATGGCTCAAAGAGACTTTGCAGTGAAATAGCAAATCATAGACACATTATTCGATTGAATAGTAAAAGGACTATTTCATACATTTAGGAGTTGACATTCCACTGCATCTTCATTTCAATGTAGTTCGTGGAACGGAAGGATAAAGGGGAAGTAGAAATCCATTCAACGCAAGATTAAATATGAAACACAAAATATCATCACTTTGCTTTTAGACAATTGATTCTTTATGTCCAAATACTGTCTCCAGTTACAGACTGGAACTCATTTCAGTTGCATATCTTAACAACAGATGAATAATCTGAGGTAATTCAAAATATCAGGAATTCAGAATGACCAAGTGTCCTGGGCAATGTCTATTTTATTTAGCCAGTCACAATATTTGTTTTCCCCAACTGTGAGTCACCTTAGGACATTTTGCTTTGTGATGAAGGCACCATAAAAATCAAACACAAGTTGCAAAATTTGTATATTTGAAATAAAACAGAACATTGACACTAGAGTCCCAAGAGGTTCGGTCACCAGCTTACACAGTATCAATACAGCTAGAATCAGTTGCAAAGTACATCTCTATTTATCAAATACTTTTAAATAGTTTAACATATACTGTAGAATCAGAACAATAGACCTAGGCAGATCTCCACATCAAACCAGCCAGACCTGAACAGTTTATTGAACTCACAGCATCACCAAAGGCTCCAAAATAACAGATCAATAACATTTAAACTTCATTACCATGTTCACATTTCTGAGGCACTGCCTTCAGCCAGATGCCTGAAACCATCTTTTGATTTTTTAGCTATGTAAAAGCAATTTATTATTAGAATAATGTTTAAACTTCTAATTTGTATTTTATGATGCATTTTACTTAGTTAAATGGTTTTCATCTCTTATTGTTAGAGCACTGTTTATTTATAACAGAAGAGACATTTTGTTGAGGCATACAATCATACAATTTTTTCTTAAATTTTCTTTTATCCTGGATAACATTTTGCATCAAATGTTAGTGCTTCTAGCTCTCACACTGATCATTCTCATGGAGAGCACTGGTACACAATTCTAAGAAGCATTTCAGTGCATGGCTTAAGTAGGCCTTTTCCAAAAAAATGTTGATACAAGTATGTCAAATATGTACTGACAAAATTCACCTCATTAACAACTTTTTCTTTAATCACATTCAATTTTTACAGTTACTAGATAAACCACAGGCAAACAACTGCATGCATCAAATTCTAACCAAACAGCTAAGTGCAGAGAGGTTTTATGGTTTTCCGTCAACAGCCCATATTCAATAATATTTTACTAAAATGTTTAAACAAAAATGTCAATTTTCTAAGTACATGAGCACCTGCCTGGAAATATTACAATCATGGGCCACTGAATGCATCATGAACTTAAATCAATTAATTAATGATACAAAGTAAATAGTGTACACATTCATCACAAATTAGCTGTAGTCTAGACTAAACTTAAGGGTTATAATTCAGAATTGTAGTGATTCAGTTGTCAAATCATTAAGTGTAAAAACTAGTTGATTTTTCTTTTCTGAACTTATATATACAATTTTTTCTAAATGTACAAAAATGTTAACTATACAAAATAAAAGAGGTTATATACAAAAATAAAATAATATTTATATACACCTACATACTTTATTATAATTTTTTTTCAAATTCTCCAGAGCAACAACTAATCCTATGATATTTCCGAATGTCATTATATTGAGCAACACAAATGGTATTATGGTAACAAGTGAGCACACACTTTCCTACATGCCGGCTAGTAATACTAAATGAAAACCATTACACAAAAGTGGAAATGCATCCAAAATCAAGTTACCTGCTCTACTAATGGAAGAAATGAATACAAAATATGAGGATTAAATTAGTCATTTTGAATGTGGAGTCATAAAATGCATGGGATAAACAATAAAATTCTACTTTATGATTTTAAATAATTCTGTTTGCATTTAAGACTAAGAAAATAGTTATTTAGAACTCTGTAAAGTTGTGGAATTATCACAGTGGCACATGATTTGAACATGGATATTTTCACTTGTGCTTTTCATACTCTTAATAGCCTATTTTGGACCACAGACAGCATTCTTGAATCAAGTAGTAAATATAACAGCTTGATTAAACTTATGTGCTAACAAATTACTTCTGCTGTCACCATCTTGGCAAAATATTTAATTTGTGTAAGGGGGTTTATATCACACTTTGCTTGCACCAAAACTATTGTTTGCCACTTTCAACAGTCAATACATAACACTGAATATTGTTTACTGGAAGGAGAATTATATGCTAAAGTAGGGAACATATTACAGATTATATACAGCACTGCTGAAACAATATCCGGAGTATTGTGTAGTCTTTGGCCCTCCATTTAAGAAAATATGCTAAACTATTTGTTGCAATTCAATATAGTACCATGAATTGGTGGGCTGTCTTACAAGGTTAGAAAGGCTTTGTAGGTTTTATCTTCAGGAGTTTAAAAGGACAAGAGGAGACTTGGCTAAAACTTTCAAGATCTTGAAGAATTTTTACAGTGGATGTGGAAAGGACAGTTTCATCTTGTGAGTATATTTAGAAAGGAGTGGCAGAGAAGCCATTTTAGACAAAAAAATTGTGATTTTTTTCCATAATATTATTTATTCTTTGAACTTTCATTCTCCAAGGCAGCAGAAACAGGATCTGTGAATATTTCTGAAGTAGAGGTAGACTGACCCTTGTTAAGGGAGTATATGATTACTGCTGATCGGCAGGTATGCAGAGTTGATCTTGTTGAATGGTAGCATAGACTAAAGAGGCCATGTGGCCTACTCCTGTTCCCAATCCACCTGTAACTTTTGATATGCATTTTCTCATAGAATCCTGAATAACCCTTAGTTTATGAAGTTTATGCTAACCTTAAGTAGAAAACATACTAGGACTGCATTTTGGCAGTCTTATGAAAATCATTCTTCAAGCTTCCGCCTCCATATTACAATACAGCACCTGGAGAAAGATGTCAGACAGTAGTGCATCACATCTTAATGTACGTCATCCACACAGCTCACTGCAAAATAATCTTATACTTGATGAGGCAGGTGACACTCATTTGAACTCTAAAAAAGTAATTGATTTAGAATGACAATTGTCCACATTAATTTTCAAATAAGATACAAGATGGCCTTAGTTGACACAAACAAACCACTGGGTTGCATTTGTCAAAACTCAGCTCCGATTACCACTATGTCATTTTGTTTGAGCCATCAATCCTTCGCATGTATTGATGGATATAAAAAATAATCCAGGATTTTTAGTTACCGTTGTCACTTCTGTGCTTTTATCTTCTCCTGTGGTTTCATTGGGTCACAAAACTGTGTCAGATTACATTCTTCACTGAAATTCAGTTACCATTTTGAATGCTCATGTAAAGGAAGATGCAAATACTTGCAGAAAAAAATCCTTTCACATTCCCCACAAAACAAATTATTTTTAATGAGATTCTATTCCAAATTAAATCTAAGCTCTGGATTGGAAATGAAGATGTATGATGGTATCAAAACATTTTGAAGAGATTAATAGAAAATGCAAACATCAATTACAATGCCAAAGGTTCTTGAGATATTGATGAGACATGCAGCAAGCACATTTTCAACAAGTTACCTTCAATGACATTTTCACAGTTAGAATTTGATCTATATGAAGTACAATTTACTTTGTTTGAATTTTGTGCGGTCTATAATTATTTATTTGGTTTGTGTGATGGGGAAAGGTAAACAGGCCCAGTTCCTACAGCACACAAGCATACCTCCTGAAAGGTTGACCAAGGAACAACGTTGTCGTCTGTGGAGCTGTCCATGGGATGGACCATCCTGCCCTCCTGACAGAGGATAGCATTGATGAGGGCAAGAAAATTGAGGAAAAAGTTGTTACAAGTTTAAAAACCAACATACACATAGCAAAAAGCCAATGATAATAAGTACACAGATATACCCCACCCCCGCCACACTGTGGATTCTCTTCATTTATTGTCACGCAGACGTAATTCAATTCGGCCAACACTGTATGTAGATTAAGAGTACATTGTTCTGTTCATTTTGATCAGCTTTGTTGCTGGTTTGAGCTGAAAATCTATGAGAATGAAATGCTGATTCCTGCAATTTTACTTGTCGCTGTTTCTTTCTGCAGAGAAATACAACTAGTCTGCCTAAAATATGTCCCTCTAACAGTTTTGCTTATTTGAGACCAAATGCAGTTATAAAGGATGCACAACAATTACAACAAAATTCTTTGTACATATTCATCCTTCCTAGAAAGCATGGGTCAAACTAGTTAACAATTCAACTTGTGCTTTGTAAAGTCTCGAAAATATTCAGCTTCTATAAAGACCATGAGCATTTTTGCTTCATCCTCTCCCCTTCACAAGCAAAATGGATAGAAAACAAATGGATGATACTTTGTTAAACACTTGGTTTCAAAGGACATATGAATAAAAAGAAATACATTAATTTAAATGAAAAGGGTACAGTGAATCAAGAGTTCGATTGAAACACATGCTTGTTTTCATTTCTTTTCCTACTCAAAAATTCACATTAGCAAAGGTGAAAATGATCTTCATAAGGATTCAAACAAATTAAAGCTTAGCAAATATTGGTTAAGTTTTTATTCATCACACACCAAACATATAGTCACATGAAATGAAAAATGAATGTGTTATGATTAAAAGAAAATTAAATGAATGAATGAAACCATTAAAGCATGAGCCATATTAGAACTCTGCAGTTTAATCTTGAATATCTAAAATAATATAGAAGTTACTTCCCGCTCAAGCTATTTAGCTACATGTATCTGTGTCAGTGAGATGATTGCATCTATAAGTTATTTGCAATTTACATAATAGTACTTGGTAAATATCCGAGGAACCTTGTCATATAGAAAACATTTCAATCCTTGAACCAAAAATGATAAACATGTCAAAACATGTGCCCAGAGTTGAAGTTTGTGACAAAATTTGATAATAAAGGTTTAATAAAACAAAATTCAACAGATTAGTGTAAAACCATACCTGTGTCAGCACTGGTTTGGCTACAAATGCCACTACTGTTTGGTACCATTACTGCTGAAGAGGCTGCAATTCTTGAATGATGGTTGGAATGCAAACTATTTCCCAAAGTCATTCCAGATTGATGAAGAAGCCCACAATTGCCACCATCATGGGGCTGTCCGACTAACCCAACAAATTGATTGTTTAGGCCCTGACAACTGTGGATTAAATTACTATTTGTATTCTGGCAAGGAATACTTTCCCCTCTTGTTAAATTTTGAGCTGATAGCTGAATGGAACCTGAGTTCAGACTGGTATTTGAAAAGTTATGTTGGTTGGATGAACACGGAATACCTGTAGTGGAACCACCACAACTAGCACTGCTATTGCCACTTATTTGAGAACTCTGTGAACTCATAGACTGAAGTAACTGAGACATGGTGTTATTCATAGACACAGATGAATTCTGTCCTTGTTTCCTTAGAGAGTCGATCACAGACTTTGGAACTCCTGAGCTGCTCATCTGAGACTGTTTCAGCATACTCAATACTGTAGGGGTAGCTTGCTTCCGCTTTCTTAAAGGGTCCTTTTGCTGTGCCATTAATTTGTCTCTCAGTGCTGCACGTCCACTTTGACCTTCATTAACTGAAAGCAGCATACTTGTAGTTGGTGGAAACATGGTATTTAAAGTGCTGTGTCCTTCACTATTGCCACCACTGCTAACTCCACCACTACTGCTACTACCAGACAGTTTGTTTTGATTAGCTAGCTGTGCTTTGGCTGCTGCTGAAAGTAAACTGCTTGCTGGAAAGGAGGCAGCATTATGCTGGTTCAAAATTTGATTCAAGGGCATACCTAGCAAACCAGGCTGACCCTTTTGTTGTTGTTGTACACTTCCAACAGAGACAGATGGAAATAAAGGGTTATTTTGAGGATTTAAAACATTGTTCATTCCAACCAACAGTGGATTAGAAATATCTTTGTATTGATGAAGTAGTCCATCAGGCTTAGTAGATGGACTGGATGGCATAGATGGTCTTGGAGAACCCATGGATGACCTTGGCGATCTTGGAGGGACTTTTATTCCACTGCAGCTTGACTGGGGTCCTGCAGGTGGCATCATTAAGCTTCCATGATCAGAGGATGTGGATGATGACCGTGACCTTTGTGGAGATGCCTCAATTCTTCCCATTACAGGTCCAATCATATGTACTGGAGAGGTAACTGGAGCAGGAGACACAGATGTTGAAGTTGAATGTTGAACCCGTGGTACATGAGTTCCATGATTTACTGGGCCAGGCTTAACTGTTGGCAATGGTAGATTGCTTGGCAGAGGGACAACAGCAGGAGGCATGTTTACATTCATCATAGGTACCTGAGAGTGCATGGTTGTCTGGAAATTTGATGTATTAATAAGTACTGGATTAGGTTTACTCGGTATAGGGTCAAGGATACCTAATGGATCTTTTTCTGAGGGCAATGGCTTTTTCTGGAGAGCACATGATGTTGGGGGTCCTTGGGGAGGTTTGTGAAACATAATTCGTGGCATATCCATATTTGATGAATAATTACAAGAGGGTTTTTTCATTACTGGACTTTTTGTAGTCATAGTCGGTGAAAGAGGTATAGAAGTCCTACCAGCCATTGCACAGGATGAGTGGGATGAAGAATTCTGTATCAGAACTGTGGGCGGGGAATGGGGAATTCTATTTACGTGAATAGGACTGGAGTTTGGCCCTGCATGAAAGCCTGGATTACTTCTTGTAAACACATCAGGACTTCCCATTGTATCAGTCCTGGGAGATATAGAACCATCTCCATAGATCTGTGATCCTGATGATGCTGGACTGGACAGACCACCATGACTTCCACGATATGGAGACTTTTGCCCTTGATCATTGCTACCCAGTCTTTGCCTAGAGTAACCATGAAGTTCTTGCTGGGGACTTCCACACAGGTCCTGTTGATAAAGCCGTGCTGCAGCATTTGGGCCCCCCATCAATTTAGGCAGAAATGTATTCTTATAGTCTGGCACTGCAGAATTTGTTATTACTTCTTGTGACTTATTTCTCATTGCTCTAGGAGTTGCAGCCCGTGATTGAACCATAGGTGCTCCACCTGGAGGGGGAAAAAAGGCATAGTCATGAGCAAAGAATAAGGATGATCACTCTACTAAGGAAAAGGATTATAATTCTTCACTTTGCTGCTCCTACTTACCACCTAAATATTTACCTTGCCTCACCATGCCCAAGTTAAAATTGAGCTAAAAATGGAAAATCTGGGTATACTGGGGTTTGGGGGAATTCAAAGAGAGAGGGGTTTGGTGGGAAAAGTACAGAAATTGAAGGATGCTAAGAAAGGAAAACAGCCAGAAAATCACCAATAACTACTGGCTGATGAACTTGGTTGAGTCACAGGGTGTTATGAACAGCTGTTAAAGACAGGAGTGTGTGTGGCTGTGACAGCCTCCTGTCAATGTTACAGGATGTTCAAACAATTCATGACACGATAGACTTGGTTATAACATGAAGAACAATTAAAAAGAAGAAAACACACCACATAGTTTTGCTGAAATAACCAGAATGGGCCAATCGGTATTTGAAAAATTTTCACAAAAAAAAAGTGAAAATGGCTGTTAAATAATCCTTTTGATGTAGGGAAATGAATGTACATATTAACATACAGCCTTAAAACAAAATTCCACTTTTGGTAACTTCAATAAATATTCTTTTCACATCTACGTTTATAACTCAAGGTTAGATAAATAAACTTGCACATAAAACAATACTCTAAAAATGCACAAATTAAGATTTTAAATTAGCACAAGCATTCTTCTCCAATTTTATCTACATTGACAGACTCTTGACTTAATAAAGCCCCAATCTACCCAGACATGATAAAAACAAGGAGTAGATTTTCCTGTATATCTATTGCCAACTGCACAGAATGCATTTTGTATTACCAGCTGCTGTATGTTGTCATAAACTCATCAGTCAATGTGGCTACAATAACTTAGTCATTATCCTGAACGTCACAAGTTCAAGTGCCAGAGGGGCAAATGGCAAAATAACAAAACTCCAGTAACCCTTGTATTTGCCATACGTAAGCACAATGGCCAACGAGTTGTTCTGAAAACCCTTCTGGCTCACTTATGTCCTTTAGAAGCAAACTGCTACCATGTTAAAAATCTGGCACTTCTGTGAATCCAATTATTAACTTTGAAGTTTAATTGCAATGCTGCAGGTCTAAGTATAAATAGGTGACAAAAACCAAATCAATGTTACTTGTACCTGAAGAACAAAAATTTAACCAAGGATTTAAATGTAAGTTGATACTGCCAGTACTGTAGAACAAATGAAAATTTAGTTTCTGTCCCTGTCGGGCAGCCCAGCAATTGAAGAATCAAAATTCTTAAACACAATTTGTACTAAAATATACCTGGAGTGAATTTAAGAAACTTAAATAAAAACAGAAAAAAGCTGGAAACACACAAGTATGGGTAGTTTTAGTTATCTGTTGACACATTTCCAGATTTTTCTAAATTCTATTTTCTAACATCTTGTAATATTTTGCTCCACATAAAACTTAAAACCAATAGAGCCTTCTACAGAATAAGACAATTGAAAACTGAACTCTGCATAATCATAGAAATAAAATCAGACAGCACAGAGAGGCCCACACCACTTATTTGTGCCCTTTCTCACCAATCCCACTTCATTCTCCCTCACATCATAAGACCATAAGAGATAGGAGCAGAATTAGGCCATTTAGCCTATCATGTCTTCTTCACCATTCCTGCATGGTTAATTTACTATCCCAAGAATATTCTTAAGAACTTGCTTTCATTCTACCATCCACATATGCACAGTTAATTAATAACAGTCAATTAATCTACTATCTGATCAGCACATATTTGGGATGTGGTAGGAAAATGAAGCACTCGAAAGAAAGCCACACTTATAAGGAGAACGTGCAAACCCCATACAGGCAGTGCTAAAGATCAGGATGAACTTGGAGCTGAGGCAGCAGCTCTACTAGCTGCTACACAAAAATTAATAACAACAAACCATGGTTTTATGGTTACCCGATTCCCCCCCTCTTTTTTAAGGGTACTTATTTATCTGAACTCCCAAGTTCTGTGATGGGACTCAAATTTGTGTCTCTATATCTATGGCCCAAGCTACTAGTTACTCATCCAGCAACTTTACTGCCCACTAATTATTACACTCTACAATTTTTCTTCAATGTCAGTGGTCACTTATGTTAATAAAGGCTCCTCTATCCATACTGAGACACAAAACAGTATTAGATATTCCCATCTACTCAGTTGCCAATAACATTGAACATAATCTGGAATACCAGTTGTTGATTTTTTCCATTCATTCACTCATCCCATTTGAATAGCAGTTTAAATCATTGAATGTTTTATTTTAATTATCCAACTGTGTATGTTACTCAATTGAAAATGGTGTTTCACCATTGCAATTTTAAATTTCTACTGTGCTTCTAAGGAATCAGAATACTTTACTGCTAGTTACTAAAACATCAGACAGTCAAAGAATAAAAAACATTAAAGATTGCAAAAGTTAAAAAAAGGAGACTCTGCAACTTGCAAATAACACAAACCACAAACCACACTGAGTCCTAAACAGATTGAATATTTCAGTTTCTGAAGACTTACTTGTTCCACCACCTGGGCTTGTTAGAAGCAAGGAGGGATGTGGTGTCTCAATACTTTTATGTAGTGTAGCTACAGCAATGATTTTTCGCTTATGGATGCAAAGTTTTGTCAAATCTTCATCAGCTTTGACATCCTCTGCTGTTCTTTGCTTGACGGTTGCTCCAGGATCAAAAGTGAACACCTTAAATCAAGGCAAAACTTCTTTTATTACTTCACTGTTACAACATACACTTTGAATGTAGTGATATTGTCAGGGAAACGTAATTCATTAGGGGGACTAGCACTTTCATACAAGTATATAAACACAATCACTCAACATATTGGCCCTTCACTCTGCTATAGAGATGCATAATGAAATTGCTAATTTTTAAATATTCCAACAGATTCTTTCATCAATGTGCCTATCCAAGTCTCTTAAATGTCTCTAATGCTTCTACCTTCACTACCTTGGAGTGCATTCAATGCATTCACCACTATGACATCCCCATATACTTTTCTCCAGTCACCTTTAAATTATGCCGTCTCATATTAATCATTGTCACCATGGTGGGGGGGGGGGAGAGAGAGGGGGGAGTGCTGGCTGTCCACCAACTTCTTTATACACCTCTATCATGCTCCTTCATTCTAAAGAATCCTAGCTCACTCAACATTTAACCATAAGACGTGCTCCTCATCCAGACAGCATTTTAACAAATCTCCTCTGCACCCTCTCCAAAGCTTCCACATTCTTCCAATAATGAGGCAACAAGAACTGAACACAATATTCCAAGTGTGATCTAACCAGAGTTTTATAGAACTGTAACATTACCTCGTGGTTTTTAAACTCAGTCCCCTAACTATTGAATGCTAACACACCATACACCTTCTTAATGACAATATAAAAATGCCCAGCAAATTAGAGGGATCTTTTGAGGTGGACCCCAAGATATGTTTGTTCCTCCACACTGCTAAGAATCTTGCCTTTAACCTTCTACTCTGCCTTCAAGTTTGACCTTTCAAAGGGAAACATCTCAATTCTCCACTTCCCATTCCAGCTCTACATCCTATCAATGGCCTGTTGTAACCTATGACAATCTTCTAAACTTCATGTTGTCTGCAAACTTACTAACCCACCCTTCCAATTCCTCATTAAAATCATAAAGAGCAGGAGCCTCAGAACAGATCCCTATGGAACACCACTCATCACAAACCTCCAGGCAGAATATGCTCCATCTACAACCACACTCAAATCATTTCCAAATCCACACTGCTAAGTTTCCCTCGATGGCGTGCCCCCTGACTTTCGGAATGCGCCTACTATGGGGAACCGCTTCAAAAAAAAAAGACAAAGTCAGAATACAATGTTTGCAATGTAACTTTGTAGATGAAAATGTATTTTAAAAAAACTAAGACATTTTTGTATGATGCAACCTAATATCTGTTATAACTCTAATCTGTTCAATTTCAATAAAAAGCAGTATAAAAGTTATCACTTTGTTTGATGTACAGCATAGATATGAAATGTTTGTTATTCAACCAGTTTAGCTTGGTGGTTGAATTATTTCTTAAGTAACTTAATAATAATTTCAAGATTGTCCATGAAATAAACTGAATTCAGTATTTCTGGTGGTTACTGTTAATTTAAAAAAAATAGCCTGTAGGGTTATAGATAACACCAGAAAAACTATATTCATTGAATATCTCCATTTTTCTAATAAGCTAGATAATAGGGTGATTTCTAGAACTGTTATAGCCCTGGTGGTCTTGGCAAGATAGCTCAGGATTTAAAGCAAGCTTACCAACACAAGGTGAAAGCATCTCAAATATTAATAATTCCAGATAAATAAAGTGCACATTGATATAGCTCTTCTTGGTGAATGAAGCAACTCCCTGGTGTAATGAAGAAAAACAAAACTGCTGATTTATACCCATCAGAATAACTGAGTAATGAGGTAAACTATCAACTAACACTGTTTTTTAAAAAACAAAAGAGGAAATGAAGTTGGTTGTTCTGCCTTTAATAGTGCAATAGAATCTTTACTGAAGCTGACATTTGGACTGCTGCACACAAAAGCAAGTTTTCAACATATCATTAAAATATTATTCAAAACATTATTTCTTACCTCAAAAGGACAAAGGAAAAGAGATTGCAAAGAAAGAGGAATCTACAAGCAGTTAGAATTTTAGTCTGGCTGAATCAATTCCAGCCAGTAATCCTTAGATTTAACACTTAGTGAATTACTGAGAAAATTCATTAAGCCACAAGGAAGCAGACTATCTTGTGCAGGACTACATCTATTCATCACTAAAGCTTGGCCCTAGAGCCTTGATTGTGAAGGCCCTTCTAAATCCTCCAAACAAGAAATCACTTCTCTACACTAGGTAGCATTAGAAATTTCAGCTTCAAATAATCAATGCCTTCATCTGCAAAGCTCTTTCTATAATTATTTATCTTTCAATAGTGCATCACAGCATTTACGCCAGTCCTATTCCGAATTTTCTTCCATGCCTATAGCTGAGTTATGCCATGTTTAAAAAGGTTGGGGTCCATTGCATATATTCTACTCACTTCCTTGGCTGAGGCACTTAAGATTCACAGACTCCAACTTCCTCGCTCATCTCTTACTTCCAGTATATTCAACTCAACGAAACATTCTATATCAATATTTTCTCATCACTGTTGATCTGAAAAGATTTGTGGCACTATTACTTACCCTTGCCTTTCACTGTCAAGTTTCTCAATTCTTTAAAAAGCAACATGGTCAGACAGCTCAGTATTTTGAATCTGTGCTTCTTTTAAACTTAGGCTCTGCCAGATATGACTTTTTATTTTAACTACACATTTGGTGCGTGTTACTGGAGACCATGCATATACTCTTATGATGCTTAATAATATGCATTGATAAACAAATAAAGACATTGCTTTTTGTTATAGTTCATATTATACAGAAATACTTTCCAACTTCCTATTACCTTTGAAAGAATAAGAGGACACTCCAAGCCACACTTGCAAGTTCCATCAGTAAGTAGATATGTTTTTACTTGCTCGATGCAGGCCAATACCGAGCCACTTGGACTAAAGGAAAAACAAAGATATTGTAAAGCTCTGAACACATACAAGTTACAACTAAGAGCTTGATGCTAATCTATTTTAACCAAAATTAGGTCTTGATGGCCTAAATGTCTCACTTGAAAACTGCTTTGAGTTGTGAATGTGAGACAGAGAAGTTTGCAGAGCCAAAGTGAATTAAATTGCTGAAGGTTGAAGTCAGTAAAATCAAAGCAAACATGATAAAAAGGAAGTGGATTAAAGGGTGGGAACAGACACATGTCATAGAATTCTACACCATTTTGAGTTCTGAGGCCCTATAACCATAGAATGGAAGGCAAAGCACCCAAAAGTTCAAACAGGATTAAATAGCACATTATCACTTGAAAGAGAATTGCATAGAATACAGGGTCAAATAGTAAGATATTTAGTTTATCATAAAAAGGAACTACATTCCCTCTTTGCTTTCAGATCAAGCAAGTCATATTGGCAGTGACAGTGTATTTCGCATTTCCCCCTCCGCCTCCTACTTTCAAATCTCTTACTATCTTTCCTTTCAGTTAGTCCTGACGAAGGGTCTCGGCCCAAAACATCGACAGTGCTTCTCCCTATAGATGTTGCCTGGCCTGCTGTGTTCCACCAGCATTTTGTGTGTGTTGCTTGATACTTCTCCCATTTTCTCTCCTCCCCCTCCCCCACTTTCATTCACTACAAACTTCCAGATAATTCTAGTTGTGTTTGTTTACATCTGGACATTGTTAAATGCCCTCCTATTGAAAAATACTGCAGTCTAAAATAAGCTAGACTGATTATCAAAATAGGTGGTAGGAAAGGCTAGGTTTGCTCTGCAAGAGTTCAGATGAACAAAAGGAGACTCAGCTGCAACATGCAGGAACCTGAGGTTTTGATAGGAAGAATGCCTACTTTTGTGAAGAAGTCTAGAACTAGAGGTTTCTGTTTAAAAATGAAGAATCACCAGAGGTGAGGCAAATTTTATTTTCTATCAGTCGGTTGAATTAAATACCAAATAGTTTTAACACAGGTGTAGGTAGGTTCTTCACATGAGGCAAAAGGTTATCAAGATTAAACAAGGATATCCAGTGGAGATTGTAGTCACATCAGCCACTATCTTATTAAATAGCAGAGCAGGTATGAGCAGCCAAGTGGCCTTTCCCCCATTCACTTCAGAAATTCATATGGTTTTGGCATTGAACCAAACCAAGCTCTTGAATGTACATCAGATCAATGACTTGCTACTGCTAGTGCAACCTCATGTCAGTTGGTGGCTTATCAACTTCAGGCCACAAATCAGCAATTAATTGTGAAGCAGAAATCACTATCACTACTGTCATAATTTGGATTTACAAAGCATCTTAGAAGCATAAACTATCTGCATTATTTCAAGCTGCTTTTGTCAAGCTTATGAATTTGACTTGGAAATTCAGTGGTTGAGAACAAAATAATTCAACTGAAGAATAACTGCTATATGCTTGTTTTCAAACAAATGTCACTGTAAACTGGACTTCAGTAATATTCTCCTTTAAACCAGAAATTTGCAGGACTTGTTCAGTTGGTGTTATAACAGTCTTGAGAAAATGTTATGTTGATGGTGTCACTTTGCATTTGTATTATCAATGATATTCCATTGACACAAACAGCCAAAGATCCTATAGCACTGCTCAAAGGTTAGGGGCTGCGAGGAGAGTGGGAGGTTCTCGTGGACTCTGACCAATACAAATTCTTTCTGCAAGCAGCACCACATAAGTTTAAATGGATTTACATTTTTCCTACTGCTTTTTAAACAGTTTTACCAAGACAACAATGGCAATTCAAAACAAGATGGCACCTGCACCATAAAATAATTAACTAGTTCTACAGCAGTTCAGATTCAAGAAAAGTACTAAAACTGTATGTTGTTTCTTTTCTAAAGATGACAAAGTGAATTGAAAACCATTGAAGCAAAGGATCCTGTGTCAGTTTGATACATATTAATAGAGGATAATTAATTAATAATTTATGAATTAATAATTAATAATTGAGAATACAATATGCTCATTTAATTACTGAAGGAGAAGAGGTAGTTTTCATATATTTGTAATCAGTAATGAGGACAGTTTAGTGATCCATCAACATTTCTGGTTTTATTGATAAGAAATCTGTTTACTGCTTATCACATTAATCTTAGAAGCAACTTGTTCATGTGTGGCAGTCAGTGGTATATCCATTTGACAAACTATACCTTCCATTGTACACTAAATAGCCATAATTACTATGGCACTCACATCTATATTATTACACAAAGATTAACATTAAAAACCAAAGACAGCTAAACTACTGTTACATTCATTACACCCACCAATGTAGCAAAGTGTAATATGTCTGAATTCAAATAAAATTGAATTGTATTTTCTCATATGCTGGGGAAAAAAGTGTTTCATAATGGTTAATGCTACGCAATGTAATTTCCAAATGTAGAAACACTGCTCCCTCTAATGATAAAGCTAGATGGCAAGTTTAGTGTCAAGCCTTGGCTCAGTAGTAACACTTTACAATTGAAGCTTCAAGGTCTACAGAAGAGCTCAAGCAAGCCATATAAGTTAATATCTGTGTGTAAAAACTGTTTGTGGAATTTGCTGTCTATTGCGTTTTTGAAGACAATGACACTATATTTGGCATTCAGACATCAGCCATAAGTCAACCTACTTTATTCATTAACAAGTTTCTTGCTTCTGTTAATGGCTGAGGGAAAAGAATTAGGGGAAAGAGAGACTGGAATCAACAAAAGGCAGAGATTGTTAGGAAGTCCATCATAGGGACTTTATTCTTCCTCCTATCATTTTACATTAGTTACTTGAACAGGGTTGGTTGCCAAAACAAAGGAATTTCCCTATACGTCCCTCTGACAGCCAGAAGTCAGTTCCCAGTTAGCCTAGACCAATCAAGAGAGCATATTTCAATGTAAGGGGCAGGTCTATGCCAGCTAGATAATACTTCCAGCAGGTGAAGTAGATTGAGTATATGATTTGCATTTAAAAACTGTCTAAAAAAGATCTTCTAATAGTAAGCTGTGTGTTAAAGGGTGAACAAAGTATTTTGGCAAACATGCGGAACTCCGAAGTTTCCACATTTTTAATGCATTTGTACAACTTGCAGGTCTTAGATTAGGGAAATAGGTGAAGAAGTGCCAGATGGAATTACAGTGTAGAGAAGTGTATGGTCCTGCATATTGGTAGAAGGAATAAAGGCAAAGACTGTTTTCGAAATGGGGAGCAAATTCAGAAATCAGAGGTGCAAGGGGACTTGGGAGTCCTCGTGCAGGATTTCCTGAAGGTTAACTTGCAGGCTGAAGTGGTGGTAAGGAAGTCAAGTACAATACTAGCATTTATTTCAAGAAGACTAGAATATAAAAGGATATAATGCTAGGAGTATAGTGAGCAGTTTTAGGCCCCTTATTGAAGAAAGAATGTGCTGGCATTGGAGAGGGTCCAGAGGAGGTTCTTAAGAATGATCCCAGAAATAAAAGGGTTAATATATGAGGAGCATTTGGTGGCCCTCTATACTAGGAGAATAGAAGGGGATTTTCATTGAAATTACTCAATATGGTGGGGGGGGGGGGGGGGGGGGGGAGAGTCAAAGGCTCGATGGCACAGCCTCATAATAGAAGAACATCCCGAGGAGAAATTTCTTTAGCCAGAGGGTGGCCAGTCTGTGGAATTCATTGCCACAAAAGGCTATGGAGGCAAAGTCATTGGGTATATTTAAAGTGGAGGTTGATTAGTAAGGGCATTAAAGGTTACAGGGAGAAGGCAGGAGAATGGAGATGAAAGAGATAATAAATTAGCCAGTAGATTCAACAGGCCGAATGGCCTAATTCTGCTTGCATGTCTTGAGGTCTAATTGTAATTTAAAGTCTAAAATTCACCTCATATCTCTTTGCAGTTTGTTCACATGACTTGTACAGCTTTTTAAATGGCTTCTACATTATTCAGAAAAATTCTCTGGATCTGGTGCGCTTTCAGAGAATTAAAGCTGCGCTGCTGGAACTACAACCATCACACTAGAAAGTCACTTTGCATAACAATAACAACTCTAATACCTTGCAACTAATGCTACAGAGAAAAGACCTCCTTGTAACTAATTTACCTCATTTTTTTGACACAGAAAATCTCTTAAATGCTATTTTTGGGAGCTATGCGTATTCTGTTAGAGGTATCACAGAGTTACAAATATAATCAACAGCAAAGAACATCATGAATGTAAATACAGATTTTATATGTGCACATAGAATTGAGTTTTGAAGATAAATACATGACAGAGTTTTTTGAGGAAGTTACCAGGAAGGTTGATGAAGGAAAGGCAGCATTTGTTGCTGACATGGATCTTAGCAAGGCCTTTGACAAAGTCCCAGATTGAAGGCTGGTCCAGAAGGTTAAGTTGCTTGGCATTCAGGATGAAAGAGGAAATTGGATTCAGCATTGCCTTAGCGAGAGAAGACAATGAGTGATAATAGATGTTTGTCTCTCTGACTGGAAGCCTATGACTAGTAGTGTGCCGCAGGGATCAGTAAATTTGTGGATGACAACAAGATGAGAAATTTGGATAGAACATTGATGGGAAGGGTATGGAGTGCTATGGTCCAGGTGCAGGTCAATGGGACTAGGCTGTAAAATAGTTAGGCACAGAAATGTGCTGTAGGTTCTATGACCATGAATAATTCAGAAACAGGCAGCTCTGGATCGATGAATAACAGTGATAATTTTGTCCAACTGTTCATCCACTGAAAACTGTTCGTTTGTTCATCTACACATCTTGAAACGTTGTGAAATTAGGATTGCATCATTTTTGGTTTAGCTTTGGCTGCATGATCTTTGTTGAAACTGAAGTGGAATGGGTTACCTTTCTGAAATTGTACCAGCTAGTAAATGATCTTTAACAACACACACAAAATGCTAGAGGAATTTAGTAGGCCAGGCAGCATTGATGGAACTGAATAAATAGTTGATATTTCGGGCTGAGACCCTTGAATAAACATCGACTGTTTATTCATTTCCACAAATGCTGACTGACCCGCTCAGTTCCTCCAGCATTTTGTGCGTGTTGCTTAACAGATTCTCAGTATCTGCAAAATCTCTTGTGTAAATCATCTTTAAAGCTGGGTTTCAAGCAAATGAAGTCCGAATGGTAAGTTAAATAAATCCCAAATAAATTGATGGAAGCTTAGGCATAGTATTGACATTTAAAAAAAATAATCCCCTCCTAAACTTTGAAACCCAAAATCAAATTGCTGAATTAACAAAAAATCTAGAAAATTCTTACTTAGTCACTGCCTGCCTATGTTAGACCACAAGACATAGGAGCAGAATTAGGCCACTTGGCTCATCGAGTCTGCTCTGCCATTCCATCATGACTGATTTATTATCCCTCACAACCCCATTCAACTGCCTTCTCCCTGTAACAACTGATGTCCTGATTAATCAAGAACCTAGCAACCTCCACCTTAAGTATATCCAATGACAAGGCCTGCAATGAATTCCACAGATTCACCCTACGTTATCAGGCTGTGGATAAGATCAGCCATACAACATTTACACATGCCCACTTTTCAGCAGGGGTTAATAAAGTTCTTTCTGTTTTTGGCACAGGACAGACCTAACATCTCTGCTATGGCAGCTATCTTTTACTACTACACAGTCCAACACACTGAAGCCAAGACTCGTAGATTTACAAAGAATTGTTACAAGTGGAACAGTGCTCAAATGTTCATAATCACTGCATAATATGCTGTCTACATGTATCATTCTAATCAAAGTCATAAAAGATGCATTCAATACAAGAACTCCATCTGTCAATTTTTGCTGTGAAATTTACTCCAGTCACCACTTTTAAGTATGCACGTGTTGACAGATCACTTCAAACAGATTGGTCATAACCTTTCTTTAGATGAATCTGTTTGTAAAATAGATTGTTGACCAAATAATATTGTAGAAAATCCCAACATTCTGGGAGTTGCTCTAATATTATGTTGTGACTGTATGTGCTATCATAACTATATGTGTGTGTACTATGTCTGACTGTATGTACTGTGATTTACATCTTAGCCGCAGAGGAATATTGTTTCATTTAGCTGTATACATGTGTATGCTTGAATGACAATTAAACTTGAACACAACTTTCAATTTAGATCTGATTGCACAATTTTAACAGGAAGAATATACCTTGTTTAATTTTTCCCACTTAGTTTTCAAAAGCAAACCTACTGTAATTTCCTTATTTCTCACTAACATCTTACAAGTCTTTGTAACTCCACATTAATTACAGACTAAATCAGAGGCCTTCCTGTACCGTACAGATAAATCGCTAAGTCTCAAAATTAATTTATAACTGAACATTCTGGAAAGTTTTCCATAAAAAGTCTTGAAAACTGCTATACTTAATTTCAATCACCTCAAAAATTATTTTTGTTGAAAATGAATATATAACTGACCTCTAAATAGATCACACAATGATCAGGATTGATGCATTGGAATTCGGTTTCACTTGTGAAAAAGAAAATCAGTGAACAATTAACTGACACGATACACAACTATAAAGCAAACTGACATTTCAAATTCACTCTGCATTTGACCCAGAAATAAATTTGAAAGTCATTCTCTCCTCCACCTACTGTTTCCTGAGTCTAGCACATGAAAGTAAATGCAGAACATACCTCATGTATAGCACTCCATTCTGATCAACTTGCCGCTGCCATCCTATTGGAACTTGGACTGCTGCTCCTCCATCTTTTTCACCATCATTTTCATTTCCTCCATTCATTTTCACGTTTCTGCTTGTGACACACCAAAGATATCAAAAGTCAAATGATATCTTTGGATTTCATGTCATCATGGTCTCTGAAACGTGACCATATGGTACAGTGCTTGCCCACTGTACAAAGTACTGGAGGTGATGTTTGGGCTCAATGAGGAACCATTTCTTCAAAAACCACCATTTTGTATAAAGTCACTGTCTCATAATAATCCACATTCATTTAATGCTGTTGGATGATTCAGAGTGTTTGGAGTTGTACAGTAGTGCTACATGGAGAGAACCAGCTGCTTCCTGATCACGATGTACATGATTCACAAAAATCCTCAATCGGTTCTGAGCTTCAAGATAAATTATGTTTTGAAATTAGTTTTTTTTCAGTTCTACTTATTCCTACAGACTAGTGTTGATTTTCAAAACCAATATAATCTTCTTCTAATTGAATCCTTAGAAGGCCACATTCTTCAATGAACATAATTTCTTACGCAAATCCAAATGCAGGTGGTTCTCGCATTTAACGGAGCAACCTTCCAAATTCATTTCTCATTATCTCCAAAGTTTTGAACAATTCATTCTTCATACAAAATCCTGTAAATATACAAATTTAGATTAAATGAAAATTAATGCACTGTGCAAAATTAGTAAAGAACTAATCAAATAAATAACATACCATTCACCGTACATATATAATGCAGAGACATACATTTAGTCATGGATTCTAATGAAACAGTAATACTCTAATGGAAACTTGAACCAAATAAAAAAACATTTGAATTATGATGAAATAAGAGTTTTTGTTTTAAACAAAAACACAGGAGATTTAAGATAAATTGACTGATGTCAACATTTGTCCTTGAAATTGCTTGGTGAAGATCATCTGTAATTTGAAACAGTAATTAAATTTCTCCAAATTAAAATTGTGACTCAGCCCCAGTAATCCATATAAAAAAATGACATCAGCAGTCAACACACATTTATTGCACATTGCCAAATGCTCTAAAAGACACACTGCATTGCAAGATAGAGTATTATACATTTTAAACCATTTAGGTGCATGTAAGGATTGCATACTGTTATTTGAGCAAAATATTGGTTAAATTGTCTGCCAGGTTTTTGCATTTCGTGAAGGAACATTACATGAGAAAGAGAGCAAACACAAAAGGAAAGTCAGTGAGAAGTCAAGAAACAACTGAGTTATTTATGAAATAACTGCATGAAGACAGGAACAGTTAGGATGGGCAACTGCTTCTTCCCTCAGGCCGTTAGGCTTCTGAACTCCCTGCCACAATGCATTCAAAGAGTCACTGGATAATTTGTACTGTATCCTATAATACTTAATTTCTGCAATTTATCTATGTGTAATTCATTTGCAGATTTAATGTTTACTTTCCCAACTTATTGTGTGTTGCATGTATGTAATGTGTACTACTGTGTTTTACATCCTGGTCTGGAAATGGTGGTCTCATTTGGCGGAAAACATGCATATAGTTGAATGACAATCAACTTGATAAATGTGATTTCTTGAAATGGATTACGTTTCATTAAACAATAAAACATGGAGAGTGAAATGGTTAACTACTAGAACCCACAGCCCGTTTGCAGCATTTAATGAAATAGGTTAGATGGAAGAGAAAAGTATACTGAAGAGAATTACCATTGGCCTTCATTTACAGCTTCTTTAAGGTAACATTACAAATAGAACACATTGTAGCGATATGCTACACACAGCGCTGAAATAACGACACGCAGTCGGTAAGTCGTTTCGAGACTAGTTTATTCAAACTTCACAGCGCTGGCATTTAATCCCTAGCGCCCGCCCTCTCCGGGCGGAAATGACGTCAGAGGTGCATTACCAAGGTCTCCCCCCGCGCGCTGGCTATTAGTGAGCCGGTTCGCCTGTGCAGAAAGTGGGGTCGCCACATAACCCCCCCTCAGAACTGGCGATACACCCCCCCAATGTCCACAGTCTGGATCAGCCTCTGTTTGGGAGGTCTGCCTCTGCGCCGCGGTGCCTGAACCTCAACCGGCTGCGCCGTCACATTGGCTGGTTTCAGTCTGTCCACCGTGAAAACCTCTTCTCTCCCCCCAATGTCCAGAACATACGTGGACCCGTTGTTGTTGATCACCTTGAATGGCCCCTCGTACTGCCGCTGTAGTGGTGCCCGGTGTCTGCCCCTTCGTACAAACGCAAACTTACAGTTCTGCAGGTCTTTGGGTACATGGGTCGGGGTCCGTCCGTGCTGTGAAGTCGGTACGGGGGCCAGGTTGCCGAGCCTTTCGCGTAGCCTGTCCAGGACTGCTGCGGGTTCTTCCTCTTGCCCCCTTGGGGCTGGTATGAACTCTCCCAGGACGGCCAGGGGCGCGCCGTACACCAACTCAGCTGACGAGGCGTGCAGATCCTCTTTGGGCGCTGTACGAATTCCAAGCAGGACCCAGGGAAGCTCGTCCACCCAGTTAGGTCCTCTCAGGCGGGCCATGAGAGCCGACTTTAAGTGACGGTGGAAGCGTTCCACTAGTCCGTTCGACTGTGGGTGGTAGGCAGTTGTGTGGTGTAGCTGCGTTCCCAACAGGCTGGCCACAGCCGACCACAGGCTGGAGGTGAACTGGGCGCCTCTGTCGGAGGAAATGTGGGCCGGTACCCCGAAGCATGCTACCCAGGTTGCGATCACTGCTCGGGCGCAGGAATCGGCAGATGTGTCAGTGAGCGGGACTGTCTCTGGCCACCTCGTGAACCTGTCTACCATAGTTAGGAGGTACCGTGCTCCTCGGGACACTGGTAGGGGGCCCACGATATCCACATGAATGTGGTTGAACCTCCGGTGGGTGGGTTCGAACTGCTGCGGCAGGGCTTTAGTGTGCCGCTGCACCTTGACTGTTTGGCACTGCGCGCACGTTCTGGCCCATTCACTGACCTGCTTGCGAAGTCCGTGCCACAGGAACTTGCTGGAGACCAGCCGGACGGTTGTCCTGAGAGATGGGTGTGCCAAACTGTGTATGAGTTGAAAACTCGCCGCCTCCAGACTGCCGGGACGATGGGGCGAGGTTGGCCGGTAGCCACATCGCACAGGAGGGTCCTCTCACCTGGGCCTACGAGAAAGTCCTGCAGCTGTAAACCCGAGACTGCAGTCCTGTAGCTGGGCATCTCGTCGTCTGTCTGCTGCGCCTCCGCCAGTGCTGCATAGTCCACCCCCAGGAACAGGGCCTGGAATGCTGGTCTGGAGAGTGCGTCCGCTACGACGTTGTCCTTTCCCAAGACATGCTGGATGCCCATCGTGTACTCGGAGATGTAGGACAGATGTCGCTGCTGGTGAGCTGACTAGGGATCAGACACTTCGTGAACATGAAGATCAACGGTTTGTGGTCCGTGAACGTGGTCTAAGAAGTACCTGAAATGCCTGATTGCCAGATACAGTGCCAACAGCTCCCGGTCGAAAGCACCGTACTTGAGTTTGGGTGGTCGTAGGTGCTTGCTGAAGAACGCCAGGGGTTGCCAGCGCCCCTCGATGAGCTGCTCCAGCACCCCACCGACTGTTGTGTTGGATGCGTCCACCGTGAGGGTGGTCGGAACATCCGTTCTGGGGTGCACCAGCATCGTGGCATCTGCCAAGGCTTCCTTGGCTTTAACGAAAGTGGCCGCAGCCTCCTCGTCCCAAGTAATGTCCTTGCCTTTACTCGACATCAGGGTGTACAAAGGGCACATGATACAGGCTGCTGAGGGGAAGAAACGGTGGTAGAAGTTCACCATACCAACAAATCCTGCAGGCCTTTGACTGCGTTGGGCCGGGCAAAGTGGCGGATCGCGTCTACCTTGGCGGGCAGAGGTGTTGCCCCGTCTTTGGTAATCCTGTGGCCCAGGAAGTCGATGGTATCGAGACCGAACTGGCATTTGGCTGGGTAAGTCCAGGTCGCGTCCCACCGCGTCCATTAGCTGCTGGAACGTCTGTGCGGCATTCTTCAGGCCGAACGGCATTCGGAGGAACTCGAACAGGCCGAACGGGGTGATGAGTGCTGTTTTGGGGATGTCTTCAGGGGTGCACCGGGATTTGATGGTATCCCCGGACGAGGTATACTTTGGAAAAGATTCTTGCCCCGTGCAGGTTTGCTGCAAAGTCCTGTATGTGCGGCATGGGGTAGCGGTCTGGAGTGGTAGCCTCGTTCAGTCTGTGGTAGTCGCCGCATGGTCTCCAACCCCCGGCTGCTTTGGGCACCATGTGCAGGGGGGAGGCCCATGGGCTGTCGGACCTCCATACGATTCCCAATTCCTCCATCCTCTTGAACTCCTCCTTCGCCAGGTGGAGCTTTTCCTGGGGGGGAGCCTTCATGTGCGGGCGTGGAAGGGTGGTCCCTGAGTTGGAATGTAGTGCTGTACCCCGTGTCTGGGCATGGCTGCCGTGAACTGCGGTGCCAGAAGGAAAGTCCGCCAAGATTCTGATGAATTCGTTGTCCGACAGCGTGACGGAGTCCAGGTGTGGGGCCGGCAACTTGGCTTCACCCAGGGAGAACGTCTGGAAAGTCTCGGCATGTACCAGTCTTTTCCCTTGCAAGTCGATCAGCAGGCTGTGAGCTCGCAAGAAGTCTGCCCCCAGGAGTGGTTGGGCCACCGCGGCCAGTGTGAAGTCCCTCGTGAACCGGCTGGCACCGAACTGCAGCTGCACTGTGCGGGTGCTGTAGGTCCATATCGTGCTGCGTTTGTGGCCCTCAGGGTGGGTCCTGGCTTCCTGTTGCGGGTGTCGTACCCATCAGGGGCAAGATGCTGATCTCCGCTCCGGTGTTGACCAAGAAGCAGCGTCCCAACTGTTTGTCCCAGATGTACAAGAGGCTGTCCTGGTGGCCAGCCACCACAGTCATTAGCGGCAGCTGGCCCTGCCCCTGGCCCTTGCAGGGCGGGCGACAACGGCGGGCTTTTGTGCCCCACCGCTGGTGGTAGAAACACCACTGTTCACTGTCCTCCTCACTCCTGCCTCTGTGTTGTGTGCGCCCCCCTGCCGGGCCTGGTCTGGTCTGCTGTTGGGCGTGTGGCCTGGTAATCTGACCAACAGACGCCACGCTCTCCCTCTTGGCTTTCAACAGCACGCCTGCCGGGCCACCACCTTCCGGGGGTCGCTGAAATCTGCATCAGCCAGCAGCAGATGTATGTCCTCGGGCAGTTGCTCCAGGAACGCTTGCTCAAACATGAGGCAGGGCTTGTGTCCGTCAGCCAGGGACGGCATCTCATTCATCAATGCTGACGGCAGTCTGTCTCCAGGTGAAGCAGGCGGGCACCTCGCTCATGCTGTGAGAGGCCAAAGGTCCCAATAAGCAGCGCTTTGAATGCTTCATATTTGCCTTCTTCCGGGGACAACTGCATGAAATCTGCAACCTGGGCGGCTGTCGCGTGGTAGTAACGCGTGGAATCAGAAGATATTTGCCGAATCTGGAACTGGGCTTCTGCTTGGCTAAACCACACGCGTGGTCGCAGCATCCAGAAAGTCGACAGTTTTAGCGAAACTGCGTGAACAGATGAAGAGTCGGTCATCTTTGGTCCAAATCCCGTTTGGACCGCCGGGGTCACCAATGTAGCGATGTGTTACACACAGCGTTGTAATAACGACACGCAGTCGGTAAGTCGTTTGGAGACTAGTTTATTCAAACTTCACGGCGCTGGCATTTAATCCCTAACGCCCGCCCTCTCAGGCGGAAATGACATCAGAGGTGCATTACCAAATTCTCCCCCCGCTCGCTGGCTATTTGTGAGCCGGTCTGCCTGCACAGAAAGTGGGTCACCACAACATCACAAAATTTAGTACTTGTCAAACATCATTTAGATGCAGACCACATTTTACAATAACAAAACACGAGTTCACTGTTAATGCTGACTTTTGACTTCTGTTTATTGATGACAGCTCTGTTTTCAATGGTGTAGTTCCAATCAAACTCATTTCCAAACTCTAAGACTTGGGACTCAACATCTCATTTTGCAACCGGATTCTTTCAGACCAACAGATCACAATCAGTAAGATGCTACAATCAGTAGCATCTTTGCCATGGTTGTCCTCAATGGTGCCCCACAAGACTGAAGACACTTGATGTCACAACCTACCTCATATGGCCTTGCACCTTACTGTCTGCCTGTACTGAACTTTGGCTACAATTGTAACACTACTGTGCATTCTGTTATTGTTTTCAATGGACAAAATGAAATGACCAGTATGGGTACTATGCAAAACAAAGATTTTATACTCTGCCTCAGGACAGGAAAACAAACCAACTTACCCATACTGGCACTACAATAGTATAGTGCTTAGCATGATGCTATTACAGTTCAGGGTGCTCAAAATTGGAGTTCAATTCCAGCACCGTCTGTAAGGAATTTGGATATTCTCCCAGTGACTGCATAGGTTTCTGCCAGATACTCCAGCTCAAAGATAAACTAGTTAGTAGGTTAACTGGCCATTAAAAATTGCCCTGCGATTAAGCTACTGCTAAATAGATGGGGTGCTGGGTCATGCAGCTTCATTGTTCTGGAATGCTCTACTCCATGCTGCATCTCTAAATAACCAGATAAAATATATATTGTTTTAAAAATTGACAACTTCTGAATGCTTTAGCATAAATACAGGCATCTTCCACAGTACTGACCTTAAATTTGTTACCAAAGTTAACCAGCAAGTACGTGTTACTTGTTACTTAAGCTATTTATATCAACTAGACCTTATGAATTTCCTCTGCATTTGGTCAAGTTGATGTCAGTGGCTTTCTAAGTAAGAATCAACAGAAAACAGAAATTAATCAAATTTAGTTTTAAGGATTTCTAATGGAAAGATTGCTTGATTTTAAATTAAGTTCTGCATATAATTAAAATAGTAAATTTAAAAACATTATTTTGTTTTGCACTCAGAATTAAATGTCAAAAGGCAAAAGCAATTTTAATAAATGTTAATTAACACAAAGTGCTAATGCACTCTATTTAACTGATGCATGAACTTCTACAATTAAGATAATTTCCTTGTGCAATAATTAATTCACAAAATTCTTGTAACAATAAATTAAACGAATATTTAAATTTATATGTTCGCAAAATAACATTTTTCCTGTGATTTATGGCAAAGTTTGAATAAGTGGCTTCATATTCAATTTCCTGCCCAATCTATTGGCAATCTGCATTTTCAAGGATGTATTCTCCTTCATGTTAGCTAACCAGGACCTAAACTTGTGCTTAAAGAAAATGGATTTAAACACCTTAATTTCTTCTGTAAAAATATAACATTTGGTGATCAAAGAGACTGGGAAAAGTGAAAATGAAAGCCCAAAGGGAAGGAGAAGATACTGCAGATACCAGAAGTAACGATCTATTGGAGGAGCTCAATAGATCAGGTATCTCACTTTGGGAGATGGGGGGGGGGAGGGAGAGAGAGAGAGAGAGGGGGGGAGAGAGAGAGGGGGGAGAGAGAGGGGGGGGAGAGAGAGAGGGGAGAGAGAGAGAGGGGCAGAGGGAGGGGGGAGAGGGAGGGGAGAGAGAGGGGGGGGAGAGAGAGAGGGGGGAGAGAGAGAGGGGGGGGGAGAGAGAGGGGGGGAGAGAGAGGGGGGGAGAGAGAGGGGGGGAGAGAGAGGGGGGAGAGAGAGGGGGGGGAGAGAGGGGGGGAGAGAGAGGGGGAGAGAGGGGGGGAGAGAGAGGGGGGGAGAGAGAGGGGGAGAGAGAGAGGGGGAGAGAGAGGGGGAGAGAGAGGGGGAGAGAGAGGGGGAGAGAGAGGGGGGAGAGAGAGGGGGAGAGAGAGGGGGAGAGAGAGGGGGAGAGAGAGGGGGAGAGAGAGGGGGAGAGAGAGGGGGAGAGAGAGGGGGGAGAGAGAGGGGGGGAGAGAGAGAGGGGGGGAGAGAGAGGGGGAGAGAGAGAGGGGGAGAGAGAGAGGGGGAGAGAGAGGGGGAGAGAGAGAGGGGGAGAGAGAGGGGGGGGAGAGGGGGGAGAGAGAGGGGGGGAGAGAGGGGGGGAGAGAGAGGGGGGAGAGAGAGGGGGGGAGAGAGAGGGGGGAGAGAGAGGGGGGGAGAGAGAGGGAGAGAGGGAGAGAAAAATGAGGGATTCAACAGCCTGTCAACAAAAGCTTCTGCAGATTTGGAAAACTTGAGCAACACACAAAATGTTGGAGGAACTCGGCAAGTCATGCAACATCCATAGAGTTGAATAAACAGTCTAGGTTGTGGACCAAGACCCTTCATCAGGATGGTTTTTGGTTAATCTGATGCAAAGTTTCAGCTAGTTTCAGCAAAGTTTCCTTCTCTCCCCTCCTCAAACCACTCTAAAGATGTTGCTGGACCCTTTCGAGTTCCTCCAGCAGACTATTTACTTCCACTTAGCAGATCTGAAATACATTAACTGTAATGATTTTTCTGTCTTCTATGTTGCTCAAGAATATTTTCAAAACAAGATAATAAGGTTTTTCCACATATCTCTGCCATCCTTAATATTTGCGTGAAAGAAAATACTGACTTCTAAACAGTATCCCATCTTTCCCTTTGTATGAATTTAACATTAAAGCAAACTTTAAAGTTTTGAATGGAGTTTTACAAAACTAACATTATGCTTTTTAATGGATGAAAAACATCAAACATTAAGAAGAGTAATTGCCAAGAAGGATTATATTAATTGAACAAAAGGAAAATAGTCATAAGAATTGAAGAATGCAAGAGTGACACTGAGGAAGAAGGATCAAGGGACTATGTAACTGTAGAACCAAGTATTGATTTAAAAATACAAGGAGACAGCTTGAAAGATCAGGAACAACTGCATGAATTAGAGCAGAATAATAAGTTGTTAATCAACCAATACAAGATGAAAACTATTCACTTTCAGCCAGGCTACTTGTTTCCTAGAGGAAATGTGAAATCTCCAGTTTGAAGGAACAAAAGCTCAATGTTTCATTGTTTATATGACTAATCCATCACACTTCTGGCTGGATTCCCTCATTTTATTCTTCACAACAAAAATCCCTACTGCCCTTCTTTCAACTCTTATCCTCATTTTCAAATTTCCTAAATAGTGTCACCACTTTCTTCTCTTCAATATCTCCTCTGAACCTTCAATCTGAAAAAGTCGATGAATCCTGTGCAAATACCCAGCTTTCTGCATTAGTTACTCATAAAATGTGGTCTGATCTACATCCAAGTCACGATAATAGACAAACACAAATTGCCTAAACTAGTAAAACACATACAATTATACTTTTCAAATGTTTACTGAATTCATTGTTTAATCTTTCACAGTCCAAGCTGGATAAAATATGTGAACTCTTGTATTTAATAACTGGTAGAACCTCCTTTAGCAGCAATAACCTCCAAACATTTCCTGTAGTTGATCAGACTTGCACAATGGCAAGGAGGAATTTTAGACCATTTCTCCATACAAAACTGTTTCAGTTCTTCAATATTTACTTTACTTTATTGTCACCAAACAATTGATACTAGAGTGTAAAATCATCAGTGATTTTTGATTCTGCGCTTTGCGCTCCCTGAAGTACAAATGGAAGTAAATATAATAAAAATTTAAATTATAAATCATAATATTAATATTTATATTAATCATTATAATTATAATATAAATTATCATATTTCTGGGATACGTTACAGGAACAGCCCTCTTCAGGTCATCCCACATCATCTCAATTGGGTTAAGGTCTGGACTCTGACTTGGCCATTATAAAAAACAAATGTCCTTTTTAAACCATTCTGTTGTTGATTTTCTCCTTTCTTTTAGATCATTATCCAACTTCTATTAAGCTTCAGGTGATGGACTGCTACCCTGACATTCTCCTGTAAAAGGTCTAGGTACAATTTTGAATTCATGATTCAATTATTGCAAGCTTTCCAGGCCCTGAGGCAGTAAAGCAGCCCCAAACTATGATGCTCCTTCCACCATGCTTCACAGTTGGGATGAGGTTTTGGTGTAGGTGTACAGTATTGTTTTGCTCCCCAAACACAGCGGTGTGCATTCCTGTCAAAAAGTTGAACTTTTGTCTCATCTGTGCACAGAACATTGTCCCAGAAGCGTGGGACATCCAGGTGGTCTTTTGCAAACTTGAGACATGCAATGTTTCTTTTTGGAGAACAGTAGTTTTCTCTGTGGTGTCCTTCCATGAACATCATTCATGTTCATTGTATTTCTTATAGTGGACACATGAACAGAGTTCTAGAGATGCCTGTAGGTCTTTTGCTGCCCTTGGGTTCTTTTCCACCTCCTTCAGCATTGCACATTGTGCTCTTGGTGTGATCTTTGCAGGACACACACTCTGAGGGAGAGCAGCAACAGTTCTGAATTTCCTCCATTTGTAGACAATTTCTCTTACTGTGCACTGATAAGCACTCAGGGCTTTAGAAATGCTTTTCAGAGATTCAAAGGTTCACTTATTATCGAAGTATACAACTCTGAAATTCTTCAATTCTCTGGGTAGTTATGAAACCAAGAAAGAAATGCAACACAATCATCAACCCCCAAATCCCGCCTCCCTACAAAAAAAAACACAAACAAAAATGCAACACCCAAAATACTAACAAAAATAGAGCAGCCTTTTTGGAGCCTTTTCCAACTTCATGCATCTCTACAATTCTTCTTCAAAGTTGTTTTGATTGCGGCATGGTGCATATTAGCACATCTTTCTTGAGAAGAGCGGGCTCTGTCAGTAACCTGAGTTTGTGTGCCTTTTTTAAACAAATAGGGCAGGGATCTCTACAACCCACACCTCCAATCTCATCTCATTGATTGGAACACCTGACTCCAAATAGCTTTTGTAGAAGGCATTACTCCAGAGGTTCATATACTTTTTTGAACCTCAATATTGACAAGAAGTAAAAACGTTTGTGTACTACCGGCTGGCCCATACTGAATTTAATCGTCCCCACATTGTCAAGTGTGCATTCAGCAATCAAACACCATCCTCTGGAATTCCATATTTAATCTTACTTAAATCTGGCCAAGCTTACCTGTTCAAAATGATCTTTGATCCAAATGCAATTTTACAAGATGCATGGCTAATAATATTTTGCAATTAGAAAGGATGCCATATTAATGACTGTTGTAGATACTGTTATGCGAAATTAAAAGGAAACCCTGGTAACAAATAGCTGAAAACCTTAGAAAATCAACTTTTCCGGAAGATGATACCACTGTAGACCCTATATGTTTAACACATCAATCAACCCCCCCCCCCCCCACCGAACCACTCTGGCACCACACAAAAAATACATTTTATTCAGAAGAAATCCATTTTCTTTCTTGTTCCATGTTCAGAATTACCTGCCATTAGCTACCAATTTTAACTATTAAAATTCCCTCCCATTTTCTTCTGTCTGTCCTAAGGATCATATCTTAACATTCAGACAAAACTGGTTACCAAAGAGATAATAAGGACCAAAATACTTAGCTCACCAACATGCTGCATATTCTTCAATATGTACTACAGGCTTACAAGCCATCAATTTGAAAAACAAAATCGTTCTGGAGAGAATTAGTGATGAAATACAGAAATCACTGCCTTTTTCTATATGATCTGCAGCTTAAAACAAAAGGTGTTTGAAACCCACAGTCATTAATGCACAAATTGTTCAGAAACTTGTGGCTAAGAGATACCCCACATGGTACAACTTGCTGGCTGATTTATGCCTCTCCAACATTAATTTTGAAAAAAACTCAACACATTCAGATTTTCCTGGCTGCTTGTTCTGCCGAATGACTGCCCAATTTTCCTCCTCTTGGGCAGTTACTCAGTGTTGAAGATGACTTACTTTGACTTCAATCCAAGTGTTTCAATATGGCTGATGAGGTCTACTAAACTTGCCACAGAAAGTTGAGAAATTAATATGCATACATCATTTGAAGAACAAGATAAATATCATGCCAATATTTCTTTCAAAGTACAGAAACTCTTCCCAACGGTTTTTTAGTTCCACTATTTTAAAATGTTAAAGATCCTTGAAGGCTTGCCAGATACTTCTTTAGTACTGCAAAATACTCTATTTTTGTTGGAAATTATTGCTAGAGATATATTATTAATACAAGAAAAAAATCATCATAGAGAAAATAATGCTGGGACACACCAAAATTAATCAACATACAGACCTTATGAAAATAACCTTTGGTTCACAGAAACATTAAGCATACAATACCGATTTAACAAAATGAACTGTTTTCCAGACATAAATATGCTTATAACTCTAGCAAATGCACATTGATTGTAAGAACTCCAATGCTATATTGAATTTTAGTTTGAGTTACAAAAAAAGAACTCTAGGAAACAGATTTTCTCAGTTTTTAATAAGCATTTAGTTTTCCTTACCCTTTCCATGAAATAAGAATGATATAAAATACTCAACTACGACAATCTATTACTAAATAGATGCCAATGTTTAAATTACCTCATAGATAAAGCACTAAAACCTTTGGTGGGGATCTTTAAAACCTCCAGGCTGGTATTGTACTCAAATGACAAGTTATTTCAAGCTAATTGTGTTTTGGTATTACAAGACATTTGGCAAAACTTGCCAAATACAGAAATAAACACATTGTAAACAAACCGGTTACCTTGTTTTGAAAAGGAAAAAGTCCCTACAACGATCAGTTTTAAAACCAGAATCTGGTAAGAGCATTTTGAACAATTTCTTTGGCCCTTCAAAATTGTTGTTGAGGAAGTCTAAACATAACCTTGGTTTCCAAAACTTTGGATTACTTATGTTGTAGCAAAATTAAAAAGGAATTTTAAAAACTATTTTCACTGATGTAGGACATAACAGAATCTTCTCTTAGGTTACCAATTTGGAAGGACAACCTAATTTTGGACCTGCCTCCAGCTGCAAACCTGATTTACCGCACTGATTTCCTGCACAATCAAATGCAAACATGCCTTCACAATAAATAGAAAAATTCTAGAACACTATTTTAGACATACAAATCAAATGAGTTATTCTAGGTTTTCAAGATAATGTGTAACCAACAGCTGAAAACTTGATCACCTGGGTAAGGATGAAATGGTCAGAGCTTGCTGTATGCAGATTGGCTCTTACACTTTCCAGATTACAAAAGTAACTATACTTCAAAAGCATTTTGTTAATTGTAGGTGTGAGAAATCCTGATTATGAACAGTATAATTGAACTATCATTTTTCTGACAAGCATGCATTGTAAAGAGTAAATGTACAACAGTCGAGATGGGTTACTTTTACTTAAGTGCAAACTCAAAGACAAACACTCATCATTAAGCCTTTCCTTCTTGGAATCAATTTTATGAATATAGCCAGCACATCTTTCCTTAGATCGTGCCTAAATCCATTCTAAAAAGAATTCTAACAGTTTTGTCAGGCAAAATCAGCCCTTAATGTTCTTTATGATTTTCATTATTGGAAGTAATAGTGTGAATCGAAAATAACTTCTCCTTGCTGACAACGCCGGTACACCTTAAAGATGTCTTTAGCCTACTGCTCTACTCCCTACAGTCTACACGCATGACCGTGTGGAAGGAACAGCTCAAACACTATCTATAAATTAATCGACCACACAACAATTGCTAGCAGGATTTTGGATGAGGAGGCATTCAGAAGAGATCAGCTGATTGAGGGGTGTCATAACAACCACCTTTCACTCAACGTCAATATGACCAAAGAATTGATTGTGGCCTTCATTAAGGGGAAGTCAAGGAAATGCACACCAGTCTTCAGAGGGATTGGTAGTGGAAAGGGTGAGCAGTTTCAAGTTCCTGGGTGTCAACAGCTTTGTCGATCTATTCTGGTGCCAACATATTGATGCAATTACAAAGGCGGCACAACAGTGGTTATTCGTTATTAGGAGTTTGAGGAGATTTGGTGTGTCACCAACCTCCAGCAAATTTCTACAAATGTACTGTGGACATCACCATCTTGTGTAGAGGGGTCACTGCACAGAATTGGAAAAAGCTGCAGAAGCTTGCAAACTTGGCCAGCTCCATATGGGCACTAGCCTCTGCAGCACTGAGGACATCTTCAAAAGATGATGCCTTAAAAAGGCGGCATCTATCATCAAGGACCCCCTTCACCCAGGGCATGCCCTCTTCACATTGCAAGGTGGTGATATAGGAGCCCAAAGAGAGAGACACAGAATGTTTCAGTAACAGCTTCTTCCCCTCCCCCATCTGATTTCTGAACAGACAATGAATCCATGTACACTACCTATTTCTTTTTGCTCATTTCACACTACTGATTTAATTTTTATACAGTGAATTACAGTTAATTGGGACACATTGGGACCAGTACATTTTGGCCCAATTAAGCAGCTGCCCTAATTAGCTGGTTTCATGGAAATAGTTAAAAAGGCATAAAAAAAAGACAAACTACTGTTTAACTGAGTAGCAAATTATGTTTTTAAAATGAAATATAGAATAAATTAGAACACTACCAATAGTACTGGTACTCATCTGTCATATCTGACAATGACAGGAAATCTGCGTGGGAGAGTTTTAAGTGCAAAGTTTGTTGCTCTGGGGCACTTTCACTCTTTCAGCCTTGGAAGTCACAGTCCAGTGGGACAGGCAGTTGTCACAACTAAGATCTTCGCTGGTTGCAGTGGACGACCAAGACTTCTGTGCCACAGCTGAGAATTTGGTGCCTGGTAGGGATCAAAGGTAACATTCAAGATGATTGTCAATACCTTCAAATTCTTTGCAGTTCCTAACGAAGTAGTGAAACTTTATTTTCACTCCCAGCTATTTCTGGCATTTCCAAATCTGAACGCTTAAAACTACAGTGAGCAAAACAATTCAGAATTGTCTTACTGCTTTTTGAACACAACACACATGCAATTGACGCTATTCAAAAACTGCTTGCTAGAAGCACGGCGTGGTGTCTAACAGCCGCATGACATGCATGCGACTGAAGCTAGTTAGAAAATGTTTGGCAACAATCTCCAGCCACAAATATACAAAGGGAATCCTGGCTATTTTCTTGATTTGTTTTTGTTCTTGAAGCGTTGCCCCAAATAAATGGCTACCCCAATTAACGGGTGGCCCAATTAACCTGAATGCATGTATATTTCTTATTTTTTTATGTATTGCACTGCACTGCTGGTGGAAAACAACCAATTTCATTGCATATGCTAGTGATATTAAACCTGGTTCTGTACTAACATCTGCAACAGGCAGTAACTTAAAGCCTGTGAGGAATTAACATACTTGTAATGCAGATACATTACAATCAAAAATAGAACAGCTCATTGACATGAAAATACTTCATTCCACGGTAAGGTAGTAGTTTACTACAAATATTCAATGCTGGTGTTTAGGGTGATGGGGTACCAATTGAGTGAGCTGGTTTGCTCTGGCTAATGTGAAGCTTTTTCAAGTTTACTAATCCATGCAGGTAGAGAATATTCTATCAGCTCCAGTTGATGGAAAAGCCTTGGGGTGACAGGCAGTGATTTACTTTACACATGCTGAAAACTCAGAACCAGCAATTATAATACTTGGAGTAGAGAGAGACTTGTCGCAAATTGTTATTGGTTGGCACTTTTGACTCAAAAGTATTACATGCCTGTGTTGAGGAATCTCTGCAAACATATTCTGGCATCAGGATTACTGACACTGAACTGCCAATCACATTTCTGTGAAGTACGATTCTAACCCCTAGAGTATTTTTCCCTTAAACACTTATTGGTTTCAGTTTATAAGGACTTCTTAATGACAGTTGGTCAAATGCCTTGATGACAGGAGAATGGCATATTATGCCCATTGATACATCTGCTTACAATAACATCTCACTGTCATTTAGTAATATACTTCACACTAATTAGATAGAAATAAACAGAACTAGAAAAATAATTAGATAAATTAATAGAATAATAAAATAATTATGCATAAGATGTCACGTCTAACTAATCTCATGGAACTTATTTAGGTGTTATGATGAAAGCTGATGAAGGAAAGGCAGTGAACGTTGTATATCTGGATTTTAGCAAGGCCTTTGACGAAGTCCTGCATGGGAGGCTGGTCCAGGTTAGGTCACTTGGCACTCAGTATGAAAGAATAAACTGGATTCAGCATTAACTTAGCAAGAGAAGATGTTGAGTGGAAATAGACTGTTGTCTCTCTCTGACTAGAAGTCTGTGACTAGTGGTGTGGCACAGGGATCGGTTCTGGGTCTATTGCTATTTACCACCTATATTAATGACTTGGATGATGGGATGAAAGGTGAAATATTTAAGGGGAACCTGAAGAGGGAACTTCGTCACACAGGTGGTGATGTATGTGTAGAACTAGCTGCCAGAAGGATGCAGGATCAATTACAGCATTTAAAAGAAGTTTGGATAGGCATTTGGATGAGTGGGGCATGATGCTGGTCGATGAGATGAGGCAGAAAAACGTATCACCAGAGACTAGATGGGAGAAAAGGCCTGTTTCTGTACTGCAATGTTCTATGACCATTGGTGTAGTGGTGGCCTCAGAGTGTTGAAGACCTGGGTTCATCCTGACCTCTGGTGTTTTTTGTGTGAAAATTACACATTCTACCTGTATCTGTGAGAGCTTCTCCGACATTTTCCAGTTTCTGCCCACATGCCACATTCAGGTTTGTAAATTAATTGACGACTGTAAATTGCCCCCAGTGTGTATGTGAGTGGTTATATCTGTGAAAGATGATGTGAATGTGGTGAGAATAAAGAAACTAGGATTAATGTGGATTAGTTTAACTAGTTAGTTGATGGTCAGTGCAGACAGTGCGACAGAGGGCCCGCTTCCACTCTGCATCTTTTTATCATTCTACAACATTAGTATTCCTTTGGAAAACAGTTATCATTGTTTGGCATATAGTATGTACCTGAAGTGCATGTTACCCATGTTACGGCAGTTCAGGTAACAGAATTCACAAGTCACTACCAATAAATTGAGATACAGAATCAGCCTTTGCTCCAAATGGAATGCATTAGCAAAATTAAACTGAACATACATAGAAAACTCAATTAGTTCACCAATGACAATGATTGCAAGCTGTTGGGTCACAGCAGAAAGATACTTGAGATTTGCTTTGGGAACTGATAAGAGTTTACACAATACTTCATCAAACAATATATCTATTTCAGGTTAAATAAGCAGCTGTTTCTTTTCTGCCGACAGTACAATCTGAGTACCCATGCCTACTGATCACACAAAATTTTCCATAGGAATGCAGCTCACTCAGAACATGGATTTGAAATGGCGGCGGAAAAAAAAGGTTTACTTTACAGAAAATTGTGATGCAGATGCTTTCCTTGTACCATGACCTCTGTTATGCAGCTATAGACTGCACTGGAGAAGGAAGGATTGAATGCAAAGGGCAAGTAGAAAATTAGTTCTCTAAATAAACATTACCAGAAAAATCAACCAACCTGAAAAATGATAAAGCAAGGATATAATCTAACATTGCAGTGTTCTGAAAGATGGCCCTGGAGTTCATAGACACTCTGGTTCTCACCTTCCAAAATGTAATTCAGTTGGAAATGGCTCCCACAGATTGGAAGCTAACAGTTAAAAATGGAGGAGAGAAAAAGGAACTTTGGTCCTGGAGGGCTGGAAAATTGCAAATGCAACTCCATTATGAACATTTGTTGAGGCATAATATGATTAGGAATAGTCAGCATGGCTTTGTCAAAGGCAGGTCATGCCTTATAAGTCTGTTGAATTTTTTGAGGATGTGACTAAATACGTTGAAGGTAGAGCAGTAGATGTATATGGATTTCAGCAAGGCATTTGATAAGGTACCCCATGCAAGGGTTATTGAGGAAGTAAGGAGGCATGGGATCCATGGGGACCTTGCTTTGTGGATCCAGAATTGGCTTGCTTACAGAAGGCAAAGAGTGGTTGTAAATGGGTCATATTCTGCTTGGAGGTCAATGATCAATGGTGTACCTTAGGGATCTGTTCTGGGACCTCTTCTCGTCATGATTTTTATGACCTCGATGAGGAAGTGGAGGGATGGGTTAGTAAATTTGCTGATGACACAAAGGTTGGGGGTGTTGTAGATAGTGTGGAGGGCGAAAGAGGTTACAGTGGGATATTGACAGTGGGACATTGCAAAACTGGGCTGAGAAGTTGCAAATGGAGTT
Source organism: Hemitrygon akajei (assembly GCF_048418815.1). Lineage (NCBI taxonomy): Eukaryota > Metazoa > Chordata > Chondrichthyes > Myliobatiformes > Dasyatidae > Hemitrygon > Hemitrygon akajei. The sequence goes on along the minus strand of NC_133125.1, from coordinate 100,439,256 downwards.
CAACCCAGATAAGTGTGAGGTGATTCATTTTGGTAGGTCAAATATGATGGCAGAATATAGTATTAATGGTAAGACTCTTGGCAGTGTGGAGGATCAGAGGGATCTTGGGGTTCAAGTCCATAGGACACCCAAAGTTGCTGCGCAGGTTGACTGTGGTTAAGGCGGCATACAGTGCATTGGCCTTCATCAACTGTGGGATTGAGTTTAAGAGCCGAGGAATAATGTTACAGCTACATAGGACCCTGGTCAGACCCCACTTGGAATACTGTGCTCAGTTCTGGTCACCTCACTACAGGAAGGATGTGGAAAATATAGAAAAGACGCAGAGGAGATTTACAAAGATGTTGCCTGGATTGGGGAGCATGCCTTATGAGAATAGGCTGAGTTAACTCGGCCTTTTCTACTTGGATTGACGGAAGATGAGAGGTGACCTGATAGAGGTGTATAAGATGATGAGAGGCATTGATCATGTAGATAGTTGGAAGCTTTTTTCCAGGGCTGAAATGGCTAACACGAGAGGGCATAATTTTAAGGTGCTTGGAAGTAGGTACAGAGGAGATGTCAGGGATAATTTTTTTTTTTTTTTAAAAACGCAGAGAGTGGTGAGTGCATGGAATAGGCTGCCAGCGACAATGGTGCAGGTGGATACAATAGGGTCTTTCAAAGGACTCCTAGATAGGTACATGGATCTTAGAAAAATAGAGGGCTATAGGTAACCCTAGATAATTTCTAAAGTAAGTACCTGTTCGGCATGTCATTACTGGTCGAAGGGTCTATATTGTGCTGTAGGTTTTCTATGTTTCAGTCAATATATTCTCCACCAAACATCTACAGAAGTTTCTCAAAGTATTAGATGTTATGCCAAATCATCACAAACTTCTAAGGAAGTAGAGGCACTGCCATGCTTTCTTCATAATGGCACTTACTGTACATGCTGGACCCAGTACAGATCCTCTGAAATGATAACACTGAAATTAATTTAAAGTTGTTGACATTCCCCATCTCTGATTCCCCAATGAAGGCTGGCTCATGGACCTCTGGTTTCCTCCTTCTGAAGTCCATTATCATCTCTTTGGTCTTGCTGACTTTGAGTGAGAGGCTGTTTTGGTACCAATCAGCCAGATTTTTAATCTCCCTCCTATATGCTGATACATCATAACCTTTGATTTGGCCAATGAGAGTAGTATCATCAGCAAACAAATATAACATTGAAGGGAAAAGGAAATTATTGGCCAGTTAACCTGACCCCAGTGGTTGGGAAGCTGTTGGAGTTGATTGTTAAGGATGAGGTTTCGGGGTACTTGGAGATTCATAATAAGCCAAAGACAGCATGGTTTCCTGAAGGGGAAATCTTGCCTGACAGACCTGTTGGAATTCTTTGAGGAATTAAGAGGCAGGATAGACAAAAGAGAGCCAGTGGAATTTGTTTACTTTGACTTTTAGAAGACCTTTGACAAGGAGCCGCACATGAGGCTTTTTAAAGGAGATAAAAGCCCATGGTATTAAAATAAAGATGCTACCATGGATGGAAGATTGGTTGACTGAGAGGAGGCAAAGAGTGGGAATAAATAGGGCCTATTCTAGTTGCCAGTCAGTGACTGGTAGAGCTCCGCAGGGGTTCGATTTGGGACTACCTCTTTTCATGTTATATGACAATGATTATGATGACAAAATAGATGACTTGGTGGCCAAGTTTGTGGATGATATGAAGATAGGTGGAGGGAAAGGTATTGTTGAGGATGCAGGGAAGTACTTAGAGAGATTGGGAGAATGGGTATGGAAGTGGCAGCTGGAATATAGTGTAGGGAAGTGTACAATCATGCACTTTGGTAGAAGGAATACAGGTGTAGACTATATTTGAAAGGGGGAGAAAAATTCAAAAATCAGATGTGCAAAGGGACTTGCAAGTCTTTGTACAGGATTCCCTAAAGGTTAACTTGCAGGCTGAGACAGTGGTAAGGAAGGCAACTGTAATGTTAGCATTCATTTTGCGAAAACTAGAATGCAAGAGGAAGGACATCATGCTGAGCAATTTTGGGCCATTCATCTAAGAAAGGATGAACTAACATTGGAGACAGTCCACAGGAGGTCCAAAAGAATGATTCTGTGAATGAAGGTGTTAACGTACGAGGTGTGTTTGATAGCTCTGGGCCTGTGCTCATTTGGGTTTTGAAGAATGAGTGGGTATCTCACTGAAACCTACTGAATGTTGAAAGGCTTAGAAAGGACAGATGTGGTGTTTTCTATAGTGGGGGAGTCTAGGACCAGAGGGCATAGCCTCAGAATAGAGGGAAATACTTTTAAAATAGATGAGGAGTCTGTGGTTGCTGAATCTGTAGAATTCATTGCCACAAATTGCTGTAGAGGTCAAGTCATTGAGTATATTTAAATCAGAGGTTGCTGGGTACTTGGTTAGTCAGGACAAAGGTTACGGTGAGAAGGCAGAAGGATGGCGATGAGAGGGATAATCAATCAGCCATGATGAAATAGCAGGGTAGCCTCACTGAGTAGCCTAATTCTGCTATGTCTAATGGTCTATGGACCCATGAGTATGATACTGGTCCCTCTGAAATGCTAGAATCTATAATAAAGGACTGAAAGGAAAAAAATTAAAATAACATTTGATAAGTGTTAACAAAGGAAATATAGTTTCATGAATTAATGGGATTGAGAACCTATCTAGTGCAGTACATGAGGTGAGAGCAAGAGAACATGGATCTTCAGAAGGCATATTATGAAGGTCAAAACAAAAGGTCGCTCAACAAGTTCACAGTACAGTATATAGAACTGAATTGGGGTCATGAACTAGTGTGGATTGAGAGTTGATTTAAAGAGAAAATAAAAAGAATAGGAATGAACAGACTCTTCTCAAGTTGGCAAGTTTTCACAAGGTTAGGTGCTTGACCTCAGTCTATTCACAATCCCCGTCAATGCTTTTGCTCAGGATCAAAGGCAACATTTCCAAGTTAGCTGATCACACAAAACTAAGTGCAAATGCAAGTGGCAATGAGGATTTACAGAGGCTTCAAGTTATAGACATGTTGAGTAAGATGTCATATGAAGTACAATGTGAAAAATTGCTAGACTATCCACTTCAGTTGCTCAAAGCAAGAAGTTATAACATTCACTTCCTACTGCCTTTATTTCATCCAATATTATGACCAACCCATTCACTTTCAATTTTGACTCCTTTTTTGAGGGCCTCCATTGGTCGATGTTGACCATGGATATTGTGTCCTAGCTGTCTTCTTAATACAGCAGGCTGCCCCCTACCTGCTGCTGATGAATCCAAAGGAATGGCAGAGATCGATACAGTTTAGCACCAGTGGCATTGCAGGAGTTGCTTGCTAGTATTGAACTCAACATTGGACTGCCTTAGGGACACCAGTTTCAGATTTTTCCTTGGAGTTTACTCCCGAAGCCTTCCCATGAGTGGGAATGGCAGCAGAAATTTGACATCAGAGTTTTCCTTCTCCTAGATGAGCTGCCAGCCATGGCTGATGAGTCCCATTTGCCTGAAACTGGTTTTAAAGCATCAATAACCCCTTCTCCTGTCAGTAGAAACAATTCAGCTGAGTTTAACACCTAAACCACACATGAAGGCCAGGAGTTGGAGGTGGTTGTCAGAAGCTATTTGAGGTGCACACCATTTAATAGATAATGGAATCTTACCCCCACTACCACCCTCGGCTATCTCCTTTAAAACTTGATTATCCGAGAACATTATGTTTCTAACCTTGAGTACACACAACCATGTTTTTGCAACACTCACTTTTGTGTGCACTCATTTACTTTTGTAAACCTTGTTCTTTCTATTAATGTTTCATACTTGGCTAATGATACTAATGTCCTACAGACAGTTAACCTCCCTGTTTTTGTACTCTATACCTCAATTAAGATTTTCCCCTCTAATAACCAACTTCAAGTGTACATTCTGCTTCAGTAATAAATCCACATACAAATATGCCGTTTATATTGCTGTATGATTATCGGTGTATTGATTTCTATAGCTTTGAACATTCAATTTAATCTTGAGTCTGCGCAAGTCACCACCAGGTTTTAAAACAATAGAATCAACAGCCTGTCTTCCCATTGCTTCATTTAAGAATTTTGTATCAACTACAAATTAATCCCTCATTAATTTAATCTGAATTTTCCCCTCCTATAAGGCCTGTATATCCCATTTTACCATAACATACTGTAAACCAGAAGTTTGGAAAATTTGTGAAATGCTTGAAATATTAACTATGGACATAAGAAAAGGGGGAAACAAGGTTGTTTTAGCTCAAATAATATACAGTTTAGTTCATTTGAAGCAAAAACTGGTTTTATGTCATTTAACAACTCTAAAGCAATATTAACAAAAGCTAGGGCAAAAATTGTTTTCTAAAAACTTTAGGTGGCATTCAAGGCCATGGAAACAGTAACAAGTTAATAAGAACTAAAGCATTTATAATAGGAGAAGAATATTCTAATATAAAAATCCATGCACAGCTTCTAATGGAAAGATAAAGGGTTAAAACTATACTGTATACTTTCTAATGCTGCATAGTCATTCTACATTAGTAGAGTTGAATATTGCTTTGCAATCACCCTCAGGTAGAATGGCTTTACTGTCATCCCCAAAAGAATCACAATGAGGAATTGAATCTGTTGAAAATGACTTCAAATCTGGAAACAATATAATACTCCAGGTATTTCATGATATCATGAACCAAACAGCGCACAAGCGAATTCATTCAGAAACTGCTCAAATCATAAATATCATTTCTCAATCAAGTTTCTTTCAATGTCATGTTTTATTTTCTGTACTTGAAAACAAAAACTAGTTCTGGTATATTGCGAAAAAAACAAGGGGGCATAGCTGATCAAGAGTCCAGGAAAAGAATGCAAAATGAATTGGCAGGTCAAAAGGCATTCCAAGTTGTTACCACTGCTTTTCTCTTAATGGAAAAAATACCTCCTCTTGCTTAAATGTTGTTACTGCTGATAGAAATTGCCAACTCTGTTAGTATATGACAGAGACATCTGAATGTCATACAAAACAAATTGCAAATAAACTACAGTGCTGTATAAAAGTCTCAGGTACACACATACATGTAGCTAGGATGCCTACAACTTTTATATAGTACTGTAGTAACTTTATGCATTGCACTGTACTGCTGCCGCAAAAATAAATTTCATGACATATGTGAATGATGATAAACCAGATTCTGATATGGGTCTCTATCAGAGTGGGACGGAGGCAGGAAGAAGGGAATCATGGTTGGGAAAGGGGGAAGGGAGAGAGGAGGGAGTGGGAAGCACCAGACAGACATTCTGTAATAATCAATAAACCAATTGTTTGGAAACAAATGACCTTGCCTGGTGCCTCGGGGCTAGATATGCTAACACTCGTGACACGCCCCATTGCCCTGGCACTCCTCTGCCACTTGTCACACACCCCTCCCAGAATGTCCCACCCCTGCCATTCCCAACATCCTTTGCTCCCACCAGATTTACAAATTTGCTGTCCGCTCCACGTTGACAAATACAGTACTGTGCCACAGTCTTAGGAATCCAAGCTACGCATGGGCACAAGACCTTCGCACAGTACTGAACTATTTCCATTCTTCAGTCAAAGAGCCTATCTGATCATCTCTTACAGTAGAGAAAAGATTCAGAGTTAAATACAATTCAGGGATAAACTTTACATAATTCATTAATTGTGTAACTTTGACAGTTCTGTTCAGCAGTACATAGCTAGTTTTGAATAAGGTCACCAATACGTAACTTTAAGAGGAATACATTGGTCATCCTTTGTTCTGGATCAAGTGCTACAATACATTCAAACTAATTTACTCAAAAATCGAAGTAAATTTATCGAAGTATGCATACGTCACCATATGCAACCTTGAGATAAATTTTTTTGCAGGCATTTACAGGAAAATAAAGAAATATAATTTATGAAAACTATACCCAAAGACTGAAACTGGTGTGCAAAAGACAAATCATACAAATAGAAAAAATACTGAACCTGAACTGTAGAGTCCTTGAAAGTGAGTCGAAAGTTGTGGAATGAATTCAAAGTTGAGGTGAGTAGAAAGGGGGAGCAGTTTTTAGTTGCTGAAAATCAGTATCGCGGAAAATCTATTCTGGATCCAAAACACTGATTGAATTGTGAAGAAGCCATGCCCACTCTATACAAAGTTTGAGGAAATTTTGTATGTCAAAGACTCTGGCAAGTTTCCAAAGATGTATGATGGAGGCTATTCTGATTCATTGGATCATAAGTTGGTACGGAGGTTCCAATGCACCGAATCAAAAGAGGCTGCAGTGGATTGTAGACTCAGCCAACTCTAGCACACCAATGAGAACAACAAGAAGCAGTACCTCAAGAAGGAATACATCATTAAAGATCCTAATCATCTGGAACATGCCCTCTGCCTGTTACTACCATCAAGGAGATGATGCAGGAGCCTGAAGACCCAAATTCAATTATTCAGAAACAGCTGCTTTCTCTGTCACCACACACAAAATGCTGGTGAAACGCAGCAGGCCAGGCAGCATCTACAGGGAGAAACGTCAACAGTGCTTCTCCCTATAGATGCTGCCTGGCTTGCTGCGTTCCAACAGCATTTTGTGTGTGTTGCTTGAATTTCCAGCATCTGCAGATTTCCTCGTGTTTGCTTTCTCTGTCATCAGGTTTCTGAATGGTCCATGAACATCAGCTTTTTTTTGGCAATTTACAGTAATTTTATGTCTGTGCACTATACACATGCTGCAAAACAACATGTCATACCATACAAGTCAGTGATAAATCTGATGCTGAATAACCTTAATATTTACATTTTTCATTTAATTTACTTTTAATTTTTTACTCAAATAGCTTCCAACACCATGATCAAAGACAGATCAGTTGAAAGAAAATTTGACAGGATTCATTATGCCATACCATCAGGTCAAAATATAAAAATAATATAATTCAAATATGCAATAGACCCAATAGTAATCCTATTGCTGCACCTGTCTTCCATTACATGGCAAATAAAAACATAAGGCATTGTTTATAACATGGCATTTATTCCTTGGGGATGATGTAAAATAATAAAAAAAACATTAAATATTTCAAAAGTAGAAAATACTTTTGTAATTTGGAATTTTATGCATCTAAAGGACAATTCAGTAATTTATAAATATCAGGCTTTTTTGGAAACTTGTATTAAATATTTTCATGGGACTCATTGAAAAATTATGGGTTTGTAAGCATATATACAGTGGTGCTAGAAAGTTTGTGAACCCTATTGAATTTTCACTATTTCTGCATAAGCATGACCTATAATGTGATCAGATTTTCACGGAAGTCCAAAAACTAGATAAAGCGTTAAATATCTAGATAACTACCGTAGATGTCGGATTATAAGCCGCTACTTTTCCCCCACATTTTGAACAGCTTTGAACACTGCGGCCTTTACTACAGTGCGGCTAATGCATGATTTTTTTTCATGCCGCCAAAAACATTTTGCCTCGTAACAGTAGACCAATAAAATTGATGAGTAGTTCACAGAGGTCCAATGAAATTTTACGATAAATCAAGCGCACTTTCACAATTAAATTATTGTAAATCAGTCATTTGTACTCACCCTCATCAACATGGAAAACACTCGAAGAAAAGCATTGTGCTGCCTTTATGGCAGTTATTTAGTTTATAATATTTTCGCTTAGTAATTCATTTGTTAGTAATTTCTAGTTAAAGTTAGAAGTGTTTTAACTATATTTGTTTTCTGTACTACATCCCGGGATGCTATGACGTTACACCCGGTTTCGCCGCGTCTTGTGGGAAATACTGGTTTGCGATAAACGGGAAGGTGGGGGGCGAGCGGCATTAGATCTGAGCGAACGCTGCTTTTAAGTTAAAGGCGATCAATAACTTTTCCTGGTAGGCTGCAGTATATATATTTTTTACCAGTCGTTAGGAGATATTGGAATGTTGTTCAGTAAAAAAGTATACGCAACGTAATTTGTGTTACCGATACGTATGTATATTTAAAAGTAGCCGCGTTACAGGCACGGTTCAAAAAAAAGCATTTGCAATATGTATTTGTTTATGTTACCATATGGAATTAATTAAAAGTTAAAAAATCCTCACGTGTAATATCTTTCTGTGTAAATATCTCATATTACAAAATCCGAAAATCCGGTGCGGCCTGTACAAGTACAAAATTGATTTTCTTTCTAAAATTAGAGCCAGCGGCTTTTAATCAGGTGCGCTCTGTAGTGCGAAATCTACGGTAGATAAAGAATTAAATAAATAACACTAAAAACATTACTTCACAGAGGGTCATGTGTATATGCAATGTACTACCTGTGAATGTAATTGAGCGATATGCAACAACATTCGTAAATATATCTGGATTAGTACATGGATTAGAGGAGTTTAGAAGGATAGGCTAAATGTGGGCAAGTAGCATGTCTGAGTTGGGCCAAAGAGTTTGTTTCCATGCTGTATTGCTTCTTGTTGTTCCCTTACATGCCTTGTGGCACATCGGGTGACATTTTTGCTGTTTCTGTAACATTAAACAGTTTTGTTTACAAAGCCAAGTTGCTAGTTCCACACTTAACTCAGCATGGATGGAAAGCGTGAAAGGAGCCGGCCAGATTCAAACTCAGTACCATTCGCCTTGAAGTCCACTGCTGATGCCACATCACCAACAGTTGTGTATTACTCCGAGTCTATAATGTGTAGTTTAAAAAAAAAATTTCTGTAGTTGTTATATGTAGAGATTTGTCAACATGTGTTCAGGCATAACGAAGTGAACAGATAAAATTGCATTAAACTCAATAGCAGTGTCAAAGAATCAGTTGCATGAATGATTGTTAATATTTCTGAATTTGTAGCAGCATGTATTCAGTAAGATTTAAATTATTTAATTTTTGAATACCAAAGAAATATGCAGTGGTAAAGAGATTGCAAGTGATGAATGCAGCTTGCATCACATAGCTACTTGGAAAATTGCCCATCCACCTTATAGTCATCATTACGCAGGAACTTAAATGGTGAAATCTTGTACATTAACTATTTTTTTTAAAAAAGTTCTCTGCAGATTTAAATGTCTGCAATAAAATAACTAACATTTGCTTACCATCCATTTTGTTATTAATTGAATCAAACTAAATGATCGAACTAAAGTGGTGGGTACAGCCCAGTTCATCACAGGAAAAGCCCTCCCTACCACTGAGCACATCTACAAAGAGCACTGCTACAAAAAAGCAGCATCCCTCAAGGATGCCACCATCCAGGCTGTGCTCTTTTTTTGCTGCTGCCATTGGGAAAAAGGTACAAGAACGTTGGGCTCCATACCACCAGGTTCAGGAACAGTTATTATCCTTCAATCAGCAGGTTCCTGATTCAGGGTAGATAACTTCACTCAGCACAACACTGAACTGATCATTGAGCACAACCTTTGGACTCACTTTCAAGGACTCTATAACTCATGTTCTCAGTTTTATTTGTTATTTACTTGGTTCTTTATCTATTTGCACAATCTTTTCAGTTTTTGTGTGTAGTTTTTCATTGATTCAATTGTATTTCTTTGTTCTAGTGTGAATGCCTGCAAGAAAATAAATCTCAGGATAGTATTTGGTGACAAATGGGTACTCTGATAGTAAAATTCACTTGCATTGAATGATTAAAACAAATTCTACATTTCTTTTGATTAAATTTGTAGACAAATGACTTATCATGCGAGATTCAACACAACATAAGATACAAGCACCATTGGGCCAATTGAATCTGCTTTGCCATTTCATCATGGCTGATCAATTTTCTCTCTCAGTCCCAACATAATGATTGCCTTCAGGATTGGCATTTTAAAAGGAATATTTACATGATAATATTCTAGATTCAAGTACAATGTAGAAATAAGAGAGTTCTTGTGTGTCATCCCATTCCGTGAGACTAGTTGGAGAATTTTTACAAGACATCCATTATCAAGAGGCAGGAAGAGCTGTATCTCACCAAATTTTAGCACAATGCATAAATACATGTCACTTAATTTAGATAATGGCGCCCAAGATTCCTTCTACTTTTATCATGAATATTTGAAAAGGAAAAAATGTCATTCTCAATTACTTGACAAATGCAAACTCCACAAAGCCTCTGGTAGTTTTGTTTAAGGATATTTTCTATTACTCAAGCAGTTTTTGTTTTAATACAAGAGAAGAAATTGTTTATTTATATATAATACCCCAGTTAAGATTTTTACTACAATGTTGTAGGTAGTTCATTTCAGCAGTTCTGTGAAAGCAGTGTGTTCTGCTTTTAGCATATTTGGGTTTCTGGCTTAAAATAAGGGACCAGGATGTTCAACTTAGGAATGTTGTGTCAGCCAATCAGGATGGTGGAATTGGGAGAAGGTTCTAAAGAAAGCTGAATGGGGAGAGAGAGACCTGTGACAGACACTGGTGGGGTTCATGGTCATTTTGGCAGAAGCTGCCGAGAGGACAGTAGGGAAGACGCTGAGGATGCTGCCTCTGTTGCACAAGGTGCTATGTGCAGATGAATGGCTCCAAGGAGGAAGACTGTAAGACAGGGGAGCAGAATTAGCTCATTCAGCCTACCAAGTATGCTCTGCCATTCCAACATGGTTGATCCTGGATCCCACTCAACTTCATACACCTGCCTTCTCGCCACAACCTTTGATGCCCTGATCAATCAGAAAACTATCAATTTTCGCTTTAAATATATCCATGGTCTTAGCCCCCCCAGCTGCCTACGGCAGAGCATTCCACAGATTTATCACTCTCTGGCTAAAAAAAATTCCTCCTTCCGGATTGCTTTCTAGTTCTGGATACCTGCACCATAGTAAACATCCTCTCCACATCTATTCAATCTAGTCCTTTCAACATTCGGTAGGTTTCAATGAGATCCCCCCACATTCTTCTAAATTCCAGTGAGTACAGGCCCATAGCTGCCAAATGCTCCTCCATATGCTAACCCCTTCATTCCTAGAATCATCCTCGTGAACCTCCTCTGCACTCTCTCCAATGACAAGACATCCTTTCTGAGGTAAGAGGTCCAAAACTGTTGACAATACCAAGTGTGGCCTCACTTCAGCATTATCTCCTTGTTTTTATATTCTATTCCCTTTGAAATGAATGACAACATTGCATTTGTCTTCTTAACCATACTCAACCCATTCTTCCAATTTTCCAAGTCCTTCTGCATTGCCTCCCCAGCACTACCTACCCCTCCACCTATCTTTGTATCATTTGCAAATTTTGCCATAAAGCCATCAATTCCATTATCTAAATCATTGACAATGTGAAAAGTAGCAGTTCTAATACTGACCCCTGAGGAACACTACTATTTATTGGCAGCTAACCAGAAAAGGCCCCCTTTATTCGCACCCACTGCCTCCTGCCTATCAGCCATTCCTCTATCCATGCCAGTATCTCTCCTGTAATGCCATGGGGGTTTATCTTAAGTAGCCTCATGTGTGGCACCTTATCAAACGCCTTCTGAAAATCCAAGTAAATGATATCCACTGTTCTCTTTGTCCACCCTGCTTGTTACTTCCTCAAAGAACTAACAGATTTGTCAGGCAAGATTTCCCTTTAAGTAAACCATGCTGACTTTGACTTATTTTATCATTAGTCTCCAAGTACCTCAGAACCTCATCCTTAATAATGGACTACAACACTTTTTCAACCACTGAGGTTAGGCTAACTGGCCTATAATTTCCTTTCTTTTGCTTTCCTCCCTTCTTAAAAAGTGCAGTGTCATTTGCAATTTTCTAGTTTTCTGGAACCATGCAAGAATCAAACAAATGGTTCTTGAAAGATCATAACCAATGCATCTGCTATCTCTTCAGTAACCTCTTTCAGAACTCTGGGATATAGTCCATCTGATCCAGGTGACTTATGCACCTTAATACCTTTCAATTTGCCTAGCACTTTTTCCTTTGTAACAGCAATGGCATTCACTCCTGCTCCCTGACACTCATGGACATTGCATTAGTCTTCACTGTGGAAGATACCAGCTAAGTACTCATTAAGTTCATCTGCCATTTCTTTGTCCCCCATTACCAGCTCACCAATATCGTTTTGCGGTGGTCCAATATCAACTCTCACCTACCTTTTATTCTTTATATAACAAAAAACCTTTAGTATCCTGGTTTATATTATTGGCTAGTTTGCCCTCATATTTCATATTTTCCCTTCTTATAGCTTTTTAGTTGCTTTTAGTTGGAATTTTAAAACTTCCCGATTGAATTTCTCATTCACTTTTGCTTCATTATATGCCCTTTCCTTGGCTTTTATGCAGTCCTTAACTTCCCTTGTCAGCCAGTTTCCTACCCCTGCCACTTGAGAACTGCTGCTTCTGTGGGACATTATCCTGCGCCTTATGAATTATTCCCAGAAACTTCAGCCACCTCTGCTCTGCCAGAATCCCCTCCAATCCACCTAGGTAAGCTCTTCTCCCATGACTCTGTAATTTCCTTTATTCTGTTGTGATACTGACACCTCTGACTTGTTCTTCTCCCTTTCAAATTGGTGTATGAATTAAATCATATGAAGATCACTACCTCCTACGGTACACACAAAGTACACTGTAGATGCTGTGGTCAAATCAACACGTACAACACGCTGGAGGAACTCAGCAGATCGGGCAGCATCCGTGGAAATGAGCAGTCAATGTTTTGGGCCAAGACCCTTCCCAAAACGTTGACTGCTCATTTCCATGGATACTACCTCCTACGGGTTCCTTTACCTTAAGGTCCTAAATAAAATGTGGATTATTACACAACACCCAATCTAAAATAGCCTTTCCTGGAGTAGGCTCAAGCACAAGCTGTTCTAAATAGCCATCTCGTAGGCATTCAACAAATTCCCTCTCTTGCGATCTGACACTAACTTAATTTTTCCAATCCCCTTGCTTATTGAAGTTCCCCATTACCATTGTGAAATTACCCTAATTACATGCCCTTTTCAGCTCCCTCTGCAATCTCAACGCCACAACTTGGTTACTATTTTGAGGCCTATATATGATTCCCATAACGTTTTAAAAAAAAATAATTGCAATTTCTTAACTCCACCTACAAAAATTCAACTTTCTCTGACCCTATGTCCCTCTTTCTAAAAATGTAATTCTATCTTACCAGAGCCACACCACCGCCTATGCCTTCCTGCATGTCCTTTCAATATAAAGTATACCTTTTGATTTTAAGCTCCCAACCATGACCTTCTTGCAGTCACGACTCAGTGGTGCCCACAACATCATACTGACTAATCTCTAATTGTGCCATGAATTCATCCACCTTACTCCAAATGCTACGTGTACTTAAATACAGGACCTTCAGTCCTGCATTCTTCACCCTTTTGAATTTTGCGTCTGTGGTACAACTTAACTCATTGCATTTGTACCCAATCATTCGCTTGCCCTTCCTTACATCCATGTTACATCCATCATCTACTTGTAAACGTGCTGGCTCATCCTCAGCTCTATCATACTTGTTCCTATCCCCCTGCCATATTAGTTTAAATCACTCCCAACAGCTCTAGCAAACCTGCCCACAAAGATATTGGTCCCCATCAGATTCAAGTGGAACCTGTCCCTTTTGTACAGGTCACACCCGCCACAGAAGAGATCCCAATGATCCAGAAATCTGAATGGCTGCCCCCTGCTCCAGTTCTTCAGTCATGCATTTATCTGCCACCTCATTCTATTGCTATCTAGCTTTCGAGCAGCACAGGCAGTAATCCCAAGAATACAGCTCTTGAGGTCCTGCTGCTCTACTTCCTTCCTAACTCCATGTTCTGTTTTCAGGACCTTTTCCCTTTTTCTACCCATGTGGTTGTCCATATTGTACCATTCTAATATTAAGGAATCAACTGGTCATTTAGCCAAAGGCACAATGACAAGCAATTTCTTGATGATTAGCACTTGAGGAGATGAGGTAGAGTTGTTATATATTTTAAAGGAAAAGGGGATATGCAGAGAAGTGGACTTGCCAATGAATAAATGTTAATGGCTGGAATGACAAGAGGGAGAAGGGATGTTATTTTGTTTATTGTGGTTCTCAAAACCTTTGCTTTAAAAGATCCCAGCACTGAATTACCAATTTAAAAAAAATCAATGCCAGGTGTGGAAACACTCAGTGATTATAGTTTTCCCTACACTGAACTAATGAAGCCAACTTAGATATCTATTATACAAACATGCAAAATAGCATTCACATATTCACAACTGATTTTTCAGGATTGTGACTGAAATCACTTTCATTTAGTACTGTATTTAGAAAATGCTAATGTTGGAAAATAACCATTTATGAACCAAAAATTACTACGAATTCACAAATTCATTGTTCACCACACCAATTACTTGCTTTCTTATAAACCACTACAATACATATTTCTAGTGTTAAAGTGTATTAAAATGCAGAAATCATTTAATTACTAAGAGTGAACAATCTGAATAGAATAAGGGATGATCAGTTTATGAAAAAAAAATCGAACTACAATTAGAAAAATAGGTATGAGTTTGGGACATTTCTGGACAATGTTAAAAATCTGACATTTCCTCACCTCAACGCAAAATAAGGATACCACGATTTGACGTTCCTGCAATATTCCCAGTGAGCAGGAATAAAACTAACACAGAATTTTTTGAGCACCTTAATACTTGCTCATGAATTAGACAAATTTGCCAACTCACTACTCAACTCAGCTTAATCTCACATGATTTTTGATTGCTGCTCTTCCAAATTTGCTTCATCTGTGGATGTTTCTGCACTAAATTTACTCAAAAGATCTTCCCCACTGTCATTACTAAAACTCCCTGGCAAGATGTCACTTCCTACTTTCATGCTAAATGAATATTACAAATTAAACAATTACAAATATACACTGAAATGTTTGTGAAAAAAAGCTGTTTGAGGACAGACTTTGTAAAATACACGTACAAAGTAAAAGGTACTATCAACCGTAAACTATACAATACAGAGAATGAACGGGGAACAGAGTAGAAATTAGCATGTTGCTTTCGGTTTGGAGGCTGTATAGAAAGGAGTAGGCCACACAGGAAATTTGGTCATTATATCAGGGGAATTTGAATATAAAAGCAAGGACATTTTACTGTACCTGTACAAGACACTCATACATAGTATCAGATACTGTACTTGGTTCACCTACAGTATTTAAGAAATTACTTCATTGATTCAGAAAGATTATCTTGGACAATGTCAGGTATGGAGTGACTGCTCTGAGGTATGATTAATCAAATTGGGATATCATTCAATAGAACTTAGAGGAATGAAAGACAATCCTATCAAAACACATAGTCAGATTCTCCTGATTACAATGCCTAGAACTAGAAGTCACAATCTCGAAAGAAGTGATTAGCCATTCGTAAAAGACCAATTTCTTCAGAAGGTGGTGAATCATTGGAACTTGCTACTCAAAAGCAGTTGATGAATGTCCCCCAAGAGAAACTGATAACATGCAGAGAGAAACAGGTGTTTGGGGGGGGGGGGGGGGGAGCTTTCAAAAGATCTAGAGTCAGGTCTTTCAGAATGAAATTAGTAAATACGGATACAGTGAGATGAAGATTTGAAACTAGTTATTGCAATCAATCAAAGCTGGGTCAATTGTTCATTATATATCTAATGCTGAGTTGGAATTTTATGTTTAAATCCAAGGTTCTTTCGGAAGTCAGGAACAAGGCATAAAACTTATTTTACAATCATTTTATTAAGAGTTGATAGAACAAAGAACAGGAACCCAACTGACGTGGCTCTTTATCTAAAGGTAGTACCCAGCATGAAACTGCTACCTTTTAAAGCCTAAGGTAATAACATTTCATATATAACAATAATCCAATCAGAAAATACTTTATGATACAACAGTAACAAATTAATCAATGAGAAAATTCTCACTTAATGTAAAGCTTCCAGAGCTTTCCATAACTATACTTTGATTAACCACTAGAGGCATATGCATACTATAACCATTAGGAACCATAGTAAGCAGTTACATTTATAACTATATAAAATGCAAGCAGAATTAATTGTTGACCTGTAAAGAATATGACAATTAAACAGTCAGATTCAACAGTTAACCAAGGTGTCAAGTAATTGGGGGAAAAGGTAGGTGTATGTACTTGCGTCACTGATCTTTCGCAACAGGTTGAAGCAGCTAGATGACCTACTCTTATTCTCATGTTATAAATTGGAAACAGATTTCTTTTGCAATAAACTTAAAGTTTCAACTGTGTAATTTAAATGTACAATTATGCTTCTTCAACAAGCTTTGTGGAATTTCACACAATTCAAAATACCAATTCAATTTATTCCGATTGATATATTAAACTTGAGCTCTTGAGGAATGTGAATATTTAACAGAAACCATTTACTTGCATTTTGAATCAAACATTTCAAACTTTCATTTTCAAATCATTCATAAGTGTGAAAGTGCAGGATCTAACTTCAAACACTTAGTTCTTATTCTTCAATACTAAAGCAAATGAAAACATTAGACATAAGGTAAATTTTGCTGGGTTTTGCAGCTAAGGGACTAATTTGATAATTTACACAGAGTTGATATTTGGATGATAGGCCTCTGTGCTTTAAGGTCATATAGGGCCTTTTGACTAACTGTACTTTTCACACCGTTTAGACCAAAGGCAGGGGTCAAGGAGGAAATTTCAACTAGTCTGTTGATCTGAAATGTTAACTGTTTCCCTCTCGGCAGATGCTGCAAGATCCAAATAGCTCCAGCATTATCTATGTATGTCACATATGCATATTTCCCTTTATTCACCCCAAGAATTCTGGAAAAATGATTGTCCTTTCAAAAATTATATTGATTGCTTGTATTCTAACATTTTCCTCAATTAACAATACCAGACTATGTGATCTCATGCTTCTCTGCCATCTTTTTTCCTTTCTGAAAAGAATTACATCTTAAAATTTTCAAAACAGTTTTCACCTTTGCAAACACTAAGGAATTTTGGAAAGGTACAACAAAACCACTCACGTGCTCTGCAGCCATCTTCTTAAAAAAACCTAGGATGCAGATCATCTGGTGCAGGGAACTTAGCTGTCTTCAGTTCTATTGGTTTGCCTGAAGTCTTTTCTCAAGTGACTATTTTCCTTTGTTTGTACTTTAAGTTTTTCCTTTTTTGTTCCTGAATTATCTACTATTGGATTTTTAAAAAATATCTTCTGCAGTGAAGATAAGAAATACTTGCTCAATATTTCCTTCAATTGCATTAATTCCTCAGTTTCATTCTCTGAAGGGCCAATGTTTATCTTGGGTGCTTGCTTTATTTATAAATATACTGCATAAGCACCTTGCTCTCTTGCTGGATTTCTTTCATAATCCATTTTCTCCCTCCTTAATTAGTCAAGAATCATTTTTCTGTTTTTGAATGGAATACATTCTTGCTGAGTTCTGAAGTTTCTTTAAGTACATGCTGTTGCTTATCTTAATAATTTCCTTTCCCAGATCAAGCGGTATAACTTGATAATTTCTCTTACACCAGTTTCAGATTGAAGATTTTCCCAATTCAAACCAATAAAATCCTCTCCTATATTCACCCTTATCCAGGGTATTCTTTATATGACATTGATAGTTAATCCTGTCTTCTTACACATGCTGTGATCTACCATGATTTTATACACATTGATAATGTCAGCCCTTGGTTTCATTTGCTCCTGGAAACAGTCACAGCCAATCTAATCTCTCCTTATAACAAACCTCTAGCCTCAGGAACATCCTTGTGAATCTTTTCATCAATATATTATGTAGCTGTACTGTGACATCCCAAACTTGAACTCAATACTCCAACCAATGAAAGAAACATGCTGTAGGCTTTCCTCACCATGCTCTGTGTTACTACTTTCAGGGAACAATATACTTGTACCCTATTGAACAGCACTCTCCAGGGCCTTGCCATTTATTGCATATAACTGCCCTGGTTAAACTTGGGGGTGTCACGGTAGGGGATTGCAGTTAGTGCAACACAATTACAGCTCAGGTGTTCAATTCCAGTGTCATCAGCGAGGCGGCTGCATGTCATTCCCATAGAATGCTTAGGGTTTCTTGGGGTACTCCGGCTTTGTCCAAAGACATTCTGGGTATGTTAGTCATTATAAGTTGCACCATGATTAATTAGGCCAAGTTTAAATTGGGGTTTGCTAGGTGGCGCAGTTTGAGGATCCAGAAGGACTATTCCACACTGTATCTCTCGTAACATATGAACTTGCCAAAAGACATCACCTTGCCCTTGGAGTTAAATTCCATCTGCCCTGCACCAGCCCATGGAGCACACCAATGGTCAAAAGCAGCTACTCCAAAAAAAACACTCACTCTCACTTTCTGTCCAATTGGCTAGTCCCCTCTGGATCCCCTGAGATGTGATCTTCTGGAACAGCCTACTATGGGACCTTATCCAAGGCTTTGCCGGAGTCCCTTATAGACAACACCTTCCTGCCTGCCCTTAGCATTCCCTTTCGTCACCTTTCCAAAATTAAACTCTTTCCCCATGCACCAAGTCCGGCTGACCATCCTTAATCAACTTTGCATTTTCAAATGAAAATAGATCCCATTTTTCAGAATGCTCTCTGGTAACTTTCCCACTACTAATATTAGGCTCATTAACCCACAGTTCTCCAGATTGCTCTTCTATTTATTTTTAAATAATGGCAGACCATTTGCCACCCTCAACTTAAGTCTTCTGGTACCATACTGATGACTAAAGATAATACAAATATCTCTGAAATGGCTCCAGCAATTTCTTCTCTTGTTTCCCATAATGTTCTAGGATAACTTGGACAGGCCCCCAGCAATTTATCTTCAAGGCATTAGCCCCAAGACTGCCAAAAGCTTTTCTTTAATAATGTAGATAGTTCATAAAAGTTATACCAAAATATTACAGGATCAGAATCAGGTTTATTATCACCGGCATGTGACATGAAATTTGTAAACTTAGCAGCAGCAGTTCAGTGCAATACATAATATTGAAGAAAAAATAAAATAACAAGTAAATCAATTACAGTATATATATTGAATAGATTAAAAACGTGCCAAAACAGAAATACTGTATATTAAAAAAAAGTAAGTTAGTGTCCAAGGGTTAAATGCCCATTTAGGAAATGAATGGCAGAGGGGAAAATGATGTTCCTGAATTGCTGAGTGTGTGCCTTCAGCCTCTGTACCTCCTACCTGATAGTAACAGTGAGAAAAGGGCATGCCCTGGGTGCTGGAGGTCCTTAATAATGGATGCTGCCTTTCTGAGACACCGCTCTTTGAAGGTGTCCTGGGTACTTTGTAGGCTGGTACCCAAGATGGAGGTGACTAAATTTACAATGCTCTGCAGCTTCTTTCAGTCCTGTGCAGTAGCACCCCCCCCCCCCCCCCATACCAGACAGTGATGCAGCCTGTCAGAATGCTCTCCATGGTACATCTATAGAAGTTTTAGAGTGTGCTTGTTGACATGCCAAATCTCTTCAAACTTCTAATGAAGTATAGTCGCTGCCTTGCCTTCTTTATAATTGCTTTGATATGTTGGGACCAGGTTAGGTCCTCAGATATCTTGACGCCCAGGAACTTGAAACTGCTCATTCTCTCCACTTCTGATCCCTCTACGAGGAGTGGTATGTGTCCTTCATCTTACCCTTACTGAAGTCCACAATCAGCTCTTTCGTCTTACATTGTTCATTTTCTAATCACTGAATTTCTGCCTGTTTTTTTTTGGACAGGCGTCCCATGTTTCTGCTCAACTTAATCTAAACTATACCATGGCACTCTTCAAATAGCATGGCGTACTTTTGGTCAACAGCCAATCAAAATTAAAAAAAGTAAACCAATTGGCTTGTCTGTGATTTCCTGTTTGAGACTTTCCTGTATAAAAGTGACCAGATAATTGTAGTTTTCAAAGATTCCTTTCAAATGAATTGGGATGCCTAATTAGCTAACTGAAGTGCAATCTTTCTTTATATACTTTTTCAACACAAGAAAGCTTTGAAAATATTTTGTATATTAAAAAGGTATCAGATTTACAGTAATGATATGCTACTTGAACACCTCAGTCATTTCAATTTGCCGGAAAAGCAAAAGCCAAGATTGAGGAAAATAAGAACTACAATTACAAATGAAAGTCCACAGTTGAAATGTTTCACTCCGCCATCTGTGCAATCAAATGAGAATGCTCATGGAAGAATTTGATTTGTCCAATGGCAATCAACCACCCTGTCTATCAACAAAATAGCCTAAGGCAAGGTCAAACCCAGTGGTGGACTTCGTGTCTGCAGTATAAGCACACACCACTTTATTTTCAGGACTCAAACCAATGAACACATCAACACAATATACATGTGTCTCAGAAATAATACTCAAGACCCCTGGTTTATATTTGGCAGTTATAGAATTGTTATTAAAAGAAATTCTTAGTAATGACAATTATAAATGTACTAGATTACAATAAAACCCCACCAAATGGAAATCTGCCATCCTCAGCAAACCTGGCCAATACGCAACTTCAAATACTCACCAATGCAACTAATACTTAAACTCACACAAACCATCAGCATATAGTGTCCAAATGAGGAGAATAATTGAACAGGCAAATCAAGTAACCAACAGTCATACTCCAACCCATAAACCAAGAGATGAATTCCACAGCTGAGATGAGAGTGACTTTGACATCAAAGCAATATTAAACTGAGGACAGCTTCAACAAAACCCTGACAAAATTCAAGTCACTAGTCACAAAGAGAAAGGCTTTAACAATTTGAGCCTATGTGGTCTTTGGAAATCATTCTAACCCCGGGGTATTGTTGTAGGAAAGTTTTTCCAGGACTACCGTAGATTCCGGACTACAGAGCGCACCTGATTTTAAGCCGCTGGCTCTAATTTTAGAAATAAAATCATTTTTTTAATTGTAAAGGCCGCACCGGATTTTAGGCCGCACCGGATTTTCGGCCGCAGGTGTCCCACGTTGTAATATGAGATATTTACACAGAAAGATATTACACGTGAGGATTTTTTTAACTTTTAATTAAATCCATATGGTAACAAAAACAAATACATATTGCAAATGCTTTTTTTCGAACCGTGCCCGTACGCGGCTACTTTTAAATATACGTTGCGTATACTTCTTTACTGAACAACATTCCAATATCTCCTAACGACTGGTAAAAAAATATATATATTGCAGCCTACCAGGAAAAGTTATTGATTGCCTTTAACTTAAAAGCAGAGTTCGCTCAGATCCAAAGCCGCTCGCGTAATGCGCTCCCCCCCCCCTCCGTCCCGTTTCATCGCAAACGGCATTTAAAAGCAGCGTTCGCTCGGATCCAAAGCCGCTCGCGTAATGCGCTCCCTCCCTCCGTCCCGTTTCATCGCAAACCGGCATTTTCCCACAAGACACCGCGAAACCGGGTGTGACGTCATAGCATCCCGCGATGTAGTACAGAAAACAAATATAGTTTAAACTAACTAGGCAGCACAATGCTTCGAGTGTTTTCCATGTTGATGAGGGTGAGTACAAATGACTGATTTACAATAATTTAATTGTGAAAGTGCGCTTGATTTATCGTACAATTTCATTGGACCTCTGTGAACTACTCATCAATTTTATTGGTCTACTGTTACGAGGCAAAATGTTTACTTGGCGGCATGAAAAAAACCATGCATTAGCCGCTTCGGATTATTGGCCGCAAAGTTCAAAGCTGTTCAAAATGTGGGAAAAAAATAGCGGCTTAAAATCCAATTATCTTTAGTGATCATTCTTCCTACAGGTAAAAAATATGAATGTGTGCCGATAATTGGTTAGGGCTCAATTCCTTTTGCAAATCTTCAAAAAAGATGAAACTGGCCCTGCTTGTACATAGTGATATCTAAGCTGCATTCATGCATGTGCTGGTAAATGCCAAGTAACATTTGTATCACAAGTGATGATTTGACAAAAACACTTACCTTTGATATTCACAAAATGCTGGTGGAAGTTACAAAGAATTATACATTGGACCTGGAGGCTGGTGGGGTGGTAGGTGAGGACAAGGGGAACCCTATCCCGAGTGGGGAGGCGGGTGAATGGGGTGAGGGCAGATGTATGGGAAATGGGAGAGATGTGTTTGAGAGCAGAGTTGATGGTGGAAGAAGGGAAGCCCCTTTGTTTAAAAAAGGAAGACATCTCCTTCGTCCTGGAATGAAAAGTCTCACCCTGAGAGCAGATGCGGCGGAGACGGAGGAATTCTCTGCTCTAAAACACACCTTGTCCTCACCTACCACCCCACCAGCCTCCAAATCCAATTTATAATTCTCCGTAACTTCCGCCACCTCCAACGGGATCCCACCACCAAGCGCATCGTTCCTTCCCCCACTCTTTCAGCTTTCCGTAGGGATCGCTCCCTACGTGACTCCCTTGTCCACTCGTCCTCCCCATCCCTTCCCACCGATCTCCCTCTTGGCACTTATCCTTGTAAGCGGAACAAGTGCTACACTTGCCCTTACACTTCCTCCCTCACCACCATTCAGGGCCCCAGACAGTCCTTCCAGGTGAGGCGACACTTCACCTGTGAGTCGACTGGTGTGGTATACTGCGTCCGGTGCTCCCGGTGTGGTCTTTTATATATTGGTGAGACCCGACGCAGACTGGGAGACCGTTTCACTGAACACCTACGCTTGGTCCACCAGAGAGAGCAGGATCTCCCAGTGGCCACACATTTTAATTCCAAGTCCCATTCCCATTCTGATATGTCTATCCATGGCCTCCTCTACTGTCAAGATGAAGCCACACTCAGGTTGGAGGAACAAAACCTTATGTACCGGCTGGGTAGCCTCCAACCTGATGGCATGAACACTGACTTCTCTAACTTCCATTAATGCCCCTCCTCCCCTTCTTACCCCATCCCTGACATATTTAGTTGTTTGTTTTTTTTCTCTTTCACTGCCCATCACTCTGCCCGTTCTCCATCTCCCTCTGGTGCTCCCCCTCTCCCCCTTTCTTTCTCCCGAAGCCTCCAGTCCCATGATCCTTTCCCTTCTCCAGCTCTGTATCACTTTCGCCAATCACCTTTCCAGCTCTTAGCTTCATCCCACCCCCTCCAATCTTCTCCTATTATTTCGCATTTCCCTCTCCCCCCACTACTTTCAAATCTCTTAGTATCTTTCCCTTCAGTTAGTGCTGATGAAGGGTCTCGGCCTGAAACGTCGACAGTGCTTTTCCTTATAGATGCTGCCTGGCCTGCTGTGTTCCACCAGCATTTTGTGTGTGTTGTTTGAATTTCCAGCATCTGCAGATTTCCTCATGTTTACCTTTGATATTCAGTGAGTTACTGTCCTTAAACTGCAAGCATCAACAACATGGGATCACCATCAACTGAGCAACACAGTAGAGGCAACCGGGTTCAAATTCTGAAGCGAACTGTAAGGAGTTTGTTCATTCTGCCTATGACCACATGGGTTTCCTCCCACAAGCCAAAGTAGTCCCGGCTGGTAGGTTAATTGATCATTGTTAACTGCCCTGTGATTAGGCGAAGACTAAATCCAGAGATTGCTGCGCGGCATGGTTCAAAGGGCTGGAAGGGCCTATTCCGTGCTGTATCATGATAATAAAAAAAACCCTAAGGTACAGTAGAAAAGTACAGCACAGAAACAGGCCCTTTGGCTCATCTGGTACGTGCCAACCCATTTAAACTGCCCACTCCCATCGACCTGTACTGTGACCACTGCCCTCCATACTCCTACCATTCATGTACCTACCGTAGCTTCTCTTGAACATTGAAATCAAGCTTGCATGCACCACCTGCACTGGCAGCTTGCTCCACACTCTCATGACTCTCTAAACAAAGAAGTTTCCCTTTATGGTCCCCTTAAACTTTTCATCTTTCATCCTTAACCCATGATCTCTTGTTGTAGTCACAACTTCTAAACGCATCTTGTACCTAGAAGACTAGGTCAAAGACTGGGCATCCTGTGGTGAATGAGTCATGTCCTAACACCATTAAGCCTTTCTATCATTGGTAAACGACACAGGTCTTCTGTGTGATGCACTACCTTCATCTTGATTGTATGATTGCACAATCGGCAACATTCCAGCAGTGCAACATCACCCAGAATATTTCATCCACTAACAAAAACTACATTCCCTCCACCGACCTTTGGCTGCTTTGTGTGGCACTTACAAAAAGCACTGCAGTTTTTCCTTTGGCTACTCCCACAGATCCTCTCAACCTACAACCTCTGTCACTGAGAAACAAGGACAGCCAGATTGCAGGAACGCAACGACACATTCCTTCCATTTCAAACTAGCCAGACTTGTGACTCCCTACTCAAAGTCATCTTAGCTGAAAGTAGCTCAATGTGGAATCACATCATTTCGTTCACAGGGAAAAGGGTGGGCAGCAATGCAACTCTTTGTGGACATGAATTTTTCAAAAAAAATTAACAGAAATGTATATAGTGATTACACCAAATGAACCACCACATTTCTTACGTAATATTGGAGCAGATTTGGTCTTATATGCACTTTCAGAGATTAGAAATGTATTTGTTACGCTGCATTTTGAATCAGAACTTAGAATCAGATTTATTTTCACTGACATGAAATCTGTTGCTTTTTTTTAAAAAAAAACAGCAATACAATGCAAAGGAACACTGATCTCAAACCTTCGCTGTCTTGCGGCTATACCCACTCATAGGCAAGGTTTTGGAAGCAAATCTGGAGTTGGAATCCCTAACACAGTCCTACATTGAGTTCAACGCTGATAGGCAACTCCTGTGACTCTGCTGGTGCCAAACTGTCAGTCTTTGCTGTTCCTTTGGATTCATCAGCTGCATGGAGAGGGGGAGCTTGCTGCATGGGCAAAAACTTGCTCTCAATATCGTACTGCCCAGGCTTGCACATCACACAGACAATTAGGATGCAATACCCATGGTCAAGCCCGACCAATGGAGGGTCTTGGTGCAAAGAAAAAAAATCTAAAACTATGGTGGAAAAAAATGAATCATGAAGTTATGCCCATGGACTATTCCAAAATCTGATGGAGAGGGGGAGGATCGATTCCTAAACCACTGAGTATGGTCTTCAGGCTCCTGTACCTCCTCGCTGCTGGTATGAGAACAGAGCGGGTCCGAGATGGAGAGGAACACACATAAAATGCTGGAGGAACTCAGCAGGCCAGGCAGCATCTGTGGGAAAAAATACAGTTGACATTTCGGGACAAAGCCCTTCAGC
The DNA here is from genome assembly GCF_048418815.1 of Hemitrygon akajei. Lineage (NCBI taxonomy): Eukaryota > Metazoa > Chordata > Chondrichthyes > Myliobatiformes > Dasyatidae > Hemitrygon > Hemitrygon akajei. The sequence goes on along the minus strand of NC_133125.1, from coordinate 100,414,037 downwards.
AGGACTGGAAAAGCAAAGCTGAGGAGTAGATCTGAAAGGTGGGGTGGGGAGGGAGAGAAAAACACCAGGCAATAGGTGAAACTTGGAAGGGGAGGGATGAAACAAGGAGCTAGGAAGTTGATTGGTGAAAGAGACAGAAGGCCAGGGAAGAAAGAAAAAAGAGGGGAGGAGCATCTGAGGGAGGTGAAGGGCGGGCAAGGAGATAACATGAGAGAGGGAAAAGGGGATGGGAAATGGTGAGGAGGGGGAGAGTGTAGGGATGCAAACCCTACGGAAAGCAGAAAGTGGGGGGGGGGGAAGAAAGGGAGGGAAACAACACACACAAAATGCTGGTGGAACACAGCAGGCCTGGCAGCATCCCTATAAGGAGAAGCACTGTCGATGTTTCGGGCCGAGACCCTTTGTTAGGAAGGAAAAAAGGGAGGGAAAGATGTGTTTGGTGGCGTGACCCAGTTGGAGGTGGCATACGTTTTGGAGCTAGCTCCCTACACGACTCCCATGTCCATTTGTCCCTCCCTATTGATCTCCCTCCTAGCACTTATCCTTGCAAGTGGAACAAGTGCCTCACCTGCCTCGACACCTCCTCCCTCACTCCCATTCAGGGCCCCAAAAAGAACTTCCAGGTGAGGCGACACTTCACCTGTGAGTCTGTTGGAGTCATATACTGTGTTCAGTGCTCCCAGTGTGGCCTCTACTGCATTAGTGAGACCCAACGTAGATTGGGAGACCGTTTCACCAAGCATCTGCACTTTCTGCCAGAACAAGCGGGATCTCCTGGTGGCCACCATTTTAATTCCACTTCCCACTTCCGATATGTCCATTCATAGCCTTCTCCACTGTCGGGATAAGGCCATACTTAGGCTGAAGGAACAACACCTTGTATTCCGTTTGGGTAGCTTCTAACCTGATGGCATGAACATAGATTTCTCAAACTTCCACTAATGCATCCCCACCCCCCTTCACCATTTCCCATCCTCTTGTCCCTCTCTCATGTTATCTCCTTACCTGCCCAGCACCTCCCTCTGATGCTCCTCCCCTTTTTCTTTCTTCCATGGTCTTGTGTCTCTTTCACCATTCAACTTCCTAGCTCTTTTCTTCATCCCCAGCCCCTCAAAGTTTCACCTATTGCCCAGAGTTTCTCTCTCCCCTCACCCACCTTTCAAATCACCTCCTCAGCTTTTTTTCCCTCTCCAGTCCTGCCGAAGGGTTTTGGCCCAAAACGTCAACTGAACTTTTTTCCACTTATGTTGCCTAGCCTGCTGAGTTCCAGCAGCATTTTATGAGTGTTGCTTGAATTTCCAGTATCTGCAATTTTTCTCTTATTCCAGATGGAGAGGACATCACCTTCTTGAAGATGTTCTTAATGGTGGAGAGTCATGCCTATGATGGAACTGGCAGAGTTTACACCCCTCTGTAGCCTCTTGCGATCTTGTGCATTTGAGGCTCCATTCTAAGCTGTGATGAAATTAGTCAGTGTGGTCTCCACCATACATCGAATGAAATTTTCAAGTCTTCAATGACATATCAAATCTCCTCACACTTCTAATAAACTATAGCTGCTGGCATGCCTTCTTCATGACTGCAACAATGTGTTGGTTCTGGGATCCTGACATGTTGACACCCAGAAACTTTAAGATGCTCACCCTTTCCACCAGTGACCCCTCAATGAGGATTGGTTGTATTCTCTCAACTTTCCCTTCCTGAAGTCCACAATCAATTCCTTTTTCTTGCTGACATTGAGTGCAAGGTTATTGTGACATTAGTCAACCAGCTGATCTCACTCCTATAAGCCGCCTCATCACCATCTGAGATTCAACCAACAATAGCAGTGTCATCAGCAAATTTATAAATGCTTTTGAGCTGTGCTTAGCCACAGAGTCATGTGTAGAAAGTAGAATGACTACAGTATCCTAATAAGGCAGGCAAGGACATCAATGACATTTATGCTGTTTGGTTTTGCCTTATAGGAAGTAATGGCATGCAAACCCTGCAACGGCTGTCGCACATCCAATTGTGTCTCCAGCTTCTCTCAGAGTTGCCTTTTCACTCTCACAATGGCCTTTCACAGGTCATACCTGGACTTGTAGGATTCTGCATCACCCATCTTCCAATAGAGTGAAAAAGACCTTTCACTCAAATAAAACTGGAATTGCCATATTTCAAACATAAGCTTACCATGAAATGTTATGTTGTGATACAATTCTTTATACATCCCTGTTGTGCTACATCTTCAACCAGGCTACTGCTGATATTTTTAATGCTTTTTGCTTTTAAAGACAAAAGACTAAATTTTATTTCCAAGCACTCAATTACACCTGTTAAATAATTCCATAATTAATTATACATCTCACTTATTCCTGCCTCAAATAACGATTCTTAATTGTTGTACATCACTTACTATTTTGTCAGGGTGGAATGGGAGAATTGCTTAAGGTAGAAAGTACAGAGGATTTAAAAATACTTCTTTATTCGAGACAGCTGTGGTAGCATAATGGAACTGAATAAAATTTTCAGCTTCCCTGTGCGCTACAAATTCAGATTTCCTCCTTTCTTGTACTCATTCCACTGTCTGAACATGCAGTATGGGATTAAACCATATATAAAAAAAATTCTAAAAGAAAGTAGCCTGTTGTGTTCCAGAACAGTGATGACAGAAATCATAGCGCAATTGCTCACTTCCACAACTTAATTCAAAATTAATGCTCAAAAGCAAATCAACACAATATACCTATTACCGGAACACAATGCTAAAATACAGCAGAATCAAACAAGACTGATACCCATTTTAACAAAGCTATTTAATATTTCCATAACTGTTAATTTTGAGTTGGAAAATCTTAAAGTATCTGAACACATTATAGGAAGATCTTAAGCTCTGAGGAAAATAATATCATAGAGAAAATCCTAAATGTTAATTATACAGACAGAAGACGTTGGACTTAGTATGGAAAAATAAAAGTTGAAGATCAATAAATGTATCTCTGCTGTTTTTCCCCAGAACAGAATTTTACCATTTTTCTAATCAGCTAGCCAAAAACAACTTTTGCTCCATCCCTGAAGTCTGCTCACATTTTTAAAAAAAAGGAGTATCAAAAGGAGAAAGAATTCTAAATGCAAACAACTTGCATTATCACATAACATAATATGTGCACTTCTTGAGTGATATAACACAGACACTTTATATGAAAGTGTGGCGACCCAATTACTAGCACACTCGAACCGGCTGACAATTAGCCAGCGTGCAGGCACAAAGGCTAGGTCCGGGACAAAGGGAGAAAGCCTGAGGCGGTGTCAGTACGTGCCTCTCGAGGCATCCGGCGGGCAAGGGAGGCTTTAAAGCAAGACTGTGAAGTTGGAATAAACTTTATCTTTGACTGCAGTTTACCGACTCCGTGCTGTTATTTTAGCGCTGCGTGTAGCACACCGATACAATTGGTGACCCCGACGGTCCAAACGATTTTTGGACCGGAGATGACCGACGCCGCATCTGTTCATGCGGTTTCCTTGAAACTGCCAAGCTTCTGGACGCTACAACCTCACCTATGGTTTCAGCAAGCAGAAGCCCAATTCCACGTTCGGCAGAAAACCTCAGAGGACACCCATTACTACTACGTGGTGATCTCCCTCGACCAGGACACAGTGGCCCAGGTCGCGGAGTTCATACAGTCTCCCCCGGCGGATGGCAAGTACACGGAATTCAAAGCCCTGCTCATAAGGACTTTCGGACTCTCCCGCCGCGAGCGAGCTGCCCGTTTACTGCACCTGGATGGCTTGGGAGACAGGTCGCCATCAGCTTTAATGAATGAGATGTTGTCTCTGGCCGACGGACACACACCCTGCCTCATGTTTGAGCAGGCATTCCTGGAGCAGCTGCCCGAGGACATATGCCTGCTGCTGTCCGACGCGGATTTCAGCGACCCCCGGAAGGTGGCAGCCCGGGTGGACTTGCTGTGGAACGCCAAAAAGGTGAGTGGGGCGTCCGTCACACAGATCACCCGGCCACGCTCCCAGCAGCAAACCAGTCCAGGCCCGGCCACAGAGCCCGCTAAACCCAGAGGCCAGGGTGTGGAGCCCAACGAGCAATGGTGTTTCTTCCACCAGCGGTGGGGCGCAGAAGCCCGCCATTGTCGCCCGCCCTGCCAGTTCCCGGGAAACGCCAGGGCCAGCCGTCGCTGATGGCTACGACGGCTGGCCATCGGGATAGCCTCCTGTATGTGTGGGACAGCAGGTCAGGATGCCAGTTTTTGGTCGACACCGGTGCCGAGATCAGCGCCTTACCTCCGACGAGTTACGACACCCGCAGCAGGGCGCCGGGTCCCCCCCTGCGGGCCGCAAACGGCAGCACAATAAGGACTTATGGCACCCATCCGGTGCAGCTACGGTTCGGCTCCAGCCAGTTCACGTGGGACTTCACACTGGCCGCCGCAGCCCAACCGCTTCTGGGTGCGGATTTCTTGCAGGCTCACAGCCTACTGGTCGACCTGCCCAGGAAGAGACTGGTTCACGCCGAGACCTTTCAGACGTTCTCCCTGGGTGCAGCCCAGTTGCCAGCCCCTCACCTCGGCTCCATCACGCTGTCCGACAACGACTTCACCAGGGTCCTGGCGGATTTCCCATCGGTTCTGGCACCGCAGTTTGCGGCAGCCATGTCCCGACACGGCGTACAGCACCACATCCTGACTCAGGGACCACCCCTCCACGCCCGTGCTCAGCGGCTTCCCCCAGACAAGCTCCGACTGGCGAAGGAGGAGTTCAAGAGGATGGAGGAATTGGGGATCATCCGGTGGTCCGACAGCCCATGGGCCTCCCCCCTGCACATGGTGCCCAAAGCGACAGGGGGCTGGAGACCGTGCGGCGACTACCGCAGGCTGAACGAGGCTACCACACCGGACCGCTACCCTGTGCCGCACATTCAGGACTTTGCAGCAAACCTGCACGGCGCACGGATCTTCTCCAAGGTAGACCTCATCCGCGGATACCATCAAATCCCGAAGCATCCGGACGACGTCCCCAAAACAGCTCTCATCACCCCGTTCGGCCTTTTTGAGTTCCTCCGCATGCCGTTCGGCCTGAAGAATGCCGCACAGACGTTCCAGCGGTTGATGGACGCGGTGGGACGCGACCTGGACTTCGCATTCATCTATTTGGACGACATCCTCAAAGCCAGCAGCAGTCGTCAGAAGCATCTGTCCCACCTCCGACAACTCTATGCCCGGCTGAGTGACTATGGTCTAACAATCAACCTGGCCAAATGCCAGTTCGGGCTCGACACCATTGACTTCCTGGGCCACAGGATTACCACAGACGGGGCAACCCCTCTGCCCGCTAAGGTAGATGCGGTCTGTCATTTCCCCCGACCCACCACGATCAAAGGCCTTCAGGAATTCATAGGTATGGTCAATTTCTACCACCGCTTCCTCCCTTCAGCTGCCCGAATCATGCTGTTCGCCTTGCTGTCCGGCCCGGGCAAGGACATTACCTGGGACGAGGAGTCCGCCGCCGCTTTCATTCAAACGAAGGATGCCTTGGCGAATGCCGCGATGCTAATGCACCCCAGAATGGATGTCCCTACCGCCCTCACAGTGGACGCATCTAATACGGCAGTCGGTGGGGTACTGGAGCAGCTCATCGCGGGCCGCTGGCAACCCCTGGCGTTTTTCAGCAAACACCTGCGGCCACCCGAGCTCAAATACAGTGCTTTCGACCGGGAGCTGTTGGCGCTATACCTGGCAATCCGGCATTTCAGGTACTTCTTAGAAGGTAGGCCCTTCACCGTGTTCACGGACCACAAACCGCTTACCTTTACATTCACAAAGGTGTCCGATCCCTGGTCGTCCCGCCAGCAGCGCCATCTGTCCTACATCTCTGAATACACGACGGACGTCCGGCACGTCTCGGGTAAGGACAATGTCGTGGCGGATGCGCTCTCTCGCCCTAGCATTCACGCCCTTTCCCAAGGGGTAGACTTTGAGGCGCTGGCAGAGGCACAGCAGGCAGATGAGGAGATCCCGAGTTACAGGACAGCAGTCTCCGGTTTGCAGCTCCAGGACCTCCCCGTAGGCTCAGGTGAGAGGACCCTACTCTGTGACGTCGCCACCGGCCAGACCCGTCCTGTCGTCCCGCCACCTTGGCGGCGACGTGTTTTCGACTCTATTCATAACTTGGCGCACCCCTCCATCCGCACTACCGTCCGGATGGTCTCCAGCAGGTTTGTTTGGCACGGACTCCGCAAGCAGGTCCATGAATGGGCCAGAATGTGCATGCACTGCCAGACGGCCAAGGTACAGCGGCACACCAAGGCCCCGCCGCAGCAGTTCCACCCCACCCACCGGCGTTTCGACCACATTCATGTGGATATCGTGGGCCCCCTGCCAGTGTCGCGCAGAGCGCGGCACCTCCTGACTATCGTGGACCGGTTCACAAGATGGCCAGAGGCGGTCCTGCTCACCGACACCACCTCCGAATCTTGCGCCCGGGCACTGATCGCCACCTGGGTGTCCTGCTTTGGTGTACCGGCCCACATTACCTCCGACAGAGGCGCCCAGTTCACCTCCAGCCTGTGGTCAGCGATGGCCAGCCTGTTGGGGACTCAGCTGCACCACACCACTGCCTACCACACACAGTCGAACGGACTGGTGGAGCGTTTCCACCGTCACCTGAAGTCGGCTCTCATGGCCCGCCTGCGAGGAGCTAACTGGGCGGACGAGCTTCCCTGGGTCCTACTTGGCATCCGCACGGCGCCCAAAGACGATCTGCACGCTTCGTCGGCCGAGTTGGTGTACGGCGCACCCCTGGTCGTTCCCGGGGAGTTCATACCAGCCCCAAGGGGGCGAGAGGAAGAACCGCAGCAGTCCTGGGCAGACTACGCGAGAGGCTCGGTGCCCTGGCCCCCATACCCACTTCGCAGCATGGGCAGCACCCGACTTGCGTACCCAAAGACCTGCAGAACTGTAAGTTTGTGTTTGTACGACGGGGCAGGCATCGGCCACCGCTGCAACGGCCCTACGAGGGGCCGTTTACGGTGATCAGAAATGACAGGTCCACATTCGTGCTGGACGTTGGGGGGAGAGAGGAGGTTTTCACGGTGGACCGACTCAAACCGGCCCATGTGGACTTGGCACAACCGGTCGAGTTTCCGGCACCGCGGCGCAGAGGCCAACCTCCCAAACAGGGTCCGGCCCAGACTGTGGACATTGGGGGGTGTATCGCCGGTTCTGGGGGGTTATGTGGCGACCCAATTACTAGCACACTCGAACCGGCTGACAATTAGCCAGCGTGTAGGCACAAAGGCTAGGTCCGGGACAAAGGGAGAAAGCCTGAGGCGGGTGTCAGTACGTGCCTCTCAAGGCATCTGGCGGGGGAGAGAGGCTTTAAATCAAGACTGTGAAGTTGGAATAAACTTTATCTTTGACTGCAGTTTACCGACTCCGTGTCGTTATTTTAGCGCTGCGTGTAGCACACCGCTACAAAAGTGTGTTTTACTTAGGCTTGTTTAAAGTTTACATTTTGGAAAGCTGAGCAGGAAAGGAGGCAACAACAGAAAAGAATGAAAATCAAATGGAAAATTCAAATGGGCAAGCAAAAATAAACAAGACTTCTAAATTAATCAAGTTAATATTTTACTCCACTCATCTAAACACTTCTGAAAATACAGTATAATGGGGGCATGAAGGTGCATCAGATAATACTGCTGCCTCACTGTTCTGAGATTTAATTCCGATCTTTATTGTTCTTCACAGAGATTGCAAATTCCCTTGGAGGTACACAAAAAATGCTGGGGTAACTCAGCAGGACAGGCAGTATCTATGGAGAGCAATAAACAGTCAACATTTCTGAGTCGGCCCAGAATGCCAACTGTTTATACCCCTCCACAAATGCTGCCTGATCTAAGTTCCTCTAGCATTTTGTGTGTTGCTCTGGATTGCCAGCATCTGCAGATTTTTGTGTTTATGTTCTCTCATGATTATATGAAATTCCCACTGATGCTTTGGATTCCACCATCATGCCAAAAAGCTTGCTAGCAGGTTAGTTGACAACTATCACCTGTACTAAGTACAGTCGGCCCTCCTTATCTGCGGGGGATTGGTTCAGGGACCCCTTGCGGATACCAAAGTTCATCGATGCTCAATGCGGAGGTCTTTAGGACCCAGCGGAACCCCAGACTTTATTTAACGTGTCTCCGTGCTGGGACATTAGGACCTGGCAGCGCAGCTCTGAATCCGCAGTGTTTCTGTTCACGAAAGTAATCACGATCGTAGTTGGAAAATAAGGTGGAAGTAATAAAGCGATCGGAAAGAGGTGAAACGCCATCGGTCATTGGAAAAGCATTAGGCTACAATCGGTCAACGGTCGGAACAACTTTAATGGAGCATATGAAAGGCCCTGCCCCGATGAAAGCTACAATTATTACTAAGTAATGCAGTGGTTTAATTATTGAAATACATATGTTTCTGTGTTTTATATGCATAGAAAGGTAAAATATGTACTATATACCAAGAAAAACGTTTGACTAACTGATGCTAAATAATACCGGATGTACCTGTTCTGACTTCAAATCCGACTTAAAGACGGACTCAGGAATGGAACTCATTCATAACCCGGGGACTGCCTGTACTTTTAAGTCATTTCTAGATTACTTATAATACGTAATACAATCTATGTAAGTAGTTGTTATACTGTATTGTTTAGGGAATAATGACAAGAAAAAATAGTTTGTACATGCTCAAGCAACGAGTGCTGGAGAGAGAACTTCTGGGTTTTCCTGATCCGCGGTTGGTTGAATCCGTGCATACGGAATCTGCGGATAGGACGGCCGACTGTAAAATGTTTAATGGAAAGGAAAGAAGAATTAATGGGTATTCATGGATATGTATACGAGAGAAAGAATTACAGCAATGTAGGAAAGTAAGTAAGAAGGGGAATGGGGCAAATAGTATTTATCACTTGGAAGATGGCAAACCCAATGGGTTGTATTCTTGTTTCGTTACTAAGTATAAAAGATACAACTTAATGAAGACAAAAGAGGCCTACTCCTAAAAAGAACAGATAGATTTCCTCTGGTCCTCACCTTTCACCTCATGAACATCTGCATTCAGCACATTATTCTTTCAGCTAGTTGCAATGAGAACTCACCAGCACCTACGGCTTTGCCTCCTCAATACTATCTAACTACTGCAGGGAACATTCCCCTCCATGACTCCCTAATCCGCTCATTCCTCCACAGCCACTCATCCCTGACCTTCAGCATTTCTCCTGTCTTTGCAGTAAATATAGTACATCTTTAAACCTCCTCGCCACCATACAGGTATCTAAACAGCTCTTCCAGATGAGGCAAAGTTCAAATGCATCTCCTCCAACCTTGTGTTCTATGTTTGGTATTCCCAATGCATCTTCCTCTATATTGCCAAGACTAAGCATGGACCGGGCAACTACACTCAGTCCACAATGACCATCCTGAGCTCTCATCTGTGGACCATTTCAAAACCTCTTCCCTTTCCGGCATTGACCTGTCTATCCTTGGCCTTCTGTACTGCTAGGATGAAACTCAGTGAAAACTAGAGGAAGTTTGATTCTTCAACCTTATGCTACCACAGACATGTATCCTTCTTGGGAACATGTCTTCACCGCCAGCTTGTACCAACTGGCTTCTTGATTTTTTTTTTAAACACACACAAAATGATGGAGGAACTCAGCAAGCCAGGCAGCATCTATGGAAAAGAGCACAGTCGATGCTTCGGGCCGAGGTCCATCAGCAGAACTGGGGAAAAATGCTGAGGAGTAGATTTATATGGTGTGGGGGGGGGGGGGGGGGAGAGTGAGAAAAAAAAACACATGGTGACAGGTGAAACCTGAAGGTGGAGGGATGACAAAGAGCTGGGAAGTTGATTGGTGAAAGAGATATAGGGCTAGAAAAGGGGGAGTCTGACAGAAGAGGACAGAAAGCCAAGGAAGAAAGAAAAATGGGGAGGAGCACCAGAGAGAGAGGCAATGGGAGGGCAAAGAGATATAGTGACAGAGGAAAAAAGGGGATAAGGAACGCTGATGTCTCGACATACCCCGTTTCTGTTTTATCTCCCCACCCAGGTTGGTTCCTTCCTACCTACATCCGTGATACTTTACATGCTTTGGATCTTTTCAATGATTTCAGATTCCCTGGTCACCATCATCTTATTTTTACCATGGATGTCCAGTCTCAATACACCTCCATCCCCCACCAGGAAGGCTTCAAGCTCACCGTTTCTTTCTGGACACAAGACCTAACCAATTCCCCACCACCACCACTCCCCTCTGTCTAGCAGAAATGAAATAATTTCTCCTTTGGCTCCTCTAACTTCCTTCAAAGGGTGTAGCCATCGAGCACTCACATGGATCTCAGCTATGCCTGCTTGTTTTTCAGCAATGCGGTACAGTCTATGTTCCAAGCCTACATGGTCCCACACTTTCCCTATGCTACATCTACGACATTGGTGCTACTTCCTGCACCCATGTTGAACTTGTTGACTTCATCCACTTTGCCTCCAACTTCCAACCTGCCCTCAAATTTACCTGGTCCATTTTCAACATTCTCAATCTGTCTGTCTCCAGAGACAGCTTATCTACTGATGTCTATCATAAACCTACAGAATACCACAGCTAGTTGGATTATACTTCTTCCTACGGTTACTTGTGACAACGCCATACCCTTCTCTCAATTCTTCCATCTCTGACGCAACTGCTCTCAGGATGAGGCTTTTCATTCCAGAACTAAGAAGATGTCCTCCTTCAAAGAAAGGGGCTTCCCTTCCTCCACCATCAACACTGCCCTCAACCGCATCTCTTCCATTCCACACGTCTGCTCTCACCCCATCCTTCTGTCACCTTACGAGGGATAGGAGAATATCCTTGTGGGCCAAAGGGCCTGTAACATGCTGTAGATTTCTATGTTCTATGACCTGCAAAAGACTTGCTGGTGAAGTGTTGCCTCACCTGGATGGACTGTTTGGGGCCTAGTATGGTAGTGAGGGAGGAGGGACAAGGGGACTATCCCTCTTGTCCTCACCTACCACCCCCACCAGCCTCTGCGTCCAGCACATAATTCTCTAAAACTTCTGCCATCTCCAAAGGGAACACACCACCTAGCACATCCTTCCTCCCCCCACACCCCCACTTGCTGCTTTCCGTAGAGATCACTCCTGAGACAACCCACTCGTCCATTCGTCCCTCCCCACTGATCTCTCTCCTGGCAATTATCCTTGCAAGCAGAACAAGTGCTACACCTCCTCCCTCACTACCATTCAGGGCACCAAACAATCCTTCTAAGTAGGGTGACACTTCACCTGTGAATCTGTTGGGGTCATATACTGTGTCTGGTGCTCCCAGTGTGGCCTCCTGTATATCGGTGCGACCCAACGCAGAATGGGAGACCACTTTGCCGAGCACCTAAGCAGGATACTACTTCAATTCCACTTCCCATTTCCATTCTGATATGTCCATCACGGTCTCCTCCACTGACTGTCAGGATGAGGCCACACTCAGGTTGGAGGAACAACACCTTATATTCCGTCTGGGTAACCTCCAAAGTGATGGCATGAACTTCAATTTCTCAAACTTCTGGTAATGTCCGCTCCCCTTCACCATTCCCCATCACCTTTTCTCTCTCCGTCTTTATCTCTTTGTCCGCTCATCACCTTCCTCTGGTGCTCCTCTCCCTTTTTCTTTCTTCCGCAGCCTTCTGTCTCTTTCACCAATCAACTTCCCAGCTGTTTACTTCATCTCTCCCCCTTCAGGTTTCACCCATCACCTTGTGTTTCCCTCTCCCCTCCCCTTTTAAATCTACTCAGCTTTTTTTCTCCAATCCTGCTGAAGGGTTTTGGCCCGAAATGACGACTGTACTTTTTTCCATAGATGCTGCCTTGCCTGCTGAGTTCCTCCAGTATTTTGTGTGGGTTGCTTGGATTTCCAGAATCTGCAGATTTTCTCTTGTTTGTGATCCTGATTCGTTTTCAAGCTTCTTGATTTGTATCCTCTAAAGACCACAGGTGCTCACACTCAATTGACTGCTTCTCCCGCTGCTTTTCCCACTGCATTCTACACACCACACTTTCTGCCATGAGGAGATACCTTGAGCCCCTATCCCAGTCATTTCCACAAAACTGGGACTCTTTCTCTGCTGCCTGCAATGGACCTGTCCACTACTTTATCCTCCGCCTTTTCCACACCTTCAATCGTTGGTTCTTTGCCTTTCTCATCTCCTGCAAGGATCGGAAGATTGCCCATCTATAGACCACAGAACTGCCATCTCCAATGCTGGCAGGCCCGGATGTCTCTAGACTATGATCCCTGCTACCAACCTCAACAGCTCTAACGATCCAGAGCAGATTCTAAACCCATATTCCACCGCCATCAATGTGAGTTCCAAAGGCCTCGGACAGCTCCAAAGTGCCGATTGCGCAACTTCCAACTCTGACTCCAACCTTGACCTCCAGGCTGGGTCTTCACATGCTACTGCTGCCACCCCAGTCTTTCCTTCCCCCACCAGCAGCTGTTAGGCCCTCAGAAATTCCATTTTGGAATTCCACTGGCACTTATCCTTGCAAATAGAACAAGTGCTACACCTGCCCCTACACCTTCTCCCTCACTACCATACTAGGCCCAAAACAGTCCATCCAGGTGAGGCAACACTTCACCAGCACATCTTTTGCAGGTCATAGAACATAGAAATCTACAGCATGTTACAGGCCCTTTGGCCCACAATGTTGTGCCAACCATGTAACTTACTCTAGGAGCTGCCTAGAATTCCCCTACTGCAATGCCCTCTATTTTTCTAAGTTCCATGTACCCAACTAAGAGTCTCTTAAAAAAACTCTAATGTATCCAACATTGCTGGCAGTGCATTCCACGCACCCACCATTCTCTGTGTGAAAAAATTACCTCTGATATCCCCCCTGTACTGACTTTCAAGCACCTTAAAACTATGCCCCCTTGTGTTAGCCATTTCAGCCCCAGGAAAAAGCCTCTGGCTATCCACAAGATCAATGCCTCTCATCGTCTTGTACACCTCTATCAGGTCACTTTTCATCCTCCATTGCTCCAAGGAGAAAAGGCCAAGTTCACTCAACCTATTCTCATAAGGCACGCTCACCAATCCAGGCAACATCCTTGTAAATCTCCTCTGCACTCTCTATAGTATCATCCTTTCTGTAGAGAGGTGACCAGAACAGTACTCCATGAGGGGTATAACTAAGCTCTTATATAGCTGTAACATTACCTCTTGACTCTTGGACTCAATCCACAGTTCATGAAGGCCAACACACCGTACACCTTCTTAACAACAGTCTAGCTGCTCAGCAGCTTTGAGTGTCCTATGGACACAGATCCCAAGATCTTTCAACACTGCCAAGAGTGTTACGATTAATTTTATATTCTGTCTTCAAATCTGACTTACCAAAATTTCACACTCATCTGCGACTTCTCAACTAAATTCTGCATCTTATCAATGTCCCACTTAACCTTGAACAACCTTCCAGACTATCCACAACACCCCAACTTTTATGCAATCACCAAACTTACTAACCCACCCTTCTACCTCCTCAGCGAGGTGATTTATAAAAAACACAAAGAGGAGGGGTCCCAGAACAGATCTTTGCTGAACATCACTGGTCAACATCCTCCAAGCAGAATACAAACCATCTACAACCACCCTTTGCCTTCTGTGGTGAAGCCAATTCTGGATCCAGAAAGCAAGGTCTACTTGGATCCCATGCCTCATTACTTTCTGAATGTTTGCAGGGGGAACCTTATCAAACACCTTACTAAAATCCATGTACACTACATCCACTGGTCTACTTGCTTCAATGTGTTTTGTTACATCCTCAAAGAATTCAATCAGATTCGTAAGGCATGACCTGCCCTTGACAAAGCCATGCTGACTATCCCTAATCAGATTATATCTCTCCAACTGCTCATAAATCCTGCCTCTCAGGATCTTCTCCAACAACTTGCCTACCAATGAAATACTGTGTTCAGTGCCCGTGTGGCCCCCTGCATACTGGTGAGGCCCGACAAAGATTGGGAGAAAGCGGGATCTCCCAGTAGCCACCCATTTTAATTCCACTTCCCAGCCTCCTCTACTGTTGTGATGAGGCCACATGCAGGTTGGAGGAACAACACTTTATATTCCATATGGGTAGCCTCCAACCTGAAGGCATGAACATTGACTTTTCAAACTTCCAGTAATGTCCCTTCCCTCTTCATCATTCCATATCCCCTTTTCCCTCTCTCACCTCAACTCCTTGCCCACCTCCCACTGGTGCTCATCCCCTTTTTCTTTCTTCCATGACCTTCTGACCTCCTATTAGTTTCCCCTTTCCCCAGCCCTGTATCTCTTTCACCAATCAAGTTCCCAGCTCTTTACTTCACCACCCCCCCTCTCGGTTTCTGCTATCACTTTGCATTTCTCTCTCCGCTCCCCCCCACCTTTTAACTCTACTCATCCTTTTTTCCTCCAGTCACGCTGAGCGGTCTTGGCCTGAAATGCCGACTGTACTATTTTCCATAGATGCTGCCTAACCCGCTAAGTTCCTCCAGCATTGTGTGTGTGTTGTTTGGATTTAAAGCATCTGTAGATTTTGTCTTGTTTGCAAACTGGAGAAATAACAGTTTATAATCTGCTTGGGTAGTCTGTAATCTAAGCGTATGAATACAAAATTTCAGGTAACCCATTCCGCTGCCTCCTTCTTCTAATCTTCCAAAAGGTTCTCCCATTTTCCCACATCTCCCCTTCACCCTCCCAGTTCCATCCATCCACTTCAGAGGTCATACCATCCCAATTGTTCCCCCTCCCCCACCAAACTAGTTCCAACTGCCATTCACCTCTCCCCTAATGGTTCCATTCACACCACCTTTACTTATCAAAATCTAGCACCAGTAGCATTTTATGCTCCTGCTCATCTCCCTCTAGCAGTTATCTCATATCTTCACGCTTCCCTCTCAGCACATTGTTCCATTTGTCTCCAACAACCCCTCCCCACACTTTTCCTCTGTCTGCCTGCAAGCATCATTCACCTGTCACTGTCCTTCAACACCACCCCGCTCGTCTTGCCTTTTTGGCACTACCTACACTCCTCCTCAAACAAGAGAAAATCTGCTGATGCTGGAAATCCTAGCAATAAAAACACTCCTTCTCAGTCTACCAATCACCTCCATCTTTTTTTGCCTCTTTCTCTCTCTTTATACGGGTCATTTTAGTTCTCCACTCTTAGTCTAGATGTGGGGTTTCAGCCTGTAATTAAGAGGCTTAAAACTACAAGTGACATAGATGGAAAAGATCCAATGGGTTGAAATGTTTAATGGCTGGTTAGCTAGTTGAGGGTGGATGGGAACAATTTAAAGATGACATGAGGGAGAAATTAAAAAAATACAGTCCAGGCATGGTTACCATGGGTAGTACTGAATTCAAGCAGAGTTTAAGAGGCTTTTAGATAAACACATGAATATGAAGGGGAAGGAAGGTTGTGGATAATACATAGGAGGAGGACCTTTACTATCAATTACTGTTAAGATAGGATATAGTGATCCAAATGGGCAGTCAAGAGCTGCACTGCTCCATCTTCTGAATACTTATATTTCTGTGTCTCTTGTCAATAATTTGCTGTAATGAACAAATAAAATTCTCCAATTCATGTTCCCTACAGCTAGAAACCAGAAAACAATAATTTGACATTAATGCCAATAAATGTTCAAAGGATTTTTAAAAAAATAATTCAAGCAAAATTAAATCAAATTGAGCAATAAGTTTATATTAAGTCTGAATAAGCCACCTTTTGAATACATCTTAAGGCTCAGATAGTATGTCAGTTTTTTTTAAAACCCAAATCATTTTGAATTGAAGTTCCTGATTCTTTGCAGTTACCAAGAAAACTGCAACAAAACAGACAGCATATTTAAGAGTTATGTTATAGTGCATGATTTAAAGTTTTGAATGCCAATGCAAGCAAAATACTGTCTCGTGTAATGTTTCAATCCATCTGGGGATTAATGAGTGGGAGAACCATGAACAAAAGTATGCATAACGGTAGTGCGGAGGAGTCATGGAACTTTCAGAGAATTGGAAACATTTATGGGTCATATCAAAGGATTTAATTTCTTAATATGATGCTGGTAATTAAGGCATAACACTAGACAAATAAAGTAGACTCATTTATATCACTGAAGGCTTTCATTCTTAAAATAATTACTTTATACAACAAACTTTTAAGGTTGTAGAGAAAAATATTACCAATCAAAATTCATACATTATTGTAATTTATATGTTAAAATGAACAAAAGGCAAGATTTAATGTCAGGACCTGTCCTTCCATAAATACATATAAATTACTTAAAATAATTAATTTTTGATCTGCTTCAACTTTGTGTTTAAGACATGTTTTTCAGCATTTAATATTTCGTACAATTATGAAGATAACATTAAAACCTGGATATTTCCACTACTTGGAGAAAGTTCTTTTTGCATTTACTTGTGCAACACTGGTCTATTGGTGGAGATTTTCTTTGTTAAAAGGAAAAGTTCTGTACAATGTAATTCAGTGCCATTGGCACTTAAACTAATTACCTTGTTCACAGGATAAAATAAAGGGATATCCAAACTGCACTTATGGCATCAAGACAAGACCATAAGACACAGCAGAATTAGGTCATTTGGCCCATTGAGTTATGGCTAATCCTTTTCTCTCCTCCTCCTCAACCCCATTTCCCAGCCTTCTCCCCATAACCTTTGATGCCATGTCCAATCAAGAACCTATCAATATCTGCATTAAATACACTCAACGACCTGGCCTCCACAGCTGCACGTGGCAACAAATTCACCACCCTCTGGCTAAAGAAATTTCTCCGCATCTCTGTTTTGAATGGACACCCCCTCTATCCCGAGGCTGTGTCCTCTTTTCCTAAACTCTCTCACCATCCTTTCCACTTCTACTCTGTCCAGGCCTTTCAACATCCAAAAGGTTTCAATTAGATCCCTCCTCATCCTTCTAAATTCCAGCAAGTACAGACTCTGAGCCATCAAATGATCCTCGTATGATAACCCTTTCATTCCTGGAATCATCCATGTGAACCTCCTCTGGATCATCTCCAATGCCAACACGTCTTCTAAGATGAGGAGCCCAAAACCGTACACAATATTCAAGGTGAGGCCTCATCAGTGCTTTATAAACCAGCATCACATCCCTGCTCTTGCATTCTAGAGCTCTTGAAATGAATGTTAACATTGCATTTGCCTTCCTCACCACTGACTCAACCTGCAAGTTAACCTTTAGGGTGTTCTGCACAAGGACTCCCAAGTTCCTTTGCATCTCAGATTTTTGGATTTTCTCCCTGTTTAGTAAATAGTCCATACATTTATTTCTACCACCAAAGTGCATGACCATGCATTTTCCAACATTATGTTTCATTTGTCACTTTCTTGCCCATTCTCCTAATCTGTTTCTGCATCCTACCCGTTTCCTCAACACTACCTGCCCCGCCACCAATTTTTGTATCATGTTGACATATACTCATAGGATGTTTTAGCACAGCAACAGGTGCTTCAGCCTATCTAATCCATGCCAACCCATCAAGTTTCCTCTCATGATCCACTACACCTCCAAACTTGGTGTCATCTTCAAATTGCTGATCCAGTTTACCACATTCTCATCCCGATTGTTGACATAGATGACAAATAACGGACCAGTACTGATTTTGTGGCACATCAGTAGTCACAAGCCTCTAGTCAAAGTAGTAAACATCTACAACCACTCTCTGGCTTCGTCCCCAAATCCAATGTCTCATCCAATTTACAACCTCATCTTAATGCCAAGCGATGATCCCTAACAGTCCCTGGCTATCGAAATATTCACATCTCCAGTCCCTTAGAATACCCTTCAAAAACTTTCCCACTATTGATGTCAGGCTCACCAGCCTATAAATTCCTAGCTTATTCTTAGCCAATTTTGTTCCATTGTTTGAGAAAAGCTCTTTCATCCAATCCTCTGGCACCTCACCTGTGGCTAAGGTTGCTTTAAATATCTCTGCTTGGGCTTGCCTCCCACAGGATCTGAGGGAACACCTTGTTAGGCCCCGGGGATTTATCCACCTTAATTTGCCTCAAGACAGCTAATACTTTCTCTGTATAGGACTCGTGACCTCATTGCTACATTACCTCACATCTATCGACTGTGTCCGTCTCCTAAGGAAATATAGATACAAAATCTCCATTTAAGATCTCCCCCATTTCTTTCAGCTCCATGCAAACCATTCTGATCTTCCAGAAGACCAATTTTGTCCCCTGCTCTCCTTTTGTTCTTAATATATCCATAGAAACCTTTTGGATTCTCCTTCATCTTGCCTGCTAGAGCAACCTCATGTCTTCTTTAAGTCTCCTTGATTTCCTCCTTAACTGTTCTCTTGCATTTGTTATACCCAAGTACCTTATTTGTTCCTACCTGCCTATATCTGCTACGTACCTCTTTCTTTTTCTTAACCAGGGCCTCAATATCTCTCGAAAACCAATGTTCCCCAAACCTGTTATCCTTGTCTTTTATTCTAACAGGAACATACAAACTCGGCACTCCCAAAATTTCCCTTTGAAGGACTCCCAATTACCAAGTACACCTTTGCCAGAAAACAACCTATCCTAATCCACACTTTCCAGATCCTTCCTGATACCAGCAAAATTGACCTTTCTCCAATTTAGAATCTCAACCTGAGGTCCAGACCTATTCTTTTCCTTGAAACTAATGGCATGATCACTAGTTGCAAAGTGTTCCCCTATACAAACTTCTGTCACCTGCCCTGATTTATTCTCTAATATGTGATCTAGCTTCACACTTTCTATTTGGGAATTCTATGCACCAATTAAGGAAATTTTCCTGAAGACATTTGACAAACTCTTTCTGCATCTTGACAGGGATTCATACTATAAAATGGCTGAATGGGAAGTTAAAATCACAACCTTACGTTCCATGCAACAGTCTGCATCTTTCTACAGATTTGCTGCTCAATATCCTGGGACTGTTGCCTAGTCTATAATACAATCCCAATAATATGGTCATCCCTTTCTTACTCCTCAGTTCTATCCAAAAAGCTTCACTTGACAAGCTCGCCAGTCTGTCCTGACTGCACTGCCGTGACATTTTCTGACTAGGAATTTTACCACTCTTCCTTTAATCCCGCCAGCTCTATCATGTCGGGGAAAAAAGCAGAATCCAGCACATTGAGCTGCCAGTCCTGCCCCTCCTGCAACCAAGCCTCACTAATGGCTACAATATCATAATTCCATGTGCTGATTCATTCCTTATATTGAAATATATACAGCTCAGAACATTAGTCCCATCATGCTCAACCTTTTGATTCCTTTCTTTGTATATAAACTTAACAATATCTTTCTCCATAACCACTCCACTATTTGTTCTGGCACTCTGGGTCCCATCCCCCTGCATCTCTAGTTTCAATCCCCCATGCAGCACTAACAAATATTCCCACTAGGTTATTAGTCTCCCTCCAGTTCAGGTGCAAGCTGTCCCTTCTGTACAGGACTTATCTTGCCTGGAAGAACCCAATGATCCTGCACAACTCCTTAGCCATGTGTTACACTGTATGATCTTCCCACTTCTGGCCTCACTAGCATGTGACATGGGTAGCAATTCTGGGATCACAACTCTGAAGGTCCTGGCACACAACTCTTGAACTCGCTTTGCAGGACCTTGTCACCCCTCCTATTCATGTCATTGGTACCAACGTGGACCATGACCTCTGACTACTTGCTCTTCCACTTAAAAATATTGTAGACTGGATCCAAGATGTCCCTGTTCTCATCCACAAAACTTTCTTTCTGTTCCCAAACCAACGAATCCCCTATCACTGCAGCTTGCCTCTTCTCCCACATTTCCCTTCTGAGCAACAAAACCAGACTCAGTGCCAGAGACTTGACCTCTGTAGTTTTCCTTTACTATGTCGCTCCCCCAACAGTATTAAAAAGCAGTGTATCTGTTGCTGAGGGGAACATCTATAGGAATACTCTGCACTGGCTTCCCACCCCTTCTGATGGTCACCCAGACACCTACATCTGCTGTTTGGGTGTAACTACCTCCCTGTATGTCCTGTCTATCAACCCCTCAACCTCCCAAATGATGCAGAGTTCATCCATTTCCAGCTCCAACTCTTTAGCACGGGCTGTTGGAAGCTACTGCGCTAAATGCACTTCTTGCAGGTATAGTCATCAGGGACACTGGAGGTGCATGAGGAGCATTCCAGGATCCTGCCTGACATCCCCACTGCTTTAAATGTTCAATACGAAAATAATTATAACTTAATAATAACTTTCTTGATAGTAAGACCTTACAGGACAGATGAACATGAAGAGTAAAATGATGCAATCGAAATGAACCAATTGTGCAAATCAATAGATTTTTGAACAGGTGAGGGAATAAATAGTTCCCTCACATTAAGGAATATGGAATATTTAAATACTGATGCTTTGAGATTATTATATATTCTAAATGATGCACAATAATGTCTTTAATACAACAGCAACTGCATGACAAACAGATATTACCAGAACACATTGAAACACACACAATTGCTTTTCTGGAAACTGCTAGAATGAGCATTTTTGTTCTAGAAACAATTAAATAGCAACAGTGAGACACAGGTTATTCCCCTTCCAATCAGTAGGTGTTGGAAAATGTGGAATGAGCTGCCAGTGGAAGTGGTGGATGCAAGTAATTGTAATATTTGAGAAGTTTGGGAAGGTACAATACATGGATGAGAGAGTTAATGGAGGCTATGGTACAGTTGTTTGTGGATGGGACTAGGCTGAATATTACAGTGGCATAGACCAGATGAGCCAAAGAGTCTATTTCTGCACTGTAGTGCTCTATAACTAAAATATCCCACAAATAGTTTTTAATCTTCTTGATAGATTTTGCTTAACACTGAAGCCAGATAGCTTTATTTCAGAATTAAATTTTAAAAATGCAGACGCTAGAAACTTGAAATCAAAAAAATCGTTCAACCATTTATTGTTCCTCTGTTGTTAATCTCAATTTATACACCAGAAAGTGACAATAACCATTAACAAGATATCATTACAAAATGTAGTTTCTCCTTAGAATAACTGTAAAAATAACATAGTTCCTTAATAAAGCTACTGTACAGCAAACTGATCATTTTTTTTATTGATCAATGCTGGAATTTTGACAAAATTGATTATTCTGGTGAAAAAGGGGTGCAAACATCGACACCTATCAATAATTTGTCTAAGTATACATGAAATTTCTTGAACAAATGTGCAATGAGTAGTTAAAATGTAACCATTAATGACAAAAAAAATGGAAAGACTAAGGTGGCCTCAGGGAAAACTAATACTATCAAGACACTCAACCAGAGCATTAAATTATATTCATGTCAATTTAAGATAGATACTCAAGCCACTCATACTTTAGCCAGATACATCCTTCCAATCATTTAGTAAAATTTTATATATACAATACTGTGCACATGCTAGGGTACCCAAGTCTTTTGCACAGTACTGTAGCTATTTTATGTATTGCACTGTACTGTTGCCATAATTTTTTTTTGGACAAATGTGAGTGATGATGATAAACTTGATTCTGATGCCGGTTTCTATTGTGGACTGAGAGTGGGAAAGGAAAAGGGAGAGGGGAGAGGGCAGGAAGCAGAGAGACGCTCTGGAATGATCAATAAACCAATTGTTTGGAATTAAATGACCTTCCCTGGTGTCCCAGGGATGTGTAAGTCTGCACTTTTGCCACCTCACCTCCTCCCACAGCACTCCTCTACCACCTGTCCAACACCCTTCCTGTGGTGCTCCACTCAGTATTCCCAGCATTGTTTGCGTATATATATATATGCGTATGTATGTATGTATGTGTATGTGTGTGCGTGTGTGTGTATATATATATATATATATATATATATATATATATATATATATACACATACACACACACACACACAGACTCAGACTTTTGCACATTACTGTATAAAATGTGTACATATGAACATTTTTATTTAGCATGGTCACAGGCCCTTCCAGTCCAATGAGCTCGCACCACTCAATTACACATATGACCAATTAACCGTTTCACTGAACACCTATGCTCTGTCCGCCAGAGAAAGCAGGATCTCCCAGTGGCCACACATTTTAATTCCATGTCCCATTCCCATTCTGATACATCTATCCATGGCCTCCTCTACTGTCAAGATGAAGCCACACTCAGGTTGGAGGAACAACACCTTATATACGGGCTGGGTAGCCTCCAACCTGATGGCATGAACATTGACTTCTTTAACTTCCGTTAATGCCCCCCCTCCCCTTCTCACCCCATCCCTGATATATTTAGCTTTTTTTTCTTTCTCTCTCTGCCCATCACTCTGCCTGTTCTCCATCTCCCTCTGGTGCTCCCCTCCTCCTTTCTTTCTCCCTAGGCCTCCCGTCCCATGATCCTTTCCCTTCTCTAGCTCTGTATCCCTTTTGCTAATCACCTTTTCGGCTCTCAGCTTCACCCCACCCCCTCCGGTCTTCTCCTATCATTTCGCATTTTCCCCTCCGCCTCCTACTTTCAAATCTCTTACTATCTTTCCTTTCAGTTAGTCCTGGCGAAGGGTCTCGGCCCGAAACATCGACAGCGCTTCTCCCTATAGATGCTGCCTGGCCTGCTGTGTTCCACCAGCATTTTGTGTGTGTTGACCAATTAACCTGCTAACCTGTATGTCTTTGCAACATGGGAGGAAACCAGCGAACCTAGAGGAAACCAACACAGTCACATGAAGAACATACAAACTCCTTATAGACAGCCGTGGAAATTGAACCCAGTGACGTTACCATACCGACCCTCGTTTTGATGCTGGGGTTCCTTATCTTGTAAATGAAATCTTATACATCAGTGACCAGGGTTCAATTCCCACTGCTGTCTGTAATAAGTTATTATACATCAATAATTTTATTAACTAATGGTGATTCAGGTATAGGGAAAAAAGAACAATACACTCATTGATAAGGAAGTGGAATAGCATATCAATAAAACATACTCATAATAGTGCCACCACTTTGAAGACCACACGAGAATATAATCAATGGTTTTATAAATTCCTGTGAGAGGTGGGATTATACTACTCTTTCACAATTTTCACACATTTCCACCAGAACTATGGATATCATGTTCTTCAGATCTTATCAGCAAACAGATTAGATACTCATTCACAACATCAATCAACCTAGATTCCTTAAAACTTATTAAAACTATTAAGATCAGGTTATGAATGGTAAACAAATCTGATTCCATCAGTTGCACAACTATGCCCAGTGCCTTTCCCCAAGCATGGGAACGGTTTGAACAAAAGTGATCAGTAAAATCTTAAATAGAAAAGAACCAAAGCAATCCTGGTTTTTCAATCTCGCCATTAGAGCCCTTGCATCTTATTTGACTATTTGGACTGCATTTTTTTCTAACTGTAACACTACACAGTCTACAAAGTTATTACACATGTTTTTCCTTTTGTACTTATATGAAATGAACCGTCAGGATTTCTTGTTGCATGAACTATCTGCAACAGTTTTCACTGTATCTTGGTATATGTGACAATAATAAACTGATTAAATACAAAAAAAAGCTAAGCACATTTGATGGGTAGGTGCAAAAGTAAATTAGTTCAAGCAATTATGGTCAGATTAGTTATTAGCATTATTAGACCTAGGCACAAAAACTAAATCCAATAGGAAGTGTCAGAAGCATTCTTTACCTATTAATTTTGGTCTTCTCTTTGGAAGGAAGAAAGAATGGGATAACTACACAATTTCACTAAAAAATCTAAAGATCATCAATTTAAGCTGAGGGCTTTTGAAATTGGATGGTTCATTGGTGCACAAACTGCTAGAAGAGGCGTAAGTAAATTGAATAATTGGAATCTCATCTTATATTGCACCAACAAAATAATGTTCTATTTAAATTTGGCATTTTAGAAGACATGCTGAGGACAGTCGTTTTCGACCCAACAGTGAACTGCAGACACAACTGTCCTCTGTAGAAAAATTGTTTATTATTTGTATTTTATTTAGAATAACAGCAGTAACAGGGTCTTTCAGCCCAACAATTTATGCTGTTCAATTATGTCTTTTGAATGTGAAAAGAAACCCGCGTGGTCTCGGGTAGAGCATACAAACTCGTTACAGACAGCAACAAAGTTGAACTTGGGTTGCTGGGGCTCTAAATAGTGTTACGTTTGCCGCTACATTACAGTGTTGCTTATTAAAGTCATAAAAAGATCAACTGCACACAAACCCACATTCTTTTCCAACAGGTGTGGTCCATAATACTATTTCAGCCACATAACTAATCACTTTTTCCACCATATTACTAACACTAGCTCCAGCTATACTGTTGTCCCAGATTTCCAATCTACAATTAACACTTGGCTCCAGAACCTACTCATGTCCATGACACACATTTCCCCACCTCTGGGCCAGCGAAACACCAGAACCACAGTCCCACCACTCACCTGACTCCTGAGTTTGGCTGCACGGATTCACCTACCCATTCTCTGGCCAACACACCTACCCCATTCCAAATATGCTCCTGACCCCCCCCACACACACACCTGCCACACTCCCAGTTCAGCCATGTATCTGCCCAGGTTTCTAACACTTGGGCACATAAGTAGGAGCTCTGTCTCCCACTGCACACCTGAATTCTGTTTGTGGCAAATTACCGAAAAACATAGCCCAGATGAGACCAGCACATAATAAAATGTGAATGGAGACCATCCTTAAATTCATTTGGGTAGAAGCTGATGAATACCACAAGTCATAATGGAGCAACAAATCCAATAAAACGTTGAATTAATACTCTCATGCAAACAGAATGGTAATTTAAGGCAACAATATTGAAACTAGACTGCAACTACACCGTGAATATTGTTTAGTTCTAATCACCAACCATAGGAAGATAAAGAAATCCTGATTTAACTGGTAAAGCTGATTCTGGACTTGAGTTAAAAATTTAGAAATTAGAAATACTCGCATTTCATTTAGACTTGAGATAACAAGCAACTACGTTCTTTAAGCATGGACCTAACGTTGATAATGATTACAACATATTGCTTTGTTAATGATTAGCATACTTTTTGAATAAGCAAAACATTGGTGCAATACAATTCCAAATTTTGTCTCGCTAAGGAAGTTAATTGATAACTCATGTGTGGTCCAATTACTTTTTAGGACAGTATAAAGTTGAATTAAAATTATAGATATATTGCTATAACATGTGAACATGTGGAATAAAATGCAATTTGGAACTGGCTTACCAGTCTCAATTTAAAAATAAATTGTGTACACCATGTGCTGCACATTAGGTTCTAATATCCAAGTATCATAGACACCATTAGAAAAACTTGGTAAGTTAACATGAAGTTACTTGTATTGCCTGCAAAACGAAATATTTATTAATTGGTTTCTGCACATGAGAAGTTAGATACTTGACTAAAATTTTGAATTGCAGTCCATATACACAAAAATATTAACACTAAATGCAAGTGTAGATACAAAACAAGATTTACTTTAAAACAATCAGGCCTTTAAGGTATATTGGAGGTAGAAACATCATTACGAGATTGAATTCTAAAATGCCTGTCAAAATAAACAATTCAAGGACAAAATATTAATTCTCTTAGACTCAAGATGGGTTTGTTCGATAGTCATTACCATTGCCTGCAACCCTCCAAAATGTCAGCCTTTCTATTGAAGTCCCTATCCACCTTTGTCTAAACAATATAAATTATACTCCTAACAAATGCAAATGTATCTTAACTACCTTCTTTGAATGCTACTTACAATAGCCCGAGCTCTGGAGCCAATAAGGCTGTATACAGAAGTGTAATAGATCAGCTGGTTGAGCGGTGTTGCAAGAACAACCTTACACTCAAGGTTAAGCAAGATCCAGGAACTGACTGTGGACTTCAAAAGTGGAAGTCAGGAGAACACACACAAAGTACTCATGAAGGGAGCAGCAGTGGAAAGAGCCGCTTCAAGTTCCTGGGCACCAACATCTCAAACATCTACTATTGGCCCAACACAAAGACACAAATCACAAAGCAAGGGGCACCAATCAGTATGTGCGGTTGGGAGACTGTAGGTCTGACACGGTGGTCAGCAGCACAGGGGCGCCGCAGGGAACCGTACTCTCTCCGGTCCTGTTCACCCTGTACACATCAGACTTCCAATATAACTCGGAGTCCTGCCATGTGCAGAAGTTCGCTGATGACACGGCCATAGTGGGGTGTGTCAGGAATGGACAGGAGGAGGAGTATAGGAAACTGATACAGGACTTTGTGATATGGTGCAACTCAAACTACCTGCGTCTCAATATCACCAAGACCAAGGAGATGGTGGTGGACTTTAGGAGATCTAGGCCTCATATGGAGCCAGTGATCATTAATGGAGAATGTGTGGAGCAGGTTAAGACCTACAAGTATCTGGGAGTACAGTTAGACGAGAAGCTAGACTGGACTGCCAACACAGATGCCTTGTGCAGGAAGGCACAGAGTCGACTGTACTTCCTAAGAAGGTTGGCGTCATTCAATGTCTGTAGTGAGATGCTGAAGATGTTCTGTAGGTCATTTGTGGAGAGCGCCCTCTTCTTTGTGGTGGCGTGTTGGGGAGGAAGCATTAAGAAGAGGGACGCCTCACGTCTTAATAAGCTGGTAAGGAAGGCGGGCTCTGTCGTGGGCAAAGTACTGGAGAGTTTAACATCGGTAGCTGAGCGAAGGGCGCTGAGTAGGCTACGGTCAATTATGGATAACTCTGAACATCCTCTACATAGCACCATCCAGAGACAGAGAAGCAGTTTCAGCGACAGGTTACTATCGATGCAATGCTCCTCAGACAGGATGAAGAGGTCAATACTCCCCAATGCCATTAGGCTTTACAATTCTACCGCCAGGACTTAAGAACTTTTTAAAAGCTATTAGTAATGCTTTTTGAGATAGTGATTTAGATGCATATCATATTTTTTACTGAGTTAAGTATTGTATGTAATTAGTTTTGCTACAACAAGTGTATGGGACATTGGAAAAAAAGTTGAATTTCCCCATGGGGATGAATAAAGTATCTATCTATCTATCTATCTATTAAAGACCCTCATCAACCAGGTCATACTCCCATCATGTAACCACTATCAGGCAGGAGGTACAGGGGCCTGCAGCCCAACATTCAAAGGCTTAAGAACAGTTTCTTACCTTCCGCAATCAGATTTCTGAAAGGTCCAAGAACCCACGGACACTAACACTACTAATTTTGAACTATTTTCTAATTATGCTAATTTTTTATGGCTTGCACTGTACTGCTGCTGCAAAACAAATTTCACGTCAGTGATAATAAATCTGATTCTGAAAATGTAAACAGTAGGCACTACCTGATAAACACCACTTAAAAATAAACATGTTGAGCAAGCAAATGAGGCACAGCTGAAGTACTATCTAAACGCAAATGAGTAACAAATCATTATTAAATACTTTGCCCTCTTGATATGGGAATGTGAGGGTTATGAGATTCTATATAGTCATAATCTAATACAAATTGGTGTTTTCAGGTACAAGAGAGGAAACAATGATTTTGTAATAAAAGTGAAATGCAAAAAGATAAACTTTATAATACCTGTATTTACTGAACAATAGCTGCATTTAATTCTGTACAACTGTTAATCTTAACTGTTATGCAGGCCTGCAAGGCATGTATTCAATGCCAAGAAAGCATTTTGGTTGCTAGATGTTTGTTGTGATTGAGAAGACTGCCTTTTTCCAAGATGTATTAACATTTTTCACTATCACTGAACATGCACCGTTATTAAAAAAAAACCATAGAAAATATTTCTTAGAAGGGTGGAAGTTTAATATCCACTTAGTGTTTGGGGAGGCGAGGTGGGGAAGATCACATCTTCTGCTTCCAACCATGAGAACGGAATCGAACAGCAGAGGAACAGGGCTGAATGTTTTTGGAACATGATCTTTGCTGACGAAATTCCAAAATTAATCTCATCTATCTGGACATTACTCTATTCTGTCTGTTCATATTTGTCTAAGTGTCTTCAAAACATTACCTCACCATTTCTTTTCTTTCTCCACAACATATTTAAAAAATATATATACATGTAACAATACATACACATATAGTGGATTCTGGTTAATTGGGCTATCGGTTAATCAGGGCAGCTGTGTATTTGGGGCAACTTTTAAAGAACAAAACACAAATCAAGAAAATAACTCCCTTGTTTATTTGGAAGACTATGCTGCTTAATTGGGGCAGGAGATGGTGAGCTGGACACTACATTGTACTTCGAGTGAACAGTTGCGTCAGTTGCATGCGCTTATGTTATATTATCCAATTGGGCCAATGGACACCAATTCAAAGAACAGTGACTCTTGATAATTGTTTAAAATTTTGACTTGAAATTTTAGGCCCTTGCCAAGATTTGACGCCAGCTGCAAAAATTACCCTACTGGACCAAATTAAAACCCATCCACCTAACACCACTCATCGTCAGCTGGAACAGACAACTGGAGTGCCAAATTCCACAACTGCATGCTTGATATATCAACAAGATAAACAGTAAGAGTATGCATTATGCAAAGGACAATGGGAAACATTTCAAAAATGAAAGTGTGAAGGAAGAAGCACTCTTCCTACAAGTTTCCATTGTAACTGTGTGTGTCAGTAGACCATGTTAAAAATACAAGTCAAAGAAGCTAGCCAAGAAGCTCCATTGCGAAGATTTTAAAGCAACAGATGGTTGATTGTTTCAATGGAAATGTAGGTACCACATTAAATTCAAGAGAGCGCATGACGAGAAAGGTAGTGCTGATGCTCTATGTGCATAAACATGGAAATCCCCAACTTGCTTTAAAAGTTTTGTGCAGATGATATCTACAATGCTGATGAAACAGCCCTATTTTAAATTGTGCCACATCGGTTGGTTCCCTTTACTTTAAACACGCAACACTATAAGATTCAAAGAAAGCAATGGATCGCATAACTATGTAGTGTTGTTCAAATAAGTTAGGAACTGATAAAAATAAATTGTTGCTTATTGGGAAAAGTGTTAAACCTCAATACTTTAAAGGGCTAAGAATTGATATTTACCAATCAACTATAATGTCAATTAAGAATTTGTGGACAACTTCTGAAATTTAAGAAATGGCTGATGAGTTGTAATACAACAGAAATCAAGCAAAATTCTTCTGCTTGTTGTCAATTCTGCAGCACACCCTGATGCAAAATGTTTGAGAAACATCCAACACGAATTTCTGCTGGTGAATGCAACATCCTTGGCTCACCCAATGGATATGGCAAGGACTGACAGTTGATGAGAAATAAGCAACCCAATTCAGAACTGTTGTCCTCACTGCAGTTCCAAGCATTCAGGCTAGGAAATGTGAAAATGGCTGGAGGAAAAATGAAACAATGTGACTAATTAAACAAGTTAGGAACAACACAGCATTTGAAGGAGTCAACAATCATCTTGAATGTTACAATGAAAATGAAAATTTGGGGGATGCAATTGTCAAAAGCATTGTACCTAAACACCAAGGCAGGGAATATGAAGATGAGGAAAGTGGTGAGAATGATACAATTGAGCCTGAGCTGGTGACTACACAGGGAAATTTATTGTTTGATTCTGACATTACTTCATACAGGAAGGCAATGAAAGTGTCTGCACAGATCTTGGTCAGTTATAGTCGAAAGAACTCACCAGTGAACACTCGAATTCCTTTCAGTAACCATCATGAATTAAAACACAGTTTTAAAGTACTGTAGTAATATTGGTTGCGTTCTAATTTGTTCTGCATTTCATTTAAATATACATTCTTTTTGCTCAGTTTTTCTCTTTTTATACCTTTTTAACTATTTCCATGAAACTTTGGATAATTGGGACAGCTGCTTAATTGGATAAAAATAAACTGGCCCTGATGTGTCCAAATTAACCAGGATCTACTGTATATGCAGCACAATGGCACTGGGAATACAGTGATATTTTGTGGGCAGCTCATAAAACTTCCAGATACGTTTCATCTAAACTATATCACTGCAATTTGCAGACTATAATTCCACTTTAAGAAATGTACTTTTGAACCGTCTGAATGAACTAGCGATTTTACAATCCCCTAACGGATGATAGACTTGACGGAAATACAAGGACGGCACCTTCACGAGGGCGAAGGTCGGCCATTGCTGAAGAGAGGGAGGAGGGGAGGACTTGAAGCCAGCCTAAAGAGTCAGGATGTAAAACTTCCTCTACCTAGTATTGTATTTTCTAATATGATACTAGGTCTCACTGGAGAACAAAACAGAACTTTATGTCAGATGCTGTTTCAGATGGAACAGAGGGATTGCTGTATTGTGTTTTTTTTAAATGGAGACATGGCTCACTTCAGACATGCTTGATATAGCAGTAATACTCGGGGGCTTCTCGATTCACTGGATGGATCGAACTGCTGACTCAGAGAAAGCAGAGGTGGGGTCTGTGTTTCATGATAAACTCTTGGTAGCACTCATTCACAGTAGTCTTGTCACTCTCTCGCTCTCCCCAGCATGGAACGTCTAATGAGCAAGTGTCTGCTCTACTTACCGAGAAATCCCCTCTGTGATCCTAACCCACAATTTACATACTGCCAATGGTAGATGTTAAGAAAGCACTCAATGTATTGAACGTCATGATTAGCAAACAAGAATTAGCCTACCCCAATGCCTTTCACATTATTGCGGGGGACTTGCTTGCTTGAATAAATCTCTGTCCAACTATCACCAACATATTATCTGCAGCACCACTATTAACACTATGATCAAGAACACCTACTGTTCCATCCCTAGACTGCATTATGAGAAATCTGATCATGTCTGTCCTCCTCCTACCGGAATACAGACAAAGGCTAAAGAGGCAAGGACAACAATAAAGTGGTCGTGGGAGGCAGAAAAGTAGTTATAGGGTTGTTTCAAGTCAGTAGACTGGGCCACATTTAAGGACTCAGAATCTGAACAAATACGCAACTGTTGTCATGGACTTTACATCTCACGTGCGAAGTGACAATCCCAGAAGGATGAATGACAGCTGAGGCAGAGCTTAGATGCTATTACCTTCTACAAAATAAAACCAGGTGACATAAGACAATAAGATTTTGCTACCAGATGAGCTCGACGCCTTTTAAATTAGTTTTGACCAACAGAAGATCGAGGCACCTTCACGATTTCTCACAGCCCCAAATGACCATGTGGTTTCAGTCTCTGAAGGTGATACGAGAACATCCTCCAGGAAGTTAAACCCATTTAAAGCAACTGCCAAGTACAACAGACCTGTGTCAATCAACTGACTGAAGTATTTACCGATATCGTTAACCTCTTGCTTCACAGTCTAAGGAACCCACCTGCTTCAAGCAGGCTTCAATGAGACACTGAAGGGATCTGAGAGGCTGGTAATGAAACACATCAGCTCCTGCCTGAGAAATGACTTGGAGCAGATCCAATTTACCTACCGCCATAACAGGTCAACAGTAGGTTTCATTGGCGCTTCACTCAATCCCAGAACATCCAGGTATTCAAGATGCATACATCAGGATGCTCTCCTTCAAATGCAGCTCAGCATTCAACATCATTCCATCAAAACTAATCAGCTGCAAGACCTCTTAGCTTTCTGCTCTACTGGCTTTATACTTACGACTGTGAAGCTAAGTACAGTTTCAATGCCATATTTTAAGTTCGCTGAAATTAAGGATCTGTCCTGTATCCAGCATGCAAGTACCAATCTAAAGGCGGCATGGCAGCACCTCTACTTTATTTGATATTTACCAATATTCAATGCATCATATATATAGCTCAAAATAATTTTTTTTACTCAATGGCCACTTTATTGGGTACCGCTGTGGGTCTTCTGCTGCTGTAGCACTTTCACTTCAAGGTTTGACATGTTGTGCATTCACAGCTGCTCTTCTGCACACAACTGTTATGTTTATTTGAGTTACTGTCACCTTCCAGTCAGGTTAAATCTGTATGGTCATTCTCCTCTGACCTCTCATTAACTGGTGATTTGCCACAGAACTGCTGATGATTAGATGCTTTTTGTTCTCCATACCATTTTCTGTAAACTCTGGAGACTTGTGTGCGAAAAATCCCAGGAGATCAGCAGTTTCTCAGAGGCTCAAACAACCATGTTGAGCATCAACAATAATTCCAGGGTCATTCATTTACATCACATTTCTTCCCCATTCTGATGTTTGGTCTGAGTAACAAATGAATCTCTTGACCAATATCTACATTAGGCTGCTGTTTGTTGATTACAACTCAGCATTCAACAACTCAGAAACCTCCTTTTATAACTGGGTCCTGTAATTTCTCAAAACGAAACCATATTTAGCGCCGATCAAGAATAACATCTCTTCCTTGCTGACAAACCACACCAGTGCACTACAAAGATCCATGCTTCGCCCACTGCTCTCCTCTCTCTACACCCATGACTGTGGCAAAGCATATACAGATTGCCAATGACACAGCTGTTGTTGGCAGAATTTCATACAGCAACGAGGAAGTGTAGAGGAGTGAGAAAGATCAGTTGGTTGATGGCGTCATAAAAACATATTTATCTCAACATCAGTAAGACTAAGGAATTGATTATGCACTTCAGGAAGGTGAAGTTGAGGGAATACACACTAGTCCTCATGGAGAGTTCAGCACTGGTAAGGGTAAGCAGTTTCAAGTTCTTGGATGTCAACATCTCTGAACATCTATCCTGGGCCCAATAACCTGATGTAATTACAAAAAATGGAATGACAGAGGTTATATTTCTTCAGGGATTTCAGGAGATTTGGTAAGTTACCAAAGACTAGGAAATTCTTACAGATGTACCATGGAGAGTATTTTAACTGGTTGCATCACCATTGTAAAAGCTGCAGAAAGTTGCACACTCAGTGAGCTCCATGACAGCTGCTGGCCTCCATGTACACTACCTCAGCACTTTTTTTTGCTCTTTCCATTATTTAAAAATTTATATAATTATGTATTGCACTGTAATGCTGCCACAAAACTACACATTTTACAACATATGCCAGTGATATTAAACCTGATTCTGATTCCATTATTGCAAATAAATTCTTTGTTTTTCGTAATTCCTCAACCCTGGTGTGGCTCATTAGAGCCATGTGCCTACCTTTCCTGCCACATCATGAAACTGGCCAAATTCAAAACCTGTTGGCAGAATGATGGGATTGAGTGGTGAAGAGAAAGGTTGTTTTCAAAGTTCAAAGTAAATTTAATATCAAAGTACAGTTGCAAAAAAAATTGTTAACCCTTTGCAATTACCCAGTTTTCTGCATTAATTACTCAAAATGCAGTCTAATCTTTTCTTAGTTACAGTAAAAGACAAAAGATAAACTAATAACACAAAAAATTGTACCTCTCATCAATACTGAGTATAACCATTTAAACAATCACAGTCTAGGTTCAAAGACGTACGTGAACTTCTGGGGTAATGCCTTCTACAAAGCTATTTGGAGTCAGGTGTTCCAATCAATGAGATTACAGGTGTGGGTTGTAAAGATACCCCGCCCTATAAAAAGGACACACAAAATCAGGTTACTGTCAGAGTCTACTCTTCAAGAAAGATCTGTTTATGTGCATCATGCCTCAAAATAACAACTTTCAGAAGAATTGTAGAGATGCACAAAGCTGGAAAAGGCCATAAAAGCATTTCAAAAGACCTGTGGACTGATGAACACTCAGTAAGAGAAACTGTCAATAAATGGAGGAAATTCAATACTGTTGCTGCTCTCCCCAGGAGTGGGTGCCCTGCAAAGATCACAACAATGTGCAATGCTGAAGGAGGGTAAAAAGAACCCAAAAGAGAAAAGAACAAAAGACCTGCAGAAATTTCTAGAACTTGCTAAAGGTTTCTGTTCATTTGCCCACTGTAAGAAAAACGTTGAACAAGAATGGTGCTCATTGAGGAACACCACAGACGAAACCAGAGTTCTCCCAAAAAAAACCACAACTTTGCCACGTGTCTCAAGTTCGCAAAAGACCACCTGCATGTTCCAAAATACCTCTGGTACAATGTTCTATGGAATAAAAGTTGAACTTTTGAAAAACAGAAATGCACACCACAATGTTTGGAGGAAAGGGGCACTGCACACCAACACCAAAACCTTATTCCAACTATGAAGCATGGTGGAAAGAGCATCATGGTTTGGGGCTGTTTTGCTGCCTCAGGGTCTAGATAGTTTACAATCGTTGAAGGAGCAAAGGATTCAAAACCGTATCAAGACACTTTATAGGAGAATGTCGGGGTAGCAGTCCGACACCTGAGGCTTAATAGAAGTTGGATGATGCAACTAGACAATGATCCAAAAGATGAGTAAATCAACAACAGAATGGTTTAAAAAGAAGAAAATTCATGTTTTGAAGTGGCCAAGCCAGAGATGCTCATGCAAGGTGTCCCAGAAATATTGATCAACTGAAACAGATGAGTATGGAGGAATGGTCTAAAATTCCTCTTCACCGCTATGCAAGTCTGATCAGCAGCTACAGGAAATGCTTGGGGGAGGTTATTGCTACTAAAGGAGGTTCTACCAGTTATTAAATACAAGGGCTCACATACTTTATCCTGCTTGGACTGTGGATTATTAAACAATGAGTTCAATTAAGACATGAAAAGTACAATTACTTGTGTTTTATTTGTTTAGGCAGATTTTGTTTGCCTATTATTGTAATTTTGATGAAGATCAGACCACATTTTATGAGTAATTAATGCAGAAAACCAGGTAATCACAAAGGGTTCACAAACTTTTTCTTGCAACTGTACATGTATGTCACCATACACTACCCAGAGATTCTTTTCTTGTATGCATTCACATACAATCTTGGAATGGAGGCACAACAGTGGCTATATTTCATTTGGAATTTGAGAAAATTTGGTTTGTCAAAAACACTCGAAAATTTCTACAGATTTACTGCATCACTGTGTGGTGGGGGGGGGGGGGGGGCGACTGCACAGGATCAAAGCAAGCTGTAGAAAATTGTAAACATAGTCTGCTTCAACATGAGCATTAGCTTCCATAGTATCCAGGACACCTTCAAGGAGCAATGCCTCTAAAAGGCAGCAGCCATCATTAAGGACCCCATCATTCAGGTGATGCCTTGTTCTTATTGCTACCATAAGGAAGGAGGTACAGAGTGTGAAGGTACACACTCAATGATTCAGGAACACCTTCCTTTCTGCCATCTGATTTCTGAATGGAACCGAACCCATGAACTATATATATATATATATATAGACACACACACACACGCACAGAGTTAAATTAAAGCTGATTTTGAGGGATGATTTAATTAAGTCGTTTAAATTTATGGAGGGTGTAGATAAATAGGAAGCATCTTTTACTCTTAGCAAAGAATTAAAAAAATCATCGACATAAGATCAAAAGCAACTGTTAACAGTAGTATTAAAGATACAGAGTTGGAGAATGAAAACATTTTACAGCCTGGAGGATGGTAGCAGTCTGGAGCCTGCCTAAAATGGTGGTGGATGCTGAAACATTCAATAGACAATAGACAGTAGGTGCAGGAGTAGGCCACTCAGCCCTTCTAGCCAGCACTGCCATTTACTGTGATCATGGCTGATCATACACAATCAGTACCCCGTTCCTAATTCATCACATTTAAAAATACTTGGATGTGTTCTTGAACAGCCACATATTTGGAAATAAAGAATGAAGCCTTTTTCCCTCCCAATAACACAAAAGATGGGCTAAGTGACTTCTTTGGTGTCAGACTCAATGATAATCCCTTCTCAAAGTTCCTGTCTTAATAATTATGTTCCAACCTGTAGAGTTCTCTTTGATCTACACTTACCTTTTGAGCTAGAACACTAACAATCAGATCTCTTGAATGTATCTGTCACCTTCATATTCAACTATTTCAATGCATTCCTGGCTGCAAGCTGAATATTTGAAGTGCTATCTGTAATTCGTGGTTCATCAAGGGGCATTCAAGTAACTAACATCTCATTTGCTGAAATTCAGTCCCCACCACATAAGGAGAATATACCCATTTCTCATTACTACCATCAGAGAGAAGCCACAGAGGCCTGAAACTCAAACACTTAAGAGCAGCTTCTTCCCCTCCTCCATCTGATTTTAATTTTAATTTTAATACCTAATTTTAATACATATTGTTATTATAATTTAAGAGTATGTTTTATGTATTACACTGTACTGAGGCTGAAATGCAACTAATTTCACAACATATAGTACCTATAAAAAGTACCCCTCCTTGGAAGTTTTCATGTTTTACAACAATGAATCACAGTGGATTTAATTTGGCTATTTTTACACTGATCAACAGAAAAAATTTCTTTTGTGTCAAAGTGAATACAGATCTCTACGAAGTGATCTAAATTTATTACAAATATAAAACACAAAATAATTGATTGCAAACTATCCACCCCCTTCAATATGACACACCAAATCATCACTGGTGCAGCCAATTGGTTTTAAAGTCATATAATTAGTTAAATGGAGATCTGTTTTTGGAGACCTGTCAAGGTGTTTTGATCGATTTTGACAGGAGATGGATACAAAATAATTTCCAAATCGCTGAATATCCCTTGGAGTACAGTAAAGTCAGTTAAGAAATAGAAAGAATATGGCACAGCTGTAAATCTGCTTAGAGCAGGCAGTACTCAAAAGCTGAGTGACCATGCACTAGTTAAGGAGGCCACCAAGAGACCTATGACTACTCTGGAGAAGTGGCTGAAATGGGAGGGACTGCACGTACAACTGTTGCCTGGTTGCTTCACCAGTCACAGCTTTATGGGACATGGCAAAGAGAAAGTTGCTGTTGAAAAAAGCTCATGAAATCTCAGTTAGTTTGCCAGAAGGCATGTGGGAGACTCTGAAGTCAGCTGGAAGAAGGTTCCATGGTCTAACCAAATTTGATCTTTCTGGCGATTAGACTAAATGCCATGTTTGGCATAAGCTAAACACTGCACATCAATGACACACCATCCCCACAGTGAAGCATGATGATGGCTGCATCATGTTGTGCAGTTGCTTCACTGCAGCACGTCATGGAAGACTTGTGAATGTGTAAGGTAAAATGAATGCAGCAAAATACAGCGGAATACTGGAGGAAAACCTGATGCAGTCTGCAAGCTTGGGTGAAGATTTGTTCTCCAGAAAGACAACGACTCCAAGCATAAAGCCAAAGCTACACAGAAATGGCTTAAAAACAAAGTTAATGTCCCGGGATGGCCAAGTCAGAGTCCAGAGCTCAACTCAACTGAGAATTTGTGGCCGGACTTGAAAAGGGCTGTTCACACACAATCTCAATGCAATCTGACAGAGCTTGAGCAGTTCTGTAAAGAATGGGGAAAATTTGCACTGTCCAGATGTGCAAAACTGATGGAGACCTATCCACACAGACTCAAGGCTGTAATGGCTGACAAAGGTACTAAATACTGACTGAAGGGGGTGAATACTTATGCAATTAATTATTTTGTGTTTTATATTCGCAATTCATTTCGATCGCTTTGTAGAGATTTGTTTCATTTTAAAAAGTCTTTTTCTGTTGATAAGCATCAAAAAAGCCAAATTAAATCCACAGTGATTCAATGTTGTAAAGTAATAAAACATGAAAACTTCCAATGGAGGTAAATATTTTTTTTAAATAAGCACGTTATGTCAGTGATATTAAACCTAATTCTGAATCCTCACCCTGCATTCTTTTTTGAAGCATGCACTAAAAACTCCAACTTAGCTTTCAGTCAACATTAAAAGATGTTTACGTTTCATCTTGGCAGGGGTATTTAATATCATTTCCTTTGCATTTCTTCCCCTTACTTTGTCAGTACTCAAACTTTTGAAACTTCTCCCCACGGATCAATAGTTGCACACATTTTCCCAGGGAGGAAATGATTAATATGGAGGGGGCATAATTTTAGGGTGATTGGAGGAAAGTTGGGGGGGGGAGGGGGAAAAATGTCAGAGGCAGGGTTTTTATTTTAAAAACACACAGAAAGGTGCAGTGATGGCTGCACAAATGTTCTTATTAGGGGTGGTGAAGGCAGATATATTAAGGATATTTAAGAAACTTAAATGGATGACTGATAGAAAAATGGAGGCCTATGTAGTAGTGAAAGGTGAGTTTGATCTCAAGAGAAGGTTATAAGGTCGAAACAACATTATGGGCCAAAGGACCTGTACAGTGCTGTACTGTTCTGTTCTATGTTTATTACACAAAGAGGATTGAGTAAGTAAACTTGGTATATCCAAGGTCAAGTTAGGACTTAAATGATTTCACATGCCCTTTCACAAAACAGGCAGGGAAAATGCTCCCACATTTGACTTGGAGCCAGGATTGCCACTGTTAGCCAAGGACAGGATCAGCAACTAGAGCCAAGGGAAATAGCCAAACATTCTTAACTTAAATTTCAGGCTTAGACAAGTATCAGCCAGTTGGGTGAGATACCAGAGAATAACTGGAACACTTTTGTCGTAAGAGACAACCTACAGCTAGAGTGAGGGGATAAAACAACAGGATTTGCCAATTTTAAAAGAAACATTAAATTTCTTGTTACTGGACAATTGTACAGGTCAATTTATATAGATTCAAACTGCTGATTACTGCATTAGCAGAACAAAACATGAATGAAACACCTCATGAATCTATTTACCCAAAACTCACTAAATTATCTACTTAAAGAAAAAAAACAAACTTATATCATTCTTTGAATAGTGTATTGCATCTTTAATGATTAAGCATGTGCATTTAATTGCATGCCTTGATTACTAAAAGTGTGTTGGCATGCTTCGTAATTTAAAAACTGAAATTCTTGCTATTAACATTAAGTCAAATCTTAAAAGGATAATATTTCATCATTGGTATTAAGATCAAATGATAGACCATGGAAGGAGATATTAATATATGCATCAGGCTAGTCGAGGGGTAAGTTTTAAGTATATTAATGAGGAGATGGAAAAGGTTTGATCCACCTCTGGTCTAGGGGCTATGAAAATTCCTTATTTGCCAGACAGAACTCGAGATGGACAAAGATTTTGCAAGATTCAGGAATGAACACTATTAGTAAGCGGAATGAGTAAGGCTGTTTAGTGTTCTGGGACCTTTTAGATCAATAAGTATAGGGATAACATGTAAATAGGTTAAAGTGCAAGCTGGGACAAATATAGCAGCATACTCTATAAGCTCAAGTTTACAATGGGTGCATGATAATAGACCAGCAGGAAAAATTTTTCATCAAAAGAAATTGAGCTCAGAATGTGGAACTTGATCATTTGAGTTTTATTGATGCATTTTACTGAAATATTAATGGCAATGCAGCTCAGCCAATTGCAAATCTATACTTCTATTTCCTTAGCTAATACTGTAAAATAATGATAGGTAAAATACAGTGGATTTCAGTTAACTGGACCATCGGTTAATCAGGCCAGCCACTTATTTGGGACAATTCTAAAATACAAAAATTAATCAAGAAAATTGCCAAGGATCCCCTTCATTTATCTGGGACATTATGCTGCTTAATATTTGCATTCACATTGAGAGGGTTAGAATACAAAAACAAGGATGCAATGCTGAGGCTTTATAAGGCATTGGTCAGACTATATTTTGAGTATTGAGTAGTTTTGGGCCCCTTTTATCTAAGAAAAGATGTGCTGACATTGAAGAGCATCCAGATGAGGTTCACAAGACTAATTCTGAGAATGAAAGGGTTGACATATGAAGAGCATTTGATGGCTCTGGGCCTGTACTCACTGGAGTTTAAAGTGTCTGTGTAGCTCATTGAAACCTATCAAATATTGAAAGGCCTTAAAAGAGTGGATGTGAATACGATGTTTTCTACAGTGGTCAAGTCTAGGACCAGAAAGCACAGCCTCAGTATAGAGGAATATCCATTTAGAACAGGGATGAAGAAAAATATCTTTACCCAGAAAGTGGTGAACCAGCAGAATTCATTGCCATAGATAGCTGTGCAGGCCACATCACTGGATATGTTTAAGGCAGATGTTGACAGGTTCTTGATCAATCAGAGCATCAAAGGTTATGGGGATAAGCAGGAGAAAGGGGTTGAGGGGGAGAATAAATCAACCATGATGAAATGGCAGAGAAGACTAAAGGTTGAATGGCCTAATTCTGCTC
Organism: Hemitrygon akajei; assembly: GCF_048418815.1. NCBI lineage: Eukaryota > Metazoa > Chordata > Chondrichthyes > Myliobatiformes > Dasyatidae > Hemitrygon > Hemitrygon akajei. The sequence continues at coordinate 100,373,815 of NC_133125.1, read as the reverse complement.
CCATGTCTTATCGTATTAACTGGGGCACAAGACCGTTGCCAAACAGTTTTAATGAACATCAGTCAATTCACTTGTTTGGCTATTGGACACTACTACGTACTTGGAGTGAACTGGTTTTAGATAATGTCAGTTGTGCCTGTTTGCGTCAAAAAAACAGCAATTTCTGTCATTGATAGCTGGCAAGAGACAAGCATTAAGACAATTCATAACTGTTTTGCTCATTGTGGTTTCAAGCATTCAGGCTTAAAGATGCCAGAAATGGCCAGGAGTGAAAATGAAACAATTGCACTACTTCAACAAGTTAGGAAAACAAAACTTGAAGATATCAACAATCTGAAAGTTACAACTAAAACGAAAATTTCAAAGATGCAATCATTGAAAGCATTGCATAAAGGCAATAAATTATTTTCACTAAATGTTTGCGCTGATTTTGTTCATTTCTAGTCAAATCAAAAGAACACAGCAGCAAACACTGGAGAACTACTTTGAACATTAGTTGTATAGTACAGCGGTAGTATTGGTAATGTTCTAATTTATTCTGTACTTCATTTCAGTACATAATTTGTTCCTTGGTTTGTGTTTTCTTTGATATACTTTTTTAACTACAACCTGGTCCGATGTGCCCCAATTAACCGGAATCCTTTGTACATAGACACACATTCTAACTAGTCCAAAATCTTTCAAAATTTGTTGCATTCCTTTAGAGTTTGCAATTCCACAACATAATATCAATGAGATAAGCACCAAGCTAAATATCTGAAATTTACTCTATTTGCAGTAAATAGAATATTTGCACTCTCCATTGCTCATTTTTTGCTAATATCCTTCGGTTGCATTTACAATGCTTTCAGACGTCTGAATCTCAAAAGACACAATGTTAGTCATAGAGCATGGAATCGGGCCCTGTGGCCTGATGGGTCAATGCTAATCAAAACCCCCATCAAAGCTTGAACCACTTGGCCAGGTTTGGTCCATATCCCATGTACCTGTACAAGTATCTTTTAATTTTGTTCAATGTACAGTGTCTATAGAAAGTATTCAGCACTCTCCCCCCTGAAGTTTTCATGTTTTATTATTTTACAACATTGAATCACAGTGGATTTAATTTGGCATTTTTTGACACTCACCAACAGAAAAAGACTTTGTGTCAAAGTGAAAACAGATCTCTATAAAGTGATCTAAATTAATTACAAATACAAAACACAAAATAATTGATTGCATAAGTATTCACCCCTTCAATATCATCACTGGTGCAGCCAACTGGTTTTAGAAGTCACGTAATTAATTAATTGAAGATCATCGTGTCCAGTCAAGATATTTTAATTGATTGTAGTAAAAATACACATGTATCTAGAAGGCCCAACTGCTGGTGAGTCAGTGTCCTGGCAAAAAGTGCACCATCACGACAAAAGAACACTCCAAGCAGCAACTCTGTGAAAAGGTTATTGAGAATCACAAATCAAGTAGTGGATACAAGAAAATTTCCAAGTCACTGAATATTCCTTGGAGTACAGTTAAGTCAATCATCAAAAAAAAAGGAAAGAATATGGCTAAGCTGTAAATCTGACCAGAGCAGGCCATCCTCAAAAATTGAGTGACTGTGCAAGAAGGGAACTAGCGAGGGGGGCCATTTATGTCAACTCTGGAGGAGTTACAAGCTTCAGTGGCTGAGATGGGAGAGACTGTGCATACAACTGTTGCCTAAGTGCTTCACCAGTCGCAACTTTATGGGAGAATGGCAAAGAAAAAGCCACTCTTGGGGAAAAAAAATGCATGAAATCTCAGCTAGAGTTTGAGAAGGCATGAAAGAAATTCTGAAGTCAGCTGGAAGAAGGCTCTGATGATGTCTAATGAAACCAAAATTGAGCTTTTTGGCCATCAGACTAAACGCTGTTTGGCATAAGCCAAACACCACACATCATCAAAAACACACCAGCCCTACCGTGAAGCATGGTGGTAGCTGCATCATGCTCTGAGGATGCTTTACTGCTGCAGGCCCTGCAAGGCTAGTGAAGGTAGAGGGCAAAATGAATGCAGCAAAATACAGGGAAATCCTGTAGGAAAACCTGATGCAGTCTGCAAGAGAACTGTGACTTGGGAGAAGATTTGCTTTCCTACAAACCAATGACCCCAAGCATAAAGCCAAAACTACACAGGAATGGCTTAAAAACAAGTTAATGTCCAGGAGTGGCCAAGTCAGAGTCCAGACCTCAATCCAATTGAGAATTTGTGGCTGGTCTTGAAAAGGGCTGTTCGCTCAAGATCCCCAAGCAAACTGACAGAGCTTGAGCAGTTTTATAAAGAATGGGGAAAAGCTGCAGTCTCCAGATGTAGAAAGCTCATAGAGAAGGGGTGGTAATTTTAAAAATATAGGCACTGTTTCTTTCTCCACCATTTCCACTGGCAGTTCACTCCACATACAGACCACTCACTGGGTGTAAAAGTTGCCCCTCAGGCCCTATTACATCCCTCCCCTTGTTTAAGCCAAGGACTTCTATAGTTCTGTATTCCACAACTATGTGAAAATAAAACGTGGATTCACTCCATATACATATGCAAGAAAAAAAATTGTGAACCCTTTACAATCACGTGGTTTTCTGTATTAATTACTCATAAATTGTGGCCTGATCTTTAACTAAAGTCACAATAATAGACAAATACAATCTGTCTAAATGAACAACACAAACAACTGTACTTCTTGTCAACACTGAGTACACCATTTTCACTCCCAGCCTTCTACAAAAGCTACTTGGACTCAGGTGTTCCAATCAATGAGATGAGATTGGAGGTGTGGGTTGCAGAGGTGCCTGCCCTATAAAAAAGACACATAAAGTAAGCTTACTGAGAGAGCTAGCTCTTCTCAAGAAAAATATGTTTATGTGTACCATGCCTCAATCAAAACAACTTTCAGTGGACCTTAAAAGAACTGTAGAGATACTTGAAGCTGGAAAAAGGCTACAAAAGTATTTCTAAAGACCTGAGTGTTCATCAGTCCACAATAAAAGAAACTGACTACAAATGGAGGAAATTCAGCACTGTTGCTACTCTCCTCAGGAGTGGACGTCCTTCAAAGATCACACCAAGAACATAACGTGCAATGCTGAAGAAGGTGAAAAAACCCCCAAGGGTAACAGCAGAAGACCTGCAGAAATCTCTATTCATGTGTCCATTATAAGAAAAACACTGAACAAAAATGGCGTTCATGGAAGGACACTATGGATGAAACCACTGCTCTTAAAAAAAAAACACTATTGCTGCATGTCTCAAGTTTGCAAAGACCACCTACCTGGATGTTCCACAACGCTTCTGGGACAATGATCTGTGCACAGACGAGACAAAAGTTGACCTTACTAGCAGAAATGTATATTGCTATGTTTAGAAGAAAAAAAGGCATTGCACACCGACAGCAAAATCTCATCCCAATTTTGAAGCATGGTGGAAAGGGCATCATAATTTGGGGGCTGCTTTGCTGCCTCAAGGCCTAGACAGTTTGCTATCATCGAGAGAACAATAAATCCCAAATTATATCAAGACATTTTACAGGATGATGTCAGGGTAGCAGTCCGTCACCCGAAGCTGAACAGAAGTTGGATGATGCAACAATGCAATGATCGGAAATACGAGAATCAACAGAATGGTTTAAGAAGAAAATTCATATTTTGGAATGGCCAATCAGAGTCCAGATCCTAACCCAATTGAGATCCTGTGGCATGACTTGAAGAGGGATGTTCATGCAAGGTATACCAGAAATACTGATGAACTAAAACAGTTGTGTTTGGAGGTATGATCTAAAACTCCTCTTCACCATTGTGCAAATCTGATCAACAGCTACAGGAAACGTTTGGTGGTTATTGCTGCTAAAAGTGGTTCTACTAGTTACTAAATACAAGGGTTCACATTCTTCATCCAGCCTGGACTGTGAATGATTAAACAATGCATTCAATAAAGACATGAAGAGTACAATTGTTTGTGTTATTTGATTGTGCAGGCAACACCTACAAAATGCTGGAGGAACTTTGGCAGAAAAAGCAAAATCTCCCAGTGGATACCCATCTTAATTCCACTACTGTATCGATTAAGCCACACTCAGGTTGGAAGAGCAACACTACATTCTGTCTGGGTAGCCTCTAACCTGATGGCATGAACATCAATTTCCTGAACTTCCTGCAATGCTTCCTAGCAATTCCTTCACCATTCCCATTTCCCCATCTCACCTTATCTCCTTACCTGCCCATCAGCTCCTCTGGTAAACATCCCCCTTTTCTTTCTTCCATGGCCTTCGGTTCTTTCCTATCACATTCACCCTTCTCCAGCCCTGTATCTCTTTCACCATTTAAGTTCCCATCTCTTTATTCCACCCCTCCCCCCCCCCCTCCTGGTTTCACCCATCACCTTGTGTTCCTTCCTTCCTTCTCCCTACTTTCTTACTCTGGCTCTTCATCTCCAATCTTGATGCAGGGTCTCGACCTGAAACATCGACTCTTTTCCATTGATACTGCCTGGCCTGCTGAGTTTCTTCAGCATTTTGGATTTCCAGCATCTGGAGATTTTCTAGTGTTTGATTAGGCAGATTGTGTTTGTGTATTATTGTGACAGATGAAGATCAGACCACATTTTATGCGTAACTAATGAGGGAAAACAGGTATTTGCAAAGGGTTCACAAACTTTGTCTTGCAACTGTATGCCCTTCATGATATTATGCACCTTTTTAAAATCACCCCTCAATCTTCTGATCTCAAATGAGTGAAGACCCAAGCCTACCTAATCTCTCTCTCTATAACTCAGTCCCTCAAGTTCTGGCAACATCCTTGTAAATCTCCTTTGCATTTTTCCCAGTTTAATAGCATCTTTCCTATAACAGGGTAACCAAAACTGAACAGTATTCCAAATCCAGCCTCACCAACATTTTCTACAACTGCAACTTTATATCGCAACTTCTATACTCAATGCGCTGACTGATGAAGTCAGACTAGCCCAAATCCTTTCCATTAATAACAAATAGTTATAGCAACAAATGGAGATGGCCAAACACTCGGTGTACAGGAGAGGCCACCATAAAACTATACTTACTTGCAACTCCAGTTGTGTATTGAAATACATAAAGGATATCTGCACAAACTGTATGTATTTGGACACCCCAAAATTGATATAAACCACAGACACAGCCCACAATGAACTGAAAAGTCATTTTTCTGCTATATTGTACAATAGTACAAAAAACAGTAGCACAATGCAGATAATGGAAAACCAAAGAAATACACACAAAATCTGGAGTAACTCAGCATATCAGGCAGCATCTACGGAAATGAATAAACAATCGACTTTTCAGGCTGAGACTCTTCTTCAGGACTGGGAAAAAAGGTGCAGACACCAGAATGAAAAGATGGGGGTTAGGGGAAGGAGGAAAGCTAGAAGGTGGGAGGTGAAGCCAGGTGAGTGGGAAAGGCCAAGGGCTGGAGAGCAGGGAATCCGATAGGAGAGGAGAATGAACAGAGAGAGGGAAGGAAACCCGAGGGAGGTGATAGGAAGGTGAGAAGTAGTAAGAGGCCAGAGCTGGGGGGTGGGGGTGTAGGGATTTTTTTTTAAAACCAGGAGAAATCAATATTCATGCCACCAAGTTGAAGGCTATCCAAACAGAGTATAAAGTGTTGTCAAAAATCAATTGCCGATGGGACATCAACCGTCTCGACTTCACCACACCCTGTTCCAATTCCAACCTCACTTCCTTCCAAACGCTCTGCTCCCTGCTCCCTCCGCACCAACCCCAACCTCACTATAAAACCCGCTGACAAGGGGTTGTCTGGCGTACTGATCTCCACCTGGCCGAGGCACAGCAACAACTCTCTGATACCTCCTCTTATTTACCCCTTGATCATGACTCCACTAAGGAGCACCACGCCATTGTCTCCTATACCTATACCATCACCAACCTCATCAGCTCTGGGGATCTCCCATCCACTGTCACCTCAGTTCTCATACCCCGCACTTCCCGTTTCTACCTCCTACCCAAGATCCACAAACTTGCCTGTCCAGGTAGACCTATTGTCTCGGCTTGCTCCTGCCCCACCGAACTCATTTCTGCATACCTGGACACTGTTTTATCCCCCCCTTGTTTAATCTTTTCCCACCTATGTTCCTGACACTTCTCACGCTTTGAAATTTTTCAATGATTTTAAGTTCCCTGGCCCCCACCACCTTATTTTCACCATGGACGTTCAGCCCCTATATACCTCCATCCCCCACCAGGACAGTCTCAAAGCTCTTTGCTTCTTTTTGGATTCCAGACCTAACCAATTCCCCTCTACCACCACTCTCCTCCGTCTAGCGGAATTAGTTCTTACTCTCAATAATTTCTCCTTTGGCTCCTCCCACTTCCTCCAAACCAAGGGTGTAGCCATGGGCACCCACATGGGTCCCAGTTATGTCTGCCTTTTTGTTGGCTTTGTGGAACAGTCCATGTTCCAAGCCTATACGGGTATCCGTCCCCCTCTTTTCCTTTGCTACATTTTTTTAAAATTAGTTTTTTAATACATTTTCTACATAACTACAGATAAAAAAAACTCCAGATCAAAATGAAGAACATTGATACAGTGCAAAAATAAACAACAATAATAATATGATACAAAGAAAGATAATTGAGAAAGCACCCAAATTGAAGACATGTAAAATTAGTATCCTCCCCAAGCCCCGCAACAAAAAAAAACTCCAGACCAACCACAACACAATATAGAGAATATAAATCAGGACAATCAAACCCCCAAAACTGTAAATGCACTTAGCAACAGAAGATATTAATGCCTACTACCAAAAAAAAAAGAAAAAGGAGCTGAAAGCAAGGGACCGAAAAAAAAACCCCTAGATAAGAGGAAGGTTATGAAAGTACTCAATAAAAGGCCCCCAGACCTTGTGGAACTTTAAGTCCGAATTAAGAACTGAATAATGAATTTTTTCAAGGTCTAAGCAGGCCATAATATCGTTAAGCCATTGAGCATGCGTGGGCGCGGCAACATCTCTCCATCTAAGGAGGATTAAACGTCTAGCCAGGAGAGAGGCAAAAGATAATATTCGACACTTAGTCGAACTCAGACGTAAATCTGTCTCACCCCAGAAACCGAACAAAGCAATTAAAGGGTTAGGTTCTAGGTGGTGATTCAGAATATACGATAACGTTATGAAGACATCTTTCCAAAATTTCTCCAAGCTAGGACAAAACCAGTACATATGAATGAGAGAGGCCTCGCCCCTTTTGCATTTATCACAAAGTGGACTGATGTTAGGGTAAAATCAAGATAATTTAGATTTAGACATATGGGCTCTATGAACAATCTTAAACTTTAAAAGGCAATGGCGAGCACAAAGTGAGGTTGAATTAACCGATTTGAGAATCGAGTCCCAAGTCTCATCAGATAAGGAGGTATTTAAATCATGCTCCCATGCCATTTTAATTTTATCCACAGGGGCACGTCGTAAGGCTGCTAATTTATCATGAATAAATGATATTAAACCTTTACCTAGTGGATTAATAGAAACAAATAAGTCCATAACATTTTTTTCAGGCATTTCAGGGAAGTTAGGGATTAAAGGAGTAATAAAGTGTCTAATTTGGAGATATCTAAAAAAATGAGCATTGGGCAGATTGAATTTAGCAGAGAGCTGTTGAAAAGAAGCGAAGCGATTATCAATAAAAAGATCTTCAAAATGTCTAATGCCCTTCCTATACCAATCATGGAATGCTGAGTCATATGTAGTAGGTAAAAAAAGGTGGTTATGTAAGATAGGGCTAGAAAAAGAGAAACCATGGAAACCATAAAATTTCCTAAACTGAGCCCATATACGCAAAGTGTGTTTAACAAGAGGATTAACTATTAATCTGGACAAACTACTAGGGAGTACAGAGCCGAGAAGTGCAGAGATAGATAATTCTTTAGTGGAGCTCCACTCCATTGCCACCCAATTAGGGCACTCGGGTTGGCCATGGAAAAAAGACCAAAAGGTAGCACAACGTATATTGGCTGCCCAATAATATAAACGGAAGTTAGGTAAAGCCATGCCACCCTCTTTTTTTTAGATTTTTGGAGATAAACTTTATTAATTCTAGAGCGCTTATTCTTCCACAGATATGACAAAATAATAGAGTCTAAGGAATCAAAAAAAGATTTAGGAATAAAAATTGGGATTGATTGAAATAAATATAAAAGTTTAGGGAGAACATACATTTTAACAACATTAATACGACCTACCAAAGACATAGATAAAGGTGACCATTGTAACAGACTCTGTTTAATAGTATATGAAAGATTGGCAAAATTTTCACGAAAGAGATCTTTAAACTTCCTTGTGACTGTAATCCCAAGATAAGTAAATTGATTGTGGACTACTTTAAAAGGGAGATTCCTTCGCTACATTGATGACTGCATTGGTGCTGCTTCCTGCACGCATGCTGAGCTCGTTGACTTCATTAACTTTGCCTCCAACTTTCACCCTGCCCTCAAATTTACCTGGTCCATTTTCGACACCTCCCTCCCCTTTCTTGATCTTTCTGCCTCCATCTCTGGAGATGGCTTATCTACTGATATCTATGATAAGCCTACAGACTCTCACAGCTACCTGGACTGTTCCTCTTCCTACCCTGTCTCTTGCAAAAATGCTATCCCCTTCTCACAATTCCTCTGTCTCCGCTGCACCTGCTCTCAGGATGAGGCTTTTCATTCCAGGACGAAAGAGATGTCTTCCTTTTTTAAACAAAGGGGCTTCCATTCTTCCACCATCAACTCTGCTCTCAAACGCATCTCTCCCATTTCCCGCACATCTGCCCTCACCCCATCCGCCCGCCACCCCACTCGGGATAGGGCTCCCCTTGTCCTTACCTACCACCCCACCAGCCTCCAGGTCCAACATATAATTCTCCGTAACGTCTGCCACCTCCAACGGGATCCCACTACCAAGCACATCTTTCTCTCCCCCCCCCCACTTTCTACTTTTCGCAGGGATCGCTCCCTACGCGACTCCCTTGTCCACTCGTCCCCCCCATCCCTTCCCACCGATCTCCCTCCTGGCACTTATCCTTGTAAACGGAACAAGTGCTACACCTGCCCTTACACTTCCACCCTCACCACCATTCAGGGCCCCAGACAGTCCTTCCAGGTGAGGCGACACTTCACCTATGAGTTGGCTGGTGTGATATACTGCGTCCGGTGCGGTCTTTTATATATTGGTGAGACCCGACGCAGACTGAGAGACAGTTTCGCTGAACACCTATGCTCGGTCCACCAGAGAAAGCAGGATCTCCCAGTGGCCACACTTTTTAATTCCACGTCCCATTCCCATTCTGATATGTCTATCCATGGCCTCCTCTACTATCAAGATGAAGCCACACTCAAGTTGGAGGAACAACACCTTATATACCGGCTGGATAGCCTCCAACCTGATGGCATGAACATTGACTTCTCTAACTTCCGTTAATGCCCCTCCTCCCCTTCTTACCCCATCCCTGACATATTTAGTTGTTTGTTTTTTTTCTCTCTCTCTCTGCCCATCACTCTGTCTGTTCTCCATCTCCCTCTGGTGCTCCCCCCTCCCCCTTTCTTTCTCCCGAGGCCTCCCTTCCCATGGTCCTTTCCCTTCTCCAGCTCTGTATCACTTTCGCCAATCACCTTTCCAGCTCTTAGCTTCATCCCACCCCCTCCGGTCTTCTTCTATCATTTCGCACTCTCCTTCCCCTCCCGCTACTTTCAAATCTCTTAGTATCTTTCCCTTCAGTTAGTCCTGACGAAGGGTCCCGGCCCGAAACATCAACAGTGCTTCTCCTTATAGATGCTGCCTGGCCTGCTGTGTTCCACCAGCATTTTGTGTGTGTTGTCAAAAATCAATATTTCATCACAATGCAAGTAGAAAATTTCAAAACTGGAAAACTAGATCCAGATACCATCTTTCGATAACCAAACAACCACATTGCTCAGAGGAAGTCCAAATAAAATTTGAAACTGGTCATGACTAATAGACCAGTATTAATGATTGGAAACCTGACTTACATTGGTATTAAAGTTGTGAGAAATTTTGGCATTACAGAATTCAACATGTTTTCTTGGTCTTAAGTGTGAAAATGCCACTAAAGCCAGTACTACTTTTGAGCAAAACATTTCCCTGATGCACTTCACTCAGCAACTAAATTTGCTTCCAACCTTGAAAGGTCAGCAACAAACAAATAGTTCATATTCTGATGAAATAACTTTGGGGGGAAAACATCAGATTTAGCTTAAACATGGTGTCTAATTCCTTTTCATTATTCAATCCACTGTTCATGGAACAGTTGGCAATGAGAAGGCTCATAGGAGTGGGATAGATCGGCTAATTGAGTGCTGTCACAGTAATAACCTCGCATACATCAGCAAACCGGGGAGCTAATTGTGAACTTCAGGAAGGCAAATCAGGAAAACACACACTAGCCCTCACTGATGGGCCAGCAGTGGAAAGGGTGAACAACTTCAAGTTCCTGGGTGCCTCAGAGGATCTATAATGGGCCCAACACATCAATGCAATCAAAATTCAAATTTTTAAGTGAATTTATTATCGAAGCACATATATGTCATCGTATACTACTGCAAGATTCATATTCTTGCAGGTATTCACAGTAGAACAAATAGAACAGAATCAATAAAAACTACACACAAAACTGACAACTATTGTGCAACTGCGCAAATAAAATTAAGTAAATAAATAGCACAGAGAATATGATTGATAGAGTCTTTGAAAAGGAGTCCGTAGGTTGCGTTTGGTTATCAATTCAGTGCTGAGCTGAGTGAAAAATGGTTTAGGAGCTTGATGGTTGAAAGGTAATAAAGCTACCCCTGAACAGCTAGTGAATACTAGTGGCTCTACATTATTTGGAGTTTGAGGAGATTTAATCACCAAAGACTTACAAGTTTCTGTAGACTAATGGTGGAGAACATTCTGACTGGCTTTGTCACTGCCTGGTATGGAGCTTCACATGCACAGGTTTGCGAGAGGCTGCGCTCAGCCAGCTCCATCATGAGCATAACTCTCCCCCATCATCAAGGGCACCTTCAAGAGGCAGGGCCTCAGGAAAATGGCATCTATCATGAAGGATGCTCAGCATTGGGATGTGCCTCATCACATTACTGCCATCAGGCAAGAGAGACAGGAGTCTGAAGACCCATACTCAATCCAGGAACAGCTTCTTCACTGTCTTCATATTACTGAATGGTCCATGAACTCTACTAAGTTATTCCTTTTTTAAAAAACATATATATATAGTTTGGTAACTTATAGATTTTTATCATTGTACTATTATGCTGTCAGAAAACAAATTTCACATCAAATGTCAGGCAAAATAAATCTCATTCTAGAAAATACATATTGTTTATCATGTAATTCTCCAAATTTGCTCCAAGGATTGTTATTGTTTTTGTAAGAGGAGCAATGGCTTATGATTGGTGAGACTAGGAGGAAAGGACTTGTAGTCTCCAGTATCATCATAAAGGATCCCACTCAACCTTCTCACGGACTGTTTGTCCCATTCCCATCAGGGAGGAAGGAGGCTGCACAGCATCCACATCAGGGCCACCAGACCAAATAAGTTACTTTCCCTAAGCAGTGAAGCTGATTAGCACCTCCACCCACTAGTTGACCTCTCCACACCCAAACCACAACTACTTTATCATTTCCTGTCAGTCACCTTAAGTACAGACACTCCTTTGGCTGCGTCACTTTAGGGACATAGCATACATGCATTGATTCTATCTTACATATTTATATTTACTGTGTTTTTATTATTGTGTTCTTTATTTTAGTGTTTTTTTCTGCTGCATCAGAACTGGAGTAACAATTATTTTGTTTTCTTTTGCAGTTGTGTATTGGAAATGCTATTAAACAATCTTGAATTCCTTATGATTACCTTAAGATTAATCTTAATGGCAATTTAAAGTCACACAACCTTGCTCAAAGAATGACTTGCAATGAGGGGAAAAAAGACAATATCCATTTATATAGCACCTTTAACAACTACAAACCGTAAGGGCTCCATGTCAATGTTGGCAAACAAAAATTAGTAACAGGGCAGGGAAGAATATGTGAAAGATGATATCCAAGACATCTTCAAGGAGCATTGCCTCAGGAAGGTGTTGTCCATCATTAATGATCCCCACCACACAGGACCTACCCTCCTCTCATTGTTACCATTACAGAAGCTTGAAGGCATACACTTAGCAATTCAGGAACAGCTTCTTCCCTCTGCCGTCTGTTTTCTAAATGGACATTGAACACATGAACTCTACATCATTTCTTTTTGCACTACTTAATTTAACTTAACTATTATAATGATTCAGGTTTTTCCTCTATATTTATCATGTACTTCTTTGCACTGCTGCCATAAAGTTAAAAAAAAATTGCACACCATATGCTGGTGACATTAAACCCAATGAAAAAAGATTACCAGTTGAAACCACAATTTCTGATAGTGGAACAATTAAATTTAGGGATGAAGTGGAACATGCATCTTGGAAAATTATGCTCCAGAATACAGGAATAGAATGTGGTGAGACAATGAATAGATTTGAAGGGGAGAGAATTCAGAATCAAGACGATACTCACTAGGATTCAATGTAAATTAGGAAGCACAGATGTGAGAAGGAGCGAATGGGGAAGGCAGCAGAATTTGGTGACTTCAAGTACCGCTAACAAAAGCATAAGCATGTCGTTGCCCGAAAAGACTTTGCAAAGCATCACTTAGAAGATACTGTGAAGATGCTGAAGAAGGCCTTGTGGTCGGATGTGACAAAAGTGAAACTCTTTTGGTCTCAACATTAACCAGTAGGTAAAGCAAAAATCTAACACTGCACATCAGCCAGGTAACACCACCCCTACTGTAAAGTAATGTGGAAATAGCATCATGCTATGGGGATGCTTTCCAGCAGTTGTCTGGAGATTTGGTCCAGATTGATGGGAAGAGGAATGCTGCTAAACAGAGAGATCCTAGATAAAAATCTGCAAGCCTCTTCCAGAAAGCTGGGGTAGAAGTTAAGTCTTTCAGCAGGATAATGAGCCAAAGCACACTGCCAGAGTAACGATGGAGTAACTTCAAATAAAGAAAACTGATGTCCTTCAATGGTCCAGAATCCTGATCTTAACCTGATGAAACTTCTCCAGCACGACCTCAAGAATGCTGTCCACTGCCACTCACGAACCTGGCACAACTTGAGCAATTTTGTAAGAAGGAACGGTCAAATCTTGCTCCATCAAGTTGTGCAAAGCTAATAGAGACTTATCCAAAATGACTGGCTGTAATAGCTGAAAGAGGTGGTTTAAGTACTGAGCAAAGGGGGGGATGAATACGTTTGAATTGCTGATGCTTCCATTTTGGAATTTTTAGTGCATGCTTTACCATTTTCCCTGTTTTTTTTTAAAGAGCTCAATTGGTTGGGGGTGGGGAAGGAGAGGATGTGATTCACAAATAAAAATTCTCAGTTAAATTGATCAACATCTCTGGTTGTAATACTCATTTATGTGAACAAAAAGTGGAGGCTGAATAATTTTACAAGGCATTGTATAGTATTATACAAATGCTATTCTGTAGTCCGATACAAGTATATCATTACATAAATGTCCCTGTTATATACTGTGAATGTTTCAGTGTTTTAGTCACAAATACGTCACCACTATTTAAAATCATGAAGCCTTCTTGTATTTCGCTCATATCTGAACTGTTATTTGAAAAGTACCACAGAAATTTGCAACTAGAAATTAGAAACAAAATTAGAAAGATATGGTATTAGAGGGGTAGCACATGACTGGTTAAGTAGTTATTTGGAAGACAGGTATGTACATATAAACAACTCAAATTCAAAACTTTTGAGGTTAAGGTTCAGTGCTTGTTCCATTTGTATATAAATGATATATGTATGGTCTCAGACATTAAAATGTATATTATTTGCTGATAATACAACTATATTTTGTAGTGGGGAACATCTGAAACAACTTTTGGATACAGTGGAGAAAGAACTAAAAATTATAAAGAAATGGTTTGATATTAACAAATTATCACTGAATCTAAATAAAACTACATTCATAATATTTGGAAACCGTATACCAAACTCATACAGTAAACTTAGAATAAATGCTGTTGAAATTGATAAGGTATCTGAAACAATTTTTGGGAGTGGTAATAGACAGTAAATTAAGCTGGAAACTACAAATAGATTATGTCTAAGCAAAAATGACAAAATCTATTGCAATACTGTACAAAGCACAAGATTTCTTAAATCAGGAATCTTTGTTTACATTATACTGTTCACTTATAGTCCCATACATGACTTACTGTGTAGAGGTATGGGGAAATACATACAAAACAAATACAAATTCAATTTTTCTACTCCAAAAGAAAGTTACATGATTGTAAATAAGACAAGTTATTATGAGCCAGCCAATCCACTATTTATTCAACTAAACACTTTAAAATTGAGAGATTTCATATATTTTAAAATAATACAAATTATGTATAAAGTAAAAAATGGACAGCTACCACAAAGTATCCAAATATTGTTTAAAATGAGAGAAAGTCAACATGATTTGAGAGGAACATGTTTATTTCAAAAACAAAGGAAAAGAACAAATGTAAAAAATCATTGTATTTCAGTCAGAGGGGTGAATCTATGAAGAAGTTGTAGTGAGAATTTAAAAATATGCACCACACTTAAGTTTAAAAATTATTTTAAAATAATGAACAAATATAAAATACATGATTTAAAATGATTGGGAGTAATGTAAATAAATGATATTTGGAATTTGGTTTTTGTGTTAAAAGATTATGAAATTTTTTGTTTTTGATGTGATGATTGAGGCCAAATATATAAGTAAGAGGGGTAGGCGTACTAAGCTGTAGCTTCAGCCTCCACCCTTTCGGTCTGTTTTAAAGAGTACCTGTTTTTCTGTTGTAATCTTGTCCTATGAAATCATCGTTGTAAATGATACTTTTTGTTATGTTTGTACTGACCGAAATAAATTATTTTCTTTAAAAAAATAGCTTCCGGAATTGTCACATACACATTTTATTGCTTATGACAATGAAAAGTGCACAATTAAACTGGTGAAATGAGAAATGCTGGTCAAATTACAAATCTTATGCAGACATACTTGAAATACCAAAGGCACGCTGTTACCAAACCTTTTGCTCAAAAACGCTTTGTATACAGCTACAGAAACAATTTTCCCACTATAATAGTTTGATACTTTTCAACACAGATACTGGTGGTGCAGAATTTACTTAAACCCCAAAATTAACAAAGGTAAAGCATCTTTGAAATAGATTTGGGCAAATAAGGTAAAAGCACAAATAAGTTACACACTTTGCACTGAAGCAAACCCTTCCAATTAATAGATTTGAATATAGCTAATAAATTTTTATATTTAAATTTCTAACTAGAGCTGAATGAAGGTCAACAACAAACATTAACAGATCTGGAATGTCATTTGACAATCACTACTAGTTATGTACAGTTCTGTAAGCCCATGCAACACTTCAATTCAACTAACTCGGTTTCAAAATAAATTGCTTGACTTGAAACAATATCATTCTGCTTACTTCCTCATTTACTCGACCACTGACTTTGAACAGAACAGCTTCACAGATGATGTAACCTTTTTACATCAAATATTAAGCACCTATGTCATTTTGTGTGCTTTTGCAATTGGGAAAGGTGACTGGCTTGATTTCCTAAGGCAGTACCTTTGGAACATCCCTCACCATTTTCTTTTGGCTTTTGTCCCCTTTTACAGTCCTGAAGGGCTTTAGCCTGAAATGTTAACTGTTTATTCCATAAAACATAGGAGCAGAATTAGGCTATTTGATCCATTGAGTTTGCTCTGCCGTTCAATCATGGCTGATATATTTTCATTCTCAACCCCATTCTCCTAATTTTTCCTCCATAACTTTTGATGAGTTCCACCAACATATGTGCTGCTTAAGATTTCCTTAATCTGCAGAATCTCTTGCATTTATGACTAGTTTCTTCTGTGCTTGATAGCAAGGATGGGTGGGTAGATTCCAAGGTGACTTACACAGGGCTTCAATGTACTCCTCATTCATGGACTTGAGGTTTCCAATTTCCTTCCGCATACTCCTCTGCTTTAAGGGACCATGGACCAGAAGTTCCCAGGGATTTGTGGGGATATTCCATTTCTTCAAGTGGTTTGAGTACATCCTCAAATCCTTTCCTTTGTCCATCTGGTAAACTCTTCGCATGTGTAAGTGCCAGGTATAGCGTGTCATTTCTAGGAGTCTGGTGTCAGATATGCAAATAATGTGGTTAAGCCAACATTCCCAATTGAACTTAATTGAAGAATTCTTGACAGCTGTGTCAGGGCCTGAATGCCATTACCTCTTACAAAGTGAAATCAAGCGCATAGGTGAAAAGGCTTCACTTCCAATTGAGTTCATGCCTTCTACACTCGCTCTGATTGTCAAAACATGGAAGAACCTTCGCAAGCTCCTACAGCCCCCAATGACCATGCGATTTCAGCCGGAGTTCGACATGAGAGCATTCTTCAGAAGGGTGGAAAGCTCCCCCACCTTCCCCCGAGATGGGGTACCTGTCTGAGTACTAAAGACCTGTGCTGATCAACTAGCTGGAGTGTTCACCAATATCTTTAACCTCTTGCTTTGGCAGTCTGAGGTACCTACCTGCTTCAAGCAGGCCTTAATCGTATTGGTGCCTAAGAAAAATATAGTAAGCTGCCTCAGTGAATATTGTCCAGAAGCACTTGCATCCACTGTGATGAAGTGCTTCGTGATGAAACATACCAAATCTTGGCTGAGAAGTGACCTGGAACTGCTCCAATTTGCAGATGCCATTTCATTGCCCCTTCACTCAACTCTGAAACATCTGGACAACAAAAAGATACATACGTCACGATGCTCTTTATTGAATACAGCTTGGTATTCAATACCATCATCCCTCAAAACCAATCAAGAAGCTTCAAGATTATAGCTCAATACCTCCTTGTGCAATTGCATCCTCAATTTCTTCACTTACAGACCCTGATCAGTCTGGATTGGCAACATCTTCTCTACAATCTCCATCAGCATAGGTGTGCAACAAGGCTGTGTGCTTAGCCTCCTGCTCTACCCACTTTATAAGACTGTGAGGCTAAGCACAACTCCAGTGCCATACTTAAGTTTGCTGATGATACCACTGCTATTGGCCGAATCAACGTTGGTGAGGAATCAGCATTTAGCAGGGAGATTAAAAATCTGGCTGAGTGATGCCACAACAACCTCTCACTCTATGTCAGCAAGACCCAAGAAGCTGATCATTGACTTCTGGAGGAGGAAATCTAAAGTTCATCAGCCAGTCCACATTGGAGGATCAGTAACTTTAAATTCCTCGATGTTATCATTTCAGAGGACCTGTCCTGGGTGCAGCACATAAGTGCAATTGCAAAGAAAGCATGGCAGCACCTTTACCTCCTTGGAAGTTTGCGAAGATTCAGCATGACATGTAATACTTTGACATACATGAGAAGCTGGAAATCCAAAGCAACACATACAAAATGCTGAAGGAACTCAGGTCAAGCAGCATATATTTAAATGAACAGTCAATGTTTCGGGCTGAGACTCTTCTTCAGAACCGGAAAGGAAGGTGGAAGATGCTAGAAAGGAATCTAATATCTTGACAAACTTCTATAAATGTGTTACGGAGAGTCTATTGACTGGTTGCATCACAGCCTGGTATGGAAACACCAATGCCCTTGAATGGAAAATCCCACAAATAGTAGTGGATACAGCCTAGTGCATCAGAGTAAAGTCCTCCCCTCCACTGAGCACATCTATATGGAGCACTGTTGCAGGAAAGCAGCATCCATCAAAGGGGATGCTCATCACTCAGGTCATGCTCTCTTTTAGCTGCTGCCACATCAGGAAGGTGGTAGAGGAGCCTCAGGGCTCACACTGCCAGATTT
Organism: Hemitrygon akajei; assembly: GCF_048418815.1. Lineage (NCBI taxonomy): Eukaryota > Metazoa > Chordata > Chondrichthyes > Myliobatiformes > Dasyatidae > Hemitrygon > Hemitrygon akajei. Next base: position 100,355,845 of record NC_133125.1, on the reverse strand, counting down.
GGGAATAGTTATTACCCTTCAACCATCAGGCTTTTGATCCAGTGGGGCTAACTTCATTGAACTTCACTTGCCCCATCATTGAACTCTTCCCACATACTATGGACTCACTATCTCACGTTCCCAATAATTAATGCTTCCTTATTTATGAATTATATTTCCTTTTTTCTATTTGTACAGACTGTCTTTTGCACATTGGCTGTTTGTCCGCCTTGTGGTTTTTCATTCATTTTATTATGGTTCCTGGATTTACTGAGAATGGCCACAAGAAAAGAAATCTCAGGATTGTACATGGTGATATACACATACTTTGATGATAAGTTTACTTTGAACTTTATTACTGTCACATGTACAGATGTACAGTGAAAAAACCTTGCTTTGCATACCATTCATACATATCATTTCACCAGATCGGTACATTGAGCCTGTACAAGGGAAAGCAGTAACAATGCAAAATAGTGTTAGTTACAGAAAAAATCTGTGCAGACAGACAATAAAGTGCAAGCCATGACAAGGTGGATTGCAAGGTCAAGAGTTCATTTTATCATACAAGTAGATTGTTCAATAGTCTTAACTGTGGGACAAAAGCTGCCCGAGTGTGGTGTTCAATATTTTCAGACTTTTGTAACTTCAGCTCAATGCGAGGGTTGAGGATGAACAGAATTATTGGGGTAGGAAGTATCTTTGATTTTGTCAGAATCAGGACTGCCTCCTCACTTTTCTTCTTGCTGCATTTCCAAGACAGAGTCCATCGCAGGAGGCAGGTTTTTGATGTTCTGAGCTGTGTTCACAACTCTCAACATTTTTTTTTGTAGTGTTGGTCAGAGCAGTTGCGACAAAACCATGGTGCATCTGGATAAGATGCTTTCTATGGTGCAACACGGTAGCATAGTGGTTAGCACAACACTAGTGGTTAGCTTCGGTATTCTGGAGTTTGGAGTTGAATTCTGGCATTTACTGCAAGGAGTCTGAATGCTCTCCTCGTGGAATGTGTGGGTTTTTCTCAACTGCACTGCTTTCTTTCCATAGTCCAAAGACATACCGGGTAATTAATTGGTCATTGTAAATTGTCCCATGATTCGTCAGAGTTAAAACATCTTTTTGGGAGGTTGCCGGGGCAGCATGGCTCGAAAGGTCGGAAGAACCTATTCCATGTTGCATCACTAAATAAAATTAAAAGTATGAGGATTGACAAGGGTCAATGAAGACTTACTGAATTTCCTTAGTATCCTGAGGAAACAGAGGTGCCAGTGTGTCTTCTTGGCAATAATGCGGCTGGACGAGATATTGGTGATGTTTACACCTAGGAGCTTCAGGCTCTAAACCATCTCCACTTTAGCATTGCTGCTGTAAACGGAATCATCTGCACTGCCCTGCTTTGAAGTCAATGACTATCTCTTTTGTTTTGCTGAAACTGAGGGAAAGATTGCTGTTACAATACCTTGTTAATAAAACTATGCCCTTCCTGCACTTGACTCATCTTTGATTGAGATTCAGTCCACTATGGACAGTGCCATCTGCAAGCTTACAAAAATCTGCAGAACATTGTAACACAGTCATGAATGTACAGGGAGTAACGTTGGGGGCCAAGGACACACTTTGTGAAGCTGAGGATAATAATGGTAAAGGTACTGCTGCATATCTTAATTAAATGGTGGTATCCTGCTGTCCAACAGATATCACAAGCCAATGAACATTTCCTACTTGGCTTAGGAATATGAGCAACTGGAATTCACAATAAAGAAACTGCTTGATTCTTTGGTTGAGTATTGGACCACATACAACTTCAAGCTCATTACCAATCTGTAAAGCTAGAGTCTGAACCATGCAGACTAAGGCAGCCTCTGCTTCCAATGCAAAGAGACAGTAAGCGAGACAGAAGAGCAAAATAATGCTTAATATGCTTAATTTTTTCAGGAATTTCCACTAGAAGTGTCTGCAAAGAGTTTCTCAAGAATGGATCATCAGTAGAGTGGACCATCCTTGTGGTGATATTAGGATATGACTAAACTCATAAATAAAGGGATACTAAATCTAAAGCTTCTGCTGAACTAGCCATTGAATCATACATAGTCCATATAAGTATCCAGCCTGACCTTTTATTTCTATAGTCAAATGATCTCAAGCATGGTGGCTAAATGAATAGCAATATCATCCTTAACTACAATAGGGATAAAATGAACCAGTGCTTTTATTGGTCTTCACTATCATTGAGTCATAGTGCATGGAAAGAGGACCTTTGGCTGGCCTGTTCCATGCCAACCAATCACTCATTTACACTGATCCCATTTTTATACTGCCCTTGTATTCTACCATTCACACAGTTTGTGTGGCAAACAGTCTACCAGTCTGCACATCTTTAAGCACTCAGAAGACAAACAGTTACAAGGTGGAAGCACAAATTCACATAATAGCATGAATGAAAGAATGAACTCAGGATTATGATGCAAAGCACCTACAAATAGATACATCATTGTGTTACCCACTCTTTCCTGATTTGTATGGATGCCAGTTCTGAAGGGAATTTGGACCAGGAGCATGGTAAATATTGCATAAATGTCCAGTTAAGATGCTCACTTTTTTTTCATGAGAATTAAGAAACTAAATGTAGAAAAAAAGAGTTCAAGACAATTGGACCAGATTGGTAAATAGTATGAGAGCATTTCCCCTGAGAATAAAGATCACAAAACTAGTTTAGTCATTTACTTCTGCTTCTGTAAAGAGTAATGCAGATAACACTAAGCAATGATAAAGGGCAGATATTTTCTGCAAACATTTCACCATCTTTCCCCAATTTCTTGCAACTGCAAGTTAACAAAGAGAATACAACATCAATATCGTCTTTTCTTGCTGTATTTTTCCAGGTCTGTTTCCAAACTTTATCAGCTATACCCTCATCACTTGAAGGCTGCAATTACCCATGACTGCAATTGTTCTTTTTTTCCAAATGCATATTACACCATTCCACTTTTGCTGGCCTGGTCACAAAAGTAGGGCATATCAAGATAGGGTAATTACCACCCAATTTACTCTCAGTTATCAATTCAGTGATGGAAATGCCTTTGATGCTACTATCAAATGAGGTATCCATCACTAAGGACGGTCATCATCCAGGACATGCTCCTTTCTCATTAGGAAGAGGTACTGGAGTCTGAAAACTCATACTCAATGATTCAGGAACGGCTTCTTCCTTCGTGAAGAAGTGACCTTAGTGACCAGATTTATGAATGGTCCATGAACACAATTCTTTTGTTGAACACTATGTAATTTGCTATTCATTGTAATTTTTCTACAGCACTGCTGCTGAAAAACAAATGTCAAACAAAGCAGTGACAAAAGTCAGATTGGTTCACTATAATCTGCATGTGGAAGCCCCATTTGGATTTTTACCAGGATCAGGTGGCCTCACACATCGTCACAACCCCAGTCCAAAGAGATGAAACTGCCTGAGATTTCAAGGCAATTAGTGCGGCACCTAATAGCCATGGTAACACTCAAGCACTCAAGTTAATGGGCATCAAAAGGAAAATGCTCCAATCGATGGAGTCATACCTTGTACAAAGGAAGATGGCTGAGGCTGTTGAAGGTCAATCATCCTGGCCCAGGACATCAATGGGGGAGTTCCTCAGGGCAGTGTTCTAGGCCCAACCACCTTCAGCTGTTTCATCAATAACCTTTCTTCCATCATAAAGGTCAGAGTGGGGATGGTTGGTGACTGCCCAGTTTTCAATTTGATTTGCAACTCCTCAGTAAATGAAGCACTCCATACCTGCATGCAGAAAGACCTAGAAAACATTCAGGCATGGACTGATAAGTGGCAAGTAATATTTGCAGCATAAAAGTGCCAGACAATGAAAATCTCCAATAACAAGACAATATAACCTACCCTTGTCATTCAACACCAAGTGCTCAACCATTAACATCCTGGGGGTTACTACTAACCAAAAATACAACTGAACAAGCCAGATAAATATAGCTGTTCATTGGTTGGGTATCTGCAATAAGGAGTTTGCTTACTGACACTCCTAATTCTTTTTCACCATTTACAAGATGCAAGTCAGATGCACGACGGAATATTCATTTACTTTGATGAGTTCCAACAACTCTCAAAACGCTGCCATACTCTAAATTATACTACTAGCAAATAGCAACTGAATGCCATCAGGTGACATGGTGACACACCATGACGTGCTCTGGTTTTTTCCCACCTTTCGAAGAGGACATGCTATGCTGGTGTCAGAAGCTTACACATGGTGTATGCAGGCTTACACATCCTCCATGCAAATGACACTATGTTTTGAAGTTTCAATGTACATGTGATAAATAAAGCTAATCTTTATCTTTCATTGTAGATACTCTGACCACACCTCTCAAATCTGCAACCTCTACCTCCACGGGCAAAGGGCAACAGATACATTTGCCTGTAAACCACACACCACTACTAACTGCAGCAGTCCTTCACCACATTTAAAATCCCTGAATTTCCTCATGCAACAGCACAGTGGAAGTACCTTCTTCACCAGATGGTGGCTGACCATCATCTTTCAAGGCAAGATGCTCAGATTTCCACTACCCCCCTGACAAATACTTATGATTGGATGATTTCATGACAAAAAACAAAATACCAAATACTGAGTCCTGCAAACCATCTCCTAGAGACTGTCCTCTAAAGAGAATAAAGAGGGTTTGTGAATGTGGACAAACCTTATCTAGATCATTTGAGGCCAACACAATAACCAGAAGGTAGAGTGATTGTTGTAAATTAACACTAAATTGAAATATCAAATTACATTTCAAAGCTCACATCTCAGAAGGTATCATACTCTGTCTACTTCTAGGACGGCAGTTCTACCAGTAAATTCATTTCAATCCATTCAGCGAAGAATCATATATATATCTAGAACAGCATCGTATTGTTACACCAGTGTCATATTAGGTCAAACATGCTACTCTAAATTTTCAACTGAACTTTCTGCACATCCTTTTAATAATACTTCAGAAGAGATGCTTCATTGGCCATATTCCATTTCATTGCACCCGATCTGAAAGTATTTAATCTAAACCAAGCTGCAAGTATATTCCTTCACAAGACAGATGTACTAGCAAAACTATGCAGCAAACAAGACACTCTACATTGAGTACCACAAACTGCAAAATAACAGTACAATAATAATAGTACAGGAAGGAGATGGAGAGTCCAGTGGCATGGTTCCAGCAAAACCAGGGAGCTAGGTAACTGACTTCAGGAGGTGGGAAGAAGTACATACCCTTGTTTGTATCAATGGTATTGATGTGGAGGTAGTTGAGAACTTCAAACTCATTGGGTCTAAATAACACCTAATTGCCCTGGACCAGCCACACGGAAAGCAGACTAACACCACTACTTCAAAGGCCAAGGGAATTCTTACAATTTTATCAATGAATCATTGAAATTTTTAAAGATGCATCACAGCTTTGTATGGCAACTGCTCTCCCAAGACCACAAGAAATTACAGAGAATTGTTAATATTGTACAGTCCATCACGAACAAGCTTACTCTCCACCAGCTGTCTACACCTTCTGTTGACTTGGGAAACTGGGTAAAAATAATCTCATTCCTGGTTGCTCTCCCTCCTTTCCTCTCAAAGACAGCTTTTATTCCTCTGTTATCAGAATATTTGATGGACTATCAATACACTAAAAGATGAACCCCATCTCCCAATCCATCTCATATGGCCCATGCACTCTATTTGCCTACAGGTACATGCACTACATGCAATGCACTGCAAATACAGTGTTCCCTGTAAGGTGCAACACTTTATTCTGTATCATTGAAAATTCTTTGGTACTGTGCAAAAATAATTTTTTATTTAGACTTTTACAATACTGTATTTGCAAACATGGAGCGAAAAGAGAATCTGTAGACTTGGTGGGAGCAAAGGATGTTGGGAATGGCAAGGATTTTGTGCTGCGGGAGGGATGCTCAACGGGTGGCAGAGAAGCAGTGCCAAGGGCAGGGGTGGCACGGATTCAGATACACCCTACCCTAGGACACCAGGCACGGCAACATGATCCCAAGCAATTGGTTTACTGATCATTTCAGAATTTCTCTCTGATGCTTTCTGCTCCTCTCCCTTCCCCAACTACGACCCTCTCTCCTTGGCCCCTTCCCACTTTCAGTCCACAATAGAAACCCATATCAGAATCAGGTTTATCGTCACTATTCACATATGTACTGAAATGTGTTTTTTTAAGGCAGCAGTACAGTGCAATACATAAAATTACTACAGTACTGTGCAAAAGTCCAAGGAACCATAGCTATATAAATGTGCCTACTTTTGCACAGTATTTTATATTCCAACTCTGTGTAATAATGAATGGTATGAACTGTCTGGAGGATGTGGAAAATAAAAGTGACAATAGTAAACCAATACCATATCAAACTACCACTAATCCTGCATTAAAAGCAGTTTAGTCCTGGTATGAACAAGTTAATGTACTCAAATATCCTACTAATTTACAGAAAATCTGCTGTTTTCATAAATCCATTACCAAACATAACTTGTTTATATCAGTATTAAAGGGGGAAAAAATTAGCTCCAGAACAGGAAAAAAAAATTGGCATTTCCTTCACAAACTTTTCACTTCAAGCCTTGAAACCAACTGTGATAAGAAACATACTATTTAGAAGTTTAGAACTTCTCAACATTTGAAATTACATTTCCATCTGGGTTAATTTTTTTACAAAGGAAACATTTTGAGCTAAAGCAAACATTATGTGCCTACTCCAAGAAAGTTATCCTTTTTATGAGATAAAATCTCTATTCTTCTCCAACAATGTATTTCAGCTTCCAATACCCAAAGAACAATCCTTTGGCAAAATGACATATTACTTTTACATCTTGAAATGGCAATGTAATTATGGCTCTCAAAACAAATCATGGATGATCTGCAGCCCAACTCTATCTCTATTGCATAACTTGGATAAAACTATTCCTTTAATTCTTCAATTATTGTTGTGGATGCTTCTTTGGGGAAACTTCAATAACCATGTGTCGGAGAGAAAAAATAACTTCCATTTACTACTGAATGGTCTGCCCCTAATTTCCAAAATTAGAAAAGGAAACTGCTTCATTTCTCAACAATGTAGTTAAAAATTTAGAGAAAAAATTAATATTAGAGAATTAAAGGAGCATGGTTGTGAAATTAAGATAAAATAAAAACAAATAGGAAGCTCCCAACAGCACAGAGAAAGAGCAATGAAGTATTTTATAAATATATCAGCAAAAATATTCACCCTTTGTAACTGTGTCTTCTAAAATAGATAGAAAATAATGCAGGAAAAAAAAATCAGAAACCAGGTGGCAAAATAATTGAACAACTGGCCTGGTAGCAGAGGCCTGGACTATAAGGACATACCATAATACAAACAACTCAAGAACATGTGCTTCTGTCCACAATGTTTGTGACGATCATGATGCCAGTCCACACCATCCCATTTGCTGGCACACATCCATACACATATTTATTGTCTGTTCATGCACCTGTCTAAATACCTTAAACATTGTCATTGTATTTGCTTCCACTACTTCCCCGTTACTGTGTTTTAAGTACCTACCATTGCACAAAAAAAAAACGTCCTTGCCTCAAAATCCCCTTTAAACTTTTCCCCTCTCTCACCTTAATGCTAGGTCTTCTAGTATTCAACAATTCCAAATGGTAAAAAATTCTGGTCATCTTCCTCAGCTATACTTCTCATTTTATAAAAAATCTCACTTCAGCCTCTGAAGCACCAGAGAAGCAATCCAAACTTGACCAACAGACATCCAGGTAAACTTCATCTGAACCCTCTCCAAAGCCTCCACATCCTCCCTGTAATGGGGAAACTAGAACTGCATGCAAGGCTTCAACTACTGTCGCAAAGATTTATACAACGTCATCATTTTTAACTCTTTTCCTCCATGCCCTAACCAATGAAAGCAAGCATGCTGTACCTCATCTTTACCAGTCTATTTGTGTTGCCACTTTTAGGAAGGGATGGACTTGGACCCAAAAATTCCTCTGTACATCAATGCTGTTCAGGGTTCTGCCATTTCCCCTTACATATATGACCTCCCAAAGTACAAACCAGACTCACACTTGCCCGATTTAAACTGCCTGCCATTTCACTGTACTTCGCTGGAACTGACTCTTTAACAAACCTCCTTTGCTGTCCAAAGCGCTACCAATTTTACTGCTGCTTGAAAACTTACTGACCAACCTGTCCACACTTTCATCCAATGCATTATGTATTACAATTAACAAAGGTCCTGCAATAATTGCTGTGGAACACCAGTGAGCCAGAATAATACTCTCCCACCACTACAGTCTTCTATGGGCAAGCCAATTCTAAAAGCAACCCACCACATGGGATCTTGTCAAATGTCTTAAAGTCTATATAGGTAAAATCCACCTCAATCAATTTGGTCATCTTCTGAAAAAATTCAATCAAATTTGTAAGACATAAACTACCCCACAAAGACACACTGACTGTTCCGAATTAGTCTAAGCTTTTCCAAATGTGAGTAAATTCTATCCCTATGATTCCTCTCAATAGCTTTCCTAACAGTGAATCAAGGCTCAACAACCAATAATTTCCTTAATTCCAACTTTACTTCATAAACAATTTTCCTTCCCAGCAATCTCCTCTTGCCTTTTAATTACCTGAGATGAATCTTACCAGGCCCTAGAAATTTATTCACCTTTATGCTCTTTAAGAGACAAACACATTCAAACTAAGAATCCAAGAATCTAAGGCTACTACTTTATAATTTTGGGCCAAACAAGTTAATTACACTTAGAACAAACTGGGAAAACACACAAAATGTTGATCTCAGCAGGTCAGGCAGCATCTAAGGAAATGAATAAACAGTCGATGTTTCGGGCTAAGACCCTTCATCAGGACTAGAAAAGGGGAAGAAACCAGAATAAGGTGGGGAGTGTGGAAGAAGAACAATCAAGTAGCTGATATGTGAAGATAGGTGGGTGGGGAGGGGGATGAATTAACTGGGAGGTGCTGAGGAAAAGATACGGGCTGGAGAAGATGGAGAGTGGACCATGGGAGAAAGGGAAGGAGGGGGAGTACCAGGGTAAGCGATAGTCAGCAAGAGGAAAGAGTCCAGAGTGGGGTATAGAAGAGGGAATGGGGAGGAGAAAAATTACCAGAAGTTGTTGAAGTCGATGTTCATATCATCAGGTTTGAGGCTACCAAGATGGAATACGAGGTGTTGCCTCTCCAACCTGAGAGATGTCTGATCGTGGCAGCAGAGGAGGCCATGGACTGACATGTTGGAATGGGAATAGAAATTAAAATGGTTGGCCATTGGGAAGTCCTACTTTTTGCAGATGGAGCGGGGTGCACAACAAAGTGGTCCCCCAATCTACCTTGGGTCATACCAATGTAAAAGAGGTCACATGGGAGCACTGGATACAGTATCTGGCGTAGTTGGAGGACCACTTTGTCTCCCAATCTATGTTGTCCTTCATTTCTCCCTCCTCACCCCATTTATTCTCCCTATAGATGTTGCTGACTTGCTAAATTCCTCCAGCATATTGTACATGTTGCCTTTATTCCATTAATATGCATTTGCCAGGTCCGACTTGCTTTACTAACCATTAAAATCAATTCTGGGCTTTAAACGTAAAGTGGCAAGTGAAATACGAAACTGGATCCATGGTGATGGGTAAATGTTTGCAGTAGAGCTCCTCAAGACAGAGTGTTGGGCTTTCTGTTTTTCATGGTACAGTCGACCTTCAATAATCTGACTACCTATAATCTGGCACTGATTTCAAATTTTCCACGCAACTGTAATTTCAAATTTCCCAGGCCATTGTACCAATCCGCTGCACATCGTTTTGGTTGCGCTAGATCTGTTCACATGTTGGTGTGCTCTTGTAAACACAGACAGGTGATTCCTGCTTGTTTTCCTGCATTTATTAATATCATTTGCGTAAGGCGCGGCCACCTGCCACCAGCCCATCTCACCTGGCAGTGGCGAGGGAGCTGGAGCGCGCTGGGTCGGTCCGCCTTCTCGCCCGCCTGCCAGCAGTCGCGCACTGTCCTCCGGCGTCACCTGGCCGGTGCTCCGTTCTCTTCTGCCTATGAACTCAGATCAGACGTGGCGACCCACTGAATTTAAGCATATTACTAAGCGGAGGGAAAGAAACTAACGAGGATTCCCTCAGTAACTGCGGGTGAAGAGGGAAGAGCCCAGCACCGAATTCCCAGCCGCTTGGCGGTTGCGTGAAATGTGGCGTATAGAAGACCTCCTTTCTGACTTCTGCTTCTGATCACCCAGATGTGCTGCCACCAACATCAACAGTTTTTGAAGAAACTGTTGTGTCAGTTTCAGCACCAGTTCCTGATGCTTCACTCATTTTTCAAGATGAAGATGCTGATGATCCTGACAACCCCACACTTGCAAACATGTAACTTTGCCTGAAGGTATATTAAACGTCTCACTTCAGAAGCGGAAGTGCTCAACTGTTCTGTGCAAGTCAATTCCTGTACATTTACCTGTACCCTTTATTTTAATCTGTGCCTGTACAGTATATTATTTTATTAAAATTTCACTTGCTACTCATTTAATAATTCTGTTTCATTATTATCTAACGTACTGATTTACTTGATATTTTAAAGGTATGATGAGGTGGTTAGCTATTGCTTAATGTGATGCTTACGTAATTTGGCATTTTCGGCACTCCTCAGGTCCCAATGGTGCCAAATTATAACCATATAACAATTACAGCACAGAAACAGGCCATCTCGGCCCTTCTAGTCCATGCCGACACTTACACTCACCTAGTCCCAGTGGCCTGCACTCAGCCCATAACCCTCCATTCCTTTCCTGTCCATATACCTATCCAATTTTACTTTAAATGACAATACCGAACCTGCTTCTACCACTTCTACTGGAAGCTCATTCCACATAGCTACCACTCTCTGAGTAAAGAAATTCCCCTCGTGCTACACTTAAACTTTTGCTCCCTAACTCTCAAATCATGTCCTCTTGTTTGAATCTCCCCTACTCTCAATGGAAAAAGCCTATCTACGTCAACTCAATCTATCCCCCTCATTATTTTAAATACCTCTATCAAGTCCCCCCTCAACCTTCTACGCTCCAAAGAAGGTCGACCTCTATATTTTACACATTGTCAACCATACAGCCAGGTTTTGATTTTGAAGCTACAGTTTGCAGGGACTAATTAACTGGTCAGTTATGCTCCAGAAGCAAATGGGCTGGAAAAGTACAAACATGGAAAGGCCAAACAAAGCAAAGAAATACAAAATATATACGTGCTGAATAATCTTGAGCAATAGAGAACTTGGAAGGCGTACACAGAGATTTAAGGTTGCAAAATGGACAAAATAGTCAAGAAGAAATAAAGTACAGGTATCCCCCACTTTACGCCACTTCACTTTACAGAAGACCTACATTAGTAACCTGTTTTCGCATTACAAAGAGGATGTTCGCTTTTATCAAAATTTTTCCCAAATAAATTAATGGTTCTTCGCTTTACGCCATTTCGGCTTAAGATTTCATAGGAACGCTCTACCTTTGTAAGGGGAGGGGGGGAACACCTGTAGTAGTCTTCAGTGAGTAAGCTATTGAATGCAAGAGCAAGGAGGTCAGTCTAGAACTGCACAAACCATTGCACTTTAGCTGGAGCACTGCTATGGCTTAGATTATCAGATATAAGTGAGATTTATCAATGTTAGGATTCAGTTAGGAATACCAGGATTAGTTGGAGAATTTAGTTTGGAGAAAAACATGTTAACTTTGGATTTCCCTCCCCCCAGATAGCAGCTGTTGATCTAAACTGGTGAATCAGATCAAACTTTCTTTTAAGAAATCGCTAATAACCAAGAAACACGAATCTAAGGAATTTGTAGAATGAGAGCTGGGAACCATTTTCTCTCAGAGAACCAGATCTTTGAAACATATAGCTCAGGAGAAAGTCATTTTGTTCATCTCACAAAAAGTGGATTATTTAGGTTAATCCCATCTTCCAGCTTTTGGTCCACAGCTCTCCAAATTTTGATTTGAGTAGTTTTTAAAATGCTGATATTGAGGGCTTTTACAATTATCAGAAATTTGGAATAAACGGTAAGCATTTGCAATGGATGTAGGGTAGTAGTCCTACCAATCATCCTGAACCATGTTTATCTGTGTAAATTACATTCATGAATTAGACTCATTAATCAAAACATAGGCTTAACTTTACAGATCATATGAAATTTGGGAATGGTAGTGGGGATGGAATTTGGCAGACCACAACAAACTACAGAAAGAATCATGAATTTCAGTGATAAAGAATAACAAGGAAAGAAGTGGTGCTACAAAGAATAGGGAGGCAAGTTATAATTCAAATTTGGGGTTGCATCTGAGGTACAATGGTAATCTTATCATACAAAATACAATAATGCTGAAAGTTCTGCCCAGTTTAACAGAACTATTGAAGACATAATCAAGCACTGGGAATTATTACAAGAGGAACAGAATCAAAAATGGAGAAATGATGCTGAATTCTTAAGTAATCTTGGTTAAACCATACTTTATTACAGCATCAAGTTCTTTACACATCGTAGAATAGACACACTATTAAGTGGGCAAAGAATATCCACCAGGAATGATGAGAGAAATGCAAAGATATTGATAACAAGATCAGATATTTATGATCCAAACATTCTTCTGTCAACTTCATCAGCAGGTCTGATAAATGAAAGATGGTAGAAATATCATACACAAAAGCTGTGTCATGCATCATGACCTGGAATACTAGCCAATACAAAACAATCTCTCAACACTACAAAGTTCCTGGCAAGGGGCTCTTGGAAATGCAGATCTATCCCCTATTCTGATACTCATATTGTAGCAGTTGGCCGAGTGTTATACTGGGGGGGGGGGGGGGGAAGGAGTGATTATAAATGGATTGCATCTGGAGAGGTGATGATGTACATGTGTCAGGGGTACTTAGTGTAGTTTAAATGGCCGTTGTGTGTTCTTCATGCCGGATGTTAGAGTCTATATCTGCAGATATATCTACTATATCTGTGTGAAGTGCATCTAGCTGCAGCTCTTTGAAGACAGAGTTGGAGATCTGCAGCAGCAACTACTTGACCTTCAGCTTGTATGGGAAAGTGAGAAGATCATCGATTTGAGTTGAAGGAAAATAGTGACTCCTAAGTTGGATGAGGCGGGTCTGGGTGACTGTAAGGAGAAGGAATGGAAAAGGTGAAGGTGAATAGGTAGTTAGCACAGAGCACCTTTGTGGTCATTTCACTCAATAAGTATACCATTGTGGACAATGTTGGATGGGTTGACCTCCCAGGGGAATGCCACAGAGACTGGGTTACTAGCACTGAGCATAGGCCTGTGGTGCAGAAGGGAAAGAGGGAAAAGAGGGGAACTGTACTGGTAGGGGATTCAGCTGTCAAAGGATCAGACAGGAGATGCTGTGGACATGAACAGGCTAGCCTGATAGCACGTTGTCTCCAGGTGCCATGCTCAGGAACATCTTGGATCACATCCACAGCATTTTGGAGGGGGAGGGAGAGCAGCCAGATCTCTTGGCACATATTGGAACCAATGACATGGAAGGAAAAGCAAAGAGGTCCTGAAGAGAGAATTTAGAGAGCTACACAGAAAACTGAGAAGCATGAACTCCACTGTAGTAATTTCTAGATTGCTACCTGTTCTGCGTGCCAGTGAGAGTAGAAACAGGATGATTTGGTAGATTAATGTGTTGCTGAGAAGCTGGTACTGGGGGAAGGGCTTCAGGTTCTTGGATTATTGGGATCAGTTCTGGGGGAGGTATGACCTGTACAAAAGGGACGGGGTGCACCTGAACCCGAAGGGGACCAATATTCTCGCAGGCGGGTTTGTTTAAGTTGTTGGTGAGGGTTTAAACTAATTTGGTGGTGGTGGGAGGGGGGGGGGGGTTGGGAACCAGAGTGAAGGGACACAGGATAGGACAAATGGTAAAAAAGCAAAGGCAGCGTGAAGTCATACTGTCAAGAAGGGCAGGCGGATGATAGGACAAAACTGCAGCCAACAGGGAGAGTATCTATGCATTAGGGATGCAGAATCAAAAAAGGAAGCAAATACAGTATTCAAAGTTATATACTCTAGTCATTGAGATAAGAAATAAGGCGAATGATCCTGTTGCACTTTTATAGATTGTCAAGTATGATATGGTGGCTATCACTGAATCGTGGCTGAACGATGGCTATAGTTGGGAGGTGAATGTCCATGGTTACACATTGTATTGCAGGGTCAAAAGGTAGGCAGAGGGGGTGTCATGTCTCTGTTCAATTTCAGAATTGATAGGGAGAAAGTGGTCTGATTTAGCAGTACATCAGTGGAGTGATGGAAATCACAGTGGTATGAGAGAGGGGTCAGCCAAAGTAAATAGGAAGGAGATGCTGACAGGGATGACAGCAGAGCAGCAATGGCTTGAGTTTCTAGGAAGACTGAGGAAGGTACAGGATAGATGTATTAAAAAAACAAAGAAATAATTGGCAAAATAGTACAACTGTGACTGACAAGGGAAGACAAAGCTAATGTAAAAGCAAAAGAGGGCATACAACAAAGCAAAAATTAGTGGGAAGATAGAGGATGGGAAGCTTTTCAAAACCTACAGAAAGCAGCTGAAAGTCATCAGTTGAAATACAAAAGCAAGCTAGCAAACAATATCAAGGTGGAGAGAAAAATCTTTTCAAGTATGTAAAAAAAATAAGAGATTAGAGTGGATATAGGACCACTAGAAAATGAGGCCAGAGAAACAATATCGGGAACAAGGAGATGGCATATGAACTAAGTGAGTATTTTGTATCTTTCTTTCTTTTTCAATCTTTTTATTAAGTTTGCAATAAACAATATTAATACTAATACAGAGAGATCAGGAATACATTAATAACGGTTAACATGTAGAAACACATATTCCAAGTAACAAATGGAGTCTAACCTCCCAATCTCTTAGTAATTAACCATGAAAAAGATAAATTATAATTATAAAAGAGAAAAAGAAATAAAAACCCAAACTAAAATAAAATAAACCCCAAACTTAATAAAAAGCTTGAAAAAGAAGAGTATTTTGTATCAGTCTTCACTGTGGAAGACACTAGCAGTGTGCTAGATGTTGAAGGGTGTGAGGGAAGAGAAGTGAGTGCAGTTACTATTACAAGAGAAAAGGTACTCAAAAAGCTGAAAGACCTAAAAGTACACAAGTCACCCGGACCAGATGAACTACACCCTCGGGTTCTGAAAGAGGTAGAAGTACAGATTGTGCAGACATTAGTAATAATCTTACAAAAATCATTGGAATCTGGCATGTTTCCAGAGGACTGGAAAATTGCAACTGTCACTCCACTCTTTAAGAAAGGAGGGAGGCAGCAGAAAGGAAATTATGGTTGGGAAGATGTTGGAGTCAATTAAGGATGAGGTTTTGGAGTACTTGGGTGACACAGGACAAGACAGGGAAAATCTTGTCTGACTAACCTGTTGGAATTGCTTGAGGAGATTACAAGTAGGATAGTTAAAGGAGATGCAATGGATGCTGTATATTTGGATTTTCAGAAGACCTTTGACAAGGCGCCACACGAGGCAGTTTACCAAGTTAAGAGCCCATGGTATTGCAGGAAAGTTACTGGCATGGTTAGAGCATTGGCTGATTGATAGGAGGCAGCGAGTGGAAATAAAAGGATCCGTATTTGGTTGGCTACCAGTGACTAGGGGTCGGTGTAGGGACCGCTCCTTTTTATACGGTAGATCAATGATTTAGATTATGAAAAGATGGATTTGTTGTCAAGTTTGCAGATGATACGAAGATTGGTGGAGCAGCAGGTAGTGTTGAGGAAGCATAGGATGCAGAAGGAATTAGATTAGGAGAATAGGCAAGAAGGTGGAAAATAAAGTACAATATTGGAAAATGCATGAAAGTGCACTTTGGTAGAAGATATAAATGTGCAGACAATTTCTAAATATGGAGAAATTTCAAAAATCTGGGATGCAAAGGGACTTGGGAGTCCTTGTGCAGACACCCTGAAGGTTAACTTGCAGATTGAGTTGCTGGTGAGGAAGACAAACGCGATGTTAGCATTCATTTCAAGAAGTCTAGAATATAAGAGAAAGGAGGTGATGCTGAGGCTTTTATAAGGCACTGGCGAGACAGTGCTATAAGTATTGTGAACAGTTTTGGACAACTTATCTAAAAGATGTGCTGGCATTGGAGAGGGTTCAGAAGAGGTTGACAAGATAATTCCAGGAATGAAAGGGTTATCATATGAGGAACATTTGATAGCTCTGGGGCTGTACTTGATGGAATTTTGAAGGATGGGGGGGGGGGGGGGGAATCTCATTGAAACCTGTCGAATGTTGAGAGGCTGAGACGGAATAAATGTGGAAAGGATGTTTCCCATGGTGGGGGAGCCTAGAACAAGAGGGTACAGTCTCAGGATAGAGGGTCGTCCATTTAAAACAGATGTGGAGAAATTTCTTCAGCCAGAGGGTGGTGAATTTGTGGTATTTGTTACCAGTCAGCAGTGGAAGCCAGGTCGTTGGGTGTATTTAAGGCGGAGACTGATAGCTTTTTGACTGGTCTTGGCAACAAAGGTGATGGGGAGAAGGCCAGGGAGTAGGGCTGAGGAGGGGAGAAAAATGGATCATCCATGATTGAAAGGCAGAGCAGACCTGATGGGCCAAATGACCTCATTCTGCTATATCTTATGGTTTTGTGGTCTTGTGTCTTCATAGAAACAGGGTGACAAGTGTCCTTCAATCTTAGGTCAATCAGATGTTTAATCAAATGGTTCCCAGAATATCGTGCAAGGTCATTTACCAGAATACCTCACACGAGAACATTTTAAACACCCAAGGCCTTCCTTGATTAGTCATGGGAAGGTCCCTATCTCAGGAGCACAACTCTCTTCCTTTAAGTTGCCAGGATTATGTCTAAGACTGTCATTCATCTATTTTTGGAACATTGCTAAAGTTCTGAAAGCAATGAATTGGATTTTGAAACTGGAAATCTACCAGCAAGATCTACCTGTGAGAAAAGAAAGCTGATGTTCCAGGTTGAAGACCCTTCACCTGAATCAGGTGACTTTGTCAAAGTACCTGGTACCTGTCAAAGTACTCAGTACATGTTGAACAGCTCTGTACTTACTAGTTGTGTCTCTGGGCCATTGAGAGAAACACAGTGACACTGAAACATTATCAACTTTGTGTAAGGTATCTACTCTGCCCAAAAATCACTGGGCTTCTAGGACAAGGTGTTGTCCATGACTAAATAGAACATAAAAATTTTAAAGAACATAAAAATTTACAGCACATTACAGGCCCTTCGGCTCACAATGCTGTGCCGATCATGTAACCTACTCTAGAAACTGCCTAGAATTTCCGTTATGAAAAGCCCTCTTTTTCTAATCTGCAAGTACCCTACTGTAACTGCCTCTACCACTGTCATTGGCAGTGCATTCCATGCGCCCACCACTCTCTCTGTGCAAAACTAACCCAACATCCACCTTGTACCTACTTCGAAGCACTTTAAAACCATGTTCCCTTGTGTTAGCCATTTCAGCTGTGGGAAAAAGCTTCTGGCTATCCATACAATTGAAGTCTCTCATCATCTTATACATCTTAAAAGATCATCTCTCATCTTCTATCCTCCAAGAAGAAAAGGCCAAATTCACTCAACCTATTCTCATAATGTATACTCTTCAATCCAAGCAAATCCTTGTAAATCTCTTCAGCACTCTCTGTATAGTATCCTCATCCTTCCTGTAGTGAGGTCACCAGAACTGAACAAAGCAATCCAAGTGGGGTTTGACCAAGGTCTAATTTAGCTGTAACATTACCTCGCGGCTCTTGAGCTCAATCCCACAGTTGAAGGCCATCACACCAAATACCTTCTTAACAACACTGTCAACCTGTGTAGCAACTTTGAGTGTCCAATGGACATGGACCCCAAGATCTTGCTGATCCTCCACACTGCCAAGAGTCTTACCATTAATATTATATTCTGTCTTCAAATTTAACCTAACAAGATGAAAAACTTCACACCTATCTGGGTTGAACTCCATCTGCCACTTCTCAGTCTAGTTCTGCATCTTATCGATGTCCTGCTGTAACCTCTGACAACCCTCCAGACTATCCTCTTTCAATATTTTTATTAGTTTCTGCATAAAGGAATACAGAGTACAATATATATGTAAGTCAAAAAAACGTACCAAATATATTGTATTAAAAATACAATTACAATCACAAACCTTGTATTCATAAAAATTAAATCGTAATTTTGAAATATAATAATTTTGTTATACAGAAAAAAACTAAACCCACTATCAAAGCCAGAGCTGTTAGTCAAACTATCTACAACAGCCCCAACTTTTGTGTCATCAGCAAACTTACTAGACCACCCTTCTACTTCCTCATCCAGGTCATTTATACAAATCACAAAGAAGAGGGGTCCCAGAACAGATCCCTGTGGAACACCACTGGTCACTGTCCTGCAACAGAATATGAACCATCTACAACCACCCTTTGCCTTCTGTAGGCAAGTCAATTCTGGATCCACAAAGCAAGTCTTCCTTGGATCCCATGCCTCCACACTTTCTGAATAAGCATTGCATGGGGAACCTTATCAAATGCCTTAATGAAATCCATATACAACATCCACTGCTCTACTTTCATCAATGGGTTTTGTTACATCTTCAAAGAATTCAATCAGGCTTGTAATGCTTGATCTGCCCTTGACAAAGCCATACTGACTATTCCTAATCAGATTATGTCTCTCCAAATGCTCATAAATCCTGCCTCTCAAGATCTTCTCCGACAACTTGCCCACCACTGAAGTAAGACATATTAGCCTATAATTTCCTGGGTTATCTCTACTTCTCTTCTTGAACAAGGAAACAAAACTTGCAAGCCTCCAATCCTCTGTTACTTCTTCCGTCCCTATTGATGATACAAAGATAATTGCCAGAGGCTCAGCAATTTCCTCCTTCGCTTCCTATAGTAGCCTGGAACATAGCTCGTCGGATCCCAGCGACTTATCCAACTTTATACCAGTCAAAAGCTCCAGCACATCCTCATTCTTGATGTCTATATGTTCAAGCGATTCAGTCCACTGCAAGTCATCCCCACAATTGCCAAGGTCCTCTTCACTAGTGAATAGTGAAGCAAGGTATTCATGATGTACCTCCGCTACCTCCTCAGACTCCATGCACACGTTTCCACTATCACTCCTGATTGGTCCTATTCTCATGTTGTGGAATGGCACATTCCATAGGGTTACATCTTGAGAGGTTCACTGAAGCTTGGTGTAGTTGCTGCAATAAGAATGCAGAAAGGCCTTTGAAGCCTTTGTGAATGAACAAAGGTAACAAATGCAGGTGTCGGATTATTCATCCTCTCCCAGCTACTCCTCCACCACTCAGTTCATGATTCATCAACTACTAATTTAGCTCTAATTTCCTGCATTAACTCTGGATCACTGAATATCACAAAACGTAACCATCTTTGGCTTTAACACACTCAGCAAATGAATGCCACGTTTTCTTGGGAAAAGAACACCCAAGAGTAATTGGATTCTGGGTGTAGAAATTTCAGGTCTTGTTGACTCCTTGCTTGGTAGTTCCGGGCAACACAACCAGAGGAAACCCTTACTCTGCACCTGATTTGTCAAGTCCCTTAGAATTGTACATTCTTTTTCCATCTCATTCTTCTGAATCCAAAAGCATAGGTCTAGTCAGCTTAGGACCCTCACAAGATAATTTGGTGAACTTCCACAATGTTTCATGTATTTCAAGTACATGTGAATCTTGCAAAATAGCAGATTTACACACAAATTTCAGACGATACTCAGGTGTGATCTCACTAAGGCACTATATGAATGAAAAAAATACAGTCGACGTTTCGGATTGAATCTGTGTTCCTCAGATTTCCAGCACCTGCAGATTTTCTCTTGTTTATGATTATATAATTGAAGCTAAGAGTGTTCCAATCTTCTTGCAAGACAGTTCATCCAGTATATTATTTGCCTTCCCAATTGCTGTTACAGGGGCTTCCAGGACTCTAGACCCAAATTTCAGAAATAAAAATTGCAAACTCTCCCATATATTTTTAAAGCACTTTTCAAGCTAGTATTAATAATGTTTCATTGTACTCATTAAAGTCTAGATATAGCATATGTGACAATAGTTTAATTATAGAAACACAGAAAATCTACAGCAAAATACAGGCACTTCGGCCCACAAAGTCATGGCGAACATGTCCCTACCTTAGAAATTACTACACTTCCCCATAGCCCTCTATTTTTCTAGGCTCCATAGAACATTACAGCACATAAACAGGCCTTTTGGTCCTTCTTTGCTATGCCAAACCATTTTTCTGCCTAGTCCCACTGACCTGCACCTGCCCCAGCCCCATATCCCTCTATACACCTCTCATCCATGTACCTGTCCAAGTTTTTATTAAATGTTAATAGTGAGCCCGCATTTACCACTTCATCTGGCAGTTCATTCCGCACTCCCACCACTATGTACTTATCCAACAGTCTCTTAAAAGACCCTATCGTATCTGCCTCCACCACCGTTGCCAGCAGCCCATTTCACGCACTCACCACTCTCTGAGTAAAAACACTTACCCCTGACATCACCTCTGTACCTACTCCCCAGCACCTTAAACATGTGCCCTCTTGTGGCAACCTTTTCAACCCTGGGAAAAAGCCTGACTATCCACACAATCGATGCCTCTCATCATCTTATACAGCTCCATCAGGTCACCTCTCATCCTCCGTCGTTCCAAGGAGAAAAGGCCAAGTTCACTCAACCTGTTTTCATAAGGCCTGCTCCCCAATCCAAGCAACATTCTTGTAAATCTCCTTTGCACCCTTTGCATGGTTTCAACATCCTTCCTGTAGTGAGGTGACCAGAACTGAGCACAGTACTCCAAGTGGGGCCTAACCAGGGTCCTATATAGCTGCAACAATACCTCTTGGCTCCTAAATTCAATTCCACGATTAATGAAGGTCAATACACCGCATGCCTTCTTAACCACAGTGTCAACCTGTGCAGCTGCTTTGAGCATCCTATGGACTCAGACTCCAAGATCCCTTTGATCCTCCACACTGCCAAGAGGCTTATCATTAATACTATACTCTGCCATCATATTTGACCTACCAAAATGAACCACTTCACACTTATCTGGGTTGAACTTCACCTGCCACTTCTCAGTCCAGTTTTGCATCCTCTCAATGTCCCGTTGTAACCTCAGACAGCCCTCCACACTATCCACAACACCACCAACCTTTACATCATCAGCAAACTTACAAACCCATCACTCCACTTCCTCATCCAGGTCTTTTATAAAAATCACAAAAGGTAAGCACCCCAGAACAGATCCATGAGGCACACCACTGGTCACCAAGCTCCATGCAGAACATGACCCGTCTACAACCAGTCTACATCTACTGTTCTTCCTTCATCAATGTGTTTAGTTACATCCTCAAAAAATCCAATCAGGCTCGTAAGGCATGACCTGCCCTTGACAAAGCCATGCTGACTATTCCTAATCATATTATACCTCTCCAAATGCTCATAAATCCTGCCTCTCAGGATCTTCTCCATCAACTTATCAACCACTGAAGTCAGACTCACTGGGCTATAATTTCCTGGGCTATCTCTACTCCCTTTCTTGAATAAAGGAACAACATCCGCAACCCTCCAATCCTCCAGAACCTCTCCCGTCCCCATTGATGATTCAAAGATTTGCCTCCCACAGTCGCCTGGGGTACATCTTATCTAGTCCTGGCAACATATTTAACTTGATGCTTTCCAAAAGCTCCAGCACATCCACTTCCTTAATATCTACATACTCAAGCTTTTCAGTCTGCTGCAAGTCTGCATTACAATCACCAAAATCCTTTTCCAGAGTGAATGCTGAAGTAAAATATTCATTAAGTACCCCAGCTATTTCCTCCGGTTCCATACACACTTTCCTACTATCACACTTCATACGTCCTATTCTTTCACGTCTTATCCTCCTGCTCTTCACATACTTGTAGAATGCCTTGGGGTTTTCTTTAATCCTGCCTGCCAAGGCATTCTGATGGCCCCTTCTAGTTCTCCCAATTTCCTTTTTAAGCTCCTTCCTGTTAGCCTTATAATCTTCTAAATCCGTAACATTACCTAACTCCCTGAACCTTTTGTAACCTTTTTTCTTTTTGACTAGATTTATTACAGCCTCTGTACACTACAGTTCCTGTACTCTACCATAACTTGCCTGTGCAGAACCTGTGCAGAACTCCACACAAATATCCCCTGAACATTTGCCACATTTCTTCTGTACTTTCCCCCGAGAACATCTGTTTCCAATTTAAGCTTCCAATTTCCTGCCTGATAGCCTCATAATTCCCCTTACTCCAATTGACACGGCCATAGTGGGGTGTGTCAGGAATGGACAGGAGGAGGAGTATAGGAAACTGATACAGGACTTTGTGATATGGTGCAACTCAAACTACCTGCGTCTCAATATCACCAAGACCAAGGAGATGGTGGTGGACTTTAGGAGATCTAGGCCTCATATGGAGCCAGTGATCATTAATGGAGAATGTGTGGAGCAGGTTAAGACCTACAAGTATCTGGGAGTACAGTTAGACGAGAAGCTAGACTGGACTGCCAACACAGATGCCTTGTGCAGGAAGGCACAGAGTCGACTGTACTTCCTTAGAAGGTTGGCGTCATTCAATGTCTGTAGTGAGATGCTGAAGATGTTCTATAGGTCAGTTGTGGAGAGCGCCCTCTTCTTTGTGGTGGCGTGTTGGGGAGGAAGCATTAAGAAGAGGGACGCCTCACGTCTTAATAAGCTGGTAAGGAAGGCGGGCTCTGTCGTGGGCAAAGTACTGGAGAGTTTAACATCGGTAGCTGAGCGAAGGGCGCTGAGTAGGCTACGGTCAATTATGGAAAACTCTGAACATCCTCTACATAGCACCATCCAGAGACAGAGAAGCAGTTTCAGCGACAGGTTACTATCGATGCAATGCTCCTCAGACAGGAT
The DNA here is from genome assembly GCF_048418815.1 of Hemitrygon akajei. NCBI lineage: Eukaryota > Metazoa > Chordata > Chondrichthyes > Myliobatiformes > Dasyatidae > Hemitrygon > Hemitrygon akajei. The sequence goes on along the minus strand of NC_133125.1, from coordinate 100,332,773 downwards.
GAAGAGGTCAATACTCCCCAATGCCATTAGGCTTTACAATTCTACCGCCAGAACTTAAGAACTTTTTAAAAGCTATTATTAATGCTTTTTGAGATAGTGATTTAGATGCATATCATATTTTCTTACTGAGTTAAGTATTGTATGTAATTAGTTTTGCTACAACAAGTGTATGGGACATTGGAAAAAATTTGAATTTCCCCATGGGGATGAATAAAGTATCTATCTATCTAAACGCTTTTCTAACTTGTCTGTTCCTATCTCTTTCCAATTATATTGTAAAGGAGATAGAATTCTGATCACTATCTCCAAAATGCTCTCCCACTGTAAGATCTAATACCTGACCAAGTTCATTTCCCAATACCAAATCAAATAGTCACTCCTCTTGCAGGTTTATCTACATATTGTGTCAAGAAACCTTCCTGAACACACCTAACAAACTCCACCCCATCTAACCCCCTTGCTCTAGGGAGATGCCAATCGATATCTGGGAAATTAAAATCTCCCATCACGACATTATAACAACTTTCCAGGATCTGTTTCCCTATCTGCTTCTTGATATCCCTGTTACTATTGGGCGGCCTATAAAAAGCACCCAGTAAAGTTATTGACCCCTTCCTGTTCCTAACCTCCACCCACAGAGACTCCATAGACAATCCCTCCATGACGTCCACCTTTTCTGCAGCCATGACACTAACTCTGATCAACAGTGCCACACCTCCACCTCTTTTGCCTAACTGCCTGTCCTTTCTGAAGCATCTAAAACCTGGCACTTGAAGTAACCATTCCTGTTCCTGAGCCATCCAAGTCTCTGTGATGGCCACCACATCATAGCTCCAAGTACTGATCCACACTCTAAGCTCATCCACTTAGTTCACAATACTCCTTGCGTTAAAATAGACACATCTCAAACCGTCCATCTGAGCTTGTCCCTTCTCTATCACCTGCCTATCCTCCCTCACACACTGCCTCCAAGCCTCCTTTGTGAGCCAACCGCCTCTTCCCCAGTCTCTTCAGTTCGGTTCCCTGCCCCCCAACAATTGTAGTTTAAACTCTCCCCAGTAGCCTTGGCAAACGTCCATGTCAGGGTATTGGTCCCTCTGGGATTCAAGTGCAACCCATCCTTTTGGTACAGGTTACACCTGCCCTAAAAGAGGTCCCAATGATCCAGAAATCTGAATCTTTGACCCCGCTCCAATCCCTCAGCCAGGCATTTATCCTTCACCTCATTCTATTCCTATTCTCAATGTCACGTGGCACAGGCAGTAATCCTGAGATTACTACCTTTGCAGTCCTGCTTCTCAACTTCCTTCCTAACTGCCTAAAGTCTTTTTTCAGGACCTCTTCCCTTTTCCTACCTATCTCATTGGTACCAATATGTACCACGACTTCTGGCTGTTCTCCCTCCCACTGCAGGATATTTTGGACACGATCTGAAACATCCTGGACCCTGGAACCTGGGAGGCAAACTACTATCTGAGTTTCTTTCCTGCAGCCACAGAATCACCTGTCTGACCCCATAACTATAGAGTCCCCTAACACTGCTGCCTTCCTCTTCCTTTCCCTACCCTTCTGAACCACAGGTCCAGACTCTGTGGCAGAGGCACGGCCACTGCTGCTTCCCCCAGGTAGGTTGTTTCCCGCCCCCCCCCGCAACTGTATTCAAACAGGAGTACTTATTGTCAAGAGGTACAGCCATAGGGGTACTCTCTAGTACCTGACTCTTCCCCTTCCCTCTCCCGACTGTGACTCAATTTTCTGTCTCCCGTGGCCTTGGTGTGACCACCTGCCTATAACTCCTTTCTATCACCTCTTTGCTCTCCCTGGCCAGACGAAGGTCATCGAGCTGCATCTCTAGTTCCCTAATTTGGCCCTTGGGAGCTGCAGCTTGACTCCCCAGGTTGTATTTGGGTGATTATTGACTGAAATTAAAGATTCATCGCGTCTAAGTACAGGTACTCTCCAGGTTATGAACATCCAAGTTATGGACACTCCATACATATCAATATGTATTTGGAAATGAGTGGGAGGATTTGTCAACTGCTGTGAGGCTGCAGACTGCTTCTACTGGGTAGATACAAGACATTCCTTTGTGCATTTCCCCACGCCCCCACCCACCACCTGATCAGGGGCTGGGTTGAATCAAGAATTGTAATTGCCAAGCAGACTCACTATGCTCGTTGGCTACAGGCAACCATTCTTCCCAGACCTGCTTCCTCTTCCATCCGTTGTTTCTGTGATCCTCTGCCACACACTGCTTTTGTTCATTTCCAACTTACGAGCAGTTTTTTGGATTGGAGCCTACTCACAACCTGGGGACTGCCTGTAGTACCTAGAAATTAAATTTCAGTGAGCTCTGTACAAAATATCTCAATTTAAAAACATACTTTGCTTTTCTTTCCCCTACCAAACTAAATATTACATTTTTTACAGTTTATATTCCGTCTGCCACATTCCTATCATTCACCTTAATGGTCAATGGACCCCAAAAACTTGTTTTCTTCTAGGTCACAGTGCTACTTCGCTTCATAGCCGAAACAAATTTGGATACGGTATTCTTGATGCCTTATTCCCAAATCACTGGTGTAGACTGAGCAGCTGAGTTGCTGGTACTGATCCCACAAGTCACACTTTCCGGATTTGAAAATGTCCTACAAATTTCTCCTGTTCTCTGTCTGTTAACCAATCAACTTTAGCCATGCTGGTACATTATGACAAATAAAATGCATTCAAAATTTCTTCAATAATTTTTTCTATACACTATTCTGCAAGTTACAACCTCTAAAAGCCCCCAAACAGATCTGCAAGCCTAACATTAGTAGTAAGGAAGCTAATGGGAAGAATTTAGGCTAGATCAAATACATATGGAAACAGTGATTAATCAAAAATAGAGAGTGGCTTTAACTGGGGAAGATGCTGTCTGACTGGTTTGAGTCAACAAGATGTGGGCAACACAGTTGATGTAATCCACATGGACCTTTGATACAGCCCCAAAGAGGAGAGTGATCCTAAAGGGTAAAGCCCATGGGATCCAAAGCAAGTTGGCAAATTTGACCCAAACTTGGCTGGGCAATAGGACAGTGGGCGTTAATAAAGATTTTTTTTTTGCTTGGAGTCTTCATTAGATGGCATACACAAGGATCAGCACTAGGACCCTTGCAATTTGTTATGTACTTCAACAACTTGGGTATGAATGTAGGATGTTGATTAGTTATGTTAGCAAATGGAGTTGTTGATTCTGAGGATTATCTTGGGTTCCAGAATGACATTGATCAGTTGGTGAAATGGACAGAGCAATTTAACCCTGATAACATTCAGAAGGCTAATAAGGGATATATAATAAATGATAGGGGCCTAGCTAGGGAGTATTAATAAAGAGGAACTTTGCTGCAAAGTCCAGAGTTCTGTTTATTGTCGTACGCACAAATACATGAAAAACTTACTTATGGCAGCATTACAGGCACATAGCATCATATCCAAAGATCCCAAAAGACTGCAGTACAGAACCTTAAGATGGTGTGGAAGGCATACGAGATACCTGCCTTTGTTACAATGGTCATGGCACAGCTTTTATAACATTTTTGTTACACTGAACTGGAGTATTATTGCAATTCAGATTGCCACACTATAGGAAGGATAGAAGAATAGAAGATTCATAACATTCCTTGGGATGGACTGTTCTACTTTGAGGAGAAATTGTATATGCTTTCCTTGGAGCAGAGGAAGGACCCGATTTGCAAGTGCAATATTATGACAGACATTTTTCCCCACTAAGAGTTCTAAAACTTCAGGGCATAGGCTAAGTGCAATGGTAAGAGTTTCTTTTAAAAAGAGGGAAACTAAGAATTTTTCTTGTCACACAAAGGGTGGCTAGAATCTGAAACAAATTGTTTGAGGGGGTGGTGGAATCAGGTACTCAACATATAATAAATGTTAATAAAGACCCACACAAAGTTTTAAGAACAGCTTCTTCTGTCAGATTTATGAATAATTACCTCAGTATTCATCTTTTGCACTACTTATTTTACAACTTACAGCAATCATGTCTTGCACTGTAATGCAGCTGCAAAATTACAAATTTCACAACAGTGATTCTAAAGTACCCGCCATCCAGTTTAAATATTTGATTTGCTAAGACAGTAGGACCAAGCTGATTTCAATGGAGCCCATCCCAATAGAACCACTCTCTAGTGCCCCATAAATTGACACCCATTTCTTGCACTTCATGTAATTCTTCAATATTAATGATCCAAATTGGCATCTGGATTATATGGCAATCCAGAAATTATTATATTTCTAGTTTTCCCTAACTTTGGATCCCATCTTGTGATAGCCTGTAAACAAAATGTTCTTCTTTATCTAATTGGTTACCACATAGATCCAAATAACCATCTTTCCCCTTTAAGTTTCTTCTTTGCCTTTATGTTGGAACAGCAACTTTCTCCGATACTGTCCCACTCACAATACATTCGTTGTCACTCGCCCAACGTGAACATCCTATTGTACCATGGTGATAGTCAGCTGTTAATCTACCCCATAACATCTGCACTCTGGCTGCAAGTAGTACATACCTGTCACTCATGGGTAACACCTAAGGTTCCTGCTCACATTTGCCTTGCATGTACTCGCATCCTATTCCTCCTGACTAACCAATTATGCAATATTTAAAAGGGTGTGAACATTGCCTCATTAAACTATCCAGGCAACATTTCCTCCTCTCAAATGCAGCATGTCCAACTCCAGCTCACCAATTCTCAAGTTCCAAGACTTACTCCAGAAAAAGTTTATATTGACTTCCATACGTTACAGTTCTAACACATTCACGACAAGGTGGGTGATAGTTAATATTTACTTTAATTTTCATTGTCACCTTTACCTTATTTGTGTCCACATTAAAAGTGCCCTGTCACTGACTTCAGTTAACTACTTCTGGCTGGATAGTCAATTGCCTGGTAACCTATGATTTCATATCTTTGTAATAAAAATACACAATTAAGATGTTAAAAATAACATAAATCTTGAGAATGAAAGTGAATAAAATTAGCCACTTATTCATAAACCACCGAATTCTGGTAGACTGCCTCCCTCATTTTCAACATTGCAGAGGTGACCAAATTTGTATTTATAAAAATCTCTGGACTTCTGCCCAAGAAATTTATGTAAAAGAAATGTGATGTCATGCTGAAATAATGCAAACAGAATGATTGGACTATGAGTATTTTGATGAATGCACTTCTATTCATTAAAGTCCATATTTAGTTTCATAAATATGAACAGAATGGATTATCCTTTGAGAAAAGGCAGCTGAGGAGTGACCTTATAGAAGTCTTAAATTAGTGAAAGGTTTGATAGGTAGATACACAGAAAATAATTCCAAATGTGGGGGAAAACACACAATTAAAATCCACCATTATAAAATGATGAACAAGAAATCTAATTAGGAATTGAAGAAACACCTGTACCTAAAGTAGTGATAATGTAGATCACACTACCACAGCAAATGTTGAAAGGATTCTCAAGTGATTAGTACAAATACATACATGAAAGTGGAAGTGGGACAAGCATATGAAACAGAAGGCTCGACAAAAAGCTTTAGATAAAGAATGACTGAGGTGCTGGGGAAGGAAACTGAATGGAGAATAAGTATCAGAATGGATTAATTGGGTCAAATGACATGTTTTTGTGCTATGTACCATACTTAAACACTTTCAAACCTTGCTATTTAATAGAATGTTTTACTCTCCCTTCTATCAATTTATTTAAATTTGGTCTGAGTCCTTTCTGCTAAAGAAAATAGACCAAGTTTTATAGACCACACTTTTCCCCTCATTTCTTTGTTCCAAGGGAAACAACCCTACCATAATAAGTCTCTCTTCATAACTATATTCCTACAGCCCTGGCAACACCCTTATAAATTTATGCAGCACTATCAAATTCTTCCTGCAGCCTGGTGATATACTCCAGCTGCGGCCAAACTAATATTTTACTGTCCAGTAGAACCTCAATGTTCCTGTATCCTATTTCTTGGTCAATAAACACAAATATTCTGCATGTCTTCTTAATCATATCTTCCTGAACTGTTGTCTTCAGGGATCTGTGGATGTGCATTCTGAAATGACTGATTTTTAAAAAAAATTGTCATGTAATGCCCACAACTTGTTTAATTCCCCAAATGTAATGCCTACAACTTGTTTAATTCCCCAAATGCAATAAATATAGGAAGCACAAGGAGGTCTAAATAATCTACCTTGCAACTAGCCTAGGACTTAGCCCCAATGGACTGTCAGAATGGAAAATTACATGGATAACTATTCATAAAGTATCACTTGTTGACTATCTAAAGCTAGAAAACAGATTTAATCTAAGCAGCCGCTTTTCATCTAAATCAGGAGTTCCCAACCTGGGGTCCACAGACCCCTTACTTAATGGTATTGGTCCACAGCATAAAAAAGGTTGGGAACCCCTGGTCTACATGGGTTGCAAATATTCCATTAGTGCAGTAAGTGGCTATGGCACTTTTAAGTTGAAAATTCTGAAAATAGTCAAAGGTCAGGTGTCATCGGTGAGGAGACGGTTGATGTTTCAGGCCAATAACGATTCATAAAACCAGGAAAGTTTAAAGTTGCAGAGAAGGGGAGGGTGGAACAAAAGGAAGTACTGTGGTAGGCCACAAAGATGACCCTGAGCTTCTAGTTAATTCCCTTGGTGGTGACCTGTCACAGATATTCCCTTTGTTCTTTAGTCCTCCATGCAACTTAGAATGTGCTTGATCCAAAAACTTGTTCTAAACACCCAATTCTTTCTACACAGATGCTGGTTGACCTGAGGACTTCCCAGCATTTCCCTTCCCCCCCTCCCCGCCCAGATTTCCCTTGCCTAAGATTTACCTTCTCAGTATAATGGTTCCTATTCAGATTTACACAAAATCTGAAGTCTTCCTTGCCATGTCATTTATTTAATTATTCAACTTCACTCAACACTGATATACAAGGAACAAAAATTTCAGTTTCTTTCAAACAAATGTAGACTTTTCTCCTTATATCACTGATTTAATGGCTTATATTATTCCAAGACTGCACAAAACAAATCTGAAGTTAATTTTATAAGCCTAAATACTAATTAAGCAGCTTTTTGACAGAAAAAAATACAAAGCACATAACACTAAAACAACAAGTTTCATGTTTACCTTAAGAGCAGGTAATTAAAATGATTCTAAACCACACGTTCATGCTCCACATAGAGGAGACCCGAAAGTCCCATTACATGTCGAGTTTTATTTCACTGATGCTATTAATTTCCATTTGCTTTGGTGACCTTAGCAAAGTATTGAATGTGCTCATATTTTCTGCATAACAATTGTCTTCAGTGACAAAATATTAATATATTGTCCAATTCATACAAAAGGCCCCACATGCTTTACACCTTAAAATACTTTGCTCCAGTGATCTGCTTCATAATGGATATAATATTCATTAAAATATATATATGCTTGTAATTATAGCAACTTTCAATGTTTTAGAACCCAATTATTTGTAAAAGCAGTCACTATTCAAAAAAGTAACAAGCTTGACATAAATATTTTAAAACAATTGATTTTGTCAAGATAATCAGCCAGTCTTTTGAAACACAAAAATAATGACGATCTTTAATAATCTGAACTTGGAATTGTGTTTTGTTTGAGCTAGTACTATTACAAAGAGCTCAATGGACCTTTAGTAAGTGATTCTTGTTTCTCAAGATCTTGTTTGTGTAAAGTATCTCTCAAATGGAAACTGTTTACAGCACATGCTTCCAACCAGACCACCAGTCATTTGCATTGGTGAAAGTAAAATATTTGCATTTGGTAACACAATAAATTGATGCTGTGATACAGCTTTATCAATATTTTTCATATATAGTAAAGGTTCCTGCCTACACATGTCGGAAGGGACTTCAAAAATTCTTAACATTCAAGATATAATTCAGTACATCAGCAAGCCATCCAAAATTTGGATGCAGGCAAGAGTTAGACAACTGCAGGATCAGAAAAAGCTGCAGAGAGTTGTAAACTCAGCCGTCATAATAAGCGATGCCTCAAAAAGGCAAGATCCATCATTATGGACCCCTCTCCCATCATCCAGGACATGTCCTCTTCTCATTTCTACCATTAAGGTGGTGATACAGGAGCCTGAAGATACTCAAGACTGTAGGAACAGCTTCTTCACCCCCACCCCATCAAGATTTCTGAATGAACAATGAACCCATGAGGACTACAACAATATTTTGTTTTACTTTTATTTTTGTAATTTTTATTTTATTATGTACTGGAATGCACTGCTGCTACAAAACAAGTTCCACGACATATGCCAGTGATACTAAACCCGGTTTTGATTATCTTCAGAGAAATACACTTACAGTGTGCTTTTGCCAATATTCTCTAAATCATTTTACATTTGTACAATTATCAAATATAATTTTAAAGATATGAACTTGGCAAACTGATCAAATAATAATTTTTTAAAAAAAGACGACATGCTATTTTGATTTACCTTCATAAATCTTTGAGGCAGTCAGATAGCATGCAAATCATAAACCATTTAGCAATGCAACTGCTGTGTCCCATGATTTCTACTCAAAAGCACTAAACTCATTTCTAAAGTAAAACACTTATTTTTTTTCCTTTGGATGGGGGGGGGGGGGGGGAGTGATCAGCTCTAAATAACCATCCTTGATCTCGTCGCGAGTCGGTCAAAGTAACAATCCAACCCCAAGGAACAGTAGTATTGCAGCCAGATAGCGTATCACTAACGTAAAATTAACAACATGACAAAAAAAATACTGAATAATGCCCATTTCAAAACAGGAATTTAATTTATAAACTATGTATGGCATGTTTGGTATAACACAGAGATGGCTACCCTGGCTAAACAGATCAGGGTGGTGGTACAGGAGCACAAGGACACACACTCAATGTTTTAGGAACAGCTTCTTCCCCTTCACCATCAGATTTTTGAAAAGACAATAATCAACTCATGAACACTACCTCACTATACTTTTTGTTCTCTTTTGCACTACTTACTTTTAGTTTTTCGTATATATATATATATAAATAAATTAGTATATATACACAGTGCAATTTATAGGTTTTTTTTGTGTCTTGCACTACACCACTGCCACAAAACAAATTTCACAACTCATGATTTTAAACCTGATTCTGATATGCATTAAAAGCCAAAAGAGCAACACTTTTCATGAACATTTCCAGTCACCCCTTCCCTATTTAAAAATAAAATTATTTAATATTTTACAAATTTCCATTTTTGAAAAATATACTTCTGCCAAACACTTCGGGAACAATATGTATTGAGACCATGCATATTTTGTTCTATATAACTTATGGATATAGTTTAAAGACTGGCCAATCATTTTGATGTTTTAAAAAAGTCCTAAACTTTGGTAACACACAATGTACTGGGAAAATCAGTTTCCTTTTAAGGACTATAAACGACAGCCTATGCTACATTAGATAGTGCCATTTGGTTTAAACTTACTTTAGTTAAGGAAATTTTAAAACAAAAGACCTATACAAATAATACTTTCATATACTCTATAGGTCAATCAATAACATCCATTTTCTAGAAGTGTCCAACAATCTTAAAGATATAAAAACAAACAAAAAATGGTATTTTAAAAGTTATCAAAGTATCCATAAATAAACAAGTTGAACTAAAGAGCCTACAAATCAGGTTATTGAGAAATACAAATTAACCAGGAGAGTTTCTGTGGGTCCAATATTTGCAGCTCAGATACACAAACAATTAAATTTAAAAGAGTTGGGCAAATGAAATATGTAGATGCAGAATAAGAAAATTAAAGATTACAGAACTCATTTGCAGGGGTACTGCTGAACTAGTTAAATAGTCACAGCTTATTAGAGCTGGTCATCAAGTTGGGCAAGACATTTGGATAAAGTAATGAAGATGACAAATATTTTGGTTCTATTAGTTAGAAAAACTGGTCAACTGTCAAGAGCCCTTCAATAATCTGCTTGATTGAAACATATCTATCATATAGCTTTCATTTGGTTCTAGTACATTCTGCTGAAACCAGATTATCCTCAAAGAAAGCAATGAAGAATCTATCAGGTATTGAGAATCATAAAAACAGTCAAAGCACATCCTCAAAATGTTAACAATGGTATGCAATTGTGGAACAGAGTTCAACACAAGCCTAGAGAGATACAGATCCTTGACTTTGGACAACAGCCTCATATACTGGAAAATACTTAACATTTTAAAGCAACTTCTCCAGCAATGTAGTCAGAATTTTTATAGCTATGAAACAAAATGAAAGCACAAAACATTAAATAGAAACAGCAAACCAAGTATTGAATTATTTGCTGCCCTATGCTGAACTTGTAAACTCAACATATATCACAGTTCCCATCTCTTCAAATTTGCATATATGCTTTTAGGAAATTTAGTATTTAACTATGGATAGAATATAAGCTCTGAATGTATGCATCCATTTGACAACTATTTAATTATTTTGTACATTTATTTTTTAAATAAAACTATTATTCTATTTTATCAAAATAATACTAAAGTGAGAGAAAAACTCAACATTTAAATAGAACATCATGCAAAACTTAACTTCTACATTCTGTGGATCGGGCCTATAATTATGTAAAATATGAAAAAGCAAAAACATGACTCAATATTGACTAGCAGATAATTCACATTTTAAATACATTGAGAAAAATACTGCATAATATACTCAAACACTACCCGAAGCTATCTCCAGATATTTTCAATCGCAAGAAATATCTTTCCATCGAGAAGGAACAAACGTTCTTAACATTGCGGGGCTGATACCGACAAGATCTGAAGTTGGACTGTTGTAAACAGCAGTCACGCATGGCCGTGGCCTGCAACGTAGCATCATCATCATCATCAGCAGCAGCAAAGAGGGGGCGGATAAATAGAAACCTTTAAACCAGATTAAACCCCATTTTCACGAAACGGTAACATTCTTCCTCTCTAAAATGCTGAACAAAACCATCCAAACTCCCAACTCTAATAAGAGTGCATTTTAACACTGAGAAATATTTATATATTGCACTGTAAAAAATTACAGTTCATTAAAAAATAAGATATTTTAATTTAAAAAGAGGCTGGAATTGCTTTGCAATCACTTACCTTCAACTTCCTCCTCTCCGAGTTTTTCTTTTTTATTTTAAAAAGAGTCAAAAACAAAGGGTAATAAAGGGTTGAAATGGCACTTAAAAGGCTGCTGGCCAGGCCCCGGAGGTCGGCTTGTTGTTAAGGAGGTATCCAGGAAGTTTTTCAGACGCTCGGGATGTATCCGGTTGGGAATGTGAGATCACAACAATAAAAAAGGGAAACGGCTGCTTTATTTCTGGAGACTTTTGTGGAAGCTTTTGCACAGAGGCACAGAGAGAGAGGGACAGGGGCAAGAGAGAAAAAAAACCTGCAGCTGAAAATACCCAGTGCACTGCGCATGTCCCAAGACGGAGATTACCCAAAATGCTCCGGGGGTGGCAGAAGGAGGGGGGGGAGCGGGTGGGAGGAGAAGGTTGCTAACCGAGTGACGTGCGAGGTAGGGAGGTCTCAGGGGGTCAGAGGGGAAAGGGCGCTGGGTGGGGCCAAATGAAAGCACGTCTCGGTTACCTGCACGACAGTCGGGCCTGGCTGAGGTAAGACGTGGGATCTTTGATTCGTTTGATGTGTCCTTAAGATTTAAATACCACCAATGTGTTGTGGCTATCGGTCCTTCCTCTGCGCACCTATTGAGAATTGTTAGCATTTTGCCGGGTGAAATGCATTGTTAGTTATAAGTAAAAAGTCAGCGGCTGCTTTGTTTCATCAGAGAGCTTCCTTAGAGATGTTTCTTGATCTTCCCTCCATCGAGTGTGAGAAAGACTGGGCTTCCCATTGACTTTCAGACGGTGGAAGTTGATGACCAGTGTAACCCGACCTTGCTGATGCTATACAGTTCCCACTGGTTTGGGACGCCGGATGCACAGTGAGCAAGGTGCCGGATGAGCGCCGAACAGGCGCAGTTTCTGAGGTTTTTTTTCTTTAAACCCTTAAGTTGCATAGTTTGTGATCGGAATCTCTAATTCGTTCAAGTGGATCAAAGGCCCATGCTGATGGTTGCAGCTTTGGAGGATTCCGCTCCTGGTGATGGGCACTTCTGAGTAGGTAGCGGAGCTTTGAGGCTTCTCTGCGGTCTGTGCTGCGTTATGAAGACTGGTTAGAATACCAGCCTGGGCTAGTACAGATATAATTTGGGGAGTGAATGGTTTGATGGCCGATGAATGAGAATGCCGGGTAGATCTCAAAAATTCGCTGCTTATTTGTCAATAACTTATCATTTTAGAGAATCGAAAATAATGTATTATGGAAGGGAGCGAATTAAGACATTCAGTTTGGAGTGTAGTCACTTTCATTGTATAATAGTATAACAGAATCATCAGAAACAGGTGCAGGAATAGGCCCCTGGAGTCTACTCCGCCATTCAGTAGTATCATAGAAGATCTACTTAACTGCCAATTTCCTGTATCCCATGCTCCCTTCGACAGAAATCTATATATCTCTAGGTTCAATGACCTAGTCTCCAGAATTCCAAAAATCTATGTACTTTGAAAGCAGTGACCCCCTAGTTCTGAGCTTGTGCAGTAGAGGAAACATCCTCATTTTATTGTCACCTCTCATTCTTCTTAAACTTTAGGGAAAGAAAGCCTGTCAGTTTAATCACTCATGCAACGGATCCATCATTAGACCATAAGAGATAACAGCAGGCTAGCCTCTTAAGCTGGCTTCACCTTTCAATAATCATTGGACTTTTTTGCTCCTGTCGCATAATGTTTGATTCCCTTACTGACTAATGAAATAATGTACCTCATCTTTAAACGTATTGAAGGATTCAGGCAACATAGTTTACTGGGACAACTAATTCCAAAGAGTTGCAATCCTTTGAGAGGTGAAATGCTTCCACTTTGTCTTATATAGGTCACACCCCACTCACTATTCCTTCAGCTATGAGAATTGTCCAGGTAGAGAAATGACAGACCCCTAAAAGAGTCAGAAATGTGTCAATAAGATTTCCTCACTAAGTAGAGATCCAACCTCTTCAACTTAAAACAATCTTTTCCTTTGCAATCATGGCTATATTGTATCCAATGATAATATGTAGTCATAAATTAGTTCTTAAATGAAGAGAATAAAATTGTTGAAAGTAATCCATTTTTGGCCTTGTTGGGGCATTGTACAGTTAAGGGTTATTATGGTAGAACTCCAATTCCCTTAAAATAAATGTCTTTCATGTATGATAACACACAGATTCCTTTGTGCCGTAGCCTTCAGCAATCTTTTTTCCATTTAAATTTTATTTTTCCTTCCAAATTCACATTTATCAATATTTGTCTGCAAATTCTATTCACCTCACAGTTCACAAGCACATTCACAAATCTGGCTACAGCACATTGGTTTATTCCCTCTAAGTTACTAACCGGTATTGTAAACAGTTGTGGTCCCAGCACTGATCCCTGTGGCACCCTGCCAGTTACAGATTACCAATGTGAAAATGACTCCCTTATCACTACTTCTTGCTAGCAAACCAACCTTCAATCTGTTCAACACCTCTATCCATACTGTATAATACCTTCTACACCATAAGCTCTTCTCTGGCAAAATGATCTTTTTATCGAATGGTATTTAATTTAGTAGGTACAGAGGAGATGTCGGGGTAAGTTTTTTTACACAGAGTGTTGAGTGTGTGGAATAGGCTGCCGGCAACAGCGGTGGAGGTGGATACGACAGGGTCTTTTAAGAGACTCCTGGATAGGCACAAGCCCCAATTCCAGAAAAGTTGGGATATTTTCCAAAATGCAATAAAAACAAAAATCTGTGATATGTTAATTCACGTGAACCTTTATTTAACTGACAAAAGTACAAAGAAAAGATTTTCAATAGTTTTACTGACCAACTTAATTGTATTTTGTAAATATACACAAATTTAGAATTTGATGACTGCAACACACTGAACAAAAGTTGGGACAGAGTTAAAGTAAGATTGAAAAGTGCACAGAATATTCAAGTAACACCGGTATGGAAGACTCCACATTAAGCAGGCTAATTGGTAGCAGGTGATGTATCATGACTGGGTATAAAAGTAGCATCCATCAAAGGCTCAGTCTTTGCAAGCAAGGATGAATCATGGCACACCCCTTTGTGCCAAAATTCATGAGAGAATTGTAAGTCAGTTCAAAAGGAACATTTCTCAATGCAAGATTGCAGAGAATTTAGGTCTTTCAACATCTACAGTACATAATATTGTGAAAAGATTCAGAATTCAGAGACATCTCAGTGCGTAAAGGGCAAGGTCAGAAACCACTGTTGAATGCGTGTGATCTTCGCGCCCTCAGGCGGCACTGCCTAAGAAACCGTCATGCTACTGTGACAATTATAGCCACCTAGGCTCGGGAGTACTTTGGAAAACCATTGTCACTTAACACAGTCCGTCGCTGCATCCAGAAATGCAACTTGAAACTGTATTACGCAAGGAGGAAGCCATACATCAACTCTATGCAGAAACGCCGGCGAGTTCTCTGGGCCCGAGCTCATCTCCGATGGACCAAAAGACTGTGGAACCGTGTGCTGTGGTCAGATGAGTCCACATTTCAGCTAGTTTTAGGAAAAAACGGGCGTTGAATTCTCCGAGCCAAAGATGAAAATGACCATCCTGATTGTTATCAGCAAAAGGTGCAGAAGCCAGCAACTGTGATGGTATGGGGGTGCATCTGTGCCCACGGCATGGGTGAGTTGCATGTATGTGAAGGTACCATTGACTCTCAGGCATATATTAGGATTTTAGAGAGACATATGTTGCCATCAAGGTAACGTCTCTTACCAGGACGTCCATGCTTATTTCAGCAGGACAATGCCAGACCACATTCTGCACGGGCTACAACAGCGTGGCTTTGTAGACACAGAGTGCATGTGTTCGACTGGCCTGCTGCCAGTCCAGATCTATCTCCTATCGAAAATGTATGGCGCATCATGAAGAGGAGAATCAGACAACGGAGACCACGGACTGTTGAGCAGATGAAGTCTTATATTAAGCAAGAATGGACAAAATTTCCAATTGCAAATCTACTACAGTTAGTATCCTCTGTTCCAAAACAATTAAAAAGTGTTATTAAAAGGAAAGGTGATGTAACACCATGGTAAACATGCCTCTGTCCCAAATTTTGTTGAGTGTGTTGCAGCCATCAAATTCTAAATTTGTGTATATTTACAAAATACAATTAAGTTGGTCAGTAAAACTATTGAAAATCTTTTCTTTGTACTTTTGTCAGTTAAATAACGGTTCGTGTGAATTAACATATCACAGATTTTTGTTTTTATTGCATTTTGGAAAATATCCCAACTTTTCTGGAAATGGGGTTTGTACATGGAGCATAGAAAAATAGAGGGCTGTGGGTAACCCTGGGTAATTTCTAAGGTAAGGGCATGTTCGGCACAGCTTTGTGAGCTGAAGGGCCTGTATTGTGCTGTAGGTTTTTCTATGTTTCTAATCCACGTTACATCTACTGGTTTTCTCTCTTCTTATTCTGGCTGGCACCCTCTCAATGAACTCAAGCGTAAGTTTCAGATGCTGTTTCATCTTCATGAAGCTATGTTGAATCTGCCTGATCAGATTAGGACTTTCCAAATATAATTGATTCTGTATCCAGTAATAGACTTTAGGCAAAGTGGCTGTTTCTTTGTCATCCATTTTTTATGAAAAAGGATATCACATTAATAATTTTCCAATTAAGCACTATGTATTCTCAGATTTTGGGAGATTACAACCACTATCCATTTTAGGACATGTCAGAGGTAAGTTTTAGACCATAAGATATAGGGGGTGAATTAGGCCACCTGGCCAACTGAGTCTGCTCTGATATTGCATCGTAGCTGATTTATTATCCCTCTCAAATCCAGTCTTCAGCCTTCTGCCCGTATCCTTAGGCACCCTGACTAATCGGGAACCTATCAACCTCTGCTTAAATATACTCAATGACTTAACCTTCTCAGCCCTCTGTGGCAATGAATTCCACAGATTCACTACCCTCTGGCGATGCAAATTACTTTTCATCTCTGTTCTAAATGGGTGTCCCTCTATTCTGTACCTTCTGGTCCTAGATTCACCCACTATTGGAAACATCCTCTCCACATCCACTGTATCTAAGATTTTCAAGATGCAGAAGATTTCAATGAATTGCCCACCCCCCCCTTTCTTCTGAACTCCAGTGAGTACAGGTCCAAAGCCATCAAATGCTCCTCACATGTTAACCCTTTCATTTATAGAATCATTTCCTGAACCTCGTCTGAACCCTCTCCAACACTAGCATATCTCTTCTTAGATGAGAGGCAGAAAGCTGCTCCCAATCCTTCCAGTGCGGTCTGACAAATGCCTTATAAAGCCTCAGCATTACATCCTTGCTCTTGTATTCCAGTCCTCCCAAAACGAAGGCTAATACTGCATTTGTCGTCCTTAGCACTGACTCAAACTGCAAGGTAACCTTTCCGGAATCTGCACAAGGACTTCCAGTTCCTTTGCACTTTTGAATTTTCTCCCTGTTTGGAAAAGAGTCTATGCTTTTAATCCTTATACCAAAGTGGATGACCATACGCTTCCCTACACTATATTACATTATATTCCATCTGCTGCTTCTTAGTCCATTCTCCTGAACTGTTGAAGTCCTTCTGCAGACCCCTGCTTTCTCAACACTACCTGCCCTTCTTTTCACAGTATATATCGTTGACATATAACATGAAAAGAAGCAGTCCCAATACTGACCCTTGTGGAACACCGCTAGTCACTGGCAGGCAACCAGAATAGGCCCCCTTTATTCTAACTCTTTACTGTCTACCAGTCAGCCAACCTTCTGTCCGTGCCAATATCTTCCCTGTAATACCATGGGCTCTTATCTTGTTAAGCAGACTCATGTGCAGCACCTTTTCAAAGGCCTTCTGAAAATTCAAGTAAGCAACATCCACTGATACTCCTTTGTCTATCATGTCTGTTACTTCCTCAAAGAATTTCTACAAATTTTTCAGGCAAGGTATCCCCTGAAGGACACCTTTGGTTAAGTACTCTGAAAAGTTATCCTGAATGGATTCCAACATTTTCCCAACCACTAAAGTAAGTCAGGCTAGCTGGTTTATAATTTTCTTTCTTCTGCCTCCCTCCCTTCGTAAAGAATGAGTGACATTTGCAATTTTCCAGTCCTTGGAACCACTTCAAAATCTGTTGATTTGTGAAAGATCATTGCTAATGCCTCCACAAGCTCTTCAACTCTCTTCTTCAGAACCCTGGGGTGGAGTCCAGGTGACTTGACTATCTTCAGACCTTTCAACTTCCTAGGGACCTTTTTCTTAGTAATAGCAGCAACACTCACTAATGCCCCCTTGACAAATTTTCCCTATAGCTGCCACTTTTAGAATCATTACATGCAAAAATGGGTAGTGAGGGGAAATATGTCTCTACCAAAGGGGTAAGGCGATCCTTCCCTCTGCTAGCCTGCAGGTCACCTTTGGGCAAGGTGTAGTACCTGCTTGGACTCCTGATCGGTGTCATGTGAAGCCATGGGAGCAGGTGGTGGATGGTCGTATGAGCAGCTGGTGCATATCACAAGTACTGGTTATATGGCCGCTGATGCCAGATGGACAATCTCTGAAGAGTATTGGTAATGGCTGGGGTCACCCGAGTTGTAAAGACACTGCCCAGAAGAAGGCAATGGCAAAATTTGCCAAGAACAATCATGATCATGGAAAGACCATGATTGCCCAAGTCATACAACACGGCACATGATGATGATGCTGAGATGCAAAAAATCAGGTCCTGGGAGCTTTGCAGCCCGAGTTTTTCTAGTCTAAATCTGTAGTGTTTATGATAATATTAATTCCCATAATTATTATTACTAGGATGTTTGTAATGCTTTTTGCCATAAAAGCTGATGCAAAGTACTTTTAACTTCCTCCCTTTACTTTATCAACTATTAATTGTTTCTTCAGTTTCATTTTTCTTTTGAAATGGGGCAGGTCCAATCTATTCCTTTTACATGTGCAGAACCACATTGGCTCTGCTCTCTCTTTCTTTCACTTTGAATGGTTACCATTTCTTGGATGTAGACTTTCCTGCAAACAGATACTCCAGGAATACATTTCTCAGCTCTGATAAAATTGATATCAGTTTACATGTTTCCCCCCTCGCCCCTTCTACCACCACATGCCCATTTCAGAACTTTAACTTGTAGTCCACCCTTTTCCACTTCTAAGGGGCTTCAGACAGGGAGAGATATTGTGGGTTGGGTAAACAAAGCGTGAGAGACAGGGGGAAACTAATTAGAAAACTGAAGATGGGGAGCCCTGACAGATACATAAAATGTGTAAGAGGTACTTCAGTAGAAAAAATGGGAGGGCTAAAGGCGGTGGATGGCATCAAATATCACTGGCAGGATTAAGGAATGTCCTTGAACATTTTTGAGATATGTTAAAAGAAATGGTAGAGCCCATTTGGAACCAAAGTATAATCTGTGCAAAGAGCCGAACAATGTATGCTTTAAAATGAATGGATTTTGTAATTGGACAAGTCAGGGAAGGGCAGCGAAATTCAAGAGCATGTTCCCCTCAGTAAAATAGGAGGCACAAGATATTTTATTGGACGTAAAATTGAATGAGTTGCACAGCTTGATCCCAGGCAGTGTGGGAGGGATAGGAACTGACTGCTGGGGCTCTGACAGATATTTAGGTGTTTAGTGGCCAAGGAGATGTCAAGTGACTGGAGGACAGTAGATGTGATACTGTTATTCCTGAAAGGAGGTGAGGAAAGCTAGATAATTACAGGCCTGTGAGTCTGATGTCTGTGCTGGAAAGACATGGGTGAGGACAGGAATGTGAGGGATAGGATTAATCTGTATTTCAAAAGGCAAAGATTAATCAAAGATGGTCAACGTTGTCTGGTTGGGGAAAATCTTGTTTGATCAATCTGATTTTTCAAAGGGGAAATAAAATATATTGATGTTCCCAGTGCAGTTGATGTTGTCTCCATGAACATCAGTCAGGCCATCGACAAGATTCCATGCAGGAAACTAGTCAAAACATTTATGTAGTTCATGGGGACCTCAGATAGTCAAATTGCACAACTACTCTTCCCACCCCCAACATCCTCAACTTGGGTGTCTCCCCCTCTCTCTCCTGCCCCCACCAATGGACTGTTTGTCCCACTTCCATCAAGGGTGAGGCTGCATAAAATCTGTGCCAGGACTACCAAACTCAAAAATAGCTACTTACCCCAAGCAGTAAGGCTGTTTAACACCTCCAGCCACTAACTCACCCCTTCTCCCCCTCCCCTCATTATGACTTTTTTAATTTGTTCCTGTCAGGGGCACCTTGTGTACAGACACTCCTGTACCTATTATCACTTTATGTACATACAATCAGTCTATATATGTAAGCTATCTTAAGTATTAATATTTATCCAACACACACAAAATACTGGAGGACCTCAGCAGGCCAGGAAGTATCTATGGAAAAGAGTACAGTCAACGTTTTGGGCCGAAACCCTTTGGCAGGACTGGAGAGAAAAGCTGAGGAGTAGATTTAAAAGGTGGGGGTAGGGGAGAGAGAAACATATGGTGATAGGTGAAACCGTATGATGGGGGAAGGATGAAGTAAAGAGCTGGAAAGTTGATTAGTGATAGAGACTGAAGGCCATGGAAGGAAGAAAAGGAGGGAGGAGCACCCGAGGGAGGTGATGAGTGGCCAAGGATATAAGATGAGAGATGGAAAAGGGGATGGGAAATGGTGAGGAGGGGTGGGATGCATTACCGGAAATTTGAGCAATCGATGCTCATGCCATCAGGTTGGAGGCTACCCGAATGGAATATAAGGTGTTGTTCCTCCAACTTGTTCCCGGTGAGTCTCACCGATATATAGGAGGCCACACTGGGAGCATCGAACACAGTAAATGACCCCAGCAGACTAACAGGTAAAGTGTCACCTCACCTAGAAGGACTGTTTGGGGCTGTGAATGGTAGTGAGGGAGGAGGTGTAGGGGCAGGTGTAACACTTGTTCTGTGTGCAAGGATAAGTGCCAGGAGGGCAATCAGTGGGATGGACGAATGGACAAGGGAGTGGCGTAGGGAGCAATTCCTGTGGAAAGCAGGAAGTTGGGGGGGTGGAAGGTGTGCTTGTTGGTATGATCCTGTTGGAGGTGGTGGAAATTATGTGCTGGACATGGAGACTGGTGGGGTGGTGGGTGAGGACAAGAGGAACCCTATTCCATTAGGGTGGCGGGAGGATGGAGTAAGAGCAGACGTGCATGAAATGGAAGAGATGCAATTCAGGGCAGCATTGATGGTGGAGGAAGGGGAAACCTCTTTCTTTGAAAAAGAGGGACATCTCCTTCATTCTAGAATGAAAAGCCTCATCCTGAGAGCAGACACGGAGGAATTGAGAGGAAGGGATGGTGTTTTTACAAGTAACAAGATGAGACAAGGTATAGTCCAGGTAGCTGTGGGAATCCTTGGTACCCTATCCTCTCACCATTTGGCCAAAATCGCTCTTAATCTTTCCTGTCCATGTACTTGTCTAAATGTCTTTTAAATATTTTAATTGTATCTGCCTCTACTACTTGGTCTGGCAGCTCATTCCACAACCTCTGTGTGAAATCCACACTCTGCTTGATGGACCTCTCATTCACATTTCCTCTATTTCCTGCACTTCTGCTCTCGTTCCACCTCCTGCCAGAGAGATAAGGGATAGTGTTCCCTAGGTCCCTATCTTTCACCTCATTAGCCAATATGTCCAGCACATTCTTCTATTCCACCAGATACAATATGATTCCACCACAAGCCCCATCTTCCCTTCCCTGCCCCTTTTCTGCTTTCTACTGGGAGAACTCTCTCTATGGCGAAGGGTCTCAGTCCGAAAAGTTGACTGCTCGTTTCAACGGATGCTGCCCAACCTGCTGAGTTCATCCAGCTTGTTTGTACATATTGATTTGACCACAGCATCTGCAGTGTACTTTCTGTCTCTCTATGATTCCCTGGTTTGTTTCTCCTTCCCTCACCCCAGGCACTTTCCCCTGCAACCATAGGAAGTGTAACACCTGTCAGTCACCTACACTTTCTCCTCGCACTACCATCATCCATTGACCTAAACAATCCTTCCGGATGAGGCAGAGATTCACTTCCACCTCCTCCAATCTTTGTTTCTTTCAGTACTTTCGATGTGGCACCCTCTACATCAGGGAATCCAGGCGCAGACTAAGTGACCGTTTTGCTGACTGCCTGCACTCCATCCACCTTGGCCATCTGGCACTCCCAGTTGCAAACTATTTTAATCCCCTTCCCCCCCGCCCCCCCCCCCACTCCACTCCTTTACCGACTTGTCTGACCTCAGTCTTCTCTACGGCCATTGAGGGCAAATGTAAACCAAGGGAAAAGCACCTCATATTCTGTCTAGGTAGTCCACAACTGAATGCCATGCTATTAAATTCTTCACTTTCAGATAATCTGTTTCTTCACTGCCATTTCTCTCCTCCTGTTCTAACCAGTTCCATCTATACCCATTCCAGTCCCCTATCACAATTTTCTCCTCCTCTACCCACAAATTCTGCCCATTACACCCATGTGGCCGTCATCCTACTGTTCCCATCTGTCTATCCCACCTCTCTTTATTTGGTTCAATGCTCCACCTCACATCCGAAGCACTTTGTGTGTTCTGTTCCTTTCCTATCTGGTTCTGTCACTGTATTCCTCGGTTGCCTCCAGCTACCATCTCCCAGTTTCTGTGGCTATTTCCACTGTTCCCTTCTCTATCTTCCTATCACCTCTTTGTATCTGCATCCACCAATTACTCTCCAGCTCCTACATAACCCCTTCCCCTCTCCTCTTTACACTGGCTATCTATCCTGTAATATTTCAATTCAGGTTAAGTTTTCAACCTAAATTTCAGCCTCTACAGATGACACTTGACCTGCTGAGTTCCTCTAGCATTTTCTTTGGTGCTCCAGGTTCCAGCACTTGCAGTCTCTTGTGTCTCCCCATTAAACCTCTCCCCTTCTCTTGTTTTAGACTCCACTGCCTCGAGGGGGGAGAAAACAGTGATGATTCACTTATCAATGTCCACCATGATGTTATAAACCTCTTTCGGGTCATTCTCTGGGTCGTTCTTGTTACCACAATGTAAGAAGGGCACAGGATATTCTGCTGGACTGGATAGCCTTGGTTTGTCATCCTCGGAGAGGAAAGGCTGAGAGAGTGAGGCTGGATTCAAGTAGACAAAATTATGAGGATAATTATGTAGGTATTATGTAGATAGTATAAAACTTTTCCTAATATCAGGAATGATAAATCAGAGGCTTGGAGGTTAACAGGGTATATGAGTAAGAAGGTTTTTTTTAAAATCAAAAAATACTTTGCATCTAGAACATATTGCTTAATGGAGTGGTGAACGCACACCTCCTCACAACATTTAGAATGTATCTAGACAAGCATTTAAGTTGCCAGGGCATGTAAGTCAACAAAGTAAGTGTTGAAGATAGAATCAGTAAAGTCAATGGTCGGCATAGATATGGTTGGCTGAACTAATTATCAAATCAAATTAAGTTTAATTATCATACAAACCATACAGCTGAATGAGACAGTGTCCTCTGGGGCCAAGGTGCAAAACATTTGAAATAGCAAGCAAACATTCAAAAATAGCAAGTAACATAATTCAAGTTATCGAGCAAAGAAACATATTCAGTCAGAAAAAACCTAAGTAGTCCAAGACCCTGAGCAACAATGCCTAGCAATCGATGGTACCGTCTCCCAGCAGTGTACGGAAGTACGCAATCCAGTCTGTCATTCCACAGTTTGAACATGGGAGGGCAGCACCGATGGGAGAGACAAGGACCCAGCTGAGCTCAACCATGCTGTAATGCTTCCACATCTCTCACCTGGTCTGCAGCAACAGGCAAGCTGAGACTTGACACCTGGTTCTCACTGCAGCTGAAGCTATACAGCTCCCATGTTGACTGTCTCCCCACCAGGCAAGGATAGCAGGCCTGCAGTAACTTACATTATCACTGTCCAACAGAGTCTTGAGATCGCAAGTGAAATATCTGAGACAATCTACCCTGGTTATACTGCACCAACTCCGATACTTCCAAGTAACGGGCAAAAACATGGTCTGCAGTCAGGGCAGCTCCTGCGAACCCAAACCAGCTCCTCTGACAGCCTGATATCCCAACCAGTTCTTTCAACATCTTGGCCAGCTCCGTCAACACCAGTCCAGCTACTCCAATCAGTGAGCAGCTCACTGATGGAGTAGACCTGCAGTACCCCTCGTTCTTGGAGTAGAATTGTCTTGCATTCATGAAAAACACATTTGGTTGGCTCCTGAGAGACTGCTGCATTCGGTTACCGGAAGTATATGATTATATGATACTTTTAGTATGCTTCAGTTGGAAGGTATTTTAATTCTTTCATCATATTCCAATATAATTTTTGAGTGCACCTAAATGAATTGAAATTGGAATGATCCATTCTCCCCCTTTTCCATCTTGCTTTCCTATGTCTTTCATTTATTGGTGCATAAGTGTATGGGTTACATGGTGTCAGTTGAAATAGACCCAGTGTTGCTTTCTGGGTTTGTGGATGAAGTTTAGCTTTATGTATGTTGTTGATTACTGTCCTTGCAATATTTGGAAGGACAATTTAGGATGCACAACTTTGCCAGCAAACTTACTAAGACTGCACAATGAACTAAGAAGCTCTCAAGTAATTTGTCACTACTACAAATTTTAATTTTCAAAATCAGGAATTTATTTTAGAGTGATTTAACCTCAATTTTGAGTAAATAGAGTTTGGTGGTGGGGTGGAGATGCATCTCTACCAAAGGAGGTGTAAGGTGCTTCTGTCTGCTAGCCTTCAGCTTACCTTTGGGTGAGCCCCCTTCCAATCAGGGTTGCGTAAGGTCATGGGAGTAAGTGGTGGATGGTTGTATGAACAGCAGATGCATATCACAAGTCCCGGTTATATGATGACTGAATACTCTGAGGAGTATTGATAATGGCTGGGGTCACCCATCTTGTAAAGTCACTGCCCAGATGAAGGCAATGGCATACTGCTTTTCTAAAATAATTTGCCAAGCACAATCATGCTCAAGGAAGGACCATGATTACCTATGTCATATGGCACAGTATTTAATAATGATGATTTTGTCAGTAAAAACTTGTCTGTAGGAAGTACTTTGAGAACATCATTCACTCTTTCTGATAAAGTAGTCACCATTTAGTTGTGAAACATTTAAAATGATTGGGTCCTATTTATTCTTGACTTGTTTTACAGTTTGTGAATAATTTCCATCATGAACAAAAGAAGAATGAGGGACAGCAGTTTATCTCTAGGAGAGTGTATAGCCGAGGTTTGTATTTACAAATTACTTTGTATAATTTCCTATGTGTTACAAAAATTGGTTTTGTGTGTATACAAGATTCTTAATGAAAAATTGTTGTTAAAAACAAATGAGTACAATATATTTCATCGTGTTCCATGTTTGCCCCCAATCTTCCCCAGCTAATACAGTAATGGTAGAAGTATAGTTTGCTGCAGGAATAACTTGCATCTTTGGAACATTTTTCATATCATTTGTTGTTTTGTATTAAAGCTAATGTAGTGATCAATTAACACACAACAAATTACAAAAAAATGTTAGGGCAGCAGTTAATGTTGGTTCAAAGATAAATATTGGCGTGGACACAGGCGGAACATGTCAGCTCATCAAGTGTACATTGGAGTTTAAATAAATGTGGATTGACCATATCAAAATATATAATATCCTAAGAGAGCTTGACACTAGATATTGAGATGATTTCACTAATGGGCGGATCACAAACAAGACAGTATTACCACAAAATAAGGGGCTGGACATTTAAAATTGGTAAAGAAATTTTTAGGCTAGGATTCACTGTCCCTGAGGGTACTAGAGCAGATCATTAGATATATTTAAGGTAGAGATAGATCAATAGCAGAACTGGAGTTGAGCCGAGCATGCGAGGAGAATTTCTTCAGCCAGGTGGTGATGAATCTGGATTTTGTTACCACAGGGGCTGTGGAGGCCAAGTCTTTAGGTAGAGATTGATAGGTTTGGGATTGGTAGGGGTATAAAGGATTTCATGGGGAAGTCAGGAAAGTTGGGTTGGAAAAAAACAACCATGATTAAATGCAAGAGCAGACTAGAGGGGCTGAATGGCCTTATTCTGTTCCTGTTATCTTATGGTCTTATTTTCAGCCTCCACAATATTGTATGATGGGGAAGTCTTGAGTGGCTTGGTGGCCTACACCTGATGCAATTTACCTGAGTCTTGTGTGTGATCTTTCAAATGTACCCAAAAGACAATATACAGTAAAAATGAAATGAAGACTCAGCAGTTCAGCCAGCATCTTTTCAAAAGAAGTATATTTATTATTATGGCACAATAGCCAGGTATGAACCAGATAAAGTAGGAAAACAAGAACACTTTAAGTGGCAGAGAACAAAGGGTGAAGAATATGAGAGATGTGATACTGTTGATGATAGTGCTGGCAGAGGGACTGAAAGCTTTTTAATTGCAAATGTTTTGTTTTGGAGATGTTCACGGGCAAATAAAGTCACAGGACAAAGGAAAGAAACAAACAATGCTGGAGCATTGAGATTCATAACACTAGTTGCTGGAAATGTGAAATAGAAGATATGCTGGAAATACTTAGCAGATTCAACTTTCGATTGCAAATTGACATTTAAATCCATTTTTTAAAAATTGTAATGAGATTTAATAAAATTGCGGTATAAGACTGGAGCCCATGATCTGACATTGTCGTTGTTAAGTGAGCAAGTTTTTTTTTCTGATAGTTTGATTTAGAGAAGTTAAACTTGTAACAAAATGTTTGATTCTATATTCCAATGTTTCATTTTGATTGAAAGAAATAACTCAAAAAGCCAATGGGACAGGAAGGCTTGAATTATTAGAATGGGTTGGATCGAATGGCACTGATTTTCTTGAAGTGAAGAAGGCTGAGGGGGTGACCCAGTATTTATTTAGAGATATAGCATGGGACAGGCCCTTCTGGCTCAACGAACCTCACCGCCTAGCAACTCACCTACTTAACACTACCCTAATTACAAATGAATTTGCGATGACTAACTAACCTACTAACTGGTTTAACTTTGTGAAGAAACTGGAGCACTTGGAGAAAACTCACACGGTCACGGAGAGAATGTACAGGCAGTGCCAGAATTGATCTCTGAACTCCGGAATGCCCCGTGCTGTAATAGCATCACACTAACTGCTACGCTACTGTGGCACCCATGTATTTTATAGAGGTTTATAAAATGATATGTATAGACAAGATCAATTATAAAGGTCTTTTTCCCAGGCAAGGGAATCTAAAACTAGAGGACATGGGTTTAAGAATTTGGTATTGTGCAATGAACCAGATCTGATTGGGGAGCTTAAGGTAAAGGAACCCTTACGATACAGTGATTATAATATGATAGAATTTATCCTGCATCTTGAGAGGGGAAAGCTAAAATCAGTGTATTGTTATTGCAATTGAATAAAGTAACTACAGAGGCATGACAGAACAGTTGGGCAGAGTTGATTAGAAGGGGATGCAAGCAGTGATGATTGTAGAACAGTAGTGGTAGAAGTTTCTGAGAACATTTTGGAAGATGCAGGAATAAAAGATTTAAAAATAACTCGGTCTTTTGAAATTTTTGGTGGGCTGCCATCATCGCAAGAAGTTGGTTGTTGGTGAGACAGTGCAAGGTTTAAAAAGAGCTCCATGCCTTTTGGAACATTTCGGCAGGCTTCAGTCATAATGATCTCTTAGGCACTCAGCAGAGACCAATAAAAAGAAGCAAGGTGTAGGCACAGTAGCCATTCTGGGATTCGGGCAGTGTTAGAATAATTCAACAAGCTTGGGCAAGAACAGGTGCAGGCTGGAATTGAGAGTTTAGAGTTACAGCAATTGTAGACAGGATGGTAGTTAAGGCAATGGAAAGCTTCCTCTGTGAAATGTAGGATTTCAGGGTACCTGACAGTCTCTCCGATGACTAGGTCTGCAGGAAGTGCAAGATGGTGCCAGTGACCGTTGGTGACATGTTGCAGATAGCTCACAAAGCTAGAAGATGCTCTTTATCTTTTAGATACAGTGTCTTGAAAAAATATTCAGCCCAACTATTTTCATATTTTGATGTCTCATTTTCCAAAACTTAAAATAGATTTTTTAGCTAATCCACAAAACATTGTGCATCATATCAAATCAAAATAAAAATACTAAAACTTTGTCAACAATCTACAAAATTGTGAGGCTGATAAAGTAGTCATCTCCTTTCTTCAGGTACAATATATTGTATTACCTTATCAACTCACTGAGTTTGTTGATGTAGAAAATTGGAGATAATCTGTTTTTCAAAGAATTCATATAAATAAAGACCTCTCTCTGTAAGGTGCAACAGTATGGTAGATTTTCAACAGACCAAACCAAAATGAAGACCAAAAAGTATTTGAGGTAAGTCAGGGAAGTGATAATAGAGAAGCACAAATCTGGGGAAGACCAACTCAAAGGCACTGAACATACCTCAGGCTCAGTGGAGCCCATTGTGGAAAATGTGGGGAAAAAAAATGAAACCACATCCATACTGCCTAGGTCAGGCCACCCCTCTAAACTTAGTCAATGGAGAAGAATGGCATTTGTAACAGAGGCTACTGTGATGCCAACAGACATTGAGTGAGCTGCAGATGTCAGTGGCTGCAATTGAAGATGAAGTTCATTGCTCCACAATTTTTCAGGCTTTGCACAAATGTAGTATTTATGGAAAAGCGACAAGGCACAAGCTTTGGCTAAACAAGAAAGCATATTCTTGCCTGTAAAGGCTTAGCAAAATGTCACTTAGAAGAAACAGTGAAGATGTGGAAGAAAGTCTTGCAGTTGAATGAGACTAAGGGGGGAACTTTTTTGGCCTCAACACTAAGTGGGTCATGTGATGTAAATCTAATGCTGCACATCAGCCAGATAACACCTTCCCTACTGTAAAGTATGGTAGAGGTAGTGTCATGCTATTGGAATGCTTTTCACAGCAGGGACTGGAAAATCTGTTCAGCTTTGATGGGAAGATGAATGCTGCTAAATACATAGAGATCCTGGATAAAAACCTACTAGCCTCTGCCAGAAAGCGTAAACTGGGGAGAAAGTTCATTTTTGGGCAGGACAACAACCTAAAGCACACTGCCAAAGCAACCATGGAGTGGCTTCAAATGAAGAAAATTGATGTACTTGAGTAGCCCAGTCAGAGTCCTGACTTTAACCCAATCAAGCATCTCTGGCAAGACCTCAAGTAGCCGTCCACCGCTACTCCCCAACTAACCTGGCACAGCTTGAGCAATTTTCAAGGAGGAATGGGCAAATCTTACTCCATCATATTGTGAAAATCTAATAGAGACCTATCCAAAAAGACTACTGGCTGTAATAACTGTGAGAGGTGGTTCAACTAAATACTGAGCAGTGGGGAATGAATAATTTTGAACTGATGACATTTAAGTTTTTGAATTTTTAGTTTTTCCATGCTTTACAGTTTCACCTGTTTTTTTTAAGGTTCTACTATGAAAAAAAGAGGACATAATTCACAAATAAAAATGCTCAGTTAAATTGATCAAAATCCCTGGTTGTAATACTCATTTATCTGAACAAAGGGTTGGGGGCTAAATACCTTTACAAGGCACTGTATACTTCTGAACTGTGATTGGGTGCAGCCTGTAATTTCCTTTTTAAGGATGTTCTTTTGAGCTGACTAAATGATTGGGCGTTTTTGCAGTTTTCTAGGGGATTCAATGTACTAGTCTCTAGAGAGTGTGGCCATCGTTGGGGATGTACATTGCTTTGATGCCTCATAGCAGAAGTGGAACTCATGGGTGGCTCCATTACTCCATGCCGCTTTAAAGCATCAAGCTCCTGGACGGGCTTTGCTCGCCTTAGTGCCGAACTGGCTCTGCAGCTGTGAACTCACTTTCAGGGTCTATGTATAATCTGTTCTTTTTTTTCCACTCATTTGGTGTTTGACCGTCTTCTGTGGGTCTTTTAAAAATGGGTTCTGTTGTTTTTCAATCAAAAATGAGAAAATCTGCAAATCCAAGCAACTCACACAACTGCTGGAGGAGCTCAGCAGGCCTGATGAAGGGTCTTCGCCCGAAACGTCGACTGTACTCTTTTCCTTAGATGCTGCCTGGCCTGCTGAGTTCCTGCAGCATTTTGTGTGTATTGCTTCTATTGTTTTTCTTTGTTTTGTGGCAATAATGTATTAGCCTGTAATTGCAAATGTCATTGTACTCTTGAAGAAAGGAGAGAGGCTAAAGGTAGGAAATTACAGGCCAGTTAGCCAGACTTCAGTGGCTGAGAAGAGTTTGGAGCCCATTGTTAAAGATGGTGTTTTGGGGTATTGGAGGCACATGATAAAGTAGGCTGAAGTCAACAGTATTTCCCTAGGGAAATCTTGCCTGACAAATCTTTTGGAATTCTTGGAAGAAATAACAGGCAGAGCAGACGACAGACAGACAGACATACTTTATTGATCCCGAGGGAGATTGGGTTTCGTTACAGTCTATTCAACCAAGAATACTGTAGAAATATAGCAATATAAAACCATAAATAATTAAATAATAATAAGTTAATTATGTCAAGTGGAAATAAGTCCAGGACCAGCCTATTGGCTCAGGGTGTCTGACACTCCGAGGGAGGAGTTGTAAAGTTTGATGGCCACAGGCAGGAATGACTTCGTATGACGCTCAGTGTTACATCTCGATGGAATGAGTCTCTGGCTGAATGTATTCCTGTGCCTAACCAGTACATTATGGAGTGGATGGGAGACATTGTCCAAGATGGCATACAACATGGACAGCATCTTCTTTTCAGACACCACCGTCAGACAGTCCAGTTCCACCCCCACAACATCACTGGCCTTATGAATGAATTTGTTGATTCTGTTGGTGTCTGCTACCCTCAGCCTGCTGCCCCAGCACACAACAGCAAACATGATAGCACTGGCCGCCACAGACTCGTAGAACGTCCTCAGCATTATCCGGCAGATGTTAAAGGACCTCAGTCTCCTCAGGAAATAGAGACAGCTCTGACCCTTCTTGTAGATGGCCTCAGTGTTCTTTGACCAGTCCAGTTTATTGTCAGTTCGTATCCCCAAGTATTTGTAATCCTCCATGTCCACACTGACCCCTTGGATGGAAACAGGGGTCACCGGTGCCTTAGCCCTCCTCAGGTCCACCACCAGCTCCTTAGTCTTTTTCACATTAAGCTGCAGATGATTCTTCTCACACCATGTGACAAAGTTTCCCACCATAGCCCTGTACTCAGCCTCATCCCCCTTGCTGATGCATCCAACTATGGCAGAGTCATCAGAAAACTTCTGAAGATGGCAAGGCTCTGCGCAGTAGTTGAAGTCCGAGGTGTAGATGGTGAAGAGAAAGGGAGACAGGACAGTCCCCTGTGGAGCCCCAGTGCTGCTGACCACTCTGTCTGTCACTCAGTGTTGCAAGTGCACGTACTGTGGTCTGCCAGTCAGGTAATCAATAATCCATGACACCAGGGAAGCATCCACCTGCATCACTGTCAGCTTCTCACCCAGCAGAGCAGGGCGGATGGTATTGAATGCACTGGAGAAGTCAAAAAACATAACCCTCACAGTGCTCGCCAGCTTGTCCAGGTGGGTGTAGACATGGTTCAGCAGGTAGACGATGGCATGCTCAACTCCTAGTCGGGGCTGGTAGGCGAACTGGAGGGGGTCTAAGTGAGGCCTAACCATAGGCCGGAGCTGCTCTAGAACAAGTCTCTCCAGGGTCTTCATGATGTGGGAGGTCAATGCCACCGGTCTTTAGTCATTGGAGCCACTGGGGTGCGGCGTCTTCGGTACAGGAACGAGGCAGGATGTCTTCCACAGCACAGGAACCCTCTGGAGCCTCAGGCTCAGGTTGAAGACATGGTGAAGTACTCCACATAGCTGGGGGGCACAAGCTTTGAGCACCCTGGGGCTGACACCATCCGGGCCTGCAGCCTTGCTTGGGTGGAGATGTTTCAGCTGTCTTCTCACCTGTTCAGCTGTGAAGCCCACTGTGGTGGTTTTAGGTGTGGGAGGGGTGTAGTCACGAGAGCAGGATGGTGGGGCTGTAAGGAGGTGTAGGAGGGGAGAGTGGAGTATGTGTTGGTTGGGGGCCGACAACAGATGAATTGTGTGGGGGATGGGCATGGGCCACAGTGTCAAATCTGTTGAAAAGATTAAGTTCATTGGCCCTGTCCACACTGCCTTCAGCTCCTCTGTTGCTAGTTTGCCGGAACCCAGTGATGGTCCTCATCCCACTCCAGACCTCTCTCATGTTGTTCTGCTGGAGTTTCCACTCGAGCTTCCTCCTACACCTGCCTTTAGCCTCCCTGATCTTGGCTTTCAGGTCCCTCTGTATTGTCCTCAGCTCCTTCCTATTCCCATCTCTAAACACCCTCTTTTTAGTGTTCAGGATGTCCTTTGTTACCCATGTCTTGTTATTTGAATAACAAAGGACAGTTCTTGCCAGAACATTGCAGTCCACACAGAAGTTGATGTAACCAGTGATGCACACTGTGAGCCCATCAATGTCCTCTCCATGTGGCTCACAGAGTGCCTGCCAGCCTGCCACCCTGCCACCTCAAAACAACCCTGGAGTGCCTCATAAAGGAAGAAAGAGTCAAAGAAGAGTCAGTGGACATTGGTTACTTTGATTTTTAGAAGGCCTTTGACAAGGTGCCACAAATGAAACTGCTTAACAAGATAAGAGCCCATGGTGTTATAGGGAAGATACTAGCATGGATAGAAGATTGGCTGACTGGCAGGAGGCAAAGAGTGGGTATAAAAGGGCTTTTCTGGTTAGCTACCTGTTACTAATGGTGTTCTACAGCAGTTGATATTGGGACCACTACTTGTATCACAATGATTTGGATGATGGAATTAATAGCTTTGTGGCCAAGTTTACAAAAGGGCAGGTAGTGTTGAGAAAGCAGGCAGCCTACAGAAGGATTAGACCGATTAGGAGAATTGGCAGATGGAATATGGTGTAAGGAAGTGTATAGTCATGCATTTTGGTAGAAGGAATAAAGGCATAGACTTTTTTTTTAAAAATGGGAAGAAAATTAAAAATTCAGAGATTCAAAGGGACCTGGGAATCCTTGTGCAGGATTCCTTAAAGGTTAACTTGAAGGTTGAGTCAGTGGTAAGGTAGGCAAATACAATGTTTGCATTAATTTTGAGAGGACTAGAATATGAGAGCAAGGATGTAATGCTGAGTCTTTTTAAGGTATTATCCAAACCACGCTTGGAGTATTGTGAGCAGTTTTGGGCCCCTTATCTTGGCATTGGATAGAGACCAGAGGAGGTTCAGGAGAATAATTCCAGGAATGAAAGGGTTTAGGGTATGCGAAGCACTTGATATCTCTGGACCAGTACTTGCTGGAGTTTTGAGGGGGGCAACTCATTGAAAGCACTAAATAGAATGAATGTGGAGAAGCTGTTTCCTAAAGTGGGAGAGTTTTAGACCAGCGGGCACAGTCAAAGACAGCATAAAGGCAAAAGAGAAGGCGTGCTGTACTGCAAAAATTAGCAGGAAGCTAGAAGATTGGAGCACTTTTTAAAACCAACTGAAGGCAACCTTTAAAAAGCATAGTTGGAGAAAAGTAGAAATATGAAGGTAAGCTAGCTCAGAATTACAAAGAGGATACCAAAAGTTTTATTTCAGTTATATTAAGAGTAAACGATAAGCAAGTATGGATCTTAGATGCTGGAAAATGGTGCTGGAGAAGTCATTATGGGGGACAAAGATTGTCAGACAAATGAATAAATATTTTGCATCAGTCTTCAGTGTGGAAGACACTAACAACATGTCAACAATTTGATATTCAGGGGGCAAAAGTGAGTGTAATTGTTATTACTAAGGAAAAGATGCTTGTGAAGCTGAAAGGTCTGAAGGTAGATAAGTCACCTGGCCCAGATGGATTACATCTCAGGGTTCATAAAGAGGTAGCTGAAGAGATTGTGGAGAAATAAGTTATGATCTTTCAACTGTCACAAGAGTTGTAAATGGTTCTGGAGGACTGGAAAGTTGCAAATGTCACCCCACTCTTTAAGAAGGGGGAAGGCAGAAGACAGGAAATTGTACACCGGTTAGCCTGATTTAAGATTTTATCATCCATAATTAAGGATGAGATTTCAGGCTACTTAAAAACAATAAAATAAGCTGAAGTCAGCATGGTTTCCTTAAGAGGAGGCTTTGCATGACAAAATAATTTGAATTCTTTGAGGAAATAACAGGTAAAATAGACAAATGAGATGCAGTGAATGTTGCTTACTTGGGTTTTCAGAAGGCCTTTAAGAAGGTGCTGCACATGAACCTGTTAAACAGTATAGAAGTCCATGTTATTATAGTAAGTAAAAGATTGAGTGACTGCCAGAAGGCAAAGAATGGCAATAAAGGAGGTTATTTCGTATTGGCTGCTGTTGACCAGTAGTGTTCTGCAGTAGTCAATGTTCTGTTACTTTCCATGTAATATAACATGGAGATGAAATTGATGGTTTTGTGGCCAAGTTTGTAGATGATACAAAGATAGATGGAGGGGCAAGTAGTGTTGAGGAAGCAGGGAGTCTGCAGAAGTCTTGGACAGATTGGGAGAATGCACAGAAAGTGCCAGATGGTTGCAGCATAGCTAACTGTGTCATGCACTTTAGTAGAAGGAATAAAGGTATTTTCTAAATGGGTAAATAATTCAGAAATCAGAGTTGCAAAGGGACTTACTTGGAAGCCCTTGGTGAGGATTCCTTAAAGGTTAGCTTGCAAGTTGAGTCAGTAATAAGGAAGGTATATCCTTTGTTAACATTCATTTCAAGAGGATTAGGATTGAAAAACACGGAGTAATGCTGAGCAATGTACACAAAATATTGCAGCAGGATTTCTCAACCAGGGTTCTGCAAAACCCTAGGGTTTTGCAAGAGATTGTGATTAAAAAAAACATTTTTTGAAACTTCGCCCAGTGTGTGATGCTAGCACTTGTAGTGGTGGGCAGCAACTGAGCAGCCCCAGTAACAATCTTAGCCCTGTATGGCATTGCACAGTTGGACCGTGTTTATTTGGTTGAGTCTATTCTCAGCTTTTGACAGGAGATAGGGGAGGCCATTGTGTGCTGTATTGCTTGGAGGGGAGGGTGTTGAGGAGTGTGAAGTGTTTTCTGAGCATTGAATTGACTCACCCAACTCGAGCTGTAACACCATCCTCTCACTCCCGAATTGCCTCCCAACTTCCACCTGCGCGCTGCCAACTGACTTAAGGTAGCGAATGAAATGCCAGTGTGGTAGAAAATTGGAGGGAAATTTTCATTCTAAAGGTGGTCCAGTGTGGCGATTTTTGAAGAGGAGGTGTGCAATGGAAGAGGAGGATTCTAGGCATAGGCCTATGGACAATTCTGATAAGGTTAACGATGAAGAATTATAATCTACTGAGTTGTTTCACTGCACTAGTGCAACAATGGACGCAAAAATGTCTGTCTGTACAATGAAAGCTATTTATCAATGGGTTTCACATGGATGGGTGATTCTAGTTGTCCTATTTTATTGGGCCTAGTCTGTGGCAAACAACTTAGAAATGAAGCAGTAGCTCCAGCAAAATTGAAAAGACACTGACCTACAAATCACAGACATATGACACGTAAAAAAGCTGATTATTTTAAACGACTATTGGAATCTCAAAACAGATTAAAGCCTTTGAAAATAAAGACACACACAGTAAAAAGTTTCTGGAAGCAAATTACTTAGTAGCTTTAAGACCAGTTCACTCAAAAATGTTTTTAAAAAAACTAAAAACCTGGAGAAAGAGCACAGCAGCCTCCTGCTACATACAGATATTTGGTGGGTTAACACTGGAAGAGAACTCAGCAGGGTGTTTAAGCTGAAAGGTAAATTGCAGAAGAACTTTCAATAAAATAATAGGCCAGATTTTGCTAAGAGCTTGAAGATGAAGAATGGCAGTAGAAACTAGCCTATATAACAGACATTTTTTTCATCAGATGAACCAACTGAACAAGTCTCTGGAAGGTCCTGGAGAAAGTGTTTTGACTTCAAGTGACAAGATCCTTGGATTTAAAAGGAAATTGAGTGTTTGGAAGAAATCATGTTGCAAAAGGAATTCTTGAAATGTTTCCACTGCTGCTTGGGCTTGAGAGTGAGGAAGGATATCAGAAAGTCTGGAGTCTTATTGAAAACCACCTGGAAGAACTGCAGAATAAAACTGAAGTTCCCTCCCTTTCAACACGTGTATGACTGAGTAAGGGACACTTTCTCTAAATCTTCTGCTCAGCCTGAGAGCTTGACTTTGAGAAAAGAGGAAGAACTAGAGATGCAATCTGATTGTGGACTCAAGATTAGATTTACTGACCTGCCCACAGACATGTTCTGGATTTCTGTAAAAGAAGAGTATTCTGCCCTTCATAGGAAGGAATATTTTGCTGTAGTTTTCAACTTCTTGCATGTCTCAGCAAGCTTTTTCTTGTTTATCAAGCCACAAGAGCAAGGATAGAAATTGTTTTATTTCAGTTGAAGGTAAAATCCATGTGTGCTTATATCAAGTTCAACCCAGAATTGAGAAATATATTTGCCTTAAGAGTTTTTAAAATTTGTGATTGGGAAAGAAAGAGATCAATTTCAAGAAAGGTAAGTAACCTTAACTATTTTTTTCAAAAAGAAAGTCTGGCTAAAAATTAATTCTCTACTCAAAAGAGCATTGACAATTATTTTTGGATTATTATATCGACAACTTACTGATTATGCTAGTGTACCATGAGCTCCAGATATAATAATTTTTATGCAAGAGTTCCCTGAGACCTGAAATTATTTCAAGGGTTCCTCCAGAGCAGAAAGTTTGAGAAAGGCTGTGCTAGAGGAGCTCTGTTAGTCAAGCAGCATCTCTG
Organism: Hemitrygon akajei; assembly: GCF_048418815.1. Taxonomy (NCBI): domain Eukaryota; kingdom Metazoa; phylum Chordata; class Chondrichthyes; order Myliobatiformes; family Dasyatidae; genus Hemitrygon; species Hemitrygon akajei. Next base: position 100,296,712 of record NC_133125.1, on the reverse strand, counting down.
GAAATAAAAAAACTGGACATTTTGAGCCAAGGCACTTTTATCAGGACATTAAAGTTAGGGTAATGTAATGATGAAGTTTATAAATTATTATCCATACCAGATTTGGAGTATTGAGAGTTGTTTTGAGCCCCTTATCTAAGAAAGGGTGCACAGATGTTGGACAGGAGGTTTACAAGAATGATATGAGGGATGAAAAGGTTATCATATGAGGAACTCTGCGTCTGTACTCACTAGAGTTTAGAAGAATAAGGGAGATTTCATTGAAACTGACAGAATATTGAAGGGTGTGGATGGAGTGGACATGCAGAGGATGTTTCCAGAAGTGGGAGAATCTAGGACCAGAGGCCTCAATAAAAGGATGTTCCTTTAGTAAAGAGATGAAGAGGGATTTCTTACCCAGGGAGTGGTGAATCTGTGGAATTCATTGCCACTGACAGCTGTGGAGGCCAAGTCAGTGAGTATATTTAAAGCAAGAGTTTGATATGTTCTTGATTAATAAAGGTGTCAAAGACTATAGGGAGAAGGCATGAGAAAGGAATTGAGAGAGAAATGCAAGTCATCCATGATCAAATGGCAAAGCAGACTTTATGGAATGAATGGCCCAGTTCTGCTCCTCTGTTTTATGGTCTTTAGATGATAGGAGAAAGATTTAAAGGGAACATCAGAGGAAGATTTTTCACATGGTGGGTGATGGGTATATAGATTGAACAACCTGAAGAGGTTTTGAGGACAGGTGTAATTACAGTGTCTTAAAGATATCCAGACAGGTACTTGGATAGAAAATGTTTAGAACAGTGGTTCCAAAGCTAGGTAATATCGCCCATACCTTCTGGGGTAGTGGGAGTTTGTAAAGGGACGATAAAAATAAAGGGGGCAGTAGCAAGGGGTCAGCTGAGAATTACAAGCTAGACTGGACTGCCAACACAGATGCCTTGTGCAGGAAGGCACAGAGTCGACTGTACTTCCTTAGAAGGTTGGCGTCATTCAATGTCTGTAGTGAGATGCTGAAGATGTTCTATAGGTCAGTTGTGGAGATCGCCCTCTTCTTTGTGGTGGCGTGTTGGGGAGGAAGCATTAAGAAGAGGGACGCCTCATGTCTTAATAAGCTGGTAAGGAAGGCGGGCTCTGTCGTGGGCAAAGTACTGGAGAGTTTAACATCGGTAGCTGAGCGAAGGGCGCTGAGTAGGCTACGGTCAATTATGGAAAACTCTGAACATCCTCTACATAGCACCATCCAGAGACAGAGAAGCAGTTTCAGCGAAGGTTACTATCGATGCAATGCTCCTCAGACAGGATGAAGAGGTCAATACTCCCCAATGCCATTAGGCTTTACAATTCAACCGCCAGGACTTAAGAACTTTTTAAAAGCTATTATTAATGCTTTTTGAGATAGTGATTTAGATGCATATCATATTTTTTACTGAGTTAAGTATTGTATGTAATTAGTTTTGCTACTACAAGTGTATGGGACATTGGAAAAAAAGTTGAATTTCCCCATGGGGATGAATAAAGTATCTATCTATCTATCTATCTATCTATCTATCTATCTAATTCAAGAAATTAATTACTTATTATAAGCATTTGATCCTCAGTGCCTCATAATTGATTACAGAGATCACATAATCATCTTTTCCTAACCCACCGTTCTGTTAGACGCTGCTCAGGACCCCTTAACCAGCAGGCTCTTAACCATCCCATCACTGAACTGTTCCCAGAACCTAAGGACTCTTCATCTCATGTTCTTGATGATGCTTATTGTTTGTTTATTTGTTTATTATTATTATTTTCTTTTTTGTATTTGCACAGTTTATTATCTTTTGCACAATGATTGTCCTTACACTGATTCTATTGTGATTTTTGGATTTACTTTGTTTGTCCACAGGACGAAAGAAACTCAGGGTTGTATACGGTGACATATATGTACTTCGATAATAAATTTACTTTTTGTTACGTAACCTCGTAACCAGGTAACTTACCAGCAAAGATAGCGGGATCAGCTGAGTCGGATGCTACTATTTTCAAAAAGGGGTTAATACAAAACATTCAGATCATATACATCGTCAAAACTCAATCTAAAACACCGGTGTAATAATAATCAATCAGAAATAAGCTCTATAGTTGTCTAGGGGTTAATACTGAGTCCAATTGAAATATAAAGAGTCACTCAGAAGTTTGAAGGCTTTTCCCTTTTGGGAACCGCTGGGGTTTCACGTTGTGGAGAGAGAGAGAGATGGTTGAGAAAGGATAAACACTTGCCCGTTGTCTTTACAGAGCAAATCCTTGGAATCAGGGGAGCAGGCTTCCCCGTTGTTAGTTAAAAGCGATCTTCCAAGGTTCTAGCCACAGATTCAAAATTCGGAATCTAACGCACGTGGCTTCCTTCAAAATGGCTTCCCGCTCCCACGGGAATCGGTATCGTGCTTCCTTGGTGTCTCCTTGGTGCGTCTGAGGGTTGTCCCCCCCCTCAGACCCTCCTTTATACTTCTTCACGGGATCGCAGGTGTCAATCAGGTTGCAGGTGACGTGATCTCTCTCTCAACCAGCCCACTTTGCCCGAGGGCTTTTCACGTGGTCTCCATGAGACAATAGTCAATGTCGCCTTTATTCTGCTTCTCGGGAGAACGTGGTCTTCCGCACGTCTCTCCCCCTCTTGGGTCAGTTGACCCCCCCTTGACTAGGGCTCTTGCGATTCTCACAAAGGAGGGGGCCAAGGTCATAACAGTCCACAGGACGAAAGAAACTCAGGGTTATATACATATATGTACTTCGATAATAAATTTACTTCAAACTACTTATTGTAATTTATAGTTTTTATTATTATACAATGTACTGCTGCCACAAAAAAAATCAAATTTCATGGCATCTGCCAGTGATGTTAAATCTGATTCTGGAAAAATATCAAGTGCCATGTTCTCAATACTCAACTATTTCGAGCTTTGTATTGAGAATGATGAACAGTTTGAACACTTGCTATTGCATACACAAATCAGATGGCTCTCAAAAAGAAATTGCCTGAGAGGCTTTTATGTGCTTTTTGAAACTTTTCTTTGAAGACTCAAATGCTTCATTCAGTAATCAACTCAAAAATATTGAGCATAGCATTACTTTTTTTGTCAAAATTTTTGCAAAGTAATGAAATCAACCTTTCATTGCAAGGGAATGATGTAAACCTTATTTCCAAGTTGGAATAGAAAGAATGAATACCAGATGATGATCTTCAAGTACACTGTGCCCACCTGGGTGAGCTGCATAAAGACATGCCCGAGAGATTTCAGGATCTTCTCTTGATTCAAATTCCAGATTGGGTAATAAATCCATTCCTGAACACCTGTCATAAGGAATGAACAGGAAGGATGGAGGATCTTGCTACAAAATGACTTTGAGCCAAAGCCAAGCTTCAAAAATTCATATCAAGACTTTTGGTTGCAGAAATAAATCTTTGTGAACTCTATTCTGCTCTGTAGTAAAAGGTTAAGACGTTGCCTGTGCCTTTCCAATATCATATTTAGTGGAGCGCAGTTTCAATGCAGTCACGCAGCTTCTTTCAAAGCAATGAAACAGCATGTTACTTAATGTGGGGATCTGAGACTCCTGAGTGACATTCAGCCTGATATTTAGAAGTTGCACCAAGCCCATCCAAATCACTGAAAGGTGAAAAGGCAATGAAGTAGTAAATAGTTGAACTACTAATGTATGCTCTAAAATTGTTGATGAAAATTGTTTCTACCTAATTAAATAAGGAGGTTATTTTATTTATAGCTTTAAATAGATCTGAATAATTTTTGCGCTGTGCATTACTGAGAATACTTTTTTCACTGTGCATCATAAATCAAAATTCTTTATAGTTTTTATGTAATGGCCAGAAAGGAAGGGGTTAGTGTTGAGGATGTGGTCCATGAGCCAAGGGGACAGCAACCAAAAAAGTTTGAGATCCACTTGTTTAGACTGGTATGAGTTTGGCATGGGTTAGAAGGGCTTAGACATTTTCTGTGCTTGATTACTCTATCATAAATGCTTTGTTTTATTTGGGTTCTTGTTGAAGGAAGAACCCAATGGAAGGAAGCAAGCCCTTCAGCCTATCTGCTTCACGCCAACCATGATGCCCTTGTGGGGTGGTTAGACTTGCCCATGTTTGGCCCATATCCTTCAAAACCTTTCTTATCCATGTACCTGTTCAACTACCTTTTATATGTCTTATTGTACCAACCTCAATATCTTCCTCAAGCAGCCATTCCATATACTGACCAACCTCTGGGTGGAAAATGTCACCCTATTAAATTAATAAAACCTATTAATAGGTTCCTATTAAATCTCTTCCTTGTTTCAGTCCATGTTTTGGGCTGAAACCTTTCTTCAGAGCTGTAAAGGAAGGGGAAGATGACAGAATTTAAAAAAAGTGGGGGTGGTGGAAGGAGGCTATCTGTAAGATAGGCAAGTAGGTAGGAAAGCGAAGGGTGTGGAGAAGAAGGAATCTGATAGGAAAGGAGAGTGAACTGTAGGAGAAAGGGAAGGAGGAAGGGCATCGGGGGGGGAGAGGTGTCAGAAATGAACCAAGTGACCAAGGGCAGGGTGGAAGTTGGAAACAAAAATTGATGAAATTGGGTCCATCAATGCAGTAGGCAGTGTAGCACAGAAAGAGCTGGGAAGCATCACCAGGGAAGACATGGAACATGGATTGTTCCATGTAGCCAACAAAAACGCATACATAGCTGGGGCCCATATGTGTGTCCACGGCTACACCTTGAGTTTAGAAAAAGTGGGAGGAGCTAAAAGAAGCTGTGAGGGTGAAGTCCAGTTCCACTAAACAGAGGAGGGTGGTGGTAAAGGGCAAATGGTTGGCTATGTTGTCCAGAACGAAGTGTAAATCTTGAAGTCCTTCTTGATGCAGGATAGAAGTGTTTAAGGGCTGGACATCCATGGTGAAAATGAGGTGATCAAGGCTAAGGGAATTGCAAGTCGTTGAAGAAATTGTGAGCATGTGAAGTGTCCTGGATGTAGATGGGAAGGGACTGAGCCTTTGGGGTGGGGGGGGGGGAATAGAATGGAATTGACATATGTGGACAAGAGTTCAGTGGGGCAGGAGCAGGCAGAAAACCCATTGTCTCTGCATGCTGTTTTCAAGGATAAGTGCCTTTGTTAGAAATTACAGTTTTGGAAAGACTGATTCACCTCATTTAACTGCAGATCAATCCATTTAATGTCAGTCAAGAAAAATATGCGATAAAGCATAAAAACACATTTAATTCTTACTTGAGGAGCATTGGAGCAGTCTTGCTGGCTTCAAAGTGGTCAGTGTGTTTGGACCCTTTAATGTGACCATTTTCAGAGTAGACAAGCATTGAGTAATGGTGGAAAAATTGTTATTTTTCTTTTACGTTTAATTTAAAAGCACTAAAAACACTACAGTTAAAAACATTAAAATTGTTAAAGCTAACATTCAATAATTAAAGCAGAACTACTTAACCTATCTCCACAGACCAGATACTTACCATTTATTTGAATAGAAACTATTATGCTGGCATGAGGTTTAAGCTGGCTGTACTGAAAGGTGGGGAGCAGCAGAAAATCATTCTGCCCTATTGAATTATGATCTCCCATGGTCACTCTGCTGATAAATTGGTGTTCTTCTATGTGAATAAAGTTTGGAGGATGTACCAAAAATAGGTGAACAAAATATGTACAATATGAGTGACTTCTATGTCAATTATCAGCTGTGACTTGATAACACCACCACTGACTGAGGAGACAAGCTCTGAAGGATGTGTCTGTCTATTTTGGTCTTAACAAGCAGCAAACAAACAAACCTCAAAAAAGTTCTCTGACACGTACAGTACTGCTAGAAAGTTTGTGAACCCTGTAGAATTTTCTTCATTTCTGCATAAATATAACCTAAAATGGGATCAAATTGTCATGTAAATCCTAAAACTAGATAGAGAACTCTATTAAATAAATAACACACAAAATTATTCTTGTTCATTTATTTATTGAGGGGAAAAAAGATGCACTATTACATGTATTTGTTGGAAAAAGTATGTGAACCTCTGGTGTAATGCCTTCTACAAAAGCTTTTTGGAGTTAGGTGTTCCAATCAGTGAGATGAGATTGAAGGTGTGAGTTGTAGAGGTGCCCTACCCTATATATATGTAAGACACACTAAGTCAGGTTACTGACAGAGCCTGCTCTTCTCAAGACAGATCTGTTTATGTGCACAATGCCTTGATCAAAACAACTTTCAGGGGACCTTAGAAGAGGAATTTAGAGATGCATGAAACTGGAAAAACATTTCTAAGGACCTGAATGTTCATCAGTCTGCAGTAGCAGAAATTGTCTACAAATGGAGGAATCTTAGTACTGTTGCTGCTGTCCTTAGGAGTGAGCATCCTGCAAAGATCACACCAAGAGCACAACATGCAATGCTCAAGGAGCTGGAAAGGAACCCAAGGGTAACAGCAAAATACCTGCAGACATCTCTTGAACTTGCTGAAGTCCCTGTTCATTTGTCCACTATAAGAAAAACAGGAATGGTGTTCATGAAAGGACACCAAGGAGGAAACAGCAAAAACATTGCTGCACATCTCAGGTTTGCAAAAGGCCACCTAGATGTTCTATGATGCATCTGGGACAATATTCTGTGGACAGATGAGATGAAAGTTTAACTTTTTTTACCATGAATTGCACATTGCTGTGTTTGGAGGACAAAAGGAACTGCACATCAACACCAAAACCTCATTCCAACTGTGAAGCATGGTGGAAGGAGACTATTTGTCCCATTAATGCTCTACTAGCTCTTTCCATCAGCCCCATATCCTTGCTTGTTTCTCTGTAACTTGTTCTTGCTCGTTTATCCTTCAACAACCCTCAGTTCTTCTGCACCTACCACCACCAGGGGTAATGTACTGTAGGCAATTAACACTTCAAGGAATGGCTGGGTTGAGTTGTTCTCTGATCTTGGCAATTTACTTGTGAACGTTTGTTACCATGAGAGGAGGCATCATCAGTGGGCTGTAATATGTGTATGTAAATTGCCAAGATCGGAGAACAACTCAAACCAACAATCAACTACCCAAACTACACACTTTCTGAATTATTTCCACTTCAAGAAATTCCCTCTAGAAACCGAAATGCACTGCTTCTTTGGCTGTTTCTTTCGCCTCGGAACTCCAGCTGATTGTTGGAAGAAATCTTCTTTTCATAAAGCCATATTAACTCTACTCAGTTGTTTTGCTGTTACCTTCTAAAACTGGATTCTAACGTTTTACCATTAAAAGTTGCTGGACCGACTAGCTCACTTCTTGTCTCCCCCTTTCTTGACTAATGACTATATATTTTTATACCTCATCATAAGACCCCAGTTTTGACTGGACTAGTTTCACTCTTGAAAAAACAACCATCCTGAGTCAGTCCTGAGGAAGAGTCTTGGCCTGAAACAATGACTGTTTATTAATTTCTGCAAATACTGCCTGACCTGATGAGTTCCTCCAGAATTATCTATGTGTACGTGTTGCTTAAATTAATTTATTCTGCAAAAGGTTCTCCCTGCAGTTTTTGAGTGAAAGCTTTTTCATATTTTGACTGTATCCTTGTAAAATTCTCAACATCTTGGAGTCACCAAGCAACATTCAAATAAACCTTAGACTACCATTTGACATCAGAATTAAGACCATCCAAAGAAGAACACATCTTTAGTGAGCGATTTACAAAGATCCTTTTGAACTGGATCTTTTACATTAAAGATTTAATACCTGAGTGCCTGAATTATGGGGTAAGGTTGGCTGGGCTAGTTCATTATTCCTTAGAACTTCGGAAAAGTAGGACAACCTTATAGAAATGTTTGCAGTTATGAGAGGCATATTTATCTATTATTGAGATACAGTGCAGAATAGGCCCTTTCAGCTGCGCCACCCAGCAATCTCCCAATTTAAACATAGCCTAATCATGTGCCAATTTAAAATGATCAATTAACCTTATCCAATGAGGAGCGTTTGATGCCTCTGGGCCTGTACTCACTGGAATTTAGAAGAATGAGGATGGGGATCCCAATGAAACTTATTGAATGTTGAAAGACCTTGATAGAGTGCATGTGGAGATAATGTTTCCTATGGTGGGGGAGTCAAAGACCAGAGGACATAGCCTCAGAATAGAGGGGTGACCATTTAGAACGGAGATGAGGAATTTCTTCAGCGTGAGAGTGGTGACTCTGTAGAATTCATTGCCACAGGCAGCTGTGGAGGGCAAGCCATTGGGTATATTTAAGGCAGAGTTTGTTCGATTTTTGATTAGTCAGGGTCCAAAGGGATATGGGAGGAAGTCAGGAGATTGGGTTTGAGAAAGAAATGGATCAGCCATGATAAAAGGGTGGAGCAGACTCGATGAGCCAAATGGCCTAACTCTGCTCCTGTATCTTCTGGTCAAGGAGCATCATGGTTTGGGGTTGCTTTGCTGCCTCAAGACCTGGACAGCTTGCAATCATTCAAGGAGCAATGAATTCAAATATATATCAAGACATTTTATAGGACAATGTCAGGGTAGCAGTCTGTCACCTGAAGCTTAATAGAAGTTGAATAATGCAATAAGACAGTGATCCGAAAGATAAGAGTAAATTAACAACAGAATGGTTTCAAAAGAAAAAAAATTGTGTTTTGGAATGGCAGAGTCTAAGTCCTGACTTTTCAAAATGTTGTGGAAGGACCTGAAGCAAGCAGTTCATGGAAAGGAAGCCCACCAGCATCCCAGAGTTGAACCAGTTTTGTAAGAAGGAATGGCCTAAAACTCCTCCAAGCCGATGTGCAGGACTGATCAACAATTACCAAAAACGCTTGGTTGAAGTTATTGCTGTACAAGGAGGTCACACCAGTTACTGAAAGCAGGTCTTTTGCTGTACCCTTGGGTTTTTTTCACCTCCTTCACCATTACACATTGTGCTCCTGGTGTGACCTTTGTTTTTGTGTTATTTATTTAATTTGGTTCTTTATATCTACTTTTACGACTTGCATGAAGCTCTGATCACATTTTAGGTCATAGTTAAGCAGAAATAGAGAACATTCTACAGGATTCACAAACTTTCTTTAATGTATTCTAGCATTTAACTACAGGTTAATTCAATCTCTTTTTCTTTTTCCTTGTTTTCTGTTTCCTTTCTTGAATAATATTGTTATGCTTAACTGCCATACAATCCAAATTGAGTAAAATCTGGAGTGTTAGAAGATGACAGCCAAAACATCTAACATCTCCATAGCCAGCTCTTACAGCTTACTGAGTTATATTAATTTTCTGTTGTTCTGAATTTTTTTACTTATACTTGTTACTTTGAGACCCGTAATTCCCTCTACTTCCAGGAATATTCTCGCGTGTTCTTACATGAAGTCAAAAACAAATTGGCTTTGAATTTTTTGCCAATTTGTTCTGAGTTGGGGTGTTGAGAAGGTGGAAAAGAACAATCGAGTTAAGGTATTGCCAGAGCTTTAATGGTGTGAAGCTCTAAATCAATCCAGATATATTAATTAAAAATTCATATGAATTTCTCCAAGTTTTGAATTGAGCAGTACATTTAACTTACTGCATTAGTATAACTCTCAGGTGATATGTCATTGTAAAATATTGTTAGCTGCAAAACAGTATTTTTATGAACTGCATGGTAATGTGAAGACTGATCAGTAAAACTAGTTAATGGCAGACATGTCAGATCTGAGATTGGGGGTGGCTTTGTAGCTGTTCATCAGGTGTGGGACAAGTTAATTGAAATAAGTAGCTTTTCAAAATTCGGCATCTGTCAGAGTTGAGTTTATTGTCATGCACAGGTGCAATGAAAGCATCACTTGCAGCAGCTTCACAGGCACATACCATCAGATACACAGCAGTCTCCTGAAAAACACAAATTAAACTTGAGTTCTGATGTAGGGTCACAGCCCGAAACATTGACTGTTTGCTCTTTTCCCTAAACAATGCCTGGCCAGCTGAATTCATTTCATTTGTCCTTCCCAAATAAAAATTAAAATATTAAAAAGATTATCTTTATTTGCCAAATGTACATCAAGGCATACAGTGAAATATCTTGTCTTGCGTTAATGACGAACACAGTCCAAGGATGTGTTAGGGGCAACCTGTAAGTATTACCATGCTTTCAGTGCCAGCATAGCATGGCCACAACTTACTAACCTGTATGTCTTTCAAATATGTGAGTAAACTGGAGCACCTGGAGGAAAACCACAGTCATGAGGAGAATGTACAAACATCATAGAGACAGTGGCAGAATTCAATCCCAGTCATATGTACTGGCGAAGTATTATACTAGCCCTTGTGCTGTAGTGCCATCCCTGCATGGTGGACAAGCTCATACATTTTCCAAATTAAGGACAATATGTTGTGTGTTTCTAGCATATTCTGTTATTTTTCAATTTTCAGCATTTGTAGTTTTTTTAATGACATACCACTGAGTCCTGTGGAGCTTCTCTGCAAATAGCTTTAAATGCCTTAAATGGAATTAGTGGAAAAGAAATTACCTAGAATGGTTAACTAGAACTTAACTGTGTTCTGAAAACACCAGTAATAATTATCATTTGAATATTATTGATAATATGATAGACTTTTAAAAGTGCATGTCTCCATTCAGACTGAAGCCTGGAAGGTAATAAGCATCTGCAGCTATTGGTCTCTTAATAGATTTGCTTTGGAAACTGACAAGGCAATCTTTTAGTAGCCCCTGTGTGAACCAGTAGCTGTGGTACTCATCGTTACTATTGAGAGGAAAAACATTTTGAAAGAATACATATCCACTTTTAACATTAGATTCAATAGAAAATAAGGTTTATGTTTTGGAAAATAGGATGCAGAGAGTTTTCTAGAAACACAATCCTTTCGTAATGTGGCAGTGGCCTGTACCCATAAACTTGTAAAAAAAAAACAATTTATAAATTACCTTCATTGCTATCTTATTTGCAATTAGTGCCACTTGGAATGAAAATAAAATGTTCAGCAAAGCAATCCTTAACCCAGGAATTGCCATCATTATTGGATCTCTCTACTTTTTCTTGCCAAAGCTTTGTTTTTTTTAAAATCCTTTTTGTACTTTTTCTTCCCAGCAGTGCTAGACAGCTAGAAGCAGTTTTCTTCTAATGTTCTTTTTCCAGTCCAGTAATGAGGAGCACTTTGATTTTAAACTTTCTGCTTTCTGATAAGCATTAGTAAACACTTGTAGCTCAATTAAGTCCAAATTAAAGCAAAATGGTTTTTGCTTTTGACAAAATATGTAGAGTTGTGCAATGGTGGTTGCTCATAACTTTATTTACTTATTTTACATTGGTTATACAGGTTCACATGACATTGAGAAAACGATTCTGCCACCATCTCCCTGGTAAACCATTTGGAGTAGAAGTTCAGTACAAGTAAGTGATTAATGAATCAGCAACATTGTAATGTACTGCACTCACCACACTTTAAATAACTAACCTAAAAATGGATAATTTCTTTTGAAGTACTTATAACTGGATATATCTTTTGTTTTGGATAAATTTCTTGCGTATGTATTTTTGAAAATTTCTAACACTAAAATTTCTTGTTAATAGAAATACTAGAAAGCTAAACACTTTTTTAACAAAAAGAGAAAAGGTTGAAAATACTTAGCAATTCACTCAGTATCTGCTGCAAGAGAGAGAGGGAGAGTGGATATTTTGGATTAATGACCTTTTGATAGAACTAATTATTTCCAGAATTTGCTCTTTTTATGATTGTGATGTTTTGCCGCTAGCAGTTGTAGACATTTTTGTGGTTCGGTGTAAAATAGAGTCCAGCTACTCAGATATTTGCTTTATTTGGTCAATAGGATAATTATTCAGTGTCATTCTGTATATCACAGCTTTGATGAAGCTTGATTTTTTTTTCTTTCCTAGTTGTAAGCTATAATTTCTTATTGAGAGTGCTTTTGGTTGGTTGAACATATGTATTCAGCAAATTTAGCAGTGCAGCAAATCTAGGATCTGTTGGAAAGCAGCTAATACTAACAATTTCATTCAATAGAATGTCACATGGAATGATAAGGAGGTTGGTCAGGGCAAAGCAAATTTTGGAATACTAAGTTGGAAGGTAAATCATTAAGGATTGTCTTCTGTATATTAGAACGTCGAACAGTACAGTAAAGGAACAGGAGCTTCGGCTCATAATCTTGTTATGAGCCAAATAAATTACTAACCAAATAGGTAACTAAGCTAATTTCTTCTACCTACACAATGTCCCTATCCTTCCATTTTCCTTATTCATATGCCTATCTAAACATCTCTTAAAAGTCCTTACCACTATCCCAGGCAGTGCACTCAAGGCACCAACTACTCTCTGTGTTTAAAAAAAATCATAAACAAAAAAAATGTTTCCTTTACATCTCCTTAGAAATTACCCTGTCTCACTGTAAATACATGCCTTCTGGCGTTAGGCATTTCAGCTTTGGGTGGGGGGGGAATACTGTCTGCCTACTCTATCTATGCCTTTCATAACCTTATAAACCCCTATCAGATCTCCCCTCAGCCTCCGCCACTCCAGAAAAAATAACCTAAGTTTGACCAACCTCTTATTAGAGCACATACCCTTTAATCAAGGCAGCATCCTGGTAAACCTCTTCTGAAGCTTCTCCAACGTCTCGATGTCCTTCCTATAAAGGGGTGACCAGAGCTTTATGCAATACTCTAGATGCAACCTAACTAGAGTTTTATTAAGCTGCAACATAATTTCCTGATGTTTGAACTCAGTGCCTTTACTAATACAGGCAAGTATGCCACATGCCTTCTTAACCACCCTATCAACTTGTATAGCTGCTTTTAGGGATTTAAGAACTTGGATGCCAAGATAGCTCTACTCATCAACACTGTTAAGTGTCTTGCCCTTAAGAGTGTACTCTCTCTTTACATTTGATCTACCAAGGTGCAACATTTCATATTTGTCCAGGTTAAACTTAATCTGCCACTTTTTCCGTTCATATCTGCAACTGATCTATATCCTGCAGTATTCTTTGCCAGTCTTCTACACGATCCACAACACATTGATCTTAGTATCATCTGCAAACTTACTAATTCACCCATCTACATTTTCATCCAGGTCAAAGGTCCCATTTCAGATCTCTCTGCAGAACACCACAAATCACTTATGTCTAGAAGGTAGTGGTCCTTTGACCATTACCCTTTGTCTTCTATGGGGAAGCCTGTTGATTTCATTGATGCATTGATCTCAAGCATCTTAAACTGCAATCCAGTTTAAGAATATTTTGTGAGTACAGTGTTTGAAATGTGCTTAAAATATCCAGAGGAAACAATGGTTTTATTAACTGGTCTTTATATTTATATTTTTATTCCCAGAAAAGTCTTTTTTTAGGTATTGTATAATTATATAATGTACTTTTGTACTGTAAACTGTATCTTGTTGCTGAAAGAAACAAAACTACGATTTCAAATAATTAAATTTACATAGTGATTTTGATGTACAAAGATAACTTTTTTTTAGACTTCAATGATCCTTTCCAGTTTAATGGCTTTTATTCGTTGTCTTCTTTCCCACAGACTGATTCAACATTAATGTTACAAAACCCGCCATTACTTCGCTTAACTTGTCTTCATATGTCAACTTGCATTGAAACAGAAGTAGCCATAATGGCTCCTAAATCTGTTCTAACATCTAATTAAATCATGATAGACCAGTATTTCACCCCCATTTATCTGCCTTATTTTTGCCATTGTTCTTGATGTGCTTACTTTGTTTTCTCAGTCTTAAAAGTTTAACTTGTGTAAAAGGTTGCAACCCTTTGATGGAAAATGTTACTGATTTTTACTTCCCATTGCGTGGATCCTGATTTCACTCATAATTTTAAAATACTTTTTGTCCGATTATATTAAGTTCTACTAAATAGAATGGTTTTATGAAAGAAAGTCTCTGGAAATAAAGACCCATGCACTTTCTAATCTTTTTGATCATGCATTAACATTTTGTAGTTGGTACACATTGGCATCACTATTGCATCACCATTATTCCTAGCGACTACCATTAAAAACCCTGACCCAAGGTATGTAGACTTGCATTTCCTTGCATTCCCATGGCTTTGCCCAACCAAGATCCCACTACTGTCTTCACAGTTTACAGGCAGTCCCCAGATTATGACAGGGTTGCATTCCTGGGAACCATTCATAAGTCAAAAATAAACAAAAGGAATGGGAGAGGCTAATGGAAATAGTTTGGAAGGGAGTGTGAGCAGGAATGGGAAGAACAGTTGCCAACTATCCTCACTTTCTCAATGAGTGAGTAAAAGAGCCTGTTCAAAGTAATTTTAGAGTACATATATGTCATCACATACAACCCTGAGATTTATTTTTTGCAGGCATTCACAGGAAATGCAAGAAACACAATAGAATCATTTGAAGTGGCACAGTAGCATAGTGGTTTGCACAATACTTTGTGTTACAGGCGACCTGGGTTCAATTCCTACTGTTGCCTATAAAGAGTTTGTACGCTCTCCCCGTGACTGCATAGGTTTCCTCCCAGAGTCCAAAGACATACCAGTTTGTAGGCTAATTGGTCATTGTAAATTGTCCCATGATTCGGCTAGGATTAAATCGGGATTGCAGGGCAGCGCGGCTCAAAGGCATCAGAAAGGCCTATTCTGTGCTGTATCTCAATAAATCAAATATAAGTAAATAAAGACGACTCCCAACAGGATGGATAAATAATCATTGCGCGAAAGACAATGAACTGTGCAAACACAAAAAGTAAAAAAAAGGAAAGAATAATAAATACATAAATAAACAAACAAGCAATAAATACTGAAAATATGAGATAAAGAATCCTTGAAAGTGGGTCCATAGGTTGTGGGAACAGTTCAGTGATGGGGCGAGTGAAGTTATCTGTTCTGGTTCAAGAGCCTGATGTTTGAGGGGTAATGCTATTTCTGAACCTTGTGGTATGGGCTCTGAAGCTCCTGTACCTTTTTCCTGATGGCAGCAATGAGAAGAGAGCATGACTTAGGTGGAGAGGGGTCCTTGATGATAGATTCTGCTTTCCTGCAACAGCGCTCCCAACTCCGCTTAGCTCCACCTAGCCCCCAATTATTACAGTCAATAATTAGTGTGGGGGATGTGGTGGGGAGAGGAACACATGGGACTGTCTATTCCCACTCTGCAGAAGATCCTTACAACCCAGCAGCAGCCCAATCCATCTCTGTCTTTTCAAATGCTCATTAATATATGTAGAGTGTCATTAATTCTGGAGTTCATAACCTGAGGAGGATCTCCGCTTTGCCTCTTAATTAATATACTTAAAAATCTACCTTTTCATTGACATTATTAACACTGAGCATTTTGGTCCCAGTACAGATTTTGAGATGAGATTGATTTTGATTTTGATTGATTTTGAGATTAATAGGTGTGCACTAAGGCAGGACTTAGTGCACACCCATTAATCTCAAAATCAATCAAAATGTACATTTTTATTAACTTGTATTTCTTACTGCATTGTTTATTTTATCAAAATGGATGTCTAAGTTGATTATTTTTAATGACAATGGCTAAAGACACCAACCTTAAGTTTTTTTTATTGATTTTTTAATGCATTTTCTACAACACTACAAAAAAAACCCCCAAGAACGAAATAGGAAATTAATACAGTGCAAGATAAACATACAATGGTGATATAATACAGAATATAATAATTGAAAAAGCACCCAAATTGAAGTCGTGTAAAGTTAGTATCCACCCCCACCCCCGCAAGAAAAAAAAACTCCACACCAACCAGAGCAAAATGTAGGAAATATAAATCGGAACATTCAAACCCCCAAAACTGTAAATACAATTAAAAACAGAAGATAATAATGCGTACTACCAAAAAAAAGCTGAAAGCAAGGGACTGAAAAAGAAACTTAGTCAAAAGGAAAGTTATGAAAATACTCAATAAAAGGTCCCCAGGCCTTATGAAACTTTATGTCCGAATTAAGAATTGAGTAATGAATTTTTTCAAGATCTAAACAGGACCACTTAAATTTGTGAGCTGGAATGTAAAGGGATTTAATCACCCTGTTAAAAGGAGGAAGGTATTCTCACATATTAAACAACTCAAAGCTGACATGGCTTTCCTTCAAGAAACTCATATTCGTTGTTTTGATAACTCCCGGCTTCTGTCAAAGTGGGCGGGTCAGCATTTTCATTTATCCTTTGCTGCTAAAGCTAGGGGAGTCTCCATTCTTATTAACTCAAATATTCCTTTTGAACTCCATAATAAAATATCTGATACAAATGGCCGTTTTATTATTGTTTCTGGTAAACTATATAACACTAAAGTTGCACTAGCAAACCTGTATGCCCCCAACTTTGATGATGTTAACTTTTTTGAACGTTTTTTTTCCTCACTACCAGACTTAAACTCATACTCTCTTATACTGGGTGGTGACTTCAACAGTTGGTTAGATCCTAATCTGGATCGATCGTCCCCTGTTACCAGATCACCTCCTAAATCTGCCTTAGCTATCCTATCGTTTCTCTCTAATTTTGGTATCTCTGATATATGGCGTTTCCTTCATCCTACTGAGAGAGATTATTCTTTTTTTTCACATGTTCACCATACCTTCACTAGAATTGACTATTTCTTACTCGATAACCAACTTATTCCATTTGCCTACTCTTGTGACTATCAGAGTATACTGATTTCTGACCGTGCCCCAATTACTCTCTCTCTGAACTTTCCTGGTCTCCCTCAGAGGAATAAACACTGGCGATTTGATTCAACTTTATTATCGGATGATGATTTTAAAAAATTTATTAAGGATCAGATAACCTTTTATTTTAACACTAATACATCACCTGAAGTGTCATCCCAGATTGTCTGGGATGCCATGAAAGCATATCTAAGGGGTCAAATAATCTCTTACACAGCAAATCTCAACAGAAGATCCTGTGCAGATCGATTAGACCTCATTAACCAGATTAAAGAATTGGATCAACTATATGCTCAAACTAAGAACCCTGAACTATACAAGAAGCGTGTTGAACTCCAAACTAAATTTAATCTTCTGTCTACTCAACCTGTCGAACGCCAACTTCTCAAAAGCAAGAGTTGCTTTTACATTCATGGGGATAAGTCTGGTAAATTTCTAGCCAATCAGCTGAGGCATTCCAAAGCCAAACAACATATTACAAAGATCCGGAAGGAGAACGGAGACTTTACATCGGATCGTTTAGAAATTAATGACACATTTAAACATTTTTATTCTCGGCTTTATTCCTCTGAATCTTTGAATGACAATATCTCTGTTGATCAATTTTTAAAGAATCTGAATATCCCTTCACTTTCATCTGATTTTAAAGCCAAACTTAATGCGCCTATATCATCAGAAGAAATATCTTTTGCAATTTCTGCACTGTCCTCAGGGAAATCTCCTGGACCTGATGGGTTCCCTGTAGAATTTTATAAATCATTCTCTTCACTTCTTTCTCCTCAGTTACTTTCAGTATTATCTGACTCGTTTAATTGCGGCAAATTGCCACCCTCTTTCAATGAGGCATCTATTATTCTTCTATTAAAAAAGGACAAAGACCCAACAGAGTGTTCCTCGTATAGGCCGATTTCTTTGCTCAATGTTGATGTAAAGATCTTAGCTAAAGTTTTGGCTCATAGATTAGAAACCGTTATTCCCTCCATTATCTCTGATGACCAATCAGGTTTTATTAAAAACCGTCTCCCTTTTTTTTAACATTCGGCGTTTATTTAGTATCTTATACTCACCTCCAACTGGGATTCCTGAATGTGTTATTTCCCTCGATGCGGAGAAAGCATTTGATTGTATAGAGTGGAACTACCTTTTTGCAGTCTTAGAAAAATTTGACCTAGGTCAAAGTTTCATCTCTTGGATCAAATTGCTGTACCTGTGTCCTACTGCTTCTGTTTTAACTAATTTTCAGAAATCCCAGGTATTTAATCTCAAACGTGGCACCCGCCAGGGATGCCCCTTAAGTCCCTTTCTCTTTGATTTGGCTATAGAACCTTTGGCGATAGCATTTCGAAATTGTCCTGAATTGACAGGGATTTGGAGAGGGGGTGTTGAGCATAAAGTTTCTCTTTATGCTGATGACTTATTACTCTTTCTCTCAAATCCGTCTACATCCTTACCTCTAATGTTTTCACTTCTTGACCAGTTTAGCCAGATCTCTGGCTATAAACTTAATTTACATAAGAGTGAACTTTTCCCAATTAATAAAGAAGCACAAGAACTAATATTTTGTGATCTCCCTTTTAAAGTAGTCCATAATCAATTTACTTATCTTGGAATTACAGTCACAAGGAAGTTTAAAGATCTCTTTCGTGAAAACTTTGTCAATCTTTCATATACTATAAAAGAGAGTCTGGTACAATGGTCACCTCTATCTATGTCTTTGGTAGGTTGTATTAATGTTGTTAAAATGTATGTTCTCCCCAAATTTTTATGCTTATTTCAATCTATCCCAATTTTTATTCCTAAATCTTTTTTTGATTCCTTAGACAATTATTTTGTCATATCTGTGGAAGAATAAGTGCTCTAGAATTAATAAAATTCATCTCCAAAAATCTAAAAAAGAGGGTGGCATGGCTTTACCTAACTTTCATTTATATTATTGGGCAGCTAACATACGTTGTGCTACCTTTTGGTCTTTCTTCCATGGCCAACCCGAGTGCCCTAATTGGGTGGCAATGGAGTTGAGCTCCACTAAAGAATTATCTATCTCTGCACTTCTTGACTCTGTCCAGACTAATAGCTAATCCTCTTGTTAGACACACTTTGCGTATATGGGCTCAGTTTAGGAAATGCTATGGTTTCCATGGTTTTTCCGTTTCCAGCCCTGTCATACATAATCACCTTTTTTTACCTACTACGTACGATTCAGCATTCCATGTTTGGTATAGGAAGGGCATTAGACATTTTGAAGATCTTTTCATTGATAATCGCTTCGCTTCTTTTCAGCAGCTCTCTGTTAGGTTCAATCTGCCCAATGCTAATTTTTTTAGATATCTCCAAATTAGACACTTTATTGCTCCTTTAATTCCTAACTTTCCTGAAATGCCTGCGAAAAATGCTATGGACTTATTTCTTTCCATTAATCCACTAGGTAAAGGTTTAATATCAATTATTCGAGATAAATTAGCAGCCTTATGACGGGCCCCTGTGGATAAAATTAAAATGGCCTGGGAGCATGATTTAAATACCTCCTTATCGGATGAGAGCTGGGACTCGATTCTCAAATTGGTTAACTCAACTTCTCTTTGTGCTCGCCATTGCCTTTTACAGTTTAAGATTGTTCATAGAGCCCATATGTCTAAATCTAAACTATCTCGATTCTACCCTAACATTAGTCCGCTCTGTGATAAATGCAAGAGGGGCGAGGCCTCTCTCATTCATATGTACTGGTTCTGTCCTAGCTTGGAGAAATTTTGGAAAGATGTCTTCACTACATTATCGTATATTCTGAATCAGCACCTAAAACCAAACCCCTTAATTGCTTTGTTCGGTTTCTGGGGCGAGACAGATTTACGTCTGAGTCCGACCAAATGCCGAATATTATCCTTTGCCTCTCTCCTGGCTAGACGTTTGATCCTCCTTAGATGGAGAGATGTTGCCCCGCCCACTCATGCTCAATGGCTTACCGACATTATGGCCTGCTTGGACCTCGAAAAAATTCATTATTCAGTTCTTAATTCGGATCTAAAGTTCCATAAGATCTGGGGACCTTTTATCGAGTACTTTCATAACCTTCCTCTTGACTAGGGTTTTTTTTTCTTTTCGGTCCCTTGCTTTCAGCTCCCTTTTTTTTCTGGTAGTAGGCATTAATATCCTCTGTTGCTAAGTGTATTCACAGTCTGGGAGTTTGATTGTCCTGATTTATATTCTCTATATTGTGTTGTGGTTGGTCTGGAGTTTTTTTTTTGTGTTGTGGGGCTTGGGGAAGATACTAAGTTTACTTGTCTTCAATTTAGGTGCTTTTTTTGTTAAATTCTCTTCCTTTGTAGCATATTGTCATTTTATGCTTAATTTTGCACTGTATTAATGTTATTGTGATTTGGGGTTTTTTAATTTGTAAAATGTATAGAAAAACTAATAAAAAATTTTTAAAAAAAAGATCTAAACAGGACATAATATCATTAAGCCATTGAGCGTGTGTGGGTGGGGCAACATCTCTCCATCTAAGAAGAACTAGACGTCTAGCCAGGAGAGAAGCAAAAGATAATATTCGATGTTCAGACAAACTCAAACGTATATCTGTCTCAGCCAAGAAACCAAAAAGAGCAATTAAAGAGTTAGGTTCTAAGTGGCGAATCAGAATATAGGATAAAGTTATCCTAATATTAGGATAAAATCAAGATAATTTAGATTTGGACATATGAGCCCTATGAACAATCTTAAACTGTAAAAGACAGTGGCGAGCACAAAGAGAAGTTGAGTTAACCGACTTGAGAATCGAGTCCCAAACCTCATCACATAAAGGGATATTTAAGTCATGCTCCCAAGCCATTCTGATTTTATCCAAAGGGGCGCGCCGTAAGGATACTAATTTATCACAAATAAAAGATATTAAACCTTTACACAATGGATTAATAGAAAGAAACAAGTCCATAGCATTTTTCTCAGGCATCTCTGGGAAGTTGGGTAATAAAGGATTAATGAAGTGTCTAATTTGGAGATATCTAAAGAAATGGGCATTAGGTAGATTAAACTTAGCAGAGAACTGTTGAAAAGATGTGAAGTGATTATCAATGAAAAGATCTTCAAAATACCTAATGCCCTTTCTATACCAATCATAAAATGTTGAATCATGCATAGAAGGTAGCAAAAGATGAATATGTAAAATAGGACTAGTAAGGGAAAAACCATAGAAACCATAAAATTTCCTAAACTGGGCCCATATTCGCAGAGTAAGTCTAACAAGAGGATTAACAATTAGTCTAGGCAAACTACTAGGGAGTGCAGATCCAAGAAGTGCAGAGGTAGATAGATCCTTAGTGGAATTCAGCTCCATTGCTACCCATTTAGGGCAGTCGGACTGGCTATGGAAAAAAGACCAGAAGATAAGACAATGAATGTTAGCTGCCCAGTAGTATAGACAGAAATTAGGTAAGGCCATGCCGCCCTCTTTTTTAGATTTTTGAAAGTAAGTTTTGTTAATTCTGGAACACTTACCCTTCCACAGATAGGACAAAATAATAGAGTCTAAGGAATCAAAAAAGGTTTTAGAAATCAAAATTGGAATAGATTGAAATAAGTATAAAAATTTAGGGAGAACATACATTTTAATAACATTAACACAACCTACCAAGGACATAGATAAAGCTGACCATTGTGACAAATTCTGTTTTGTAGAGTACAAGAGATTGGCAAAATTTTCACGAAAAAGATCCTTAAAATTCCTTGTAACTGTTATACCAAGATAGGTAAATTGATTATCAACTACTTTAAAGGGGTGGTCGCGAAATACTAATACTTGTGCTTCTTTATTAATTGGAAAAAGTTCACTCTTATGTAAATTAAGTTTATAGCCAGAGAACTGGCTAAATTGATCAAGAAGTGAAAACATTGGAGGTAAGTATGTGGACGGATTTGTAAGAAAAACTAATAGATCATCAGCATAAAGAGAAACTTTATGCTCAACACCCCCCCTCCAGATCCCCGTCAATTCAGGACAACTTCGAAATGCAATCGCCAGAGGCTCTACAGCCAAATCAAAAAGAAAGGGACTTAAGGGGCATCCTTGACGGGTGCCACGTTTAAGGTTAAACAACTGGGATTGCTGAGAATTAGTCAAAACAGAGGGGGTAAGACATAGATATAGTAATTTGATCCAAGAGATAAAACTTTGACCGAGGTCAAATTTTTCTAAAACCGCAAAGAGGTAGTTCCACTCTATACGATCAAACGCTTTCTCCGCATTGAGAGAGATAACGCATTCAGGAGTCCCAGTTGAAGGTGAGTATAAAATATTAAATAAATGGCGTATGTTAAAAAAGGGAAGATGATTTTTAATAAAACCAGTTTGATCATCAGAAATAATAGAGGGAATAACAGTTTCTAATCTATGAGCCAAAACTTTGGCCAAAATTTTAACATCAACGTTAAGCAAAGAAATCGGCCTGTAAGAGGAGCACTCTGTTGGATCTTTGCCCTTTTTAAATAAAAGAATAATACATGCCTCATTAAATGAGGGTGGCAATTTACCATAATTAAACGAATCAGATAGTACTGAGAGTAACTGAGGTGAAAGAAGTGAAGAGAATGATTTATAAAATTCTATGGGGAACCCATCAGGACCAGGAGATTTGCCTGACGACAGTGCAGAGATTGCAAAAGATACTTCTTATAATGATATAGGCTCATTAAGTTTTGCTTTAGAATCAGATGAAATCAAAGGGATATTCAAGCTATTTAAAAAAAGGTCAACAGAAGTATTCTCATCAGGGATTCGGAGGAATAAAGCCGAGAATAAAAATTCTTAAATAAGTCATTAATTTCTGAGTGATTTGATATAATATCCCCGTTCTCCTTCTGGATCTTTGTAATATGTTGTTTAGCTTTAGAACGTCTCAACTGATTAACTAGAAACTTGCCAGATTTGTCACCATGAATATAAAAGCGACTCTTACTTTCAAGTTCAACTGGTTGAGTAGAGAGAAGGTCAAATTTAGTTTGGAGTTCTACACGCTTCTTATATAATTCGGGGTTTTTAGTCTGAGCATATAATTGATCTAATCCTTTAATCTGATTAATCAGGTCTAATGACTCTGAACAGGACTTTCTATTAAGATTCGCTGTATATGAAATTATTTGACCCCTCAAATATGCTTTCATAGCATCCCAGACAATCTGGGATGAAATTTCAGATGACGTATTAGTGTTTAGGAAAAAAATTATCTGGTCTTTAATAAATTTTACAAAATCATCATCCGATAATAAAGTTGGGTTAAAGCGCCAATGTTTATTCCTTTGAGGGAGACCAGGAAAATTTAGAGACAAAGTGACTGGGGCATGACCAGAGATCAGTATACTCTGATAGTCACAAGAATGAACAAATGAAATAAGTTGATTATCAATTAAGAAATAGTCAATTCTAGTAAAGGTATGATGAACATGTGAAAAAAAGGAATAATCTCTCTCAATAGGATGAAGGAAACGCCATAAATCAGAGATACCATAGTTAGAAAGAAAAGAGATTTAGTAGGTAATCTAGTAACAGGGGACGATCGATCCAAAGTTAGGTCTAACCAGCAGTTAAAGTCGCCACCCAATATAAGAGAGTATAGGTTCAGATCTGGTAATGAGGAAAAAAAGCATTCAAAAAAATTAACAGTCAGAATTGGGAGCATACAGGTTAGCTAGTACTACCTTAGTATTATATAATTTGCCAGAAACAATACTAAAATGGCCATTTGTGTCAGATATTTTACTATGGAGTTCAAAAGGAACATTTGAGTTGATAAGAATAGAAACCACCCCCCCCTAGCTTTGGCCGGGAAGGATGACTGAAAATGTTGACCTACCCATCAGATAGAAAGAATTTTAAACCCACGGATTTAGAATTTTTAGTAGCCATTGTAAGATAGACGTATTCGCAGGCAGATAAGAAAAAGCAGATAGAATAACGAACTAAGGTTTAAAAAGGGAGACACATAGTGCGAAGGTAAGAAATGTAACGGAGCAAAAGTTTGAAGCGACTAAACAATCGCCATCTTACCGGAAGTCCCAACCTTGAGTTTTAACTTCCCCTTCACAAGCATTGCATGACATTTTGAGTATTCCCAGGATTTTCTGTTTTTAATTCGTGTATTTTTCCTGGGATATGCTAGTGACCTTTTCAATAAATGTATGTAGATTAATCAGATCTAACTAACCAGTCATAAATTTTGACATTTGGATTATTCAATTGCATAGCAACTTTTATTTACGAAACATCAGTAATATTTCTATACTTCATTAAAATACAATCTTAGGTTTTCAGTGTTGTCTTAGCGCTGACATTTAGAGGAGAAGGTTCAAAAATAGAAGTCATTGTGATTGATACCCTGCTTCTAGAATTTGAATAAATTGAGTTCTGTTGATTTAAGACGAGTGAAAGGTAGAATTGCAGAATGATTACAATCAGTCATTTCTGTAGAAATCATATTCAAGAGCAATCTAGCAAATTTCACACCTACCCTCTCCCTGTAGCAGTGCCAATTGTTCCTTTCAAATACTTGATCTGCTCACTTTTGACCCTAAGCACTTGCTACATGAAATCTAAAATGACTTTCCTCCTGTTGGTATTGGTTCTTTTGCCAATCACCTTCATTCTATCTTTCTTAGTTCAAGGTCTCTCTGATAATAGGAAGAGTATCCGAATTTTGACTCTATCTGTTCTTTTGATTTTAAAATACTTTGTTATATCTCCTGTTCTAAGGCAAATGCATTAGTTATTCTAGTCTATCTAGGCACTGTACTCTAATTGAGGCTGAATCAGTGCTTTGACAAGATTCACCTAAGGCCCAAGATCTTGTATGCTTCATATTCAATTTCTTTACAACCATTTTCAACAAATGATGCACCTCAACTCGCAGACTTCTCTGTGTTGGTATTCTTCTTAGAACATTGCCCTTTCACTTAAATCAACTCTTCTCATTCTTTCTAGTAAAATGTAACAGTTCAAAAAAGAAATTTCAGCAGCTGCCTTTCCGCCCGTGTCACCAGCATTGCTGTATGTTGTTGAAGTCCATTTCTATCCTGCACATAATTCATTATGCTAGTTTGGAAAGTATGCCCAGTATACCCATGTTCAGATCTTCAATACACGAAGAAAAGTAGTTGTCCTAGTAGTAACACCTGAGAAATTTTGTGTATTTCTCTCTGGATAACAACCTGCAGTTACTACTCTGTTTTCTCTGTCTTATCTGATCACCTTTACATCTTGATGCAGCAATTTTTATTCCATAGCCTTCATTTTTGATGTTAAATCAGTTGTGTGACACCTGATCAAACACCTTAGAGACATCCATATAAAGCACACCAATCATCTTTAATTTCTCCATTAGTTCATCCAAAAAGCATAGTAATGTTTGTTAGAGCTGACCTGCCTTAAACAACTCTAGCCTTTCTTAAATCATTTCATACTTGTCCAGGTGACTCCCAATAAAGTCATAGGAAAGTACAGCATAGAAACAGACCCTTTGGCCTATACACTCAGTGCCAATCCATTTAAACTGCCTAGTCCCATTTGGACCATAGTTCTCCATAGCCCTGCCATGGACCATAGTTCTCCATAGCCCTGCCATCCATGTACCTATCCAAATTTCTTTTAAACATTGAAATTGAGCTAGCATGCTCCAGTTGCGCTGGCTGCTCGTTCCACACTCTCATGACCCTCTGAAGAAGTTACCCCTCATGTTCCCCTTAAACTTTTCAGCTTTCACCCTTAACCCATGACCTTTAATTGTTGTCCCACCCAAAAAACCTGTTTGCATTTACCATATCTAAACACCTCATAATTTTGTATATCTCCATCAAATCTCTCAATCTTTCATGTTCCAAGAAATAAAGTCCTAACCTATTTGGTCTTTCCTTGTAACTCAGGTCCTCCATCCCAGCAACATAATTGTTGGTAGGTGACCAGAACTGTACACAATACTACAAATTAGGCCTCACTGACATCAACATCAACTTCAACATAACATCTCCTGTACTTATTACTTTGAATATGAAGGCCAATATGCCAAAAGCTTTCTTTACAATCCCATTTATCTGTGACACCACTTTCAATGAATTATAGACCTGTATTCCCAGATCTCTTTGTTCCACGGCGTTCCTCGGGGCCCTACTGTTCACTATGCAAGACCTATCTTGGTTGATTCTACCAAAGTGCAACACCTTGCACATGTCTGCATTAAATTCCATCTGCCATTTCTCATTCCATTTTTCCATCTGGCCCAGGTCCCACTGCAATCTCTGATGGTCTGCCTACTATATCCTCAATCTTGGTGTCATCTGCAAGTTTGCTGATCCAGTTAACCACATTATCATCCAGATTGTTGATGTAGATGGCAAACAACAATGGACCCAGCACCGATCCCTGTGGCATTCCACAGGTCTCCAGTTAGAGAGGCAACCATCTACTACCACTCTCTGGCTTCTCCCACAAAACCAATATCTAATCCAATTTACTACCTCATCTTGAATGCCAAGCGAATGAACCTTCCTGACCAACCTCCCATTGAGTTCTTGTCAAATGCCTTGCTAACTTCCATGTAGCCGACATCTACTGCCTTGCCTTCATCAGCTTTCCTGGTAACATCCTTGAAAAACTTAGAAGGTTGGTTAGACACAACCTATCATGCACAAAGCCATACTAATAATCCTTAATGTGTCCCTGTCTATCCAAATACTCATAGAATACCTTTCAATAACTTTCTCACTATTGATGTCAGGCTCCCCAGCCTATAATTTCCTGGTTTAGTTTTAGAGCCGTTCTTAAACAGCAGAACAACATTAACTGTCCTCCAATCCTCCGGTATGTCGCCTGTCACTCCTGAATAAATACAGATAATCCATGTAAGATATCCCCCATCTCTTTTGGCTCCATGCATAGAGTTTACCATTCTGATCTTACAGAGGACCAATTTTGTCCCTTGCAATTCTTTTCCACTTAATACATCTGTAGAATACCCTAGGATTTTTCTTCACCTTGTCTGTTAGCAACTTCATGCCTTCTTTTAGCCTTCCTGACTTATTTGTGTTTTCTTGCATTTCTTGGACTCTGTACCTCATTTGTTCCTACTTGCCTAGACCTGCTATGCACCTCCTTTTTTCCCTTAACCAGGGTCTCAATATCTCTTGAAATCCAGGGTACCCCACACATGTTATCTTTGCCTTTTATTCTGACAGGGACATACAAGCTTTGTACTCATAAAATTTCGTTTATGAAGGCCTCCCACATTCCAAGAACACCTTTTCCATAAAAAAGCCTGTCCCATTCCACACTTGCCAGATTATTTGTGATACCATCAAAATTGGCTTTTCTCCAATTTAAAATTTCAACCTGCTGACCAGGCCTATTTATTTTGAAACTAATGACATTGTGATCACTAGATGTGACGAGTTCTCCTACACAAACTTCTGTCACCTTCTCATTCCCTAATAACAGATCCAGGATCACATGCTGTCTCATTAGGACTTCTATGTTCTGATGAATGAAGCTTTCAAGAACACAATTGACAAACTCTGTCCTGTCTCGTACTTTTACAGTATAAGATTCCAGTCAATATGTGGAAAGTTAAAATCACCTACTATGATAACCTTTTGCTTCCTGCAACAGTCTGTGATATCTTTACATATTTGTTCCTCTAAATCCCATGGACTGGTGGGTGGGCAGTAATATAACCCCATTAATGTGGTCATACCTTTCTTATTCCTCAGTTCCACTCATTACGCCTCACAAGTCAAGTTCTCCAGTCTGTCCTGATGGAGCACTGCTGAGACATTTTCCTTGACTAATAACTTTACCCCGCCTCTTTTAATCCCTCCCACTCTCACATCTAAAACAGCTGAACCCCAGAATTTTGAGCTGCTAGTCCTGCCCCTCCAGCAACCAAGTCTCATTAACGGCTACAACATCATAATTGCAGATGTTAATCCATGCCCTGATCTCATCTGCCTTTCCTATGATATTTCTTGCATTGATACATACGCAACTCGCAACACTATTCGCACAATGCTCAGCCTTTTGATTCCTGACTTTGTTTAAGGTCTTACCAACATCTGTCTCAACAACCTGTCCACTAAATGTACTGGCATTCTGGTTCCCATCTAGTTTAAACCCCAACGTGCAGCATTAATAAACCTTCCCACTAGGATATGAGTCCCCTTCCAATTTGGTACAGATCCCTTCTGTACAGGTCCTACCTGCCTTGGAAGGGAGCCCAATGATCCAAAAATCTTATGCCCTCCCTCTTACACCAACTCTTTAGATATGTATTAAACAATATAATATTCCTAGTTTTTCCTCACTAGCATGTGACAAGGACAGCAATCCTGAGATCACAACATAAGAATATTGAGGACTCAATCTGTGATGTCCCAGACCCTGGCACCCAGGAAGCAACATGCCTTCCAAGAGTCTTGTTCTTGCTCACTGAACCTCCTGTCCATTTCCTTAACTAATGAATGCCCTATCACCACAGTGCGCCTCTTCTCCCCCTTCCCTTCTGTGTCACAGAGGTGGGCTTAGTGCCAGGGACATGAACACTGTGACTTTCCCCTGTTAGGTTATTTCCCCCAACAGCATCCAAAGTGATATACCTGTTGTTGAGGGGGCTGGCCAGAATGGTACTCTACACTGGCTCCTTAACCCCTCTCCTCTTCCATTTTCCTGGGTCCTCCATCTTAGGAGTAACTGCTATATATAAGGCAGAAGGGAAGAAGCTGTTCCTGGTAAATCGCCCCTGCACCTTCTCTAAATCTTCCATATGCTTTCTATAATGAGGTGACGAGCTGCAACATCAACATTACCTTGCAGCTCTTCAAATCAATTACCTCCCCAACTAATAAAAACTAACACACTATATGTCTTCTTTACCATCCTATCAACTTGCACGTCAACTTTGAGGGATCTGTAGACATGGACCCCAAGATCCCTTTGTTCCTCCACCCTGCTAAGTATCCTGCCATTAATTTTGTACACTGCCTCTACTTTTCTGGATTGAACTTCATCTGCCACTTCCCTGCCCAGCTCTGCATCCTACCAATGCCCTCTTTGTAACCAATGACAACTTACACTATTCACAACAGCAACATTTGTATCATCTGCAAATGTAGTAACCTACTTTTCCGCTTCTTCATCCATGTAATTTATAAAAATCACTAAAAGCAGGAGTCACTGAACAGATTCATGTGGAACACCACTAGACACCAACCTCCAGGCAAAATTCTATCAATCTACTCCCACATTCTGATTTCTGAGGACAAACCATTTCTGAATCTTTGCAGCCGTTTCCCTGGAACCCATGCCTCCTGACTTTCTAAATGAGTCTTCCATGTAGAACCTTGTCAAATGTCTTATTAAAATTGATATGCATGCATATTAAATTCAAGTTCAAGTTTACTGTTATTCGGTCGTACCCAAATATACAGCCAAATGAAATGGTGTTCCTCCAGACCAAGATGCACAACACAGTACATATCACTCAAACACAAGACAAGGTAATATTACCACAAATAAATTAACAAATAATAAGATGTATTTATGACACAACTGTTAATGATAATAGTATACACTATTAGATCTTCATGTGTGTTGAGAGCTGGGTGGTGGCAGGGGTTTCAGTGGTCATTGTCCTAATGCTACAGTACCTCCTGCCTAATGGTAAGGGTTCAAAGAGATTGTTGGATGGATGGGTGGAAGAGAGACCCTGATGATCCTTTCATCAGTCCTTGTAATCCTTATAGGGTCTTATGGAAAGATGCCTTGCAATTTCCATGCCAAGACAGTGAGGCAGCTGGTCATCGCAATGGTGCTCCCATAAAAAATTGTTAGAATGGGAGCGGGGGAGCCTCGCTGTCTTGGCCAAAGAGGTGGTGTTGAGAGACCAAGTGAGATTGTCCGTTAAGTGCACTCGCAGAAACATGATGCTCTGAATTCTCTCCATGGAGGAGCAGTTTATGTGCATTGAAGAGTGATCAGCTTGCACCTTCCTAAAGTCCACAGGCATGTCTTTAGTCTTGTTCATGTTGAGACTTAAGTTGCTGTGCTCACATCATTCTACCAGCTGTTCTGCCTTCTCTCTGAACCTATCTTGTCATCATTGTTGATGAGACCAACCACTGTTGTGTCATCATTGAATTTGATTATTTCATTTGAACTGGACCTAACAATATGGTCATGCACCAGTAGTGGGCTGAGCATGCACCCCTTTAGGTTTGCCAGTGCTCAACGTGTTGAAGTTAGAGATGTTGCTGCAAACACAGATTGTGGCCTTTCTCTCAAGAAGTCCAAGATTCAGTTACAGGGAGAAGGGTTGAGACCCAATGAGGACAATTTACCCACCAGCTTCTGAGGGATAATCAGACTAAATGATGAACTAAAGTTGATAAATAGCATCTTGGCATATGAGGCACCTTTTTCCAGATGGGACAAGACGAAGTGGACTACATGATGCTATGGCATCATTGGTGGACCAATTTGAGCAATAAGTGAAATTAGAAAGGGTCCAATGTAACAGGAAGATGCAATTTAATGCAAAACATAGCCAGTCAATGCTACTGGATGATAGTCATTAAGGTAGTGGACAAAGGCTTATATCACTCTGGATATATGAACTACTGGATCCTCTCCAGTCATTTAACCATCACTGACATAAGACTCACTGGTCTTTAATTCCCAGAGATATCCCTATTATCCTTCTTAAATAAGGGAGTAACATTTGGTCCCCTCCAATCTTCGAGTACTACCCTGTGACAAGAGAAGACACAAAGATCATCGTCAAAGGCACAATGATCTCTTCCCACTATTTCCTGTAGTAATCCAGGGTATATCCCACCCAGTTCCAGGGATTTATCTTTCGCGATGTTTTTCAAAAGTTCCAGCGTGTCCTCTTTCTTGACATAAGATATAATTACTACTTCGAGGTATTAAGAAAGACACTTAAAATAAGGTGAGGCGTAAAAAAATGGTTGTAATATGGGCCAACAGGATTAGTGTTTTTGAGCGTGAAGTTCCATTAGAACATGGAAGGTCAAAGAGTCAATTTCAGGATATGGTACTCAGGAAAATCTGACTGATTCACGGGTGATTTATCTCTGCACCTCTTCTGAACAAGGCTGTACCATTTGCAATTTTCCAGTCCTTAACTGATGTCCCTGAAACAATAGATGTTTTGAGTATTATGGCCAGCACCTTTCCAGTTTCTATCCTTGCTCTCTTGAAATAGACTAGGTATTCTATCCACTTTAAAAACAGCAAACCTTTATAGTGCTTGCTCTTTGTCAATGTTTGTGTCAGCAGAATATCAACTACATCGTGGCTGAGGCTGTAGTAGTATTTTCTTTGGTAAAGGCTGATGTAAAGAACTGATTTTGAATCTCTGCCTCCATGGTTGTCCTTATTTGGTGCTTCATGGTGGATTTACAACCACCACTGGGCTTGTGTTTAACCCAAGTGACTGATGTGCAAAGAAATAAAACAGAATTGAAATTAAGCAGAATAATAAGAAAAATACAGTATAACGTGTGAGCATGTAGTGTTCCATTCTAGAAAAAACAAATGTATTGTAAAACACTTTTTCTATGTTAATGCATGTAACCTTTGCTATTTGATGCTTCACTGTTTTTCAGAAATTTGATGGATCTTCTGAAACAAACAGCTGTTCATGGGGAAAGCAACTCTGTCCTAATTGTTGGTCCCCGAGGAGCAGGAAAAACTATGGTATGAGTTTTTTGAGCAACTTGTTCTTCATTGTGGGACTCCCAGTGAAGAGAAATTATAGGCTTTATCTTAGGCTGGGATGGAGAGGTGGGAGTGAAGTATTAGGAGATAGTCTGCCAATCCATAAAGGAAAGCTCTGAGTTTTGTTCTTTATTTTCTGTTTTGAGCCATTACTAATCACTGGTAGAAGGTGAAATATTTTGTTATCCACATTGAAGAGGACCTTTCAACCACAAAAAACAAGTTCTGTGCACAGAAATGCTTTCACAGCTCCCTAAGCCATATCTGCAGGCCTACAGTCTGTCAAGGGTGTCAGAGTTTTAATGTTGTGAATGTCTGGCATTTAGAAACATTCAAAAATATTCATCTCTTAAAAGTGTCATTCATTACAAATTGTTTAAAAGATTATTTTAAAATCTAAATGCTGTTATACACTTGAAAACATCAATGACAGTTCAATAGATTTATTAACTCGGTGAACTGAAAAAAATTAAATACTTGCACTTTCCCTCCCTTATTTTCTGTAGAGCTGACTCGTATTGCTGTAGCCACAGACAGGTTCAGAAGGCAGATTTGGATGCTGCAGCAGGCTGGTGCTCTGTTGCTGAATGATAAGAAAGATCCAATATCAGTTTGCAATTAGAATAAAATTGCTCAGTTCATCTGTTCTGGCACAATTGTGTTAGAGTCCTGAACATCATGAATTAACTGAGAAATTGCAATATTACAAAAAAGGTGTTGGTGTTTTGAGGTGCATTAAGGCAGGTAAATCCCCAGGGACTGGCCAAGTGTATCCTATGATGTTGAGGGAAGCAAAGAGAAAGCTCGGCAGCATCTATAGGGAGAAGCACTGTCGACATTTCGGGCCGAGACCTGACGAAGGGTCTTGGCCCGAACCGTCGACAGTGCTTCTCCCTATAGATGCTGCCTGGCCTGCTGTGTTCCACCAGCATTTTGTGTGTGTTGTTTGAATTTCCAGCATCTGCAGATTTCCTCGTGTTTGCAAAGAGAAAGCTGTTGAGGCCCTAGTTGAGATTTTTGTACTTCCTTAGACATGAGCTGAAGACTGGAAGGTGACTAATGTTATACTTTTATTTAAGAAGGACTGAAAGGCTAAACCAGGGGAATATGGGCCAGTTAGCCAACAAGCTATGGTGTGTTAATTTAATGCAGGAGATTCTCTACATTTGGAATGGCAATGTCTGATTGAAGATAGGCAGCATGGTATTGTGTTTGGAAACTGCATCTCATGAAGTTGATTGAGTTTTTTTGAGAGGCGACCAAAGGTATTGAAGTGGACAAGGCAGTAGATGTCCACGTGGACATTAGTAAGTCCTTTGACAAGGTCTTACTTTGTAGGCCAGTTCAGAAGCTAAGCTCGTATGGAATCCAGGGTGAGCCTGGTAGTTAGATACAGAGAGTGGTAGTGGAAGGTTGTCTTTCCGATTGTACACCTGTGATCCATGGTATACTACAGAGATCAGTTGGTCTCCGGCTGTTTGTCATGTACAGTATATTAGCGATTTGGATGAGAATGTAAGTGATGTGATTAATAAGTTAGCAAATGACAATAAAAAAGTGGTTTAGTGGACAGGGAAGAAGCTTATCTAGAAACGGGATCTAGAAAAGAAATACCAGATGAAATTTATCTCAATCAAATGCTAGATCGTCCATTTTACGAAGTGGAACTAGGATAAGACTTGCACAGTAAATGACAGAGCTCTGCAATATGTAAAATTTATCCATCTTCCACATACCCATTGGACCTCAATTTCATTTGCCCTCCTCAAATCCAAGAGGACTGTTTTAAAATCATTATATCCATGTCATCAGCTGTAGCAGTTGATCAGAGGGTAGTCCCTTTAATTTCTACAGTACAATTTTTAAACTAACTAATTTTTGTTATCTGCAGAAAAGTATGCATATGTTTGTCACCAGATGGTTTAGAATCATTCATGCTTTGCAGTCACTACTATGGAATAATGCATTATGCTGATTTCTGATCAAATAACTCACTAGTGAAATTTAGCATGTTGGTCACTTTTTAATAAAACCTGATGACTGTAGATTTTACTTAAAGCATCATGATGGCTTCATTCCAAATATTTGCATCCACTTTTGGAACTACTCAACTGCATTTGAGTTTCCAAGCAGATAAATATGTGGACCCTGGACAACCAATGGGCGTGCCTCAGCAATTGAATCTGACATTGTATTATCATTCTCTCCTCAACACAAAATTTTGCTGGTGACATGTATTTCAAACCTGGTTGAAAGGTTGTGCATAGAAACATAGAAAATAGGAGCAAGATCAGGTAATTTTGCCCCTTGTGGCTAGTCTATCGTTATACATGATCACGGCTGATCCTCTTTAAGAAATGATTAACCATTTAAATAGCATATCTTTAAAATTGAAGGCATTCAGAAAATAGAAAAAATGCTTTAAAAATATTAATATCTGCAATGAAAGAGTCATTTGAGGTAAACAATTATTGTTTCTTAAGTTTTTCAGCACTGAAGAGACTTTTGAACTTGCATAATCCTTTTGCTATAGGAATCCAGATTAATGTAACATTGCTAAAGTTGATGCTGGCTTGAAATATTTTGCTTGTCACTTATGAATAAAAAAGTGCATCATTATAGTTTTTAATAGCCTTCAATAGTAGAAATGTAGTGCTTTTCCAGACAACTGCCGGGCAGCATTGTGGGGAAATGGGTTACTTGAATTAGCCTTGGGGTGGGGGGAGTGGGGTGAAGAGTATGGTATACTTTTAATTAAAACTGCATTTTATTGGAATAAAAAATTGCGTTTCAGGCCATGCCTGATTTAACAAATCTGTTCTTGGCACAGACCACCAATGTGTCGACTTTTAATTCCCTAACTAAGTAAAGTTTTAATCCAGATTTTCAAACATTAAATTATCATTGGTGATTATAAAAAAAAGTGACCCATTCAAGGAGACTATACAAAGATTAATGCGTGATTCAAAAGAGAAGTTTCATGGAATGAGGTAGTGAAGGAAGCAGATACTATACTGATATGAATATGCAGCAAATGGAGAGATATCATGTACAGGCAATAGAGATTTAGTTAAATTCACCACATAGTGTTCCTGTGTTGTTCTGAATTTATTATAGAAACCCACAGCACAGAAATGGGTCCTTGTGACCCAAGTTCTTCCATGCCTTTCTGTGCCAACCCCATTAGCCCTCGTTAGGCTGTATCCCTTTACCCCTTTCCAATGCAAGAACCTATCCAAATGTCTTCTAAATGCTGTAATAGTATAATCTTCCACTGTCACCTCCTCTTGCAGGTTTTTCCAACCATTTACTACCCCCGTGTAAAAAGAAGCTTACCACTCAGATCTCCTTTAATTTTCTCCCCTCTCTCCTTAAGCCTGGGCAGTTCTAGATTCCACTAACTCAGGAAAAGATTCTGACTGTCAAATTGAGTTCTGATTCAAGGTGTCAATCAAAAGTTACAATGATTCCTTTCATCCTACAGGTACTGCAGAGTTCCAAAATAGAATGCGCTTTGCTCCAGATTCCAAAATCTGCATTCTCTTGTGTCTCCATTCTATCTGTCCTATCTATGCCCCTTTTCATTTTGTAAACTTCTATCAGATCACCCCTATATTCCAATGAGAATAAACCCACCTATCCAACCTCCTGCATTCTCTCAAATGCCACCACTTCCAGTAAAGTGTTGGTCAGAATTATACACAATACACAATGTTTTGTATAACTGCAACGTGATGTCTCAAATCTTATACTCATTGCCTTGGCCAATGAAGGTAAGCATACCAGATTCCTTTTTAACTACCCTATCCATCTGTGTCACCACAGTGAGCTATAGACTTGCATGCCAA
Organism: Hemitrygon akajei; assembly: GCF_048418815.1. Taxonomy (NCBI): domain Eukaryota; kingdom Metazoa; phylum Chordata; class Chondrichthyes; order Myliobatiformes; family Dasyatidae; genus Hemitrygon; species Hemitrygon akajei. The sequence goes on along the minus strand of NC_133125.1, from coordinate 100,261,422 downwards.
GGTCTCCATGTACATCAATGCTCCCAAGATCCCTTCTATATGTCCTCTCAAAATTTGATCTCCCAAAGTGCACTAACTCACACTTGTCTAGATTAAATTTCATTTGACAGCACTCTGACAAACCTTTCAGCTGATCTATGCCCCACTATATCCTTGGACAGATTTGTGTTGTTTGCAAACTTACTAATCATATTACATTAGGCGAGGGAAAGGATTGTGCACCATTGATGATGATATTTCATCCCTCACTGGCCACAGGAGTAGTAGCAGAAGATTGGAGGATGGCAAATGTTATTACTTTGTGTTAAAATAGTAATAGAGATAATCCTGCAAATTATAGACCAGTGAGGCTTGCATCAGTTGTGGGCAAACTATTGGAGAGGATTCTTAGAGACAGGACTTATGAGCATTTGGAGAAACATACTCTGTATTAGAGATAGTCAGCATGGCTCTGTGAGGGGTAGATCTTCCCTTCTGATGAACATTCACATTTCAGGGCCTGAGAAACTTATTGTCCAACCTCAGCTTTCCAGCACAGAAGCATTACTTTCCAAAGGGCCAGAGTTGTTTGTGACAAGGTTCTAAAAAAAACTTCTAACAAATATCCCTTGCTCCACCTTTTGTTATAACTAGAACAAATCTTCAGTTCTTAATGTAAATTGCAAGATCAATTGGTTTGAAGTTAAAAATAGAGCTTTGCAAACAACATTGTTTACAGAGTACAGGCTGGTAGCCCACAGCAGGGATTGGCTGCTCAAGAAATATGGCTGACAAAGTGCAGTGACCATGAAATCTCTTGTCTGCATTAACCAAACACATCAAACATGGTCAGAATTGTAGCTGATCTATTAATGGTTGTTATGTTTGTGTACTCAGAGTTTCAGCCCTCACAGCATTATTTTTTTAAGTCTGTGATTTCTGTCTCCAGAAGTTTTTAGACCATCTGGATGAATTACTTTCTCACAGCAAAGGTACCTGAGAAACATTACATGCAAATAATATCAATTGGTAGCAAAACAGTATAAATATTAAAAAGCAGTGGGAATTATTAGGAATGAGGAGAATGACAAAGACGGGGTGACAGAAAGAAGAAATAGAATTCATTCCTCAACATTTGGTTTCTGCAAAGAATACTCATTTGTATGCAAATTGTTGGTATGTTCTTTTAGTATGCAAAAATTGTACCTGCGTTTGGAAATCCTTTGTAATTCAGAAATCTTTTAAAAATCAGAATTTTTTTGTGTTAAATGTGTGTTAAGAACAATTTGTCTAAATTTAAATGTGTATTATAAAAATAAAATAAACTACTTCATTAACTAGAATATCTCCTCCTTGGTAGGAAGGGGGGACCCACCAATCAAGCAATGGGTATAGACAGCTAGATCTTGCCACAGAGACTAGACTGGAAAGCAAGCTAGTCCCTGAAGAGTAGCGGATACAGAAAAACCTCCCTTCAGTGAGGGTACCCGTAAATACCTACAGTATATGTGATAGAGTTTAAAATATCATTTTGGGTTTAGGCCTTTGCAGTCAGTGAATCCAATACCATCACAGCCTCATAAACCTGATTGATTTTTCCAAGGAAGTGACAAAACAAATTAATGAAGGTAGACTGGCAAATGTGGTGTATACTTTAAAAGTTCAAAATAGTTTTTTATTGAAGTACATATACAGTATGTCACAATTTTCTTGTGGGCAAAGAAGAATACAAAGAAACACAATAGAATCAATGAACAACTATTTACAACAGATGGACAAACAACCAACATGCAAAAGGCAACTCTGAAAATATGAAAAGAAAAATATTAATAATAAATAAGCAATAAATACCAAGAACATGAGATGAAGAGTCCTTGAAAGTGAGTCGAGTTGTGTTCAGTTCAGTGTTGGGGTGTAGTTATCCCATCTGGTTCAAGAGCCTGATGGTTGAGGGGTAATAACTCTTCCTGAACCTGGTGGTGTGGGTCTTGAGACTCCTTTGCCTCCTTTCTGACAGCAGCAGGCGAGAAGACAGCATGACCTGGATGGTGGGGGATTATGGATTTTATTAAGGCATTCGACAAGTTTCTCCCAGGCAGGTTCCTTAAGAAATTTAGGAGACTTGGAATCCATCTGGCTGCGTGGAATCGGAATTGTTTGACTCACAGAAAGCAGTGGGTGGTAGTAGATGGAGTGCATTCTGCCTGGGGCTTCATGACTACTGGTGTTCTACAGGATCTCTTCTGTGACCCTTGCTCTTTATGAGTTTTATAATTAGCTTAGATGACGAAGTGGAAAGGTGGTTTGGTAAGTTTGCAGATGACAGAAGATTGGATAGTGGATGTTGTGGGTTACAACGGGACAGTGAAAGAGTGCATAGAGTTAAAAGAAAAGGTTTGTGAATCTTTTGCTTCTTGTCAATACTGAGTACACCATTTAAACAATCTCAGTCCAGGTTCAAAAAAGTATCTGAATCTCCGGTGTAATGTCTTCTACTAAAGCTATTTGGAGTCAGGATTCCAATCAATGAAATGAGATTGGATGTGTGGGGTGTAGAGGTGCCCTGCCCTGTTTAAAAAAAGAGACGCACAAAGTCAGGTTACTGACAGAGTCTGCTCTTCTCAAGTAAGATCTGTTTATGTGCTCCATGCCTCAATCAAAACATATTTCTGAGGACCTCAGAGGAAGAAGAATTGCAGAGATACATGAATCTGGAAAAGACTACAAACGTATTTCTAAAGACCTGAGTGTTCATCAGTCCACAGTAAGAGAAAATGTCTACAAATGGAGGAAATTCAGTATTGTTTCTACTCTCCCTAGGAGTGGGTGTCCAGTAAAGCTCACACAAAGAGTACAATGTGCGTTGCTGAAGGGGATGAAAAAGAACACAAAGGTAATAGTAAAAGACCTGCAGAAATCTCTCAAAAATACTGAAGTTTCTGTTCATGTATCCCCTATAAGAAAAACACTGAACAAGAACGGTGTTCATGGAAGGACACCAAGGAGAAAACCACTGCTCTAAAAAAAAAACATTGCTGCACATCTCAAGTTTGCAAAAGACCACCTGGATGTTACACAATACTTCTGGGTCAATGTTCTGTGGACAGATGAGACAAAAGTTGAACTTTTGGGCAGAAATGCACACTACTATGTTTGGAGAATAAAGGGCACTGCCCATCAACACGAAAACCCCATTGCAACTGTGAAGTATGATGGAAGGAGCATCATGGTTTGGGGCTGCTTTGCTGTGTCAGGGCCTGGACAGTTTCCAATTGTTGAGGGAACAATGTATTCAAAATTATACCAAGGTATTTTACAGGAGAATGTCAAGATAGTGGTCTGTCACCTGAAGCTTAATAGAAGTTGGATGATGCAATGATCAAAAAGACAAGAGTAAATCAACAACAGAATGGTTTAAAAAGAAGAAAACTTGTGTTTTTTAAGGGCCAAGTCAGAGTCCAGACCCTAACACAACTGAGATACTGTGGCATGACCTGAAGAGGGTTGTTCATGCAAGGTATTCCAGAAATATTGATGAACTGAAACAGTTTTGTATTCCTTATTGCTGTTGTGCAAGTCTGATCAGCAGCTACAGGCAATGTTTGGTGGAGGTTACTGCTGATAAAGAAGGTTCTACCAATTATTAAATACAAGGGTTCACATATGTTTTCCAGCCTGGACTGTGAATGACTGAGCAATATGTTCAAAAAATACATGAAAAGTAAATTGGTTTTGTGTTATTAGTTTAGGCAGATTGTGCCTGTCTATTATAGTGAATTAAATGAAGATCAGACCACATTTTATTACTAATTAATGCATAAAACTAGGTAATTGCAAAGGGTTCATAAACTTTTTCTAGTAACTGTAGCTGGGCTGAGAAGTGGCTAATCGGTTTCAATCGGGAAAAGTGATACAGTTTGGAAGGACAAAATTGAAGGAGGGCACAAGGTTAATTACTGGATTTTTAGCAATTTAGAGGTACAGAGGGATCTTAGGGTCCAGATCTATAGACCCCTCAATTTCTGAACAAGTCCAAAGATTAAAAGTACATCTATTATTAATGTATGTACATAGTATACAACTCTGAGATTAGTCTTCCCCATAGATAGCCACACTGGAGTATTGTGTTCAGTTTTGGTTTCCGTTGCTATGGGAAGGATGTGGAAGCATTAGAGAAGGTGCAGAAGCACAGATAAAGGGTCTCGGCCTGAATCGTCAACATTGCTTCTCCCTATAGATGCTGCCTAGCCTGCTGTGTTCTACCAGCATTTTGTGTGTGTTAAAGTGGATACCGGTACCTTTTTCTAGAGTGGAAATGGGAAACATTCTTAAGGTGATTTGAGGAAAGTATAGGGAATGTTAGAGGTTGGTTTTTTACACAGCAGTTGGTAAGTGCATAGAACACACTGCCAGAGGTGATATATTATGGATATTTAAGAGACATAGATAGGCACTTAGATAAAATAAAACTGGAGAGCTATGTGAGAGGGAAGGTCTAGACAGGTCTTGGAGTAGATTAAAAGGTCGGCACAACATCATTGGGCCAAACAGCCTGCGCTGTACAGTACTGTTTTATTTTCTATGTTCTATACCCCATGGGTTCTCATGGAGTCTGATAAATTGCAGTTACTGAGCATGGGTATTTGGGAAAAAAAATTAAGACATACTGTTTTTTAAAACTAAAATAAGGAAATTGTTTTAGAATTTGTTTTATTCTGAATCTGTGATCTGGTTATAGCAAGAGGCTTCTTGATCCTCAACTCCATTCTTACAAGCTATTTTAACTAAGGATATCTTGTGATTCTAAACTGTCCATGTTCAATAATAAGAACAGTATTTTTTTTAAAACTTGCCAGTCACCACTGCTACCACCAGTATCATCATTGCCAACTATCCAGTCCCAGACAAGGGGATCCATTTTTTTGTTAACAAAAGCCCAGGAAAGGATTTGGGATAAAGCCAGTTCCAGTGTTTGCAAACAAATGATTAAACCTAATAACCCACAAAGCATCACATTACAACCTACGCAAAGAGTGGGTTGCTCCAGAATGGTTAATGGGCAATTAACAGTGTGATTACATTATAATTACTGTTTTTAAATTGCTCAACAGCCTTAATTATTTTTATCTTTTGGCCAGTACTTGATAAGGGAATCATGTTGAGCTGGAGAAATGCACTACCTATGTTGTCATAGATATTATTCGAACCAGTAACGTTTTGAATACAGTGGATTCTGGCTAGTTGGGCCATTGGTTAATCAGTGCAGCTATTTATTCGGGACAGCTCTTAAAACAAAAGCGAATCAAGAAAATAGCTGAGATTCTCTTAATTTATTTGGGACTCTATGCCTCTTTATTGGGACAGGAGACTGTTGCCAAGCAGTTTTTTACTAGCGTCAGTTGCATGCATTTATGTGGCCATTAGACAGTACTCCGTGCTTCCAGCGAGCAGTTTTAAAATAACGTAGTTGTGAGTGTGTTCAAAACGCAGTGATTTTTGGTGCTGATGGCAAGAAATAAGCAGTCAGAACTGTTTGCTCAGGCTTGGAGACGCCAGAAACAGCCAGGAGTGAAAATGCAATGATCTTACTATTTAAGCATGTTAGGAACTACAAAGAATTTGAAGGTATCGACAGTCATCTGGAATATTACAAGATTTAGTAGATGCAATCAACTACCATTGTATGACTGTAGTCTATTGTTTGCACTGGGTGTCTGTGCTGATTTTGTTCATTTACATTCAATCAAAGGAACATGACAGCGTACACTGGATGAATTCCTCCAATAACTATTAGGATCTAATATACAATAATGATGATATATAATAATGATTTAAATAAATCATTAGTTACTCAGTTTATATTTTTCATACCTTTCTAACTATTTCCATGGAACTTCAGCTAATAGAAGCAGCTGGTTAATTGGGCCAAAATGTATTGGTCCCGGTGTGTCCACTATATATAGTACATATTGCTACACTGGATTCAGAGCAGACTGCTCAGCTGTTCAACAATCCAAAATGTCTGGGGGGGGGGGGGGTGGGGAGCCAGACGAAACACAGTTGAATTAAAATGAGGAAGCAGCCAAGGATTTAGACTTTGTATTGAACATAACTGTTCAGTTGTGTGAACAAATAAAGATAAAGTTATGTTTAACTGAAAAACTGTTGTATCATTGGTTGAGTAAGAATCAAGTTGGACAAAATTTAGGAATATTAGTAAATTGTATTTGACATGGCTGATTACTACTAAAGCAATTTACTAAGCACGTAGAATACTGCACTGCTTACAGCGGAATGCAAAGTGGGAAAGTTCTGCTAAAATTCTAGATTTTAAATTCCTGAGGTGCTGGGAGTTGGATTGAGGCTTCTAGTGGCAGTACTGAAAAATTCAGCAAAACTTAAGTCCGAGTTGCTTTAATGCAGTCACAACATTTCCATACTTGTCCATGAGCCAGGATTTAAAATGGAGATTACTCTTTAAATAGCCCGATTATTAAGACCCACTTCATTTTAATGGAACAAAGAGGGACAACAGGACAAGTTAAGATAAGAAATCTATGTAACCTGACTTTGGCTCAGAATAGGTTAGGATGTTAAATGTCCAAGTTATCCAGAAATGCTCTATGGATCAAGATGCATTATAAAGAGAGAACATTGTTTTGTGCTATGATATTTTTATTATTGCTTCATTCTTGTCTCCCGGTTTCCATGCTTTTGTATACATTCTGCTGACTATTGCAGAGTTTTTTTTCCTCTCTGCACATTGGGTGTTCAACTGTCTTGTTTTAAAGGGTTCTTTGGTTTGTGGCTGCCTGTAAGGAGACAAATCTCAAGACTGTATAAAGTATACATACTCTGATAGTAATGCATGCTTTGAACTACTTGTTTCCCCATTTGCTGCAACAACAGATGCATGCAGTATTTTCAATTATGTTCTTCTTGTAGTGAAAAGGACATTGAGCTGAAATGTTAACTCTGTTTTGAAGATTTTGACTGAAGTTTAAATGAGCCCTTTGGTAAGATGAAGGATTCTGGACCAATAACATTACTTTAGTTTCCATATATGGTGTCTGACCTGTTGAGTGTGTCCAACATTTTCTGTTTTTATTTCAGATTTCCATCATCTAAATTATTTTTTTTAAACTCAAGGTTATTTTGCTGTGGAGAGACATTATACTTATTAATGTTTGAATGTTGAAATTAGGATTGAATTTTCAAATTAACTTGTGGAACATGTTTTTTCTGGGATTGGGAAAATTCAATGTTGCCCAAAATCAGAAGCTTTTTCAACACTCCATGTTCAACCTGAAGGAATATGAACTGTAATGTGGTCATAAGCTATGACAATAACATCCCATTATGAATAAGTAAAAAATAAAGCATATGACTCTTGATTGTTGACGTGTGTTCTTCCATTACTGCACATGCAATTTGTGATCACTAGACATAGTATTGATGAAAAGGATTGGGTTTTGCCATTTTGCTGGAAAGAGTAGACTCCAAGGACTGTGCAGAGTGCTGTATAAGGTTGAAGCCAGACTTTCATTGACTTCTTGCCTTTGTACTCAAGCTTTTAGACCACCTAGAGCAGATGTCAACACAGCTTCTTGCACATGCCCTTCGGCTTTCCATTGTGGGCATTTTCACATATGTTCCACACTTAAGACCCGTGTTCCAGATCTTGTGTAGAATCTCTTCCTCCTTTTTTATTGTTGGAGTTAGCTTCTTTGAGTACACATTTTCTGACCTTGCTGCATTCTTTACATAATAGCATTTTTCCACATGTTGAACATTCAGTTAATAGTAGTGAAAGTAAAATCAACAATTACATGCTTATAGTGTATGTAGTCTGTAAATTATGAAAAATAAAGAAGGGAATATGAGGGGATTAGTCATCTTCCATAATCTCTAGATCTTGTCTGTCTGTAGCCATGTTAGCACCATGTGACAGAGGGGGTTCTCTGTTCCTGAGTACTTTATAATTCAATGTTAATGACTCTGTACCGCATTCAGGTGAGAGATGAGTTCTTGTAATATTTGGTTGATGTGCTCATTATGAGTGCATGATTGGCAGTCTTTCATGCCAGCAAAATGTTTCTGAAGTGCCTGAGGATATTTTGGTACAAATGCATGATACTTTTGTGATCTGATTAATAAAGAATCTTTTTGAGGAAATTTTTTGGGATGTATTTCTTTTAGAAGGGTTTGTGTGGCTATTGCAATTGATGAAGCTAGGGGAGTGGAAAGAGGAAAAGGAAGAAGGTGCCTTCACTGAATAGTTATGCTGGTGCAGTCAGTAAATTACTGAATACAACAGAATCCAGTGTCATGATTTCTGATTACCTGCTGATGCTGTTCATGTGTCTACCTCAAGAGTTTCCTGACCATCTGTGTTCAATTATGATTCTGTTCCTCTCCATATTATCTCCAGACTGACTTGCTTATTCCCTTTCACGTTTGCCCTCTCAAATAAACTGTCATCTACAGAAGGATTTCCAGCATCATTTTCTGACACATAACATCTTCCCTTGACCAGCCCCAACTGATGCTAGCCATTCCAAAAACTGAGGCTCCAAGGCCAGAAACTTGATGAATCTTTGTCCATGCTCCACTGGTTCAAATAGATGCAAGTTATTTCTCTTTTTTTCCATGTCTGCTGCAATGCTATAAGTTTTTCATCTTGTATCTCTGGAAGTTAATGTCAAAAAAGGTGCTTTCGCTTTGAGGTGTTGAACCCTTATTTTATTTTTTTATTTTATTTTATTTATTTTATTAAAATCAGTTCATCCCCTGGAGAAGGAAGGATTCAAAGGGGGGAAAGGGGCCACAGTGGTTGACAAAGGAAGTCAGAGATTGCATAGCATTAAAAAAAAAGTATGACAGAGCTAAGGTGAGTGGGAAGACAGGTGATTGGGAAATTTTTAAGGAACAACAGAACTTAACTAAAAAGGCAATACGGGGAGAAAAAATGAGGTACGAACGCAAGCTAGCCAGGAATATAAAGGAGGATAGCAAAAGCTATTTTAGGTATGTGAAGAGAAAGAAGATAGTTAAGAACAATGTTGGGCCCTTGAAGAATGAATTGGGTGACATTGTTATGGGAAACAGAGAAATGGCAGAAGAATTTAATAAGTGCTTTAGATCTGTCTTCACTAGGGAAGACACAAGCAATCTCCCAGATGTATGGATGGGCCAAGGACATAGGGTAACAGAGGAAATGAAACAGATTGACATTAGGAAGGAAACGGTGATGAGTAGACTGATGGGACTGAAGGCTGACAAATCCCCAGGTCCAGATGGTCTGCATCCTAGGGTACGAAAGGAGGTGGCTCTGGAAATTGCGGATGCATAGGTAATCATTTTCCAATGTTCCGTAGATTCAGGATCAGTTCCTGAGGATTGGAGAATGGCTAATGTTATCCCACCTTTTAAGAAAGGAGGGAGGGAGAAAACAGAGAAATGTCAGCCTAACATCAGTAGTGGGGAAGATGCTAGATTCCATTATTAAAGATGAAATAGTGGCATATCTAGATAGCAGTGATAGGATTGAGCCGAGCCAGCATGGATTTACCAAGGGCAAATCATGCTTGACTAATCTATTGGAGTTTTTCGAGGATGTAACCAGGAAGTTAGACAAGGGAGATCCAGTGGATGTAGTGTACCTCGATTTTCAGAAGGCATTTGATAAGGTCCCACATAGGAGATTGGTGGGTAAAATCAGAGCTCATGGCATTGGGGGGAAGATATTGACATGGATAGAAAACTGGTTGGCAGATAGAAAACAAAGGGTAGCGGTGAATGGGTGTTTCTCGGAATGGCAGGTGGTGACTAGTGGGGTGCCACAGGGCTCGGTATTGGGACCACAGCTGTTTACAATTTACATCAACGATTTAGATGAAGGCATTGAGAATAACATCAGCAAGTTTGCTGATGATACTAAGTTGGGTGGCAGTGTGACATGTGATGAGGATGTTAGGAGAATTCAGGGTGACTTGGATAGGCTGGGTGAGTGGGCAGATACTTGGCAGATGACATTTAATGTGAATAAGTGTGAGGTTATCCACTTTGGGAGTAAGAACAGGAAGGCAGATTATTATCTGAACGGTGTAGAGTTAGGTAAGGGAGAAATACAAAGAGATCTAGGAGTCCTTGTTCATCAGTCACTGAAGGTGAATGAGCAAGTGCAGCAGGCAGTGAAGAAGGCTAATGGAATGTTGGCCTTTATTACAAAGGGAATTGAGTACAAGAGCAAGGAAATCCTTTTGCATTTGTACAGGGCCCTGGTGAGACCATACCTGGAGTATTGTATACAGTTTTGTTCTCCAGGGTTAAGGAAGGACATCCTGGCTGTAGAGGAAGTGCAGCGTAGATTCACGAGGTTAATTCCTGGGATGTCCGGACTGTCTTACGCAGAGAGGTTAGAGAGACTGGGCTTGTACACGCTGGAATTAAGGAGATTGAGAGGGGATCTGATTGCAACATATAAGATTATTAAGGAATTGGACAAGATAGAGGCAGGAAATATGTTCCAGATGCTGGGAGAGTCCAGTACCAGAGGGTATGGTTTAAGAATAAGGGGTAGGTCATTTAGGACAGAGTTAAGGAAAATCTTCTTCTCCCAGAGAGTTGTGGGGGTGTGGAATGCACTGCCTCAGAAGGCAGTGGAAGCCAATTCTCTGGATGCTTTCAAGAAGGAGCTAGATAGGTATCTTATGGATAGGGGAAACAAGGGATATGGGGACAAGGCAGGAACCAGGTATTGATAGTAGATGATCAGCCATGATCTCAGAATGGTGGTACAGGCTCAAAGGGCCGAATGGTCTACTTCAGCACCTATTGTCTATTGTCTATTTTATTTTTTTCAGCTGCTGAAGAGTGTGTTAAATGAACTGAAGGAAAGAAAGCAAATTGAGGAAAACCTTCTGCAAGTTCACTTAAATGGTGAGTAACATTTTCCAACAGGCTGCAATATATTTTTAACCTATAGATCTGTAACGGGGCTTTGTATAGAGTGAAGCTCTTTTTTTTATCGGATTGAAAAAAAAATTGAAATTTAAGAGTAAATAGTGAGATCTGAAATGATTGAAGTAATTTCGGGTTGATGCAAATACATAAAATTAGCATTGTCAGACTGGTGTCTGCAGTAGATACTACTTTTTTTTTACATTGAAATGGAAAATAAACAGATTGGCCCTGATGTAGGGTCTTGGCCCGAAATATCAACTGTTTACTCTTCTCTATAGATGCTGCCTGGCCCCGGCTCACAAAGCTGTGCCAAACATGTCCTTACCTTAGAACTACCACGGCTTACCCATAGCCATCTATTTTTCTAAGGTCCATATATCCATCCAGGAGTCCCTTATAAGACCCTATCATTTCCACCTCCACCACCGCTTCCGGCAGCCCATTCCACGCACTCACCACTCTCTGTGTAAAAAAAAAAAACAACTTACCCCTGACATCTCCTCTGTACCTACTTCCAAGCTCTTTAAAATGGTGGCCTCTCGTGCTGCAAATGACAAATTACTGCTGAAGCTTATTTATAAGTAAAAAAACTTTTCAGTCTCTATTTGAAAGGATTGAAGGCAAGGAGTGAGGAAGAGAAAAAGATGTTATCTGATAAATCTCCTTTGTTACTTCGAGAGTGGGTAGGTACCTGGAATAGGGTAGTAGTTGAAACACGCAGTTTGGTGGATTTAAGAATAGACATATAAGTGTTTAAGGAAATGGAGGGATATGGATGATACACAGATAGAGGATATTTAGCATAAATTGGCATCCAGATTAACACAACATTGTAGGCAAATGGCCTGTTCCATGCTATCGTGTTCTGTGTTCTATTTTTTATTGTCTCTATTGCTTCCCAGCTGCAGTTCAGGAGAAGCAACTTTGAATTAAAAAGTTAAATAATTTCTATCTAATTTTACCATGGTACTGCAACATAAACTGAGAATCACAAACCTACAAGCTATACTTAACATTACCCTCTACTTTTTTTTATCCCCAATAGAAACGTTCTACCCGTGTGCTTGTGAATCAGAATCAGGTTTAATATAGCTGTCTGTCTTGCGCCATAGGATCATATGTGACGTTTCTCAAACTTCCTTAAAACAGAAGGAAACAATCAGGACTATGTCAGCTTTCAGAGTAGTACCAAAGTCATACAGATGCTGGAAATCTGAAAAACAGTCAGAAAGTGATGCAACTAGTCAGTTCAGACAGCATTTGTGGAGAGAAAAAGAGTTACTGGTTCAATTCAGAGACCCTATGTTATCCTTCGTTATTTGACCTGACTGTTACCAGCATATCTTTTTCTTAATTTGAGGCTGGAACTTGGTAGTTTATAAAGAACCATCTTTATAACCTACCAAGTTCCAGTTTAACCATCTAGAACACAAGCCTAAACTTAAATAAAGTATGTCTCAAGTTAATTTAATACTTTTAAAATTCAAATTCAACTTCCTGCGATTCTGGCAGGGAAAGGTTCCCTGGGATGGATAAACAAAAATATAACGTACTGAAAGTGGGAGCAAAGGGGAATTTGGAAAATATTACAGCAATGGTTATATGCGATGTCAAAAATTTACTGACTCACAATCAGTGAGTCGGAGAAGATTTAAAAAATTGATTTAAGTTTATTCAATTTGTGATGAATCGGCTAGATAGCTGGAATATTTATTTGTGTTTACTAAACAAGTTAAAACGTATGATCTTACCTGAAGCAGAGCTAAACCAAGCAATATTGATTTATTTGTTATGTAGCTGATATCTGTTCATATGAACTGAAAGTGCATTAAGCAAATAATACCCTAGGGACCAGTGATAGTCTAATATTGAGCCTTTGGGAGGAATTTGTGAGCTCAGGACTGTTGCGATGAGCCAGACTCTAGTGAGGTTCAAGGAGATTGGGTACAACTTCCCTTGGTGCCTGTGTTCAAAAGATGGCTCAAAATACACATAGGTAATAGCAGAATAATTACTTTAATTATCAAGTTAAGTTAATTATCTCATAAATATCATATATATAGTAGTACATCTACATTTGCAAGAGATGGTCTTGGTTATCAAAGCATTAATACATTGCTAGAACATCACTATTTTGTGGACTGTGGGAAGAATCTTTGACAATGTTTTACTTCATCAGTCAAAGGCATTTCATAGGCATTCAGCATTTTTTTAAAAAGATGATGGATAAACTCAGCTAGGGATCTGTGATAAATTCTGAAGTAGTGAACTTTCCACATGGGGAAGAAGTACTGAACTGACAGTACAAGGACATAGTATTTGGTTTACCACAGTGTTTAATTAAGTAAATAATCTTTGTTTATAAACCACATGCCAAGTTTTCAAATTGCATGGAAGTTGATCCTGATTAATGCAGGTGCCAATTTCATGAAGTTGTTTGGTTAGACCATCACAATTTTCTCTAGAATTTTCTCCCTAGCTAGATTTAAAATTGGACTGACAGAATTCCAAATTAATTAAAATGTATCAGGAACATGAATGGATAAATCATATTTTTCTTCCATTACTTTATTCCTGCAGCACAATAAATTGTAATTGATGTCCACTTTTTGACTACAATTACCATTCTATTGCATTCCACTATACCCCACTTTATTCATCAATTTTTTCATGCTGTTCTCTCTTGAAGATTTTTTGTGAATGTCTAATTACACCATCATATGATTTCCACTTTTTATTTCCAGTTAATAATACAGTATCAAGAAGAATAGGTTGAATTGAAAATATTTACTATGTTTAAAAGAACGATAGCTTTCTATTGTTAAATAGGTGTGTCCATTTTGTTGTCTTCAACTAATTTCATTTCTGTTTTCATTTTTATATTATTTTTCACAAAGCTTTCAAAAAGCAAACTTGGCTGTTAATCATCTTTTGTGTTTTTTCTTTTGATCATCAGCAAAATTAGTCTCTTCAGAATTAAATGTGGTGCTTTGACTATCAAGGGATCTTAGGAGAATTTGTTTGGCACTCTGTTTTACATCTGCCCTCCCCTACTCACACTCCCCTACTCCCTCTCTCCCCTACTCCCTCACACCCTCCTCTACTCCCTCCCTCCCTCCCCCTCTCACTCCCTCTCTCCCCCGCCACTCTTCCTCCCCCATTCCCTCAATATGTGAGAGTTACAATGAAATAAATAGTTGAACAGGATTGACAGGAATGCTCTGTTTTAATGCGCCAAGTAGCCATCCATATCATAATAAAATCGGAAATATTTTCTTTGGGGAAATAGCTTTATTTTTGTCCAACTGTTGAAGCAATAAAACTATTGTAATCAAGTTTTTTTTTCCATTTTAGGGTTATTACAAACAGACGACAAGGTTGCACTGAAAGAAATCACAAGGCAGCTTCAGCTTGAGAATGTTGTTGGAGATAAAGTTTTTGTGAGTTTTTTATTTGATAGTTCAATTGTGACGTTGTGCGTGTTTTTGTACCTAATATTACAATAGCATTTTCAATTGGAATTAAAGTCTTAAAAGCAATGTTCCTTTCAGTATGAGTTAAGTCCTGTAAGTCAATTTGACTGTAGACCTGGTCTGTTCTTTATCATCAATTTTTAATTTAAAAATTGCAGAAGCATCCATATGTGATACTTCCTCCACATATTGGAACTCACAGTGCACATGTGTAAAATCACAAATGTCAAATAATTACATTTATACATTTTTGATATACATCCCTAAATGCAACAATCCTTTTACTGGAGTTATTTCCACAGCATTATGGGAGCAAGTTCCAGGACATTGATGATGGAGATGATGTGTTTTGAGGTTAAATACTGAGATGATTGACAGTTGGTTGACAGGCAGGAAGCAGAGTAGGAATAAACTGGTCTCTTTCCAGACGGGAGGTGGTAACTAATGAGTAGCACAATGATCATTTGCTGGGCTCTAGCTATTCCTAACATGCATATCAAAGATTTATTTGAGGGAAATGAAACTCGGTAAGCTCTCCAAACTTGCAGCTAACACATAGTTATTGTGGATAGGCTAGGACTGTGAGTGTGGTTGTGAACTAAGATAGAGGATGCAATTTGATGTAGGCATGTTGTATGAGTGAGTAAATGAATGACAAATGATGCATTTGACATAGGTACACAGGAGGTTATTCACTTTGGTTCGAAAGACAGATTATTATTTAAAAGGTGACAGGTTGGAAAAAGAGAAGGTAATATGAGATTTGTATATTCTTCTGCCCGGGGTCCAACGAGACCTTCTCCTTGGAATTTTGCAGCTGTCTTGTAGCTCATGATCTCCTTTTCTGAAGGGAGTATTTCCTAGGATGGCAAGACCAATGTACGAACAGACATGTGTTAATCAAGCCTATGTTCTTGGGAGTTTAGGAGATGACATGGACACCATTTCACTTTGTTCTCTAGCTCTTTCCCCTCCTCTGACTTGTTATTTGAGAAATGGTCTACAATGGCGTTATCTGAAGATGGTATTAGAGCAGAAACTGGTCATGGCAGTGATAAGTGTACATGGAGTAGAGTAGGGTATTGAGACATGAGTGTACATAGAGTAGAGTAGGAGGTTGAGGATGCTTCCTCATCAAGCACCAGTGTTGAGAATAATTGTGCTGGAGGTACTGCTGCCTCTCCTCACTGATTGCGGACTGTTGGTCAGCAAGTGGAGGATCCAGTTGCAAAGGGAGGTGTTGAATCCCAGATCTAGCAATTTGGAGATGAGTTTGTTTGGAATTATAGCATTGAAATGAAGCTGTATTCAATAAACAATATCTAATTGTCCAGATGCTTGGAGGTGAATTCAGGGCCTGGCAGATGGCATCTGCTATAGGCCTGAATCGTCGTTAGGCAAATCATTGTGGGTCAAGGTTGTCTGGGAGGCTGGAGTTAATGTGTACCATGACCAGCTTCTAATGAGGGAGCCTTGTGGCACTTCTGCCTGAATATGATTGGACCCGTTATTGGTTTTAGTGCCTCCATTCATTGCTTGTCCCTCACCAATCACGAATAGATATAGCAGGAATACAGAGATCTGATTTAATTGATTTCTTCATGAGATATCTTAGCTCGGTCTATGCATGGCATTGCTGTTATTTAGTACGTGTACTTCTTGAGAAATAAGATCACATAGATAAGTCATTGCATTAAGATGCCCGTGAATTTTCAAACTCATCAAAGTTCAAAGTAAATCTATTAAAAATATATATGCATGTCACTATATAAAACCTGCGATTCATTTGCTTGTGGGCATACAGTATGGAAGGCTCAAACTGCTCAGCATGGTGCTATGTGCCCCACCAAAGCACACAACAATTCAAGGCCGAATGACTTAATGCTGTGGTAGAATGTTGTGGTGAAGAATGGGGAAAGAAGTCAAACAGGACTAAATTGCTCTCATCTGCATCCTAATGTGCCTTGCCAAAGAATATTTACATCCAAATATGGACCGCTTGTGTATCTGAAGAGCTACATGAACCTGATGATCATCATCCTGAAATCCATTGGACTATTCAGGTATAACTTGAGAAGACCTGTTGAGGCTTGAATGGATTAGCACTAAGTATGCCTGCTGCTATGCCCAGTTTGTCCTTCTGCTTCTGTTGAACTAGGGTAGATGCCCAGGTGGGCAGTAAGGTTGCTTCATGTGGTGATGTGTTGTTGTTGTTGTTGTTGTTGTTACTGTGCTTTATGGATGCCCAGTTTTGTGTTGTGAGATGTTTCTGAGCCTTTCCCATTTAGTATGACTGTAGTATTAAACAATACATTGGAGAGTGTTATTGAAAATTATTATTAGTACAATCGATTTTCTTTTTCAAGTACCAAAATAAAAGAGAAACTGCTAAGGGCTCACAGGAAATTCAAAAGCATCTTTAGAGAAAGAAACATAGGTAACATGTCAGGCTAATTGTGATTCTTTCATGATATCTGATCAGTGACCTTAAACCTTAACTCTGTTTCAGATGTGCCTCGTCTGCTGAATATCCCTTTCATTCTTTTTATTTGTTTTGCATTCAGCTATTGCTGCTGTTTTTGATGCTGAAAGTTCTAGACATACTTTCCTAGGAGCAGTAATGAAAGGCTAACTTGAGCTGTTAATACTGAATTGATGCAATGGCAAGTAGATAAATTGCAAAAACATCTTATTCAACATGCAGAATATCTGGAGGATTTGATTGAAATCTAATCTTTTTTTAAAGTATTTGCACAGAGTCCATGACAATTGAATAAAACTCACTTGACTATATTTATGTTGTAATTACAGGGCAGTTTTGCTGAAAATCTTTCTTTTCTTCTTGAAGCTTTGAAAAAAGGTACTGACTTTTTGTTGTTCTACTAATGTTCATCACTTGGTAGTTTTTGATTAAGATAATTGTTTTTTAATTACATTAAACTACATAGGTCAGATTTGATTGTCTTGTTATTGTTTCTACCCCCGTGTTAAAAGATTATTAAATGGCTCCCCAGTACAATAAGATAGACCCTTGACCTCCCTATCTATCTTGTTATGATCTTGCACTTTATTGTTTACCTGCACTGCACTTTCTCTGTAGCTGTTACACTTTCATTTACTTTTACCTTGTTCTATCTCATACTGTGTAATTATATGCAAGACAAGCATTTCACTGTATCTCAGTACATGTGAAAATAATAAACCAATTCCAATTCTAGTGGCTTCTTCCAGATTTCTTTCCAGTCCTGATGAAGGGATTTTATTACCCTCCATACAGAGGTGCTAGAAAGTTTGTGAACCCTGTAGAAATCTCTCTCTTTCTACATATATATGTCATAAAATGTGATCAGAACTTCACATACGTCCTATAACTAGATAAAGAGAACCCAATTAAATAAATAACACAAAAACATTATACTTGTTCATTTATTTATTCAGAAAAATGATCCAATATTGCATGTATTTGTTGGGAAAAGTATGTGAACCTTTGCTTTCAGTAACTGGTGTGATCCCTTTGTACCCCAATAACTTCAACCAAATGTTTCCAGTAACCGTTGGTCAGTCCTGCACATCAGCTTGGAGGAATTGTAGGCCATTCCTCCTTACCAAACTGCTGGATGTTGGTAGGCTTCCTTGCATGAATTGCTTGCTTCACGTCCTTCCACATTTCCTTAGGCCGAGGACTTTGGCTCGGTCATTCCAACACACAAATTGTTGTCTTTTTAAACCATTTTGTTGTTTATTTACTCTTGTTTTTCGGATCATTGCCTTGTTGCATTATCCAACTTCTATTAATCTATTATCAGACTGCTATCCTCATGTTCGCCTGTAAAATATCTTGATACTGTTTTGAATTTATTGTTCCCTCTGGTCGCCTCACTACAGGAAGGATGTGGAAGCCATAGAAAGGGTGCAGAGGAGATTTACAAGGATTGGGGAGCATGCCTTATGAGAATAGGCTGAATGAACTCAGCCTTTTCTTCTTGGAGCGACGGAGGATGAGAGGTGACCTGATAGAGCTGTATAAGATGATAAGAGGCATTGATCGTGTGGATAGTCAGAGGCTTTTTCCCAGGGCTGAAATGGTTGCCACAAGAGGACACAAGTTTAAGGTGCTGGGGAGTAGGTACAGAGGAGATGTCAAGGGTATGTTTTCTACTCGGAGTGGTGAGTGCATGGAATGGGCTGCCAGCAATGATGGTGGAGGTGGATACGATAGGGTCTTTTAAGAGACTTTTGGATAGGTACATGGAGCTTAGTAAAATAGAGCGCTATAGATAAGCCTAGTAATTTCCAAGGTAGGGACATGTTCAGCACAACTTTGTGGGCTGAAGGGCCTGTATTGTGCTGTAGGTTTTCTATGTTTCTATTGCAAGCTGTCCAGGCCCTGAGGCAGCAAAGTAGCCCCAAACCACGATGCTCCTTCTATCATGCTTCACAGTTGTGATGAGGTTTTGGCATTGGGGCATAGTGTCCTTTTTCCTCCAAACATAGCAATGTGTATTTCTGCCATAAAGTTCAACTTTTGTCTCACCTGTCCACAGAACATCACCCCAGAAGGATAGTAGAACATCCAGGTGGCCTTTTTCAAACTTGAGACGTGTGACAATGTTTTTTTTTGTCTTTTGGAGAGCAGTGCCTTCATCCGTGGTGTCCTTCCTTAAATGGCATTTTTGTTCGGTGTTTTTCTTATAAAGGACATATGAACAGAGACTTCATCAAGCTCTAGAGATTTCTGCAGTTACCCGGGTTATTTTTCACCTCCTTTAGCATTGCATGTTGTGCTCTTGGTGTGATCTTTGCAGTACACCTACAGCTAGAAGGAGTGGCAACAGTACTGAGTTTCCTCCATCTGTAGACCGTTTCTCTTACTGTGGACCAATGAATGCTCAGGTCTTTAGAAATGCTTTTACAACCTTTTCCAGATTGATACATCTCAACAATTCTTCTAAGGTCCTCTGAAAATTGTTTTGATTGAGGCATGGTGCACATAAACAAATATTTCTTGAGAAGAGCAGGTTCTGTCAGTAAGCTGACTTTGTGTGTCTTTTTTTCGGGCAGAGTACCTCTACAATCCACCCCTCCAATCTCATTGTAACACCTGACTCTAAGTAGCTTTTATAAAAGGCATTACCCCAGAAGTTCACATACTTTTTTAAACAAATACATGTGATATTAGATAATTTTTCTCAATAAATAAATGAACAAGTATAATGTTTTTTAAATTTAATTGCATTCTGTTTATCTAGTTTTAGGACATGCATGAAGATCTGGTCACATTTATTCAGAAATGGAGAACATTCTACAGGGTTCACTGTGGATGTTGCCTAGCCTTCTGAGTTTCTCCATCATTTTGTGTGTGTTCCTCTAGATTACCAGCAACTTGCCATTCCAATTCTACTCTGTTGCTTTACTTCACTTTAATTTTTGGAAACTTTTTCTGCATTTTTTAAAACTTGAAATCTGTAGTTCTGCGAGTGTTGGCATGTTACTAACAAGTAAGAGATTGACCAGGATGTCGTATAGATTGGAAGATTTTCTCTATAGGGAGAGAATAGATAATGGTTAAGATAGTGGTGTGTTTGGTTGTCACAGCCTCTCTGTGTTCAACAAGTCATGAAATGGTTTGTTTTAAGCATTTTTCTTGTGATGGCAAGACCCTATTGGATATTGGTATTGCAAAATACTGCAAGTTTGGTTCATTGGCAGGACAGACTGTGGGGGAGCGGGGATGACTAGTATTGGATAAGAAGTCAATGGTGCAGTCATATGCCCGGTGTGGAGGCCTTTTTACTGAAAACTTCAAGAAAATCTGCATATCCAGCCTGAATGCCAGACACACCCACACCAGTAGTTGACACAGGAGGTGATTCATGGACTGGACCTTGAACTGAACCCAGACAGGTAGACAGATATGCCAGTTCCCACCCTTGGCGTGCTTTAAGCAATCAATCAATTTGTGGGTTATGTCAGGATAACCAGGGAAGACCAAACACCAGCAGTAGTTCAGGCGAATCAACCAAGTAGAAGCAGAGTTGTTCCCTATGGTTGACCAAGCACGTTGGAGGTGTTCAGTGGAAAGGTGGATCTTGCGGGTGCCCAGAGGTTGACCATCCTGTGCCTTGATGTCAATATTTTCTCTCAGTCGCTGAGTCAGAGCTCCCCATTTTTGAGTCAGAGATTGAGAGAAAATATTGACATGAGATTCCCAGCTGCTCTGGAGTCGATAAATGCTGAAGTTCATGGGTCTGAGTCTTCCACGAGAAGGAAGCTGGGTGCATCACATAATTTGGGGAAGCTGATTGCAGTGAGAACAAACCCATAAGAACTCCCCTCCCTGCTGATGGGTATCCTCTTTTACTGGACACTTGAGACATGACATCCGGAAATGTCCTGGATCACCACAAAAGAGACAGGACCCTCTTCAGCGCCGACCTTGATCTTCCTGAGATAGGTGCATCTGCCCCACTTGCACTGGCTCCTCCAAAGGCTGAATACTGGATGATGACGGGCAGTGATCCAAAGAGTAGGAAACTCGAGACATTCTTTCCCTGTGCCAGTCCGTTGCCTGGTTGTCAACTCAAATGGCCAGATTAATCAAGTTGTCTAGACTGTCCTGCCCGCCCCAGATAGTGATCTCATGCCAGATCTCTGCATTCAGTCCATGCTGAAAGGCAGTGATGAAAGATCTCTCGTTCCATCCCGTCTCCATTGCAAGTATGTAGAATTTTACTCTATAGAGTCTCACTGCCCTTCTATCTTAGCATTGGTCCAAGAGTTGGTGGGCAACCTCTTGACCTCATACTGGCAGGTTAGAAACGATTCTTAACTCGACAACAAAATGTCAAGAAGACTGGCCGTGGGGAAACCTTGCTCACATAGTGCACTGAACAGGCTGAGTGGAGGTCCATCCAGGAGATTTACTGTGTACGCCAGCTTACATGCATCATCACCAAACTGACAAGGTTGGGCTTAGAAAGTCATCTCACACTGGGTAACAAAATTCCTACAGCCATCAGGGTTACCAGAGTATCCACCCAATGGAGGAATACTCAGTTCCAGTAATGATGCAGAAGTTGGTGCATTAATGGCCGAGTTTGTTGTGGCACAGAAAGGGAGGATATGTGAGATGCTGGGAATGGGACTGACATGGCCGAAGGCTGCTGAATCACGTTTTGAAGAATGCTAATGGCTGTCAAGCTGACGCTGGTCCGTGGACTGCGGCTGTGAGAGCAGAGATTGCTGCCACCTGATTCTGTGGTTGTGACAAAAGGCTTAAGAGGCAGAACGGAATTTTAAGGAGGATCACAGTGCTGTTTTTTTTTAAACAGAGTTGTTGATACTTGAACTCACTGCCCAGGGAGGTGATGGATTGAGATACAATTACAGCATTTAGACACTTTAAAATAGTCAAAGCGTAGAAGGATACAGATTTAATACAGATAAGTGATTAACAAAGAGGGGCTCAGGGACTCGTAGCTGTAGTGCAACTCTTTGAATCGTTCAGGCGACTGGTTTTGATGTTTAAGTTTGCACAATAAGATGCAGTGACAATATGACTGAAACATCTGGCTGAACAGGAGCACAAACCCCTTGAAATGTCTCCACAGGGTCATTTGAGAGCAGAAGCCCAGCTGTTTTGCTCTCCTTCCCTGCGTGAAGACATGGATGCCAGTTGTGGTGACCCTGTTACCGCCTCACTGCTGCTCTAGCTGAGTCTAGCTGAGATCTCTAGGACAAAGCCAATGCACTCAGCTATTTGAATATAAATTACATTGCTTCATTTTAGTTTTTGCAATCTTATAGGCAAACCTATGAATAGTAAGTTAAAGAGTCATTGTAATCTTTCAGAGTTCAATTGTTCAGGTGTTTCTTCCACCTGGAAATCTAAATTAGGATTCGTATTTTTCTTGGTTAGTTCAGCTGTGCTAAGTTAAACTTTGAACAGTCAGATACTACAAGTATTTCAATTTTTATCAGAGCTTTACTCAAAGTCCCAAATGTTTAATGTTAATAAGTTACAAAAACAAAGTTATGAATCATAGCCTCTCTGAATTTGGACTGTACAACATCTTAAAAACAGTATGGGGTAAAGTGGCCCCTATGCTGAATGAAAAAATAAATATTTTGGCACTTATAAAAGTTAGCTGCAATGTTTTTATCAGACTTAGCAAAGCGGAGCTGCTCTGATTTCTGATGTATTTACTGTAGTCATATGTCAATTTATAAAGCCTAACTTGTATCTGGAGTGAATCCAAAAATGTAACAGTAAATAGAAACCCAAAATATATCAAGTGGATGCACATTTTATTTGAAAATAAGCATTGAGAGCTGAGGATGGAGTAAACATTTGCCACTCTCATAAAATAAAGACATTTTTGTCTGTAAAATTCACAAAATATTCATGTAAACTAAAATAATCTGATGAAAGTTATTCTGTTATCGTTTATCTTGTGCAGATTGCTTTTCACTTTTCCCTATTTTTGTCTCTTGTGCCAGTAGATCCCATGCTGGCATCTCTGATTTATCTCATTGTAACATGTAATACAAAACCACTACTTGTGTCAATCAATTGGATCAATTCCAAGATGGCAGCACACATGGTGGCTCCAGCCAATAGTGAAATTTCATGTCTTGTTCATCTTTTCTATGACCGAAAAACACTAAAATCTACAAGTCTACTTCACCAGCAAGGGGAATAATGGTGGTGTTGCACAGTTACAGACTAACACAGGGAACAGGCTCTTGCTAGGCACTGTGGTCAACTACAGGTATTTGAGGAAGTGGCTGTCAGAAGCAGTGTGCTTGAACACAAAAGTATGGTAAGTGTGTCGGTATTAAAGTGAAACTTAAAGCAGACCTTTGCAGGCCCATGCTCCTGTCAATTCTAGTTGTTAGTATCCATTTGTGTCTGAACCAGTGGGAGACGAGGGACTATTGCACGCTTGCCCTGACAGAAATGTGGCTTCAATACACGATTCCAGCCGCGGCCATCCAGCCAGAAGGCCTAATCTTTCTTCAGGCAGACAGAGATGCTGTGACCTCTGGCAAAACCCATGGAGGAGGTCTGTGTATCTATATCAGTAAGAACTGGTGTGTCAATGCCTCGGTAGTAACAGCCCACTGCTCACTGCAGATAGAGATTTTAATGGTGAACTGTAGACCAGGGAGTCATTGCCTTTGTGATTATTGCTGTTTACATTCCCCCCACCCCTGTGCTAGTGCTGGAAAACACTGCAGGAGTTCTACCTCAAAGTCTCTTACCCTGATGGTGTCTTCATGTTTGCTGGTGACTTCAATCATGCCATCTTCAAGCCAAAGCTGCCAAAGTTCTACCAGCATGTCAACATTGCAACCAGTGGAGAGAATATGTTAGACTTGGTTTATACTAACGTTCATGGAGCCGACAAGGCTACCCTCAACCCTCATCACGGATACTCAGACAACACATCCCTTTTGCTCATCCCTGTATACAGACCATTGGTTAGATGAGTCAAACCAGTTCACAGGGAGATCAGGACCCGGCCAGAAGGTGCCACCTCAGAGCTACAGGACTACTATTTAGGAAGGCAATTACCTACAATCATCACATCAAAATTAATAAATATGTGGGATCGGTGACTGGCTACATAGGAAAATTAATTGAGGATCTTACTGTGATTAAGCACAGGACAAACTAGAAGCCATGGCTGACTGTGGAGGTTCAAGCTCTGCTTAGGGATCATGACACTGCTTTCACGTCTAAGGTCAGCATTAGCTGCGCTTTCCCGTGCCACCAGGAAGGCAAAATGTACATACACACAGAAAATCTACAGACACCTTTGTGACACCAGGGACATGTGGCACAGGCAAGATGTACGAACCATAACTGATTATAAGTCCACACTGTACATCAGCAACAGCAATGCCTTCTTTTCTGATAGGTTGAATGTTTTCTAAGCATAATTTAATCAATTGAATGATGTGACATCGTGGAGTACACCCTTTCTTCCTGAACAGCAGGCACCCTGTCTGGCTGCAGCCGATGTGAGGAGTACCCTAGCTAGAGTAAACCAATGCAAAGCAGAAGGGCTGGACAACATACTGAGTCAGGTGCTAAGGGACTGTGTGGCCCAGCTAACAGGTCTTAACAGACATCTTTAATACCTCTCTGAAACAGTCCACTGTCCCTGCAGGCTTCAAGGCAGCCACCATCATTTCAGTACTCAAGAGAGCAACGGTAACTGGGCCAAATGGTTACCACCCTGTGGCACTGACATCAAAAATCATGAAGTGTTTTGAGCGGCTAGTAATGGGTCATATAAAATCTTACCTTTCAGCTACATTGGGTCATTTCCAGTTTGCTGACCATTCAAACCGGTGCACTCATGACATCATAGCCTCAGTCCTTCACTCTGTCCTGTTCCACCTAGAAAACAATACCTCATACACCAAGATCAGCTCATCCACTTCAGCTCAGCATTTAGCACAATCGTCGCTCAGAGACTGATGGGTAAACTGTCCTCATTGGGACTCAACACTCCACTCTATAACTGGATCTTGGACTTCTTCAGGGAAAGAATCCGGTCGGTCTACCCGAGTTGGCAGCAACATCTCAAGCCCCACCACACTGAGCAGTGGTGCCTGCCGGGCTTGTGTGTTCAGTCCTCTGCTGTTCATGCTGCTGACTCACAACTGCACTGCCAGCTTCAGCTCAAACCGCATCACCAAGTTCGCTGATGGTACTACAGTGATTGACCTCATCAGCAACAATAATGAGTTGAAATACAGGGAGGAAGCAGAGAGGCTTAACAAATGGAGAAGACACAGATCAACCACTCTCCATTACACATTAATGGCTCTGCTATGGAGAGTGAAGAGCACAAAGTTCCTTAGTGTGCACGTAACGGGTGATCTAACCTGTACACACAATCCCTTCTCACTTTTCAAGAAGGCACAACAACGTCTACACTTTCTAAGGAGATTGCCGCTCCTCATAGCTCCCTTCCCTCATTCCATCAATTTTCTACAGGAGCACTATTGAGAGCATTCTCTCTGACTGCATCATTGTGTGGTATGGAAGCTGCAAGGCATCAGACCGCAAGACTCTACAGAGGACAGTAAAAACTGCCGAAAAGATCATCAGGGTCCTCCTCCCCCACCCCCATTATGACACTTACTGGGAGCATTACAGAGGAAGGGGCCAAAGCATTGTTGAGGATCCCAACCCCACTCATCGCACAACCTCTTTGGCTCACTATCATCGGGAAGGAGGTACAGAAGCATCAGGGCTAGGACTGCCCGACTGGGTAACATCATCTTCCCTCAGGCTGATACCACTGAGTCTCGTCACTAGGTCAGGCGAGCTGTTTACCTGTGCTGCATTTTGAATTGTTTTTTATTAACTTATTTATAATATAATATTTTGGTTTATGTGCTATGTGTGATGTACGTTGTGCGGGTGTACCGTAGTCTGGAGGAACATTTCATTGGTTATATATATGTTCAGTCAAAGGACAATAAAGTTGAACTTGAACTCGTGAGTTCTGTGGAAATAGCACTGGGTAAATTCATACTGCAGCTACACATCCAGTAACATTTTATATCGTGATTATATAAAGATATTCACAAAGGATTTTTTTTCTTTATAGATAGCTTCCCTGAAACAAGTATATTTTTAAGTATAGTAAAAACTATATTTTTAATGAAAAGATGGTTTTAATTTTTTTTCCCCCTGGAGCTGTACATCTGCTTAGAACTTGCTTTGCCTCAATATCAACCATTCAATATCAACCACAGTGATGAGAAGAAATTTCTTTAACTAAAGGGTGGTGAATCTGTAGCATTCATTGCCACAGATGCTTGTGGAACCCATGTCATTAGGTATATTTGAAGTGAAAGTTACTAGGTTCTTGATTAGTAAGGGTTTGAAAGGAGAAAGCAGGAGAATGGGATTCAACCATGATTGAATGACAGAGCAGAGTCAGTGAACCAAATGGCCTCAAGTAATTCTGCTCCTATTTCTATGGTCATTCAGCATTGAGTGAAGCTTTTTGTTTTACCTTTTTTGGAATTGTAGGTTTTTTGGGCTTGAGTTTCATTATTTTTCCAGTGCAGAAACAGGCAATTCATTTGACCATGATTGTCGGCTTAAATGTTCCACAGATGCTACTTGGTTTGTAGTGCTCTGTTTTTATTTCAACTATCTGTCATCTGCAGTATTTCTTTATTGATTTTCAGGGCCTGTGTCAATTTTTGCATCACTTGTATAGAGTCAAGCATGTTCTACAGAACTTTTGCATATGTACTGTAGAGATCAGCTTGTGCTCAGTAATTCCCAAATGAGATTTTATATTTTTAAATGGGGCAAACTATATATACCAAGCATAAATACAAGTGTGACAGAAAACAGACAAGTTCAACTCTAGAGACTCAAATTTTTGGGTAGATCAAGCTAATTTACTTTACATTTTACTTGTAGTTGTTAATGAATCACAAATGTTACCACAAACTGAACTTCTGGATATAAGAGCAGTAAACATGATGGATTTTTTCCAAGTTGAATTATTAGTTTTATCTTCAATATGATTTGAAAGATCTTCCTTATACAAACTTTGTAGAAGATAACTTGCATTTCATTTTGCCCTTAAAAGTAAAGCTGAAAATACCACAGCATTATCTTCTATTACATGATATATATTAAGCATTATATTTGATTAAATTTTATTTTATATAATAGATCTTAATAGAAAAGTCTTAAACTATAGTTTTATTTGGAAAGACAAGTGCACATTGCTAAGTACATCATAAATGAATCGCTAATGGATCTTTGGGTAGGAAGTGTTAGTTGAAGATTGGCACAAGTTTCATTGTGATCTCTATGGAAACCACAGTTGTGTTTACACTGGAGTCTTTTCAGGATGGCTTCAATAATTGAAGATGATCATTGTCAGCGAAGGCTGATAACAGGCAGTGTTGCTGGGACCTTTTCATGGCTCAACTATCTCCAATACTTGTATGAGCACAGTCGAAGTCAAGAACAATCTAGTGTCAGATCTGCAAGAAACTGCAGATGCTGGAATCCAGAATGAGAAACAAATTGCTGGTGAAACTCAGCGGGTCAGGCAGCAACTAGAGAGGGAATTGAACAATTAGCCTTTTGGGTAGAGACCCTTTATCTAGATGTAGTGGTCAAATGCCATCTGACTTCCTGCTCTACAATTGGATTTGAGTCTAGCTGTAGAGCAGTTCCCCAATCTCAAAATATGAAGATCATTTTGAAAGTTTATAGGAAGAATGTAAAAGATCATTTAGAAAAATTAATGTATGGAAGGTAGTAGCTTGAAAAAAACATAAAAGAAAATAAACCTCATAGAGGCTGCCTGATCTGCTGAGTTTCTCCAGCATTTTTTATGTGTTACTCTGGATTTCCAGCATCAGCAGAATCTTTTGTGTTTAAAACTAGAGTATAAAGCTTTCAGAGTGATAAAGGAAGGAAAAAAACTTAGAAAATACAACTACTACAAAAAGTGTTGTGGAAAACTGCAAGTGTTTTTAAAAATTAATATTTGATACTCGTATTTCTGTAGGAAACCGCAGCAGCAGTAGACCAGTGCTTTTTATTTTGGATGAATTTGACCTCTTTGCTCATCACAAGAATCAGACATTGCTTTATAACCTCTTCGATATTGCTCAGGCTGCCCAGACACCTGTAGCTGTAGTAGGCCTAACTTGTCGACTGGTAAGTGTACAAGAAATTCCCTTTTTATTTCTCAAAAGCAGATTCAGCTCTCAAAAACACAAATTAAAGAGATACTTCCCTTGTTTTTATCCAGTTTTTTTTATTGTTGCCATCTGGTACTGCTGGAGATTGTTAAAATTGAAATTATCAGGGTACTTATGGTAAAGTAATAACAAAGTAATAGGATGCAAAATTCCAAGCAGAATTAGCAGTTATGATGCAAAGTCAAGACCAGAAACATAGAGTACCCCTTTGCCTCCATAGTTGCTGCTTGATCTGCTGACTTCCTCAAGCAGTTTTGTTTTTGTGCAACACCTCCAATCTTCTATGTCTTCAAAGCAGCATTATATTAGCAGATCAAATCCAATGAATGGTAATTATGGGAGAGATTGAAGGGAAGAAAGCAAAAGAAAGGCAAAGACAAATGATGATGGAGACAGCAGCCAGAGAACTGGAAATGAATACCAATGAATTGATTCGCTTGACCCGAAACAGGAATGTGTGGGCCAGGGCAGCTCAACTGAGCATGGCACCTGATGATGATGGTGATCAAATCCAACATCTTGCTTTCAGAACAACTTTCTGTGGACATTTGG
Organism: Hemitrygon akajei; assembly: GCF_048418815.1. Lineage (NCBI taxonomy): Eukaryota > Metazoa > Chordata > Chondrichthyes > Myliobatiformes > Dasyatidae > Hemitrygon > Hemitrygon akajei. Next base: position 100,232,689 of record NC_133125.1, on the reverse strand, counting down.
CCCTGGAACTAGCTTTAAAATTTAGGGATAAGAACAGAAAGCATAACCTCAGCAAGTGCTCTGACCTGGAATAAAAACTGCATCTCTTTAACCAAGAATTGGTAACGAGCAGCACATTTGCAACCATGATACCATATTGAATTGATCAGTGGCATTCAGAATGTGGCATTGGATTTATAGCATTAGTAGCCTTTTGACCACCATATACATGCTGACCAATTTTTTTTAACTTAAAATTATTTAAAATCCTGAGAATTTTGCTCTGCATTTGATAAAATATATTATTCAAAGCTAGAGATTTAATATTTAGCCCATAGGTAAAAGCATGCTTTTCCTATTCATTTTCTGAGAAAGCACTATCTTGGAGGTATGATATTTGACTGACTCTGGTTATTGAATGGCCTGGTCTTGCTTGGGAGTGCTGGTCAGGACTCACACATGGTCTAAATGGGATTGTTCCTTTTCATATCCTTGTCAGCTTGAAACAAGGGTACATTTGCCAATGACATAAGCAATTGTTTCTTGCTCAGCTTGAAAGTGCGAGTTGATGCTAAATTGTTCATTAAACTTACTCCTAATTTTAAAGCCTTTACCTTTGATGAATTCAGCTGCTGCAGGCTTTTTTTCCCTGTAAAAAAATAATAATCACAGCACTTCCTTTTATTTGTTGCACAAAATACAAGAATTCTACTTTGTAAGAGTTGCAGTGTCTGTGGTTTCAACTTACTGGAAGGGTAATTCCCATGGACTTGGAACTCCAGTCAAAGATGGATGAGACAACTTAAGTTTAGGGAACTCTTTCTTACATCATCCCCATTTAAGATGTGCCAAAGAATATTTGAAGAAAGAAAGCTTACTAGCAATAGCAGCTATTAAAATTGCCCCTACCTCCAGGTACTTGGTGATCATCTGACTACCACCTGAGTTAGAGACTGGATTTGGCCCATTTTTTAATCCCTTTGTCGAAGTACCAAGCTATTAATCCAGTGGCCATCAGTACTGTCTGCAATTTAATATTAAGAAGCCGTCATACATCACCCCACAAACTTGACAATCGTGCATGCTAGCCCAGTATCATGAAAAGTGAGGCAAATTGTTCTCCACATATTTCTGCCTTTGTATGCGAAGAATTCTCTTCTCTCTGATTCATCAATTCCTCATTTGCATGCCCGTTTCAAGATTCATGAGGGGGGTTTTCAGTTATCAGAGCAGGAAGAGGAGAGCCACACCATCTTGCCAGATAATTTCCCTCTTAAACCTGCATTATCTTGCGTACCTAATGTAGAGAGACTTGGGGGTGTGCAATCTTCTCACAAACTAAGAATGACCTTCAGTGTACGTGAAATCTTTTTGCAGAAAATTAACTGCAGTATGGGATTTTCGCTAAACTTATGCCTTATTGCCTTATGCCTTATACATAATGAATCACAACAACACCTTGAAGATCCTTAAGGAAGTCCTTGCACTGATGACCGTTTCCTTAGTAAAGCCATTATCACCAGAATCAAGGCAGTGATTCTTGTACATTAACTCTGCAGGAATGGATATTATCTGCAGATGTTAGAAATCATCTCCGAAAAACTACCATGGGCAAAGATCCCATTTTGGTCAGAAAACATGCCAAAGGCATATTTTAAGGAAATTAGGAGAAATCATAAGTTGGAATAGAATGGTGAAGTTTAGAACCAACAGCAGGAATTGAAAATGTTGGATTCAGAACCCCCAATTATTTCATAAAAGTTTATCAAAAAATGTTTGTCATACTTATTGGTTTTATTTATAAGTTAAGGTAAGTTACAATAAGAATTTAAGTTGAATTCCCAATTTTTGTTTCAAAACATTGAGCCAGATAGAAATTAAAAATTGGACAGCTGCATAGATGGTAAAATGTCTCTGAAAGTTTTTTTTTAAACATTATAGAAGTTGTAACAAAATAGTCATTGCATCCAAATGTCAGAAGGGAACCCTATAAACTGCTGATACTTTAACAACCATGTCACAACAGTGCCGATAGATTAATTCTCAGTAATTTTAATCCTGCAGTATTTGACAATGTACCGTATATATTTCTCTCTACTTCAGGATGTTTTGGAACTGCTAGAGAAGAGGGTGAAATCCAGATTTTCCCACAGACAAATTCATTTGCTCAATGCATTTAGCTTCAGGCAATATATGGAAGTGTTCCAGCAACAACTTAGTTTACCAAAAGAATTTCCTGATGGGAGATTCGCACAAGAATGGAATCAAAATATTGAGGTATTTTTTTTCTTAAAATATCAATTCCTCTAACTAATTATAATGGATAAGTATTGCTTTATAAAATCTTAGTATGGATTCCACATTAACATTAAGCAATGCATCAGGACCTAGGAATATAAAACTTCAACCATGTGAATTCTTGTAATTCTGGAAGATAAAATAATTAATATTAATAATTTGATGTTCTAAGGTTGGTTGCTGTTATCTTTTGTTGTACTGTAATGTTCATCCTAGGTACCTTATGTAAAAATAGTACAAATAAAATAAATGTTGTTTCCAACATATATGTTAATTCATATCTGCATATAAAGCAATCCAGTCTTTTCTTGCAATCTTTCAAGTGGAAAATTTATTTTCTGAGAGAAAAGTAAGAAAACAGTCATAGAAAATTTGTAATAAAGGAGGAGACCATTTGTCCTAACTGCCTCTTCAGATCTAAAGAAAGCACTTCATCTGTGCCCCTTCAGGTCTGGCTCTTCAAGAATGTATCCAAATGTTGATGAAGATTTTCATCTTTCTTTAATCTTTCTATCAATTCTTATTCTCCCTGATTTTTGACTGATCCCACTGACAAAAGTAATCATTCCTTCCTATTTATTTTATTCAGACCCCTTGTAATTTTATATACCTCCAGGAGTTTCTGGTGTTTCATGTTTTCCACACAAAATTTTTCAAACCTGGCACTTTTACAAATTTCCTGGACACCTTCTCCATTGTTATCACATCTCTCTTGTTATATGGCTAATAGGACCAAGTCTAAGTAGTATTGTACACCGTTCTTGAGAAGAACCTTCCTGTCTCATGTTTCATCAATGGCTAATAAATTTCCATATGCTTTGGGAATCTGTGGACATAAATTTCAAATTTCTTTTGTTTCCCAAACTAATCTCACTTATTTTATATTTTCCTGACTTTTTGCAACCTTCACAAATACAGTGGATTCCAGTTAATTTGGCAATCAATTAATCATGGCAGCTCTTATTTGGGACACCTGCCATCTAATTGGGACAGGAGACTGTGCTGAACAGTTTCTAACTAGTGTCAATCGTGCGCACTTGTGTGGCCATGAGCGAACAGTTTTTAAGCAGTTGCAGGTGTTTGTGTTGAAGATGCAGTTGTTAAAAGCATTGTCTCAAAATACCAAGGCGGAAAATATAAAGACAAGGGAAGTGATGAAGATGACAAAGCTGAATTGGACCTAGCGATTACACAGGATGCCAGGAGATTTATTGTTGGGTTATGACAATACTTTGTGAGTGAAGGCAGTCCACTATCCGCACTGGGCGTCTGTGCTGATTTTGTTCTTTCTTACTCAAGACCACCAACCCTGTTGGGACATTGGCTGCCAACAGCAGCTTGCCAGATTCCACTGCCCTAAGCCAGTCTTTCAAGTTGCCCATCTTTGAAGATTCTTCCTCTCCTAGGAGCTTCTAAAGGCGTTTCTATAGCTCTGGGTTTTTACAGGATGGGGTAGCCAACCCTCCTTTCACAGCCAGGCTTCAGACCGTCCATGGTGGAGTTGATTTTGTTCATTTACTGTCAATCAAAAGGACACGGCAGCATATGCTGCATGAATTCCTCTGTCCATAAACATTAGAAACGAATGTGCAGTTTAATAGTACTGTAGTAGTATTGGTGTTGTTCTGATTAGTTCTGTATTTTATTTACATACATAATTTGAAACTCAATTAAATGGTCTTTTTTTTATACATTTTTAATCATTTCCATGAATCTTCGACTAATTGGGGCAGCTGCTAAATTGGGCCAAAACTATCTGGTCCCAATGTGTCCCAGTTAAACAGAATCACTATAATTTCGCAGTTCCATGGATTAAATTCGATTTCTTAACTCCTAATTGACCAGGTCATCTATATTTTCCTGAAGTTTTAATACTTTCCTTTGCAATTTCAATGACAGAGCCCATTTTTTAAATAATTTGCAAACTTTGCTCTTAAGAGAATGCACCTCCCCCATCCCCAACCACCACCATTACAGCCATTAATTTACATTGCAAAATGTTAAAAATGACTACTGAGCCTTGTGGAACTACATGGGTTCAATAACAATCTTCCTATCACATAAACACAGGCCAATCATTACCCTTTCCTGGGCCACTTTCAGATCCAATTTGTCAGTTTTCTTTGACTGAGCATTGAGAACACAATGCTAATATGATGTTCATTTCTGGACAGATGAATAAAGATTATCCAAGTGACCTTCTACATCTGTGGTATTGGTCTTTGGTTCAAGAAATTAGATTTCATTAGTTAACAAATGTTATGTACAACTCTCTCACGATTTATTTTAATGTTGCATTTAAATTTTGGAAGTGAAAATACTATGTTTGTTTCTCAATTTTAACTGTTAATGGGTTTATATCTTTATACCATATGTTAAGAGTCACAATGACAAATTGTTTTCCTGTGTCATATTTAACATAACAGAACAGATTTCCAAGTGAATTGTTTCATAGGCATAACCAGCCAATATTAAGTACTAAACAAAAGGAGGTATTAGATTAGGTTTTACAACTGCCTTTGTAAGGCGATCTTCAAGGAAAATGCTGAGGTAATGAAAAAATGTGTTTGGAAGAAATTGTATGCCTAAGGAAAAAAATAGAAGTACTGTTGATTTTTTTATGATTTATCTTTGCTGTTCACTCAAATCTATTTGTGCATTTTGTTTATTCAAAGCAGTGATTTGCAGGACTACTTGATTCCACTCTCAACTACTTATTACAAAATTAACGAATACCGGTCTTACTTGAGTTTTGCTGGGTTATCAATGAATCAAAAAGGCACTGGATACTACAGGCCTACCTCCCAGGGTACCTCATTTAAATCTGCATCTGCAGAGTAACTTGGATTCCAAAGTCAGAAACAGGTTTATTACCATTGACACATGTCGTGAAATTTGTTGCTTTACAGGAATGTACGAGAAGTGATTGATAAGTTTGTGGCCTAAGGTAGAAGGAGTCAATTTTAGAAAACCTAAAGAGCAAACACGAGGAAATCTGCAGATGCTGGAAATTCAAACAACAACACACACAAAATGCTGGTGGAACACAGCAGGCCAGGCAGCATCTATAGGTAGAAGCGCTGTCGATGTTCCAGGCCGAGACCTTTCGTCAGGACTAACCGAAAGGAAAGATACTAAGAGTTTTGAAAGTAGTGGGAGGGGGAAATGCGAAATGATAGGAGAAGACTGGAGGGGGTGGGATGAAGCTAAGAGCTGGAAAAGTGATTGGCGAAAGTGATACAGAGCTGGAGAAGGGAAAGGATCATGGGACGGGAGGCCTCAGGAGAAAGAAAGGTGGGGGGGAGCACCAGAGGGAGATGGAGAGCAGGCAAACAACTAAATATGTCAAGGATGGGGTAAGAAGGGGAGGAGGGGCATTAACGGAAGTTAGAGAAGTCAATGTTCATGCCATCAGGTTGGAGGCTGCCCAGCCAGTATATAAGGTGTTGTTCCTCCAACCTGAGTTTGGATTCATTTTGAAATAGAGGAGGCCATGGACAGACATATCAGAATGGGAATGGGACGTGGAATTAAAATGTGTGGCCACTGGGAGATCCTGCTTTTTCTGGCGGACCGAGCGTAGGTGTTCAGCGAAATGGTCTCCCAGTCTGCGTCGGGTCTCACCAATATATAAAAGGCCACACCGGGAGCACCGGACGCAGTATACCACACCAGCCGACTCACAGGTGAAGTGTCGCCTCACCTGGAAGGACTGCCTGGGGCCCTGAATGGTAGTGAGGGAGGAAGTGTAAGGGCAGGTGTAGCACTTTTTCCATTTACAAGGATAAGTGCCAGGAGGGAGATCGGTGGGAAGGGATGGGGGGACGAGTGGACAAGGGAGTCGCGTAGGGAGCGATCCCTGCGAAAAGCAGAAAGAGGGGGGGAGGGAAAAATGTGTTTGGTAGTGGGATCCCGTTGGAGGTGGCAGAAGTTACGAAGAATTATACGTTGGACCTGGAGGCTGGTGGGGTGGTAGGTAAGGACAAGGGGAACCCTATCCCAAGTGGGGTGGCGGGTGGATGGGGTGAGGGCAGATGTGCGGGAAATGGGAGAGATGTGTTTGAGAGCAGAGTTGATGGTGGACGAAGGGAAGCCCCTTTGTTTAAAAAAGGAAGACATCTCCTTCATCCTGGAATGAAAAGCCTCATCCTGAGAGCAGATGCGGCGGAGATGGAGGAATTGTGAGAAGGGGATAGCATTTTTGCAAGAGACAGGGTGGGAAGAGGAACAGTCCAGGTAGCTGTGAGAGTCTGTAGGCTTATCGTAGATATCAGTAGATAGGCCGTCTCCAGAGATGGAGACAGAAAGATCAAGAAAGGGGAGGGAGGTGTCGGAAATGGACCAGGTAAATTTGAGGGCAGGGTAAAAGTTGGAGACAAAGTTAATGAAGTCAATGAGCTCAGCATGCGTGCAGGAAGCAGCACCAATGCAGTCATCGATGTAGCGAAGGAAAAGAGGGGGACGGATACCCGTATAGGCTTGGAACATGGACTGTTCCACAAAGCCAACAAAAAGGCAGGCATAACTGGGACCCATACGGGTGCCCATGGCTACACCCTTGGTTTGGAGGAAGTGGGAGGAGCCAAAGGAGAAATTATGGAGAGTAAGAACTAATTCCGCTAGATGGAGGAGAGTGGTGGTAGAGGGGAATTGGTTAGGTCTGGAATCCAAAAAAAAGCGAAGAGCTTCGAGACCATCTCGGTGGGGGATGGAACAGGGTGTGGTGAAGTCAAGATGGTTGATGTCCTGTCGGCAATTAGCAATAAAGAGAAATTCACCACACCCTGTTCCAATTCCAACCTCACTCCTTCCGAACGCTCTGCTCTCCGCTCCCTCCGCACCAATCCCAACCTCACTATAAAACCTGTTGATAAGGGGGGAGCTGTTGTTGTCTGGCGTACTGACCTCTACCTGGCCGAGGCACAGCGACAACTCTCTGATACCTCCTTTTATTTACCCCTTGATCATGACCCCACTAACGAGCACCATGCCATTGTCTCCTATACCATCACCAACCTTATCAGCTCTGGGGATTTCCCATCCACTGCCACCAACCTCATAGTTCCCACACTCCGCACTTCCCATTTCTACCTCCTACCCAAGATCCACAAACCTGCCTGTCCAGGTAGACCTATTGTCTCAGCTTGCTCCTGCCCCACTGAACTCATTTCTGCATACCTTGATACTGTCTTATCCCCCCCTTGTTCAATCTCTTCCCACCTATGTTCGTGACACTTCTCATGCTTTGAATTTTTTCAATGATTTTAAGTTCCCTGGCTCCCACCGTCTTATTTTCACCATGGACGTCCAGTCCCTATATACCTCCATCCCCCACCAAGATGGTTTCGAAGCTCTTCGCTTTTTTTTGGATTCCAGACCTAACCAATTCCCCTCTACCACCACTCTCCTCCGTCTAGCGGAATTAGTTCTTACTCTCCATAATTTCTCCTTTGGCTCCTCCCACTTCCTCCAAACCAAGGGTGTAGCCATGGGCACCCGCATGGGTCCCAGTTATGCCTGCCTTTTTGTTGGCTTTGTGGAACAGTCCATTCCCCTCTTTTCCCTCGCTACATCGACGACTGCATTGGCGCTGTCTCTTGCACACATGCTGAGCTCGTCGACTTCATTAACTTTGCCTCCAGCTTTCACCCTGCCCTCAAATTTACCTGGTCCATTTCTGACACCTCCCTCCCCTTTCTTGATCTTTCTGACTCCATCTCTGGAAACGGCCTATCTACTGATATCTACTATAAGCCTACAGACTCTCACATCTACCTGGACTATTCCTCTTCCCATCCTGTCTCTTGCAAAAATGCTATCCCCTTCTCACAATTCCTCCATCTCCGCAGCATCTGCTCTCAAGATGAGGCTTTTCATTCCAGGATGAAGGAGACGTCTTCCTTTTTTAAACAAAGGGGCTTCCCTTCATCCACCATCAACTCTGTTCTCAAACGCATCTCTCCCATTTCCCGCACATCTGCCCTCACCCCATCCACCCGCCACCCCACTCGAGATAGGGTTCCCCTTGTCCTTACCTACCACCCCACCAGCCTCCAGGTCCAACGTATAATTCTTCGTAACTTCTGCCACCTCCAACGGGATCCCACTACCAAACACATTTTTCCCTCCCTCCCTCTTTCTGCTTTTCGCAGGGATCGTTCCCTACGCGACTCCCTTGTCCACTTGTCCCCCTCATCCCTTCCCACCGATCTCCCTCCTGGCACTTATCCTTGTAAACGGAACAAGTGCTACACCTGCCCTTACACTTCCTCCCTCACCACCATTCAGGGCCCCAGACAGTCCTTCCAGGTGAGGCGACACTTCACCTGTGAGTCGGCTGGTGTGGTATACTGCGTCCGGTGCTCCCGGTGTGACCTTTTATATATTGGTGAGACCCGACGCAGACTGGGAGACCATTTCACTGAACACCTACGCTCGGTCCGCCAGAAAAAGCAGGATCTCCCAGTGGCCACACATTTTAATTCCACGTCCCATTCCCATTCTGATATGTCTGTCCATGGCCTCCTCTATTTCAAAATGAATCCAAACTCAGGTTGGAGGAACAACACCTTATATACTGGCTGGGCAGCCTCCAACCTGATGGCATGAACATTGACTTCTCTAACTTCCGTTAATGCCCCTCCTCCCCTTCTTACCCCATCCTTGACATATTTTGTTGTTTGCCTGTTCTCCATCTCCCTCTGGTGCTCCCCCCCCCCTTCTTTCTCCTGAGGCCTCCCGTCCCATGATCCTTACCCTTCTCCAGCTGTGTATCACTTTCGCCAATCACCTTTTCAGCTCTTAGCGTCATCCCACCCCTTCCGGTCTTCTCCTATCATTTCGCATTTCCCCCTCCCCCCACTACTTTCAAATCTCTTAGTATCTTTCCTTTCAGTTAGTCCTGACGAAGGGTCTCGGCCCGAAACGTTGACAGCACTTCTACCTATAGATGCTGCCTGGCCTGCTGTGTTCCACCAGCATTTTGAGTGTGTTTTAGAAAATCTAGCACATTTATCTTTCAACATAGTCCTCTCCTACATTTACACACTTAGTCCAGCGGTCGTGAAGCATACAGATCTTGGACCTCCAGAAAGTGTCCACAGGAGGGGTGTTTGATAAGTTCGTGGCCAAAGATAGAAGGAAATGAGTTATATAGCTCTCGTTACATGCACATGCAGTTCAATGCTTTGGGTGATTATGCAGAAAGTTTGAAGTTAATAACTCATCTCCTTCTACTTTAGGCCACTAACTTATTAATCACCCCTGCTGAGTTATTAACTTCAAACTTACTGTATAATCACTCAAAGACTTGAACTGCATGTGCATGTAACGAGAGCTGTATAACTCAACTCCTTCCTCCTTAGGCCACAAACTTATCAATCACCCCTGCTGCGGACACTTTCTGGAGGTCCGAGATCCGTATGCTCCACGACCGCTGGACTATGTGTGTACATGTAGGAGGGGACTATGTTGAAAAATAAATGTGCTAGGTTTTCTAAAATTGACTCCTTCTACTGTAGGCCACAAACTTATCAATCTTCCCTTGTACAGTGCAATACATAAAGCTACTATAAATTACAATAAGATATATATAAAATAAAGTGTGCAAAAATAGCAAAATTGTGAAGTGGTGTTCACGGAGCATTCAGAGATCTGAGGCTGCTCCTAAACGTTGAGTGTTCATCCTCAGGCTTACGTACCTCCTCCCTGATGGCAATAATGAGTAGAGGACATGCCCTCGATGGTGAGGGTACTTAATGATGGATGTTCCTTGAGGCACCTACTTTTGAAGATGTCTTCAGAGGTTGGGAGGGTTATGCCCATGACTGAGCTAGCTGATTTTACTCAGCAGCTTTTTTCTATCCTGTGCATTGGAGCTTCCATACCAGACGGTGATGCAACCAATTGGAATCCTCTCATGGTACACCTTTAAAAATTTGCTAGAGTTTTAATGGCATACAAATATAAATACCAAATATGGTGAGAGTATACTCACCAACTGCATCTCAGTGTGGTATGGCAATTGTCCCGTATTGGACTGCAAAGCACTCCAGCGGGTGGTGAAAACTGCCTAGCAGATTATTGGCACCCAATTGCTCACCATTGAGAACATCTACCATAAACGCTGCCTGGGCAGGGCGAAAAGCATTATGAAGGATACATCTCACCCTAACCATGGACTTTATACTGTCCTCCCCTCTACAGCCTCCGCTCCCGCACCAGCAGGCACAGGAAGAGCTTTTTCCCTGAGGCTGTGACCTTGCTGAAGCTCACATTACAGCTCTAAGCAGTATTGCACCCAATACTCAGAGTCCTGCCATGTGCAGAAGTTCGCTGATGACACGGCCATAGTGGGGTGTGTCAGGAATGGACAGGAGGAGGAGTATAGGAAACTGATACAGGACTTTGTGATATGGTGCAACTCAAACTACCTGCGTCTCAATATCACCAAGACCAAGGAGATGGTGGTGGACTTTAGGAGATCTAGGCCTCATATGGAGCCAGTGATCATTAATGGAGAATGTGTGGAGCAGGTTAAGACCTACAAGTATCTGGGAGTACAGTTAGACGAGAAGCTTGACTGGACTGCCAACACAGATGCCTTGTGCAGGAAGGCACAGAGTCGAATGTACTTCCTAAGAAGGTTGGCGTCATTCAATGTCTGTAGTGAGATGCTGAAGATGTTCTATAGGTCAGTTGTGGAGAGCGCCCTCTTCTTTGTGGTGGCGTGTTGGGGAGGAAGCATTAAGAAGAGGGACGCCTCACGTCTTAATAAGCTGGTAAGGAAGGCGGGCTCTGTCGTGGGCAAAGTACTGGAGAGTTTAACATCGGTAGCTGAGCGAAGGGCGCTGAGTAGGCTACGGTCAATTATGGGTAACTCTGAACATCCTCTACATAGCACCATCCAGAGACAGAGAAGCAGTTTCAGTGACAGGTTACTATCGATGCAATGCTCCTCAGACAGGATGAAGAGGTCAATACTCCCCAATGCCATTAGGCTTTACAATTCTACCGCCAGGACTTAAGAACTTTTTAAAAGCTATTATTAATGCTTTTTGAGATGGTGATTTAGATACATATCATATTTTTTTTTACTGAGTTAAGTATTGTATGTAATTAGTTTTGCTACAACAAGTGTATGGGACATTGAAAAAAAGTTGAATTTCCCCATGGGGATGAATAAAGTATCTATCTATCTATCTATTGTACTGTCTCAGTACTGTTATATTTGTGTGTTGTAGCACTTACTTTTTATTCTCAGTTATTTTGTAACTAACACTATTCTTTTTCACTTCTGGTTAGATGCTAATTGCATTTCATTGGCTTTGTATCTGTACTCGGCACAATGACAATAAAGTTGAATCTAATCTAAATAAAGCTCCTAATGAAGTATAGCCACTGGGTTGTCGTCTTCATGATTGTATCAATGTGTTTGGCCTGGGATAGATCCTCTAAAACGTTGGCTCGGAGGAACTTGAAGTTGCTCACTCTTTCCACTCAATGAGGACTGGTGTGTGTTCTGATGTAACCTTCCTCAAGTGCATAATCAATTCCTTGGTCTTAATGATGTTGAGTGCAAGGTTGTTGTTGCAACGCCATTCAACTATCTGATCTTTCTTGCTACTGTATGCCTTCTCATCGCCATTTGAGATTCTGCCAACAGCAGTGGTGTCGTCATTGAATTTATAGATGCTGTTTAAGCTGAGCCTAGCCACACAGTCATGATTGTAGAGAGTGTAGAGTAGTGGGCTAAGCACGCATGTTGATTATCAACGTGGAGATGTTATTTCCAGTCCACACTTAGTGGTCTCCCCATAGGGAAGTCAAGGATCCAGTTGCAATCATTGACAATATTGTCATTTTGTTGCCACATTAATCTTAGATATTGTTGCTTATCTTTATTCCATTTTTTATACCACCTATGGAAGGGTTTCCTTCTGTTGCTGAGAATTACACGTGTTTTATCTTATCAGTAATTTGATTGTTAATGAGATTTGGCAGAAAATATATGATAACCATTCCTGTAACTGAGCCCCAAAAGAGAATTTAGCAATGACAACAATGGCTTTATTCACTTTTTTAAGTATTTATTTGTTGAGCAATTCGAATAAGCGTAAAAAAAATTATATTACACTACATCACTAATTTTGCTCTCTTTTTGCGCTACTTATTTCTTTCTTACATCTATTTCTTTTTATAATTATAATTTTATGTATTGCACTGCTGCTAATCAATAAATTTCATGACAAATTTCAGTGATAATAAAATAATAAATTTATAGAGTAAGAAATATTTTTGAATACTTTTGATGGTATATAGGTATCAGTAGCACAATTGCTAAGTAATGCTTTTTAAGTTTGGCTGTTTTTGATATGGCTACTGAGTAACTATCATGGCTCTTTATCTTATTTTTCGTAATCTAGTACTTTCTGGTAGTGTTCAGCTTGTAATGAACAGGGTACAATGAGTATGCTTTCAATTCTCCCCAAGCAAGTCAATTTAACAACCTTTCCTTTTGTGTATTATCTGTTTTGTAATCTGCCTGAAGTATTTGCCAAGTTATTTAACACCCTCTGAAATATTACTCCCTTACTAGTCACTGTGCAAAGACAAAACTGTGGTGGATATTCTACAGAAGCACTTCAACACCAGCAAGGATTTCCGCTCTCTGCATATGCTACTGGTAAGAGTTTCATTAACACAAAATCATACTTCATGCAGGTTTAAAATAGCAATTTACTAATTTTCTTGGTAAGAGTATAATTATTGGTGCTGCACAAAGAAATTTTGTGTTTTCACTAGAACAGATTTAATGTCTTCTTATTTGATGGGGCTGGATGGGAAAAATTCTTACCTCTCTCGACATGATTATGTACTCCATCAGTGTCAAGATAACTAGCAGTTAGTATTAGTTGTTTTAAAATCCTACCAACATCAAAGTTCAAAGCACATACCACTCTCTGTATAAAAAGAACTACCTCTGACATCCCTTCACTCACCTTAAAAGACTGCGCCCTGGTATTAGCTATTGCCACCCTGAGATTTGTTGTCTTCCAGGCACACTCAGTAAATCCAACAAACATAATAGAATCAATGAAAGACTGCACCCAATAGGACAGACAAGAAATAATAATAAATAAATTAGCAATAAAATATCGAGGACATGGGAAGAAGAGTCCTTGAAAGTGAGTCCATAGGTTATGGGAATAGTTCAGTGATGGAGTAGGTGAAGTTATCCCCTCTGGTTGAAGAGCCTGATAGTTGACGGGTAATAAGTGTTCTTGAACCAGAGGTGTCTGTTTTTAGGTTTCTGATTGCAGTATACAACTCTCAAAGGCAGTTTATTAGTGAAACAGTACAAAATGCTTTTTGGAGCACTGAACTTTTTAATGATTGTAACAAGAATGATATGAAAAACTTCCTATTTTTCTCTTGGAAAAAAAATCATATGATTATGGGTGACTTTTCAAAGGATTATCATCCAAGAAAATTTATAAACTACAGATGCTGTAACTGTGAAACAAAGCAAAGTACTGGAAACATTCAGCTGATCAGACAGCATTTCTGTGGAGACAAATCATTAACATTACACTAGCATTATATCTCTCTTTAGAATGTTGCCTGATCTGCTAAATGCTTACAGCATTATTGTATCTGTTCATAGCCTGTAACATCTAGCAGTATAGATAATAGTGTAGAACAGTACATGATTACAGTAACTTTAGCCAATTATGTGATTCTAGTTAATATTTAAGTCCCCAAGAAGTAATATTAACCGTAAGTTTTCAAAAAAAGGTGGTTTTGAGGAAGCTTGCTTAGTATAATTTGAAGTTCATAATTAACTTCAGTTTCAATATTTGGTGTGCCTTCCTCAAAAACTCTGGTTCAAAATATAAGGTCACTCCATTTCTATTTCAGTTTCTGATAATATTAAAAGAGTGACATTTTATTAAAATTTATGTCCTTCTTTGGTGAAATGTTGTATGAAGTACAAGGGAGGCATTCTTAGTTCAAATCTTTAAACTTAATCTTCTTTTGGTGCTGTAAATATGGAGAAATCCTTACTTAGAAATAAAATTAAATGCTGTATTTTGCCTTTTAACCTTCACTGAACAAAATTGAAGAAAGCTTTTGAAATATGTGAACGGTTTCTAGGTCTGTAGCCAGCATCAACTAGCATGGAGATGTAAAATGTCTCAGGAGTTGTCCAACATTTATCTCTCAATCAATAATATTAAAATATATGATATGTTTATCCATCACACTAATATTTTTGAAGCCTTGTGTGTTTATTTCCCAACATAACAAGTGTGTACTGTTTGAAATGTTTTTATATTCTTGAAACATTTTGGGGTGAAGACGTGAAGAATTTCATTTAAATGTTAATTTCCTTCAAAAAACTTGTTCTCAGTATATTAAGCGTAGGATCATCCAGCTCAGAAACAGGCTCTTCAGCTCATCACGTCTCCGTCAAGCATCAAGTACCTATCTCTACTAATTAAATTTACCAGTACTTGGCTTGTAAACTTCTATAACATTGATGTTTTAATTGCATATCTAAATACAAACGTACTTGTAGCTCACGAGAATACCTGCTTCCACTGCCCACTCAAATAATGTATTCCAAGTTTCAAATGCCATCTTATTTAAAAAATAACTCCAATTTCTTTTAAATCTACTTCTTACCTTAAACTTGTGCTTTCCGATTAGAAATGGCATTATAAAGGGAAACCTCTCCTAATTTCAGGAGCTGATGTGTAATAGTTAGTAGTAAACAGTCTTCTGCAGGTTCCATTTTCATCAGTATCCATTCAGCAGAGCTAGGGCACATTTCAAACCTGAGGCAAGTTGACTCTTAAGCTGTTCTTGACCTTGTTACGTAGAATTTTATCTTGCCTAATTTGTCATGAACTGCAGTTATTAAATATGATTTAAATCATATTCCATTAACCCTTCTGGCCCATTATTTAAATAGAACTGCTGTTTTACTGAGCCGAGATTAACAAGCGGTCATTGACTGCACAGAAAAGCTTTTTGTCATTTTTCTGTGATATAATGGAAATATTTTGTATTAACTACAAATAATCTCTAGTTATTTTGTTTGCTTTCAGATGCTCGCTCTTAGACACGTGACCATTTCCAAGCCCAGTATCCGATCCATGGATCTTCTGGATGCCAGCAGACAATGCACAATGGATTCCAAAGCAAATATACTACATGGTAGGAAGAATATTGTTTAATCCAGAAACCAGAGATTAAGGGACTAATACTGTTCATTGCAGCAGTTAAAAATACAGTGGCAAGCCTTCTAATTCAGCAAATTCTTCAAATGTACTTTTACAGTAGTGTAATCAAAACCTGTTCTCGAGTGACAAAATGATAATGGGGCGGAAATCCAAAGCTCGATAAAAGGCAGGCTTGTTTTTTAAAATAGGCATGAAAGAGGTGATTTGGGGAAAATCAAAACTGGAGTCATGCTAACAAGTCAGAAAGCTGCAGAGCAACAAGAAGGTAGGGTTAAATACAGAAAGCCATGGGAAAATTCAGAAGCTGATGAGAAATTTTGAACTGGAGGCAATGGCAGATGGTGAGCGTCGAGATGATGGTTAAGTAGAAGGTGGTTTAATGTGAAGGTCTTCATTTTAGAGAAAGGCTAGTCCACAAGACCATGAGACATAGGAGGAGAATAAGTCCATTTGGCCCATCGAGTGTGCTCTGCCATTCAATCATGGCTAATACTTCCCCCCCCCACCCCACTTCCCAGTCCCTGTAACCTTTGATGCTGTTGCCAATCAAATCAAAAACCTATCCATCTCTGCCTTAAATATACCCAATGACCTCACCTCCACAGCTGCCTCAGGTAACAAATTCCACAAATTCACCACCCTCTGGTTAAAGAAATTTCTCCGCATCTCTATTTTTCATGGATGCACCTCTATCCTGAGGCTGTGCCCTCTTGTCCTGGACTCCCTCACCATAGGAAACATCCCTTCCACATCTACTCTGTTTAGGCCTTTCAATATTCAAAAGTTTTCACTGAGATCCTCTATATCCTTCTAAATTCCAGCGATTAAAGGCGCAGAGCCATTAAACGTTCCTCATATGATAACCCTTTCACTCCCAGAATCGTTGATGTGAACCTCCACTGAACCCTCTCCAATGCCAGCACATATTTTCTTAGATTAGGAGCCAAAACTGTTCACAATACTCACGATAAGGCCTTACCAGTAGCTTATAAAGTCTCAGCATCACATTCCTGCTCTTATATTCTAGATTTCTTGAAATGAATGTTAGCATTGCATTTGCCTCCCTCAGCACCGAGTCAGCCTGCAAGTTAACCTTTAGGGTGTTCTGCACAAGGACGCCCAAGTCCCTTTGCATCTCAGATTTGTGGATTTTCTCTCCATTTAGAAAATAGTCTGCACACTTATTTCTCCAACCAAAGTGCATGACCATGCATTTTCATTTGCCACTTTCTTGCCCATTCTCCTAATCTGTCTAAATCCTTCCGCAGCCTTCCTGTTTCCTCAACAAGAATTGTATAAAGTTTTGAAGGGTACATCTCACAATGCTCTGAACACATCATCAGTGATGTAACTTGGGATCATCGTGTGTTTCGGGTTTTTCAACATCAGACACACTCACCCAGGCGACCCAGCCGTGGCTAATCAAACTACAACTTGTGTTCAGGTAACTCGCTCTCTTCATCCAGAGCCATCTTGAGGCTTTCTCTGCTGCCCCGATAGCTCAATGCCTCCTTGTACCAGCAATACCCAATGTGCTGAGGGCCCTGGGAAGAGACTGGCCAGAGAAACCCCAGTAAACCACTTCAGAATTAATTTACAGATTAAAATGTGCAAAAATATATAAATACCACCATAAATTTACAATGTAAACGGTAATTATAAAATGTTTTTAAAAATATTTAATATAGGGTTTGCTGTTTCACTCCTAGAGGAAGATATTTTGAATCCTTTTGTATTTTATTACCACATTAAAATTTCTTTATATGTTGCAGCTTTAGTTTGCTTGTTCTTTTTTCTAATTTTTTTACTTCTTTTGGTGCTAAATTGCTTTCTCAGAAAATTACTGGTCATTGGGTAGAAAAATTATATAGCACTGCAGAGCAATTTTGTGATCAGAAATTACAACTTAGTACATTTCATGATTAACTCTCAACTGAAGGTCTTGTGCAAATGCACAATATTGCTGTCATCTTTGCTTGTTCCCCCCCCCCCCAACACCAATCTCATTTTAGCACAGATGCTCTAATTTTTAGATAGCCGAGGATGTCTTTGAGCATTGTGGGAATGTACTGCAGTCAATTGGGGGAATTGCTTTGATTTTTAAAGCAGTCTTCAGTTGAAATCATCTTGTGAATTTTAATGTTAATATCTGGCCCATTTTTCCTTCTAGGTCTGTCTGTGCTGGAATTCTGCCTAATTATTGCCATGAAGCACTTGAATTCCATTTATGAAGGACAGCCATTTAACTTTGAAATGGTTTACAATGGTGAGTTTGTTTTTAAAGAAAACAAATGGGACTAGTGACCTAGCAGATTGAATAAGTATGAGGCCCTGCATCAGTCGGGGTCGAATACGAATATTGCAGCCCAGCTGTCCACATGATACACAAACCGGTACACAAGCCAGGGCAGTAGGTTATGGAGAGCAAGCTGTCGCTCATGTAGTAGGCAACCCCTTTCCAAAGGAACAGCAGAGACGGATACAGTTTGGCACCAGTGGTGTCGTGGGAGTTGCCAGTCAGCATTGACTGCCTTAGGGTTCCAGCTCTGTATTATTCCTCAGGGTTTACTCCTGAAGCCCTCCCCAAGAGTGGGTATAGGCAAAAGGCAGTAGAGATTTGAGATTAGTTTTCCTTCTCCTAGGTGAGCTGCCAACCATGGCTGACACACCCTTTCTGACTAAAGCGACAGTTTTAAGGCACCAGTGACCTGACTTTGGCCATTCTCCTGTCAGTAAAAAAATAGGCTTAGAAGCTAAACCACATGTGAAGATCAGAAGCTGGACTGTTGTCAGAGGCTATTTGAGATATGCCATTGGGAGCATTTAATATGTAGAGGGAGCTTTATCCTCACTACTACACCCCCGGCTATGAAAATCGTAAGGAACCAATTCAATAACTAGGGTTGCAGATACTGGGTTTAAATTTCTTGTCGCTGGAACTTTACCGAAGTTATTTTGCTTAGAGTTAAGGAGAATGAACAAGATTGAATAGGGTAGTGAAACCAGAGTCTGTCAGAAGTGGACAGAGCACAAAAAAGACCTGCAGTGGAGGTCAGATCAGGAAAAAATGGTAAATAAGAGCTCTTTATCTGAATGCATATAGCCCTCAGAGAAAGTATGTGAATTTGTGGCATGAATGAGTATAAGTGGTGCATTCTAATAGCTGATAGAGATAAGATTGTAAAATAACTAGATTGGGAACTCAATATTACAAAATTTTAATAATGATGGAATTCATAAAATTTTGACAAACCAAACTAGCTGTGATGGTTTGGAGCAGAGATTTGTAATATAAGGGGTTTAATTGAAAATATGGCAGGGACTTCTAGGGGAGAGCAAATGTGATAGAATTTTATTTAATGATTGGAAGAGACTTAGGTTAAAATAAAACAAAACAGATTTTAAATCTGAATTCAAAAAGATTAAGTAGAATGGGAAACTATATTAAAAGGTAAGACAGAAAACATGCAATGGGTTGCTGAATTAACATTGTGTTTTAAAGGCAAAATCCAAGCTGGAAAGTTGGTGTGATTGTAGTTTCCAGAATCAGGTTTTATATCGCCAGTATGTGTCGTGAAATTTGTTTTGCGGCAGCAGTACAATGCAATACATAGTAATAGAAACTAATATATTTCTTAAATTAAAGAAGTAGTGCAAAAAGAGAGGAAAATACTGAGGTATTCATGGGTTCATTGTCCAATCTGAAATCAATTAAGGTAGTTTAAAAATACCTTAGAGCAAGGAAAAATGTGTAGCTGTGATCTGTCTCGTCAACAAAGGGCAACACTTAGTTACTTACGTATCAGGATCCTCCCAAGTTTCATTCTCTTCAACCAAGCTGTTTAAGGGCAGCAGATGCATGGGAACACTGCCATCTGCAGGATCACTTGCAAATCACACCAAGATATTTCTGTATCTAAATCTTAGAAATCCCTATACAACAGCACAAGTGGTGACTCAAGAAGACAGTGGACCATCACCTTCAAGGGCATTTTGGGATTGCTGATAAATGCTGGCCTTGTCAAGAGTGCCCAGATCCTGAAAGGGAATAAATAAATAAGAACAACTTATAGCTGTAGTCCTTTCTTTTCAAACTACAATTCACCTTTGTCGAGTGAATGTGTTGTAAAATACACAATACAGCTTTTCATTAACAAACAGGATTATTACATTTCTGCAGATTTAAGTAGTAGACTGTATTTCACAGAAATATATATTGAAAAGTTAACCAGATTGTATTTACAAAACTTAGGACTCTTGGCAAAAGGTTGATCTGATCAACTTATAGCAGAATATTTTTGTTCTGTTTTGCACATACTAAATTTCAGGCTAATAACTGCAGTGGATAATTTGAAGACTTTAAATTTTAAAAATACAGATGTTGAGTTCTTCAATCCAAGAAGATGACATGAGATTGAAGGGCAATAAGCTCTTCAAAAATGTCTTGAAAAATTAAATTCTTAGACAGTTATCTGCGTGTAAACATTCATTTTGAAAAATGTACTGAAAAATATGTCATTACTTTACACTTGTTCTTGCGTTACAGAATTTCAGAAGTTTGTTCAAAGGAAATCTAACTCTTTGCAATTTTTTGAGAAGCCTGTAATTTTGAAGGTAAGGAAACTTGTATTGTGTGAACTTTGAATTAAATAGGACAGTGGAGTGGGGGGGGGGGGGGGGGGAGCTCCAACATTGGAATGTCTATTAAAGAGGAAATGAGAGAGTTGGAGCGGAAAATGTAAATAAAATTATGCAGCACTGATCAAATCCAAAGTTCCATAGATCCACCTCCTACATTGAGGAAAAACCCTGCCCCTTTAAATCTTTCCTTTCTCACCTTAATCTTCTGTCTTCTAGTCCTAATATTGACTGGCATCTCCTTGGAGCAAGGGGTTTAGATGGGGTGGAGTTTGTTAGGTGTGTTCAGGAAGGTTTCCTGATGCAATATGTAAATAAGCCAACGAGGAGAGGCTGTACTTGATCTGGTATTGGGAAATGAACCTGGTTAGGCATCAGATCTCTTGGTGGGAGAGCATTTTGGAGGTAGTGATCACAATTCTATCTCCTTTACCACAGCACTGGAGAGGGATTGGAGCAGAAAATTTGGGAAAACATTTAATTGGGTTAGGGGGAAAATATGATGTTATTAGGCAAAATTTTGGGAGCAGATATTCTCAGGGAAATGTATGACAGAAATATGGCAAATGTTCTGGAAATAGTTGCATAGTGTTCTGCATTATCATGTTTCATTGAGGCAGGGAAAGGATGGTGGGGTAAAAAACCATGGTATACAAAGGATGTAGAAAATCTAGTTAAGAAGAAAAGAAAAGCTTATGAAAGGTTCAAGAAAACTAGGTACTGTTAGAACTCTAGAAAACTACAAAGTTGCCAGGAAAGAGCTTAAGAATGGAATTAGGAGAGCTAGAAGGGGCCATGAGAAGGCCTTGGTTAGCAGGATTAAGGAAAACCCCAAGGCATTCTACAAGTATGTGAAGAGCAGGAGGATGAACTGTGTGAGAGTAGGACCAATCAGGTACGATAGTGGAAACGTGCAGTTGAAGGAAATAGCAGAGGTACTTAATGAATACTTTGCTTCAGTATTCACCAGGGAAAAGGACCTTAGCAATTGTGGGGATCACTTACAGTGGACTGAAGCACTTGAGTATATAGAAATTAAGAAAGATGATGTGCTGGAGCATTTAAAAGATATTAAGTTAGATAAGTTATTAAGTTAGGGTCTGGATGAGATATACCCCAAACTGTGGGAAGCTAGGGAGGAGATTGCTGAGCCTCCGGTGATGATTTTTGCATCATCAATAGGGATGGAAGAAGTACCAGAGGATTGGAGGGTTGCAAATGTTCCTTTGTTCAAGAAAGGGAGTAGAGATAACCCAGGACATTATGGACCAGTGAGTCTTACTTCAGGAGTGGGCAAGTTGTTGGAGAAGATCCTGAGAGGCAGGATTTATGAGCGTTTGGAGAGACATAATCTGGTTAGGGATAGTCAGCATGGCTTTGTCAAGGGCAGGTTGTGCCTTTCGAGCCTGATTGAATTCTTTGAAGATGTAACAAAACACATTGATGAAGGTAGAACAGTGGATGTAGTGTATACGGATTTCAGTAAGGCTTTTGATAAAGTTCCCCATGCAAGGCTCATTCAGAAAGTCAGAAAGCATGGGATCCAAGGAGACCTTTGCTGTGGCTCCCGGATGCTACTTGGTTCATCCAGCTCCAGCTCCTAAATGCAGTCTTTCAGGAGCTGGAGTTGGCTGCACTTCCCGCAGGTGTAGTCATCAGGGAGACCATCAGGTTCCATGAATTCCCACGTCTTACAGGAGTAGCGTTCTACTGTCATCCTGCCCTAACTGTATTATGGGCAACCAAGACCAAATCAGCAATAACGAAATGAAAAACCTACCTTCTTGCTTGTTTCCCTGGCCTCAGCCTCTGAGTTCCCACTTTGATGATGGCTGCTCCGCTAATCCCTTATCTGTCTTTTATGGTTTAAAAAAATAAGAAAAAAAACCCAAAACATTTGGTGGCAATATATTTCTATATTGATTACATTTCTACTATCAACTGTGCATCGATTTAAATTATTGATACTTGTTGCATAGGGAGCAATCTCTCCATGGAAACAAATCTAGGAATTGAAGCAAATTTTTTACTTGCAGTGGTGCAAAAAAGTTTGTAAACCCTATAGAATTTTCTCTATTTCTCCATAAATATGACCTAAAGTGTGATCAGATCTTCACGCAGGTCCTAAAACTAGATAAAGGAACCAAATTAAATAAATAACACAAAAAAAAACATTATACTTGTTCATTTATTTATTGAGAAAAATTATCTATTAATACATGTATTTGTTGGAAAAAGTATGTGACCCTCTGGGGTAATACCTTTTTATAAAAGCTATTTGAAGTCTGGTGTTCCAATCAATGAGATGGGATTGGAGGTGTGGGTTGTAGAGGTGCCCTGCCCTATATATTAAAAAAAAAGACAGACAAAGTCAGGTTACTGGTAGAGCCTGCTCTTCTCAAGCAAGATGTTTATGTGCCCCATTCCTCAATCAAATCAACTTTCAGAGGACCTTAGAAGAAGAATTGTAGAGATGCATGAAGCTGGAAAAGGCTGAAAGAGCATTTCTAAAGACCTGAGTGTTCATCAGTCCACGGTAAGAGAAATTGTTTACAATTGGGGAAAATCAGTACTGTTCCTACTCTCCCTAGGAGTGGGCGTCCTGCAAAGATCACACCAAGACCACAACGTGCAGTGCTGAGGAGGTGTAAAAGAACCCAAGGGTAACAGCAAAAGACCTCCATAAATCTCTAGAACTTGCTGAAGTCTCGGTTCATGTGTCCACTAGAAGAAAACCACTGAACAAGAATGGTGTTCATGGAAGGAAACCATCCGGATGTTCTACAATTCTTCTGGGACAATGTTCTGTGGACAGATGAGACAAAAGTTTAATTTCTTGGCAAAGATGCACACCATTATGTTTGGAGGAAAAAGAGCACTGCGCAGGACACCATAACGTTATCTCAACCGTGAAGCATAGTGGAAGGAGTGTCATTGTTTTGGGCTATTTCGGGGCTTACAATCATTGAGGGAACAATGAATTTAAAATTGTATCAAAGCATTTTACAGGAGAATGTCAGGATAGCAATCTGTCTCCTGAAGCTTAATAGAAGTTGGATAATGCAACAAGACAGTGATTTGAAAAACAAGTAAATCAACAACAGGATGGTTTGAAAAGAAGAAAATTTGTATTTTGGAATGGCTGACCTTAATCCTATAGAAATGTTGTTGAAGGACCTGAAGAAAACAGTTCATGCAAGGTTGCCCACCAATATCCCAGAGTTGAAGCAGTTTTGTAAGGAGGAATGGCCTAAAATTCCTCCAAGCCAATGTGCAGGACTGCTCAATGGTTTCTGGAAACATTTGGTTGAAGTTATTGCTGTACAAGGGGTTCACACCAGGTTCTGAAAGCAAAGGTTCACATTTTTTCTAACAAATACACGTAATATTGGATAATTTTTCTCAAGTAAGTGAACAAGTATGATTTTTTTTGTGTTATTCATTTAATTGAGTTCTCTTTATCTAGTTTTAGGACTTATGTGAAGATCTGATGACACTTTAGTTCATATTTATGAAGAAATAGAAAAAGTTCTACAGGGTTCACGAACTTTCTAGCACCACTGTATTCAATTTGATTTTAAAGATAAAGTATGTAACATTTCATTCAAATCTAATTCCTGAATGTACAAGGATGCATTTTGAGTATTATTGAGAAGTTTTATGATCACATCAGCAAAAGAATCATCCATTTCTGGCTTTGCCTTGCATAATTTTAAGTGCTTCAATAATGTTGTTCTTGTAACTTCGCTGTCTTAGTGAAATAAGATTGTTTTTCTTCCCTCATTCTGGTAAATCTTAAAGCTTCTGTGAAGCTCAGAACTCTGCATATTGAAGGCACCAGAGTGAACATTATTTATGCATCCAGCCTTCAATGGAGCAGTTTCCACTAAAGTGAGTCACAAAGGCACTACCTATAATGTTAAGGGGCCAGATATTTTGGATAATCCAATAAACTTTTCATTCTTTGATATCATGTGATAAACATTCACTAACCACTGTAATCTAAATGCTTAAAAAATGGAACCCATTTGCTGAAAGTAATGTCTGTTCATTCATCCATTAGTAATTCCAGTATTAGTTGATTAGACACTGCCCTGACTTCTGCAGTTATTAACGGTGTGAGGACTGACAGAGACCTCAGTTATTGCTGTTAGCTGTTCACTAAGTACAAGCAGTATTCTGTATATTACAGTCAATAGCAAATAAACAATGCCTACCTTTGCTTTAAAAAGTTCTTCACAATGTTTTACTGCTTTGAACTTGCATGATAAACAGGGGCCAATGTAATCAGGTTTCAATGATTGCAGGCAGACTGATCAGACACACTGACACGTTCGTCAGAATGGCTGGAATATGATGTGGGATTAGTTGAGAAACAAATACCAAAATTCATTTAAGTGTAACATCAAATGAACTCCCATCAACTAGAACAGTAAAGATGGCAGTAAAAATTCAGTTCCTGCTGATGAAATGGGTTATAACACAGGAGGCCACTCAGCTGTTTTCATACTAGATCTCTATCAGTTCTGTCTCCCAGTTAATTTTTCCAATTCTATCTTGAAGGGCATAATGGAATTTGCCTCGAGTATATCAGCAGGCAGTGCATTCCTGATGCAAACCAGATTTTAAATCAGATTCCACTTTATTTTACAGCTGTGTCTACTCTAGTCCTTAACTGCTCTGCAGCCTTCCATTATCCACCATCTTCAGATCAGTTTGTGTTATACTATGGAATATCACTTCCCCCTTCCTGCCTCTCCCTTCTACCCTTATAACTCTGGACCTGCACTCTATTCTCATTAATCTCTTGAGGACTCTGTCATGCTTTCACATCTTTGCTTTAATGAGGTGACCAGAACTGATCACATTGTAAAGCAATGGTCGAGACAGACTTCCCCCCTTTATTACTTTATGTCCTGTTGTTAAAACCATATCAGCCACTTCTTCAGCCTGCCCTTGCAATTTTCAATAACTTGTGCATCTTAATTGTGACTCTGTCTGCTTCAGCACTCCTTTTCAAAAAGTATTGTCTGTATTGTCTCCACTTAACAATCTCACTTTACATTGCCATGGAAGTTCAGTCCAAATCACTGAACTCACTGATCTGCTATCACCACTGGCACCAATTTCTTGGAGGAATTATCAGTTTTGCCCACTTCAAATGTCAAGCACTTACAACTTATTAAAGAAAAATAATTACTTTGCATGGGAAATCTGGAATTTTCATCGACTGCATGTACTGGACAAATTATTTAACATGCTTTTATGAGAGGATTTCTTTCACTAGAGAAAAAAGCTTACAAATATACAATCTGTTTAAAAATGAGTTATTGTCAACAATGCAGTGCTGAATTTTAGAATTCTTAAACATTTCAGCCATACTGTGACAATCACATTTCTTCAATATATCAATTTCATTTGAAGGTAAATTATAAACTGCCAGCAGCTATTAATACCTCATGATTCATTTTTGCTAGTCTGCAGAGAGTTCAGCTAAAATTCACATCAGTTGACACAGAAGAAATTACCCCTTTACAGCACGGTTCGGTCGATATTGTCTTTCTTCTACTTCATTTTATTTCCCTCTTGTTAGAAGATGACCAAATATTTTTTCTTTTACTTACGATAGGCATTTGAACACCTACATCAACTGGAGTTGATCAAATCAATGGAAGGTGTATCAGTCCGAACCCAGAAAGAATTTCAGCTGGTGAAACTACTACTGGACAGCAGTCAGATAATGGATGCACTGCATAAGTATCCACATTGTCCAACAGACGTCCGTCTCTGGGCATCATCTCCTCTGGAATAAGCCACTTCAAATTGGAATTTGTAAATTAAGGAATTTATGTTTGTTTATACATTTTTACCAGAAAAATTAGAGATTTATGGCAGTATTTGAAATTTATTTGCTAATAAAATACCAGAAGTATATCCTAGTTCCATGAATATGCATTTGCCCTCATTAAGAAATTAGTGTTCATTACCTTTCCTACCCACCTGGCTTCACCTATCACCTAGCTATACTCCTTCCCTCCACCCCCCCAACCTTTTAATTCGGTCATCTTCCTCCTTTCTTTTCAGTCCTGAAGAAGGGTCTTGGCCTGAAAAGTCATCTGTTTGTTTATTTCCATCGACACTGCCTGACCTGCTGAGTTCCTCATGTTTTCCAGTCTGCATTCCTTCTGCCAGACCCATGCCCACTTACTCAGCCTATCTATATCTGTCTGCAGACTCTACGTATCCTCTGCATAACTTTCCTTTCCACTCAATTTAGTGTCATCAGCATTCTGTGCACATTTTGAACAGAAAGGGATTGGTGTATCACCAGCATCCAATACACCTTTACCCACAATCTCCATTGCTGATGTATTGAGATTTAACACATGGAAAACATTTAGCCCGGATGGTGTCCCTGACTGTGTCCTTAGATCCTACACTGATCATCTGGCAGGGGTATTCACAGATATTTTTAACCTTCCCCGCTTCAATCTGAGCTTCCTACCTGCTTTACAAAGACCATCCTCGTACATAAGAAAAGCGAGGTATCCTGCCTTAGTGCCTACCACTCAGTGGTTCTGCCATCTACCATCATGAAATGCTTTGAGAGGCTAGTCACAGCATCCATTAATTCCCAACCTCCCAGTCAACTGCAATTCACCTACGTCGGGTCTCACTGATATACGGGAGGCCACACTGGGAGTACCAGACACAGTATATGACCCCAACAGACTCTCAGGTGAAGTGTTGCCTCACCTGGAAGGACTGTTTGGGGCCCTGAATGGTAGTGATGGAGGAGGTGAAGGAGCAGGTGTAGCACTTCTTCCGCTTGCAAGGATGTGCCAGGAGGGAGGTCAGCAGAGAGGGATGAATGGACAAGGGAGTCACATAGGGAGCGATCCCTGGGGAAAGCAGAAAGTCGGGGGAGGGAAGGATGTGCTTGGTGGTGGGATCCCATTGGAGATGGAGGAAGTAGTGGAGAATTATGTGCTGGACACGGAAGCTGTTTGGGTGATAGGTGAGGACAGGAGGAACTTTATCCCTGGTAGGGCGGTGAGAGGGTGGGATAAGAGCAGACGTGCATGACATGGTAGCGGTGCGGTTGAGGGCAGCATTGATGGTGGAGGAAGGGAAGCCCTTCCCTTGGTGGAGGGAAGGGAAGGGAAGGGAAAAAGGAGGACATCTCTTTTGTTCTAAAATGAACAGCCTCATCCTGAGAGCAAATGCGGCGGAGACAGGGGAATTGAAAGAAGGGAGTGACATTTTTATAAGTAACGGTGGGAGGTGTAGGTAGTTGTGAGAGTTCGTGGATTTATAATAGACATCAGTTGTATAGCTGTCTCCAGAAATAAAGACAGAGAGATTGAGAAAAGGGAGGGAGGTATAGGAATTGGACCTATAAGTTTGAGGGCAGGGTGGAAGTAGGAGGCAAAGTTGATGAAGTCGATGAGCTCTGCATGTGTTTAGGAAGCAGCACCAATGCAGTCACTGGTGTAGTGTAGGGAAAGTGGGGGACAGACACCAGTGTAGGCTTGGAACATGGACTTCAACGTAGCCAACGAAAAGACAGGTATAGCTGGGACCCGTGCAAGTGCCCATGGCTACACCTTTTGTTTGAAGGAAATGGGATGAGCCAAAGGAGAAATTATTTAGAGAGAGGACATGTTCTGCTAGATGTGGTGGTGGAGGGGAACTGGTTGGATCTGGTGTCCAGAAAGCAACAGAGAGCTTTGAGGCTTCCTGGTGGGGGATGGAGGTGTATAGGGATAGCAAAAATGATGATGAGGACCAGGGAACATGAGATCATTGAAAAGATCCAGAGTGTGTGAAGTGTCATGGATGTAGGTAGGAAGGGACTGAACCTAGGGGGATAAAACAGAGTCAAGGTCTGCAGATATGAGTTCAGTGGGGCAGGAACAAGCTGAAGCAATGGGTCTACCTGGACAAGTGATTTTGTGGATTTGGGTAGGAGGTAGAAATGGGAGGTGTGGGAACTTCTAAGAGGTTGGTGGCAGTGGTGGGCAGATCCTTTTCCTCAATGCACTCACCTCAATAATAAGCAAATACTATGAGAGGCTGGTCAAGGACTACATCTGCAATATGCTGCCACCCACACTGCAGCCCCTACAATTTGCCTACTGACACAACCGATCGACAGACAACGCAATAGTCACAGCTCTGCACACCATCCTTACACATCTGGAGAAGAAGGATGCTTATTTGAGAATGCTGTTCTTGGACAGCAGTTCAGCATTCAACACCACAATTCCCTCCAGGCTCAACAAGAAGCTCAGAGACTCAGCCTTCACCCTGCCTGTGTAGCTGGATCTTGGACTTCCTGTCAGATTGTCGGCAGGTGATAAGAGTGGGCTTCCTCAACTCTGACCCTCAACACAGGTGCCCCTCAGGACTGTGTCCTAAGCCCCCTCCTAAACTTTCTGTATAGCTCCAATCTGCTAATTAAATTTGCTGATGACACTACACTAATTGGCCTAATCTCAAATAATAGCCTACAAAGAGGAAGTCATCACCCTGACACAGTGGTGTCAAGAAAACAACCTCTCCCTTAACTCGCAAAAACAAAGGAGCTGGTTGTAGACTACAGGAGGAATGGAGACAGGCTCACCCCTGTAAACATCAATGGATCTTTGGTTGAGAGGGTGAACAGCATAAGCATCACCGAGAAGCTCACGTGGTCTGTACCCTCCAGCTGTATGGTGAAAAAGGCACAACAGCGCCTCTTTCACCTCGGTTGAAGTTTGGTATGGCCCCCCAAATTCTAAGTATTTTTTATAGGAGCATGATTGAGAACATCTGGACTGGCTGCATCACTACCTGCTATGGGAACTGTACCTGCCTTAATCACAGGGCTCTGCAGAGAGGTGTGGACAGCCCAGTGCATCTGTAAATGTGAACTTCCCCCTATTCAGGATATTTACAAAGGTGTGTAAAAAGGGCCCCGAAGGATCACTGGGGACCTGAGTCACCCCAACCACAAAGTGTTCCAGCTGCTACCATCCAGGAAACGGTACCGCAGCATAAAAGCCAAGACCAACAGGCTCCAGGGACAGCTTCTTCCACCAGGCCATCAGACTAATTAGTTCATACTGATGGTACTGTATTTCTATGTTATATTAACTATCCTGTTGTACATAATATTTATTATAAATTACTATAATTGTACATTTTACATTTGAACAGAGACATAACACGAAGATTTTTACTCCTCATGTATATGAAGGATGTAAGTAATAAAGTCGATTCAATTCAAATCAATGTCAGTAGAACAAAAGAGCTGGTCATTGACTTCAGCAAGGATGGGTTGGGGTCAGTTCATATGCTCCTGTCTACATAAATGATGCTGAGGTTGAGCAGGTTGAGAGCTTCAAATTCCTAGCAGTGAACATCACCAACAGCCTGTCCTGGTCCAAGCATGTAGATACCTCAACCAGGAAAGCTCACCACTGCCTCTACTTCCTCAGGAGGCTAAAGCAAATTAGCATATCCCTGTTGACCATTCCCAATTTTTATTGATGCATCACAGCTTGGTATGGTGACTGCTCTGCCCATGACAGCAAGAAACTGCAGAGAATTATAGACGCAGCTCACCATGTCATAGAAACCAACCTCCCCTCTGTGGATGCATGTCTACACTTCCTACTGTGTCAGTAAAGCATCCAGAATAAGCAAAACTGCACCCACGTTTTTGGTGAGGGTGAGACTTGATTGCAGGATTAGCAGCACAGTGTTCCAGGCTTTCACCGTTTTTTATGTGATTCAGTGGGAGGGATTAACAGGGGAGGCGTGGTATTACTTGTCAGGAAAAAATGTCACAGAAGTGCACAGTCAGGGCAGACTTGAGGGAACGTCTGTGAGGCTTTATGGGTAGAATTGAGGAATAAGGAAGGTATGACCACATTAATAGGATTGTATTATAGACCACCCAACAGTCCTTGGGATTTTGTGGAGCAAATTTGTAGAGAAC
Organism: Hemitrygon akajei; assembly: GCF_048418815.1. Lineage (NCBI taxonomy): Eukaryota > Metazoa > Chordata > Chondrichthyes > Myliobatiformes > Dasyatidae > Hemitrygon > Hemitrygon akajei. The sequence goes on along the minus strand of NC_133125.1, from coordinate 100,202,542 downwards.
TTGCAGATTGTTACAAGAAACTTAAGATCGTGATAGTAGGTGATTTTAACTTTCCACATATTGATTGGGAATCCCATATTGTAAAAGAGCTGTATGGAGAAAGGTTTGTCAAATGAGTTCAGGAAAGTTTCCTTCATCAGTATATAGAATCACCAATTAGAGTGAGTGTGATACTTGATCTCCTATTAGGAAATGAGACAGGGCAGGTCACAGAGGTTTGTGCAGGGGAACACTGCATTTGGAGATCATAATGCCTTTAGTTTCAAGGAAGTGTTGGCGCATGGCCTAGTGGATAAGGCATCGGACTAGTAACCTGAAGGTCACTGGTTCCAGCCTCAGCTGAGGCAGCGTCTTTGTGTCCTTGAGCAAGGCACTTAACAACACATTGCTCTGTGACGACACCGGTGCCAAGCTGCTTGGGTCCTAATGCCCTTCCCTTGGACAACATCGGTGGCGAGGAGAGGGGAAGGCCTGCAGCTTGGGCAACTGCTGGCCTCCCATACAACCCTGCTCTGTGCCCTGGAAACCTTGCAAGGCTCACGAGGCTAACTGATGCCTATAGTTTCAAGGTAAGTACATAAAAGGGTAGGACTGATCCTCGGGTTGAGATTTTAAATTAGAGAAAGACAACTTTGATAGTATCAGAAAGGATCTGGTAAATGTGGATTGGGGTAGCTTGTTTTCTGGCAAAGTGGGAGATCTTCAAAAGCGAAATTTTGAGAGTGCAGTTTGTATGTTCCTGTTAGAATAGAAGACAAGGTAACAGGTTTATGTAACCTTGGTTTTCAAGAGATATTGAGGCCCTGTTAATAAAAAGGAGGATGCGCAGAGCAGGTATAGGCTGGCAGGAATGAACTAGGTACTTGAGGAGTATAAGAAATGCAAGAGAAAAGGAATCAGAGGGGCTAAATGAAGACATGAAGAAGGAGAGTCCTAAGGGCCTCTATAGATGTATTAGGAGCAAAAGGATAGCAAGGGACAAAATTTGTCCTCTGGAAGATCAGAGTAGTAATCTATGCATGGAGCCGAAGGAGATGGGGAAGATATTAAAAGGATTTTTTGCATTTGTATTTCCTTAGGAGATGGACACAGAGTCTATAGACGTGAAGCAATGTAGCAACAAGGTCATGAGCCCTATACAGATTACAAAAAGTGCAGAAATTGCAGAGGCCCTGGCAGTGATATTTAAAATATCCTTAGCCTTGGGTGAGGTGCTGGAGGATGGGACAAAATCTAATTTTGTTTAAGAATAAGCCAAGAAATTATAGACCAGTGAGCCTGACAGCCATGGGAAAGTTATTAGAAGGTATTCTAAGGGACCAGTTATAGGAGTTTTTGGAAAGATAGGGACTGATTAGGGATTGTCAACATGGCTTTGTGTGTGGTAAGTTGCGTCTAACCAATCTTATCAAGTTTTTCAAGGAAGTTATCAGGAAAGCTGATGAAGGCGAGACAGTGGGCGTTGTCTATGTGGACTTCTCTGTTGCCTTTAGCAAGGCCTTTGACAAGGACCCTCATAGGAGGTTGGTCAAGAAGGTTCAGTCGTTTGGCATTCAAGATGAGGTACCAAATTGGATTAGACATTGGCTTTACAGAAGAAGCCAGAGGATTGTTGTTAAGGGTTGCCTCTCTGACTGGAGGTCTGTGACTAGAGATGTGCCGCAGGGATTGGAACTGGGTCCATTGTTGTTTGTCATCTTCATCAATAATGTGGTCAACTGGATCAGGAAATTTGCTGATTACACCTAGATTGGGGGTGTAGTAGACTATCAAAAATTGCAGTGGGATTTTGGCCAGCTGGAAAAATGAGCTGACGAATGGCAAATGGAATTTAATTCAAACATGTTTGAGGTGTTGTTCTTTGGGAGGACCAACGAGGGCAGGTCTTACATGTGGTGTTCTGTAGGGATCTGTTCTGGAACCCCTCCTCTTTATGATTTTTATAAATGACCTGTTGAAGAAGTAGAAGGGTGATTTAGTAAGTTTGCTGATGACACAGAGGTTGGGGGTGTTGTGGATAGTGTGGAGGGTTGTTAGAGGTTACAGCAGGACATTGATGGGATGCAGAACTGGGCTGAGAAGTGGCTGATAGAGTTCAACCCAGGTAAGTGTGAAGTGCAAACACGAGGAAATCTGCAGATGCTGGAAATTCAAACAACAACACACACAAAATGCTGGTGGAACACAGCAGGCCAGGCAGCATCTATAAGGAGAAGCACTGTCGACGTTTCGGGCCGAGACCCTTCGTCAAGTGTGAAGTGGTTCATTTTGGTAGATCAAATTTGAAGACAGAATATAGTAAGATTCTTGGCAGTGTGGAGGATCAGAGAGATCTTGGGATCCATGTCCATAGGACACTCAAAGCTGCTGTGCAGGTTGACAGTGTTGTTAAGAAGGTGTAGGGTGTGTTGGCATTCATCATCCATGGGATTGAGTTAAAGAGCCGTGAGATAATGTTACAGCTATATAAGACCTTAGTCAGACCCCACTTGGAGTACTGTGTTCATTTCTGGTCACCTCACTACAGAAAAGATGTGGATACTATAGAGAGGGTGCAGAGGAGATTTACAAGGATGTTGCCTGGATTGGAGGGCATACCTTATGAGAACAGGTAGAGTGTATTTGGCTTTTTCTCCTTGGAGATGTGACCTGATAGAGGCGTATAAGATGATGAGAGGCATTGATCTTGTGAATAGCCAGAGGCATTTTTTTTCCCAGGCCTGAAATGGCTAACACAAGGGGGCATAGTTCTAAAGTGCTTGGAAATAAATACAGAGGAGATGTCAGGGGTACATTTTTCACCTGGAGAGTGCTGGGTGCATGGAATGCATTGCCAGCGATAGTGGTAGAGCCGAATGCAATAGGGTCTTTTAAGAAACTCTTAGATAGGTACATAGAGCTTAGAAAAATAGAGGGCTAAGCAGTGGGGTAATTCTAAGCCGTTTCTAGAGTAGGTTACATGGTTGGCACAATATTGTGGGCCGAAGGGCCTGTCATGTGCTGTAGTTTCTATGTACGTGGTGAGCAGTACATAGAACACTGAGGAGTGCGGTAGAACAGGGAGATCTGCAAACACAGATCCGTAATTCCTTGAAAGTGGCTTCACGTGCAGACAGGGTGGTAGAGAATGCTTTTGGCACTCTAACCTTCATAAATCAAAGTATTGAGTACAGGAGATGGGCTGTTATGTCAAAATTGTATAAGACATTGGTGAGGCCTAATTGGAGTAATGTGTGTCACTTACCGACAGGGAAACGTAAATACGTTTGAAAAAGTGCTGAGAAAATTTACAAGAGGTTGCCAGAACTTGAGGACATGAGCTATAAGGAATAGGTTAGGACGTTATTCCCTGGAATGTAGAAGACTGAGGGGAGAGTTGATAGAGGCACACAAAATTATGAAAGGTGTAGATAGGGTAAATGTTAGCAAGCTTTTTCCACTGAGGTTGGACAAGACTACAACTAGAGGTCATGGGTTAAGGGTGAAAGGTGAAATGTCTAAGGGGACCACGAGAGGAAACTTCTTCACTCAGAGGGTGCTGAGAATGTGGAACGAGCTGCCAAAGCAAGTGGTGGATGCAGGTTCAATTTCAACATTTAAGAGAAGTTTGGATAGGTACATGGACGAGAGGGGTATGGAGGGATATGTCCAGGTGGAGGTCGATTGAACTAGGTAGGCCAGACTAGATGGGCCAAACTGCCTATTTCTGTGCTGTAATGTTCTATGACTCTTGGTTTCCTCGAATGCTCTTTCATGTCTTTCTGACTATTCCCACTTTGCTCCTGTCTGTAACAGTGTGTTCAATGGATGCAGCGCCTCCCATCAAACACACACACAATGCTGGAGGAACTCAGCAGGCCAGGCAGAATCTACAGAAAAAAGTACAGTTGACATTTCAGGCTGAAACCCTTCGGCAGGACTGGTGAAAAAATGCTGAGGAGTAGATTTTAAAGGTGGGGGGAGGGGAGAGAGAACCACCAGGTGATAGGTGAAAACTGGAGGGGGAGGGATGAAGTAAAGAGCTGGGAAGTTGATTGGTGAGATGAGGTGAGAGAGGAAAAAGGGGGATGGGAAATGGAGGGGGAGAGGCAAAATGGTTGGAGGCTACCCAAACGGAATATTAGGTGTTGTTTCTGCAACGTAAGTCTGGCCTTATCCCGACAGCGGAGGAGGCCATGGATGGATATATCGGAATGGGAATGGGAAGTGGAATCAAAATGGGTGGCCACTGGGAGATTCCGCTTTTTCTGGTGAACGGAGCATAGACACTCAGTGAAGTGGTCTCCCAATATATGTCGGGTCTCATCGATGTACAGGAGGCCACACCAGGAGCACCAAACACAGTAAATGACCCCAACAGACTCACAGGTGAAGTGTCGCCTCACCTGGAAGGACTGTTTAGGGCCCTGGATGGTAGTGAGAGAGGAGGTGTAGGGGAAGGTGTAGCACTTGTTCAGCCTGCAAGGATAAGTGCCAGGAGGGAGATCAGTGGAGAGGGACGAATGGACAAGGGAGTGGCGTAGGGAGGGATCCCTGTGGAAAGCAGAAAGAGGGGGTGAGGGAAAGATACGCTTGGTGGTAGGATCCCGTTAGAGGTGGTGGAAGTTGGTTTTAACTTGTGTATTTACGTTGCAGGGAGAGAGAAAGAGAGTAATGTGCATGTGTAGACAACAGATTAATGTGCATAGGTAAATTTTCAGTTTATGCGTTGTGCTAAAGTGAGTCATTGCTCTAAATGAAATAGATCCATACTACACCTGGCTCTTGTGTTTTGCTCCTGATAGTTCCTGAAATTACACAATTCAACAGTTTTATACAGCTACAACATCACTTTGCAGCTCTTGAACTCAATTTCCCGACTAATGACAGTCAACAGGCCGTGCACTTTCATAACCACCCTATCAATTTGTGCCCTTAAAAGGCAAACATGAGGAAATCTGCAGATGCTGGAAATTCATGCAACACACACAAAATGCTGGTGGAACGCAGAAGGTCAGGCAGCATCTATAGGTTGAAGCGCTGTCGACGTTTCGGGCCGAGACCCTTCGTCAGGATTCAATTTGTGCAACAGCTTTGAGGGATTATGGACATGAATGCCAAAATCCCTGTATTCCTTCACCCTGCCATTAATATACTCTGCCTTCAAATTTGACTTTCCAAGATGAATCACTTCACACTTTGTCAAGTTGAACTCCATTTGCCACTTCTCAGCCCAGCTCTGCATCCAGTCAATGTCCCATTGTAATCTGTGATACTGTTCACACCACCTACAACTCCACCAACTTTCATGTCATCTGCAAACTTACTAACCCACTCTTCCACTTATTTATCCAAGTCACTGAGTTTTTCAAGTTGATGAAGATGATCGAAGAAGGTAGGGATGTGGATGTTGTCTATATAGATTCTAGTAAGGCATTTGACAAGGCCTCTCATGGGAGGCTCATCCAAAAGATTAAGATACATGGGATCCACAATGAAATACCTTTTGAATTCAGAATTACCCTGCACATAGAAGACAGAAGTGCAGAACACTACTAGTCATGGTCTTCCAGCCAGAATAAATCCCATCCTTCACTAGTAGGGTTCTGTACCACTAGCAGGGTTCTGTACCACTAGCAGGGATCTGTACTGGGATCTCTGGTCTTTGTGATGTATATAAACGATCTGGATGAAAATATAGGTAGGGGAGAAAGTTTGCAGATGATATGAAGATTGATGTTATTGTGGATAGCATAGAAGAACAGTAAAAAATACAGCAGGACACAGATCAGTTCCTTAAACCAGCCAAATACATAGTGTAACTTTATAGGAGATCAAGTGTAAAGGGACAGTACACTATACCTTAACAGTGTTGATGTGCGTGCAGAAGGAACAAGCCCATAGCTTCCTGAAAGTGGCTACACAGTTTGATAGGATAGTAAGAGTGGCAAATGGATTGCGTTCATTTTTCTTTAAGAAACTCAGTTCAAGAGTCAGGAAATTATGTAGCAGGTCCATAAAACTCTAGTTAAACTGCATCTAGAGTATTGGAGGATTTGGAGAGGATGCATGAGGTTTACTAGGATGCTGCCTGGATGAAAAGGCATGTGCCTTACTTTAAATGGTAAGGTTGGCCAGTGTTGGGTTGTGACCTCTGGAATGCGGAGGCTGAGTGGAGATCTGTTGAAGATTTGTAAGATTATCAGATGCATAGACAGACAACAAACATGTTTTTCCCAAAGTGGAAATAACTAATATAGAGAGCATGCATTTAAGGTGAGAGGGGGTAACTTCAAAGGAGAAGTACAAGTCAATTTATTTTACACAAAGAGTGGTGGGTGTCCAGAAAGTGCTACCTGGGGTTGTCATGGAGGCAAATGGGATAGAGGTATTCCAGAGGCTTTAGATAGGTACATGGAAATAGAAGGACATGGACACTGTGTAGGTAGAAGGGATTAGTATAGTTGGGCCTTTGATTTCTAATTTAGTTAGTTAGTTCAGCATTACACTGTTGGCCAAAGGACCTGTTCTCATGCTAGATTGTTCTATCCGTTATGCTCTGTATGTTGTCTGCCTTCTTTACCAACTCAACTTGCAAGTTAACCTTAAGGGAATCCTGAACTTGGACTCCAAAGTCCCTTTGCACTTGCAATTTCAGACCTCATTTGTGAGGCCTCTTCCAAATCTCAGTACTAGATTTATTTTGGGTACTGGACAATATTTATCCTTCAACAGTTAAACAGATTGCTTGGCATTATTACATTGGTGATGGAGTCTTTCAATTCATGAAATGGTTATGATTGCCAAATGAAGAAGCCAGAATAAGAAGGGGTTGGGTGAAGTGGTATACACTAGAAGGTAATAGGTGAAACCAGGTGATGGGGGAAGGGGGTGATGAAGTAAGAAGCTGGAAGGTGATAAGAGGACAAGGCTGCAGGAGGAATCTGATAGAAGAGAGTGGACCATGGGAGAAGGAAGGAAGGTCACTGGAGGAAGGTGATGGGCAGGTGAGGAGAAGAGAAAGGGTAAGAGAGGAGCCCGAATGGGGAATAGAAAAGGAGAGAAAGGGGATGGGAGGAAAAAGAACCAGAAGTTGGAGAAATCGATGTTCATGCCATCAGGTTAGAGGCTATCCAGATGGAATATGAAGTAAATTCACAAACAGGGTCTCGACCCGAATTGTGAACTGTGTACTCTGTCATAGACGCTGCCTGGCCTGCTGAGTTCCTCCAGAATTTTGCATGTACTGCTTTGGAATATGAGTTGATGCTCCTCAAACCTGAGAGTGGCCTCATTGTGGTGCAAGAGGAGGTCATGGACCAACATGTCAGAATGGAAAGGAGAATAAAAATGGTTGAACACCAGGAAATCCTCCTGTAATTAAAATGATTGGCCACCGGGAAATCCCTCGTTACCTAACTTGTTCTGACTTTGTTTTTATTGCCGATTTCAAGGATGTCTCTCTTCTCCCCTTAAATTTAGTTAATATTTCTCTAGAAAATGGAACAGCCGCATTTGTTCAAGATGAGGAGTTGCTCAATATCAAAAATAAACCCATTCTTCTCGCGGATCTCTTGATCCAAATGCCAAACTGCTTCTGTTAATTGGACAAGTTCAACAAGCTTTATCCAACTATCAGATTATTTCAGTGGCACATTCCATCACTGAAGCTGCAAGGAAGGCCACTGAAGCCAGTGGAGCAAACAGCAAGCAGACATACTTTATTGATCCCAAGGGAACATGCCAGGACCTTGCTGCTGCCTACGTTAACAGAGATTCTAACATCATTGCATGGAAGAAGCAAGTTTTCAGTGATACTTAGGATCTCAGTTTCATACACAGGACTACATTTTCTTAAATGTGTGCATTCCGTAGAAAATTTAAAAAATTACAAAATTTACTCACATTTTTCCAAGGTGAAGCAAATGAAAGTCAAGTGGTAGGGGAAATTAGAAGTAACAAATAACATTATCACTTGAGAACCTAGTTTGTAATCACACAGAATACCCACCTTCTCTAGTGTGCATGGGAATCAAGTAATTGGATGATACAAGTCATTTATGTTCCTGAGAGTCAGTATCTCAGAGGATCTATCCCAGGCCCAATACATCGATGCAGTTACAAAGAAGGCATGGCAGCAGCTATATTTCATTAGGAATTTGAGGAGATTTAGTATGCACATTTCTACAAACGTACTGTGGAGAGCACTTTAACTGGCTGCATCAACATCCGGTATTGCTGGGTGAGGGGTGCGGTGTGTTTTGGCGCTACGCATGATTGAAATAAGCTCCAGAACTTTGTAAACTCATTCAGATCCATCATGGACAGCATCCAGGACATCTTCAGAAAGGTGGCATCCATCATTAAGGGGCCTCATCATCCAGGACATACCCACTTCTCATTGCTACCATCAGGGAGCAAGCTTCTTTCCCTTTGCCATCAGACTTCTGAATGGACACTGAAGGTATGGATACTACCTCACTACTTTTTCTTCTTTTTGCAGTACAGTTACTTAATTTAACCTCTATATATACACACACACTTCTTATTGTAACTTAGTTTTTATTATGTATTGCAATGTACTGCTGCTACATAAAAGCAAATTTCTCAACGTATGTGCGATTTAATCCTGATCCTGAATACAGCGAACTGTATCATACGACAGAGAGGTGGGAGGGGATGGGGAAATTTAAGAAAGGATCCCCACCATTGATACACTACTGTCAGGAAGGAGGTACAGAAGCATCAGGACTAGGACTGCCAGACAGGGTAACAGCTTCTTCCCCTAGGCTGTGAGACTAATGAATATCCTGCCACCACTGAGGTCCTGTCATTAGCTTTCTGTATTGTTTACCTGTGCTGCTCACCACATGCGTATTTGAATTATATTTGTTAACTAATTTGTGGTAATATTTTGCTTTACGTGCTCTGTGTGCTCAGTGTTTTGTGCTTTGGAGGAATGTTTGGTTGTATACGTGGGGCAGCACAGTACTGTAGTGAGAAGCACAACGCTTTACAGTACAGGTGAGCTGGGTTCGATTCCTGCTGCTGCCTGAAAGGCGTTTGCACACACGTGCCATGACCACGTGGGCTTCCTCCCTCAGTCTAAAGACCCACCGATTGGTCATTATAAATTGTTCCATGATTAGGCTAGCATTAAATCCGGGGATTGCTGGGTGGTGTGGCTTGAAGGACCCTGCATCTCAATAAACAAACAAATAAAAAAATAAATATGTACAGTCAGATGACAATAAACTTGAACTTGAGAAATTCTGCCCAAGAGTATTTCCATTGCACTGGCACAGTTATATGTATAATTTATTACCATAATCAATGCAATATGCAATTCCAATTAAAGATTTATAATAATCCTAGTAACTTGCAGCCAGGCAATGTACAAGTAACAATGGGACTTGCATAGTGCTGAATCAATTAATCAAGCACGTTTTATCATAGACGTCAAAGCCGGAGCAGAGGGGGTGATGATAATGGTGTCAGTGACAAACGGGCGGAATGATACAAGTGCTGGCATTATTTTGGATAAAAGTGAATAAATCAGAATCAGGTTTAAGATCACCAGCATGTGTCATGAAATTTGCTGTTTTGTGGCAGTACTATGCAATGCATAATAATAAAAAACTATATATTACAACATGCATATTTATATAATGAATTAGTGTACCTGAGTGTGGTGCAAATAGGTGACAACAAAATTTGAAAATTTAATTATTTTATTGAAATTATCAAAAATAAAAACCAACTGAGAGAGAGGAGAGGGCACTGGATTCAACAGTTTGAATTCAGTGGTCACACTGGAAGACTATAACATACCTTGTCAGCAGTGAAGATCCTGTTCACTAATTATTATTTTACTTGCACATTAATAGATACTAAAATTTGAGGCATCATTCAAGTGAGTATTTTTTAAATAACTGAAAATATTTTGCTGAATATTAATAAAAACTGGGAGGAAAAGAAATCCTCTAAATTGACACACAAAATGCTGGTAGAACACAGCAGGCCAGGCAGCATCGATAGGGAGAAGCGCTATCGACATTTCGGGCTGAGACAATTGAAAAGGTTTCTGTGAACTGTGGGTCTTGAAAGATTCGGGCAGCACAGATTTAGTTCAGTTCTGAGACAGGCAGTCCACTTTGAGGTTCCTTGTCATGTCTTGGTGAAACACGTTATGGCTTGTTCAAGCATCATCAGAGGCCAAATAGAGTGGTCCTAGACCCAGTGGGATGGAGTAACATGACAGGCAATGGAAAATTCAGGATTATTTCTGCAGACTGAATCATGACTCTCTGAAAAGTGGTCACTCTAGCTGTATTTGGCCTTTCCAATGTAGATGACATGATATTATGAGAACAGAATCAACTCATCAGCACATTTATTAAGTGCATTTTCTATTGAAATATGCACAAACTGATCCAAAACCTCTACAGAAAACTCCACAAAGTTTTCTGAATAATTCTGCCTGGACCAGGCAAGCTAAAAGTACTTTTTAAACACACACAAAATGCTGGAGGAAATCAGCAGGTCAGGCAGCATCTATGGAAATGAATAAACAGTCAATGTTTCAGGCTGAGATACCTCATCAGGACTGGAAAGAACGTGATTTGCTGAATTCCTCCAGCATTTTGTATGTGTTACTCTCGATTTTCAGCATCTGGAGAACCTCGTGTTTATAATAGTCTTTTGCATTAAAGACTATTTCCAGCACACTGTCTCTATCCATCAGTCATAAACATTCTGGTACTTTGTCAGGACAAGCTAATGTTCTTTGGGAAATTGAAGTATAGTTTAAGCATAAACTTCACTTTGTGGGAGGTTCAGCATTTGCAAGTTACCTGCACTAACTCAACAGTCTGAATTAATGGCTGCTTCACCAAGAAATGACAAGGAACCTCAAAGTGGACTGCCTGTGTCAGAACTGAACTAAATCTGTACTGCCTGAATCTTTCAAGATCCACTGTTTGCAGAAACCTTTTCAATTTAGGGGATTTCTTTTCCTCCCAGTTTTTATTAATATTCAGCAAAATAAATTATTTTCAGTTATAAAAAACTTGGATCACTTGAGTGATGCCTCAAATTTTAGTATCTATTAATGCACAGGTAAATTAAAATAATAATTAGACACTACTTCTGCCTTTATTTTATTTTTCAATGAATTCTTTTTCTTTCACATATTAATCCAATTTCCATCTGTACTTTAATGGTTCTGTTATTTTTGAATTACCATCATGCAAATAGCCAGTAGTACTGCAAAATAGGGGTTGGTCAGTAAGCAACTGAGCCTTTCAAAAGTCATGCACAACATTCAGAAAGCAAATTTAACCGATAATGTAATATTTGCCATGTTGACACTTATTGTTGGCACAGAACCTTGCTTTTCACTGGTAAAGTGAATTTCCAAATAGGCCTTCGGAGTGCCATTTTGATCAGTTAAAACCAGACTATTAAAGTGCCAAAAATAAGCTGCTAAAAAAGAATATTTATCTCAACTAGCATGTGACCGTGTGTACTAATAATGTTTCTTCCCATTTCATCTACAGATTTCCATTTTTCAAAAAGACAATTCTATCCTTTCTTACGTGAATACATTCATTTTAAATTCATTTAAGACATCTTCCCCAATTTCTTCCTGCAATTGAATATACATGTCAGTTATGTTGATTCAAAGTACATTTATTATCAAAGTATATATGCAGCATACAATCCTAAGCTTCACCTTTCCACAGCCAGCCTTGGAACAGACACACACTATGGAACCTATTCAAAGAAAAACATTTAATTCTCAATGCATATAAAATAAAAATTACAGAAGTGGCAAAATAAAAACCAGTGAAAAACACAAAACTCCGACTCCCGAAGTCACTGAAGGAGGCATGTTCAGTTCAATCTAGTGCTGTCGTTTGTATACAAGTGTCATATTTCCCTTTTTATTTTAGTGTACGTATTGTATTTGTGTGCCAAAGTTTTAGACTCTCCCACACACTAACGTTCTCTCCATGCATGCCACAAGTCATCTGTAATTTTACAATTCTCTATTGCCAAAGCTTATCAGTTTAAGTCTTTCTTAGTTGTAATATATCAGTGTCTGTAGATAGATAGATAGATAGATAGATAGATAGATAGATACTTTATTCATCCCCATGGGGAAATTCAAGTTTTTTTCCCAATGTCCCATACACTTGTTGTAGCAAAACTAATTACATACAATACTTAACTCAGTAAAAAATATGATATGCATCTAAATCACTATCTCAAAAAGCATTAATAATAGCTTTTAAAAAGTTCTTAAGTCCTGGCGGTTGAATTGTAAAGCCTAATGGCATTGGGGAGTATTGACCTCTTCATCCTGTCTGAGGAGCATTGCATCGATAGTAACCTGTCGCTGAAACTGCTTCTCTGTCTCTGGATGGTGCTATGTAGAGGATGTTCAGAGTTTTCCATAATTGACCGTAGCCTACTCAATGCCCTTCGCTCAGCTACCGATGTTAAACTCTCCAGTACTTTGCTCACGACAGAGCCCGCCTTCCTTACCAGCTTATTAAGACGTGAGGCGTCCCTCTTCTTAATGCTTCCTCCCCAACACGCCACCACAAAGAAGAGGGCGCTCTCCACAACTGACCTATAGAACATCTTCAGCATCTCACTACAGACATTGAATGACGCCAACCTTCTAAGGAAGTACAGTCGACTCTGTGCCTTCCTGCACAAGGCATCTGTGTTGGCAGTCCAGTCTAGCTTCTCGTCTAACTGTACTCCCAGATACTTGTAGGTCTTAACCTGCTCCACACATTCTCCATTAATGATCACTGGCTCCATATGAGGCCTAGATCTCCTAAAGTCCACCACCATCTCCTTGGTCTTGGTGATATTGAGACGCAGGTAGTTTGAGTTGCACCATATCACAAAGTCCTGTATCAGTTTCCTATACTCCTCCTCCTGTCCATTCCTGACACACCCCACTATGGCCGTGTCATCAGCGAACTTCTGCACATGGCAGGACTCCGAGTTATATTGGAAGTCTGATGTGTACAGGGTGAACAGGACCAGAGAGAGCACGGTTCCCTGCGGCGCTCCTGTGCTGCTGACCACCGTGTCAGACCTACAGTCTCCCAACCGCACATACTGAGGTCTATCTGTCAAGTAGTCCACTATCCAATCCACCATGTGAGAGTCTACTCCCATCTCCGTTAGTTTGTGCCTTAAGATCTTGGGCTGGATGGTGTTAAAGGCACTAGAGAAGTCAAGGAATGTAATCCTCACAGCACAACTGACCCCATCTAGGTGAGAGAGTGATTTGTGCAGCAAATACGTGATAGCATCCTCCACTCCCACCTTCTCCTTATACGCAAACTGAAGAGGATCCTGGGCGTGCCTGGTTTGTGGCCTCAGATTCTGTATTATCAGCCGCTCCATGGTCTTCATCACGTGCGACGTCAAGGCAACAGGTCTGAAGTCATCCAACTCCTTTGGTTGTGGTTTCTTCGGTACCGGGACAATACAGGATGTTTTCCACTGTCTGGGTACTCTTCTCTGCTCCAGGCTCATGTTGAAGATGCGCTGTAGTGGTTCTCCCAGCTCAGTCGCACAGGCCCTCAGTAATCGTGGGGAAACTCCATCCGGTCCAGCCGCCTTGCTGGTACAGATCTTCCTCAGTTGACCTTCCACCTGTGCAGCCGTAATCCTGGGCGTGGGCAAGGTCTCCTGTGAGTGGCTATTTTCCTGTAAGGGAAGTAAGCCTGGTGTGGATTTCTGCGGTGAGGATGAGATTGAGCTGTCGAACCTGTTGAAGAAGTTGTTCAGCTGGTTCGCTTTCTCCACATCTCCACTTATGTTTGCCCCCCGCTTTGCACCGCATCCGGTGATGATCTTCATCCCATCCCACACCTCCTTCATGCTTTTTTTCTGCAGATTTTGTTCTAGCTTCCTCCTATACTTTATATAGAACCCCTTTTTTTTAAAAAAAGGTTGAAGACTCAGTCAGTTCCATCATAAGCAATAGCTTCCCGACTGTCCAGGACCTGTTTAAAAGGCAATGCCTCAAAAAGGCAGCATTAATCATTATGGACCGCCGTCATCCAGGATGTCCTCTTTTCTTATTACTCCCATTGGAGAGGAGGTACAGGAGCCTAAAGACGCACACTCAGTGTGTTAGGAACAGCTACCTCCTTGGCCATCAAATTCCTGAAGCAACAACAAACCAGTCCATGAACACTACCACTCTATATGGGCTTTTTGCACTACTTATTTAATTTTTAGATGTATGTTTCTTATGGTTGTTATGTATTACACCGTAAAGTTGCTGTATAACAACAAATTTCATGATATATGTCAATAGTAAATGCATTTACTTGATGTTAAACCATCAGACCAAAGCTATAGGAGAATTAGGCCATTTGGCCCCTCGAGTCTGCTCCGTCATTTCATCATGGCTGACCCATTTTCCTCTCAGCTCCAAACTCCTGTACAACAAATTTTTGATAGGCATTATAGGGCTAAAATACAGTTCCAGATTTTTATTTTATAATTGTTAGATATTTTTGTTTAGAATCTTTTGAGAACAAGTCCAAGTGTTTTGGAGTTTAACTGCTGATTTTTTCCCCTTAACAAGTGTTTTTTTGAGACGTGAATAATCACAGGTATTTCTAGCCCATCCCAATTGCCTCTCAACTGCCAGTCAGTGGGGTGAAGGGATTTACAAACATTGCTAGGTGAGAAGTTCCAAGGTTTTGATGTAGTGACAGTGAAGGAATGATAACATATTTCCAAGCCATGACAATGTGCAAGTTGACATACAAGCTGAGCTTTCCAGCTTTGGGTGCTCTATAAATCTGCTACCATTGTCCTCAGCAGCAGTCCCATGCTTGGATGATGCTGTCAAAAATACCCAACTATTTTCTACAATGCACTTTGAGGATAATAGTGATATAAGGGGTGAATTTTAAGATGGTGAACAAGGCAAGAACATAATGTGCAGCTTTGTTCTGGATTATGCTGAGCTTTAGCCATTGAGTACCCCAGCACAGAATCAGGTCCTATGGACCATCTAGTCTGTGCCATACTGTTATTCTGCCTAATCCCATCAGCCTGCACCTTCCATCCATATATTTATCCAAATTTCTCTTCAAACCCACATCCATTGACCTTTGATGGTCATTGGAACTGCGCTCTTTCAGGCAAGTGGAGAATAGTCCATCACTCCCTTGTGCCTTGTAAATTAAGAGAAGTCTTTGCATCAATATTACATATTGGGACTGTAAATTGCTACTGCTACGACTGCATGTGGATGGCTGAGTGGATCTGGTCAATAACTCCCGGAGAGCTGACAGTGGGGGAAAATTGATAATCTTAAAGTTACTGAACATAATGAGGACGTAGTCAGTCACTTCTTTGTTATAAGCGGTCCTCGATCAGCACTTCAGGCACACATACACATGGCCACTTCATTAGGTAGACCTTCCCATTAATGCAAATATCTAATCAGCAAATCGTGTGGAAGCAACTCAATGTATAAAAGCATGCAGACATGGTCAAGAGGTCCAATTGTTGTTCAGAGCAAACATCAGAATGGGAAAGCAATTGTGGCTTTGACCATGGAACGATTGGCAATACCAGGCAGAGCTATTTGAGCATCACTGAGACTGCTGATTTCTTGGGATTTCCGTGCACGTTTCTAGAGTTTCTAGAGAATAGTGTGGAAAAAAAATCCAGTGATCGGTGATTCTGCGGGTGACAATACTTTGTTACTGGGAGAGGTCAGAGGAGAATGGCCAGGCCAGTTCAAGCTGACAGGAAGGTGACAGTAACTTGAATAACCATACATTACAGCAGTGGTATGCAGAAGAGTGCATCTGAAAGCACAACACCTCAAACTTTGAAGTGGATGCGCTACAGCAGAACAAACATATAGTACACTCACTGGCAACTTTATTAGTCATAGGAGGTACCTAATAAAGTAGCCATTGACTGTATGTAATTAACATTTTTTGCAAATAGCTCTTTACTAATCCGTGAAGGACACAAAATGAACAAGAATGCCAAATAACACAGCATATCCTCTGGATTGTCTCCTGTGAAAATTAAGCATACTCTAATATAATAAAATTTTAAAAACACATTAGATATCAGCAAGTACACTTCACTTTATGGATAGAATGTATGCATGTCACACAGCAGTCACTATATAGTTTATTCTTATGGGGAACAGCAAGTATTTCTGTACAATATTCAACACTTTCTCCCATCTTTCCAACCAGGCCATTCCTAGGCCTCCATTTGCTGGATAATTTCAAAACAAATACCCCAAGTACATATCCAGAATTACAGTAATTTGTGCCCACAAATGCACAGTACATTGATACAGACAAAAACAAACAACTGTTTAGAGGTATGTGTATCACAAACTGCTTAAAGAACCGTGTTGGCAAGTTCTGAGGTAAGCAACACTTAATAATAGAATGGCATTTGTATCATTCGCTCCACAAATTGAGAGGTCAAAAAATATTTCAACATAGTAATAATGATTATATTGCATAATTAACAAATTCACCCCCTTTCAGGCAACGCTGTAGGCTGCACGGAAAGACTTGACATTTAAAACATTACCAAATCACAGCTATGTAAGTAATTGCAATTTCTATGTGGATGAATGATACAAACCACACTCCGTAGAACAAGTGCCCAGTAGAGAAAAATACTCCCGGCAGAAAAATTGACTTGTGTTTTTTGAGATGGGCACCAGTTGACGATGGCTGTACAAGTGGGCATGTAGAATATATACACCATTGCATTTGCCCTTTATTCCCTCTCTGTTTGAGATATGGGGACAGATTTTCCTGTATTGACACCACAATTTTCTTGTCTGAGCCTATGCATAATAAAATTTCAGTATATTATGCAATTTGATGTTAAAAACAAGCACTTGTTTTATGCATATTAATCCAGAGAGTACTTGATTTTTAAATTAAAAAAAAAACTTTTATACTTCTGGTAAAAAAAAACTTTTATACTTCTGGTAAAAAAAAACCTTGCAATAGGGAGGAAAACTGTTCCAAAAATAAATTGAAATTACCTGAAAGTTAGAAATGTTATTCCTAAATTTTCATTGGTGAATAACCCGTTTATAATAAAACACATGTACAGCAAAATTTTTGATTTCTTTTTAAAGTTTGCATAGCCTTATCATTCTACTTCTAATCTGAGATACCTGAAGGTTATTGCTGTTCTGCAATGTTGCTGTTTACAGTACACCAACTGAAGCAACCTTGTGAGAGAAGTCACTGGTGCTAAAATTCAGGGACTAATGATAGCAAGTACCAAGAATATTTTAAAAAAAACTTGAGAAAATATTAGCTTGTGCTCAAGTTTTTAAAAATCAGGTGCTTTGGAATTGTAAGATTTTAGGATTCTTGGACCATCCTTCTCAGGAAATCGCTTCCAAAAGGTAACTGCTCTCTGGATGGAAAGATCCCCTCTAAAACTCTTGCTTCTCACCTTAAACCTGTGCCTTCTGGTTATAGATATCTTTACACAGGGAAGAAACTTACTACTGTCTTCCTCACTATTAGCCTCCACACAGCCTTCTTTGCTGCAAGGAAAACAAACCTAGACTGTCAGTCTTATTCAATACCCGAGATACCCCATCCTCAATTCCATTCTGGCTATGGTCTTAATCTAAATATGCTTAAAGATGCTTTAGGGTTTTTCCTCGATCTCATTTGCCAGTGATATTTCATGTTCCTCAAAAATTCTTAAACACCCTTGTCTGTCTCACTGTCTCCCAAAGAGCCTTCCCTATTTTCTATACTCTAAAACTACCCTATCCTACCTTTCTTTCTTCGTAAAATCTTTTGAGGTCCATTCACATCGAGGACTCCACACTCACTTCTACAGGAACATATTGGACTTGAACTTTCACTCACTTTTATGATGCCATTTGCCCGATGTAGACCAACCCACAAATAGCAGAATTTTGTTGAAATTAACCTTCCCCTAATTTAGTGCCAGAAATTCAAGACCATCCTTGCTCCTTTCCATAATTAATTTGAAACTTGCATAGTTGTCATTGTGTCCACTGGTACTTCATCCAATTGCCCAGCTTCATCATACAGGTGAATGATGATTACAAGAAAATCTGCAGAGGTTGGAAATCCAGAGCAACACACAAAAAAAGCTGGGGGAACTCAGCAAGTCAGGCAGCATCTACGGAAAAGAGTTATCAGGCGACAATTCAGGCCAAGACCCTTCTTTAGGACTCGTTACATAGATACTCTTTTCCAGAGATGCTGCCTGACCTGCTGAGTTCTTCCAGCATTTTGAGTGAGTTGCTCTGTAAGGTTAGGTTCCCTGGGATTCCGGGGGAGTTAGCAAGGCGGATTCAGAACTGGATTGATTATTGGAAGCAGAAGTTGATGGTTGAATTTTGAATCTCTGACTGAAGGCCTGTGACAAGTGAAGTGCCCCAGGTCTCAGTTTTTGACCGGTTATTATTTATGTAAATGATTTAGATATGAATGCATATAGCAGGATTAGCGGGCTAAACTGGGATGTGTTGATAGTGAAGTAGGTTACAATGAACAGAGAGTCCATCTCCCAAACTGATCAAGATAAGGAATGGCAAGTGGATTTTAACTTATCCAAGTGTGAGGTGATGCATTTTAGACAGCCAAACCAGCATTTTTCTTATACAAAGAATGATATGGTTCCACGTGTTGTGGACCAGAGGAACCTGGGAGTAGAAGAGCAAAAGTTGAAAGTAGCAATGAAAGGATTTATCTTGCTGGCCTGGTCAGGGCATCAGGTTCAAGAATAGAGACAGTATGTTGCAGTTATACAGGGTCGCACAAGGAGCATTGTGAACAGTTTTGATCACCCTGTTGTAGGAAAGACATTGTCAAGCTGGAGAGAGCGCAGAAGAAATTTACAAGGATGCTGCTTGGACAAGATGATATTGGGAGAGGTTGACCATGCTGGATCTTTAATTCCTGCAGAGCAGGAGAGTGGGGGGGGGGGGGGGGGGAAGAAGCAGTGACCTCAGAAGCTTATTAAATTATGAGGGGAATGTGCAAGGTGGGCAGTCATAATATTTTCTCCCAAAAGTTTATGTTTTGGATTAAAATATTCTGTATTTTTTTTAGTCCAAAACTAGAAGGCAAAGATACAAGATAAGGGGGAGATTTAAAAAGAAACCCGAGAAGTAGTTTCTTTACACAGAGGGTAGTGAGTATCTGGTAAAAAGAAAGCTGCCCTTGAAGGTTACAATTGCACAATTCTAGAGGCACTTTGATAGCTACACAGAGAAGAAGCGCTTGCAGGGAGGATGCTGTGGTTGGAACGCTTCCGTGCTGTATCACTCTTTGGCAGATTTGCAGATTTTTCTAAGATATCCTGCCTTATTATTGCTGTGACAGTGTCATTAATCATCACTGCAATACCAACTCCTCTTTTATATCCCCCTCTGCACCTCACCATGCCTGAAGGTTCTATACCCTGGAACATGGAGATGCCAATTTTGCTCTTACTTCAACAATGTCCCGGTGAGAGCTACAATACTGCAACCCCAAGTACCAGTTAAACTCCTTACAGCAAAATCAATGCAATTTAACTCATCAGGCCTTCCGCTTACAAGGCAGATCTAGTTATTCTTGTATATTCCCTCACAGCTCTGCAATCCTTTTGCATTTGATTCCCCTACTAAATTAGTTTAGGACCTTTCCGAAAGCATGAGAAGAACTCCCAAGGATTTTGGGCCCATTCTGATTCAGGTGCGACCCATCCTTCTGTACTGATCCCACATATGTTAATGACCCAAAAACCCAAAGACCTCCCTTCTCCCTTTAGCTATCCATTCTTCTGATGTACTCTCACTTTCATGCACTCGGTAGTACAAGATACTGGAAGCAACCCAGAGATTACAACCTTTCAGATTCTAATATTTAATCTACTACCTACATCCCTAAATTTATTTTGCAGGATCTCATCCTCTTCTCTACTATGTCATTGGTACCATTGTGTTTAACCTCTAGCTGGTTACTCACCCCCTTTAGAATACTGAGACTTTTTAAAACGTGACTTCTTTTTTTCCATTCATTTACAATAATTATTCTCAAAATGAAGTTAACCATAATTGAGGAAATTTGTTATAATACTCTTAAATATAGCCTGATGAGTGATCCTACTGTAAAGTTGGCAGAAATGTAGGAAAGACTTTAGTGTCATCTATCCAGAACATTTGGCACCTCATCACTACTTGCAGTCGGTGGAGGTCTATTGGTCTTGGTGATCACCCACATTATACAGTTTTGTACTGAGGCATCTAGGAAACCTGCAACAATGCAATGCATGGTTTACACTTGGTTAAATGTAATTGAACCCTGGCCCTGAATAGGTAAACTGAGCAGCAAATGCAGTGGTGAATTTTGACATGTCAGTTTGCAAAAAGTATAAAACGGTTGTAATACAGAGGAGCAGAAGTTAGTACCTGTCAGCCGTTTATGTATCCATTGCATATATTATTTCTTTAAAACAAAAAACTCTGTTGCCTTGTAAGTTTTCCTAGGTTTACTGAAATGGCACCGAGATTAGTGTAGGATTGTCACCACAACTCAAAACAGAGAGGGTTTCAGGTAACAAATTCCTGAGGTTATGTTGGTAGTGACACAGTAGATTAATGACTGCATTTATAATAGGTATGTAAAATCACTTTACATGTGTAATGAAAGAAAACGAAAGGATATATTACTTTCCAAAATAAAAGCATTCAAATTTTTAAAAAACACCTCCAGTGTTAACTATATCTTGCAAATTTAAAAACAGAAAAGCATGCGTAAATCTTTGAACTCTCTACAGACACAGCAAAACTAAAATAAGTGCTTATGAAAGCCAATTTCGGGCAAAAAGATATTTCCAAAGCTTCGCGTAGCAAAGGAGCTATTAAAAGCGGACCACTGCATGATAAAAATTACCTGGAGCATGTACAACAAGGCAGAAGCACTTTTTTGAACAGCCTTCTCCCATTGGCATAGAAAGGTATAGTTTACTCTTTTTAAATTGTAGTGAATTAATACACGGATCACATTAAGGTCAACTGTCAATTAAAGTCAGTTAGTGTTAAACTAAAATTTCTAATATAGTTTATCAAATATGGAAACTGAGGTATACCTTGTTGAGGGAGGTTTATGGTTACAATGTAATGCTTGAAGCTTCTTTGCTATGTCCCAAAAAACCTTGATTTGTTTATACGTATAACAGCAGCACACTGAACATTCACAAGCTATGTCATATTGGCATTACAATAGTTCTTTGTGAACGCAAATACTAAATGCAATAAAAATGAATCGCACTTCTTTCTGAAATCAAATGTACTATTGTTAAAAATTAACAGTAACCCATCTGAGTGACTGAGACATCTCCATGATAAGCCAGTTATCTGATGCACTCCTTTCACTTAAGCGCACGCTGTCAAATTTGAGAGCGACGTTTGACGCATGCTTAGCTTTATTTGCTGGAAGTAAAGAGTTACCTTCCAGTATCCAGAGTGATGCGTAATGAATTAGCAAGTGATCTTTCCAACAATCACTTATCTTCAACATCACCTCTGACTGACTCACTGACTGTAGTACCTGTTGCCTCCATTGTCCACTTGCCACTGCAATGGCTATCAGTTCTGTTAAGTGCGTAAGGACAAGATACTGAATTGTTTGTTGTAACCAGTGAAATAAATTCAGGAGATAGCAGCTCTACTGCAGAGTCTGATGGTCTGGTTTATGACAGCTGAAACCATCATAGGCTAGATTCTTTGGGTGGAAAGTCAACATTTGTAACCATAGTGACTACTGTCACTATGTTGTCTGTAGTAATTGTGCTCACAAGTCTTCGCATTTGAGTGATACGTTCTGCGACACAACCTGCTGACAGTCTTGCTTCTGCATCGTGATCCCAACATTCTTCTATTGTCTCACACAACATGGCCATTCCCTATGACAGGAAAAGTAAACACATTGGAAAAATGTTCAATGAATGAACAAACTCAGGAGAAAAACTTAAAGTATTATAAATATAGTAATATAATAAAAGACTAAATTGGTCATCCTGAGGAAAAAAGTTCAGCTTATTGTATTAAAAAAAAGGTGCCAATGGGTTCCAATATAAATCACTTTGCAATGCTTCAATAGGCTCCTATATAGATGAACTTCAGGAGCCACGTGATGCAATACAGGCATAAATATGAGGGGTGAGAAAAAAAGAGCAGCAAAATCTATCCAAAGAATGCTGAACCAGATTGGGTTTTATGACATGTACTTGTTTCACAGTCACTATTATTGATATTGTCTTATGTTGTGTATTTGATATTTCAGTAATTTTTGAATAATATTGTAAATTTTGGTTAAGCATTCTTCATCGTTTACATAATTCATTACAGGTTATATATAAAAGTACATGAATGGCATGCCATCATATACTAAATGCATACCTCACTCATGTAAAAACTTTGAGCATACACCTTATTCCCGGTTCCATGTTTTCTTTTAATTTGTTATATGTTTTGAAATTACAAAGCATAACAGTGATGATAAGGAAGTTTTAAATAAACCTGAGATGACTACCTACTTTCCTGTTGAAATTCAGCGACACATTAAGAGTAAAATAGAAGCACAGTGAGATACTTGAGTTTTTAAAAAAAACACAGTACTTGGTTTATTTGGAGGGGGATAAAGCCAGCCAAGTTTAAAAAAAAAGGCAGAAAATGTATGAATTCATGGGTTCATAAACAGTGAATACCGACTGATAATAAATTTAAAAAAAAAGCCAAGATAGCTGGCTACCTCAGAAAGATGGATATGTTCAACTGCACAAAAGATAATTGGCTGCTGTATACAGAACTAACTACCGTAGATTCCGGATTTTAAGCCGCTACTTTTTTCCCACATTTTGAACAGCTTTGAACTCTGCGGCCTGTAATACAGAGCGGCTAATACCTGGTTTTTTTTCATGCCGCCAAAAACATTTTGCCTCGTAACAGTAGACCAATAAAATTGATGAGTAGTTCACAGAGGTCCAATGAAATTGTACGATAAATCAAGCGCACTTTCACAATTAAATTATTGTAAATCAGTCATTTGTACTCACCCTCATCAACATGGAAAACACTCGAAGAAAAGCATTGTGCTGCCTTTATGGCAGTTATTTAGTTTATAATATTTTCGCTTAGTAATTCATTTGTTAGTTAAAGTTAGAACTGTTTTAACTATATTTGTTTTCTGTACTACATCGCGGGATGCTATGACGTCACACCCGGTTTCGCCGCGTCTTGTGGGAAAACGCCGGTTTGCGATAAACGGGACGGCGGGGGGGGAGCGGCATTACGCGAGCGGAGCGGCGGAGCCAAAATGCTGCTTTTAAGTTAAAGGCGATCAATAACTTTTCCTGGTAGGCTGCAGTATATATATTTTTTACCAGTCGTTAGGAGATATTGGAATGTTGTTCAGTAAAGAAGTATACGCAACGTATATTTAAAAGTAGCCGCGTTACAGGCACGGTTCGAAAAAAAGCATTTGCAATATGTATTTGTTTATGTTACCATATGGATTTAATTAAAAGTTAAAAAATCCTCACGTGTAATATCTTTCTGTGTAAATATCTCATATTACAACGTGGGACACCTGCGGCCGAAAATCCGGTGCGGCCTGTACAAGTAAAAAATTGATTTTATTTCTAAAATTAGAGCCAGCGGCTTTTAATCAGGTGCGCTCTGTAGTCCGGAATCTACGGTAATACAGTACGTTTAAGCAAATTACAATAGCCATTGAGAAGTTAGTGCAAGTTTTGCTGAGTGTACAAGGTGGAAGAGAATACACTTTGCTTAGAAATTTAACAGCTCCAATCAAACCAGCCAAAATGAGCTTTGCTGATATCATGAAAGTAATGCAGGAAAATTTTGAACCAAAACCACTGTTATTGCAGAATGCTTGAGGTTTCATAAGGGAAACAAAAAGGAAGGAGAGTCCATTTCAGCGTATCTGGCTGAATTGAACAAGTTGTCTGAGTTCAGTTCAGTGATTGTTGCATTAAGAGTTGCTTAGTTTGTGGAATCTTGCAAGACAGCATTCAAAAACAGCTCCTAACTGAAGTAAAACTCATTTAAAGAAGCAGTTAAAATTAATGTATCAATTGACTCAGCAGGCAGAGACACAATTGAGTTGCAGTCAGAAATTGTAATGTCTACACAGAAACTTGCTTGGCTGAACAAGTAGTGTTACCACTGTGGCAGGGGCTCACATACACCAGACCAATGCAGGTTTAAAGTTGAAACTTGCAGAAAATGCAACAAAATTATGACACATACAAACAGTATGTCAGGTAGATAAAAATAAATATGCTGCACGGGGACAAGCACTAATCTGCATGGTATTGATGAAAAGTCTGATAATGATGATAGTGACTGGGTGGCCTTGAGATTTACAATATGCGAACTTGCATGTGACAAGCAGTAGGGCTTACAACAGAAGAGAAAGGCAAATTAATTATAATGGAATGGACAATGGCTCGGCTATTTCAGTTTTTCCACAAAATGTGTTTGAACAGCATTTCAAAGATACTGAACTGAAGCCTGCAGATATCCAACTAAAAACTAGAGAAAAGGTAACTCCTGTGGAAATGAGATTCATAACAGCGAAATAAACACAAAACAAGTTTATATGCGATACAAATAGGAGGGCCAGCGTTGCGGGGCTGTGACTGGCTGAAACTACTACAACTTCATTGGAGATCCATCCACTATTTGCATCCTCTGCAACCGAGTCAATTGAGAGAACTTAACTAAAAAGGCAATACGGGGAGAAAAAATGAGGTACGAACGCAAGCTAGCAGGAATATAAAGGAAGATAGCAAAAGCTTTTTTTAGGTATGTGAAGAGAAAGAAGATAGTTAAGAACAATGTTGGGCCCTTGAAGAATGAATTGGGTGAAATTGTTATGGGAAACAGAGAAATGGCAGAAGAATTTAATGAGTACTTTAGATCTGTTTTCACTAAGGAAGACACAAGCAAACTCCCAGATGTATGGATGGGCCAAGGACATAGGGTAACAGAGGAAATGAAACAGATTGACATTAGGAAGGAAACAGTGATGAGAAGACTGATGGGACTGAAGGCTGACAAATCCCCAGGTCCAGATGGTCTGCATCCTAGGGTACTAAAGGAGGTGGCCCTGGAAACTGAGGATGCATTGGTAATCATTTTCCAATGTTCCTTAGATTCAGGATCAGTTCCTGAGGATTGGAGAATGGCTACTGTTATCCCACTTTTTAAGAAAGGAGGGAGGGAGAAAACAGAGAACTATCGTCCTGTCAGCCTAACATCAGTAGTGGGGAAGATGCTAGAGTCCATTATTAAAGATGAAATAGTGGCATATCTAGATAGCAGTGATAGGATTGGGCCAAGCCAGCATGGGATTTACCAAGGGCAAATCATGCTTGACTAATCTATTGGAGTTTTTCGAGGATGTAACCAGGAAGTTAGACAAGGGAGATCCAGTGGATGTAGTGTACCTCGATTTTCAGAAGGCATTTGATAAGGTCCCACATAGGAGATTGGTGAGTAAAATCAGAGCTCATGGCATTGGGGGGGAAGATATTGACATGGATAGAAAACTGGTTGGCAGATAGAAAGCAAAGGGTAGCGGTGAATGGGTGTTTCTCAGAATGGCAGTTAGTGACTAGTGGGGTGCCACAGGGCTCGGTATTCGGACCACAGCTGTTTACGATTTACATCAACGATTTAGATGAAGGCATTGAGAATAACATCAGCAAGTTTGCTGATGATACTAAGCTGGGTGGCAGTGTGACATGTGATGAGGATGTTAGGAGAATTCAGGGTGACTTGGATAGCTGGGTGAGTGGGCAGATACTTGGCAGATGACGTTTAATGTGAATAAGTGTGAGGTTATCCACTTTGGGAGTAAGAACAGGAAGGCAGATTATTATCTGAACGGTGTAGAGTTAGGTAAGGGAGAAATACAAAGAGATCTAGGAGTCCTTGTTCATCAGTCACTGAAGGTGAATGAGCAAGTGCAGCAGGCAGTGAAGAAGGCTAATGGAATGTTGGCCTTTATTACAAAGGGAATTGAGTACAAGAGCAAGGAAATCCTTTTGCATTTGTACAGGGCCCTGGTGAGACCACACCTGGAGTACTGTGTACAGTTTTGGTCTCCAGGGTTAAGGAGGGACATCCTGGCTGTAGAGGAAGTGCAGCGTAGATTCACAAGGTTCATTCCTGGGATGTCCAAACTGTCTTACGCAGAGAGGTTAGGGAGACTGGGCTTGTACACGCTGGAATTAAGGAGATTGAGTGGGGATCTGATTGCAACATATAAGATTATTAAGGGATTGGATAAGATAGAGGCAGGAAATATGTTCCAGATGCTGGGAGAGTTCAGTACCAGAGGGCATGGTTTGAGAATAAGGGGTAGGTCATTTAGGACAGAGTTAAGGAAAAACTTCTTCTCCCAGAGAGTTGTGGGGGTCTGGAATGCACTGCCTCGGAAGGCAGTGGAGGCCAATTCTCTGGATGCTTTCAAGAAGGAGCTAGATAGGTATCTTATGGATAGGGGAATCAAGGGCTATGGGGACAAGGCAGGAACCGGTTATTGATAGTAGTTGATCAGCCATGATCTCAAAATGGCGGTGCAGGCTCCAAGGGCCGAATGGTCTACTTCTGCACCTATTGTCTATTGAAAGTGAATTAAGAAAGGTACTGGATGATGCCACAGCAGAGTGCAAGGATGGCTTTGGAAAACTCAAACATATCAAGGGTAAAATAGTGTTAAATGACAATGAAATACCCAAGTTTTACAAAGCCCATTCACTTCCTTATATCATCCATGATAAAGTGAGCCAGTGAGCTAGATTGTATGGAGGCTGAAGGAATTCTTTCCAAAATTGAGTGGTGCCCAGTGAAAGTTTACTATACCGTGGATGCCTTAATAGTAGTTGTATTTCAGAGTATACTTTATCTATCATATACGTATACAAGTTGTGATGCAATCTATATTGAGTTAGAGTTTATAGTTAGGCAGAGAGGAGTGCTGTGTATTCAGTATTTCAGTAACATTGTAAGTATTTTGTTTGATAAAGCTCTCTTTGTTGTTTACCTAATTCTTTACAGTTATATGTAATAGTTCATGAATGTCATATGTCATCATGTCTCCACATTACAAGTGCACGCTTTGCTGAAGTAAAAATGAAACTAGAATACATGTTATTCCTGGTTCCATGTTTTGGAATTACAAAACCTAACACCTTGGTATCCAAAATGATTTAATTAACAGAGTTTTGACTCTCTAGCTTGTCATGGAGGGAACAGACCTCGTGTCTCATGAATACTTGTCCAGGACTGCAGACAGTACTAAGACACTATTAAATAACATCAACTCATCTTCCATAATGCTGCCCATTGATTCCAAAATATGCACTTAAAAATATTCAGACTGAGCTTCTTTTAAATGGCAGGGAACAAGACTTATGAAAGCTGCAGCACTTCAAATTTTTGAGGCATATGAGACAACACAAAAGACTGGAGGACTTTAGCAAGTCAAGCAGCATCTACAGAGGGGAGTTGGGGGTGGGGGCTACTGTTCAGGATTGAAATAAGCTGCAGAGAGTTGTAAACTAGCAAGGTCCATCATGGGCACTGGCCTCCATAGTATCCAACGCAGCTTCAAGGAGTAAGGCCTCAGAAAGGCGGCATGCATCATTAAGGGCCCCCTTCATCCATGACACACCCTCTTCTCATTACTATCATCAGGGAGGAGTTACAAAAGACCGAAGGCTCACACTTAGCGGTTCAGAAACAGTTTCTTCCCCTCTGCCATCCGGTTTCAGAATGGACATTGAACCATGAACAGCAGTTCACCAATTTCTATTTCTATTTTTGTAATATATATATATATATATTTACTGTAATTTGTGCTATTTTCTATTATGTATTGCATTGTACTGCTGCCACAAAAGCAACTAATTTCACAACTTATGCCAGTGATACTAAACCTGATTATGATGATCTACAAGTAAATACTTACAGCATGCTTTTGCCAATATTCTCTAAAAACAGGCCTCAACTTCTTATGCACAACCACCTCTTGCATATCTTCAAGGGATGGATGCTGTCCCACTTCTTCTTCAAATGGCAACATATATTCATCTACTGGCCCTGAGGGTCAAACAAAGAGTACATTCATTGATAGTTTTAAATAAAAGCAGGAATACATTTATGCTGGCTTAAGGATTGGTAATATAGTAATTAAGGTAATGTAGTAATACTTAACCAGATCCTGAAATCATTTAGCAAACTTCAAAATAGAATATCTCTGGATAAATGAAGATGATGTCCTGAAAAATCCTCATCATAATGAACTTGCAAAGGAAATATTTTTAAGTGAATCAAAGAATGTTTTTCGCACTTTAATAATTACTTAGTAATCATGAGAAGGAGATTTTAAGCCTGAATTTGGAAATCATGACTGCTAATATCAGATTTGAAGATACTCAAGAAAAATACCAAGATGCAAAATATATAAAATATGCACAACTTGCTAATAAGCAAAATGTAGTTATGCGTTTGTGGGTAAATACACAGGTACTGACAGCTTAATATCCTCTGAACAACTGAAAGGACAAAATTGAACAAAAAGGCAGACATGGCAAAAAATGAAAAGGGAAATACCAACTACAAGTGAGAAAATACCAGCATGGTAACAGACCCATCTACCCTGAGCCTACATCAAGCACGCGTTTTTACTAATCCCATTTTTTATCCTCTCCACATTTTTCCATTAACTGCCCCCAGATTCTATCATCCAGCTACAATAGTGAAAATTTACGATGACAACCCACTTGCATTCGGGATATGGAGGAAACAGGTGCAACTGGACAAAACATACACAGTCACAACAAAAATATACAATCAGTGGAACTTCCAGGCAGCAGCTCTACCAGCTGCACTACCCCTTATCCTTTAATATTTACCTACCCAGAGGAAATATATCCGTTTCGTGGATCTGATCTTTTCCCATGACATTATGAAGGTTGCATTTATGTCAATGACTTGCTTGAGTTGATTTTTCTTTTTCATTTTTGCCATGCCTTTCCCCATCCCTCCCCCGTCTCCCTTGTTCAATTTTGCTCTGCCAGTTGGTCAAAGGATTTAACCTGTCAGACCCTTGGTATTTCCTACACAGCAACACAAGCTGGGGGCACTTTGGAAAACTGTTCGCTTATCAGATTCAATTTTCAGGCAGCCTTTTGATTGTGCATTTTTCGGAAAACAGAGACCATCTCCTCTTCACAACTCATGTTCTCAGCATTATTTTTTATTCGCAGTTTGTTTTCTTTTGCATATTGGTCGTTTGTCAGTCTTTGTTTATATATTGCTTTTTGTTAATTCTATTGTATTCTTTTATTTTTCCTGTCAATGCTCTTAAGAAAATGAATCTCAAGGTAGTATATCATAGCATTCATGTACTTTGATTAATAAATTTACTTTGAATTTTTAAGCAGTGCATGCCAGGACTTTCTGGGATCTCTCTCAGATCCTCCTGAAATTTCCTAACTCTTGTCCTGTAAGACAAGCTTTTCACTTTAACTCTGGAACTGGTTTATTATTATCACATATACAATGTCCTATAGCTTTATCTACTGTGATTTCCTGCAGTCCATCCTTTCTATACCCCTCATGACTAATGTATAAATTAAGCACAACTACTCTTAACCTCTGCTGCTCCAGGGAAAATTGACCTGGCCTCTGCAGCCTCCCACAACCAAAATGTTCCATTCAGGGCAACATTCTGGTGAATCTCCTCTATATACTCTCTGGTGATATCATTTCTTTGTTACTGTGTGGTGATCAGAACAAGACATTGCTTTGCAAAATTCTATATTATTAACTAATTTAAATTCTTCACCTGCAATTGAGGAATTTAAATTCCCCCAGGCCAGAGACTTGGACCCTGGCCTCTGGGTTACTAACTGTTGTTCCTTCGCTGTGACCTGCATTATAGAATGCCTTGCCAATCAGCTAAATTGGGTGTCAGTCACAATAACCATAAATACTGTGTCAACTGCTCAGAGCCTGCACTTCCTGCACTGTGTAAGGCAGCTGCCATTTCAGCGTCTACAGACTGTGACGGAACAACTCAATTTACCCAACTAACTTCAACACCATAACACTAACCAGAACTGGCATTTAGATAAAACGTTTATCATTCACAAGATCTATTGGAGTAATCTATCAAGACTTCAAATCTCTAACCAGCTACCTCTATTACCAGGACAGAGAAGGCTAACATACTTAATGAGTCTATCGTTAAAAGGGCAGACACACAGCATAGAAACAAGCCTTTTCAATCTTCTACCATCTGGCAGGATTGACAGAAACACCTCTGCAGACATCCAGACTGAAAACCAGCTTTTTCCCCAATGACAGCCATGCAACTGAACAACGCCCCCCCACCCCACAACCATGCATAGTTCACAGGCACTATGAACAATTTGAAAGCGCAATATATGTGCA
This sequence comes from Hemitrygon akajei, assembly GCF_048418815.1. NCBI lineage: Eukaryota > Metazoa > Chordata > Chondrichthyes > Myliobatiformes > Dasyatidae > Hemitrygon > Hemitrygon akajei. Next base: position 100,171,986 of record NC_133125.1, on the reverse strand, counting down.
TGTGCGATATTTAGGTTTAATGCGACAGCTACCTTCCTTTGAGTTCAGAGCTCTTTTAAATCTCAGCTTTAATTCCTGATGCTATTTCATATTTAATCATTGATTTTATAACATGGGCATGTGCAATACTCGAAATCAGCAGTCTCTGTTGCTGTTAATTTTAGAATTGTTTGCTTTTAATTCAGTTGTAACTTAGATGTCATTCTAAATAACTCTGACATTATTTTAAATGTAGTCATTGTGTTTTTAGTAATTGAATTGCCAGTATGCTATTTTGGCTCTAAAGGTAGTCATAGCCCAAGGGTGGTAGTGGGGACAAGCTCCCACTGCTAAACAAATGCTCTTCATGGCGTGCGTCCAACTCCTGGCCTTCACATGTGGCGTAGTTCTTATGCCTGGCGGAGCTGTTCTCACTGACAGGAGAAGGGGCAAAGGCGGGCCACTGGCACCTTAAAACCAGTTGCTCTGGGCAGATGGGGCTCGTTAACCACAGATGGTAGCTCATCTAGGAGAGGGAAACTCTGATTTCAAACCTCCGCTGCCTTGCGGCTATACCTGCTCACGGGAAAGGCTTTGGGAGTAAACCCTGAGGAAGATCCGGAGTCGGAGTCCCGAAGGCAGCTGACTGCTGTACCCAGCACCGGCACGGCAACTCCTGCGATGCTGCTGGCACCAAACTGTACCCACCTTCGTTGTTTCTTTGGACCTGTCATCAGCATGGGGGGGGGGGGGTCCCACTGCATGGGCAACAGACGGATCTCCATTATCAACTCTGACCTGGCTTGTGCCCTGGAGAGGCCACTCCAGCTTCGCTTCAGTGACTACCAGAGGCATAGTACCCATGGTCGACGACGACCGACAGAGGCCACACACACAACATGAATGGAGATAGCACTGCAATCTCATTGTCCTCACAAAGACAATAAAGCTCTAACAACAACGAACACGGCTTTGACACACCACATTCATGATAGCTGCTTTGTCCCATTTGCATTAGGTTTAGGTCCTTCTTTGCCAGTCTGAATGCCTCAAACATACAATCCAACTCCACCATAATCCTCCAACACCAAGTGCCAGGCATCAAACATTGTGTAAAAATATTCCCCTCAGATCCCATTTAAAAAACCTTCTCATCTAAATATAACTCACCCACACAACACAAAATAACATCACTACAAATAAACTAATAAATAATAAGGTGCATTTACAAAACAAGTTAAAAAGTAAACAGTATAATGCTCTCCTTTCAGGACACATTAATTGTTAAATCCATATTTATACTCTGGAAAATGCACAGCTAAAATCTATAAAGTAATGAAGTGGTGATTGATGACAGTCTGTATACCAAAAAAAACTCAAGTACTCTGAAGAAATTTTTCTTTCTTGCTGGAATAAGACCACAAGGCCTAAAACACAAGAGCAGAGTTAGGCTATTTGGCCCATCGAATCTGATCCATCATTCTATTGTGGATTATTATTATCCCTCTCAACCTCATTCTCCTGCTTTCTACCTTTGGCGTCCTTACTAATCAAGAACTTATCAACCCCCACTTATAAATATACCCAATGTCTTGGGCTCCACAACTACCTGTGACAATGAACTGCAAAGATTCACCACCTTCTGGCTAAAGAAATTTCCCTTTATCTCTGTTCTAAAGAGACATCTTTCTATTCTGAGGCTGTGCCCTCTGGTCCTTGACTCCCCCACTATAGGGAAACATCTACTCCATGTTTACTCTATCTATGCCTTTCCGAAGTCATAAAATGACCTCAGTCATGAGCTTCTCCAGCTTGCATTCCGAAGGTAACTGGTGAGAAACTGCTTACAAAGGTAAATGCACGAGAGATGCGATTTCTTTAACATAGAATTGACCTCAAGCATGTTGTATTATTATTGTCAAATGGTAGTACTTGGTATATTTCATAGGTCAACACAGGTCACACTTATACAATTAACAAAAATGTTTCAAGTTTAAACATGGTGATAACCAAAAGAACGAATGTGACTTGGGATAGCAATCACTAACCTGAACAACTTTCATTACCTAATACAGAAGGCTGTGTTCAGCAATAATTCTTATTTTCTACAATTAGATGGTGGTTGAGCTGGGGGTAGGGAAACTATCTGCTTGTTGGATGGCTCTTTAAACTGTATAATTCTGTGTAGAAAGTGAAAGAACTTGCTGCATAAAAAATAAACTGTGAATCTGACTATCTATTTTTCAATATTTTGATGAATACGCCAAGTTAATTGCAGTGCTGTCCTAGTCGCTTTCTGTGCTGGAACATTCTGTTGACATGGGCTTGAGCCAAGAAAGAAAAATTTCCATTACTCTTGCTTATTTCACAACCCTTAATTATCCCAATGTGCACTGTAGCTAATAAAACTACATTCTTAAGTGCATTCTCTGTTAACATGCAATCATTGCTGGAAACATATAGGATATATGACTATGAATTTCTGTATGACAACCTTCCACTGACTTTTGATATTCACCAAGTAATGACAGTCATTTTTTAAAAACGATTGAATATTAAATATTAGCCAGGAATAATTGCCCTACTTCATCTAAGTGAAAGAAACATGACTCAACCAGTAAAACAATTATCATAATGGAGAACTGGCCTCAAACTCAACCCTGGTGTTCAAGGCTCTACAGTGAGATTTGAACCCTCAACCTTTTTGACACATGAGTGAGTTTCCAATTGAGTATCAAGGGAATCAGTGTGATTGCCCAAAGTACGCGGATGAAGATGCAAAAAGGTTAAAATATTATTAGTATAGATGGATGCTTTATGGTTAATGCTGAAGCCATTTCCATGCAGTCGGAGCTTATCTTTTATTTTTGAGAGAAAGGCATTTCTGACGCAGGAAGCAATTGTGCTTAATAGAATGGAAGAATTTGAAAGGCAGCTGGCCAAACTCGGAAATAAATTGTAAAACTAGATGTGGTGGGAGACAGAGCTGTCGATGGGATGAGTGCAAGCTTCAGCAAAGATCAGATGAGAACAACTCAGTTCCATGCATTAAGTTCAAAATAATAGTTTTTAGACAACCACCAAACCAGCATTAGAAGATTTCCAAAGTTACAGCAGGAACATCTCTGACTCCATCACACTGAGCACTGGATCCCCACAAGGCTGTGTACTTAGCCCACTGCTGTTTACACTGCTAACACATGCCTGTGCAGCCAGATTCAAGGAAAACCTGATCATTAAATTTGCTGATGATACCACAGTGGTGGGGCTCATCAGCAAAAATGATGACACAATGTACAGGGAGGAGGTCAAACACCTAGAGAGCTGGTGAAGTGACAACAACTTGATGCTTAATGTCACCAAAACCAAGGAGATGGTCGTCGATTTCAGACGGTCTCAGCCTGAGCACACACCCCTCAGCATCAGCTGCTCCACAGTGGAGAGAGTGAAAAACATCAAGTTCTTTGGGGTGCAGATCTCGGACAGCCCAGCAGAGATTGCACTTTCTGAGGAAGCTTAAACAAGCATCACTCCCCACTAACATCTTAAATACATTCTACAGAGGCGTGGTTGAGAGTGTGCTGACCTTTTGCATCACAACCTGGTACTCCAGCTGCAGCGCTGCTGACAAAAAAGCCTTGCAGAGGGTAGTTAGGGGAGCAGAGAAGGTTATTGGGGTCTCCCTACCTTCTATCCAAGACCTCTTTCAGAGTCGATGCCTCCAGAAGACATGGTACATCATTAAAGACCCCTCACACCGTCTCCATGAACTGTTTGTTCTTCTGCCATCAAGTAAACGTTACAGGAGCATCAAAACTAAAACCACAAGGCTACTAAACAGCTTCCTCCCACAGGCAGTCAGACTGCTAAATAGCTGCTCTACCTGACTCTGTTTTGGACACTTAACTTGCACTGGCCACTTATAACTTGTTTTTAACTGACATGTGGCTGTTGTGTTTTACTATTTATTGTTATGTTTATTATTTAATGTTGCGTTTGTTATTTTATGATTGCACTGCTCCTGGGAAACGCTGTCTCATTCTGCCCTGCAGAGCTGATGTACAGTTAGAATGACAATAAAGTTTTTGAATCTTGAATAAAAAGCTTATTGTAAATTGCCACTTGTAAATTTTAACTCTATTGAGAGGCAACCAGGTACCTTTTCACAATTTTTATGATTAAAGCCACACTTACCATCAGTAGCTGTGCACCTTGATGCCAATTCCCAGAGCACAAGACCCACTGAGTACATATCTATCCTGAGGAATGCATCACGTTGAAAGTTAATGGCACCTTCCAAGACCTCTGGAGCCATGTACCTTCTGGTGCCAACCTTGAAAGAAGCAGAAGTACATGTATTTAAAAATCTTAAATATACAATTTTTGTTGAAGAAAGAGTAATGCCTTTTACATAGCTTCTCAAGACCTTTCAGCATTCACAAAACTCTCCATTTGCTTTTAAATGTAGTCATAATATTGTAGTAAATGTAACAGCTAATCCAGCCACATTATTATTCCAATAAAGAGCTATGATATGACCATTTGTCCAAATGCAAATAATAGACCTGATGTTCTATGGTAGGTTCATAATTCAATGGGAGATAAAATATAGATAGATCTGCACTCAATCTCTGCAGATTGAGTTTCCACCTCCCAGCTCCATCAAAGGGCACAACCCTCACCACCACTGAAAACCTCTTTCAGAGGTGATGCCTGAAGAAAGCAGCATCATTAGTAAGGATCCTCCCCATTTGGGACATGCCCTCTTATTACTACCATTGGAGAGACAGTACAGGAGCTGGAAGACCCACACTCAGCAGTTTAGGAACAGCTTCTCCCCTTCTGCCATCAGATTTCTGAATGGTCCATGAACACCACCCTCCATTCCTTTCTTTTTGCACCAAGTTTGTAATGCACAATAATTTTTTTCTGCACTGTACTGCTCTACAGAGCAATACATCTCATGTTACACAAGTCAGTAATAATAAAGCTGATTCTGATAGCTGTGGACACAGCTCAACACATCACAAAACCATACTCCCCTCCATGGACTCTCAACATTTCTCACTGCACCAGTAAAGCAGCCAATATAACCGACTGCCCCACCCACGCTGTCTGGTATGGAGGGACCAGTGCACAGGATCAGAAAAAGCTGCAAAAATTGTAAACTCAGCCAGCTCCATCATGGCCATTGGACTCCCCTACATTGAGGCCATCTCCAAAAGGTGATGCCTCAAAAAGGTGGTACCCATCATTAAGGACCCCCATCACCCAGGACATGCTCTGTTCTTATTACTACATCAGAGAGGAGATATAGAGCCTGAAGACACACACTCAATGTTATAGAAACAGCTTTTTCCACTTTCATTTCTGAATGGACAATGAAACCATGTACACTACGTCACCATTTTTTTGTTCTCTTCTTACATTACCTATTCTGTAAATATAGACACAGACACAGAGAGCTGTCTAAGTATTAGGCACATATAGGGTGCCCAAAACTTTTGTACAGTACTGTAGTAATTTTATGCATTGCACTGTACTGCTGTCACAAAAAAAATCGTGACATATGTGAGTGATGATAAATCTGATTCTGATATGGGTCTCTATTGTGGACTGAGAGTGGGAAAGAAGACAGAGAGAAGGGAATTATGGTTGGGAAAAGGGGAAGGGAGAGGGGAGGGGAGCAGGAAGCTAAAGAGACATTCTGTAATGATTAATAAACCAATTGTTTGGAATCAAATGACCTTGCCTGGTGTCTTAGAGCTGGGTGTGCCTACACCTGCGCCATCCCTGTCCCGGCACTCCTTCTCTGCCATCTGTCCCTCACCCCTCCCAATGCACTCCATCCTCACCGTTCCCAACATCTTTTGCTCCCGCCAGATTCACAAACTCGCTCTCAGTTTCATATTAACAAATACAGCACTGTGCAAAAGTCTCAGGCACCCCAGCTATATAATATGTGCCCAAGACTTTTGCACAATATTGTATTTTTTAATGTAATTTATAGTTTTTTTTAAATTATGTATTGCACTATACTGCTACTAGAAAACAAATTTCACAGCATAAGCCAGTGATATTAAAGATGATTCTGATTACGGATCAAATTAACCTCTCTCCCATTAGGTACATACCACCAGGCTCTAGGACAGCTTCTATTCTGTTCTTGTAAGAACAGCCCCTTATACGATAAGACAATAGACAATAGGTGCAGAAGTAGACCATTCGGCCCTTCGAGCCTGCACCGCCATTCTGAGATCATGGCTGATCATCTACTATCAATACCCGGTTCCTGCCTTGTCCCCATATCCCTTGATTCCCCTATCCATAAGATACCTATCTAGCTCCTTCTTGAAAGCATCCAGAGAATTGGCCTCCACTGCCTTCCAAGACAGTGCATTCCAGACTCCCACAACTCTCAGGGAGAAGAAGTTTTTCCTTAACTCTGTCCTAAATGACCTACCCCTTATTCTCAAACCATGCCCTCTGGTACTGGACTCTCCCAGCATCTGGAACATATTTCCTGCCTCTATCTTGTCCAATCCTTTAATAATCTTATATGTTGCAATCAAATCCCCTCTCAATCTCCTTAATTCCAGCGTGTACAAGCCCAGTCTCTCTAACCTCTCTGCGTAAGACAGTCCGGACATCCCAGGAATTAACCTCGTGAATCTACGCTGCACTTCCTCTACAGCCAGGATGTCCTTCCTTAACCCTGGAGACCAAAACTGTACACAATACTCCAGGTGTGGTCTCACCAGGGCCCTGTACAAATGCAAAAGGATTTCCTTGCTCTTGTACTCAATTCCCTTTGTAATAAAGGCCAACATTCCATTAGCCTTCTTCACTGCCTGCTGCACTTGCTCATTCACCTTCAGTGACTGATGAACAAGGACTCCTAGATCTCTTTGTATTACTCCCTTACCTAACTCTACACCGTTCAGGTAATAATTTGCCTTCCTGTTCTTACTCCCAAAGTGGATAACCTCACACTTATTCACATTAAATGTCATCTGCCAAGTCTCTGCCCACTCACCCAGCCTATCCAAGTCACCCTGAATTCTCCTAACATCCTCATCACATGTCACACTGCCACCCAGCTTAGTATAATCAGCAAACTTGCTGATGTTATTCTCAATGCCTTCATCTAAATCGTTGACGTAAATTGTAAACAGCTGTGGTCCCAATACCAAGCCCTGTGGAACCCCACTAGTCAACACCTGCCATTCTGAGAAACACCCATTCACCGCTACCCTTTGCTTTCTATCTGCCAACCAGTTTTCTATCCATGTCAATATCTTCCCCCCAATGCCATGAGCTCTGATTTTACCTACCAATCTCCTATGTGGGACCTTATCAAATGCCTTCTGAAAATCAAGGTACACTACATCCACTGGATGGACTTTTGACCTCATTATCAACCTAGTAAAGGCCTTGCACCAAACTGCCTGCCTGCACTGCACTTTATTTGTAACTCATAACAATTTATTCTGCCCTTGTTCATTGTTTTCCCTTGTACAACCACAATGAAATGGAATGGTCTATATAACTGTATGCTAAACAAAGGTTTTGTACTGTACCTTGTTACATGTTACATCTTTAACCAAATTACTGAAATTTTAGTTCAAAGCAAATTTATTATCAAAGTTCATACATGTCACCAATTGGACCCTGAGGTTCATTACCTTGTGGGTATACTCAATAAATCCAATAACCATAACAGAATCAATGGAAGACCACACCAACTGGGAGTACAACCAGTATGCAAAAGACAACAAACTGTGCAAATAGAAAAAAGAACAAAATACCGGTCGACCTACTATAATCCGGCACCATTGGGACCTGAGGAGTGCCGGATTAGTGAAAATGCTGAATTACAGAAGGATCACATTAAGCAATAGCTAATGGCCTCATCATACCTTTAAAATATCATGTAAATCAGTACAAGTTAGATAATAATGAATTCGGGATTCGGCGCTGGGCTCTTCCCTCTTCACTCACAGTTACTGAGGGAATCCTCGTTAGTCTCTTTTCCTCCGCTTAATAATATGCTTAAATTCAGCGGGTCACCACGTCTGATCTGAGGTCGTAGGCAGAAGAGAAAGGAGCACCGGCCGGGCGATATCGGAGGGTAGTATGTGACTGCCAGCGGGTGGGCAAAAAGACGAACCGACACAGCGCATGCCAGCTCCCCCGTCGCTGGCGGGTGAGACGGGCAGGAGCAGGGTGGCCACGCCTCACGCAAATGATATTAATAAATGCAGGAAAACAAGCAGGAATCGCCTGTCTGTGCTTACAAGAGCGCACCAACACGTGAACAGTTCTAGCCCAACCAAAACAATGCGCAGCAGATTGGTACAGCGGCCCGGGAAATTTGAAATTACAGTTGCGCGGAAAACTTGAAATCAGTGCCGGATTATAGGTAGTCCTATTAGTGAAGGTCGACCTGTAATAATAATAATAATAAAAATTTAAAAAATCAATAAGCAATAAATAAATAAGTCCTTAAAAGTGAGTCCATAGGTTGTGGGAACATTTCAGTGATAGGGCAAGTGAAATTGACTGAGGTTATGCCCTCTAGTTCAAGAGTCTGATGGTTGCAGGACAGTAACTGTTCCTGAACCTGGTGGTGAGAGTCCTGAGGCTCCTGTATCTTCTTCCTGATGGCAGCAGCGTGAAGAGAGCATGACCTGGATTGTGGGGACCCCTGATGATGGATGCTGCTTTCCTCAACAACACTCCATGTAGAAGTATGGAGAGGGCTTTACCCGTGATGGACCGGGTCATATCATCTACTTTTTGTAGGAATTTTCCATTCAAGGGCATTGGTATTTCCATACTAGGGTGTGATGCAGGCTGGTATACGTGTACCTGGTATTTTGTACCAAATTAATCATATTTGTAATTCCTTTAAAAACATCTAAGGTACAAGTAATAGACACAAATATTTAAAAAAAAATATTTGAAGAGAAAATCTTGACCAAATCATGCTTTAGCAACTCATACCTGACCATGTGTATCACCTGCTGACTTGCCAGCTTCAAATCTCAAAGCTAAACCAAAATCTCCTATACAGGCAGTGAGATTGTTTTTCAGCAGCACATTTTTACTCTTGAAGTCCCTGTTCAGACAGAAATACACATTCCTCAATATACAGATCATAGATTCATTTACAATGCATGATTTAAAAAGATCAGTAACTTGCACTGATAACTGAAGCAGCCATTTCATACACTGCAAAAATCAATGACCAGCTGAAGTTTGTGTTTTTTTTTGGAAAATAAATGTTAGCCAGAATTAATTTTGGGTAATGCCATAATGTCCACCTAAAGTTAACAGGTCCTAAACCTTTTAGAATCATTTCTAAGGGGCCTTTTTTGTACTATGTCAGTTAATGATAATACTGACAGACGAGTATAAAATAGAAAATCTAGATCTGTGTTCAAAATCTGCAACATTTGAAAGTATCAGCTTGTAACTCAGAGGTGAATGTGAAGCTAGATAGAAAAAAAAACAGGTAAAGAATAATGGCAGCTCAACAGGAACAAAATTCATATATCATTCAACACAGCAAGACCCTTTGGCCGAAATGGTTCATGATAATCACAGCATTCTCCCTGCTCGTCCCTGTTCAGTCCATAATCTGCCAAACCCTTCCCCCTCTGTGTGCCTATCTAAATGCATCTTAAATTGTCAGAATATTCCATTCTGGACCAGAGTCTAAATTCAACTGCTTATTTAATGAACCTTAACAGAAGTTATATAAACTTCCATGGATCATACCTGTGAGCAATGGCTGGCTTGTGTCCATCTTTTAAACCAGGTTTATCTTCGTGAAGATAAGCTAGTCCTCTTGCCATGCTCTCAGCAATATGACACAGTTCATTCCAGGATACTACATTGGCTTTCAGATAGTCTGTCAGAGAACCCTGAAAGGAAGATGAGGAAAATTAAATTTGGAAGGATCCACATAAAATGAATTTAAGAACTATAAATAGAATTATGGAACTAGCAGGAAATGTTATTTTGTTTCCTTAACACAGATATGGGAAAACTGAAACAAAACTACATATTCTGGAAATACTCTGGCTATATGTGCGGAGAGAGAACCAGAAGTTAACATTTCAGTCAGTAACTCAGAATGGGTAAAATGTGTGTGACATTAACAGAGATAAAGAATCACACAGCACTGAAACCATTAGTTTGTGCTGACCAATTTGTCTACCTGAGTTCACCCCTCTTCTCTTAATTTGGTCCATATTCCCATTAAACATTATCCATGTATCTGTGTAAATGTCTTTTAAATGTTTTAACTGTACCCCTTTAACATTTGTCCCTCAGATCCCTTTTTAAATTCTCTTCCCTCCTCCCCCCGTAAACCTATGCCTTCCAGGTTTAGATTCCCTAGTCTGTGAAACAGACTGAGGCCATTCACCTTAACTGTACCTTTTATAATTTTATATACTTCCATTGTCACTCCTCAGCCAGGAAAGAGAAGTCCCAGCCCACCTAGCCTCTTCTTATAACTCAAATCCTCTAGACCCAGTGACATCCAACTTTAAAAAGTTCTCAGCACCTCCATATTTAGGTTTCACACAACAGAAACATTCTTAAGTTCACAGGCCAAAAGCTAACTACCAAGTTTATCCAATTCTGCCTGATAATCAAATATAAATCTCTAATTTTGTGTAAAAAGAAATTTATCACCTCACTCTCCATCAGTGATGAAAAAACAAGCCGTATAGACTACTTTCTATGTATGTATGATACAATATCTCAATCATTCATGAAACAACTATTCAAGTGTAGCTCCAGAACAATTCTCCTTCCAATAGAAAACATTTTACTTCCAGCAGACACACCATTAAACATTTAAAACACAAGATGCAAGCTCACAAGTGTTTCCATAATATTAGATCACTATTGATAATAAGGTAGAGGAAGGAAGTTCAAAATAAATAATAAATCACACAAGTTGAACATTCAGGAGAGCTTCAGACTTGGATGCAAAAGACAACACATGTGCCACTGTACACATTCTGAAAAGTCAGCTTCAAGTTAAATCTGGCATTCAAATTCATTTACACACACTTAAAATCTTCCATAGATTAATGAAATAAAATCAGTTTATATTATCTCTTTGCTTTCAAATATATTCCTAGATATATGTAAGTGTGGTAACAATGCCAGTTTAGAAATAATGGAAGTGTAGTTTTAAAAAGAATGACTGGTCCCCATGTGAGTAATACAAAGAACTGAACAAAGAATATATCAGGAACTACACTAGCTTTATTGGCAAAGTTAATTTCTTAGTAAACGTTAAACCTTGCCAAATGTGACCATTTATGCCCTCATTTTAAAAAGCGTTCAATTTTAACAACTTTCCGCCTGGGCTTTAACAGACTGAACAGAAACTTGCCTTTGTAACAGAGATAGCTTGCACTTCAAATTTTGCAAACTTTTGATGCGTTTACTATACTTGTACAATTTCGACCTAGGAACAACTAGGAACATCTGAAAAGAAACTTAAATTTTCCTGAGCTATATTTTAAACAATGCCTTATACCTATTAAAATATGCTCCAGAAGCCAAATCTATAGTTACCAGCTGCAGTTGTAACAATGACAATTTATTTTTTGTTTAGCATTTTCCACCAGTTAATTTTAAATTGACGAGCTTTTAAACTATGTATATGGGAAGTTTTATCTGTTACCAACTTTGTTCTGACCAACTTGGCAAGCACCCTGATCTATTTTGTATTGTCCAGAGTAAATACAGCAATGGTGCAGGTAAGGTTAAAATTATTTTTGTGGTAGCTAAGCAGACAAAAATCAAATTTCATAAGTACCACTACAAAATAGCACCAAATCCCAAGGCACAATATCCTGCATGTACTTCATTCTCATTAACTCTGAATTTCTCTTAAATCATATTTGAGGTTTTTGAAGTTTAGGCTTGATTACAGCTCACTTATCAGAATAATGAAATGAAACTCATGATTAAGAAAAATAACAATTCAGTGGCAAGATTCATTTAGTCATGGAAATAATAACATAATTAAATCAAACAGTAAAAAATGTTGCTAATTTAAATAAACTCATCTATTTTAATCTGAACCTTCAAATTGATTTTGCTGTAGATCTTTATTCACTTTGTTGAAAGCAATCTTTAAAAGAGCTAATATGATTAGAATAATCTGTCACCACTTTTAATGCATCAAATCACCAGCTTACTCGAGCAAACAAGAATAAGCCGAATAAAGATGCTCATCTATTTCAAAATCACTGTTTTGTCTACAATAAATTCAGTACTAGTGCTGGAAGGGGCAAGGATATTTTAGAGGCAATTCAGCACAAAAAAAAAATCAAATTCTGAAGAAACAGACAAGTTTCCTAAAACACAAAACTTTACCTTTTCATGAAATGATGTTATTAACCACAACTCCACATCAATATTTGAACCTCTTTTCTCTGCCCCAATGAAGTGCAAAATATTTTCATGGTTCATTCCAGGTAGACAGTATATTTCATATTCATTTTGCCAGGACTGCCTGTCCTACAATAAACAGAAACACCATAGCATTATAAAATGACATGTTGACATGGGCTTGAGCCAAGAAAACAAAAGGTAAATATTGCTGAGAAATGATTGCCCATATCCCTAATATGCAGGAAGTGAATAATAAAAGCACTGTACCTGAGCTGGGAATATTTTAACTGCCACATACTCATTAAGCAGTTGAGCCTTCCATACACAACCAAAGCGCCCTCTAGCCTTGACCTCTAGTAACTGCAAAGGCTTTAGACCAAGCAATGGAGAGGGTGGTATTGGCCCCGGGTCCTACAAAGTAAGATTTTGATATAGTTTGAGTAGCAGATTTCACCGGAAAGCATTAAAGCTGAGGAAAACAAACAGGAAAATTCATCTAATAAATTTCAGATTTCTGCTTCATATTATTTGAATGTGAAAAAAATAACATTTAAGTAGTTATGAATACCTCATTTGATTTTTTAAAAAGAAATCCAATATAAATATTTTCAGTTCTTCAACAAGATTATGCTAGCAATTAAAATTTACTACAGTCCACCTAACTTACATCATGTTTTCTCTAGTGACGATTACATTCAAGAACTGAATAACCAGTATTTTCCAAAAGTGACGTTTTAAACTGTAAATACTTAAAACAGGATTATGCAATTTTATAATTTTCAGAAATCAAGGGTTCATCACAGTACATTAAATTGGTCCTAAGAAATGATTAAAACAAGTCTTGAAATTTTCCATGCTGTATTTATTTTGAGGAATGAAGCTAAAGATATGAGATAGTATTTTACAGTAAATGAATGTACTGGAAAATATCCACACAAAACCTGTTAAGCAATTTTCAGGACTTTGGCTATCGCATTAAAAGTGAGCCAACCAGAACAGAAGGAATTATTATACAATTCAAACTTTATTGCAGAACAATCCAATAATTCAAGTTAATGGAAAGCTTTACAGCAAATCTCAAAGTTCTAATCAATTAAAATCAAACATAACAAATTATTGTATTCTCTATCTTTGCCAGTTCAACATGTTATGGTCAATGCAGAAAAGTTGGAAAAAAACCCAGCAAAATATGTCTAAAATAATTTGTGCATGGCAGAAACTTTCTTTTTTTAAAAAAAATATGGGCAATGCACAGCATTTTATTGCATGCTCTAATCTCTGTCTAGTACAGCACTAATTATTGCAACTGTTAAATTAATATTTATAATTAAACAATCAAAAATGTTTCCAAAGCTGTAGTAGAGGTTAAAGTGTATATAATTTAGCTGCTGTAAACAGTTTCAGAAAGAAATATTGCATTATAAACAAGTTTATTAAATACAAGTTTTTTTCTTTATTAAAAACCCATATTAGCATTTCATGCAGAGAATGGTTTCGTGCAGAACTACCTTTTAAAAAAATTAGTGTGATATAAAAAGTGAATGCTGCACAGATTCTAAATTTAAAAATCTTCAATGGTTCCAAGTTACCTTACCTCTATCTCTATATGAAAGGCATGCTTGAGAAAAGAAAAGCAAAAGAAATTACCATTTGGAGAAAGCATGAAGCTGAAACAGATAAAAGTAGTTTAAGCAAATGATGGATGTTCTGGATGGCCACGTGATATTGATATGTTTACTATCTACACCTATTTAGATTCAGTACCTGGCACAGGCAAATATGCAGAGCTATTTTAAATATGTTTAACTTCTATTCATGCTGTAATATTGTTAAAAGCAGCCCCAGTCTTATGTACTATAGTGGACAGAAACACTCTCTGAAGTGTCAGAATTAACAGAAGTACCTAATCATTTCTGGAAGTTTACTAGCAGATTTAAGGTTGAAATAGTTAAACAAATTAAACTTTACCCAAACAGAAATGAAATTGCAGCACTAAATTGTGACTGTAATGCTGATTTTTTTTCTGTTTAAATTCCATGAAATATGTTTCACAAGTGATAACCTCACTGTTTTTTTTGGTGACTCCAAAATTAAAATGTGCAACTGAATTACTGGCACAAACATGTGGTTGCCAGATTAATAGTCACAGTTGTGAGTGAATACCATTTCAGTGGAAATGACTTGAGCAAAAACAAAATGATCAAGTGCTCACAAAGTTTAAAGAGCATACAAAACTGAAGCCCTCCAATGCCAGGTCAAAACCTTCATGTTGAGAGACTCTGTAACACTTTATTAACTGACTGGTGCTTGTCCTTCATCTTTAAGAGACTAATGCATATTTCTGATGTGTCTTTACACAATTAGTTGGAATGCAATGGTGGTATTTCAGCAACCAATTTCAACTAGCCTGACTTAGCAACAGATTTTTCTTAAAGATTTTGTCAATTGATTGCAACCAACATTTTTATATCAACTGTTCTCACGACCTGCATATTACTGGTGCGGACAAAATTTATTGCCATCTTCCAGCAATCTTGATTTTAAATTGCTAATTAAAAGATCTCTTCAAACACCAGTTGAATGCCAACTATCCTGGTGTGAACATATAGAACAGGCCAAATTAGGATAACTATAAGAAGATTAAAGACCTAATTTTGTTTTTATTACAATCCACTTTGTCACTTTTACTGATGCCAAATGAGATGGAATTCAAATGCTCATATAGCTGTACTACAGAACCAAAATACCATGGATGTTGGAATGACCCAGGCTTGGAAGTTGTCATTCCTAAAGTTTCAAACATTAGGAAGGACTTCCCAGCCTGGGGACCGGGGACCCTATGCTGAATGGGATTGGTCTATGGCATAAAAAAAGGTCGAGAACCCCTGCTCTAACACGATGATGGTGGAGGGAGAAAATTCAAAAATCAGAGGTGCAAAGGGACTTGGAAGTCCTCATACATAATTTCCAAAAGGTTAACTTGCAGATTGAGTTGGTTGTAAGGAAAGCAAATACAATGCTAGCATTCATTTTAAAAGGATTAAAATATGTAATGATGAGGAAAAGATATAATGCTGAGGCTTGATAAGACATTGGTCAGACCGCACTTGGGAGTACTGTGAGCAATTCTGAGCCTCTTATTTAAGAAAGGATGTGTTAGCATTGAAGAGGGTCCAGAGGAGGTTCACAAGAATGATCACAAGAGTGATCGCAAGAGTGAAACGGTAAGGAGCATTTGATGGCTCTGGGTCTGTACTCACTGTGACTTTGAAGAATTATGGTGAATCTTATTGAAACCTATCAAATACTGAAAGGCCTAGACAGAGTGGATGTGTAGAGGACTTTTCCTGTAGTGGGCAGGTAAGGACCAGAGGACACAGCCTCAGAATAGAAGGGCGTCCCTTTAGAAACTGGATAAGGAGGATCACTTTAGCCAGAGGGTAATGAACCTTTGGTGCTCTAGTTCTGTGTACCTCAGGGCTGGAGATAAATATTTGCCTGGATTTTTTCTCACCAACTTGTTAATGCTAAATATAATTCTTTTTAAATGACTTTGTGCTATAGATGTTTTTGGATCATCTTTCTTAGGAGTATTTCTCTGTCCAATATTTTTGGAAAATTTGTAAAGTGTGAAAGAATTACAACTTACATCTCTGTTGGCAGTTGGATTATTTACAGTTATTTCTTGAACAGAGTATTTGCATCACACTTAATTGCGGAAGGACAGGGTGTATGCAGCCAAAGGCTAGTCCTTCTCAAGGCACAATAATTTAGGCGATACAGGTATCCCCGCTTTTCGAAAGTTCGCTTTACGCCACTTCACTTTTACAAAAGACCTACATTAGTACCTGTTTTCGCTAACCAAAAGAAATCCGAAGAGGATTTTCACTTTTACGAGAGAAGGCAAAAAGCGAAAATAACGTTTGTTTTGCAGCGAGCCGTTACTGTATAGAGGCAGCGCACCCTGAGCAGTGAGAGTGGTGCTGCCAAGCTCCTTCCCCGGGAACTACACTCAGCATCAAGCTGCCATAGCTTTGAACTGTGTCTGTGAGCATCTGTGTTTTATCTCAAATTATTTTGTGAATCTGTTTGCAAGATGTGTCCTAAGGTATCAGAAGAGCCTAAGAGAGCTCGTAAGAGTGTTACGCTTAGTGTAAAACTAGACATAATTAAGCCCAAAAGTGAAGTTGCCCAGGAACTGAACATGAAGCACTTGCGTGAGATTTTCGCTACGATTGACAGTGCTGCAATGATTGCAGAAAAGTATGACTTTAATTTTGAAAGGGTATGTAGGTTTAGGACAGTCTTGCAGGATGTTTTGAGTGCTTACAAAGAACTGTATGATAGAAAAATGTGTGAGGCTAAGCAGTCAAGCATACTGTTGCATTTCAAGCCTTCCACATCAGCCACAGCAGACGACGAACCTCGTCGACCTTTGACATTAAGGCAGGCAGACATAGAAGAAGGTGTAGACGTTAGTGACCTGCCTGCCCCGATGGATTCAGATGACGATGAGATGTTAATAGATGACACTCTTCCTCTCTCTCCTACACCCCAGTCTCCTGTACCTCCCACCACCCCAACCTCTGACAACTCAGCCATCATCACCACCTCCATCACCTCTCAACCTTCCAGTGTGCTCGCTGTCTTCCCGATTCTGGTAAGTAAAACTACATTGTACATACATTTATTCTACTTTATATAGGCTGTGTATTTATCATATCATTCCTGCTTTTACTAAATGTTTGTGTTATTTTAGGTTTTATGCGTTACTTGGTATGATTTGGTTGGTTATTTTTTGGGCTGGGAACGCTCAAAAGTTTTTCCCCATATAAATTAATGGTAATTGTTTCTTCACTTTACACCATTTCGGCTTGCGAAAGGTTTCATAGATAGCGGGGGGAACCTGTAAATGGGTTTAACTAGATGATGTTTAAGACAGCTGATTTTATCTTCACCCTAAAACTTTGAAGAAATGCCAATGCAAAACTTGCGATAGTGGGTGTACTTTGCCGTTTGAGCTGAATCACCGAGAATAACTTTTCAGGTCCAATTTACATCACTCAGCTATGAATATCCTTTTAATATATGTAAGTGTCATCGGTATCCAATGGGGAATATCTCACTTATTTAATGGATTATCAAAACACAACAGGTGGAGAAAGCACAGGATTTGTAAGTGTAGAAGCCCTAGGGATGGGAATCTCATTGAAACCTATCAAATACTGAAAGGCCTAGATAGAGTGGCCATAAAGAGGAAGTTTCCTGTAGTGGGGGAGTCTTGGACCACAGGGCAGCCTCAGAATAGAAGGACATCCCTTTAGAAGAGAATGAAGAAGAATTTCTTTAGCCAGAGAGTGGTGAATCTGTTGAATTCATTGCCACAGGCATCTGTGGAGGCCAACTCATTGGGTATAATTAAAGTGGACTCAATGGGCTGAACGTCTTAATTCTACTCCTATGCCTTATGGTCTTATCAACTTTTAGATCTTTCTTTGATGCATGCTTATGCCAAGCAGTATCTACATGGTATGTACACACTGTCCAACGTATCATAGCACAATTGGGGGTGTGGTTGTGAATGATGTGAATTGGACATTATTTCTTTCATACATGGTTTTAGG
Source organism: Hemitrygon akajei (assembly GCF_048418815.1). Taxonomy (NCBI): domain Eukaryota; kingdom Metazoa; phylum Chordata; class Chondrichthyes; order Myliobatiformes; family Dasyatidae; genus Hemitrygon; species Hemitrygon akajei. The sequence continues at coordinate 100,153,954 of NC_133125.1, read as the reverse complement.
TTCATCTTCCCTATATTACTAGACAACACAAATGTTTATGTAATTATATCTATGTAAATATTGTATATGGAGGAATATAAATCATGTACACGCAGGAGATTAGGTGTCATTAGCTTCATTAAATTTGGCAGAAGGTCATGGCCCAAGGGCCTGTTGTACTTTGCTCTATGACAGTAAACTGAGGCAAGGGTGGATCTGAATCAAGAAGTCACCTTATTTTAAAAGATACAAGCAAAATTATAAGTGAGATTTCAAGTTCTGTTACTTTCTATTTCACTTTTAAGAGAAGTCCTACCATGCTGTGATGCATCAATGATGTTTCCCAGTTAGCCTTGTAATCCTGACTGGCTCCAAACTCGAGCAAAGTTGTGCCTTCCTTGCATCACCCATGCCCCTTCCAAGCTTAATGGTACTAACCTTGCCCTTTTCTCTATGTCGAAGAAATACCAGATTTATTTAAGAATCCATCAATCACACTAGCTATCTTCTGCTCATAGAATAATACCAAAAAATAACCTCTAAACGTGTATGCAAACAAGTGCTTTATTTGGAATGGCAGTAGTTGATCACTGTCTAATATTAAAGGTAAATGGCTCATCCTGTCCAACTTAGCAGCTTAAGCTGAATTTCAAGTCTATGACAATTAACTTGAAAAATGAACACTTCAACACAAATCGATCGTATAAAAAATAACCAAGAGGAAAATCTAAGCTATAACAACTTTAGATGAATGTTGCACAAAGTTAGCCAGAAGAAAATTTTACAGTAATATATTAAATAATATAGGATTTTGTTTTGAAGCAAATTGAGGCATTGAATGATAAGCTTGTTTTTGCAAATGTAGTTCTAAGCAAAGGGAGGATGAGCATCCAGAAGATGTGGTACATAGTGGTACCAAAGACACAGGTAGAAAAAGGAAGGAGGTCTTGAAAACAGAAAACGGAGTTAGGAAGGAAGCTGAGAAGCAGGACCTCAAGGGTAGTAATCTTGGGACTGTTGCCTGTGTCATGCGACAATGAGGATAGCAATAGAATGAGGTGGCTGATAAATGCCTGGCTGAAAAATTGGAGTAGGGGGCAGGCATTCAGATTTTTGGATCACTGGGACCACTTCTGGGGCAAGTGTGACCAGTACAAAAGGGGCAGGTTGCACTTGAATCCAAGGGGGACCAATATCCTTTGGGCAGGTTTGATAGTTGTTGGGAGTGGTTTTTAAAAAATGACCGGGGGTGGTGGGGGGAGAGGGGATGGGAAACAGTATGAAAGAGCTGAGGATGAGCCAGCAAGTTTACAAGTAGATGATGGGTGTAATGTGAATGTAAGGAAGGACAAGCCAATGATTGGGTACAAACACAGACAGAACAGAGTGAAATTGTATTACAGAGGCAAACTTCAAAAGGGCAAAGAATGCAGGACTGAACTACTGTATTTAAATACATAGTATTCAGAATAAGGTGGATGAACTTGTGGTGCAATTAGAGATTGGTTGGTTTGGCGTTCTGAGCATCACTGAGTCGTGGCTGAAAGAAGGTCAAAGTTGTGAGCTTAAAGCCAAAGGATATACTTTGTATCGAAACGACAGGCAGGAAGGCATAGACAATGGTGTGCCTCTGTTGGCAAGTGATGGAACTACATTCTTAGAAAGAGATGACATAAGGTCAGAGAAATGTTGAATCTTTGTGGGTGGAATTATGAAACTGTAAAGGTTAATAAAAACATTTTGGGGATCATATTTAGGCCTCTAAATAGTAGCCAAGATGTGGGGCTGAGATTGCAAATGGAGCTGGAAAGGGCATTTAATGTCACAATTGTAATGGGGGACTTCAATATACAATGGAAAATCAGATTGGTGTCGGATTGCAAGAGAGGGAATTTGCTGAATGTCTACAAGATGGCTTTTTAGAGCAGCTTGTGCTTGAGAATACTTGGGAAAAAGCCATTTTAGATTGTGTGTTGTGTAGTAATCCAGATTTTATTGGGGGCTTAAGGTAAAGGAATCTGTAGGAGACTGATTATAATATTATTGAATTCATACTGCAATTTGAGAGGGAGAAGCACAAGTCAGATGTATTAGTATCACAATGGAATAAAGGGAATTACAGACACATGAGAAAGGAGCTTGCCCAGGCGGATTGGAGGAGGATACTGGCGGGAATAATGGCAGAACAGAGATGGCTGAAGTTTCTGGGAATAGTTCACAATGCACAGAAGTAGTTCTCAAATGGTAGGGGCAGGCAACCATAGCTGACAAGGGAAGTTAAAGACTGCATAAAAGTCAAGGAAAGAGCATGTTATGTAGAAAAGTGAGTGGGAAGTTGGATGATTGGAAGTTTTTAAAATCCATCAAAAGGCAACTAAAAAAAGCCATAAGGAGGGCAAAGATGAAATACAAGGGCAAACTAGCCAATAATATAAAGCAGGATACCAGTTTTTCAGTTATATAAAGAGTAAGAGGGAGGTGAGAGTTGATATTAGACCACTGGAAAATGATACTGGTGAGATAGTAATGGGGGGGGGGGGGGGAAAAAGAATTAGCAGATGAACTTATTAAGTACTTTTCATCAGTCTTCACTGTGGAAGACAGCAGCAGTGTGCCAGAGGTCCGTGAGTGTCAGGAATCAGGATTGAGTGTCATCCTATTACAAAGGAAAAAGTGCAAGGCAAACTCAAAGGTCTTAAGAACATAAGAAATAGGAGTAGGAGTAGGCCATCTGGCTCGTCAAGCCTGCTCTACTGTTCAATAAGATCATGGCTGATTTGGCCACGGAGCTGGATAAGTCACCTGGACCAGATGGACTACATTCTAGAGTTCTGAAATAGGTTGCTGAAGAGATAGCAGATGCATTGGTTATGAACTTTCAAGAATCTCTTGATTCTGGCATGGTTTCAGAGGACAATTGCAAATATCACTTCACTCAGTAAGAAGTGAGGAAGACAAAAGGAAATTATAGGCCAGTTAGCCTAACCTCAGTAGTTGGGAAAATATTGTAGCCTGTTATTAAGGATGAAGTTTCAGGGTACTTGGAGACCAATGATAAAATAAGTGAAAGTCAGCATGGTTTCTGCAGAGGGAAATCTTACCTGACAAACCTGTTAGAGTTCTTTGAGGAAGTGAAGGGTGGACAAAGGAGAGGAAGTGGATGTCATTTACTTGGGTTTTCAGACATCACTTGATAAGGTGCCACAAGAGACTGCTATGGCGTTACAGAAAAGATACTGGCACAGACAGCAGAATGGCTGACAGGCAGGAGGCAGTGAGTGGGAATAAAAGGGGTCTTTTCTGGTTGGATGCCAGTGACTAGTGGTGTTCCTCTGACATCAGTATTGGGACCGCTACTTTTCACATTGTTGTCAGTGATTTAAATAATGGAATTGATAGATCTGTGACAATGTTTGCAGATGATATGAAGATAGGTGGAGGGGTCAGTAGTGCTGAGGAAGCAATGCAATTGCAGAAGGACTTAGAGAAACTAGAAGAATGGGCAAAATAGTGGCAGATGGAATATAGTACTGGGAAATGTATGATAATGTATTTTGGTAAAAGGAACAAAAGTACAGGCTGTTAACTAAATGGGGAGAAAATTCAAACATCAGAGGTGCAGAGGGACTTTGGAGTTCTCATGCAAGACTCTCAGAAGATTAATTTATAGGTTTAGTCTGTGATAAAGAAGGCAAACATGATGTACATTTTGAAGGGAATAGCATACAAAAACAAGGTGATAATGCTGAGGCTTTATAAGACACTGGTCACTTGGAGTACCGTCAACAGTTCTGGGCCCCATATCACAGAAAGGATGTGTGTCATTTCAGAGTCCAAACGAGGTTCATAAGGTGATTCCAGGAATTAAAGGGTTAGCATATGAGGAGCGTTTTAGCAGCTTTGGGCCTGGACTCACTGGAATTTAGAAGAATGAGAGGGTGGGGGGAGTCTCACTGAAACCTGCTGAATGTTGAAAAGTCTAGATAAGGTGGGAGTGTAGAGGATGGTTCCTATGGTGGGGGTGTCAAAACTAGAGGGCACAGCATCAAAATTGAGGGGTAACCCTTTAGAACGGAGGAGGAATTTATTTAGCCAGAGAGTAGTGAATCTGTGGTATGCTCTGTCACAGACAGCTGTGTAGGTATATTTAAAGCAAAAGTTGATAGTTTCCTGATTGGTTAGGGCATCAAAGGTTATGGCAAAAAGGCAGGTGTATGGGATTGGGGGTGGAATCCAGGCTCAGCCTTGATGGAATGGTGAAGCAGACTTGATGGGCTGAATGGCCTAATTCTGCTCCTTTGTTTTATGGTCTGTGGTCTAAGCCACTAAGTCAAATTAATCTACCCTTATGAACAGCAGATGGCAGTAACACCTTACAATGTTAATCAATTTGCACATTAGTGACCAAATTCTGGGAATTTGACACGAGGTAAATACAAAAGCACCTGTCATTTTAAGATCACATTTTATCCATCCATTTCAAAATCTTCCAACATTGATAGAATTTTCTTTTAGAACTGCCCAAAAAACCTGCTATTCAAATTTAAGCTGAAATTCGGATCTTCACTTCCAATTTTTAAATGAATCAGTATCAGTTCTGCTGTCTTTGCTTTTTAGTGCCACAAATACCATAATTACTACTTACATGGCACAGACCCCATAAAGGAGCAAAGAAGAGTTAAAAGACAAGAAAACTGATGAATATGTAGGTCTAGCATATGAACACATTAGTGTTTACCTGTGCCATCCAACCTATTATTACCAAAAAAAATGTCCTTTCTGCTTTAGATTTTGGGAAGAAATAAATTTAGCTTTTGAGTGATGAATGTTTTTTTGAGATCAGCAGATTGGTCATTAACCACTTCAATATAATTTCAAACAATTCAGTGAGATTCCACTGCCAGATGCATCTTCCCCTCCAGCATTCCACAGTCATCACTCCCTTAGATTCCTCGGTCTGCCCTGCCACCTCCACCAACTATTCCCTTTCTCACAGTGCTCGCCCATGAAAAAGCATTAGATGATACAGTTTCCTTCCAAGGACCCAAATAATCCTTCCGAGGACCCAAATAATCCTCTACTTCTTCCCATATCGTGTACATTTGCTGAACATAATGTTACAGAAACAAAAAGCAGAATGGATGAATGCTTTGCATAGCAGCTGCGCTGTAAGACCCAGAGCTTCTCGTTGCCTGTCACTTTAATTGTCAGAACTACTCTGATTCCTGTGTTCTGGTCTCCTACACTCTACCTTCATCAATACATAACAAGGTGCAATGTGTGCTGGAGGAACAGCACCTTATCGATCATCTACGTATATCGCACCCTTCTAGACTCGGTATCTACATCAGGCAACTCACTTTTTCTGCTAAAATCAGAACCGAATTTGGATCTGCTTCCCCACCTCTCCCTCCAGAACATTAGCACAGCATGTTGTACTGGGTATTTCCCATTGTTCTGCATTTGACTACATGGTTCCTTTGATTCAGATCTTTCTCCAAATGGTCTCACTTCACAGCTCTTCCCCTCCTTTATTTGTGTTCTTATAACTCATCATCCAAATTACTTCACTAGCATTTGGAAAAAACATAGTGTTATTAGAAACAGTCAGTGTGGCTTTGTGAGGGGCAAATCGTGCCTCATGAAACTTATGACTTTTAAAAAGCGACAAAATAAATTGATGAAGGTAGAGTAGTGGACGTGGTGTACATGGATGTTAGTAAGACGCTTGGTATGTCCCCATGGAAGGCTCATCCAGAGAGTCATGAGGCCTGGGATTCATGGAACTTGGCAGTGTGGATTCAGAACTGGCTAGCTCACAGAAAGCAGAAGATCATAGTAGATGGAGTGTACACTCTGCTGGGAGATAGTGGTGGTCTGCAGCTATCTGTTCTGGGGCCCCTGCTCTGTGATTTTTGTAAAAGACCTTGGATGAAGCAGTGGAAGGGTGGGTTAGTAAGTCTTCAGATTATACAGAGTTCAGTGGAGTTGTAGATCGTGTAGGAGGTTGAAATAGGTTACTAGAAAGAGACAAAGTTACACGGTTCGGAAGATTGCACTTGCCAAAATACAAAGTTAACGACAGGATTTTTAGAAATGTGGAGGAACAGAAGTCCAAGTCCACAGATCCCACAAGCTGCCACACAAATAGATAGGTGTGGCATCCGAGTTTCATGATAAATTCTCCGTGGTGCTCAAATGTGGTGGTTTTGTTGTGCTCCTGTTCCCCCGACCTGAAACACCTATTGATTAAGTGCCACCCATTCTACTTACCAAGAGAGCTCTCCTCCGTGATCCCGATTGCAGCTTTGGCATCACCGAACAAAAAACACAGTCCACCCCAATACATTTCAAATCATTATAGGGGACTTCAATTAGGCTTGTCTGAAGAAATCGCTACCTATATACTATTTTTATGCAACCTGCAGCACCAGGGGTACTAACACATTGTAACATGCTATATTACATTAAGGAATGCCTACCATTCCATACCCCAATGCCCAGACCACGTTTCAGAAATCTGATCATTTGGCTGTCCTTCTCCTACCAGCATTCAGGCAGGTGCTAAAGAGGAAGGGTACAGAGATTAGAACAACAAAGAGGTGGTCGTGAGAGGCAGAGAAGCGGCAATGGGATTGCTTCAAGATGGTGGACTGGGCGTGTTCAAGGGCTCAGAGGATCTGAATGAATACACCACACTTGTCACGGTCTTTATACAAACAGTTGTGGATGAATGGATTGCCATAAAAATCATTCGGTGCCTTCCCTAACCAAAAGCCCTCAATAAACCATAAGATCCACAATCTGCTGATGAACAGATTAGTGGCATTCAGGTCTGGCGACCGTGCAAGATTTAAGTCATCCAGATACAATCTGTGGAAAGCCATCTTGCAGGAATAATGGAAACTCTGGACTAAACCTGAATTACTGAAGGATGCTCAACAGTTGTGGTGGGGCTTGAATGCTATCACCTCTTATAAAGTAAAATCAAGTGACAAAGGTGACAATAAGGCTTTGCTATCAGATGACTTCACTGCCTACTATGCTCACTTTGACCATCGAAACATGAACTCCCACAGCCCTTGATGACCGTGATTACAGTATCTGAGGAGAACTTGAGAGTATCCTTCATGAGGGTGAATCCATGGAAAGCATCCCGCCCAGATGGGATACCTGTGCTGATCAACTCGCTGGAGTGTTCACTGATATTTTTAACCTCTTACTTCCGCAGTTTCAGGTACCTATCTGCTTCAAGCAGGCTTTAATTATACAGGTGCCCAAGAAGAACATGGTAACCTACCTCAATGACTATCATTCAGTAGCACTTACATCCACTGCGATGAAGTGCCTTGAGAGGTTGGCCATGAAACATATCAAATCCTGCCTAAGAAGTGACTTGGATCCACTCCAATTTGCCTACCATCATAACAGGTATACAGCAGATGCTATTTCATTTACTCTTCACTCAACCCTGGAAAACCTGGACAGCAAAAGTGCATACATCAGGATGCTCTTCAGCTTGGCATTCAATACTATCATCCCTCAAAACTAATCAATAAGCTGCAAGACCTTGGTCTCAATACTTCCTTCTGCAATTGGATCCATGATTTCCCACTTGCAGACCCCAGTCAGCTGCATTGGTTACACGATCTCCATCAACACAGGTGCACCACAAGGCTGTGTGCTTAGCCCCCTGCTCTATTTGCATTATACTTGACTGTGAGGCAAAGCACAGCCCCAATCCTATATTTATGTTTGCTGACGACTTGGCCAAATCAAAGGTGGTGACGAATCAGCAAATAGGAGGGAGATTGAGTGTGGCACCACTCAGCCAGATTTTCAATTTCAGCAAGACCAAGGATCTGATTATTGATTTCAGGAGGAAGAAACTGAAGGACCATAAGCAAGTCTTAATCCAGAGCATCAGGGGTGGAGAGGGACAGCAACTTTAAATTCCTTGGTGTTTTTGTTTCAGGGATCTGTCATGGGCCCAGCGTGTTAAGTACAATTACGAAGAACGCATGGCAGCACCTCTACTTCCTTAGAGGTTTGTGAAGATTTGGCATGACATCTAATACTTTGACAATCCTCTATAGATGTGTGGTGAACAGCATATTGACTGATTGCATCACAGCTTGGTATAGAAACACCAATGCCCTTAAATAGAAAATTCTACAAAAAGTAGTGGATATGGTGCAGTCTAGCACAGGTAAAACCCTCCCCACTACTGAGCACATCTATACAGAGCATTGCTGCAGGAAAGCAACATCCATTATCAAGGACCCCCACCACCCACGTCATGTTCTCCTCTCACTGCTGCCATCAGGAAGGAGACACAGGAGCCACATCATCAGGTTCAGGAAGTTATTAGACCTCAAACATCAGGCTCTTGAATCAGTGGGGTTAACTTGACTGAACTGTTCCCACGCCTTTGGACTGTCTTTCAAGGACTCCACATCTCTCTCTCAATCACACACACACACACACACACACACCCTATTCTATGTTCCACATGCAACCTGCCCTTGTGTTTTTCATTCTCTACCAAAGGAGGTGTAATGCACTCCTTCCCTCCACTAGCCTGCAGGTCACCCTTGGGCAAGGTGTAGCACCTGCTTAGCCCCCACAGTCAGGGCCATGTGAAGTCAAGGGAGCAGGTGGTGGAGGGTCGTATGAGCAGCTGGTGCACATCACAAATCCTCTTTATGTGACCACTGATGCCAGGCAGACAATCTCTGAAGAGTATCGATAATGGTTGGGGAGGCAGTGGAGTCACCTGTCTTGTGATGCTGCCCAGAAGGAAACAATGATAAACCACATCAATAGAAAAAATTGTGAAGAACAATCATGGTCATGGATAAGACCATGATCATCCATGCCATACGATACAGCTGGTGATGATAAAAGTACAGGGAGTAATACAACACAAGAGCAGCCATTTGGCACTCTGACCTGGTTTTACAGTGCAATAAACCGGTGACCTCAACTTCATGTTAACTTGCATCCATGTCCTTAAATAGCTCTCAACCCTTGTTACAGCTACAGTGAAGAATGGTCAAAAGAAAGCAAAAGACTACATATTACAGAATAGAAATGTTTGGGCAATGATTTCAAGAATATTAATTCTAGTGCAGAAATGTACTTCAAAGTATCTGATCGTGAATTTAGAAAACAGTTCAGCATGCCATTGATTTCTGTTTCTGTTAGTGACTGAAGATGTATACAAGAATTGCTGATAGATACTTTAATCAGACACCAATTCAAGTCAGTTGCACTAATGCATAAAATTACTTAAGGTATACTTGCAGCCTCTTTCAATCAGAGCATGCAAAAATATAAGTGGTAAACAAATGAGTTTGGAACCATACCTGTGTTGGTACAAGTACTGGTGGATATGCCAACTTGTGATGCCTATACATCCAGAAAGAGAACAACACAACCACAGCAAATCCCATAATGGGCACTAGTGAATAAAGCAAAGTATTGAAGAGTGGCTGCCTTGTTGTAAAGGGATTTAATGTTGCTGTGGAGGAAAAGAGAAAATAATTAAGGGTTTTGTGGGATACAATTTACATCATAGCCATGCCCACAATGAAAATTCTAATGATTTGATTACTTCCAAGAGCTCTCAGCACTAGAATAAATTGGATTCAAAACTATTCAAAAATAAAAGGCATACAATTCCGGTTAGTTGGGACCAGTACATTTTGGCCCAATTAAGTGGCTGCTCCAATTACTAGCTGAAGTTTCATAAAAATAGTTCATTAACAAATTATATAGTTATATCAAATACAGAACAAATTAGAACATTATCAATATTACTATAGTACTATAAAATTGTATTAGTATCAAATAGTAATCAATTAAGGAATTCATACATTTTTACTGACTGTAAATGAACAAAATCAATAATCCATGAATATATCACTGAGACTGGGGTTGTAGTGGACAGCATATATCAAAGCTTGCAGTGGTATTTGAACCAGCTGGAAAAATAGCAGATGGTCTCTAATGCAGACAAATGTAAGATGTTGCACTCTGGGAGAACCAACTAAGGTAGGTCTTACACTGAGCAGCAGGGCACTGAGGAGTATGGTAGAACAGAGGGATCTGGGAATACAGGTCCATAATTCCTTGGAAGTGGTGTCACAGGCAGAAAAGGTCGCAAAGAGAGATTTTGGCACACTGACCTTCGTAAATCAGTGTGTTATTGAGTACAGGAGTTGGGGTGTTATGTTGAAATTATTTAAGACATTGGTGATGCCTAATTTGGAGTATTATGTGCAGTTTTGGTCATCTATCTACAGGAAAGATGTAAATAAGATTGAAAGGGTGTACAGAACATTTACAAGGATTTTGCTTGGACTTGAGGACCTGAGTTCCAGGGAACAGTTGAATAAATTAGGACTTTATTCCCTAGAGTGTAGAAGATTGAGGGGAGATTTGATTAGAGATATACAAAATTATGAGGAGTATAGACAGGACAAGCAGGCTTTTTCCATTGAGATTGGGTGAGACTACAACTAGAGGCCATGGGTTAAGGGTGAAAGGTGAAATGTTTATGGGGAACATGAGGGGGATCTTCTAAACTCAGAGGTTGGTGAGAATGGTGGATACAGGGCAGATTTTAACATTTAAGAGAATTTGGACAGATACATGGATTGATGGGAGGGGAATGGAAAACTATGGGCCATATGTAGGTCGATGGAATTAGGCAAATTAATAGTTCGGCACAGACTAGATGGGCTGAAGGTTGTTTCTGTGTCTTAATGTTCTATGATGGTCATTTATACTACAAATAGTGTGAATTGATCTTCTGGAAGCTCCAATGAGAGCAACCTTCCAATTTCAAAAACATTCATCAACCATTATCCTTCAACCCCCAACCTTTGTCTTTCCACTGAGCCAATCAGCCACTCTCCCTTGCATCCCATACATTTTTACTTTTCTGATTATCCCTATGTTGATGGAACTTTTTCCACAAGTCTTGCTAAAATTCATAGAAGCTCAATCACATATAATTTCCACATATCCTTGCTACATTTCAAAATAAATTTGATTAACCAAATATTCAAGATTGTTTAATACATTTCCAGTATACAAATGTAAAGGAGAGCAAAATGATTATTACTCTGGTTCTGACACAGCATATAAAATGCTAAGATAAAGAATACAATAAATATAAACACAGAAAACAGTTTATAGACATAGATTGACTATATATACATAAAGTGAAAACAGGTATACCCAGTGTCTGTAAATATTGTGACTGACAGGAAATTACAAACTAGAGGTGGTGGGGAGGGTTGTGGGGGTGGGGGTGGGGGTGTTGATTAGCTTTACTGCTTGGGGAAAGTAACTTTTTAAGTCAGGTGGTACTAATGTGGATGCTACACAGCCTCCCCCCGATGGGAGTGGGACAAACGGTTCATGAGCAGGGTGGGTGAAGTTCTTCATCATATTGCTGGCTTTTTTCTGGCACCTTTCAGAACATACGTCCTCGACCGCAAGTAGGCTTCTGCTGGTGATGCATTGGGCAGTTCTAATTACCCATTCTAAAGCCTTCCTGTCCACCACAGTGCAGTTTCTGTACCATCCAGTGATGCAACATGTAACAATGCACATCTGTGGATGGTCCTTAAGTATTCAAAAAGACCACAAGAGCTGAATTATACCATTTGGCCCATTGAGTCTGCTCTGCCATTTCATCATGCCTGATCCAATGTTCCTCTCAGCCGCAATCTTATGCCTTCTCCCTGTATCCCTCATGCCCTGACCAATCAAAAATCTCTCAACCTCTGCCTTAAATATACATAAACACTTGTTCTCCATAGCTACCTGTGACAAAGAATTCCACAGATTCACTACTCTCTGGCTGAAGAAATTTCTCATCATCTCTGTTCTAAAAGGACGCCCCTCTATTCTGAGGCTGTGTCCTCTGGTCTTAAGACTCTCCCACTATAGGAAACATCCTCTCCGCATCCACCTTATTGAGGCCTTTCTCCATTCGTTAAGTTTCAATTAGGTCACCCCTTATTCTTCTGAGTTCTAGTGAATACAGGCCAGAGCCATCAAACGCTCTTGATATGGCAAACCATTCAATCCAGGAATCATTTTTGTGAACCTCCTTTGAACCCGGTCCAGTTTCAGCACACCCCTTCTAAGAAAAGGGGCTCAAACCTGCTCACAATACTCCAAGTGAGGCCCCACCAGTGCTTTATAAAGTTTCAACATTACATCCTTGCATTTATATTCTAGTCCTTTTGAAATGAATGCCAACATCGCATTTGCCTTCCTCACCACAGACTCAAACCTACAAATTAACCTTTAGGGAATCCTCCACAAAGACTCCCAAGTCCCTTTGCACCTCAGTTTTTCGTATTTTCTCACCACTTAGAAAATAGTCTTCCACCAAAGCCCATGAACGTACATTTCCTGACACTGCATTCCATCTGCCACTTCTTTGCCCATTCTCCTAATCTGTCCAAGTCCTTTTGTAACCTACTTCCTCAAAACTAGCTGGCTCACCACCCACCTTCATATTGTCTGCAAACTTTGTACCAAAGCCATCAATTCCATTATCTAAATATTTGATAAACAACATAAAAAGAATCGGTCCCAACACAGACACCTGTGGAACACCACTAGTCACCGCAGCCAACCAGAAAAGGCTCCCTTTATTCTGACTCTTTGCTTCCTGCCAATCAGCCACTGCTTTATCCATGCTAGAATATTTCCTGCCATACCACGTTGTTATAACTTGTTATTCAGCCTCATGTGAGGCACCTTGTCAAAGGCCTTCAGAAAATCCAAGTACACATTAACCAATTCTCCTTTGCCTATCCTACTTGTTATTTCAAAGAATTCCAACAGATTTGTCAGACAAGATTTTCCCTTGAGAAAACCATGTTGACTGTGGCCTATTTTATCATGTGCCTCCAAACACCCTGAGATTTCATCCTTAATGATCAACTCCACAACTTCCCAACCACTGAGGTCAGACTAACTGGCCTATAGTTTCCGTTCTTCTGTTTCTCTCCTTTCTTGGAGCGTGGAGCAACATTTGCAATCTTCCAGTCTTCTGGAACCATTCCAGAATCTAGTGATTCTTGAAAGATCATTATTAATGCCTCCATAATCACTTCAGCCACCTCTAACAAATCCAAGATTACCTATCCTTCCTTAATCTGCACCTTTCTACAGCTTACATCATCACTCAGAAGCTTTTTGCTTGGAACAGAGGAAGAAAGAAAAGACCCAGATACTGGGCCTACAATTGTATAGTATCAATTCTATGAATTATGTAATGAAAGAAGAAAAAAATTTGAATACACTATTCCAAAAAGAACACAAGGTCCTGGACTCTCTGGGAAACAAATATAATGATCATAAATTTAGTGCAAAACATTTGACATTACTTTACAGCATCAAAAGAAGAGAGCACTGCAGACAAAACTAAAAGTACAAACGTAGAACTGAACATCTTAAGTACTGAGTAGTTTGCACATTCAAGTCACACCTGGCAAAGTTAGAATTTAGAATTCTGGATTCTGAAAAAAATAATTGTAACCCCAAGTGATTCAGGATCAGTTGTTACCAAGCTGTATGAGAAGTTATTAATTATTCATGCTACATCCGTTCTCAAACAGCCCATAATACAAGCAAATGACCAATCAATATTCTGCATCTTGTACTTCCAATCTTGTGGATAATATCACCTAGTTCCAAATATTCACCTAGCAATAATGCTCTATATTTAATCACTCTGAAATTCAGAATAAATGAGAATCCAACACAGCCTAACAGGTACATACAGAAGACCTTGGACTGTTTACTTTCTTTTCAAGATACTCTATTTTCACTTCAAAAAGAATTATTCCAGAATCATCTTAAACGGTTTCCCTTGTAAATGAGAAAAGAGCTCCTTACCTTTTTGAAAAAGTGTAGAATTTTCTAATACCATTCACTCCTTTGAAAATAGAAAGGTCACTCACAAACAGACTGACAACACCCTTTATGACACTTAGTAAAAAAAAAAGAATATACTGTTTTCCCTGATAATTTCCTACAAGTAAGTTCCTACAAGATAAATATGCAGGTTTTAATCTTACCATCGTGAAGCATCCATAGCAACAGCACTGTTGACAATGTTATCAAATCCACAAACTAAAATACACAATCCAAACCTAGATTAAACTAGCACTTGGTTATATGACAAAGCATATCCAATTATTTTGGAGAAGTAAATGATGCCAAACACACATAATCATATTAAAATGAACCAGTGCACAGTTTTCCCAGTGATGCAGCATACATTTCTGAATCTGAGGTTTCCATGGGTAGCTTGATTGTATTAACCATTTCAGTTGTTTCTCAGAATGACTGGTTCTTCTTTCTACGCCAACTCCACCTCTGTAGCCATTATGTATTATGCAAAATCTGTATAAGCTCACACAGATGGTGCAGGGGGTTGGGAGTTTCTACACTTCATATACTCCTGAATAAACTTTACAACCTGTCTTCCAGCCACTCCAATATTTTGAGTGATCACAGGATACAAGTCAACGGCATGGTAATTATTTCCCCATGAGGTTCTGAGAATATTCGAGGTATCTGCAGCTCAGATGACCGAAGAATGTGCTGGCAGTGGTGAATTCTGTGAATTTTGCCAATGGTGAAATACAATCTCCAAGATTTGGGATAAAATCCACATTTACTAACCTCTTGCCTTTGAACTTTCTTGTTTAAGGATGAGGAAGTTGGTGCAGATTCTGTGTTGTCTTGTATTTAATGCAATATTTATTCTCATGTGTTTCAGTATTATGTAAATGGAATTCAGCCTGCAAGCAGGTACAAAGCTCAGGATCGTCCGCATCCTGCAGCTCAATGATTGAAATTATATTCATGTAAATTTGGAACTAAAGGCATTGAAATTTGAAGTTTCCTTGTTTGTTTACTACATTAAGAGACTTGTTGGAAGTGAGATGCAACAATTTGCGATAACCCTTCTTAATGCTCCCCCCATGTTTAGACTTATCCTTATTCATAACTATTTTAAAACCTGAACTGTAACTACTGAATCATCAGCACCTAGTCAGGCTCATTTCCCAAGAGGTGCTTTAAAACCTTCCGGCTTAAGATGGTCCTGGAGAAGCACACCAACGACTTGCTGGTAGCAACCAAAACAAAAAGAAAAATTTACTGTATTAATCACACTTTTTCTTGGATATAATCACTGTAATCAACAGCCTGCAGCTGCCCTTTTGGGGCTGAGCTGTATGACCTGGCAGTTTTGCAGTGTGAACTGGTCTTGAAGGTGTAGGGTGGTTGTGGCGTGGCATGTATGGGCTGAATTGAGGTGGCAAGGCTTGGGCACAAGAGCGGCGATTGATCCAATGTTTCACCATCGCTGGAGCAGACTTTGAGACAATTCGATGCAACAGAACTGAGGAGAGGTGAGGTGATGCAGGGTCCAAGGGTATATCAAAGTGGCAGGGCCCAGGATTGAGAGCGAGGAAGACTGTTTGCACGATTTAAGTGCCTGGCCAGATTGTAAAGATCAGAGTGCTGGCTGGAAGCAAAGGATGGATCAGTGTTCAGCTCGCTGCTCTGTGAGATTTACTAGTCTCGGTGCTGAAGTGAGACTGTGGCCTACAACTAACGAGCACCTGGATTGGCTTCGGTGACGACTGGCTTTGTGGCCATGGACTCACTTTTGTGAACTTCAGTTCTGAAAGTTATTTGCTTACTTTTATTGTTGGCACTATTTTTTTTTCTGCACGTTGGGTGTTTGATGGTCTTTTTAAAAAAAACAGGTTCCATAGGATTTCTTTGTTTTGTGGCAGTTTGTAAAGAGATGACTCTCATGGTTGCATATATAGCATACATACATACATACTTTGAAAAAAAAGTACTTTGAACTTTTTAAAGAGGTTGGTTAGAGCAGTGGTCCCCAAACACTGAGCCGTGGACTGGTGGTTGGGGACCACTGGGTTAGAGCACAAATCAATGTCTGTCTCACATTTGCCTACCACCACAGCAAGTCAACAGTAGACATGATTTCTCTGGGTCTTCTCCCTGCTCTGGACCATCAGGAAAACAGGAACTCATAGGTCAGGCTTGCTGTTTGTTGACTACAGCTCAGCATTCAACACAATTATCCCTCACCGACCTTCAAAACAGGTGCAAATCAGGCCTGTGTGCTTAGCCCCTTGGTGACTATACACACAGCACCAATGTAGTCTTCAAATTTGTCGATGATTACACTGTTGTTGGACAAGTCTCAGGTGGTGATGAATCAGCTTACTGGAGTGAGATAGTTGATTGGTTTTGCAAAAACAACCTCTCATTCAACGTCACCAAAACTGAAGACTTGACTGTTGATTTTGGGAAGGGAAAAGAGGATCAATATACACCAATCTAAATTGGGGAGATCAGCAGTGGATGGTCAGCAGCTTTAAATTCCTGGGTGATACATATCAGATGACCAGTCCTGGGCCTTGCACATATATGTAATCATACAGAAAGTGCACTGGAGTCTTTACTTTCTTTAGGGGTTAAGGAGATTTGGATTGTCATCTAACACTCTTAACAATCTTTCACAGATGTACTGTTGAACATATCCTGACTGATTGCATCAGTCTGCTATAGCAACTCAAATGCTCAGGAAAGCAAAAAGTCCAATAAATATATCATGGGCACATTATTCTGCGCCATCTACAGGAAGTGCTGCCTCAAGAAGGCAACATCTATCAAAAATCCCCCACCATCCAAGCCATGCCATCTTTTCACAACTACCATTGAGTAAGAGATAGAAAAACCTGATGTCTCACACCACCAGGTTTTAGTACAGGTAATTCCCTTCAACTATTTGATTCTTGAAGGAATTGGCAAAATCCAAATCACTACAGTTTGGCAACACAAGAACCACTTTGCACCAAAAACGGACTTTGTTTTTGTTTTGTTTAAATTGCATTTTCTTGCAAAAATTGTATAATGTTTATATGAATACTGCTTATATGAATTTATGTTTTGTGATGCTACTGTACCTGTCTTCTGCTTATGACAATAATCTCAACTTGTCTATTTCCTTTTTGCCACATCCGTTGCTTTCCAGCTGTCTGGTACCTCAAGTGCAGCTAGCAAGGATTTAAAAATCCGGCTTTGCTTCCCATAGCAGCTTGGATACATTTAATCAGATCTAATTTTAAAATCTGCTAAGACATCTAATAACACATTCGTAATAAAAAAATATTTTCTTCTCTCCACTGTCCTAAATTGTCAAACTATAATCATAATAAAGACTTCATTTGCGACCTCTGGCTCTGCAACAGATTGTTCTTGTGGTCCCTCATGGAACCTAACTTCCATGATTATTTGCTTTGTGATTTTCCTTAATCTTATCTGCCAGTCAATTCCCCTTTGTCTTCCCAATTTCTTTTAAACTAGTTCCTTACTAAGTCTACTCGATAATGTTACACCTCAGATGTTTCCATATGCTTGCCTTTTTCCTCCCAAACACCAGCATCACTCCAGTCCTACTACTCCTTAGACTTCTTGTCCTTGCCATTCACACTTGTGGTTAACACGTCAGCCCTGAATTCTCACTCTTAAATGACTGGCATTTGTTGGATGTGCCTTAAAAGCAATTAGCTGACCCTGGTGCATTTTTGTCAGGCCCAAGCTTGCAATATTGAAATCAGCCTTTCCCCAGTTCATGACCTTAAATTCTGATCTATCCTTCCTCATCCATTTCAATTATCATCTTGACATTTAATATTATTGTTACTTTTGCCAGAACACCCACCAAACAACATTTCATCCATTTCCTTGGCTATATGCTTTAATATTAGATCCAATAGTGCCGCTTCAAGTAACAGTAGCTCAAATAGTTCTCATGGATACCCTTTAAACATACTCTTTATAAACATACTACTCAGGCCTTTCGTGCTGAGGTAATGCCAGTTAATACTGGGGAAATTGAATCTCCTATTATTCTCAAACCTCTGATTGTACTACACGTCTCCATCATTTGATCCACATTGTTAATACCAAGGATGAGGCACACATTCAATATGTGTAAATTCCAAAGAGAGAATATTCTCATTTGGTTTGCTAATTGTAGTCTTACATCTAAGGGAATGCTCAACAGTTAATGGTTCTGCCTATGAATGAGAAGCTGAAGCAAACATCTATCCTCATTCCCTTCATCCATCCAAAAGAGGTCTCATAACAAAACACAACTTGAAGAAAAAAAGCAAAAAATTCTATGCCTTTACAAAAACAAAACTGATATTGGTAGATATTTCTGATTATCAAACTTACCTGATGAAGGGAGTTTGCCATATTAAAATTTGCTGCCACATTTCCATATAGTAAAAACATTTCTACCCCATACTGCTCAAATCAAAGTTATCAAATCCTCTATAACTAAAGCTACATCCAAGAGGCACTGTGAAAAGCACCTTTATTTGCATCTTTTATATACAAGTTCAGTAGAGTCAGAGTAACACAACACAAACAGGCCGTTCGACTGATCTAGTCTATACCAGACTGTTGTTCTGCCTTGTCCCAGAAACCCGGATCATGGCCCTCCATACCCCCAACGCCTGTTCATGAACTCATCCAAACTTCTCTTAAATGTGGCAATCAAACCTGTATCCACCACTTTTGTGGCAGCTCATTCCACACTCGCACCACCTACAGGTTGCCCTTAATTATTTCATCTTTCACCCTTAACCTATAACCTCTGGTTCTAGTCTCAACCAACCTCAGTGGAAAAGGCGAGCTTGCATTAACCCTATTTATACCTTGCATAATTTTTATGTACCTCTATCAAACCACCCCCTCCTTCTCCTATGTCCCAGAGAATAATATACTAACCTATTCAACCTTTCCCTCCAATACAGACTCTCAAATCCTGGCAACACCTTTGTAAATTTTCTCTGTGCTCTTTCAGTTTTCTTGATATATTTTCTGCAGTAGATGAGAACTGCATACAATATTCCAAATTTAATCTCTCCAACATCTTATAAGACTTCAACATAACATCCAACTCTTGTACTCAATATTTTGATTTATGAAGGCCAATGCACC
Source organism: Hemitrygon akajei (assembly GCF_048418815.1). Classification (NCBI taxonomy): domain Eukaryota; kingdom Metazoa; phylum Chordata; class Chondrichthyes; order Myliobatiformes; family Dasyatidae; genus Hemitrygon; species Hemitrygon akajei. The sequence goes on along the minus strand of NC_133125.1, from coordinate 100,134,880 downwards.
AAAAGCTCTTTTTATGACCCTACCTATCTGTGACATCACCTCTAAGGAATTATAGATATGTATTCCCAGATCCCTCTGTTCTACTGCACTCCTCAGTACCCTACCATTCATTCACTGTGTAAGTCTTATCTTTGTTTGTCCTCCCAAAGTTAAATGGTTATAAAGTGTAACACCTTACACTTGCCTGCATTAAATTCCATCTGCCATTTTTCCAGCCCATTTCACCAGCTAGTCCAGATCATGCTAAGCTTTCATAACCTTCCTCACTATCCACTATGCCCAGTCTTAATGTTATTTGCAAATATGCTGATCCAGTTTACCACTTTATCATCCAGATCTCTGATATAAATGACAAACAACAACAAATCCAGCACCAATCCCTGCAGCATACAGCTAGCCAAGGCCTCCTGTCAGAAAGACACCATCTAGTACCACTCTGGATTCCCCCACGAAGCCGATGTTGAATCCAATTTAGTACTTTATCCTGAATGCCAAGCCACTGAACCTCCTTGACCAACCTCCCTTGCGGGACTTTGTCAAGAGCCTTGCTAAAACCCATGTAGATGACGTTGACTACCTTTGCTTCATCAGCCTCCTTGTAAAACTATTAATTTAATAGCATTCAAATATGTAGCATAGACTCCAAAATATCTAATTATACAGAAATAGACAATTTCCATTATTTTATTGTTTCTTGATAAAAACCAATTTAATGCAAAAAATTTTAGGACACTTAAATATAAAATCAAATAAGTCAAAACTTACATGGTACTGTAATGACTGGAACATAAAAAATCTTCTCATTACACTTGCTTCCTTCACAACAACAGAAAAACACCTCAGGGCTCTCTTTTGTTTCGATACATTCACCCCTATAAAACAAAACAAAAGTATATGGAATGCTTGATATACGTTCAGTTAAGAAGTTACAATGGACCTCAAATTTAAATGGTGAAGTATGATTTAAATCTTTCAAAATTCAAGTGCACAAAAGGGTTTAACAAACAGAAGCTACATATTTAATAAGATTGAGTACAGTAATTAGGAATATGTGAAAGGGTTATCACATTTGACTAACTGAATAAATTGAGTACATGACCAACAAAGATAGGGGAGAATAAATTAATATGATGTATCTACTTTTTCCAGCAGGCTTTAAAGAATTTACACAAAGGTACTTGGAAATGGGGGTTATGTACTGGCATGAGATGGGAATTGTTTTAACCAGACAGAAAGCAAAGATTGAGAACAACCAGGTCTTTCTCAGGTTGGCAAACTGTAACTAATTGGGTACTATAGCGAACAAATGCATAGGCCCAGCTATATGAATCAATCATTCCATCAATCTCTACCTTCAATATACTCCGTGATGGAACCTCCACAATCACAGAATAACTATCTGTATTTACTCTGTCAATAAAAATTCTATAGGCTTTAGTGAGATGATTTCTCATTCTTCTAAACTCAAGAGCATAGGCCCAGCCAGCTAAATTCCTTATGGGAAAAAACACACTGTGTACAACTTTGATGCGACATGCAGGTTGTGGTATTACCATGCGCATTTTGCTCTTGCGCATACTTCTTGGTGGTAGAAGTGGTATGTTTGGAAGGTGGTATTGGAGCATTTGGGTGAATAACTGCAGTGCAATTTGTAGTAGGTATGGACTGCCACCACAGTGCAGTGGTATCAGACGGAATGAATGTTCAGGGAGATGGATAATGCACCAACCGATCAGCTACTTTGACTTGTATGCTGTCAAGCTTCTTTGAGAATTCTGGAATTGCACTCATCTATGCGACAGGAGGGTATTCCATCATGCTCCTGATTTGCACCTTGTAGATTATGGAAAGGAGCAGAGTTACTCAATGCAAGTTCTGGTCTGCTCTTGATGCCAGACTATTTCAAAAGCTGGTCTTGGACTTCTACATAATTGTCACCAAAAGGTACCAGTGGCGGGAGTTTTACAAAGGATAATACCATTGAATGTCAACGCAGTTGGTTGGATTCTCTTTTATTAGAGATGACTTTTTTCCCCCGACACTTCTGTAGCATGGATGTTGTAGTGCATATAATTAGCAGTCATGGGTTATGTGAGGAGAGTAGAAAAATTGAAAGCAAGACTGGATCAACCATGCTCTTATTGAACAATTAATTAGGTCCAAGGGGCTAACTAGCCTACTCTTTCTCTCTCTAAAACTGGGGTTCCCAACCTGGGGTCCATGGACCCCTTACTTAATGGTATTGGTCCATGACATTTAAAAAAAAAGGTGGGAAACCCTGCTCTGAAGTTTTTCTGCTGTTTTGCTGTATCTGAACACTAAGTTTAAGTGTTTGGTGTATATGGATACTCAGATCTCTTCAAATATCAAACACCTCTCAACTGCTCACCATTTCAAAATGCTCCATCTTTCCCTTTTCTCTCCATCAAAACTGGTAACTTTATTTTACCTCACATTAAATTCCATTTGCTGTGCCCTCATCCTACCTATATCCCACCAAAGCTCCTTCACATCTTCTTCTCATCTCATACTGTCACCAATCTTTTTATCATAAGTCTAGATCAGAATCTCGATGAGCAACACACACAAAATGCTGGAGTAACTCAGCAGGCCAGGCAACATCCATGGAAAAAAGTAGTCAACGTTTTGGCCGAAATCCTTTGGCAGCACTAGAGAAAAAAAGCTGAAAAGTGGATTTGAAACGCTGAGGGGATGGTGGGGGGGAGGGAGAAACACCAGGTGATAGGTGAAACTTAGAGGGGGAGGGATGAAGCAGAGCTAGGAAGTTGATTGGTGAAAAAGACAGAAGGTCATGGAAGAAAGAAAAAAAGGGGCAGGGGAAAGGAGTACCAGAGGGAGGTAATGGGCTGGCAAGGAGGTAACATGAGAGAGGGACAAGGGGATGGGAAATGAAGGGAGGGCAGGAGGCATTACTGGATGTTTTGAGCAATATAGGTTCATGCCATCGATGTTCGTGAATTTAGATGAATTAGTTTTGTGGTCTCTTTCATCACATCAAAGATAGAGATGGTCAATAGCTTGAGGTTCTGTACCAAGGTTTGCTGCATACCATGAATACCAACTTTCCAACCCAGAAGATCTATTTACCATCACTGTATTTTCTAACCAACAATTAATCCATAATTCACATCAGTACTGTATCCCATTCTGGCATGTTGATCCACGGTCTCCTTTACCGTCACAATGACACCACTTTCAGATTCGAGGAGCAACACCTTATATTTCATCTGGGTAGCCTCCAACCTGATGGCATACCACTAACTTACAGTAAACTCTTCTGCCTCCGTTTCTCCCTTTTTTCATTCACTATTCTGGTTCCCCTCCAACCTCTTCACTTCTCCTCACCTGCTTATCACCTCCCTCCGGTGCTCCTTCTCCTTCCCTTTCCACTCTCTTCTATCAGATTCCTCCTCCTTCAGCCCTTTACCTTTTCCACCTATTACCCACCCCCTCTTCTTACTTCGTCTTTACTCCCCCACCCACCTTCCCCCTCACCTGGTCTCAACTATCACCTGCCAGCTTGTACTTCTTCCCCTTCCTCTACCTTCTGGTCTGACTTCTTCTTTCTTCCTTTCCAATCCTGATAAAGTGCCTTGACCCGAAATGTCAGGCTGTTTAATCCCTCTCCACAGACACTGCCTGGCCTGCTGAGTTCCTCCAGCATCTTGTATGAGTTAATCTGGATTTCTAGCATTGTAGAATCTTTGTGTGTGCGTGCATGCTGAATATTACTGACTTTTCACCAATTCATATTGACTTTGTCTAGCCCCATTACAAGTTTTTTTTTAAAAAGTGTCCTGTTATCACTCCAGTATTAATTGATTTCAACAATTTCCCTACTTCTGATGTCAAGCTAACTAGCATGTACAAACCCCATTTCAAGAAAAGTTGGGATATTTTCCAAAATGCAATAAAAATAAAAATCTGTGATATGTTAATTCATGTGAACACTTATTTAACTGACAAAGGTACAAAGAAAAGATTTTCAATAGTTTTACTGACCAACTTAATTGTATTTTGTAAATATACACAAATTTAGAATTTGATGGCTGCAACACACTCAACAAAAGTTGGGACAGAGGCATGTTTACCATTGTGTTACATCACCTTTCCTTTTAATAACACTTTTTAATCGTTTTGGAACTGAGGATACTAATTGTAGTAGATTTGCAATTGGAAATTTTGTCCATTCTTGCTTGATATAAGACTTCAGCTGCTCAACAGTCCGTGGTCTCTGTTGTTTGATTCTCCTCTTCATGATGCGCCATACATTTTCAATAGGAGATAGATCTGGACTGGCAGCAGGCCAGTCAAGCACACGCACTCTGTGTCTACAAAGCCACGCTGTTGTAGCCCGTGCAGAATGTGGTCTGGCATTGTCCTGCTGAAATAAGCATGGACATCCCGGGAAGAGACGTTGCCTTGATGGCAACATATGTCTCTCTAAAATCCTAATATACGCCTCAGAGTCAATGGTACCTTCACATACATGCAACTCGCCCATGCCGTGGGCACTGATGCACCCCCATACCATCACAGTTGCTGGCTTCTGCACCTTTCGCTGATAACAATCAGGATGGTCGTTTTCATCTTTGGCACGGAGAACTCGAGGCCTGTTTTTTCCAAAAACTAGCTGAAATGTGGACTCATCTGACCACAGCACATGGTTCCACAGTCTTTCGGTCCATCTGAGATAAGCTCGGGCCCAGAGAACTCGCCAGCATTTCTGCATAGAGTTGATGTACGGCTTCCTCCTTGCGTAATACAGTTTCAAGTTGCATTTCTGGATGCAGCGACGGACTGTGTTAAGTGACAATGGTTTTCCGAAGTACTCCCAAGTCAGGTGGCTATTAATTGTCACAGTAGCATGACGGTTTCATAGGCAGTGCCGCCTGAGGGCTCGAAGATCACGCGCATTCAACAGTGGTTTCCGACCTTACCCTTTATGCACTGAGATGTCTCTGAATTCTCTGAATCTTTTCACAATATTATGTACTGTAGATGTTGAAAGGCCTAAATTCTCTGCAATCTTGCATTGGGAAATGTTCCTTTCGAACTGACTAACAATTCTCTCACGAATTTTGGCACAAAGGGGAGCCATGACCCATCCTTGCTTGCAAAGACTGAGCCTTTGATGGACACTACTTTTATACCCAGTCATGATACCTCACCTGCTACCAATTAGCCTGCTTAATGTGGAGTCTTCCAAACTGGTGTTACTTGAATATTCTGTGCACTTTACAATCTTATTTTAACTCTGTCCCAACTTTTGTTGAGTGTGTTGCAGCCATCAAATTCTACATTTGTGTATATTTACAAAATACAATTAAGTTGGTCAGTGAAACTATTGAAAATCTTTTCTTTGTACTTTTGTTAGTTAAATAAAGGTTCACGTGAATTAACATATCACAGATTTTTGTTTTTATTGCATTTTGGAAAATATCCCAACTTTTCTGGAAATGGGGTTTGTAGTTCTGAGTTTTTTTAAAATCCTTCTTCTTAAATAGAGGGATATAGAGTGATTATGCTTACTACCTTGTTAATCCATTCCAGAAATCTGTAATTTTTGAAGATGATAATCCATGCATTTCTATTTTTATTGTTCCTCCCCCTCCCCTTTCAAAAACTTGTAATGGAAATTATAAGCTCTTGGGGATTTCTCACTCAGTTCCATTAACTTCTCTGATACATTTTTTAAAACCAATTGTGATTTCTTTCAGCTTCCCATTCTCTCTAGATTTGTTTCTTTCTCCACCACTTCCAGATCATTTGTACTTTCTTCTGTGACTGATACAAAACAAACATTTAATTTCTATACCATTTCTTTCTTCCCCCCAATACAATTTCTTCAGAATCAGTCTGCAAGGTATCCATACTAACTTTTATTTTTTATTCCTTTTTACATAACCACAGAAAATTTAAAGGATTTTGTGAAAAAAAGATAGGAGTAACAATTTTTTGCCTACTTGTCATAGCAGTTCCAATCATCCAGCCAACAGCCTCCTTTTACAATTTCTACTGAACCAGAGTTGTTCTTCCAGGTGGCATAACAGTGTCCCCGTTTATCCTTTTCTTCAACACAGTTCTCAATCGCGGTGTTATTTGCTCGATCTTTATCCCTACTGGCGTTATAGATAATGCATACTTGCTTCTCGGTTCGACCAAGTATAGCACCTTAAAGAAAATTTTGGTTGGATTTATTAAAAATTGAAAAAAAATCCAATTTAAACATTTATATAAAAATTATATCAACAGCATATTGCACCAAATACTGTCTAAAAGAAAATTATGACAATTCAGGTAAAGAAGTGCACATTAGGTACAGTATTTTTTCCACTCAGATTGATTACACAATTACATGTGGAATGATTAAGCATAAATAACAATGATGAAAAAAATTGAATACAGTACACTAACATTTACAAAAGCAAATATAATTAATCAATGCTGTGGTAAATTGATTTATTATTGTCACATATATCGAGGTACTGTGAAAAATTTGTCTTGCATACTGTCCATAAAGACCAATTCATTACAATGGTGGATTCCGGTCGCACATGGTAAAAACAATACCAGAGTGCAGAATGAATTGTTACAATACAGAGAAACTGCAGTGCAGGTCAAGAATCTATTTTATTGTACCAAGGAAACATTCAGTAAGTAGTCTTATAAACAGCAGGACAGTAGCTATCTGAGTCTGGTGATGCATCCTTTCAGGCATTTGCATATTCTGCCTGGTAGGAAGGGGTATAAAAGAGTATGTTTAGGGTGGGTGGCATCTTTGATTATCCTGGTTGGACCAGGACAGGCTGTGTTTTTGTATAAATGGAATTCCTATTTCTGGTGCACCCCAAGTAGTTCATTATTTATATTACTCAAAACAAGATGTTAATTCAAATATGAACTCCCCACCTTGGTATGACAACAACTGAGGACTTGCAGCAATCGCTCTTTTTATTAGTACAGGAGCTCTCCAAACTGCTTTTTACAAAGAAAATCTGTTACATGCATAATTATGCAAAAGGAAGAATGATAAAGATGTGCAAGTAATTTGGCAGTAAGCTAAATGCCTAGAAAAAAGATCTATTGGGCACATATATCAGACTGGAAACCCAAATGAATTGGGAATGATTCTTTGATATAAAACTGTAAAAAAAAACGATGAACAACATTATTATGTGATTTCAAGTTTTAAATTGGTACGGCACGTACACATGGAGCCTCCATACCAGGCAGTGATGCGCAAATCTTTGGAGACACACCAAATGCTTCACAATTATATCATTGTGTTAGGCCCAAGATAGATTCTCCTAGAACTCCAAGAGACAATGGGAGATTATAGACTCAATCGCCATATGCACAACCCTTCTCACCACTGAGGACATCTACAAGAGGCAAAGACTCAAGAAGGCAGCATTCACTACAAAGGATCCTTATCATCTGGGACATACCCTCTTCTTATTACTGGTGGTCGAGGAGCCTGAAGACCCATACTCAGTGATTCAAAAGCAGTTTTTTCCCCCTCCAACATTAAGTTTCTGAATGGTCCACTAACCAAAGAACACTAGCTTGTTATTAATTCTCCCCCCCCCACAATAGAATTTTTGTAATTTATAGTAAATTTGTGTCTCTTTACTGTTCTTCTGCCACAAAACAAACTTCATGTCACACTTATCACCAATAATAAACCTAATTCTGATTATGTTCCTTTTATGGCATTTCTACCATCTGAATGAACAAATTGGGTTTATACCTGTGTATATGTGTTTATACCCATCTACTGCTTCCAGGTACAATAGAAGCACTGCACACCACAACTTGTCAAAGAGGTGTCATTCAAGTTCACAGATAATATATAGAAAATGAATGAGCCTTGCCTATTGCTTACTCTCACTGTGAATATACAGGTAGGTAAAGTTCCATCCACAATATAGAGGCTTTGTAAAGTGGTTGGGTCTTATGCAACAAAGTACTGATATACAGGGTGCTGGATTTAGGGTAGGAGAAAAGTGAGGGGAAGAAAAACTGACGTTGAAGCTTTGGCCTAGTCCTTACCAGCTGCAAAGAACTTTGTAATGAAACAAGGCAGGAAAAACAGCTGGAAATGCTAAAAGCAGGCAGAATATAATTGCAGAGAAAAAGAGTTAACATTACAGGTTGATGATCTTTCAACAAAACCCATCATAATTTACCACAGAAATTCAGCAGGGTCCCAAGTGCTAATGGTGGGCTGTAGGCAGTAAATCATGCAGTTCAGACAACAAATTCAGGTATTTTGTGTTTATTTACAGTGGTTGTGATCAAGTCCAGACAAGTACAAGCAATTTCACTTATCAATTAACAAAGACAAAAAAAAGTGGCCTTTTCTTCAAACACTGAAGAAAATAGAAGTAGGCCACCAGGACCCCAAAGGTTGCCCCACCATTTGATACAGAACATAGAAAATCTACAGAACATTACAGGCCCTTCGGACCATAATGCTGCTCCGACCATGTAACCTACTCTAGAATTTTCTAGAGTCTCTTAAAAGACCCTATTGTATCCGCCTCTACTACCTTGGTTGGCAGTGCATTCCACGCACCCACCATTCTCTGTATGATCATGGCTGGTCTCAGCTAGCCTCTTCCCATAATCGTCAATCTTTTATATATTCACTACCCAAAAGGAGCATGAGTATCCTTACTTTCTTAATGGATTAAACAGTTTGGGCACATCATCAACAAACTTCTATAGATTACTTACTGTTCAAAGTATCCTGATTGGTTGTGTTATGGTTTGGTACAGCAATTCAAATGTGCAAGAGCACATGATGCCAAGCAGAATAATGGATCCAGCACAATCCATGATAGGCAGAATCCTCTCCACCAGCAGCAGTATCTACATGAGGTGTTGCCTTGAGAAAGTACCATCTATCATGAAAAATCCCCACCATCCAGCCCATGCCATCTCTCACAGCTACCATTTCAATCAAACATCAGACCATAAGACAGGAGTAGAAGTAGACCATTTGACCTGTTGAGAATGCATTGCTGATTTTCCCCCCTCAATCCCTTCCTCCTGCCTCCTCTCCCTGTAAACTTCAATATCCTTACTATTCAAGAACCTATCAAGATCTGCTTTAAATATATCCAATGATTTGACATCCACAGCTGTCTGTGGCAATGAATTCCATAGATTCATCACCCACTAAAGAAATTTCTCCTCATCTCAGTTCTAAAGGGGTATACTTCTATTTTGAAACTGAGCTCCATTGTTCTAGCCTTGCCTTCTAATATATAGGTGTATACACTTCAGGCTTAAAATGACCAATCCCTTAATCTGTAGTCTTGTTCCATTCTTCGTGATTTGATCAGTGACAGTATCTCAACATCTTCCCCAACAAATTCCCTTAGTATCTTGTATGCTTAAGCAAGGTAACCCCCTCAAACCTCTATACTACAAGGAATGCAAACCCAAACTGATTAGCCTCTTTTATTGGACAACCATACTCACTGTAGAAACAAGTTTTTTTAGCCAAAAGGACCAAACTTGTGCAGAGTATTCCAGGTGTGGCCTCATCAAAACCATGTACAACTGTAACAAAATTTCTCCATTCTTAAACGCGATACCTTCACAACAAAGGCCAAAGTGCTATTACCTTTCTTAACTATTTCCAAACCAACAAGCCATGCCACCCAACAACTTAACTTTTTAAACACTGGCCCAATCACAATGACTAATTAACCAACTAACCAGTGTTTCTTTGGATTGTGGGAGAAAAACTGGAGCACCCAGAGGAAACCCATGCAGCCACGGGGAGAATGTAGTAACTCCTTAAAGATGCTGTCAGAAAGAAACTCTGAACCCTTGACACCAAGCTGTAATAGTGTTGCATTAATCACTATGCTACATGATGCCTCTGAACCTCATTTGTTTAGAACCTATCTCTATTTAGATAATAATCACCCAGGAGAAATCCAGTCACAGGGAGAATATCCAAAATGCACACAAGACAGTACCTCTTCTAGCCATTGTGCTAGTATTCTGTTAGCCTTTCTGATTATTTTACATGCTTGGCTATCCATTTTTAAGGAATTTATACAGATGTACCAACCCCAACCCCCATCTTTTGAGTCTCCACATCATGTAGTTTCTTTGCACTCTTCTATTATTACTGGAAGCAGTTGAGGTAATAAGTAATGTTTAAGGCAGACTCTATACACATGAAAGAGAAATAAATTGAACGATATGCTAATTGAGTTTGATTGGAATTATAAGCAGAATATTATTGTAGTGACGGACTGGTCGACCCTATAGGCCAGTTTTGTGTTGCATATCTGATGCAAATTTTTTTTGAATGGACTAAAGTCATATATAATTTAAATTTCTAATTAGCATGAACACATTCTATAGTTGCCACATTTTTTCATTTGCTTCTAGAGTAAAGCACAGGGAAACAAAGCACAAAAACATCTTGGACCAATGGTCCACCCTCAGATGACTTCAGAGAGAACAGCTTGTTATTTGCGAAATGCCTAGAGGAATTCACAGGAATACTATATAAAAAAAATAACAAACACAGTTTCCAAACTTAATTAGCCTGAAGGGCTAGCAACTAGTCCATGATGTTCCGGTATTCGAGGGAAATGGGGATAATTCTGGAAACTACAGATCAGTGATTCTCACAGGCACTTGTACGGAAGGTACTGGAGAGGGTTTATAAGCATTGGAAAACATGGCCTAATTAGGGACTCAACATGGTTTTATGTGGGACAAGTCAGATTTTACTAACTTACATTGAGTTTTTCCAAAGCCATGAATGATGAAGGGAGAACTGTAGGCATATCTACATGGATTTCAGTAAGGTGCTGGTCAAGGCCCAACATTCAAAAGATCAAGGTACACTGGAACCACAGTGTCTTGGCTACTTTGGCACAGATTTGGCTGTCTTATAGAAGGCTGAAGGTAGTGGTCAATGGGACTTATTCTGGCTGGAGGTCTATGAGAAGTGGTATTTCACAGGAATCCATATTGCGACTTCTGCTTTTTGCCATGATACAAATGACTTTTATATGGATATGGATGTGGATGGGTAGGTTGGCAAGCTTACAAATGATACTTATTGGTGGCACTGTTGATGTTGTAGAAGATTGCCAGAGGATAGCTGGTTATAGACCAGTTGTAACATAGGTGGTAAAATAGCAGGTGGAGTTTAATCTGGCTAAGTGTTGCACTTTGTGAGATTAAATGTTAATGACAATACCCATTAACAGTCTGGTGTACAGAAGAACCTCGGGGTTCAAGTTCATAGCTCCCTGAGAGTGGCAACACAGGTTGGCAAGGTGTACTGTACACATCCCTATATTATCCAATACATTGAGTTCAAGAATCAGGAAGTTACGTTGCAGCTTTATAAAACTCTGGTCAATCTGCGTCTGCAGTATCGCATTCAATTCTGGATGCCCCATTATGGGGAAGATGTTGAGGCTTTAAGAGGCTCACGTGCCCATCTAAGAATGCGCAGAGAATAAGATCATAAGACATAGGAGCAGAATTACACCATTCAGCCCATCCAAAGCTGTTCTACCATTCAATCATGGCCGATTTACTTTCCCTCTCAATGCCATTCTCTTGCCTTCTCCCCATAACCTTTGAAGCCCTTGCTACTCAAGAAGCTATCAACCTATGCCTTAATTATGCCCAATGACTTGGTCTCCACAGCCATCTGTGGCAGTGGACTCCAGATTCACCACCCTCTGGCTGGTGCAGTTCCTTCTTGTCTCTGTTCTGAAGGGACATCCTTCTACTGAGGCTGTGCCTTCTCATACACTAACTGGAACACCCTCCATATCCATTCCATCTTGACCTTTCAAGAATTGAAGGGTATAAATATAACATAGCAGAAGGGATTCATTTAGTTATGCATTGAATTACCAGTTTAACCAGTTTAGCATGATATCATGGGCCGAGGAGCCTGCTCCTGCTCTATATTGTTCCATGTTCTAGATTCTAAAATCTAAGTGCTAGAGAATGAGGTTTCTGGGCAAACGTATCAAAGAGATAGATCTAAGAAAGAGGTAAATGAAGGAATGACAAAACCTATAATATGAGGAACATGATTAAGTAAACAGGGAGGAAGAAGGCCAAAGAGATATCTGGAAAAGAGAATGAGCATTAAAAAGCATCAAAGTATACCTTGATACAACTTGCAAGCTCATGAGCATATGGGTGCAGCAAGTCACAAGAACCAGAGTCTTTGAAGAAACTCAAGATATTGAAGGAGTATGAATATGTGAAACCAAATGGAAATCTATATTAAAAACAGTCAAATCTACTGATAACGAAGATTGAGTGATAGGCTCAGCAGCAGAAGAGATGGACTAGGGCCTAAGCAGAACTGCATTGATTATTGTAAAATAATAAAAATCACATTAGAATGTAAATTGCATGGGAGCCATTCTGTAATTAGCATCATGATGCTAGTCACAGAACACTGGAACACAACCAAACTTTCAATATATTGCACAATAACTTATTTTCATTTAGAAGTTGTGCAACTTGCAGCATGCATAAATCATCCAGACAGAAATTGTTTTCAGACAGTCATGATTATATTTTATGATTAATTACATCCACTAGAATATGCTTAAAATTTTGAACCAACTTTGTTGATACATGTTCAATATAACCCACATTCATTCTCTGTAGTTATAATTTTACACATCCCCCACATTCCCTTAAATTGAAAGGCAAATTCAACAAGAGAAATAGTAAATTAATTTTCCTAAGTTATTATTCAATCTGCTTCTATTAATCATTCAGGCTGTATACCCTCAGATGGCAATACATATTGTGGAAGGAAATAGAACAGTTGCCCTTTAGTTACTGCTATAGGAAATCCCTTCATTCCTAATCCTATACCAGATATTTAATGGGATTCCAAACACTTTAATGTTAGCATTTATTAGTCAGTATTAATTAGATCTCAGTAGATAAAACTTAACTGCATTGCTTGTTAAATATGTTAATCTGAAATAATGATTGTGGATTCAAGACCCACTCTAGATAATTGAGCACAAAAAGTAATACATCATGTTAATGCCGGCTTTTGGACAAGACAATGAGGCATAACTATCCCTCAATAATTATCACCCAAGACTACCTGACCATCACTGTACCACTGTTTATGAGTTGCTGTGGAAAGATTCAACGCTATAGTTCCTACATTTCAAGTGATAGCACTTTATCTAGCATTTCACTGGCTGCAAGGGATTTGGAATGTCACAAGACTGTGAATACACTGTATAAAACTGCAAGCCTTTCCTTCCTTTCTATTATTTGTTTTTACTGCCACATTCTGGTTTAAAACACTTAACATTTCATTCCCAAAATTTTCATTGATGCTGCTTTGTTCAGCTGATGCATCTGTAACTTTAGAGTATGACTAATCCTGTGTGCCAAGATCAATAAGGCAGAGCAAATATTAATGCACAAGTGCTACTGAAACCAGTATTAAACAAAGACATATAGCTTCGCAACAGATACCGAAATTCAACTATTTTCAATATACAGGAATATTAATGTCTTCTGTACTAATTCAACCACCAAAGCAAAAACAGTGTAGTGGTTAGCGCAAAGCAATTACAACTCAAGTCATCGAAGTTCAGAGTTCAATTCCTATGCTGCCTGTCAGTAGTTTGTACATCTTTCCCATGAGTTTCCTCTAGGTGCTCCAGTTTCCTCCCACCTTCCAAAGATGCACTGATTAGTAGGTTATTTGGTTATTGTAAATTACACTGTGAATGGGCTAGGGTTAAATAGGTGGATTGCTGGGCAGCATGGCAGAAGGGCCTGCTCTGCGCTGTACAAATGAATCAACAAATAACATAGAAAACAATTAGAATGAGCAGATAAAACAAGGCAGGGTTATTTAATAATGATTACATTCGAGAGACTGCAAAGCTACAAATGAAAAATCATTGCATCAAGTTATGGAACAGATGTATAGACTAAAAACCATGAATAAGGTGATTTTTAGGACTTAAGGAGGACATTTCTGTATAGAAATGGATTTCAAAGAATAGAATCGAAACGAGTGCAGGCATGAACTAAATTAAGAGGCAAGGTCTAAGGAAGGAAATGTTCAAACCTGCAGAATGTTCCTAAGAGAGGAAAATACAAGATAATGAATCTACAAATCTCATTTGGTTAAAGAAGGGGTTAAATTCCTAAAGAGCATTTATTACTTGAAAATTCCTGTCAGACAGTTCTCAACTTTCACATGAGATACTCATTGCTGTAAGCCAGAAGGTAATCAATCCTCTCCCAATAAAGATGCAGTGAATTAAAAGCAAGCCACAATGGTTTTGACAAGACCAAATACAAAAGATAAAATGTACAAGTCAATTATCCAACTGCCATTTTTGCCAAATTTATTAAAAATAGACTATCAAGAATGCTTTCCCATTTTAGTACTCACTTGTGTTTAAGGACAGTCTCCAAACACGTTCCTTATTTTTTATATTGTAGAAAAGTAAACTTTGGAAACCAGTGTCGTTCAAACAATGTGAGATGCGCCACCAATCGTGATCTTTGTAAAACATAGCACTAAAGCATAGATGCAGATAAAATCTATAAAACACATGTTCAAATCTGAAGTTTAACTAACATAATCTTTGCAATGGTTGATGGCTATAACCAAATTTAAAAGACTGCATACTCAACAAGACATACCTCAAAGTAAAATTATTATCAAAGTACATATATGTCACCATATTCTACCTAGAAATTCATTTTCTTGTAGGCATTCACAGCAACAGAAACACAACAGAATCAATGAAAAACTGCACACAAAGACAGACAACTTATCTGCACAAAACAAATTGTGCAAGTACAAAAAAGAGAAAAATGTAATAATAAATAATACAGAAAATATGAGCTGCAGATATGCTTAGCCCAAAATGATTTTGTTTCTGCACAAAGATAATCTATATATAGATTAAAATAAATTAATCAAACACTAAATAATTGAGCAACCATTAACAAGGCAAAATAACCTAATGGCTGAGCCATTTAAAAAGTGGGAGGTGGTTAACAATTAGCATCTAAACAAAGTGAAATTGATGCTAAACTCTTATGTCACCTGCTGATATCAAGGATAGGATTGTAACATAAAACATGCATCACAAATCTAATTGCTCTGGCACTGCTTGGATGAACTTTTTTTTGGTTTATTCACATACAACTTGTTACTTGTAAAGCTTTTATGGAACAAAACTGACTTGCCCAAAAGTTCCACTGTGAATTGGAGAACATACCGTAGATTCCGTACTACAGAGCGCACCTGATTAAAAGCCGCAGGCTCTAATTTTAGAAAGAAAATCAATTTTGTACTTGTACAAGCCGCACCGGATTTTAAGCCGCACTGGATTTTAGGTCGCACCGGATTTTAGGACGCAGGTGTCCCACGTTGTAATATGAGATATTTACACAGAAAGATATTACACGTGAGGATTTTTTAACTTTTAATTAAATCCATATGGTAACATAAACAAATACATATTGCAAATGCTTTTTTTCGAACCGTGCCTGTAACGCGGCTACTTTTAAATATACATACGTATCGGTAACACACAAATTACGTTGCGTATACTTTTTTACTGAACAGTGCACGAACAACATTCCAATATCTCCTAACGACTGGTAAAAAAATATATATACTGCAGCCTACCAGGAAAAGTTATTGATCGCCTTTAACTTAAAAGCAGCGTTCTTGCGCGGGTCTAATGCGCTCCCCCCACCTTTCCGTTTATCACAAACCGGTATTTCCCACAAGACACGGCGAAACCGGATGTGACGTCATAGCATCCCGGGATGTAGTACAGAAAACAAATATAGTTAAAACACTTCTAACTTTAACTAGAAAATACTAACAAATGAATTACTAAGCGAAAATATTATAAACTAAATAACTGCCATAAAGGCAACACAATGCTTTTCTTCGAGTGTTTTCCATGTTGATGAGGGTGAGTACAAATGACTGATTTACAATAATTTAATTGTGAAAGTGCGCTTGATTTATCGTACAATTTCATTGGACCTCTGTGAACTACTCATCAATTTTATTGGTCTACTGTCACGAGGCAAAATGTTTTTGGCGGCATGAAAAAAAAACATGCATTAGCCGCACCGTAGTAAAAGCCGCAGTGTTCAAAGCGTGGGAAAAAAGTAGCGGCTTATAATCCGACATCTACGGTAATTTTAAAATAAAGATTAATGCTCTTGTGAAGGATTTCAACTCAATATTTTAAGTATGCCCCAGTTCAGTACTTCAGGTACTATCTGCTTAGAAAAAAATTAGCCTGTGAAAACTGGTCCTTTATAGGATATAAGAAGATGCTGTCTTTAATAATGATTTATGTCTAATATGCCACTACTGCAAGTTACTTGATTAACTAGGACGAGCTAATCTCTATACAATAGACAGGAATGCAGGTATAATTTGTTATAGTTTTCCTTTTCTGGTTCAATTAGTGCAAAGCACTTTTAACGGCTGGGGATCCAACTCTAGCAATACTGCAATAACTATTCTACGTATTGTTCCTTGTCCCTATATAACAAGGAAACTGGTAAAAAGATTAGAAGACACATGAGATTCTGCAGATGCCGGAAATCTTGAACAATACACAAAATGCTGTTGGGAAGGAACTCAGCAGGTCAGGTAGTATATATGGAAGGAAATGAAAGGTTACCTTTCTCTAGGTCCTCCCCTTTGTTTTCCCCTCATTATAGAGGCTCTCATCCTTTTTCTTCCCCTCCTCCCCCCCCCCCCATGATCTGCTCACCTCCCTCTGGCTCCCACGTCCTTCCCTTTATTCCATGGTCTACTGCCCTCTCCTTATCAGATTCCTTCTTCTTCAGCCCTTTACATCTTACATCTATCATCGTCTAACAAGTCACATCATTTCCTTTCATCACCACTCCCACACACATCTACCTTTCCCTATCACCTACCGGCCGGTGCTCCTATCTACAACTTTATTCTGGCTTCTGTCCCCTTCATTTCCATTTCTGAGGAAGTCTTGGCCCGAAAGCTCAATTGCTCATCTCCCTCCATAGAAGGCGGCAGCTACTAATTCTACCTGCCCCATACCTTTTACCAAACTCAACCCCCGCTCTCACACCCCAAATCTGCAGGGTGTCAAATGGGGTTACGGGCAAATGCTTTAGATATTTGTTGTAGAATGACCGGTACAATAAGGTCACCTGCAATCCAGTATCGAGAACAGCTTTTGTGTAAACTCCCTCTATCCGTAGGCACACACTGGCACGGGGTCTGTTGTTTGTGATGTACATCAAAGATTTGGATGAAAATGTGGATGAGCAAGTTTGCAGCTGACAACAAAATTGGTGGAGTGGTGGACGGTGTTAAGGACAATCAAAATATACAGTTACAGATGTGGGCAGATGGAGTATAATCTGGGCATGTGTTAAGCGTTGCACTTTGGGAGAGCAAATGAAAAGAGAAAGTAGACAGTTAATGATAGACTCCTTAACATCATTTAGATACAGAAGGATCTTGAGGTCCAGGTCCATAGTTCACTAAAAATGGCTACACAACTAGAAGGTTGTAAATACTTGCCTCCATTGATGGGAGTGTTGCTATAAGAATAAGGAAGTCATGCTGGAGTTAAACTTTAGTCTGCCTGCATTTGGAATATTGTATCCAGTTCCAGTCATCCCATTATAGGAAGGATGTGGAGAACGTGCTCAGGAGTTTTACTGGGATGCTGCCTAAGGAAGATGATTTGAGTTACAAAGGCAGGTTGGACAACCTTGGGTTGTTCTCCTTGGAAGAGAGGCTAAAGGGAGACCTGATAGAGGTTTTCAAAATTATAAAAGCAATAGATAGATCAGACAGTCAGAATCTGTTCCCCAGTGAGTAAATATCAGAACCAAAGGACATTCTTCTCAGGTTAGAGGCAATGTTTAGTTTTTCCTCTAGAAACAGAGTGATGGGTGCTTGGAATAGCTTACTGTATTAGTACTGGAAGCAGTCAGTTTAGTGATGTTTGAGAGGCTTTTAGATGGACACATAAATATGAAAGGATTGGAGGGATATGGATGATATACAGAAGGATATCAACATAATTTTCAATATTGTGGGCTAATTGGCCCATCATGTGCTGTACTGTTCTATGAACACTTTTTAAACACCTTGAACTTCAAGGCTGAAGGCCAACAACCACATCTCTTCCACCCCACCACTCAACATAGACATAATTGGCTAAATGAGTTTCTTCCGTACTACAGATTTCTAAAGTGTTATGTTCAATGGACTTTCAACTGGATATACCTGGTAAACATTGCATGGTATCCGACCAGAAAGGGGGAAATCCTTAGCAAATGCTTCTTCTACACTCAGAAGTATACGCCCCTATGAAAACATGATTATAGACTACATACTTATGAATGCAACTGATTTTCTGTTCTGGAATTTTGAAAATGCCAGATAAAATCTTACCAGAAATTATTCCCCTAGTTCAGGACAGTCTTCACTAGCAGTACTCAATTAGATTTAGTTTAAAACGTCTCAAGTAATGGATGTGGGAGGGTATCAAAGTCTTCTAGCATTCCATTACACAAGACACAGAGAGACGAATTTGCTACCTACGACATTTAGCCTGGTACCAAGTTTCCTATTCCTCACAGCGTTTCCTAATCTCCAGTGTTCCCACAGCCCTCAAGCAAATAATAAGATACCACTACTTTTCCTAGTTCAAAAATAGTGATTACTATTTGAAACATGATTTAAATTGCATTTAATCATTATTGTACGATTCAAGATTCTTGGTCGCAGGAAAAACAAACACCTAATGCAAAATTTGGAACAAACAGCCTTTCATTTCATGTGCACTAATGGGAAAAAAAACACTAATAGAATCATACAACACTACAGCACAGAAACAGGCCCTTTGGCCCATCTACTCCATGCCAAGCTATTAATCTGCTAGTCCCATTGACCTGCACCCAAACCACAGTCCTCCATACTCCTCCTATCCAACCATGTATCTATCTAAACTTCTCCACCACTTCCCACTGGCAGCTCGTTCCACACTCTCACCACCCTCTCAGTGAAGAAATTCCCCCTCATGCCCCCATCAACATTTCACCTTTCACCCTTAACCGATGACCTCTAACTCTAGTCTCACCCACCTCAGTGGAAAAAGCCTGCTTGCACTTACCCAATATGTACCCCTCATAATTTTGTACACCTTTATCAAATCTGCCCTCAATCTTCTATGCTCTAGGGAGCAATTCAAACTGATGTCACTTACTGCTTAGTGTAATATACCAAGTGACTGCATGCCTAAGGCATCTTTAATTTGCATTTTAAATGAACAGTTCAGCATAGGCCACCCAAAAGCACAGATATCTCAATTTAACATGCTGAGCCTTCTCAAAACCAAAACAGAACTGGGAAACTCACTCAGTCGCCTAACTCTGCTAAATCCTCTTGATCTTGTGAACCTTGCTGCACTTTCTTCAATGCCAATATATTTTGCACTATCCTGCAGAGCACGATTGCAGTGCATTTGGTCCTTAAATCCAAATATGACTGCTACAGTTTAAAAAAGACATACCATGAATCTGGCACAAGCTCTTGCTTCTACTCACACTTTCACAGCAGTGAAACAGTGATCTCATTGCAGTTTCCATCACATCAAAAAGTAGGTGATGACAGAGACTTTAGCATCTGGTCTGTCAACACAAGGAGCAGCCACTGCTAATCGTTTGTAATGGCCCACACTCACTGTGTCACTCTGGGAGCAGCCCTATGCTTACACCCAAGCTCCAAGTAGCTGTATCTTGTCACAGTCACCCAAACCTCACAGGCACTGAATGCAAATTCATTCATCAGAATCAGAATCAGGTTTATTATCACTAGCATGTGACGTGAAATTTGTTAACTCAGCAGCAGCAGTTCAGTGCAATACATAATCTGGCGGAGAGAGAAAAAAAATAAATAGGATTTTAAAATAATAATAAATAAACAAGTTATTTACATATATTGAATATTTTTTTAAAATATGCAAAAGTAGAAATACTGTATATTAAAATTAAAGTGAGGTCGTGTCCAAAGATTCAATGTCCATTTAGGAATTGGCAGTAGGGAAGAAGCTGTTCCTGAATCACTGAGTGTGTGCCTTCAGGCTTCTGTATCTCCTACCTGATGGTAACAGTGAGAAAAGGGCATGCCCTGGATGCTGGAGGTCCTTAATAATGGACACAGTGGTCCGAAGATGTCCTGGGTACTTTGTAGGCTAGTACCCAAGATGGAGCTGACTAGATTTACAACCTTCTGCAGCTTCTTTCGATCCCGTGCAGTCGCCCCTCCATACCAGACAGTGGTGCAACCTGTCAGAATGCTCTCCAGAGTACAACTATAGAAGTTTTGGAGTGTATTTGTTGACATGCCAAATCTCTTCAAACTCCTAATGAAGTATAGCCGCTGTCTTGCCTTCTTTATAACTACATTGATATGTTGGAACCAGGTTAGATCCTCAGAGATCTTGACACCCAAGATCTTGATGCTGCTCACTCTCTCCACTTTTGATCCCTCCGAGGATTAGTATGTGTTCCTTCATCTTACTCTTCCTGAATTCCATAATCAGCTCTTTCATCTTACTAACGTTGAGTGCCAGGTTGTTGCTGCAGCACCACTCCACTAGTTGGCATATCTCAGTCCTGTATGCCCTCTAGTCATCACTTGCGATTCTACCAAAAATGGTTGTCTCATCAGCAAATTTATAGATGGTATTTGAGCTATGCTTATCCACACAGTCATGTGTATATAGAGAGTAGCCCAGTGGGCTAAGCACACACCTCTGAGGTGCGCCAGTGTTGATCGTCAGTGAGGAGAATATCTTATCACCAATCCACAGAGATTCTGGTCTTCCGGTTAGGAAGTAGAGGATCCAATTGCAGAGGGAGGTACAGAGGCCCAGGTTCTGCATGATGGTATTAAATGCTGAGCTACAGTCAATGAACAACATCCTGATGTAGGTGTTTGTGTTGTCCAGGTAGTCTAAAGCTGTGTGGAGAGCCATTGAGATTGCGTTTGCCGTTGACCTATTGTGGCAATAGGCAAATTGCAATGGGTCCAGGTCCTTGCTGAGGCAGAAGTTCAGTCTAGTCATGACCAATCTCTCAAAGCATTTCATCACTGTTGATGTGAGTGCTACCAGGCGATAGTCATTTAAGCAGCCCACATTATTCTTCTTAGGCATGGGTATAATTGTTGCCTTTTTGAAGCAAGTGGGAACTTCCACCCATAGCAATGAGAGGTTGAAAATGTCCTTGAATACTCCCACTAGTTGGTTGGCACACGTTTTCAGAGCTTTACTGGATACTCCATCGGGACTTTCCTCCTTGCGCAGGTTCAGTCTCTTTAAAGACAGCTTAACATCGGCCTCTGAGACGGAGATCACAAGGTCACCAGATGCAGCAGGGATCTTCACAGCTGTAGTTGTGTTCTCCCTTTCAAAGTGTGCATAGAACGCGTTGAGTTCATCTGGTAGTGAAGCATCGCTGCCATTCATGTTATTGGGTTTGGCTTTGTAGGAAGTAATGTCTTGCAGACCCTGCCAGAGTTGCCGTGCATCCGATGTCACCTCCAAATTTGTTTGAAATTGTCTCTTCACCCTTGAAATAGTCCTCTGCAAACCACACCTGGTTTTCTAGTACAGGCCTGGTTGCCAGACTTGAATGCCACAGATCTAGTGTTCCGCAGATGATGTACCTCCTGGTTCATCCACGGCTTTTGGTTTGGGAATGTACAGTAAGTCACTGTGGGTACACACTCATCCACGCAGGTTTTAATGAAGTTGGTAACAACTGCAGCATACTCATCCAGGTTGGAAGATGAATCCCTGAATACAGTCCAGTCCACCGATTCAAAGCAGTCATGTAGGCGCTCCTGTGCTTCCCTTGTCCAAACCTTCTTGGTCCTCACTGCTGGTGCTGCAGTCTTCAGTCTCTGCCTGTACTCAGGGAGCAGAAGTACAGTTAGGTGATCAGACTTCCCGAAGTGAGGGCGTGGAATAGCACGGGAGGCATTCTTGATGATTCACTCTGTGCAAGTCTTAATCCAGTGAAAACATTTCAATTGTTTTATCTTTGCTGTAATGCCAGCAGAGAGCTAGGCCCTCAATTTGGCTCTCAGCGCAGCAGCGCTCAGGACAGGGAGTTGCATGAGGTCCCTAGCATAGCAGCAATGTCAGTGATGCACATGTAAAATGCTATAATGACCACTTTCTCTGTCAATTCTACTGTCACTTTCGTTTCTGGGAGAGTATCCTGAGAACTATGTGAAATAGAGTTCATCTTTCCTTGGGTGGTGCACCCAAATGAGAACTGAATAATCCAATTAAAAAGTTAGTCTAACAAATTAAAAGCAAAGAACTAATATGTTGTGACTATTGCACAAGTAAATCCACAGCTTCCTTGCATCTGAAAACTGACTTATTCACTTACTTCCCTAGTTTGCAAAATCACTTCCATGTGCATGAAATCTAAATCCCTAGCTCATAATTTGAAAATGCATCTACTATACTGTTGTTTATTAGTTAATTAGCATTTCAGAACTTCTCGTATTCTTGCGTTATGTTTCTGGGTTTGATATCAGACCCACATTCTTATCTTCTTTCCTGAAATCAAAATCATTTATAAGGAATTAAACAGATGGATCACACACATTGGCTTGATTTTTGTTGTGTCAGAATCTGAAGTTTACAGTTTAATCCTGATTTTACTACTCCCATTAAATTTCCTACCAATACCACAAGATTCTATTGTTAAACGTAACTAATAGTCAGCAAATACAATTACTTTGTTGAAGAGCAATATGTGAAACTTAGTCAGAGGGAAATTTATATTAACTTTAATAGCTTGCCAAGCACTGGAATCTGCTGAAAGCACATTCGCAAGTAACACTTAATGAAAATTAGCATATTTCCATCACTATTTCATAGGTAACTGTGCCTGAAGCATATACAGAGTATGCATATATGCTAATTACAAACATTTTATCTAATCAAGTGTTTGGAATTCAGTGCCTGAATGCCACTGACATCCTTAATGCACTTGCATCATTCAAACAGGAAAATTTTCCCAAGCTATCATCTCGTCATTGATACACAACTATGGAACATGAACAACGGGGTTTAGAAAAGCCTAATCCATACACTGCTTCTGGTCAGGCATCTTTTATTTTAACATGATAATGTATTAGCAAATGTTTCGGGTTATAAATCAACATGACTCATCTGGGATCAAGTTCTCTTCAGGTGAAAATACACTAAAAACTAGATCATCATTTGTTTACTAATAAATTCACAATTATCAGGTGAAGAGGGAAAAGCAGCAAATAAGCTGTTCTTTCAATGCCTGCAGTAATTTCTCAGATCACCAATGAAGTTATAGTTTTATTCTTTAATATTTGATGAAGCACTGAAACTTATCAGCAATTTAAATTCAACAAGACTGTGCCCTAGTAGATAACTTGTTCTCATACTTGATCTTAATTTTTAAAATATTGTAGTTTAATACTTCCAAACTATTTAGTTTAATTTTTGTTTTAAGATACACTTAAAATATTTTTATTTACTTTGCTTAATGGTTTTAAATTTTTTCAGTAACATCAGCAAAATTCAGATATTATTAAAAGCATCACAGCTTTCACAATTAGCAAAAAGGGGGAAAGGACTTTGCTGGCTCCGAAAAGATTTCAAGATGCCATTTACCCCTGGTGTTGTTCAGGCCATGCCTATGAAGGTCAGGATATTTCAGAGAAGTGAGATTAGCTCTCTGGATCCAGACCAGAGAACTGTAGGTATCAATTTCATGTGATGATCCTTGGCCAGTAGACTCAACATGTTAAATAGTTTCTGCAAATTTTATTTACATAATAAAACATAATTAGTCTGTTGGAGCTGCATTTCTCAGTCAATCTTAACTACAGGAGAGCTCAGATTCATTCTGGCCTAGTAACCCTAAAGAAGGTGAATGATTACTTCAATGAAGGACAGTTTAATCTTTTAGTATAATTTTTTCAAACATTGTCACTTTAGTTATTGTATAGATTCCAAGATCTTCTCCACGAGTGATGTTTGAATTATTTGTCTGTAATTCCTCACTTTTTCTCTTCCTGATTTTTTTAAAATATTGTTACGAATGAGGAGCAAATCTGCTGAACAGAAGGGTCCAGAATCGCCAATGCCTGCCCCCCCCCCTTTTGAGAATCGCAAGATCGTTATTATTTCGGGTCTGAGACCCAGGAAATGAGAGAGAGAGACGCAGGATCACAGCAAAGGCAGTTGTTACAGACAACGCAGAATACACAACAAGGTGGAATGTCTCCCAACAGAAGCGGAACGGAACCACTGATTACTGCTATTGTCTCTTGGAGAAGGAATTGTGTATTGAGTATTGTACTATTCATTGAAACCTCTCGGGACAACCAGAGTGGTCTGGTTGAGGGATTGCATCATCCCAACATGATTGACATCTGAGACCACGTGAGTGAGGATAAAAGAGGGGTCTGGGGAACACCCCTCAGACACACCAGGAGAAACGCTAGAAATCCAGTGACAGCGTTTTATAGCGAAAGCCGGTGAGAGCTCGTGTGTGTCCTCCTTTGCCTGGGTGGCGGGCTCATCACGGAAGAACGGTTTAGCTAAAGGAGAGGTCCTACTTGAACGGCCACAACAACGAGACACCGACGGATCGAAATCATAAAGGAAGGTTGGCAAAAACAATAGCGGTAACTGTTCCCATTCTTCTATCTCTCTCTCTCCTACAATTGCAACACAGCGACAAACAAACGACGGCAGCCTGTGTGAACTGCAGCGAACTTCATATTTCCATCGGACAATTCATTATCCCCTAGACAACGATAGAGCTTATTTCTTATTGATTATTATTATCCCGCACTTTTAGGTTTAGTATTGACGACATATATTATCTGTATATTTGCATTGATATTATTTTTGTGTATTTTTACTAATAAATACTGTTAAAAGTAGTATCACCAGACTCCAACGGACGCCTCTATCTTTGCTGGTAAGTAACCCAGTTACGGGGTTCGTAACAATATAAATTTGTGAAGTTCCATTGTGTCTGTAAGGAACTGCTTCAGGGTCTGAAGAATTCTTCAATTTGATTGCTAATGCATCCACTAATTCCAAGGTCATTTCTACCTGATTATCATGATTCGAGGATTTATTAGCATTTAACTTAATTACTTTACTTAGCACGGTTTCTTTACTGTTACTGGTTTTCTTCAGTTCCACCTCCCTAGAACCTTGGTTTGCAAACATCCAGAGGTTATTTGTGGTTCTGTCTTCATAAAGGAGGACAAGTGTATATTGTTCTGTCACTTCTGTGTTCCTATTTTTCCTCCCATTTCTGGCTGGAGGAGACTACATTTGTTTTCAATAACATTCTACCTTCACACATTCATAAAAACTTTCAGTTATATTTTTTAAATGTCCCTTGCAACTTTGCTTTTGTATTTCACTCTTTCCTGATTGTCCTTCTATGCTGAATTCTAAATTGTTTACAATTCTTAGATTTGCAGCTTTCACTGACAATTTTATACATCCCCTTGTATCAAATATTATCACAGCTTCCTTTATGACTTATTTTTGTGCCAGAGACCACTAAATATTTTTTATAATTTAATATGCATTACTTAAGTACAGATTGATTATACCTTTTCCGAAATTTCAAAATCTGCAAACCTCTGAAACTGAATTTTTTTTTTTAGCACTGACATGAAGTCACAAATGCAAAATTCTACAAGGTGCTGGGAAGGTTCTGCACACCACAGACTTTTCTGAGGAGTAACCTTACAAATGTAATAAACAGAAGTTAATGAAAAATAGAAAAGTACTGCATAAAGTGAAAATTGAAGATTTCGATCATGTATTGAAAGAGTGAACATCAGCGGCATGAACAGATGCCGCTTAAATGGTATGCTGATCATGAAACAAGCCGAGATCTATCACGACCAACTGTAAACTGATCATAATTATGAATATTCAGCAGGCTGGATGCGGAAGTTTAAGAAAAGGCACATCATTAAATTTTTAATGATTTAATTTTTTTTTTCAGAAAGCAAACAGCCAGTCAGGAAACAGCAGAGAGATTCATTGATGAATTTGTGAAGATCATTGCTGGTGAAAATCTAACACCAGAACAAATCTACCATGCTGATTGTTTTAATACCTTATATAAAACCTAAAAAAAGTAAAATACAAATACAGTGTGCTGTATAACCTTTTAATCAGAACACAGCATCGTAGATGGTTACTGAGAGCCTGTTGTTTATTGTTGTTAAACAGCTGATTCAGGTATTCTCCCGATGCTGTTGTGCTGCTTTTGTTACCCTGCTGACATCATATTTATGGTGTGTAATAATTTTTACTGTGTGATTAACAGGTCTAAGACAAAGACCGCTTACTGCTAGCACATAAATTCAGTCAGAAATTAATGGTGATCCAAAACTATTTTATTATATATTCCAAAATCAGAAAAAAAATCCAAAATCTGAAACACTTCTGGCCCAAGCTTTTTGTATAAGGGGCATGCAACCTGTTTTATGCATTACCTTTCCACCATAAACTCATGTCAAGCTCTCTTGCTTTCATGATAAATTTGGACCTCACCTCCTTGTAGTATCTTTTGTTCAGATTCAGAACCCCAGTTTCTACCGTAGATTCCGGACTACAGAGCGCACCTGATTAAAAGCCGCTGGCTCTAATTTTAGAAATAAAATCATTTTTTAAATTATACAGGCCGCTTCGGATTTTAGGCCGCACCGAATTTCCAGCGGAACGGATTTTCGGCGCACTGGATTTCCGGCGGACCGGATTTTCGGCCGCTTGTAATATGAGATATTTACACAGAAAGATATTACACGTGTTGGGCTTCAAATTCTGCCCTGTGTTCGTTTTGGAAGAGAGACAACCAACACCGGATTACAGTGCAGCGTGGCTTTATTGCAGAACGCGTTTTGCCTTCCCCTTACATTCTGCTCTTATTTATACTCCTTTTTCCCCCAAACCAAACCCTCGCTACACATATTTGGTGAGGCTAAACTTTGTTATACCTACCGGTATTTGGTAACATCGGACACTTGTGTCCTTATTGGCCCGATACCATTCACACACGAGTTTTACTGTTTTTTTTGTTTACTGAATCGCTAGCAGTTTCGGTGCAGCGGAATCCTCAGTTTCGCTCCCTCCCTCCCTTGTACTGCTGTCTAATATCACGTGAGCCATTCCTGACCTGAAGCGGCAGTCCCAAATTAAATCTCCACCGTCTCACCATCGATTCATGTATGCCAAGATTACGCGCAGCAGCTCGATTTCCTTGTTCAACCGCCAGATTGATTGCCTTTAACTTAAAAGCTGCATCATATGCTTTTCTTCGAGTGTTTTCCATGTTGATGAGGGTGAGTACAAATGGCTGATTTACAATAATTTGTGAAGTGCGCTTGATTTATCGTACAATTTCATTGGACCTCTGTGAACTACTCATCAATACTGCCTCTACTGTTACGAGGCAAAATGTTTTGGCGGCATGGGAAAAAACTTTCTATTAGCCGCACCTTATTATAAGCCGCTATGTTCAATGCTGTTCAAAGCATGGGAAAAAAGTAGCGGCTTATAATCCGACATCTACGGTAATTCTACTGCTTCAACCTCCATCTTAACAAGAATGCTTTAATCGTATGATTGGCCTTCCCTCGAGAACCATGCACAGAATTGTTAATTAATTCTTTCTCATTTGCACAATACCCAGTCCAGTATAGTCTATTCTCCAGCTGATTCCTCAATGTATTTGTCCAAAAGATCTGACACACACCAGGATTTGCTCCTCCCTATCACTGAATTGATTCAGCCAATCTAAACTTCCATAAAGTCACCCACGTTTACAATTGTAACCTTCTTGCATGTATCTCTAATTTCCTGTTTAATTCCATCTCCTGCATTCCCACAATTATTTGGGGGATTTTATATCCCTTGCTGTATCTTGGTTTCACCTGCTCAGATTCCATATGATGAATTTCCAAGCTACTGTCCTTCCTCAGCACTGCATTGATTTTCTCCTCCATAACAACACTCTTTTCTTTTGCCCATCCTGCCTAAATACCTCTTAATGTTCAGCACCCATCATTCCTCATTCTAAATTTGCAATAGTGAGAATATCGTGACTGTTATTCTTTACCTGTGCTGAATGAAGTACATCTATCTTATCGCAAATGCTCTGTGCATTAAAGCATAATGCCTTTAGAATAATTTTTAAAACAATATTAATCCTAATTTTTTTATTGCATCTGGCCCAATTGGCCTCTCACCCAAGTTCGCTGCCTTCCTCAGTAATCTTTTATTTGTCTGCTTTTCCCTTCCTGCTTCCAAATTCAAGACTTTCTTTCCTGCCATTCAGTTTAAACTGTCTCATATAGCAGTAGCAAATGCCCCTACAAGGACTTGGGCCTCAGTCTCACTCAGATATAATGTGCCCAATTTGTACTAGCTCTATCTCTCTCAGATCTGTATCCCTTCCCTTACTCCTAAGCAGTATAATTAATTCATCTTGTACATCATTTGTTATGTTCCCACTGGCATATGGCCTTGATGTGATCCTGATTAATATCTTTAAGATCCTACTTTTTAAAGTTGTTTCTTAGAATTAGAACAAAATTTATTATCACCAGCTTAATGATGAAATTTATTATTTTGCAGCAGCAGTACAGGACAAATACATAAAATTACTATGAATCACAAAAATAAAAGTACAAGGAAAAATACCGAGGTGGTGCTCATGGACCCAAGAAAATCTGATGATAGAGGGGAAGAAGTTGTTCTGGATTCACAGAGTGCAAATCTCAGGCTCCTATACCGTCTGATAGTAGGGTCTTCAGTGATGGATGCCACCTTTACAGTGCCTCATCCATCAGTGAGTTTTCAAGACTGTCTCTAGAAGATATTCATGATGGCAGAGAGGATTATGCCTATGCTGGAGGTGGCTCAATCTATAACCTTCTGTAGTCTCTTGCAATCCCGTGCATTAGAACCTCCATACCAGTCAGAATGCCGAGTACCTTTTGACCTATAGCAATTTGTAAGAGTCTTTGGTGACATATGTAATCTCGTAATTAAGTAGAGCCACTGGCTCAACTATCTATATTCAAATAGTAGGACACCAATACTTTTGTTTTAGGTTTTTTAATGATACCAAAGGTATCGCAACCTAACTAGTTCATCCTCCCCACCAGGATGACCTACAGCTATTTCACTGGCATCAGGGAGGCAACATACAATCCTGGAGTTTCATTTGCTAGTTTAGGAATGCCCATCTGTTCACATCACCATTGAATTCCTTATCACTATGGTCTACCACCCCTCCTGTGTACAAGAACACTCCTCTCCCTCTTCAGTATAGAAAGTGATATAAAGATAGATAGATAGATAGATAGATAGATAGATAGATAGATAGATAGATAGATAGATAGATAGATACTTTATTCATCCCCATGGGGAAATTCAACTTTTTTTCCAATGTCCCATACACTTGTTGTAGCAAAACTAATTACATACAATACTTAACTCAGTAAAAAATATGATATGCATCTAAATCACTATCTCAAAAAGCATTAATAATAGCTTTTAAAAAGTTCTTAAGTCCTGGCGGTAGAATTGTAAAGCCTAATGGCATTGGGGAGTATTGACCTCTTCATCCTGTCTGAGGAGCATTGCATCGATAGTATCCTGTCGCTGAAACTGCTTCTCTGTCTCTGGATGGTGCTATGTAGAGGATGTTCAGAGTTATCCATAATTGACCGTAGCCTACTCAGCGCCCTTCGCTCAGCTACCGATGTTAAACTCTCCAGTACTTTGCCCACGACAGAGCCCGCCTTCCTTACCAGCTTATTAAGACGTGAGGCGTCCCTCTTCTTAATGCTTCCTCCCCAACACGCCACCACAAAGAAGAGGGCGCTCTCCACAACTGACCTATAGAACATCTTCAGCATCTCACTACAGACATTGAATGACGCCAACCTTCTTAGGAAGTACAGTCGACTCTGTGCCTTCCTGCACAAGGCATCTGTGTTGGCAGTCCAGTCTAGCTTCTCGTCTAACTGTACTCCCAGATACCTGTAGGTCTTAACCTGCTCCACACATTCTCCATTAATGATCACTGGCTCCATATGAGGCCTAGATCTCCTAAAGTCCACCACCATCTCCTTGGTCTTGGTGATATTGAGACGCAGGTAGTTTGAGTTGCACCATATCACAAAGTCCTGTATCAGTTTCCTATACTCCTCCTCCTGTCCATTCCTGACACACCCCACTATGGCCGTGTCATCAGCGAACTTCTGCACATGGCAGGACTCCGAGTTATATTGGAAGTCTGATGTGTACAGGGTGAACAGGACCGGAGAGAGTACGGTTCCCTGCGGCGCCCCTGTGCTGCTGACCACCGTGTCAGACCTACAGTCTCCCAACCGCACATACTGAGGTCTATCTGTCAAGTAGTCCACTATCCAATCCACCATGTGAGAGTCTACTCCCATCTCCGTTAGTTTGTGCCTTAAGATCTTGGTAAAGGTCTTGGTAAGATAAAGGTAGAAGAGAAAGAGCAAAGGCGATTCCTGCATTACCTGCCATTTTCTACTCCACCCGGTAGTCAGCCACACTCTTCCTAAATATGCAGTCCATGCTGTAATATGCTTCACACATATTGCTAAAAACTGTACAAGTTGATACAACAGCCTCCATTTGAACCGTCCCACTTTAAAATGACAGAGGGAAATGTAGTACTTCCTCTTTTATTAAGATGGACTTTCTCCTACAGGGTTTATGAAATGAAAAAGAATTGATTCTTTGAAAATAAAACTGCAGGAAATCAGCCAACACAATATGAATAATTCAAAACTAGTCAGCGACTCTTTCCATTATCAATTACCAGACTTCATACAATTTGGTACTATCAACTTTACCTAATCCATTTTAAAATTTCAAAAGAATTAAACTATGTTTGAGAAAGCAAGTGAAACAAAAATTCAGCATATCTACCCTTAACACTACTCATCTTTGGCTTGATAAATTCCTTTCATGGCATTTCTTATACTGCTGTAAATACATCCAATATACACTGGCCTCAGTATTTTAAAAATACTTCAATTTTATTCCACACTTTTAAATCTTTAATTCTGTTGTTGGAAATGCTACTTAGTATCAATTTACATAATTATATATCCACATTACCACATTCTCATTATGGCTATTTCAATCTTCTGAAAATTTCTTCAAGACTTTTAAAAAGTAGCAGGTCCTAAAACCTACTCTGAATCTTCCTAATCCACATTAGTAAGTGAGGCTATCAAAGGAGTTTTTATAATGTTAAAACTGAAGTCTAAAACAACAGAATAACCTACATTAAATAGCATATGATTGTGAATTTCCTTACATCTTCTGTGTATTAAAAACTATTGATGCAAATAAAGTGTTTAAATATCAAGGTTAGTTACAAATGTTTGACTGTTTTAATGAGCATCAATTATTAACTTTGTTAAAAGCTACAGATGTTCAAGGAAGATCAGGAGAAATGGTATGACATAGGATGTCTGTTCCTTCCCTGAACTAGGCATCCTATGTGAAATATTTGTCATACTTAAAAATAACTAAATACATGATAAATCTAATCCTAATTTTAACCAAAGGTCAATGATCTATATTGTACCTTTCTTCAGAAATTTCTGTACAAAGATTTGTAAATATTATAAACAAGTTATTCTTCAAAAGATTTTTGTATACAATTTAGGAAGATCAAAACTTTTTCCAAAGGCATTGAACAAGATGATTTACATTGCAATCAGAATAAATCTTTGAATCCTTACCATTTGCTTCCTTATAAAACATTATCTTAAGGTATTTTGTTCAAAGGTATGCAACCAAAACCGGTCCTAACAAATTCTTATCTTCCAGTCTTAAAAATATATATTCTGAAATATTTATTATAGTTTTTAGACTAAACATACAAAAAATGTTCTACTGCACACTATACTTGACACACAAAACAGGATTTACCTTAAATTAGATATGAAAGGAGGTTAATGTAATCACAATTCCAAATAAAATTGTTGTATCAGAAAGCACCGCTGACTTTGTAAATAACTTTTAGGAGAATTTCCAAGCCAAATATTCCACAGATCAATAAAATCCAAGAGTTCAACTTGAAACGGTCCATACAATTGTCAATATTGTTAGAAAATATCCAATAATTTGTAAATTTGCTAGGACTAGCAATTTTCTTTCTAATATGTAGTAGTTCTTTGCCTCGCAACAGGGAACCAGCACAAATCAAGTACATAAAACTGTAAAAACTTAAATAATCAATGTTCAGGTCTGATCTGGATAAGTTTAACCATATTTACCAAAACAGCAGTGACAAAAAAAGTTTTAGATTCATTTTCATTCTGGAGCAAAGAACAAAGTTAGAAATGAAAAACAACCATGGGTTAATGGATGTGTGGAACATATACTCAAAACAACAGTGTCATCAAAAACCTTTTGACCACAATATAATTAAATATGCATAGGAAGCAATGAGCGTGGTTTCTGACTCCAGATGTGTCTTTCTTCCCATTTGAATTGCTGAAGTACTTAACACTTCATTGCAATACCAAAGGCAGGACTTGCAAACTAATGGCACAAAAATACTTGTTGATATAATTAGAATGCAGCAAAGAATTTTGATATAAGCTGATAATAAAGTTTAGCTCAACTATAGCAAATACATTGGAACTGAAAGCTCTAAAAATAGCTTTATCTATGAGTAATTTTTTTAATAAAGACAAACATAGTTGAAACTGCACCTTAATATACAAGCTTAATGTATAAGGATTATGACCGCAAAACAAGCAGAAATTTCACAGGCAGGAAGGTTAAACCATAAAGACAATGTGTGACCTACTTAACCTAGATATTTAAGTTACTATAATGTTAAGACTTTTTAAAAATCTAAAACAGTTTTTAAAAAATTCTTTGTTTAGGATGTGGCATTTTTGCCTGTCCCTGAGAAGGTGATAGCCAGCCCACTTCTGAAACTGCTGCAAAAGTATGAGAAGGCACTCCCACTAAAGCTCAGGATCTAGACCCAAAGGCAATAAAGAATGTTACTACTTAAAGTGGAAAACTTCAGAGTCTTTCCAAGACAAAATCATTGGATGTGGTGGGGTTGTGATACTATACAGAAGCTGCCAGTGCCCAACAGTTTCATTAGATTGTTGAGCAACAAACAACTCCAGATCAAATATCATCTGTTGAAGGAAAGAAATTTTCAGATCAAGGTTTCAAACCAAAACAATGACAATTTATTTCCTCCCTAAAGATGCTGCTCAACCTCTTGGGTTCAGACTGTTTGTTTCTCCAGCTTCCAGCAACTGCACTTGCTTGTGTCTTTATTATGTTGTGGCATGGTTTTCCAATTTTCTGTATTTACATAAAAGGGTCGAGTACAAGAGCAATGTTAAAATTTATGACCCTTTTATAAGCATCATCCCAAAAGGAGTCTTTAGAATGTTCTTCCACAGAAGGCTGAGGGTAACCATTTAAGTATTTTTTAAGATTACTGACTTGATTTTTGAGCTCTGAAGAAATATGGGGATAGCCTGATCTGTAAAAATATGACAAGTTGTGGAACAGGCTTGAGAAGTCATCTAGCTGACCTGAATTTCTACTTCTACAACAGGATTACAAAATGAAGATTTAATATACAGAACAAAATACAAGAGAGAGAGAAAAACATCACGAATTTTGAATAATAAGGATCCATAGCAGGTATAATATTCTAGACAAAGTACACTGCAGATGCTGCGGTCAAATCAAGACGTACAAACAAGCTGGATCAACTCAGCAGGTCAGGCAGCATCCGTTGAAATGAGCAGTCAACGTTTCGGGCCAAGACCCTTCGTCAGGACTGAAGAAGGAGGGGACAGGGGCCCTATAAAGAAAGTAGGGGGGAGAGGAAGCAGGGAGGGGATAGGCCGGAGAGGTGAAGAAGGAATGAAAGGGGAAAGCACTATGGGTAGTAGAAGGTAGAATCATGAGAGAGGTGATAGGCAGCTAAAAGAGGAAACAGAGTGAAAGCAGGATGGGGGAAGGGAGAGGGAGGGAATTACCAGAAGTAGGAGAATTCGATGTTCATACCAAGGGGCTGGAGGCTACCCAGACAGTATATGAGGTGTTGCTTCTCCGACCTGAGTTTGGCCTCATCATGGCAGTAGAGGAGACCATGTATGGACATATCCAAATGGGAATGTGAAGCAGAGTTGAAGTGGGCGGCAACCAGGAGATCTTGTCTGTTGTGGCGGACGGAGCGGAGGTGCTTGACCAAGCGGTCCCCCAATCTGCGTCAGGTCTCGCCGATGTAGAGAAGGCTGCACTGGGAGCACCGGATACAACAGATTACACCAACAGACTCACAAGTGAAGTGTTGCCTCACCTGGAAGGACTGTTCGGGGCCCTGAATGGTGGTAAGAGAGGAGGTGTAGGGACAGGTATAGCACTTACGCTTGCAGGGATAAGTACCAGGTGGGAGATCTATGGGGAGGGACATGTGGACCAGGCAGTCAGGGAGGGAACGATCCCTGCGAAAAGCAGAAAGGGGTAGAGAGGGAAAGATGTGCTTAGTGGTGGGGTCCTGTTGAAGGTGGCAGAAGTTGCGGAGGATAATATGCTGGATCCGGAGGCTGGTGGGGTGGTAGGTGAGGACAAGGGGAACATGGTCCCTGTTTTGGTGACGGGAGGATGGGGTGAGGGCCGAAGTGCGGGGAATGGAGGAGATGCGGGTGAGGGCATCATTGATGACGGCAAAAGGGAAACCACGATTCTTAAAGAAAGAGGAACAGAAAGCCTCATCCTGGGAGCAGATGTGGCAGAGATGGAGGAACTGGGAATAGGGAATAGCATTTTTACATTTGGCAGGGTGGGAAGAGGTATAATCAAGGTAGTTATGGGAGTCAGTGGATTTATAGAAGATGTCAGTGGACAGTCTGTCTCCAGAGATGGAGACCAAGAGATCGAGAAAGGGGAGAGAAGTGTCCGAGATGGACCAAGTGAATTTGAGGGCTGGGTGAAAGTTAGAGGCAAAGTCAATGAAATTGACGAGCTCAGCATGGGTGCAGGAAGCAGCACCAATGTAGTTGTCAATGTAGTGAAGGAAAATTTGGGGAGCAGTACCAGTATAGATTTGGAGCACAGACTGTCCACATAACCCAGGATGAGGCAGGCACAGCGAGTGCCCATAGCTACACCCTTGATCTGAAGAAAGTGGGAAGAGCCGAAAGTGAAGTTATTAAGTGTGAGTACCAGTTCTGCCAACGGAAGGAGAGTGGTGGTGTTGGGGAACTGGTGAGGTCTATTGTCAAGAAGGTAGTGGAGGGCTTTGAGGCCTTCTTGATGGGGAACTGAAGTGTATAAGGATTGGACATCCATGGTGAAAATGAAGCGGTCGGGACTGGGGAACTGGAAGTTATTGACGAGGTCGAGGGCATGGAATGTATCCTGGATGTAGGTAGGGATGGACTGAACTATGGGTGACAAAATGGAGTCCAGGTAGGCAGATACAAGTTCGGTGGGGCAAGAGCAGGCTGAAACTATAGGCCTACCAGGACAGTCAGGCTTGTGGATCTTGGGGAGGAGGTAAAACCGAATAGTGTGGGGTGTTGGAATTATGAGTTTTTTAGCTGATGATAGAAGGTCTCCAGAGTTGATAAGGGCAGTAATGGTACGGGAGACAATGGTTTGATGTTTTTTGGTGGGGTCCTGTTCCCAGGGGTAAGTAAGGGGGGTGTCAGAGAGCTGCCGTTTGGCCTCAGCGAGGTAGAGGTCTGTCCACCAGACTACTACGGCACCACCTTTGTCTGCGGGTTTGATGGTGAGGTTAGGATTAGTGCGGAGAGAGTGGAGGGCAGTGCGTTCAGAGGGAGTGAGGTTGGAACAGGAGAGAGAAGTGGTGAAGTTGAGGCAGTTGATGTCTTGGCGACAGTTGGAGATGAAAAGATTGAGTGCAGGTAGAAGGCTCGGTGGGGGTGTCCAGGAGGAGGAGGGTTGAAGATGGGAGAAGGGGCCATCAATAGGGGGAAGGGAATCCTTGTTAAAGTAGTAGGCTCGGAGACGTAGGCGACAGAAGAAGAGTTCAGCGTCATGCCGGGCACGGAACTCACTGAGGTGTGGACAGAGGGGGACAAAAGTGAGGCCCTTGCTGAGCACAGAACGCTCTGCCTCAGAGAGGGGAAGGTCAGAGGGGATGGTGAAGACATGGCAAGGGTTGGGGTTGGGGCTGGGGTCAGAGGAGGGTAAAGAGGAGTAGAGGGTTGGGATGTTCAGGGAGAGTGGGCTGAGGGGAGGATGAGGGATCAGAGGAATGGAGGGGAGATGAGGGGTGGAGGGAAGGTTGGGAGTCACGGGGAGGATAGGGGGTAGTGGAGGAATAAAACTAGCAGTAGGACCGGTCCCAGTCTGGATAGGGTCAGGATCTCGGTCCATGTTGGATCTAGAGAGCTGGGGGTGTCGGAGCCTGTGGCCTGCAGGGCGCCAGAACTGAGGTCCAAATCAGAAGCGAGTGAGTCCATGGCGCGCCGGGGGCTGATGCCCATGTCCGGGAGGCCGTGGTTCCAGTCGGGGTTAGAGTCAGGGGCGGATGAGAAGTTGAAGTCCGAGGGATCGGGGTCCGGGCTGGAGGCAGTCGTTGTGGGCTGCAGGCAGGTGAGCTTGTGATCCTTCTTGGATGCGAGGAAGCAGAAGAAATGGCAGTTGGAGGCGTGAATCTGGCGGAGAATGAAGCGCAGGAGAGGTCCATGGCAGACAGTTAAGAGCGAGGCCCACAGTGGGGGGGGGGAGAGAAGGTCTGTAAGTATCTCCACATGGCGGTGAGCGTGGCTTGGAGAATCCGGCGCGAGCAGCAGAGGGAGCAACGGTCAATAAAACGGCGGTACCAGGGATCCTCGCTGGGCCCTAATTGGGAGGCCTGGAACTGGAGCTGGAATCCTTGTGGTACCCAAGATGGCAGCGGAAACACATTCCCAAAAACGAGACATGGCTGTGGTACCGTGTCTGGGTCAGGACATGATCAAAGAGTTGAAGAGAGGCGGAGATCAGAGGGTGAGCAGTGAGAAATGGTCTCACTGAACTCCCGTCAAAGAGAAGATTTAAATTTCTTCAGGGTAGGCATACCTCGAAGAGACTTCGCAGCGGAGTAACGAATAGTAAACACAAAGTACACTGCAGATGCTGTGGTCAAATCAATATTCTTCCCAATTAAATCAAAATCATGTTAATGAAAGGCTGCATGCCTTTCCAGGTACAATGAAGACATTTAATTAATTTCACTATCAAACCAGGTGGCTGCACTGTAATGAAACCATAACTAATTAAACATAATTTGTGCATGATTATCCTTCACTCACTGCATTTTGATTGTAATTTCTGCCTCTCCACTCTTTAAACAGATCAACTCACTTCTTAGTAAAATGACTTTGTTTGACTTATGTTAAACTGCTGTGCTCTAGTCCACCTTCACTGAATTAGCTGATAATCTTGCCAGGTTCAAAATCACTGCTCATGGTCTCTGTACTTAACTGGTCTAGATTCACATTCTTATCTCATTCTATTGCAGTTATGAAGTTTATGTGACACGAGTCATAACAAACTCCACATTACTTAATTTCAGATCACTCTACAAAAAAAACTGAATTGTTAGTGAACACAAGAAAATCTGCAGATGCTGGAAATCTAAAGCAATACACACAAATACTAGAGGAACTCAACAGGCCATGCAACACCTGTAGAAAAAAGAGTACACAGTCGACATGATGCCTGAATTAAACGGTGGGGAGAAGGATAAGAGGCCAGCTGGAAGATGACAGATGGAGCAAGTGGGCGGGAAAGGTCAAGGGCTGGAGAAGAAAGAACCTGATAGGAGAGGAGAGTGGACAATAGGATAAAGGAAAGGAGGAGGGGAGCCAGGGGAAGTAATAGGCAGGTGAGAAGAAGTAAAAGGTCGGAGTGGGGAATGGGTAAACTTGGTTCACCAGAAGGAGAAACCTGTATCATCAAAATCCTATCATCAGGTTAGAGGCTACCCAGACAGAATACAAGGTGTTGCTCTTTCACCGAGGCACACGAGGAGCCCGTGGTTCAACACATCGGAATGGGATTGGGAATCAGAAATAAAATGTTTATCCACCGGGAAGACCCACTTGTGGAGGATGGTGCGGAGATGCTCAACAAAGCAGTCCCCCCATTTATGATGGGTCTCACCACCGCTGCATCGGGAGTGCTGGACGCAACAGACAACCCTAACAGATTCACAAGTCAAGTGCTGCCTTACCTGGAAAGACTGTTTGGGTCCCAGAATGGAGGTGAGGAAAGAGGTGTAGGGGCATGTGGAACATTATGGCCACTTGCAAGGGTAAGTGCCTGATGAGAGATTAGTGGGGAGGGACAAATGGAGAAGGGGAGTGATCCCTGCGGAAAGTGGAAGCTGGGGAGTAGAGATATGTTTAGTGGTAGAGTCTCTTTGGAGGCAGCTGAAGTTGTGAAGTTGAATGCAGATGGGGTGTTGGGCAAGGACACGAGGGACTATCACTATTATGGCAGCAGGAAGATGGGGTGAGTGCAGACGTACAGGAAATGAAGGAGATGTGGGTGAGGGCAGCATCAATGCTGGAGGAAGGGGACCCCCATTCTTTATACAAGGACATCTCTGATGTCCTTGTATAGAAAGCCGCATTCTAGGAACAGATGCGGCGAAGGCTAAGAAACTGAGAAAAGGGAATAGTTATGAAATTTACATGATAGGAGTTATTACAAACTCCACATTACTTAATTTCAGATCACCATACAAAAAAAAAAGCACTGAATTGTTAACAAACAAGAGAAAAACTGTGGATGCTGGAAATCCAAGCAACATACACAAAATGCTGGAGGAACTCAGCAGGCTGGGCAGCAACTACAGAAAAAATTACAGTCAATGTTTGGGCTGAGACCCTTCATCAGGACTAGAGGGGGGAAAAATGCTGAGGAGTAGGTTTAAAAGGGGGTGGGAGGAGGAGGGTGGAAGAATGAAGTAAAGAGCTGGGAAGTTGAT
The DNA here is from genome assembly GCF_048418815.1 of Hemitrygon akajei. Lineage (NCBI taxonomy): Eukaryota > Metazoa > Chordata > Chondrichthyes > Myliobatiformes > Dasyatidae > Hemitrygon > Hemitrygon akajei. The sequence continues at coordinate 100,095,658 of NC_133125.1, read as the reverse complement.
TGGTGAAAGAAATACAAGGCTGGAGTCTGATAGAAGAGGACAGAAGGCCATGGGAAAAAGGAAAGGGGGAGGAGCACTAAGAGGGAGAGGATGAGCAGGCAAGGAGATAAGGTGAGAGAGGGAAAGGGGGATGGGGAATGGTGGGGGGGGGGGGTGAAGGTATTACTGGATGTTTGAGAAATCTATGGTCATGCCATCAGGTTGGAGGCTACCCAGACAGAATACAAGGTGTTGTTCCTCCAATCGGAGTGTGGCCTCATCATGACAGTGTAGGAGGCCATGGATGGACATATCAAAATGGGAAGTACAATTAAAATGGGTGGCCACTTGGAGATTCTGCTTTTTCTGGCAGACGGAGCATAGGTACTCAGTGTCGTGGTCCCCCAATCTATGTTGGGTCTCACCGATATACAGGCGGCCACACCAGGAGTACCAGACACAGGATATGACACCAAAAGACTCACAGGTGAAGTGTCGCCTCACTGTTTGGGGCTCTGAATGGTAGTGAGGGAGGTGGTGTGGGGGCAGGTGTAGCACTTGTTCAGCTTGCAAGGATAAATATCAGGAAGGAGATCAGTTGAGAGGGACAAATGGACAAGGGTGTCATGTAGAGAGTGATCCCTGAGGAAAGCAGAAAGTGGGGGGTGGTGGAAGGGGAAGGTGTGCCCGGTGGTGGGATCCATTGGAGATAGCGGAAGCTTTGGTAAAATTATGTGCTGGACACGGAGGCTGGTGGGGTGATAGATGAGGACAAGAGGAACCTTGGCAGGGTGGCAGGTGGGTGGGGTGAGAGCAGAAGTGCATGAAATGGAACAAGTGCAGTGGACGGTAGCATTGACGGTGGAGGAAGGGAAGTCAGTTTATTTGGAGGAGGAGAACACCTCCTTTGTTCTGGAATGAAAAGCTTCATCCTGAGAGCAGATGCAGCAGGGACGAAGGAATTGGGAGATGGGGATGGTATTTTTACAAGTAACAGGGTGGGAGGAGGTATAGTCCAGGTAGCCATTAGAGTCCATGGGTTTATAACAGACTTCAGTAGATGAGCTGTCTCCAGAGAGATAGACAGAGAGATCAAGAAAGGGGAGGGAGGTGTAGGAAATGGACCAGGTAAATTTGAGGGCAGGTTGGAAGTTGGAGGCAAAGCTGATGAAGTTCGCAAGTTCCGCATGGGTGCGGGAAGCAGAACCAATGCAGTCGTCAATGTAGTGTAGCAGAAGTGCAGGAAGGTCACCAGTGTACGCTTGGAACATAGACTGTTCCACGCAGCCGACAAACAGGCAGGCAAAGCTGGGGACCCACATGCGTGCCCCACAGCTGCACCTTTTGTCTGAAGGAAGTGGGAGGACCCAAAGAAGAAATTACTTAGAGTGAGGACAAATTTCACTAAGTGGAAGAGGGTGGCGGTGGAGGGGGAACTGGCTGGGTTTGGTGTCCAGAAAGAAACGGAGAGCTTTGAGGCCTTCTGTTAATGTTGCAAGTTGTGTTTTCTTGGATAACCCCATGAAAATGTAAAAAAGTTTGTTGGAGGCCATTTAGAGAAGAGTCAAAGTAATTGTATCTCTCAGTAGAACTTTCTAAATGAGCTAGCAGCATGTTTTTCATTAGTATTCTTCCCTTTTTGGTCATTATTTGAGAACTTCATGTCTGACTTGTTCAGAAACTAGCAAATAATACTGACAATCAAAAATGATATCTAGAAGCTAACAGTTAAAAATAGAATTACTTCTCATATCTGTGCAATGCAAGCTCACATACTGTATAATTGAGTACAAGTGAATCCAAAGGAATTAAACCAGATTCCACAGCAGTCAGCCTTGCAAACACCACTTGAACTACTGTGCAGAGTAGTCTATATTTGTCTTAGCACAAATATCCATATGACAGACTAATTAGAAGAGTAAAAGGCCGAGTGATCTAAATCTAGATCACAAATTAGCTCAGAGGAAGGAAAGTAAAGATAAAGCTGGATAGGAATTTTCATGACATGGAGGCTATAAGCAATTGAGTTCCTTCAGCCCAAGTGTCAATAGCACAGTAATATGAGCAGCACTATGGAGTAATCATTAGCGTAATGCTTTACAGCGCTAGCAATCAGGGTTCAGTTCTCACCACTATCTACAGGAAGTTTATACATTCTCCTCATGACAGAGTGGGTTTCTTTCATGTGTTCTGATTTCCTCCCACATTCCAAAGGGTTAGGGTTAGTAAGTCATGGTGAGACGTGTGGGCTATGCTCAGCACATACTTGGATGTATTGGTCGCTGACACAATTCTCTAAATGTTTCAATATACATGTGACAAATAAAGATGATCTTGTAATCTTATCTTATAATACCGTAGGGTTGTACAAATGTAACGACCACAATTAAGTTCTATCAATGATACCTAAAGTGGCATTATATTTAAAAACAAGGAAGTTACAGGAGATACAAGAGGTTGCAAATGATTGAGAAAGATTCAGGTGTACAATGAAATGGCAAATATAATTCGACCCAGAAAGGTTTCCAAGGGAAAGGTAAGGAAATATATAATACGCAAGATGCCGAACAAGATCCCTCTGTTGCTCCATACTGGAATGCATGCTCATAAATCCCTGAAGACAGCGGGAGAAAGTAAATGTGGTTGAAGTTGAAATGGCAAATAGGATACTCATCCTTACTGTCAAGAAAGAATTAAGAGCTGACTGTTCATATTGAAGTGTGCAAAACACTTATCAGAAATCAGCCACAGTATGGCATTTGGAACTTACCATGCCACAGGAAGTAAATGAACAACATAAAGCACAGTAGGTATTTACTAGGATGTTATCTGTTATTTTACATTTTAGTTATAAGTATGGGTAAGCTCGGGGTTGTTTACAATAACAGAAAGAAAAAGAAAAATTTAATTCAAGTATATAAAACTTTGAGACATTTATATAGGAAGTATTCAATCCTCTTTAACAATGAAGTCAAAAAGTAAGGGGGGGGGCACAGATTTAAAATAACCAAAAATAAAACCATAAGATATAGGAACAGAATTACATCATTCGGCCCATTGCGTCTGCTCTGCTATTTTAATATGGCTGATTCATTCGCTCTCTTAGCCCCAAATGAAGCAGTAGAGGCTACCTCAGTAAATATATTTAAGACAAGGTTGGATAGATTTTTGCATAGTAGGAGAATTAAGGGTTCTGAGAAAAAGGCAGGTAGGTGGAGAAGAGTCCATGTCCAGATTAGCCATGATCTTATTGAATGGCGGAACAGGCTCGACGGGCCAGATGGCCTACTCCTATTTCTTATGTTACATTCTTATCTCCTGCCTTCTCCTCATATCCCTTCATGCCCTGACTACCCACGAATCTATCAACCTCTGCCTTAAATACACCCAATAACTTGGCCACCTGTGGCAATGAATTCCACAGATCTTTTAAAGTTCCATGAATGAACATTTGAAGTATGGTAACCAACAGAGCAATACACTGAAAGCAGGAATAAAGGAAATCTGTCACACGTTTAAGGGGCAGAACAGTCTTCTAGGATGTGAATTTGTATGGCCATATGAATAGTTAAAATGAGGAGCATTATCAATTTGTTTAACTAAATCTTACTTTTTTTAAAACTTAAAAATGCTAGAAGCCCTTGCGTGAGCAAGCAGCAATTATCACATATAAGAGGTACTGCAGGACAATGACCTTTGAACAGAACTACGCAACATGTGGTAGATAAGAATTGTTTACTCCAGCAAGAAGCTTAAGTAAATGAAAAACCAGGATTGGGGATGGGGGGGGGGGGGGGGGAAAGGAGGTTAGGAAGAGCAAAGGGCATAGTTAAAAAAAGGTGCTAATGGGACTAGTATTGAAACAAAAAGATGTCCAGAGATTATACTGCTGCAGCTCAATTGAAGGAAATATGGATAATGGATCCATGTAGAATAATGATGAATTGCAATATGTGAGTAGACCATTCAACTACACTTCAAAAAAGATTTCCACTCCAAGCACCAGTCTACAAATCCTTCAGAGTCAGAATCAGGCCTATTATTACTGACATATGAAACTTGTTGTTTTGTGGTGCCAGTATAATGCAAGCCTTAAAATTTGCTATATAATTACTATAGGTTACAAAAAAATACTGCAATACACAAAATGTGTTATAAAGTGTTTGTGGGTTTATGGACCATTCAGAAATTTGATGGAGTAGAGGAAGCGGTTCCTAAAATATTAAGTATGTCTTCAAGCTCCTGTACCCACTTCCCCAATGGTATTAATGGGGAGAGGGCATGTCCCAGAATGCAAGGGCCTTTAATGATGGATGTCACGTTCCTGAGGCACTACATTCTGAAGATGGCATGGAGTGCTGAGCCCCTGATAGAGCTGGATGAGTTTACAACTCTCTGAAGCCTCTTCAATCCTCAATTTCTTTACACAAGTTGTTTGCCATTGCCTTCCTCTGGGCAGTGTCTTTACACGACAAGTAACCTCAGCTATTATAATTATTCAAATTGTCTGCCAGGCATCAGTAGTCACATAACCAGGACTCGTGATATGCACCAGCTGCTCATACGACCAGTTCCCATGGCTTAACTTGATCCTGATTTTTTTTTTTGGGGGGGGTGTTTGTGCAGGGACTAAGCAGATGCTACACCTCGCCCAAGGGTAACGTGCAGGCTAGCAGACAGAAGGTGTGCCTTACACCTTTTTTGGTAGAGACGGATCTTCGACAAGCCACCCAACATGAGAGTGTAGCCATAAATTGATGCAAGTCAGTCAGTTTCACCTCAATGCTGGATTAAGTTCTACAAACTACCAAAAGCAGAATCAGCAGCCATTTGGACAAATTGAGACTTACTAATAGATTTGCTAAACCAAATCAACACTAATTTGGGCGTATTTTTTGATGAACTAAGAAAGAGATTTGATGAGGGAAATGCAGTTGATGTGCTACATAAGAACTTCTAAAAAGATTTTTGACAAAGGGTCATAAAATGGGCTTGTTGTCAAGATGGAAGTGTATGGAATAAAGCAACTGCCAGTGTGAAAAGAAAACTGACTAAGTTATAAGTAGTAGTGAACAATGGATTTTCAGAATGGAGAGAAGTGTAGCATAGTGATTAGCATGACACTATTACAGCTCAGGGTGTTGGAGGTTCAATACTAGTGCTGTCTATAAGGAGTTTGTACGTTCCCCACATGAACATCCTCATGGTGCTCTGGTTTCCTCCCAGAGTCCAAAGACATATCAGTTAGTAGGCAAATTGGTCATTGTAATTGTCCTGTGATTAGTCTAGGGTTAAATTGGCGAGTTGCTGGGTGGCAAGGCTTGTTAGTTCAGAAGAGCCTGTTTCGAGCTGTATCTCTAAATAAACAGCACAATTATCCAGGAGTCAGTTCTTAAGAACACTTTTATTTTAAATATATACTAATAATTTGTAAAAGTGTAGAAGGCTAAATTTTTCAGATCACACAATTTTTGAGCACAGATCACAGAGAATTTGAACCTGAAGTGAATCATGAGGAAGATGGAAATTGACTTCAAGGAGAAAAACACATGCTGGTGAGAAGGACTGACTGGTAGCTGCTTGAATTTCGTTCAGACAATACAATAGTTATAACTTGGCAAGGAGAGTAACAGATAATACAAAATTTTGTACTATTCTAAAAAGGATTCAAGAAGAGGGATCAGAAGGTGAATGTGCAAGGTTCATGAAAAGTGACAGGGAAGATCAAAGTAATTAAAGAAAAAAGCAAAAGAATTCTGGCCTTTACAAAAAAAGGGTGTAGAGTGCAAGAGCAAGGAAATTATGAACAATAATAATCATTCAGACACAATAGCAGCACCGTTTCCAGCTCTGGATACCACTCTAAAGGAAAAGATGGAAACATATTAGCGAGGATGTAGAAGGGATTCCCAGAGTAATCCCAGATATGAGGAACTTGAAATCTATAGAGAGACTGGAGAAACAATGGAGCATACTGCAACAAACGAGGTTGTATGGGACTTAAAAAAAAAATCACAGAATAGATGGCAAATGGTCCTATTGATTGAGAGTTAAGAATGACAGGAGCAAAAATCATAAATTTTAACACGGCAGTTGGCTAGGGTCCAAAACGCACTGGTAGGAGCAAAAGTGAAAGCAGATTTACTTGAAAAGTTCAAAAGGAACTGGATTCAAAGTACATTTATTATCCAAGAATGTATAAATTACACACCTTGAGATTCATTTGATTATAGGCAGCCACAGATTATTGAAATAATTATATAAATAGAAAAGATCTGTTGGGATTTTGCAGAAAACTGTATGGGAGAGGGCAATAGCACAAGTGGAATCAGATTTTGTTGGGACATTATAGGTCAAAAGCTCTCCTTCCACTGAGTAGCCATTCTGTTATTCTTTAAGTCTACAATGATAGAGAAAAGATGCCCATCAAACTTGTATATAGAGAAATCATTACAATGTATAGATAGAATTATATAGACTGAAGTTTTCTTAACCTTACATTTTAATTATATAAAGAATTTAGAAATGGCAACCTGTTTACCTCATCAAACCAGTCCCAGATTCAAAGAGATCATGGCTAACTAGTGATCTAACTTCACATTCAAGGACTATGGTGATTAAAACCTGCAAGGAATGCAAGCTAATTTTTGAAAATTAACATTTATTCAATTCTATCTTATTCTGTCCAACTTCAAATGAGCAAGAAATAACACATTTGTGTAATACCTTTCACAACTTTGAACACCCTAAATCATTTTTGAGCAGCAGACAATTCTATAATGCGACAATAACAAACCACAGCAACCAATCCCTCTACACTGAACTGAGCTAAAAGGCCATGCTCAGTGTGGGAAACTGAATTGGCTGATATCAGTATTTGGCAAACTACAGCTGACAACTTTTTATTGAATTTGAATTGAAAGGAATGTCTTTTAAAAATCAATCTGTTGGCTTGTGTTTTTTTTTGGAGCTATTACTACAATGGATAAGAAACATTAAAAAAAACTCTAAATGAGCTATAACTCATTTGAGAAAGTCCTTACCAAAATTCTGAGGTGATAAACACTTATGGCAAGGTATCATGAAGCAGTTACTGTTTATAGATCTAGTTAACATTTTATTTAAAATGCAAATGGCAAGTACCAATGGGAAAACAATCTTGCAAGACTTATAAATCTATTTGCAATCCATGAACACTACCTCACCTGTTCTTCTTTTGCACTATTTACTTTATTTCTTAATAAAACTTAGTAATTTGCAGTGGCATGCAAACGTTTGGGCACCCCTGGTCAAAATTTCTGTTACTGTGAATAGCTAAGCGAGTAAAAGGTGACCTAATTTCCAAAAGGCATAAAGTTAAAAATGACACATTTCTTTAATATTTTAAGCAAGATTACTTTTTTTATTTCCATCATTTACAGTTTCAAAATAACAAAAAAGGAAAAAGGTCCAAAGCAAAAGTTTGGGTACCCTACACGGTCAGTACTTAGTAACACCCATTTTGGCAAGTATCACAGCTTGTAAACGCTTTCTATAGCCAGCTAAGAGTCTTTCAATTCTTGTTTGGGGCATTTTTGCCCATTCTTCCTTACAAAATGCTTCTAGTTCTGTGAGATTCTTGGACTGTCTTGCATGCACTGCTCTTTTGAGCTCTATCCACAGACTTTCAAAGATGTTTAGGTCGGGGGACTGTGAGGGCCATGGCAAAACCTTCAGCTTGCACCTCTTGAGGTAGTCCATTGTGGATTTTGAGGTGTGTTTAGGATTATTATCCTGTTGTAGAAGCCATCCTCTTTTCATCATCAGCCTTTTTTTTTAAACAGATGGTGTGATGTTTGCTTCCAGAATTTGCTGGTATTTAAATGAATTCATTCTTCCCTCTACCAGTGAAATGTTCCCCATGCCACTGGCTACAACACAAGCCCAAAGCATGATCGATCCAGCCTTGTGCTCAACAGTTGGAGAGGTGTTCTTTTCATGAAATTCTGCACCCTTTTTTCTCCAAACATACCTTTGCTCATTGCGGCCAAGAAGTTCTATATTAACTTCATCAGTCCACAGGACCTGATGCCAAAACGCATCAGGCTTGTTTAGATGTTCCTTTGCAAACTTCTGATGCTGAATTTTGTGGTGAGAATGCAGTAAAGGTTTTCTTCTGATGACTGTTCCATGAAGGTTACATTTGTACAGGTGTTGCTGCACAGTAGAGCTGTGCACCACCACTCCGGAGTATGTTAAATCTTCCTGAAGGTCTTTTGCAGTCAAACCGGGGTTTTGATTTGCCTTTCTAGCAATCCTATGAGCAGTTCTCTCAGAAAGTTTTCTTGGTCTTCCAGATCTCAACTTGACCTCCACCGTTCCTGTTAACTGCCATTTCTTAATTGCATTACAAACTGAAAACGCTTTGCTATCTTCTTACAGCCTTCTCCTGCTTTGTGGGGATCATTTATTTTAACTTTCAGAGTGCTAGGCAGCTGCTTAGAGGTGCCCATGGCTGCTGATTGTTGGGACAAGGTTTGAGGAGTCAGGGTATGTATAAAGCTTTGAAATTTGCATCACCCGGCCTTTCCTAATGATGAATGTGAACAAGCCATGGCCCTAACAAGCTATTTAAGTTCTGAGATCTTAGTAAAAGTTATCTGAGTGCTCAAATCACTTGTGGTATCCAAACTTTTGCATGGTGCTCCTTTCCTTTCTCCCCCCTCCCACTCTAAAATTGTACAAAACAAAAATAATACACTAATCTTGCTTAAAATGTTGAAAAGAATGTTTCACATTTAACCTTATAACTTTTGGAGATCAGTTCTTCTTCTACTCACTTAACTATTCACAGTAACAGAACTTTTGACCAGGGGTGCTCAAACTTTTGCATGCCACTGTATGTCTTGCAGTGTACTGCTGCCACAAAACAATAATTTCACAACATACATCAGTGACAATAAACGTTATTCTAATTTTATATGATAGAAGACAACCTTTTCAGAAGGGGGGGGGGGATTAACCCTCATCCTATTTGTAATCATATGGTACATCCTTTGTTCCTGGACTCCACATTCATATGTTTGGTTTACCATTCACGTATTAACTGGCCACTTAATACATTCTGTGAATGACGATTCTGATGTGATTAGAGTTGTGGGATGAGAAGCCTTCCTTTGAACCGTGTGTTGGCCTGTGCATTCAGAGACTGGGAGCTAGATAGTTTACGTTACTGATAATTCACATAAATCCCCTGTATAGCACACCATCTGCACATATTGGAAGAGAATCAATTTTGGCAGCAGCAGTGTTAAACAGAATATCTTGACTAATGCCATTATATTATAAAATGAAAACTAACAAGAATCCACAAAGGAATTTTCAAACCGCTGTAACATTAGTATATTGGACTTACAAAGGCTTATGATCAATGAGGAGAAATAAAGAAAACACAGTCTCCATGGTCTCCAGAGGGAGTGGATTTAAGGTCAGGGGGTAATTTTAAAGGAGATGTGAGGGACAAGGTTTCCCCCCAATGTAGACAGAGTGGTAGGTCCCTGGAATGCACTGCCTGGCGTGGTGGTAAAGGCAGATACATTAGGGGGCTTTTAAGATGTTTTGATAGGCACATGACTGTGAAGAAATTGGAGGGATATGGACATTGTGTAGGCAAAGAGAGTTTAGTTTAGTTGGCCATTTAATTATTAATTTAATTGGTTTGGCACAACATTGTAAGCCGAAGGGCCTGTTCCTGTGTTGTTCTATTCTATGAACAAAATTTCAATACTGTAAAGCATGCAAAACAAAGCTATGTAACCAATCAGGATCTAGATTGTTTAATAAATAACAGATCCTACTTGTTCATTGTAGATACTGCAAGTTGGATAAACGATGCAAAGAAAAAAACAAATTTAGTCTTCCCTACATGGTATCATTATTATGAATGACTGTCCAAGTTTTGGTATAAGTATTTATTCTAGAGCATATATGTCAAACTCAAGGCCTGCGGGCCAAATCCAGCCTGCGGTGGAATTATCTTTGGCCCGCGAGATAATATCTAATTACTATTAAAGCTGGCCCCAGTAATCGAAGCGCCTATGGCGTATGATATGGCTAATGCTGAGTTTATTCAGGTACCAGGTTTTCAGGGTTTTTAGTGTTTATTCGGCAGTCTTGCTCGGCAGTCTTCTTCATAAGAAATGGAATTTGTAAAGTGAAACACTTTGTAGTTATAGCAGAGACTGAGTCACATGAGAGCAGGCTGAAAAAACGGAGGCAACGAAAGCTGCGTTTGCACGCATCCGACTGATCCGGCCCGCATGAAGCTGCATTTTGCTCAGTCCGGCCCGTGACCTAAAATGAGTTTGACACCCCTGTTCTAGAGTATACTCAGTCATCTACCAAAATGACCTTCCTTAAAATCTAGTTTCTTTTGTTTTGGTTCTGCATCCCCTTTAATATGCATCTCCAAATGCACATCATTCTGCTTTCCAATGGATTTCTAAATACATCCTAAATACATTTGACTGAGATCAAATTTGCAGTATTTCTTAACAACTTGCTAAGTCTGAAATATTGCTGATGTGCAAGACTAGGCACTAAATGCTAGCAGAGAGACTTAATGGATGAAGGATGCATGGTTTTATCCTCTCCAGAGGTCAACTGACTGAGTGAAGGTGTAGCTAAAAAAACAAGGGGTGGATAGCTTAAATGAGTTACTTATCCCACCCTTTTTTTCCTAGAAGTTAGTGATGAAAATAATTTTCCACCTTATGGTAGCAATGCATTTAATTATTTTCAAAAGGATTTGGAACTTGAGACAGAGTCCCTAACATTTCAAAAGTACGTGGACCAGTATTTCAACAAACCTAAACCATACATCCATAGACCAAAAACTGGGAAATGATATTAACCCAAATGGTCTTTTCTGGTTAACATGGAAACAGCGTGCCAAATGGTTTCCTTCTGTACTGCAAATTTCTGTAGAATCTATAATATCAAAGAAAAGCAAGAACATCCACCAAAAGGGGTTCCCAACCTTTATTATGCCATGGACCAATACCATTAAAGCAAGGGGTCCGTGGACCCCTTTGGTGCAGCACAGCTAAAAACGGACTGAAAATTTGCATCAGAGCCACTCTCATGAGCACATCAGCATTAGTCTTCTGAAGAACAGTGCATGTTGTTGTTTGAAACATAGTGGAAAAAGCATTAGAGGAGTGATAATTAACACCTCCAAACTGACATCAAATTACAAGATCTACACACAGCTAGTTTCATACTATATGGTTCACCAGGTTCCCTCTAAGTCTGTAGAAATTAAAACAAAATGTGGCAAATCTACTCTTTAAATATATCTAGTTCTCACAACCACTGCTTTTCAGCCTGCTGGGACTGGTAATGGTTTTGCAGTTGCAACTCACGGATCACTGGGACACATTTTTTGGTTCTTTAGTTGTCTCACTAACACCTAGCTGTGTTAGCACTTATGGCTAACATTTAATACCACCAAGAACTAAGAGGAAAGCACACTGGCCATTCAAACCACACAACCTCCCCCCACCCCAAAACCCACACCATTTTATCACCAGACTGCCATTTTCCTGTACTAACCCATACACCTCAAATTTCCTTGATATGCAAAAATTGCCATATCTGCATGCTAACATTAAAGGCCAACAACATCCAAGTTGTGTTGAAGACCAACACATCTGAATCATTAAAAAGAAGATTGTGTATTTTTTTACTGTTTTCAATCTAGGTGGATAACTTCACATTGCTACACACATGGGCAGCACACGGGCTTACAGTTTCAGTGACAAAGGCCTGATCAGAATTTTTCCATGTGACCAGAAAGGTTTTCAATTGCTCTAATCTCTATCTACATCCCCACAACTTGCAAGCTCGTAGATTAATCGATCTCTCCCTAGTTTTAAGTAGTCTCTACGTGTGTACAATTAGTGACTTTGGGGATGCTACTAGGAATGTGGAGAGAAAATGATATGGCTAGGATTAGTGTAAATGAGTGCATGATAGTCAGTACAGAGGGCTGACAGGCCTGTTCCAGTACTGTAGATCTCTGAATATATATACTCTATTAGTGGTTGGCCATTAAGCTATCTTTATTAACACATACAAACAAGCTGGATGAACTCAGCAGGGCGGGCAGCATCAGTTGAAATGAGCAGTCAACGTTTCGGGCCGAGACCCTTCGTCAGGACTGAAGGAGGAGGGGGCAGGGGCCCCATAAAGAAGGTGGGGGGAGGGTGGAAAACCAATCAGAGGAAAGATCAAGGGTTGGGGGAGGGGATAGGCAGGAGAGGTGAAAAAGGAATCTAAGGGGAAAGCACTATGGATAGTAGAAGAAGGCGCGATCATGAGAGAGGTGATAGGCACTTAGAAGAGGAGACAGAGTGAAAGTGGGATGGAGGAAGTGAGAGGGAGGGAATTACCAGAAGCTGGGGAATTCGATGTTCATACCAAGGGGATGGAGACTACCCAGACGGTATATGAGGTGTTGCTCCTCTAACCTGAGTTTGGCCTCATCATGGCAGTAGAGGAGGCCGTGTATGGACATATCCGAATGGGAATGTGAAGCAGATTTGAAGTGGGTGGCAACCGGGAGATCCTGTCTGTTGTTGCAGACAGAGCGGAGGTGCTCGGCAAAGCAGTCCCCCAATCTGCATCGGGTCTCGCCGATGTAGAGGAGGCCGCACCGGGAGCACTGGATGCAATAGATTACCCCAACAGACATCATTGGTATGAACATCGAATTCTCCAACTTCCGGTAATTCCCTCCCTCTCCCTTCCCCCATCCTACTTTCACTCTGTCTCCTCTTCTAGCTGCCCATCACCTCTCTCATGATTCTGCCTTCTTCTACTACCCATAGTGCTTTCCCCTTAAATTCCTTCTTCACCTCTCCTGCCTATCCCCTCCCTGCTTCCCCTCCCCTACCCCTTGATCTTTCCTCTGATTGGTTTTCCACCCTCCCCCCACCTTCTTTATGGGGCCCCTGCCCCCTCCTTCTTCACTCCTGATGAAGGGTCTCCGCTCGAAACACTGACTGCTCATTTCAACGGATGCTGCCCAACCTGCTGAGTTCATCCAGCTTTTTTGTATGTGTTGATTTGACCAGAGCATCTGCAGTATACTTTGTGTAAGCTACCTTTACAGTCTTCATACATCTCGTCATCACCAAAGTTTTTTAAAAAATCAACAGAAACTTAATCTAATTCAAATTCAGTTAATTGCCATTCAACTGTACACATGTACACTGGCAAATGAAGATGAAGATGATGATGATGATCCTTGGAAGTGAGTCCACAGGTTGTGGAATCAGTTCAGTGGTGGGGTGAGTGAAGTTGAAAGTAAAATTTATCATCAGAGTACACACTTGTCAGCACATACAATCCTGAGATTCTTTTCTTTGGGCATACTTAGCAAATCTATAAATTTTAGTAACTGTAAATTGTAAAGTTACACATTGTTATCCACACTGGCTCAGGAGCCTGATAGTTGAAGGGTAATAACTGTTCCTGAACCCAGTGGCGTGGGACCCAAGGCTCCTGTATCCTTCTTCCTGATGGCAGCAGTGAGAAGACAATGGTGTGAATCCTTAATGATGGACGCTGCTTTCTTGTGCCAACACCCAGTGGTGGGGAGGGCTTTTCCTATGATGGATTGGGCTGTATCCACTATTTTGTTTTGTAGATTTCTCCCCCTCTTGGGCATTGATGTTTTCATATCAGGCCATGATGCATCCAGTCAGTAAACTCTCCATTGTGCATCTATAAAAGTGAATCTGCACAATATTAGATATTGTACATTCATCCCAGCCTAATTCCACTGGAATCTATTCTAGAGGAACAACTTTCTTTTTCCTCTGGTACAGGTAATAATAATGCACCAAGAAACTGAAAATCATTACTACCATGATCACTTAACCACTCATTCAATTCTTCAATCTTATTTTAAATTCCTGTATTGAATTCGCCTTTTACTGCACAACAGACCATCTCTTACGTTCCCTATTTTATTTGCCATTACCCCTCCTCCTGTTTCTGTTCTTGCTTCAGACTGATAAAAGGTGGCAATATACAGTCATCAACCAGAAATATGAATGCCATTTCTTATCTTACAGTTATTGGCTACCCCAAGCATTTTCAGCATAGACTCATGCAAAAAAAAAAACACAACAACTTGCTTACCTGAAGTAAAACCGGAAACTGCTGTAAACAGTCAAGTTAGGAAACAAAAGATTTCAGGCCAATGATCTTCTGTCAGAACTGAGAAAATGTCAAAAATGCAACCAGTTGCAAATGGGAGGGGAATACTGGAGGAAACAAAAAAGGTCAGTGGAAATCAAGAGAGATTAAATGACACGTAACTGAAAGTTGGCATTAAAGATAACTGAATGACTAAAGGCCTATCTGAAGGAGAATGTAGGCGATGATAAATGAAGTCTAAGCGTCACAAGAGAGGGAGTAACAAACCATACTGGCAATGTGCGGCAGAGTACTGGGGATGGTTATTCATCTGAAATTGTTAATAGACGGCTGAACACTATAATGTGCCAGTAAATACGTAGTTATCAAGCTTACAATGAATTTCATTGTTACAGTGTATAAGGCCAAAGATAGAGATCAGAGTGAGAGTGAGATGGCAATTACATATTACAGACAACTAGAAACATAGACAAGAGAAAATCTTCAGATGCTGGAAATCCAAGCAACACACACAATGCTGGAGGAACTCAGCAGGACAGGCAGCATCTATGGAAAAGAGTACAGTCAATGTTTCAGGCTGAGACCCTTCATCCTGAGTCCACTACATTCTTTTCCGTGGAAACATAGGGTTACTCTTGTGGAATGAACAGAAGCACTCTGCAAAGCAGTCACACAATCAGCATGTGGTTGCCCCAGCATAAACAGGAAACCACATCATGATTTAAGACACGTCCTCAATAAACCCTTACAAATTTGTTCTGCTGCTTTCAAAGATTTTATTTTTAATTTCAGTTTATTAATTTAGCCAAATTTAAACTCCTTAGCTATCGCATCTAAATCCTAACTCATGTTCTGCACGACCCACAATTTCCTCACTTGCAAACACCAGTCAGTTTGGATTGGCAACAACATCTCCTCCACAATCTCCATCAGTACAAGTGCACCACAAGGCTGTGTGCTTAATCCCCTCCTCTACTCACTTTGCACGTATGTCTGTGTAGCTAAGCACAGCTTCAATGTCATACTTTAGGTTTGCTGACAATACCACCACTGTAGGCCAAATCAAAGGTGGTTTTGAATCAGCATATAGGAGGAAGATTAAAAGTCTAGCTGAGTGGTGCCACAACAACCTTTCACTCAATGTCAGCAAGACCAAGGAGCTGATTATTGACTTCAGAAGGAAGGAACCAGACATCCATGAGTCAGTCCTCATCGGGGCTATAAGGTGGTGAGGGCCAGCAGCTTTAAATTCCTCAGTTTATCACTTCAGAGGAGTTGTCCTGGGCCCCAGCATGCAAGTCCAATTGTGAAGAAAGCATGGCAGTGCCTCTACTTCCTCAGGAGTTTGTGAAAATTTGGCATGACATTAAAAACACTGACAAACTTCTATAGATGTGTTCTACAGTATAATGACTGGTTGCATCACAGCTTGGTATAGAAACACCAATGCCCTTGAAAGTAAAATCTTACAAAAAGTAGCAGATTCAACCCAGTCTATGAAGGGTAAAGCCCTCCCCACTATTGAGCACATCTACACATGAATTGGTGCAGGGAAGCAACATCTATCATCAGAGACTCCCGCCACCTAGGTCATACTCTCTTCCTGCTGCTGCCATCAGGAAGGTGGTGCAGGATCCTCAGGACTCCCACTACCAGGTTCAGGACCAGTTACTACCCCTCAACCATCAGGCTCTTGAGCTAGTGCGAGCAACTTCACTCATCCCATCACTGAACTGTTCCCACAACCTATGGACTCACTTTCAAGGACTCTTCATCTCATGTCCTCAATATTTTACTGCTCAGTTATTATTATTTCCTCTTTTGTATTTCCACAATTTGTCGCCTTTTGCACATTGTTTGTTTTGTCCATCCTATAGGGTGTGGCTTTTCATTGATTTTTCATTGGTTCTTGGATTTACTGAGTATGCCGACAAGAAAACAAATCTCAGCATTGTACATGGTGACATACATGCACTTAGAGAATAAATTTACTTTGAACAACAATCATTAATTTCTTTATATTTCTACCCAAATTCATGCATTGGATTGCAGGTGACACTGAAAATGCAGGCATTTATTCCCATCTTTGAGAAACTGATTGCATGCTTCCAGTATTGCTTCCACAGGGCAGTGAATTCTAAGAGGAAGACTTAGTGATGTTTACACAGAAAATGAGAGAGCCAAATAAATGAATTATTTCTTTGTTTTAGTTTTCCATGCAAAGATGAACTTTGCATGGCCAACTCAAAAATGATCCTCCACAACCTGGATCAACACATTGATGTCGTATAGACGCTTGCATACTTCAAGGACTCCATCAGGCGATGCCAGCTGAAGATCAATCCAACCCTAGCTCCCAAACAGACAAGACTCATAGCTGCCCCTCCTGGGCCATGCTATACGAAACTCAAAGATGATAATGGCACAAAGGCAACAAGTAGCAAATGATTCTCAATAGCATATATAGGCTCAGAGATAAGAACTTTTCCAATATGACCCAATGTAGAGCTCCATCCTCACTTTTAGTTTCATCTTATTATTTTGACAAGGAGAGAGAAAGATGGTTCCAGGATGTAGGCTGACATCATAAGTAGCATTTCGTGCTAAAATGTTGACAATAAAACCTTCTAGAATGCACTGGATTATGCAAATCTCATTTGTGAACTGGCATAATGCTTAACCCATTGATGACATTTGTATTAGTTTTGATCTTGGTAGGACTGTTACAATTTTTTTTTACAATGGAATGGCTGGTAAGGCCATTAGATAGATCATCCAGAGTTAACTGGACTACATAAACATGTAGCCCAGAATGGATGCATCACTAATGAACTTTAGGAACTTACAATCCCAGTACTCTTTCTAAAGTTCTCTGGAGTTCAGAAGAATGAGAGGGGATCTTACAGAAACATACAAAATTTTGAAAGGATAGATAAGATAGAAGTAGGAAAGTTGTTTCCATTAGTAGGCGAGACTAGAACTAGGGGACTATGCCTCAAGATTCAGGGGAGAAGAATTAGGACAGAGATGAGGAGAAACTTTTTCCCAGAGAATGGTGAATCTGTAGAATTCTCTGCCCAGAGAAACAGTTGAGGCTTCCTCACTACATATATTTAAGATACAGTTAGATAGGTTTTTACATAGATGGGGAGTTAAGGGTTATGGAGAAAAGGCAGAGAGATGGAACAGACAGACAGATCAGCCATGATCTTATTGAATGGTAGGGCAGGCTCGATGGGCTGGATGGCCTACTCCTCCTCCTATTTCTTATGTTCTTATGTAAAAAAATAGAAACAAATATTACAAGCCCAGAAAGAAAGTTTTCTTATGTATCTAAAACTCTGAACAAAATTTTGAGAGATCTTTGGACAATTACAGTCAGCTTTACAGGTGGATGTCTGACTTAATGGAAGGTTTGGTAAATTCACTTACAAAAGATAATTTACAGGCACTAAAATGCCCAAAATTCACCAAATGTTATCAACGATAATATTGTATCCAGATCATTTGAACCACAACATAAGTGCAGAGATACTGGAAAGCTTGCCTTTTGAATTGTAAAACATAGATGATGGGTAATATTGGATCTGTTTAGACTATGTGGAATATTGGCTGGGAGACCAGTAAACTAGAAGCTTGACGGAATGCAAATGAAAATAAAACCATTACTTTTGTCTATGCATTATAGATGTAACAAAAACACGAGGATGGTGTTGAACATTGATAGATCGGGATGAGGCCATCTACAAACCCCAAAGAACCGCGAGCTATAGAATTCAAAAGTCAACTGAGTGGGTAGTCAATCAGGACTGAGGCAAAGATAAACAAATGTGCACTGAGGATGTCATCTCGACTGGTGATAAAACGTCTGCAAGCTAATTGCCAGGGTCGGCGAACACCACAACATCAAACAAAAGCATTGTTGTTAAAACTATCTCATTATTTCTAATTTTTTTTTTACTTCATTCTATATTGCACACACAAGTAATCAGGTTCAAACTGAAGCTAGTTATAGGTTGAGTTTCTTACCAAGATGCCAGATGCTCCCATCAAGAAACAAAGCAAAAATGATTTTTTCCTTCTAAACTTTCTGTACATCAAGCAAGCAATATGATAATAAACTCTAGGCACAAGACTAGAAATTAATTTAAATGGATTGCTAGTACAGTAATATGCATTAACAACTTTCTTGTCAAATAAAACAACAAGACTACATTTGACCTCAGTAAGATTTGAATGGATGGAAGTAGGCAGCAGGAGAACTCTCAGTCTGGTTAACATTAAGACACAAGGAATTGGGGAGATAAAATTATATTGATCCATAATATAATTATGAATATATTGATGGAATAGTATTGAATAGGTTTGAAATCAGAAATTGCTAGAGAATAGTATTGTAATTTGTTTACTATTTCAAAAAAGTATCCAGTTGAAACAAATAAAATCATCTCCAAAGTTACATACTTGCCAAAATGGTGCCAGCAACCAATGCTGATGTTTTGCAGATGGCTCACTAAACTACTGGATACTAATCTTCTTCTGAACTGTGATCGCTGAAGTCTGCAGCCTGTAATTTCCCTTTTAAAGATGTACTTCTGAATCAACTAAATGATCTGGTGCCTTTGCGATCTCCCAGGGGATTTGGTGAACTAGATTCTTGAAAGTGTAAGTACAGCCGGGGCAGCCATTTCTGTGCGTGGATGCTACGCTGAGACCTGATAGCGGAAGATGGACCCGTGGTCGGCTCCATTACTTTGTGCTAATTAAAGCACTGAGCAATATTAAAATAGTCAAGGACCAGAGAGGAAAACAAACAGGTGCTTAGCACCTGATGAATGGTCTCGGTCCAAAACGTTGACTGTACTCTTTCCCATAGATGCTGCTTGGCCTGCCGAGTTCCTCCAGCATTTTGTACGTGTGGCTTAGATTGCTGGCATCTTGTATGTGTTCAGCGTTGTCTGCCTGTGTTTGATAAGTCTCTCTTCCATATCGTTAATACATCAGGCGAGAGGTGCAGCAGTCTTGGTTCACAAACCACCGAGGTTGGGAGCATTTATTCCCAGCAGCCATCAGGTAGGGTTCACTAGCTTCAGTGTTGAAATGGCTCTGTGCTGTGGACTCACTTTCAGGGGCTCTGCAGTTCGTATTCCTATTGTTTATTTCTTTTTACTATTTGTGCAACTTGTCCTCTTTTGCAAATTGGATATGTGTTTTTAGAGAATCGAATTGTGTTTCTTTGTTTTATGAGTGCCTGCAAGATGAATCGCAAGATTGCATATGGTGTACATACTTTGATAATAAATTTGAACTCTAATTCTGCAGGGGAACCTTGTTCAGCAGCAATGCAGATCAAAGATTCAGGCATGTAATTTATTGGATTTTCCTACTGATGTAGCATAATTAGTCTGTTACATTAAATGGTACATTATTGATCATAACCACAGGAATTACAACTTGATAACCAAGTATGAGCTTGGCCAAGATTTCAGAGTCATCATCTTGATTTTCCAAAACAATTTAAACACCTTCTCTTTCAAAGCTGAAAGAGAAAGTAAGCAAGCAAACTATTTACAGAATTTCAAAATCCAGAACATAAATTGTGTACCTAATGAATTTCAAATATCTGGGAGACTCAATACAATTCATGTATTAGAGCTCAGAGGATGTGCAGACCAGCTAGCAGATATTCTCGCTGACATCTTCAACATCTCCGAGCAGCGCCACCTTTCCAACATGCTTCAAGGCCGCTACCATTGTCCCCGTGCCGAAGAAGTCTTCAGTGTCCTGCCTAAATGACTACCGTCCCGTTGCACTTACATCCATCATCATGAAGTGTTTCGAGAGGCTCGTCATGAGGCATATCAAGACCCTGCTGCCCCCCTCACTGGACCCCCTGCAGTGTGCGTACCATCCCAACCACTCAACAGATGATGCCATTGCCACCACCCTCCACCTGGCCCTAACCCACCTGGACAAAAAAGACACGTACATTCAGATGCTGTTCATAGACTTCAGTTCAGCATTCAACACAATCATCCCTCAGAAACTGATTGGAAAGCTGAGCCTACTGGGCCTGAATACCTCCCTCTGCAACTGGATCCTAGACTTCCTGACTGGGAGACCTCAGTCAGTCTAGATCGGAAGCAGCATCTGCAACACCATCACACTAAGCACGGGGGCTCCCCAGGGCTGTGTGCTCAGTCCACTGCTGTTCACTCTGCTGACCCACGACTGTGCTGCAACACACAGCTCGAACCATATCATCAAGTTTGCCGATGACACCACCGTGGTGGGTCTCATCAGCAAGAACGATGAGTCAGCATACAGAGAGGAGGTGCAGTGGCTAATGGACTGGTGCAGAGCCAACAACCTGTCTCTTAATGTGAACAAAACAAAAGTGATGGTTGTTGATTTCAGGAGGGCACAGAGCATCTACTCCCCGCTGAACATCGACGGCTCCTCGGTAGAAATCGTAAAGAGCACCAAATTTCTTGGTGTTCACCTGACAGAGAATCTCACCTGGTCCCTCAACACCAGCTTCATAGCAAAGAAAGCCCAGCAGTGTCTCTACTTTTTGCGAAGGCTGAGGAAAGTCCATCTCCCACCCCACCCATCCTCATCACATTCTACAGGGGTTGTATTGAGAGCATCCTGAGCAGCTGCATCACTGCCTGGTTCGGAAATTGCACCATCTCGGATCACAAGACCCTCCAGCGGATAGTGAGGTCAGCTGAGAAGATCATCGGGGTCTCTCTTCCCACCATCACGGACATTTATACAACACGCTGCATCCACAAAGGAAACAGCATTATGAAGGACCCCATGCACCCCGCATACAATTTCTTCTCCCTCCTGCCGTCTAGGAAAAGGCTCCGAAGCATTTGGGCTCTCACAGCCAGAGTACGTAACAGTTTCTTCCCCCAAGCTATCAAGACTCCTCAATACCCGAAGCCTGGACTGACACCTTGCCCTATTGTCCTGTTTATTATTTATTGTAATGCCTGCACTGTTTTTGTGCACTTTATGTAGTCCTGTGTAGGTCTGTAGTCTAGTGTAGCTTTCTCTGTGTTGTTGTTTTTTTTTTAAAACGTAGTTCAATCTAGTTTTTGTACTGTGTCATGTAACACCATGGTCCTGAAAAATGTTGTCTCATTTTTACTATGCACTGTACCAGCAGTTATGATCGAAATGACAATAAAAGTGACTTGACTTGACTTGAAAATGCTATTGTAACACATTGGCTTTCATGACTAACTAAGCAGCTTTTCCAATATTCTTTCTCCAATAACAGCTGCTTGAAAGGACTTAGCAAATAAGGTAGATTATATATCTGCAACACTGACATTAAAAATTAGACAAAAAATGATCCCTTTTAAGAGAGCCTACAAATAGGAAGTCAACTTTCGTCCAATCTGTGGGGACATCTTTGTGCCTTGTAAGGATGATTTGTTTATAAGGGTCCACTGACATGAGTGTATGATTTAATGTTTCATATTTTGATATTATACTTCATGGCATTTACTTATGCCAAATTATATTAAATATGAAAATAAAAGTTAAAAATATAGGTACAGTGGTGCTAGAAAGTTTGTGAAGCTTGCAGAATTTTCTCTAATTCTGCATAAATATGACCTAAATTGTGATCAGATCTTCATGCAAGTCCTAAAACTAGATAAAGAGAACCCAATTAAATAAATAACCCAAAAAAAATTATACATGTTCATTTACTTATTGAGAAAAATGATCTAATATTACATGTACATTTTGAGAAAAAAAGTATGTGAACCTCTGGGTTAATGCCTACTACAAAAGCTCTTTGGAGTTAGGTGTTCCTATCAATGAGGTGAGATTGGAGGTGTGGTTGTAGAAGTGCCCTGCCCTATATAAAAAAAGTCACACAAAGTCAGGTTACTGACAGCCTGCCCTTCTCAAGACAAATCTGTTTATGTGCACCATGCCGCGATCAAAACAACTTTCGCAGGACCTTAGAAGAAGAATTGTAGAGATGCATCAAGCTGGAAAAGATTACCAAAGCATTTCTAAAGACCTGAGAGTTCATCAGTCCACAGTAAGAAAAATGTCTACAAATTTAGGAAAATCAGTACTGTTGCCATTCTCGCTAGCGGTGTGTGTCCTGCAAAGATCACAAGAGCACCATGTGCAATGCTGAAGGAGTGGAAAAAGAACCCAAGGGTAACAGCAAAAGACTTGCAGAAATCTCTAGAACTTGCTGAAGTCTCTGTTCATGTGTTCAGTATAAGAAATACATTGAATAAGAATGGTGTTCGTGGAAGGACATCACAAAGGAAACCGCTGCTCTTCAAAAAAGCATTGTTAATGTCTCAAGTTTGAAAAAGACCCCTTGATGTTCTACAATGCTTCTGAGACAATGTTCTGTGGACAGATGAGATAAAAGCTGAACTTCTTGGCAGAAATGCACATTGCTATGCTTGGAGGAAAAAGGGCACTGCACACCAACATGAAAACCTCATCCCAACTGTGAAACATGATGAAAGGAACATCATAGTTTGGGGCTGCTTTGCTGCTTCAGGGGCCTGGACAGCTTGCAATTGCTGAGGGAACAATGAATTCAAAATTGTACCAAGACATTTTACAGGAGAATGTCAAGATAGCAGTCCGTCACCTGAAGCTTAACAGAAGTTGGATAATGCAACAAAACAATGATCTGAATCACAAGAGTAAATCAACAACAGAATGGTTTCAAAAAGAAAAAAAATCCTGCTTTGGAATGGCTGAGTCAAAGTCCTGACCTTAATCCTATAGAAATGTTGTGGAAGGACCTGTAGCAAGCAGTTCATGTAAGGAAGCCCACCAGCATCCCAGAGTTGAAGCAGTTCTGTAAGGAGGAATGGCCTAAAATTCCTCTAAGCCGACATGCATGACTGATCATTAGATGCCAGAAACATTTGAAGTTATTGGTGTACAAGCGGGTCACACCAGTTACTGAAAGCGAAGGTTCACATACTTTTTCCAACAATAACATGTAATATTGGATCATTTTTCTCAATAAGTAAATGAACAAGTATAATGTTTTTGTGTTATTTATTGAATTGAGTTCTCTTTATCTAGTTTTATTACTTGGGTGAAGATCTGATCACATTTTAAGTCATATTCATGTAGAAATAGAGACAATTCTACAGAGTTCATGAACTTTCTAGTACTACTGCACGTGTTAAATTTTCATGATGTAGTACCATAATTTGCTCTCTTTAAAGTTCAGTTCTCAAGTTAACAGTTATAGATCCATGCTAAAACCAAATCAAACTCATTTTGTAATGTGTGACACAAGGACACACTATTATGACCTTCACACATTTGAAATATTTCTGATCACAGCACGTAATCAAAAGGAATAATACAATATACAACACCCTGGTAAAGATTTCACTGCTAATGTTGCAGGATATTTCATGCAATGGTCTTTCTGTAGAAGTGTCTGGGTTATTGTTAGAGATAACGGATGCTTAGTAATGTAGGCCATCCAATGAGGTGAGAAGGCTTGGGGAACGGGGCTTTTGTGCCTGACACCAGAGTGAGCCTTGCTCTTGGTTGGGCAGAAGATGGAGAGTAGACGCTGGAAAGAACCCATTGTAGAATTCAATCCAATGGGGACCACGATTTGATGGAGCAAGGTGAAAATGACTTTTGGAAGATTTGAGCTCCAAACTATACACATTCAACTGTTTAATTATAATAGGCCCTTTTTGTCTCCCCCATCTTTCTTTACTAACTTTATAGTTAAGTTAATATTCGTAAATATACTTCCTTTAATTATACACAGTGTGCGGTCTGTTATTTCCTGCCAATGAGCTGCAACAGGGCAACAAATCACACAGCATTCACACAAATCGAGGCTTGGATGGGAGAGATCTCCCAATCTCACGGATTTGGTGGGACCAGAATGTGTATATCCTCGACATATGAGGCCAGAGAATAGTGGGTTTCCCGGTGCTGAGTTGGGAGAGACTGTCAGTGAGGATTAACAAGCCATTTCCTGAGATGCCTGGGAAGAAAGTGCCTTCAAATAAAAACAATTAACAATGAATATGCTCAAATTTCACTCTAATGGAGTTAAAAACAAATTCAAATAGTTAATAATAAAGATACTGAAACCAAATACTACAAACACAATTTTCTGTATGACTGTGTCTGGAACAAACAAGCATGCAACCGTAAGTCATCAGGTATTTTTCTTACTTTTTTTGGCTGAAAAAATGCATCAGAAAGTTTTTCAAAATTTACTTGCAAATTACTTGTTTTCCCAAATGTGCAACTAATCTAATTATGGTAACAATCTTTTCAAATAGCAGAATAGGTTATTTTGAGACACTGTAGATATACCCATTTATGTTTTACATTAAATAATGACAAATACAGCCACACAGGTGTTTTATTCTTGTTTCACATCGCCACTGCAATTTTAACTCAGAACTCTGCCACATCAGATGTCCCATTAAGCTGCTTTCAAACACCTAAGCATTAACTACTGCTAACCTGTATTTCCATTTGCTACATCTAGCTGAACAGACTAATCACAAGACCCTTTTTCAAAATAATGCTTGTATTAAAACATATCAAACTAATCTGTGACAAATGTCATTTAACCCAAGAAAAGAGCTTTCCTGCCAATGTAACAGGGCAGCTCAAAACCAAGAACGAACCCAAGAACCATTTGTATTTCGGACTATCCTACATCTTTGCAGAGTTGGTCATTATAGATACCAAGAAAATCTAAATATATTGATCCTTAGAATTACATACACCAGCCTTCAAATGAATGGTAAAATAGGACACATTTTCATTACTCATATTCCACCTTAGAAAATCAGTAGAACACCATTAGAGTTGGAGTCACCCTTCTGGTTCTAGGTTGTTGGAAAACTAACTTGTGACGCAGAAGAGCTTGGTCACAGCTCAACTTATTCAAGAGCTGCATACAGCGCCTGTAAAAAGTATTCACCCCTCCCCCCCTTGGAAGTTTTCATGTTTTATTGTTTTACAACATTGAATCACAGTGGATTTAATTTGGCTTTTTTGATACTGATCAACAGAAAAGGACTCTTTTGTCAAAGTAAAAACAGATCTCTACAAAGTGATCTAAATTAATTACAAATATAAAACACAAAATAATTGATTGCAAAATATCTACCCCCTTCAATATGACACACCAAATCATCACTGGTGCAGCCAATTGATTTCAGAAATCAAATAATTAGTTACCGTAGATTCCGGACTACAGAGCGCACCTGATTAAAAGCCGCAGGCTCTAATTTTAGAAATAAAATCAATTTTTTAATTGTAAAGGCCGCACCGGATTTTAGGCCGCACTGCTACTTTTAAATATACATACGTATCGGTAACACAAATTACGTTGCATATACTTTTTTACTGAACAGCACGAACAACATTCCAATATCTCCTAGCGACTGGTAAAAATATATATACTGCAGCCTACCAGGAAAAGTTATTGATCGACTTTAACTTAAAAGCAGCGTTTTCGCTCTGGTCTAATCGGGTCTGACGCGCTTGCGCAATGCGATCGGGTCTAATCGGGTCTGACGCGCTTGCGCAATGCGATCGGGTCTAATCGGGTCTGACGCGCTTGCGCATTGCGATCGGGTCTAATCGGGTCTGACGCGCTTGCGCAATGCGATCGGGTCTAATCGGGTCTGACGCGCTTGCGCAATGCGATCGGGTCTAATCGGGTCTGACGCGCTTGCGCATTGCGATCGGGTCTAATCGGGTCTGACGCGCTTGCGCAATGCGATCGGGTCTAATCGGGTCTGACGCGCTTGCGCAATGCGATCGGGTCTAATCGGGTCTGACGCGCTCGGGTCTTGCTTTTCTTCGAGTATTTTCCATGTTGATGAGGGTGAGTACAAATGACTGATTTACAATAATTTAATTGTGAAAGTGCGCTTGATTTATCGTACAATTTCATTGGACCTCTGTGAACTACTCATCAATTTTATTGGTCTACTGTTACGAGGCAAAATGTTTACGAGGCGGCATGATTGTATTGATTGTATTGATTGTAGCAAAAATACATCTGTATCTGGAAGGTCCAACTGTTGGCGAGTCACTATCCTGGAATAAACTAAACTATGAAGACAAAATACATTCCAAGCAACTCTGCAAAAAAGGTAATTGAAAATCACAAGTAAGGAGATGGATGCAAGAAAATTTCCCAAGTCACTGAATACCCATTGGGGTACAGTTAAGTCAAACGGAAAGAATATGGCACAGTGTAAATCTACCGAGATCAGGCTGTCCTGAAAAACTGAGTGACCGTGCAAGAAGGAGACTAGTGAGGGAGGCCACCAAGAGACCATGACAATTCTGGAGGTGCAACAAGCTTCAGTGGCTGAGATGGGAGAGACTGCAGATACAATTGTTGCCCGGGTGCTTCACCAGTGCAGCTTTATGACAGAGTTGCAAGGAGAAGGCCACTGTTGAAAAAATCCGTGAAACCTCAGCTGAAGTTTGCAAGAAGGCATGTGGAAGAAGGTTCTATGATCTGATGAAACCAAAATTGAGCTTTTTGGCCATCAGACTAAACACTATGTTTGGCAAACACTGCACATCATACCGTGAAGAATAGTGGTGGCTGCATCATGCTGTGGGGATGCTTCACTACAGCAGGCCCTGGAAAGCTTGTGAAAGTAGAGGGTAAAATGAAATGCAGCAAAATACAGGGAAATCCTGGAGGAAAACCTGATGCTGTCTGCAGAGAACTGCCACTCAGGAGAAGATTTGTTTTCCAGCAAGACAATGACCACAAGAATAAAGCCAAAACTACACAGGAATGACTTAAAAACGACAAAGTTATGTCCTAGAGTGGCTAGTCAAGGCCTCAATCTCAATCCAATTCAGAACTTGAGGCTGGACTTGAAAAGGGCCATTCACGTATGATCCCCATGTAACCTGGCAGTATAAGCAGCTTTGTAAAGAATGGGAAAAAATTACACTATCCAGATTTGTAAAGCTGTTAGAACTATCCCCACAGACTCAAGGCTATAATTGCTGCCAAAGGTGCATCGACTAAATCCTGACTTGTAATTCCACTTCTATTATAGATCCTTAAGGCCATCATAACCTTAGAGTCCGGGGGGGGGGGGGGGGGGGGAAGAAGTAGTGGGGATAAGCTCCCACTACCTATCAAATGCTCCAAAAGCATGCATTTCAAATAGCCTCTGATAACCAAGTCCAGCTCTTGGTAATTTACACTTGTGATTGCAGAAGTTGTTTTAACTCATTTGAACAAACAACCAATAAGATTAGATGTAAATTATAACTTTCCTTTGCATTTCAAATAGCCTGAAGAGTCAATTTGTGGAAAAGAAATCCAGCATCTAATGTTTTTTTTGCAGGCTAGATTGGCCTTTTCATAGAAACACAGAAAACCTACAGCACAATACAGGCCCTTCAGCCCATAAAGCTGTGCCGAGCATGTCCTTAACTGAGAAATTACCTAGGGTTACCCACTGCCCGCTATTTTTCTGAGTTCCAGATACCTGTCCAGGAATCTCTTAGAAGACCCTATCGTATCTGCCTCCACCACCGTCGTCAGCAGCCCATTCCACGCACTCACCACTCTCTGCGTAAAAAACGTACCTACTTCCAAGCACCTTAAAACTATGCCCTCTCATGCTAGCCATTTCAGCTCTGGGAAAAGGTCTCTGACTATCCACACAAGCAATGCTTCTCATCATCTTATACACCTCTATCAGGTCACCTCTCATCCTCTGTCGCTCCAAGGAGAAAAGGCAGAGTTCACTCAACCTATTCTCATAAGGCATGCTCCCCAATCCAGTCAACATCCTTGTAAATCTCTTCTGCACCCTTTTTATGGTTTCCACATCCTTCCTACAGTGAGGCAACCAGAACTGAGCACAGTACTCCAAGTGGGATCTGACCAGGGTCCTATATAGCTGCAGCATTATCTCTTGGCTCTGAAACTCAATCCCACGATTGATGAAGGCCAATGCTTTCTTAACCACAGAGTCAACCTGCACAGCAGCTTTGAGTGTCCTATGGACTCAGACCCCAAGATTTTTCTGATCCTCCAACACTGCCAAGAGTCTTACCATTAATACTATATTTCCTATTCTTAAAAGAAAGTAAACACTTACACAAAAGCCAATTTAAAGAATAACAATCCTACAGCAGAACATTATGAGAGTCCTTTAGGTTTGTCTTCAGTTCCACTTTCATAAGTTTACTGAACTGACGATGGGGGCATTTCCAGGTGACTGAAAATTACAGCTTTTGTTTGGATTTTCCTAAATTACGTACTTCAAGTATCTACCTAAAAATGCTCATGGATGATGAAAGAAATGCTGAATATTTTGGACTGTGTTTCAGGAGCTCATTTGTCAGCCATCCACTGGAATTTTGAAATGGTTACACAGTCACACATTGTTCTTGGCATAGTGTTGGGAAATTAAGTCCTCACTACCATAGGCTGCCTTTTGTTTTTGAATAAAGTTCAGCAGTTTTGACAAAGAGTAAGTCGTAACATGAAAGTCACTCTGCTTGTAGACTTCTTGAGACCATGGCATCCTACTTGCAGACCTACATTGATTGGCCTAATCTCAAACTATAATGAGGCAGCCAGAGAAGAAGTCATCACCTTGACACCGTGGTGTGAAGAAAACAACCTCTCCCTCAATGTCGCAAAAGGAGCTAGTTGTGGACTACAGGAGGAATGGTGATTGGCTAGCCCCTTTTGAGATCAATGGATCTGGAGTTGAGAGGGTGAACAGCTTCAAGTTCCTCGGCATAAACATCACTGAGGATCACACGTGGTCTGTACATACCTGCTGTGTGGTGAAAAAGGCACAACAGCGCCTCCTTCACACTAGGTGGTTGAAGAATTTTGGTGTGGGTCTCCAATCCTAAGAACTTTCTACAGGGACACAATTGAGAGCATCCTGACTGGCTGCATCACTGCCTGTTATGGGAACTGTACCGCCCTTAATCGCAGGATTCTGCAGAGAGTGGTGCGGACAGCCCAGCGCATCTCTAGATGTGAACTTCCCACTATTCAGGACATTTACAAAGACAGGTGTGTAAAAAGAGCCCAAAGGATCATTGGGGACCCAAGTCACCCCAACCACAACTGTTCCAGCTGCTAATCCGGGAAACGGTATTGCAGCAAAAAAGCCAGGACCAACAGGCTCCGGGGACAGCTTCTTCCACCAGGCCACCAGACTGATTAACTCATGCTGACACAACTGTATTTCTATGTTATACTGACTATCGTGTTGTACATACTATTTACAGTATTATAAATTACTATAGGTTGCACATTTAGACAGAGACGTAACGTAAAGATTTTTACCATTGTATATGAAGGCTGTAAGTAATAAAGTCAATTCAATTCAAACCAGTGTGAATTTGGGAGATAAGCCTTTTTGTAAGAAGATGCAAAGTTAGAATTACCGTAGATTCCGGACTACAGAGCGCACCTGATTTTTAGCCGCTGGCACTAATTTTAGAAATAAAATCATTTTTTTAAATGTAAAGGCCGCACCGGATTTTAGGCCGCACCGGATTTTCGGCCGCACCGGATTTTCGGCCGCAGGTGTCCCACGTTGTAATATGAGATATTTACACAGAAAGATATTACACGTGAGGATTTTTTTAACTTTTAATTAAATCCATATGGTAACAAAAACAAATACATATTGCAAATGCTTTTTTTCGAACCGTGCCCGTACGCGGCTACTTTTAAATATACGTTGCGTATACTTCTTTACTGAACAACATTCCAATATCTCCTAACGACTGGTAAAAAATATATATACTGCAGCCTACCAGGAAAAGTTATTGATACCTTTAACTTAAAAGCAGAGTTCGCTCGGATCCAAAGCCGCTCGCGTAATGCCGCTCCCCCCCTCCTTTCCGTTTCATCGCAAACGGCATTTAAAAGCAGATTTCGCTCAGATCCAAAGCCGCTCCGCCGCTCGACCCCCTCCTTTCCGTTTCATCGCAAACGGCATTTTCCCACAAGACGCCGCGAAACCGGGTGTGTCGTCATAGCATCCCGCGATGTAGTACAGAAAACAAATATAGTTTAAACTAAGAGGGTAGGTAGCACAATGCTTCGAGTGTTTTCCATGTTGATGAGGGTGAGTACAAATGACTGATTTACAATAATTTAATTGTGAAAGTGCGCTTGATTTATCGTACAATTTCATTGGACCTCTGTGAACTACTCATCAATTTTATTGGTCTACTGTTACGAGGCAAAATGTTTACGAGGCGGCATGAAAAAAACCTTGCATTAGCCGCATCGGATTATTGGCCGCAAAGTTCAAAGCTGTTCAAAATGTGGGAAAAAAGTAGCGGCTTAAAATCCGGAATCTACGGTAGTTTTAATAGTTTTGTTATTTGGATGTAAAATTGCAGCCATTTCTGCAATAATTTCTCAGTAAATTCTTCATCCAATCATTTTCATGTAGATAAAAATCACAAACCAGTTTGTGTGTTCAGTAAATCTCTTTACTGCTTGCTGAAATTGTCTGCCTTATGTTCAGGCATTTTTTTAATGTGGATATCTTGATTTTCCTTAATTCTGATATTTCAAGTTTTCAAGTTGCTTGTTTTGTCATAAATGAGTGATGCATTGCAAACAGACAGTGGTTTGCAAACCTTTTCTGACTTGAAAATGTTGTTTTTTCCTTCATTCCCATATTTCTTCAATGTAATCTCACCACCATTGACAAAAGTCTTATGAATTATTAATCTTATGAACACAGCCTACTATATAGAGGCACTGTGTTCTACAGAAACAATGCAAGCACACCACATATATTCACCATAATGACTGAATATATTTGGATTCAAACCATCTTAACATCACAGTTCCAACACACAACCGAGGTTTTATGGCCAGTCTACTCAGAGTTTGGCAGCATTATGTACAGTACTAATTCATGAGAAGTGCCAGTATTTATTTTTAAAGGCAGCAAAATTCCCTTTCAGAAACACTTGAATCATTTTCTTAAATGGTGGATGTTGTAAAGGCACCATCCACATTATGAGGGATTGTATTCCAAGAAACACTTCTGTATTACGATTTTCTGTAATGCAAATCCTCTTTTTCTATTGAATCCATTTTGTAAACAGACATGCATTCTTCCAGGATATTTCTCTCTTACATTAAACCATTTTATTGGTAATGACAGACACCCTCCATCATTATTTAACAGTTGAGGACAACATTATACTCAGACGATATGCGAGGCTACAGCAAAAGAAACAACAGTTTGCTAACTTTTATTTTTAGTCATTCAATACTGTGGGGCAATAAAATTTGGTTATTGATTGGAATGGCATCACAGTTATATCCTACCTTTTCCAAGCTGTTTGCAGTCTAAGGTCATGTGAATTCAGAGTGCCTCGTTGTGCTCTTCACCTGGCCCACAAAGCTCGGGATTAGGACAAGTTTTATGCAGTAAGTGGGGATTTCAGGGGAAGGGGTGGGATTTGAGGATTGGAGTTCATGGAAGAAAGGTGGTGTGGTAGGTATTCATCAGGTAGGCTTATTGTTAGTGGAAGTGGAGAAATGGCAGAGGGATACAATAATGAGCCAGCCATGGCTACAACAACTCCCAACCATGCAGTGACATGAAAGGTTGGTAAAGATATTGTCTTTAAAGGTTTTGAGCTGGGTAAAGATAGAGAGAATAGGAGATTTAAGATTTGTAACCGAATGACAGCAAAGTGAAGGTCAAGAATTGGATATTTTTTAAGATGAAATGCTATAGAAATAATGAGGCTTCAAATATCCATAGCTTTGGGAAGTTCAAAGTTCTGAGTAAATTTATTATCAAAGGACATACATGTCACCATATACAACCATGAGATTCATTTTCTTGCAGACATTCACAGTAGATGCAAAGAAACACAATAGAATCAATGAAGAACACATGACAAAAATGGACAAAACCAATGTTTTGAACAAACTATACAAATACAATAATAATAAGAAGCAGCAATAAATATTGAGAACACAAGTTGTAGAGTCCTTAAAAGTGATTGTGGAATTAGTTCAATTTCAAAACCAACATAAGAGTTTTAAATTTGGTCTACGAAAGCATTAGAACTAACATTCATCAGCAAGATCACAGATACCAGTTCAGTAAAATTTGGGCAAAATGCATTACGGACTAAAATTTCCAGATATCAAAGAATGATGACTATCATGATGTCAAGTCTGCTCATGATATATTGGGAATAACTATTTTAACAGCAAATTGAACACAGAAACAAATGTCAAGGAGGAAAGTTCTCTGCAACAAGATAGATCTAAATAGATTAAAATATATGTAGAGTGTTAAAGTAAATGCAATGCTCTGTGAAGTAGATGAATTTCAATGTGGAGAAATTAGAGGTTGTACATTTTGGTGGCAAGAATGAGGAGAGGCAATGCTATTCTAAAAGGAATGGAAAAGTAGAAAGGCTTGAGATTTGGGGACACAAATCATTGAAAGTAGCAGAGCAGATAGAGAAAACAGTTCTAAACATTATCACAGACAAAGTATGAATGCAGAAAAGTTTTATTCATCTTTTATAAAACACTGGCCTGGCCTCAACTGGAGCGTTTACTTACACACACCCCAAGTTACCACGTGCAGGATATATGTAAAGGTATTAGAGCATATATGTCAAACTCAAGGCCCGCGAGCCAAATCCGGCCTGCGGTGGAATTATCTTTGGCCCGCGAGATAATATCTAATTACTATTAAAGCTGGCCCCAGTAATCGAAGCGCCTATGGTGTATGATATGGCTAATGCTGAGTTTATTCAGGTACCAGGTTTTCAGGGTTTTTAGTGTTTATTCGGCAGTCTTCTTCATAAGGAACGGAATTTGTAAAGTGAAACACTTTGTAGTTATAGCAGAGACTGAGACACATGAGAGCAGGCTGAAAAAACGGAGGCAACGAAAGCTGCGTTCGCACGCGTCCGACTGATCCGGCCCGCATGAAGCTGCATTTTGCTCAATCCGGCCCATGACCTAAAATGAGTTTGACACCCCTGCATTAGAGCATCCAAAAAAGTTACAAGAAAATGGTTACTGAAATAAGTAACTATAATCACATGGATAAATTATGAGTTGCTAAAGAGAAAACAGTGGGAGTGGGGATTTCAAATAAAAAGCACACAAAATTGAAGAGCAGAGTGGAAAATTAGAAATTGGGAGGCTGTCCCTTTGGTTGAAGAATCACTGCATGGAAGACAAAGCTGTATGAGAATTAAAAGTATCTTGAAAATTTTAAAATCTAACTACGTGGTTGTAATCAGAAGTTGTGCGATGCCAGGCTTCCTCGTGAAAGTGGACTAACATATCGTGAAGAATGATTTACAAGCTTATAGAGATAGGGGCATGGGTAAAACTGCTGAATCACTCAGGAAAAAAAGCAGGCGCAACCAAATAGCCTGGTTCTGTGCCCTAAACCTACTATAATTCCACATTTCTCATTGTATGCTTTCATTTGAAACATACAGTCATAAATTAACAATTGCAATTCCTTGGGCCTTTTTGTCCATACAGGCCACCCCGCCCCCCCTTAAATTAATCCCATTTCCCTTCTATGCCACTCTTTAAGTGCTCATTTAATACTATTTAAATATTATACAAATTTCTGCCTCAGGTAGATATTTGTGCGATATTTAAGATCCCAGTGTAGGGGTTTGGTCTAAAACAAAGACAATTCTCTTCCTCCCACAGATGCTGTTTGAAGCTCTGGATCCCTCCAGCAGATTGTTTGTTACTTCAGATTTCATTATCCAGTGTCTTTTTAGTCTCCAAGCATATATTTTAACTGATATCTTTAAAACTGAAAATTAAAACTGCATGAAATAAACTATAAATGAAACAGGATCAAACAGTTTACACTTCCAAAGTCAACAATTCATCTTTTTAGGTGGAATAAACATTTCCCATTTTTTTTATATCTCATTTAATTACAGTAAAACCCAGTTATTAGAACTTGTCAGATTTGACAGGTACAAGCTAATCAAATTGCCAGTTTACAACATCAGCCCAGGTGCTCCTTTAACACTGTTCCAGTATCAGTTTGGAGAATATAAAGTGGTCAATAACCAAGCTGAAACTACATTATGCAATACTACAACATATTACAATAGATTTCCACAGCATTTTCTGCAGATTAATGTGAAATTTCAGTGTTCAAGCTCATCTCTTAGTATTAGCAGTTGAAAAATAACCAGGCAGTGTGCTAAACTTAAGATTGTATCTTTTTTGCACTAATGACATATAACAAATCCAATTAAATGCTTTTCAAATGGATCGCATTGCGATTTTGCTCCTATTTGTATCAAGATTTACAAATGCTAAACTCCCACATTACACCAGATAAAGGGTGAACTGGTAAGATATTGTGCAATGGGCAGATGTTGGGCTGATATTACAAATATAAAATTGGGGTGGGGGAAGAAATCAAATTTATGTTACCCCACCCCCACTGCTCT
Source organism: Hemitrygon akajei (assembly GCF_048418815.1). Taxonomy (NCBI): domain Eukaryota; kingdom Metazoa; phylum Chordata; class Chondrichthyes; order Myliobatiformes; family Dasyatidae; genus Hemitrygon; species Hemitrygon akajei. The sequence goes on along the minus strand of NC_133125.1, from coordinate 100,060,951 downwards.
GATTCGGTACACTGCCTGACCATTTATATGGAAGGGGAACGCTGCATAACATCCAACAAGCTTTGTAAATAACTTGTAGTGTAGGGAATGCCACAAAACTAACTGTTCTGAAATAATCTTCAACATAAAACAATTTAAAGTATCAAAGATATAATGGATGCATTATAGAGCTGAGGACAGCATTACAGAAAACTGTATGGGGACTGCCGGTGCGATTATTTTTCCTCACAGGGAAGTTGGTAAACATGTGGAAAGAGCAGCCACAGGAGGTCATAGAGGGAGGTACAATATGGCAAAGAACATTCAGTCAGGTACTTGGATAGGAAAGATTTAGATGGAATTGGTTGAAACACAGGCAAGTAGGATTAACCTAGACACACAAAAACGAGAAAATCAGTAGACACTCGAAATTCAAGGCAAAACACAAACTGCTGCAGGAACTCAGCAGGCCAACAGTCAATGTTTTGGGCTGAGAACCTTCACCAGGACTCAACTTCAAGCAGACATCTTGGTTAGTCTGGATGAGCTGGGTCAAAGGGCTTGCTTTCAGAGTGCATAACACTGTTGGTTGCTTTAAGTGGGAGCTGACATTGTTCTCGTTTGAATATAGTGCTTTAGTAATCAACACGTCTGTCAACTAATACTTGCCTCTCCCTTCTAATGTTTATGGTGAACAATAATGGCCAGCAATACTCTGTCAAAGAATATTAACTACAAACAGAATGCTATCACAGTGCTTAATCAGTGGAATTCTGTTACTTATAATGATTAAATAATGCAGTTCAGAAATATTTAACCTTGTTTTAATATTACACTATCACTAAAGCATTATGATTCTTGAATAGCATTTAAAAGCACTTAATGAAAATAAACCTATAGATGCTTACTAACATTTTTTGTTTTAAATACATACCAAAACAAATGTATGAGCTGATATTTGTGTTTCATTCCAACCAGAAACAAATTCATAACATTTATAACAGGCCTTCAAATAGGGCTCCTCAAAATTACATCAATAACCCCTAGCCTATACCACTTCCTGCTGTGAACATAGACCTTGCAATATAAAATGTGCAAAGTGGTTTTCAACTACTAAGGCACTCAATTGTTTGAGGGGAAAAGAAGCATTAATGCTAATTTGCTAAATACCAAACACTGTCTTTTTCAAGAAGATAGGATTTTATTTCACTATTTAATTTGTGAATGCATTGTTCTTGCGGCAAATAATCTTTCTGCTTAATTCTCTCTGCCAAAATTTACTGCAAAGAAACCTTTTGGCCAAACTACCCCATACTACCATTCCCTACAACCCCCCCCCCACCCCCAACATCTTAATTGTATTTTACAGGAAGACCATTGAGAGTGTCCTGGTTGCATCTCCAACTGGCATTTGCATTACATCAGAAGTCTCTACAAAGGACTGTGAGAACAGCTGAGAGGATCACAGGGGTCTCCCTACCATCCATCGGGGACATTTATCAGGAGCACCATGTATGCAGCGTTCTTATTATTAAGGATCCCACCCATCCATCCAACATCCTCTGACTTTCTACCATATGGCAGGAGACTGCAATGCATAAAAACAAAATGAGAAACGGTTTCTTCCCTCAGGCCATTAAGATTCTGAACTCCCTGCCACATCACATTCAAGGTGTCACTTGTTAATCTGTTCTGTACTTCGCAATATTTAATTTATGCACTTCGATTTGTTTATTTATGTGTAATCCATATGTAGATTTCATCCTTACTTTCACAAGTTATTATGTGTTATGTATACTATAGTGCTTTACACCCCAGTTCGGAGAAACATTGTCTTGTCTGACAGCATACTTGACAATAAATTTGACTAGACTTGCCTGCAAACAGTTCTAATACCAGAACACTATGACACCAGCAGCAGACTGAGATGCAGAACTTGTTTCCTTATCAGTACTCAGTCTGAGGTCTCTCTCCACTAAGCAACCCAAGCGCACTAAATGATCTTGCTGTTGCCAAAACTACTGGAGGAGGCTAACCACTGATGAGAGGGTTAGGAAATTCAGCTCACAGCTGTGAATCACGGTACAATCATTGCTGGCAAACAGCCAGAGGCTGCTGCTGTACTCCAGCAAATCACCGACTTCTCGGAAGAGATGGAGATATGTAGGGGCTGTTATAGCCGTAACTACCCATAAACAGGATTGGACAAGTTGGCCCTGTTCTATCTGTAACATACGGGATAAAAGGAAAAATAGAAAAGAAAGAAAATACTGAGAAAAGCTCAGCACTGAAGCAACACCTCGGGGCAAAGAAAGATAAATTCTCTCTTCACATATGCTGCCTAATATGGAGAATACTTTGCATTTTTGCTTGCTTTTTGAAAAGAGAGCATTGCTGGTTTGGTGATTTCTGAGAATTGATAGTGTACAGAATTCGTTCCCACAGTCCCAGTCTCCTCCAGCAACGTGTTAATATTTGATTTGCTCGGAACACCTCTTTCCACACCCAATACATTCAAGTGCCACCCAGAACAACAGTCACCAATGAAACAGAATACCATTCCAGCCTACCGAAGAGCCTGAAGTACTCAAGGCTACAGTGGCAAATACATTGTAACTAGTCGAAAAGGACTAAAATGAGACAGAGATATACCGTAGATGTCGGATTATAAGCCGCTACTTTTTTCCCATGCTTTGAACAGCATTGAACATAGCGGCTTATAATAAGGTGCGGCTAATAGAAGGTTTTTTCCCATGCCGCCAAAACATTTTGCCTCGTAACAGTAGACCAATAAAATTGATGAGTAGTTCACAGAGGTCCAATGAAATTGTACGATAAATCAAGCGCACTTCACAAATTATTGTAAATCAGCCATTTGTACTCACCCTCATCAACATGGAAAACACTCGAAGAAAAGCATATGATGCAGCTTTTAAGTTAAAGGCAATCAATCTGGCGGTTGAACAAGGAAATCGAGCTGCTGCGCGTAATCTTGGCATACATGAATCGATGGTGAGACGGTGGAGATTTAATTTGGGACTGCCGCTTCAGGTCAGGAATGGCTCACGTGATATTAGACAGCAGTACAAGGGAGGGAGGGAGCGAAACTGAGGATTCCGCTGCACCGAAACTGCTAGCGATTCAGTAAACAAAAAAACAGTAAAACTCGTGTGTGAATGGTATCGGGCCAATAAGGACACAAGTGTCCGATGTTACCAAATACCGGTAGGTATAACAAAGTTTAGCCTTACCAAATATGTGTAGCGAGGGTTTGGTTTGGGGGAAAAAGGAGTATAAATAAGAGCAGAATGTAAGGGGAAGGCAAAACGCGTTCTGCAATAAAGCCACGCTGCACTGTAATCCGGTGTTGGTTGTCTCTCTTCCAAAACGAACACAGGGCAGAATTTGAAGCCCAACACGTGTAATATCTTTCTGTGTAAATATCTCATATTACAAGCGGCCGAAAATCCGGTCCGCCGGAAATCCAGTGCGCTGAAAATCCGGTCCGCCGGAAATCCAGTGCGCCGAAAATCCGTTCCGCCGGAAATTCGGTGCGGCCTAAAATCCGATGCGGCCTGTATAATTAAAAAATTGATTTTATTTCTAAAATTAGAGCCAGCGGCTTTTAATCAGGTGCGCTCTGTAGTCCGGAATCTACGGTAGTCATACAGCATAGAAACAGATGCTTCAGTTCAAATAATCCAAGCTGACCGAGAAGCCCCATCTAAGATAGTCCCATTCGCCAGCATTTGGCCTATAACCTTCTAAACCTTTCCAATCCATGTACTTGTCCAACTGTCTTTTAAAAGTTGTCATTTACCTGCTCAACCACTTCTGCTGGCAGCTAATTCTACATGCGTGCAAAAAAGAAGTTGCACCTCAAGATCCTCTTAAACCTATCCACCCTCACCTTAAAACAGAGCCATCTAGTTCTTGATACACTAACTATAGGAAAACGACTGAACATATTTACCTTTCTGATCCCAATTCTATCTCCTTTACCATAGCATTGGAGAGGGATAGAAACAGACAAGTTAGGAAAGTGTTTAATTGGTGTAAAGGGAAATATGAGGCTATCAGGCAGGAACTTGGAAGCATAAATTGGGAACAGACGTTCTCAGGGAAATGTACGGAAGAAATGTAGCAAATGTTCAGGGGATATTTGCATGGAGTTCTGCAAAGGTACCTTTCAATGAGAAAGGGAAAGGATGGTAGGGTACAGGAACCATGGTGTACAAAGGCTGTTATAAGTCTAGTCAAGAGGAAAAGAGCTTATGAAAGGTTCAAAAAAACTAGGTAACAATAGAGATCTAGAAGATTATAACGCTAGCAGGAAGGAGCTTCAGAAAGAAATTAGGAAAGCTGGGAGGGGCAATGAGGTGACCTTGGTGAACAGGATTTAGGAAAACCCCAAGGCATTCTAGAAGTATGTGAGGAGCAAGAGGATAAGACATGAGAGAATAGGACCAATCAAGTGTGACAGTGGAAAAGTGTGTATGGAACCGGAGGAGATAGCAGAGGTACTTAATACTTTATTCAGTATTCATTACAGAAAAGGATCTTGGCAATTGTAGGGATGACTTGAAGCGGACTGAAAAGCTTGAGCATGTAGATATTAAGAAGAGGATGTGCTGGAGCTTTTGGAAAGCATCAAATTGCATAAGTCTCTGGGACCAGATGAGATGTACCCCAGGTAGTGTGGGAGGTGAGGGAGGAGACTGCTGAGCCTCTGGTGATGATCTCTGCATCATCAATGGGGACAGGAGAGGTTCTGGAGGATTGGAGGGTTGCAGATGTTGATTCATTATTATAGGATTATAGAAATCTACAGCACATTACATGCCCTTTGGCCCACAAGAAAGGGAATAGAGATAGCCCAGGATATTATAGACCAGTGAGTCTTACTTCAGTGGTTGGTAAGTTGATGGAAAAGATCCTGAGAGGCAGGATTTATGAACATTTCCAGAGTCATAATATAATTAGGAATAGTCAGCATGGCTTTGTCAAAGGTAGTTTGTGCCTTATGACCCTGACTGAATTTTGAGGATGTGACTAAACACATTGATGAAGGAAGAGCAGTAGATGTAGTGTATATGGACTTCAGCAAGGCATTTGACAAGATACCCATTCAAGGCTTATTGAGAAAGTAAGGAGGCATGGGAACCGGGGGAACATCGCTTTGTGGATCCAGAATTGGCTTGCTCACAGAAGGCAAAGAGTGGTTGTAGACGGGTCATATTCTGCATGGAGGCTGGTGACCAGTGGGGTGCCTCAGGGATCTGTTCTGGGACCCTTTCTCTTCATGATTTTTAAAAATAATCTGGATGAAGAAGTGGAGGGATGGGTTAATAAATTTGCTGATGACACAAGGTTAGAGGTGTTGTGGATAGTGTGGAGGGCTGTCAGAGGTTACAGTGGGACATTGATAGGATGCAAAACTGGGCAGAGAAGTGGCAGATGGAGTTCAACCCAGATAAGTGTAAAGTGGTTCATTTTGGTAGGTCAAATATGATGGCAGAATATAGTATTAATGGTAAGAGTCTTGGCAGTGTGGAGGATCAGCGGGATCTTGGGGTCCGAGTCCATTGGACACTCAAAGCTGCTACACAGGTTGACTCTGTGGTTAAGAAGGCATACAAGTGCATTAGCCTTCATCAATCATGGGATTGAATTTAGGAGCCAAGAGGTAATTTGCAGCTATATAGGACCCTGGTCAGACCCCACTTGGAGTACTGTGCTTAGTTCTGGTTGCCTCACAACAGGAAGGATGTGGAAATCATAGAAAGGGTACAGAGGAGATTTACAAGGATGTTGTCTGGATTGGGGAGAATGCCTTTTGAGTGAACTCAGCCTTTTCTCCTTGGAGCGACAGAGGATGAGAGGTGACCTGAGAGAGGTGTACAAGATGATGAGAGGCATTGATCGTGTGGATAGCCAGAGGCTTTTTCCCGGGGCTGAAATGGCTAGCACAAGAGGGCACAGTTTTAAGGTGCTTGGAAGTAGGTCCACAGGAGATGTCAGGGGTAAATTTGTTTTCTTTTGGGTGTTTTTTTAAAAAGAAACACAGAGAGTGGTGAGTGCGTGGAATGGGCTGCTAGCAGCGGTGGTGGAGGCGGATATGATAGGGTCTTCGAAGAGACTCCTGGACAGGTACATGGAGCTCAGAGAAACAGAAGGCTATGGGTAACCTTAGGTAATTTCTACGGTAAGGACATGCTCAGCACAGCTTCGTGGGCCGAAGGGCCTGTATTGTGCTGTAGGGTTTCTATGTTACCTTATCTATGCTCCTCATGAATTTATACATCTGTATGAAATCACCTCCCAGTACCCTACACTGAAGGAATAAAGTCACATGCACAACGTGCTGGAGGAACTCAGCAGATTGGGCAGCATCTGTGGAAATGAACAGTCAACGTTTCCGGCCGAGACCCTTCGTCAGGAGCATGTCCAACCTCTCCCTATAATATAACCTAGTGCCACAAGTCCTGGCAGTATCCCTGTAAATCTTTGCTGCATTCTTTCCAGTTTAAACAACATCTTTCCTTTCGCAGTGTAACCAAACCTAAACACAATACTTCAAGTGCAGCCTCGCCACTGTCCTGTAAAACCACGATTACCTCCCAACTTCAAGACTCAATGCCCTGACTTTGAAGGCCAAAAGCCTTCTTCACTGCAATGTCTACCTGTGACTGTACTTTCAGGGAATCGTGTACTTGTACTCCAAATTTCCTCTATTCTACAACAGTCCCCAAGACCGTGTAGTTCCCTGTGGAAGTCCAACTTGGATTTAACTTTCCAAAGTGCAACACCTCACACTTATCAAAATAGATTCAACATAAAGTATCCCAGTCTTCAGGAACACTACCAAGTTCTAACTGAAGACATTATACAGATATACCAAACAAAAAATAAATCAAAATTGTAAATTTAGTTTGATTAATAACCAAGTGGTATGATTTTCCCCCCAAATATTAATTATTCCCAAAAATGACTGCAAACTGGATCAAAATTATATTTAAAAGCAGTTTATATGTCCCCTCCCCAAGGAAATCTTAAAGTAATTATCAATTATACTTTCTAAAATATGTTGCTTTCTTGTAGAACAATGACATTCTTTTAAATATATACAGGAAGAAATCAACCATAGGTAAGACATTTGTATTTTACCAATGCCATAAATTCTCACTCCTGTCTTCAATAAGAACATGCCAAGTTAATGAAAATGCACAGAACTACACTTAAAATGTAGAAAATTTTAAACTAATAAATTCCACTTCATTTGCAATGAAGCAGAAATTTATACACAAATGTCACATCTGTAACTGAATGATAACAAGAACCTTGTTTTTCTTTTATTAAAAAGAGTTCACTTCAAACTATATAATTTGAAGTTTCCTGTTCTCAATGTCCCATGTAGCTGTATTTGTGACAGTATTCACTAAATGAGCTGAAGCAAACAGATTTTGACTGTGCTGGTTTGTAATTAATTAAATTCAACTGTATACCTATTTATGTCAAATATATTTTGAAGGCTAAATAATTTGTATCATATTGTGTCATGTAAACCAGCCTCCATAGACTGTTTACACTTCCTGTTGCCACAGAAAGGTAGCCAAAAATATCAAAGATCCCTCATTCTGCCTCTAAAAGGTACTGTTTATTTTATATGCAATTTGTTTTGTACCAACATCACTTCTGGTTCGTAAGCTATCTGTTTATCATTTCCCACATAGGTTAATTTGGATTTCAACTTTAAAGACATCCATCTACATGCACTTTTTATTTGCCCTTGAAACAGCAACATATGTGCAACTTAAGCTTTCTTAATTTTGGTAAACATTAGGTAGATGTACTTTGAAGGAAGTATTAAGTTTATTGTTCATCACTGTTAAGCTATCGTTGTGGCAAGAGTTCACTTTAGTCCATGGCATAGCTATAGCAAGGTGCATGTATTAGCTTGTTTAATGATGATCATGATAATAATCAAAAATATTGGTATATTAACTCATGCAATATTTCTGTATTGAATTTAATGTATTTTACTTAACCTTCTGCAGTTTCACAAGTTTTCTCATTAGAAACCCTGAAAAAAGCTTCCAGCTTGGGTGATTTTTGAAAAGGTGTTTAATTCCCTACCTAGCTTTGTATGCAATGCCCTCTGAGAGCAGTAGAATGAAAAGATAACTTATCTTCAAAAGTCCATGGACTAGAGACGTGCCACCCATACGCTACAATGTCAGCGTCTGACCCCAGCAACATTGATCACTGAGCCCTGGAAGTCAGGTCAGAATATGGCACATCATCACATCTTCGTTGCACTCAAGCAAAATTACAAATAGCATAGCTGCAGCACGAACTTGTCTTGCCAGGGCTGAAGTGGCAAAAATTAAGAGCATCATATGCCAAGTATGAAATCAAAATGCTAATAGAGAAAGCACGTATGGAGGCTACATTGAGTGCATTCAATGAGAAGCATGAAGCCTTAGCAGAGGCAAAGGTGTATGAAACAACAGACTTCGACAATGGTGGTCATCTCTCTGAGAAGGTGACTGAAGAACTGACCAATGGTGCAAGCCCTCTAATGTGACATGGTTGCTCAAAAGAGGATGAAATCAAAGGACCAAAGATAAGAACCAGTTTCCTGTGATGCTTCACATCAAATCTTTACCCAGTTCTCCTGAACTTGCATCCTCTGCTTCAGATTCAAATCTAAAGAAAAATTAACCATCATTTAAGGTAGAAAGTGATAAGTGTCCAAAGTCACCCAATTTGAAAATACAATGGTGTTCACCACTTAATAAGAGCACACCAGGGCTGAACAGTGCACCAAATGCATCAGTAGTTCATCTTTCTACAGAAGCTACCACAGAACCAACTACACAGCCCTCACTCGCTGCACCAGGCTGTGGTGATAAATCACTGTTGGACAATAGTTTGAGTGAGATGCTAAGTCTGGCCAGAGAAACCCTGAGGCAAAGTCAGTCCGATTGTGGATATAACAATCATCGGTATAGTGGTGGAGAAACTGCAGAGGGTGGCAAGGAGAACTGGAGAACAGTAACAATATATTACAGAACAAGAATGGGCAGACGGTGCAGCAAGCACCGGTGGTCTCCAGGAAACGGAGCCAAGAAACTATTGACATTCCGGAAGAACTAGACCCAGATACAGCTGTAAATTCAGGGCCAGCACCTTGGGCTACTAGTTCCAGCACCTCCGCAGCAGAGCACGGCGGGGAGCAAACTGAGCATCCATCAGATATAGATACTTCCCCGCAAGTTCTAAAGAAACTTCGGAAGTCACTGGAAGCAAAGCCAATAGATTTGTTGTGGAGTCAATAAAGTTCTGCTTACCCCTGCCAACTCTCATTGACTGCTATTGTATTCCCAACAGGTATGAAATCCCAACTCCTGAAGCTGCACACAGTCATTCACACCTTAAGGACATCGTTGACAAAATCCCCTTACCTCACTCTTCCACTGAGATTCTCCTGTGTTTGGCAGAAACATTGTCTGTGCGCATAAGGTATGTGAACAGCACAACAATCAGCTTGACACCTTATGCTCAATGACTGGACCTGAGTTGGATCATAGTCTGCCACGATGGTGCTCACCAGACCACTACCAGTGCATTTAAGACTAACGTCTGAAGGATGGGCACCCAAGTCATTTCACAGCTTGGCGCAATTGTAGGCAACCTCTCAACACAGAGTACCAGAATTGGGTAGAGGTTAGAATCCTTCTTGTTTAAAGACAGGTGTATGAAAAGAAATGTAGTACATCACAAAGCAGGAACTTCTCACAAAGCAAAGTCTCCTTGGTAAATGTTGTCCCTTTATTGGATCTGAGGGGCTACAGTGAGTTGGAGGACACATTAAGAAGGCACAGCTCATTTCTGAGGAAACTCATCATCCTGGGTAAGCATCATGTAACCTTTCGGCTCATCAGACTTCACCATGGAAAAGAATGTCATCTTGGCCGACATTTTATTGAGGAGCTGTAAGAGCAGCAGGTTTATGGATTGTTGGAGGAAAGCAAACAATCAGTAGCCTAGGCTACATTTGTGTGATACATCGCAAGTTGCGGGGTAGACAGCAGGAACAGAAGATTCGTTTGAACACAGACCCTGTGTTTAAGCATGTGGGTTTGGAGGTGTTTGGCCCATAGTCCATTAATTCACGGAAAACACATGAGAGTCATGCAAATTCTAAACATGGGGCTGTTATTTTTACATGTACGAGCACACATGCTATTTGCATCAAAGTAATAAAAAAAATGGACTCATTCAGCTTCATCAATGCCCTCCGCTGTTTCTTCACAATCAGGGGACCAATTTCACTGGAGCTTGTAGAGAGCTTCAAATTGATGCTATATGCTGCAAAGACAACTATGTGAATAACTATTTTTCCAATCAAAGTCAAGCATGGATTTTCAAACCCCACCCCCCCTGCCATGTTTCACATAGAGGATGATTCATAGGAAAGGACGACTTGCATCACATGCTGGATTTCCAATGCAATGCTCCTTAAAATGGGCCTTTGAAGCTCACATGCAAAATCCTGACAACCTTCATGGCGGAGGTTACAGCTACTGTAAACTCCAGGCCAACTTACTTCAGTCTGTACATATCCAGATGAGCATCATATTTTGATGCCTGCTCTGCTTCTGACTCAAAAGCTTGGCTCTCCTCCTGTTCTGCTAGGTCACTTTAACAATGCTAACCGATACAGACAGGAAGGGGGGCAGGTCCGGAGTTTGGCCAAAACCTTTTGGCTGAGGTGGTGAAGAGAGTATATTACCAATCTCCAGAGTCAGAGAAAATGGAAAACTATAAGGTTAGTCACACAAATCTTCGAGTGAAGATGGGAAAATTAGGAAAATTGAAGAGAGAACCATTAAAGATGGCATAGTAAGACTTTTTTTAGACCAGTCTCTGAAACCATCCATTCTTTTCCCAAAAACTCAATGAAATGATCATTTGATTTTTAATTTCAGTAGTTGAGTTTGACATCACAGTTAACAAGCAGAGGGTGTTCTGCCTCTAGAGGCACTGTTCATTTTGTATGTGGTTTATTTTGCACAAACATCACTTGCTGTTTATAAGCTTCCCCCCCACCCCAACATCATTCCCTGCACAGGTCAATTTGGATTTTGAGTTGAAGCAAACACATCCATCTCCATCCACTCTTTATTTGCCCTTGAAACAGCAATTTATCTGTGAGTCTTTAAGTTTTCTTAATATTGGTAATTATTTGGTAGATGTACTCTGAAGGAAGTATTACGTTTATTGTTCATCACTATTAGGCTAATGTTGCGCCATGAGTTCACTCTAGTCCATGACATAACTATAGAATGTTGCATGTGTGTATTTCCTTGTTTAACGCTGATTGTGCGAATAATCAATAATCAGTATATTCAGGCTTGAGATGATTCTGTATTGAATTGAATCCGTATTTTATTTAACTTTCTGCAGTTTCACAAAGTATCTCATTAAAAATCCATAAAAACCCAGAAGAAAGCTTCCGGCTCACAGGTGATATTTGAGAAGGAGTTCAATTCCCTGCTTAGCTTTGTATGCAATGCACCTCAGGGCAGTAGACTCCTTCCACGCCATACATTCTATCTGCTCCCTCTTCCATTGAGCAGAAGATACAAAAGCCTAAAGCATGTACCACCAGCTTCTATCCCATTTTTATAAGACTGCAGTACAATAAAGATCAGTAGCACCTTCTCCTCACTGACACATTTCAAGGTTATATCGTTACCCCCACTGCTCTACATTCTCTAAGCTCACAGCACAAACACCATGTATAATTCACCAACGTTGCTGATGAAGAGGTGACAAAAAGAAAAATAGATCGGCTGGTTAAATGGTATTGCAACAAGCTCACACTCAAAATTAGCACGACCCAAGATACGATTGTGAAGATACGATTCAGGAAGAAGTTGGGAGAACACACAACAGTCTTCCTTGAAGGATCTGTGGTGGAAAGGCTGAACAGCTTCAAGTTCCTCAGTATCAACATTTCAGAGGATCATTTTGGGCCCAAGACATTGATGTAATCACAAAGGTAGTACGGCAGCAGCTCTACTTCATGAGCAGTTTAACAAGATTCAGTATGTCATCAAAGATTCATCTAAATTTCTACAGATGGATGGTGGAGAGTATTCTAATTGGCTACATCACTGTCTACTACGAAACGTCCAATATGCAGGATCAAAAGATGCTGTAGAGGGTTATAAATTCTGCCACCTCCATCATGAGAACAACCCTCCCCTCCATCGAGAACATTTTCAAAAGACAGTGTCTCAAGAATGTGGCATCCATTACTAAGGACCTTAGGTGCATTGCATACTAAGGTATAGCAGCCTGAGGACCCACACTCAATGCTTTAGGAGCAGCTTCTTTCCCTCCACCTTCAGATTTCTGAACAGTCCATGAACACGACTTTGTTATTCCTGTTTTGCACTATTTATATTTGTAAATTGTCATAAGTTTTGTGTCTTGCGCACACTACCACAAAATAAATTTCATGACATTTCAATGATAATAAACCTGATTCTGAACATTTGACCTCAATCTAACGAGATATGGTCCTTGCACCTTACTGTCTACCTGCATGTCACTTTCTCTAATTGTAGCACTACAATCTGCATTCCATTGCATTATTACCTCAATGTATGCATTTTTAAATTACCTGCAAGGATTATATGCAGAACAAAGTTTTTCCACTGTATGTCAGTAGATGCAACAAGAAGTGCCAGCATAAGAAAAATGTTCCAAAAACACATCTGCGGAAAGAGCAAGTTCCTCTATTTCAAAGTTCAATTGTTTTTCTTTCCTCAAATCCTACCTGGCCTGCCAAAAGTTCCAACATTTCCAGTTATATTTCAGTTGCTAGCAGCTGCTGTCCTTTTCATTTACAAAATGGTCAACATCATTTGATACTTGCTCCTTTGGCCACCTCCACCATGAGCTAATGCTCACCTACAGTTGTGAAATAAGATCACCATGTAACACAATATGGTGGAATAAAAACACCTTTACTTTTGCAGTTAAGACTATTCAAAATACAAGTTACCACTGAAACATAAAATTCCAATGCTAAAATTCATAAAGGAGGGAATTTAACCCATATACTGTCCGTGTTAGTAGTTTAAATGCAAATCATTTTGGGTTTGAGGATTTTCTAGAATGTTCTATTGCAATCAAATGTTTACTCTGCTGGATTTATACCAAAGGCAATAGAGAAAATAGATCTGTACTTGTATAGCATTTTTCAACAATATTTAACTATTGAGCAAACCATTCAACATAGATAAGGTGTTCAAGGAACAAAGTAGTATTAAGCTAACAAAAAAAGTGATAAGCCACTGAAGATGTTGGAATACATGTAAAGCTTTGCACAGAAAACTTGGCTATGATGAAAAGAAATCAAATTGAAGGACCATAGCTACCTTCAGAGCTAAAAGTGACAAACAGCCAATAACTTGATGGGAAAACAGGAATGGTAATTTTATAATCAAGGTATTGAGTTGATGGGGGAATTTAGTGCGATTGAAGGCATCGGTTTTGAAAGAAGGGAGCTATGAGGCTAACAAAGCATAGAAAAGGGGCAATTTTTGAATAAAGCTAGAGGCAAAGGCATGGAAAGCGATTCAGGAAAAGATACTCAGAGCAGGACCAGGCAACTTTATACTGATGGTAAGCATATTCTTAGTGATGGCACAGGTGCTAGCTTTGAAACAACTTGGTGTTAAGTTAACACCAAGGTTGTGAACACACTGGCTCTTTTGCATTCATAGAGATGGAGCAAGTCAGTGTTTAGGGCACAAAGTTTGTTCCGGGAACAAAAAAAAACTATTTTAATATACTCAGTGTTCCTTTGAAAGACATGTCCAAAATCCTGTGCTGAATTTAATTAGCAAGCAGTCCGATAATTTAGAAAGATTGCAGAAGGGTCATGAGAAACAACTGAGGGTTAAATCTGGGTACCATTAGCACACATGGAAAATATACTTTTGGATGATACTGCTGACATTGCATGTACATAAGAAAGTGGACCATAGGCAAATTCTTTAAGGCACCAGAGCTAACAATGACAGCTTGTGAAAAGATGCCAGCTGTGACAACCATGCTAATAGACAAGTGAAATCCTATTTGCTGTACCAGAGGAAATTGATATGATCTTAAAAAGTGCAGGGATAAATTAATTTCATCACAATCATGCAGGATGCCATTACTGGTTTAGTTTGGAGCAGTTCCCATACTGCTGTAGTATAGGAAATGTTAGAGGTTACACTATGTTCAAGGCCTAAAGATGGGAGTTTGGAAATGGGCTAGTAGAATGAAGGCCTGGAGTTATGCAAGGAGCAGCAACAAGATTTAAGAGAGACAAGTACTATTAATAACAGTTCATATGAATCATAGAAAGCTGCTAAATCATAGAAAGTTGCAACTTCAATACTTCAGTCGTAAGCAGCTCAGAGCGATAGGTGGATCTTACAGGTGAGCTTAAAGGGCCTGAAAGGACATAGAAGAAAGGTTAGTTTGAAATCAAGGCCAGTCAATACTAAAAAAATTAGGCACATCGCTTATACAGTCACAGTCTTGTGACAAAATTCTCAAAGCTTCTTGACATTGTGACTAGAGACAAGGGTTCTTGAAATTCTAGAACCTTGTGCCTTTACAGTCAATGAAATGTTTTAAGTGCTATCACTATTATTTTACACTTTAGTATCTTTCATGGGCTTCGGTCACTGCAATATGTTTCAGAGCATATGCAATTTTTTTTGAAGCGCAGTCATAGTTGTCATTCAGCTTGTTCTGCATTAATATTGTACATTTGTTCTGGACATAGTTTGCCATTTCTGATGTCAAAAGTCATATCCCACACAAAAACCTCCAAGTGGACAATTTAAATTGTATGCAATGTCTAGTTGGAGTAATGAGTATTGATTAGGAAGAAACTCATTTTGGAGGAGAATGTCAAAATTGAATACATACATAAAAAAGAGAAACAAGATCTTTAATTAAAAGTTTGAAACTGCAAGCCACAACCTTTAAAGTTTAGAAGTGCATTTTTATTAAGAACTTCCACTGAATTGTGAATACATCATTCCAAATCACTGACAGATTCTCTCTCAATTTTAATCCTTTGACACATTATAGGACCTCTCCACAATAAAGGAAGGCAGACAGAATTGGTATAGGTTTCCATCACAGTTCAGACAGCAGCACTGAAAGATCACTGCAATTCTCCACTGACTACACTTTCTTTTTTATACGAGTTTTGTTTTTTTCTAAAAAGTTTATAATTTGAATTTCATCGTGCAATTCTACAAGTGGATTACCTACTTTCATTTCTGACTTCACACCAAAACTCCCTGTAGCAGAATATGGGATATTTTTGTATTTTATATTGAATACTTTATGAATGCAAACAAGAGAGAAACTACAGATGCTGGAAATCCAAGCAATACAACGCACACAATGCTGAAGGAACTCAGCAGGCCAGGCAGCATCTACGGGAAAAAAAAAGTACAGTCGACTATACTTTTTTCCTTAAATGTTACCCAGCTTGCTGAGTTCCTCCAGCACTTTGTGTGTGTTACTTTACTAATGCAGTTGGGAAATTACTCTTAGACTGCAGGGGCAAAAAAAAGTTTACTAGGATGATTTGAATTCAGATTTCACAAGTAAACATTAAATACAGGGGATTCTAGTTAATTGGGACTCATGGGGACCAGTACAATTTTGGACCAATTAAACAGCTGCCCAAATTAGCCAAAGTTTCATTGAAATAGTTTAAAAAGTATATTTAAAAAAAAGACAACCTACTATTTAAATGAGTAACAAACTAGGTAATTAAATGAAATACAGAACAAATTAGAACAGTACCAATACTACTACAGTCCTATAAAATTGTATGAATTCATTATAGTTATAGAAGGTGTGCGCGCTATAATGTTCTTTTGGTTAACTGTAAATGAACAGGCACAGACATCTAGTACAGAGAGTGGACTCTCTTCATATAATGCTTTCAACGAATGTATCCTCCAAATCTTAATTTTCATTGTAACATTCGAGATGATTGTTGATACCTTCAAATTCTTTGTAGTTCCCAACTTGAATTAGTGACATTGTTTCATTTTCACTCCCAGCAGTTTCTGGCACCTCTAAGCCTCAATGCTTGAAACCGCAGTGAGCAAAAGCAGTTCTGAATTGTCTTACTGCTCGTTTCTCGCTGACTATCAGTGACAAAAATCACTGCTTTTTGAACAGAAACACAAGCAACTGTCACTATTTAGAAACCACTTGCTCTAAGCACAGTCACACATTCATGCGATTGACACTAGTTTTCTGTTTCAGCAAACAGTATGTGTCCCAATTAAGCAACACAGTGTCCCAAATAAACAAAGGGAATCCTGGCTATTTTCTCAATTAGTTTTTGTTCTTTAAGAGTTGTCTGAAATAAGTGGCTGTCCTGATTAACCGTAATCTACTATTGTCCAACCATGGCTCTCTTGTTAAGGACATAACTAAAGCCAACCCTAAAGACAAACTACGAATACGTGCAATGGAACTGGTAGCAAACAATGTTTGACAAACACATGTATCTACTACCATGGATAGTTATAGGTCTGTTAGTCTAACTCCTTATGACAACCGTTGTTATTACATTGATAAGAATTTCACAACACGCTCCCCATTCTCCCACTCACACAAATTAGGTGCATAGGCAAAACAACAAGTACTTAATCAGTTTAGTTTAAAACACTATGAGTTTTGCAATACAATAAACTACAACAGATAGAAAAGTGTGCAAACACATCTTTCATTATTTGGCGAGCCATAATTTGACATCATTTCAACTGGGTAGTTCGAAATTCAGTAACTGATGTTGCTTTAAAACAGAATGCCATTCATTACAAAGATAAACATTATGGATATGGTTTGATCTTATTTTAATTACTCACACAAAATTTTGCATGAAGGTACCACAGTATTATAATTGCATTCATATCGCTGCCTAACTTTAGTTAAAATTTCCACATTCATTCAAGAGCAGAGCCAAAGAATCTTTCAAAACTGGTACACCATACAGGAAAACACCAGACCCCAACTAAATCAAGTAAAAAATAACTGGATGTAATGCACATGAACAGAAGTTTAACAGCAACTTAAGCACTGATAAACAATATCTACATAAAATCACGGACACTTTACTTGTCGATCAGATTGAGTGCTATCGATGTAAACCAGATTAAATGATGCAACGCAATGAAACCGTTTCATAAGCACTAAAATCTGATCTGGTTTTCCTCCCCCCCCCCCCCCCCCCCCCCGCATAATGCAAACTTTATTATAAATCACACAGAATATTCAGTTTCAAATTGTCAGTTAAAATCCAAACTGCGGCCTACTATTTTCGTTACTCAAGCGAAAAGCTATATAAACTGTCCAGGTATAACAGAAGGGCCTAAACGAAACAATATTTATGCATACTCCACCTCGAAAAGTTACAACTGTCCTCCAACATTAAAAAGTGGAATGAAGCGAATAATAATTAACGTAAACTTCCATTGTAAAATTTTTGTTAAGTTCAATAACTGCAAGTTTAAGTACGGAAATCCTCATCGTTTTCGTCTGACAACCTGGACACGATATTGTTACTCCCATAAAACAAATAATCTACTGGAATTGCCGGCAAATCCAGATTGCTAAAAACTTAACTCCCTCGTTTTGAATTGATTTTACATTTATCTTTGTATTTCAAAAAAATATTCTAGTTCTCACGCAAATAATGGAATAATCTTCAATAACTGTTTCAGTCAGATACGCCCATTTTTAAAAGTTAAAATATTGTAATTGACAATAAACTGCATCCGTGCGATATTTTGTGCGTTGTCAGCATCTACAATTAGTTTTAACCACGCTTTCTTCCGAGCGTGGACCCGTCCCTAAACACTGCAGAGGCTTCATCTCTTTGGCAGACGCCAGGAACAGGAATTCTTAACGATTTGTGGCTGTCGTCTTACAATTAGGGATTCAAAAGTACTTCCAAATACTGATTAAATACACTACAGCAGAGAAGCAAAAAAAAAGTACCGGGAATATAACATCAAACGGCGTATTGATACTGACTTTCGTTTCATCAATTTCTTTTTCATTTAATGTATACGTGAAACATGTTGATACAAATGGGGCATTGCAGCCATTCAGCACCGACCTAATAAAATTCACCAAAAAACCTTAAGGAGTGTTGACGCTACGCCAGATCGTGCCCGTAGCAAATAGCGTTGCACACGAAAAAAGTGCGATATTTACAAAGCAAAATTATTGAAATATCAAAATTAACAATGAATTAATTCTGAACAGTTGCAATGCGGGTCGTGAGAAGCTTGCTTTGAACAACAGCACCAATCCCTTTAATGAAAGGAAGAAACCATCTAATACACCGAAGACTAACTTATTAAAAATAATAACATTTAAAATGTGGTTTTCGTAAAAGTGCAGTTTCTAGCAGGAGCTCCAAGCGCTTTATACACTTCCTCTCAATCAAATTTTACAACTCGAGTAATCACAAAATGATTACGCTCGGGGGGGGGGGGGGGGCTGGAAAAATATAAACTTTTCAGAATAGCTTTTCAATAAGGAGAGGAAATGGTTATAAACGTAGATAGTCGAATATTAAACAGAAAGATGTTGATAACCAATGAAACAGAACTGATTGAAATACATTTCTTATCAAATGAGAATGCATGTTAGATATTAAAAGTCAAATGCTTCACTCTACAATGAGACCTATCAGGCAGGTCGATGACAGCGTGATGGGAAAAAGATTTGTCTTTAGCAGGTTATGCAAGCACGGTGGGTATACTTATGGATAATACGGCAATGACCAAAAACAGAACCGTTTTGTGAATAAGAACAACTATTCTCAGATATATTTGGCATAACCGAAATATCATTGCTCATTTAGTAAGTTTGCCAGCAACGAACAGTCATTCTGAGCAATAGACGATACATATCATTATAACACACAAACACCACGCTTCAAAACCTCGCACATGTACGCCACAATTTGACAGAATTTACTCATTGAACAGCAATCACGTTGCACTAAAACTAGGACATTGATATTAGCGACCAAAACAGATAAAATCCCTTATTTGTAACATTTATAAGCAACCGATTAATTAAAATGAAATCTCCACCAGTCCAAACTACTTACCCGAAGAGCACGATATCAAAAACACAACAAACGCAAGCTTGGTACCAGCTCCCATGGTTTGAGTTTTTGGACAGCTTTAAGAAAATAGACTAATTGAGATAACAACGTTCGCTGTTTCGCTTCCAAAGCAAAGAAAATTCTTTGCGACTCCACCACGTCTCCTGACTAGTTACTGGCTGCGATCCACCTTTTTCTTCCTCAGTGGGCAACTTCATTCACAAAAGATAGGAATTTGAGCAGCTCACACTTTGGTTTTTTTTTAAAAAGACATCAACAGAATTAGTTTCGTCGATCAAAGACCGTGCAAACAAAAAGAAACGCAATTCGTATAGAAGGATGAGGAAGGATGGAAGAAAAGCCACGGTACAAATCCTCAGCTCCTTTCATGGGAATGGTGTACTCGAAGTCTCCCGGAATTCATAATTAGCAAAGTAGGCCTAAGTCCAAAATGGCGTTGACTTGTTTTTGTTTCCTCCCCCCACCCCCTTTACACTCACCCTAGAGATTTTTTTAACGAAGGGAGGCTCGCCTCCCAATCAGAGAAGGGGCCGTGGCCTTGATTGACACTCGCAGCGAGCCATTCAATGCCACGTTTGCGCTTTACGTCACCCTGATTGACATGCTCGCTCCTCCCGTGATCGTCAACAAAAGGCGCGTTTATTATTGGATGCGGACCAATCACCTTCCAGCAGTGTGGGAGGGGCTTTTGGTGTGTGTGTGTGTGTGTGTGTGTGTGTGTGTGTGTGTGTGTGTGTGTGTGTGTGTGTGTGTGTGTGTGTGTGTGTGTGTGTGTGTGTGTGTGTGTGTGTGTGTGTGTGTCCGCCCGCGTCGTCAATGTTTTTTAGCGGCCCAAGTTCAACCGAACTTGATAGCCGTGATTGACATTCACGTGATCCCTTCACGGGGAACTGTGATTTCTGTGATTTACACGCGTGGAAGTGGATTGGCTGAGCGAGAGGGCCGGGAAATGCCAGATTTACGATAACGATAATATTAAAGGAATCTGATGACTGGAAGGAAATGATTGCAAAACATGTTTGGGATCGGTGCTGAACATTGGAATGTTGTTACCTCAAAAAAGTGTTGTTGTCACTCAAACATAACATCAAGAAGTTGCTACTTTTTCAAAGTATTAGCAATAAAGATAGTTAAAGTTATTGCATCGTGTTTATTATTAGACCAGCCTGAAAACACAATAGCTAGCGTTCTGTTTATTCCTATGTTACATTCTTGTCATCCTGCCGAGTCGGGAGCTGAGCCAAGTCAACATTCAGAGTAATAAGATTCCTCGACTAGCTGTCTCTTGTCGAAATACGGTATATGTTTTCAATGCCATTGGCTTTCAACGCAACACGTTGCTTTCCTTTACGAAGGAAAGGGGTCGAGAATAATATATACTTTGAAAAGCAGACCGAGTTTTTAAATATTTTTGTTTGATTTCAAGACCGGACATTCTGTCACAGGATGTAACCAGGAGCTTATACGTTATTATTTTCTACCTCCAGCTCGAAATTTCCCATACACCGTCCGGTTAGGTAGGCTTGTAGGTCTTTGCAGCTTTTTTTATGCAAGTACAAACTTCTGAGTTTATTTTCTGCTTTTAAAATCTGAAGCAAAGGGTACCGAGAGCAATTGAAAGCCAAACATCAATATAGCTGGTTAGGATCCGTGCAGGTGAGAAATTATGGACCCATTTCTCAAAGCTCGTAAACAGATATTTAATGAAAATGCCACCCACGGGCGCAAGTGTTAGGAACCGATCCGACTCTGTGTCTGTTGAACAAAGAGAACGGGTGTGTATGTGATGGGGGAGATAAATTAGAATCCCTGAGAGGGAGCCATTTCTTCAGTTGCCCGGGTCTGGTACTGTACTCTTTGACGCAGTGAATGGGAGAGATGATTTCAGTCTGTGTAGAGGCACAGGTTTGGTACAGTGTTCCATTTTTTTTCTGCACTGCAGTTTCTAATATAAAACGTAAAATGTATTAAGGTGTTATGCTGGATATCGATGAAGAGGCATTCCAGTTCCTCTATTAGCGTGTGCTTCCCGGGAGGACATCTGGAAGAGAGGCAGGCAGTCTAGCTGGTTAGATGGCACCGCGCCTGGACATGTGTGCAGCCACCGTAGGACAGGCCTCATGGAGGAATAAATGAGAGTGGGATTATCATTGTTCTTTTATTGCACTCATCCTCAGCGTTTTACACTTCAAAGGCAGCGTTGCTCCAGGTAACGCCTCCAGTTGCTATCTGACACCACCCTACGGTAGTTGTATAATGCCCGGGAGAAAGGGCAGATCTGAAACGTCCCTGTATCAGTGAACCGCTATAGATCATAGACCTCATTGGTTACTTTTCACGTTCATAAGATCGTTGGAAAGTTTGAAAATAACAAGCGTAGTCTGTGTGATAGTGGATTTTGCAGCTCGGTAGAGTAGCGCTTAACATAATGTTATTACTGCGCAAATGACCAGCGATCGATTCCTGCCTGTTGTCTCTTAGGGGTTTGTACATTCTCCCGGTGACTGCGTGGGTTTCCTACAGTCCAAAGACGTAGCAGTTAGAAGGTTATTAAGTGATGCTGGCTAGTTGTGCTGGAACTGATGTATCTCTGTTTGTTTGTTTACCTATCTATGTATTTATATTTTGTTTCAGAAACAATCCTGAGAGCTCTTTGTAACATTTTTTTTCTCCATCCTGTTCCTATTCTTGCAAAATAAGATTAATCCACATGGTTCTGAAAATCTAAATACTGTACCTATCAAAGTCACAAATAAAAGGTTTCAGAGGTACGTTCAACGTCAGAGAAGTGTATATAATATACATCCTGAAATTATTTTTCTTCGCAAAGCATCCACGAAAACAGAGAAGTGCCCCAAAGAATGAATGACAGTTAAATGTTAGAACCCCAAAGGAACCCCAAAGGAACCCCCAGCTCCCCTCCCTCACACTCGTAAGCAGTAACAAGCATTAATTCCCCCTCCCCTCACCGGCAAAATAAAGCATCGGCATCCGCCACCGAGCACTCAAACATGAGCAAAGCAACAGCAAAGACACTGACTTGCAGTTACCCCAAAGACTACATTGTTCACCACAGGCTCTCCCTCTCTCCCTAATAAGGGAGAAAGATGTTGTAGAGACACTAAGAACACCAGAGTGGCTTTGAGTTTTGTTTTAAGAGTTTATTAACATAATAGTTTATTAACCTGAGTCTACAGCAGTCTCCACTGCCACCAGAACTCTGATTTTTAGGCTGTACAGAGCTCATATTTATACAGCAAAACAAACAACTTCACAGAACTTTGTTTTGCATCCCACGGTCAGTGCAAGATCAATCATTTAAAAGACATGTCAATTATTCTCTCAGTGCAAGTCTAACAGTCTTCTTTGTTCCCTGTTACCAGGGCTCATAATTTACCCCTAGACGCATTCTCCCTCCTGGTTCCAGGGGCCTACTATCTTATTAATTGGAGTTCCTGGTACTGTGCTTATCATCCAAGGCCATTCTCGCCAAGTATCCCATCAGACACTAGTTTTAACCATTTCTACCACAAAAGAGATGTCTCCGTTTTCCCAGCAAGCGGAGGAGACATAACAAATGACTCGCTGGTTTACAATGTTAAACGTCAGTTGCATCACTTTTTTCAAGCTCTGTGTCCAAAGATCTCGGGTCTCTGGGCACACAGCTATAGATTTTCCAACTCCCCCGACGACATGCGGATCTCCCGCCGTGACACCAACCCGATAACCTCCAGAGCCCCGAGATCCCGGACCTTCAAAGGCAAGCTGAGCTCCTAGGCCGAGCCCTTGGCCTGCTGAACAACGGCCAGTTGTGAAACCCCGAGAGCGGGTCCCATTCCCGCAAAGAACCGTAGTCAGCGTGTAACCCCAGGTCAGGGTCCTCAAAAGAATCCTGAAAAGGAAAAATAGAGATATTGAAGATAGAAATAGATGTTGAATAAATGGAAATAAGTGTTGATTTAGCAAGCCATGCAATGCTATGGATTATTATTAACTCGATAACACATGATTGCCTTCACTGTAGATCTCAAGTACATACTGTACCAGCTGTGTGGTAAAAAAAAGCACAACAGCACCTCTTTCATCTCAGACAGTTGAAGAGGTTTGGTGTGGGTCCCCAAGTCCTAAGAACTTTCTACAGGAGCACAATTGAGAACATCCTGACTGGCTGTATCACTGCCTGGTATGGGAACTGTACTTCCCTCAATTGCAGGACTCTGCAGAGAGTGGTACAGACAGCCCAGCGGCATCTGGAGAGGTGAACTTCCCACTATTCAGGTATGATGTTGTGGTCATCACTGATTCGTGGCTGAAGGATGGTTGCAGATGGGAGCTGAATGTCCAAGGTTACAAGTTGTATTGGAAGTATAGGAAGGTAGGAAGAGGGGGAGTGTGGCTCTACTGGTAAAGAATAACATCAAATCAGTGGAAAGATGTGACATAGGATTGAAAGATGTTGAATCCCTGTGGGTTGAGTTAATAAAAAGCAAGGGTAAAAGGGCCCTGATGGCAGTTATATACAGGCCTCCCAACAGTAACTAGGAAGTGGACCACAGATTACAACAGGAAATGGAATGGCTTTGTCTACTAGTCTTCTGTTCTTTGAAAATGTATTGTGGATTTAATTTGGAACAATGCATTTCCTAAAAGC
This sequence comes from Hemitrygon akajei, assembly GCF_048418815.1. Lineage (NCBI taxonomy): Eukaryota > Metazoa > Chordata > Chondrichthyes > Myliobatiformes > Dasyatidae > Hemitrygon > Hemitrygon akajei. Next base: position 100,037,066 of record NC_133125.1, on the reverse strand, counting down.
TGTGGATCCCAGTCCAGACGTTGCTGGCGTCTGTGGGATGGATGCAAATCAGAAGGTGTGAAGTTTGTATGTAGCTTAAAAAGAAAGCATTGTCTATACTGTGTAAATATGGAATTGTCCTTTGTGCTTAGCAAATAAATATTGAACCCAACATTGGGCCAGCAGACCTTTCCACTGATGCCTGCTGTACCTTGCTTTGTCGAATAAAGAAGCTGCTTTGTATCTACCAGTCACTCTCTCCGGTGATTTCATTCACGCAACAACATTTGGTGTCAGGAATGTTAAAAGGGTAACATTATGATAGTCATGGAATATTTTAACATGCAGGTTGACTGGGAAAATCAGCTTTGTAATGGATCTCAAGAGAGTGAGTTTGTTGAATGCCTAAGGCAGGGGTCGGCAACCCGCGGCTCCGGAGCTGCATGCGGCTCTTTCATCTCTGTGCTGCGGCTCCCTGTGGCTTTGGAAAATAAATGATGAGTATTTAATTAAAATGTATTTTATATTAGTTTGTTAGTTTTTGAAATGTAATTCTAAATTTGAAGATTATGGTGATCTTGTACAATCAAAATAAAACGTGTTTTTGTCGCTATTAATATACGTCACCACTACCAATGCCTGACACCCGCCAGTGCGCGATTTCTTTAATTTTTTGATCCAAGGTAGGCTAACTATGGAGAATTCTAAAAAAAAGAAAAGTGACTGAAGAAAGCAGAACGTTTAATGATACGTGGGCAGATTCATTTGCTTTCACTGCTGACGAGACTGGTTTACCGGTATGCTTAATATGCAATGAGAAACTAGCAAACAACAAAAAGTCAAATGTCGCAAGACATTTCCAGAATAAACACGCAGCCTTTGCTCAAAAATATCCGGATGGAGATGAGAGAAAAAAAGCCGTTTCGGAACTGATGCGGAAGGTTGATCTGAGCAAAAATCATTTCAAGAAGTGGATGAAGTCTGGAAAATCAACTACATATGCTAGTTTTGTTGCCGCTCAGGAAATAGTCAGGCACGGGAAGCAGTTTACAGATGGTGAATATATAAAAGAATCTTTCATTAATATTTCAGAACATCTATTCACGGAGTTTAAAAACAAGAGTGAAATTGTGCAGAAAATCAGGGATATGCCCCTCTCTGCAAAGACTGTCAAAGACAGAACCATAAAAATGGCAGAAGACATCACAAGACAGCAAATTAAAGACATTAATTCAGCTGTGGCCTACTCGATTGCCTGTGACGAGTCTAAAGGCAAAGGTGATATTGAATAAATAGCGCTGTTCTGCCGGTATGTAAACTCTGCCAGGCCACAGGAAGAAATGATTGAGTTGATACCTCTAAAAGGCCAAACACGGGGGGAGGACATCTGTGAGGCTGTCTTGAATTGTTTAAGAGCCAAAGGAATAAAGACCACCCACCTGGTGTCAGTAGCTACTGATGGGGCACCAAGTATGACAGGAGCGCACAAGGGCTTTGTGGCTTTACTGCAGAAGTCGCTGGACAGAAAGCTGCTGACTTTTCACTGCATCTTGCACCAAGAGGCACTGTGCACTCAAACATTTCCTCCAGAATGCACAGAAGTAATGGATGTTGTCATTCAGATTGTCAATAAAATAATGGCAAAAAGTTTAAATCACCGTCAATTCCGTTTGTTACTGGTCGAGCTGGAAAGCGCAGATTCTGATCTCCTGCTGCACAACAAAGTCCGGTGGCTGTCCAGAGGGGAGGTGCTGAAACGCTTTGTCGCGTGTCTGGAAGAAGTGAAAACTTTCCTGGGCAGCAAAGGGCTCACCTTTCCTGAGCTGGAACAGCCAGAGTGGCTGGAAAAGCTACACTTCATGGTAGACATGACAGCGTACCTGAACACGCTGAACACAGCTCTTCAGGGGAAAGGACGCACAGCCCTGCACATGTTGGAGGATATTTTGGCATTCGAGCGCAAGTTGACAGTGCTTGCCAGAGATTTACAGAAAGGCACATTGTTTCACTCCCCCAATTTGAGAGAGTTCAAACAAGCCTACGACATGATAAATTCAGAGTATTTACATTCTGCAATCATTGCAATGCAAACATCGTTTGGGAAATTCTTCTGTGAGTTCAGAGAGGAAAAAAACACATTATCCTTCCCGGTCACTCCCCTAAGCATCAATCCATCCCTACTGAATACGACTGCATTGGCAGGTGTGAGTCAACCTGATCTTGAGATGGAACTGGCCGACATAGCTGACAAAGACATATGGGTGTCCAAGTTTAGACGCTTGACAGCAGACCTTGAAGATGTTGCCCGTCAGAAGGCCGTTCTTGCTCAGAATCACAAATGGAGCGATATTGAAAACCTCCCCAAACCGGACAAACTTGTGTTCGAAACATGGAATGCTATCCCTGACATTTATGTAAACATTAAAAAGTATGCGCTTGGAGTCCTGTCGATCTTTGGATCCACATATGTATGTGAGCAGGTGTTCTCCAACATGAACTTTATTAAAAACAAACATCGCACACGCCTCACAGATGATAGCTTGCGATCCTGTGTAAAGATGAAGGTGACGTCATACAGCCCTGATGTGCAGACGTTGTGCGCTGAGGTCCAGGAGCAGAAATCCCATTAACCAAGTATGATAAATATTTTAATTGCCTATTATTTTACGTATATTCATATTTTTTCATTGTTCAGTGAAATAGTCCTTTTATTTTTCAGGTTGACAGCTGGCTGATGTTATTTTTGGTTTGCTGCTGGCGGACAATTTAAGTTCGGCGTTTTTCATAAATACAAGAAGGACTCAAATAGACATTGAGTATTTTACTTAAAAGTAACCTTCAACCCAACGTCTTTTTTTCGGAGTTCAAAATGTTTTTGTTGCATGCAGAAATGTAATTTCGTTTTCTCTGCAGGAGTTCATCGATTTCATAAATGCAACACATTATAGTTTGTTTATACATAGCATAAAGGCAAAAAAAAAACGTTGTATGCAGTGTTATTTCATTTTAAATGTCAAACGGGTTTTGTGGCTCCCAGTGTTTTCTTTTCTGTGGGAAACGGGTCCAAATGGCTCTTTCAGTGGTAAAGTTTGCCGACCCCTGACCTAAGGGATGGCATTTTAGAGTAGTTTGTCATTGAGCCTACCAGGGGATCAGCTATGCTGGATTGGGTATTATGTAATGAACTGGAGGCAATTAGGGAGCTTAAGGTAAAATAACCCTCAGGAACAGTGATCAGAATATGATTGAATTCAATTTGAAGTTTGATAGGGAGAAACTAAAGTCTGATGCAGCAGTAGTTCAGTGGAGTAAGTGAAATTACAGTGGTATGAGAGAGGAATTGGCCAAAGTAAATTGGAAGAAGCTGCTCAGAGGGATGACAGCAGAGCAGCAATGGCGTACATTTCTGGGAAAAATGAGGAAGGTGCAGGACATGTTCCAAAAGTGAAGAAATACTCAAATGGTAAAATAGTACAACCATGGCTGATGAGGCGAGTCAAAGCTAATGTGGAAACAAAAACCTACAGAGAGCAACTAAAAGAATCATTAGAAGGGAAAAGATGGAATATGAAAGCAAGCTAGCAAATAATAAAGTGGACAGTAAAAGCTTTTTCAAATATGTAAAAAATAAAAGAGAGATGAGAGTGGATATAAAATCGCTAGAAAATGAGGCAGGAGAAATAATAATGGGGGACTAGAAGATGGCAGATGAACTAACTATTTTGCATCAGTCTCACTGTGAAAGACACCAGCAGTATGCCAGATGTTGTGGTGTGTGAAGGAAGAGAAGTGGGTGCAGTTACTATTACAAAGGAGAAGGTGCTCAAAAAGCTGGAAGATCTAAAAGTACATAAGTCACCCAGACCAGATGAACTGCACCCTAGGGTTCTGAAAGAGGTGGCGTAGGAGACTGTGGCGGCATTAGAAATGATCTTTCAAAATTCATTGGACTCTGGCATGGTGCCAAAGGATTGGAAAATTGCAAATGTCACTCCACTCTTTAAGGAAGGAGGAAGGCAGCAGAAGGGAAATTATTGACCAGTTAGCCTGACCTCAGTGGTTGGGAAGATGATAAAGTCAATTGTTAAGGATGATGTAATGGAGTACTTGGTGATACAGGACAAGATAGGACAAAGTCAGCATGGTTTCCTTCAGGGAAAATCCTGTCCCACGAAAACAGGATAGACATTGGATGTTGTATATTTGGACTTTAAGAAGGCCTTTGACAAGGTGCCACACATGAGGCTGCTTACCAAGTTAAAAGCCCATGGTATTACACAAAAGTTACTAACATGGTTAGAGCATTGGCTGACTGGAAGAAGGCTGCGAGTGGGAATAAAAGGATCCTTCTATGGTTGGCTGCCAGTGACTAGTAGTGTTCCATATGGGTTGGTGTTGGGACCACTTCTTTTTATGTTGTATATAAATGATTTAGATGATAAAATAGATAGCTTTGTTGCCAAGTTTGCAAATGATATGAAGATTGGTGGAGGGGCATTTAGTGTTGAGGAAACAGGTATGATGAAGAAGGTCTTAGACAGGTGAGGAAACTGGGCAAGAAAGTGGCAAATGAAATATAATGTTGGAAAATGCATGGTCATGCACTTTGGTAGTTGAAACAGCTGTGCAGATTATTTTCTAAATAGGAGAAAATCCAAAAATCTGAGATGCAAAGGGACTTGGGAGTCCTTGTGCAGAACACCCTAAAGGTTAACTTGCAGGTTGAGTCGGTGATGAGTAAGGCAAATGCAATGTTGACATTCCTTTCAATAGATCTTGAATGCAAGAGCAAGGATGTGATGCTGAGGCTTTATAAGGCACTGGTGAGGCCTCACCTTGAGTATTGTGAACAGTTTTGGGCTCCTCATCTAAGAAAAGATGTGCTGGAATTAGAGAGGGTTCAGTAGAGGTTCACAAGAATGATTCCAGGAATGGAAGGGTTATCATACGAGGAATGTTTGATGGCTCTGGGTCTGTACTCACTGGAATTTAGAAGGATGAGGGGGGATCTCATTGAAACCTTTTGAATTTTGAAAGATCTAGACAGAGTAGATGTGGAAAGGATGTTTCCCATGGTGGGAGGGTCTAGAACAAGAGGACACAGCCTCAGGATAGAGGGGTGTCCATTCAAAACAGAGATGTGGAGAAATTTCTTTAGCCAGACGTTGGCGATTTTGTGGGATTGATTGACATGTGCAGCTGTGGAAGCAAGGTTGTTGGGTGTATTTAAGGCTGAGATTGATAGGTTCTTGATTGGACATGGCATCAAAGGTTACGGGGAGAAGGCTGGGAAATGGGGTTGAGGAGGAAAAATAAAAGGATCAGCCATGATTGAACATGGAGCAGACTAGATGGGCCAAATGGCCTAATTCTGCTCCTATGTCTTATGGTCATGGTCTATTCAAGACATTTACAGAGCCAGGTGTGTATAAAGGGCCTGAAGGATCATTGGGGACCCTATTCACCCCATCCACAAACTGTTCCAGCTGCTACCATCCAGGAAACGGTACCGCAGCTTAAAAGTCAGGACCAACAGGCTGCGGGACAGCTTCTTGCACCAGGCCATCAGACTGATTAACTCGTGCTGACACAACTGTTTCTCCATGTTATATTGACTATCCTGTTGTACATACTATTTAGCATAAATTACTATAAATTGCACAATGCACATTTAGACAGAGAAGTAACGTAAAGATTTTTACTCCTCATGTATATGAAGGATGTAAAGTCCATTCCATTCTAATTCAATTTTTGTGGCAAATTGCAGTGGGTCCAGGTCCTTACTAGGCAGGGGTTGATTCTGGCCATGACCAACCTCTCAAAGCATTTCATCACCGTAGGTTCTCCTTACACAATGTCCACATTCTCCCCTATCCCCTGCATTTCTACAAGTTTCTTAAATACCCCTCCTGTTTGCCTGCACCACCACCCATGGCTGTGCATTCCAGGCACCCAGCACTGTCTGAGTTAACTTGCCCTGCACAATCCCTTTGAACTTATCCTCTCTCTCCTTTAATATGCCTTACCACAAGTCCCAAGCCAAACATTGCTGCTTTCATGTCAAAGATGCTTTTCTGTCAAGATTACAAATGATCATCAGGAGCCCGAAACTTTGATACTTTTTCCCTCTTACTCTTAGGCAGGAGCATAAGGCTGAATTTAGTATTTTGAAGCTGTCCTAATTTAAGACAGTGTATCATGGTCTACTTTACATTAGTATCAAAGAAATTATTTTATTTTCATTGCCTATGCAACCCCGATGCAAACTAGTTGAAGTTACCAAATTTAACCATAGGTAGGGCCAGTTGAAAGACTTTGCAGCATCCTCATTGCTATCCATGTAATTTTTGTGTCATCATGAAACCTGGAATTATTACATTTGATCCTCTCAGTCAAATCATTATTAAAGATTTTGAATATTCAGTGCTCAAGCACTGATCCCTGTGATGATGTATTAATCACAGCCTGCCAATGTGAAAAGGGCACATTTATTAAGAATCAGGTTTAATATCGCTGCAATATGTCGTGAGAATTTGTTATGTGGCAGCAGTACATTGCAATACATCATTTTAAACACTGTAGATTACAGTAAGAAGCATATAGGTATTTAAAAATTAAATTAAATAAGTAGTACAAAAAGAGAAAAAAAAATAGTGAGGTAGTGTTCATGGGTTCAATGTCCATTCAGAAATCTGATGGCAGAAGGGACGCTCCTGTAACTCCTCCCTGGTTGCAGCAATGAGAAGAGGGTAACTCCTGGGTAACTGAATTAACTTAATTACTTACATCCTTCATATACATGAGGAGTGACAATCTTTACGTTACGTCTCAGTCTAAATGTGCATTGTGTAATTTATAGTAATTTATGATAAATAGTATGTACAACAGGGTAGTCAATATAACATGGATTTAGAGTTGCGGCAGCATGAATTAAGCAGTCTTATGGTCTGGTGGAAGAAGCCGTCCTGGAGCCTGTTGGTCCTGGCTTTTATGCTGCAGTACCGTTTCCCGGATGGCACAGTTGGAAGAGTTTGTGGTTGGGGTGACTCAGGTTCCCAATGATCCTTCGGGCTCTTTTTACACACCTGGTTTTGTAAATGTCCTGAATAGTGGGAAGTACACATCTAGAGATGTGCTGGGCTGTCCACACCACTCTCTGCAGAGTCCTGTGATGAAGGGAAGTACAGATCCCATACCAGGCAGTGATGCAGCCAGTCAGGATGCTCTCAATTGTGCCCCTGTAGAAAGTTTTTAGAATTCGGGGGCCCATACCAAACTTCCTCAACCATCTGAGGTGAAAGAGGCACTGTTGTGGCTTTTTCACCACATAGCCAATATGTACAGACCACATGAGATCCTTGATAATGTTTATGCCGAGAAACTTAAAGCTGTTCACCCTCTCAACCTCAGACCCATTGATGTCAATAGGGGTGAGCCTGTCTCCATTCCTCCTGTAATCCACAACCAACTCCTTTGTTTTTACGACATTGAGGGAGAGGTTTTTTTCTTGACACCACTGTGTCAAGGTGATGACTTCTTTGTAGGCTGAGATTAGGCCAATTGGTGTAGTATCATCAGTAGATTTAACTAGCTGATTGGAGTTGTGGGTGGTTATACAGTCATGGGTATTCAAAGAATAAATGAAGGGGCTTAGGACACAGCTCTGGGGGGCTCCTTTGTTGAGGGTCAAAGGGGCAGGGGTGAGAGAGCTCACTCTTACCACCTGCCAGCGATCTGACAGGAAGTCCAGGATCCAGGTGAAGGCCAAGATTGAGCTTCTTGTCAAGCCTGGAGGGAATTGTGGTGTTGAATGCTGAACTATAGTCCAAGAACAGCACTCTCACATAAGAATCCTTCTTCTCCGGATGTATAAGGACAGTGTATAGAGCTGTGGCTATTGCATCATCAGTCAATTGGTCCTTAATGATGGATGCTGCCTTTTTGACACTTTGCTCCTTGAAGATGTCTTGGATGCTGGGAAGGCTAGTGCCCATGATAGAGCTGACTGAGTTTACAACTTTCTGAAGCTTATTTTGATCCTGTGTGGTGCCCCTCCCCTCCATACCAGATGATGATGCAGCCAGTTAGAATGCTCTCCATGGTACATCTGTAGGAATTTACAAGTGTCATTGGTGTCATACAAAATCTCCTCGGACTCAAAATGAAATATAGTCACTGTCATGCCTTCTTTGTAGCTGCATAAATATGCTGGGTCCAGTGGAGATCCTCAGAGACGTTGACACGCAGGAACTTGAAACTGCTCACTCTTTCCACTGCTGATCCCTCGATGAGGACTAGTGTGTGTTCCCTCACCTAACCCTTTCTGAACAGACTTCTGATGGCACCATTAAGAAGGCAACCCTTGTGAGCAGCTCTGATGGAAAACATCTAATATTTATTCCTACTATTTGTTTTCTATTAATTAACCAACACATTACAAATATGTATATTGCCCCCAATTTTGTGTGTTCTGACCATTTTCCAGAGTTTGTCTCGTACAAATGATTGTACCAAACTTCCCACTAACATCAGACCAAACACATAAATATGTTAAAGAAATAATGATTTTTTACAAAAGGATTTCTTCAGGATGCCACAAATTGCTAATTAGAATCTTAATTGCATTTTAGCAACCTTTGTTTTTTGTGTTAATTTATCCTAATTTTCAACAGATACATTAAACAGACTATATAAAAATAGCTGAACATTTAACTGAATGGAACGCGTGAACAGAGAATTGTACAACGTGTCATTTAAAACCGACAAGTTGTTCGCAAGGTAATGTGGCATTGAAAATTATTGGCATCCAGTTGGGTAAGTTAATCTGTTGCTCGCTGCAGTCTGAGTCCAAGAAGTCAGGTGCTAGAAAAATGGCCTTCCACAATAATACAAACTTTTAATTCTGACTGGTTGCATCAGCGTATTGTGTGGATACAGCAATGTGCAGGATCGAAGATATTACAGAGGCTTGTAGACTCAGCAGCTCCGTCACGGCCCCTAGCCTCTCTGCCATCGAGGACATCTGTTATAGGCAATTTCTCAAGAAGGCTACATCCATCATTAAGGACCCTCGCAATCAGATAGCTGAAGACGCACACTCAAAGTTCAAAGTAAATTTATTATCTAAGTACCTATATGTCACTACATACAATCTTGAGATTAATTTTCCTGTGGGCATACTCAATAAATCTATAGAATAATAACCATAACATAAACCATGAAAGACCACACCAACTTGGCATCAACTAGAGTGCAAAACCCAACAAACTGTGCAAATCAATAAATAAACAGTTGAGAGTATGAGATGAAAAGCCCTTGAAAGCAAGTCTACAGGTTGTGGGAACATTTCAGTAATGCGGCAAGAGACGTTGAGTGAAGTTATCCCCTTTGGTCCCATTCTGTTCAAGAGACCGGTGGCTGGGCGTCATAACTGTTCCCGAACCTGATGTTGTGAGTTCTGAGGCTCTTGTACTTTCTTCCTGATGGCAGCAGCAAGAAGAGAGCATGGCCTGGGTGGTGGGGGGTCCCTGATGATGGACTCTGCTTTCCTTCAACAACGTTTCATGTAGATGTGCTCAACGGTGGGGAGGGCTTTACCCATGATGGGCTGTAATGTTTTAGGAACAGATTCTTCCCCTCCACCATCAGAGTTCTGTATAGTGCACGAACCCATGAACATTATCTTACATTTTGCTCTTTTTTGCACTACTTATTTTAAAATATTTCTTATTGTAACTTATAGTAATTTTTATGTACTGCTGCCAAAAAACAACATATTTCACAACACATGTGATCATAAACCTGATTTTGATTCTAATCCCTTCATTTTGTGTGTCACAGGAACACAGGTAATCTAGGTGGGGCACTGTGGAGAAAGGCCAAGATCGAGAGATCGGTATGGGTCTCATTCCAGTGGTCAGATGCCACAGAGGAACAAATCAGAGATCTGTGATTGGTGGAGGGGAATCTGTTATCGGTGTCAGGGGTTGTTGATCACTACATGGTCAATGCAACTGATAGTTCGGGTGGATAGGGTGACTCACAAGCCTGTGATTGGTTGTTGGTGAGTGAATACAAAAACAGAGCCTTCAGCCCATAAAGTCTGTGCCAACCTTATGCCAATCCAAATAAGTTCCCTCTGCCTGCCCATGGTTTACATCCCGCATTCCTTGCCTGTTCATGTGCCTATCTAAATCTCTCTTTAATGTCGTCATTAAATTTGCTTTTGCCATTCCTCGTGACTGCACATTCCAGGCAGCTACCACGCTCTGTGTGTTAAAAAAAATTTACCGTGTAAATCTCCTTTAAACTTAAATGAACTCGGGACTTTGACATCGTAAACATCGCCCATCAGAGGCACACTTCATAGCCATGTGCACAGCTAGCAGCAGAAACAGATTCATAATGAGAAGTGCCAATTTAAATTTTCAGAGTGATTCAGTTTGTCCCAAAAATCATAATCACTTACTGCTGCAGAAAAAAAAGCCACCATCATACACATGGCACTGAAAAGAGAAGTGCTACATGATTAAATTGAGAGGCCCATAGATATGAGGCAGAATTGCTGAACATCAATTGTTAAAGCTAACATTGGTAGATAGCGTTAGAGTTATATCACTAGAAATATAATAAAAGTTATGATATTTATTTTTGAGTTAGTTAGTGATTTTTGTTTAATTATTACAAAAAACAAATTGCAATAAATAATTTAAAAGATAAACTGATTATATAGCCTTATGGTTTTTAAATTGTTAATGTGGTTTTATTTTCAACAGTTATGTTCCATATAGTCACACAGTCTATCTATTTGTTTGTTTATTTATTTATTATTCTCTGTTTTATATTTGTATTTGCACAATTTGTCTTCCTTTGCAGACTGGTTGCTTGTCAGTCTTAGTGTATAGTTTTTCACTGATTCTATTGCATTTCTTTGTTCTCCTGTGAATACCTGCAAGAAAATGAATCTCAGGGTAGTATATGGTGACAGATACATACTTTCATAATAAGTTTACTTTGAACTTTGGAATTTTGAAAAGAAAGCAAATGGTGAGATAGTGTTCATGGACCATTCAGGAATCCGATGGAGGAGGGGAGGAAGTTGCTATTCTTATACTGAAGTGTACACATCAGTGAAATTATATCAATTGGATTTTTAATTACTGCTACAATGTAGGCCTTGCTGAAAAGGAAGCATTATTCAAGCATTCCAGAAATTTTAAATGAATCCCAAAGTGAATTTCTGTTGCTTAACTTGAAAGTGAGCTGGTGTTTTGCTCATTCTTAGAGATTCTGACATTCTGATTGGTTGCCTCACTGTCCGATCTGGGCATGGGGGGGGCTACTGCACAGCATTGAGGTTTGCTGCGGAGAGCTGTGAAATTAGTCAGCTCCATCTTGAGCACTAGCCTCTGTAGTATCCAAGACATCTTCAAGGAGCGGTGTCTCAGAAAGGCGGTGTCCACCATTAAGGACCTCCACCACCCAGGACATGCCCTGTCCTCATGGTTACCATCAAGAAGAAGGCACAGAAGCCTGAAGTGTACACATCAGTGATCCAGGAACAGCTTCATCGCCTCTGGCATGGGACTTCTAAATGGACATTGAGCCCATAAACACTCCTCACTACTTCAAAATTTCTGTTTTTGCACAACTTATTTAATTTAACTACTTAATATACATGCTGTAATTCACATTTTTAAAATCTATATTTATCATGTATTGCATTGTGCTGCTGCCGCTAAGTTAACAAATTTCATGTCATATGCCAGTGATATTAAACCTGATTCTGACTCTGAAGGCAACCTCTGAGACAAATCTCTGGTGTGAGGCAGACTTTTAGAATTCCCCTGTATTACCAATATTTTTGTGCTTTGTATAATAGCTTTTTTCAATTGTGTTTTTTTTGCTGTAACTCTTTGGAGATCTTGGGAAAAAAAACTGAAAGTGCTGGGAAATTTATATATGGTAGAAATTGCAATGTGTGAATCACTTGTGTCTGATTGACCCAGTGCAGGTTGTACATAATACAATGATTTCAGCTCTCTCTCATGATAGTTAGTGTGAAACCAGCAGCAACCATTCTGTTATTATTGCCATTGGCACTTATCCATTGGGTGTCATTTTGAGAATAGCTTGCACCAAATAAAACTGTTGTTTATTGAATCCGCATCTGGTAGCTTTTAAGGGGAGTGGGTATTCATTGCTCCAACGACAGCTAGAAGTTTTGATATTGGTTTAAAGAGTAAAAATGAAAAAAAGGGTAGAGAGCAGCCAGCTTAATATTTCAACACCACTGTGACCTTATGATATCTCACATGCATTCTGAGGGGTAAATGCAAGCAGGCGTTTCCCACTTAAGTTCAGTGAGACTAGAACTGGAGGTCACAGGTTAAGAGTGAAAGGTCAAATATTTAATGGGGACCTGAGAGAGAACATCTTCACTCAGAGGGTCATGAGGGTGTGGACTGAGCTGCCAGTATAAGTGGTGGATGCGGGTTCAACTGCAACATTTAAGAGAAGCTTGGATAAATAGATGGATGGGAGGGGTATGGAGGGCAATTGCCAGTGGCCTTGGAAGCCAGTTAGGTTGCTGACGACAAGCCGTAACCGAGTGGTTAGCATCAAGAATGGAAGAAAGAAAAGAAAGAAGAAAAGAAGAAAAAAGGAGATAGTCCATCCAGGTGTATTTCAAATTATAATCCCCAGATGTCTCACACTACCAGGTTCAGAAACAATTAATATCCCTCAACCATCAGACTCTTGAAGCAAAGGGGATAACTTCATTCACCCCGTCTTGAAATGTTTCCACCTAAGGACTCACTTTTAAGGACTCTTCATCTTGTGTTCTTGATATTTATTGCTTATTTATTTATTATTATTATTTCTTTCTTTTTGTATTTGCACAGTTTGTTGCCTTTTACACATTGGTTGAATGCCCAAATAGGCGTGGCCTTTCATTGGTTATGGTTATTATTCTATAGTGTATTTATTGAGTATGCCTGCAAGAAAATGAATCTCAGGGTTGTATATGGCGACATATATGTATGTTGATAATAAGTTTACTTTGAACTTTGAATGAAGCACCCTGAGTGCTCAAGAAGGTTGAATGATTTCTCACAAATTCTAAGTTAGGGAAGCCACGGTAGTGTAGCGGTTGGTACGATGCTATTACAGCTCGGATATTCTGGTGTTCAGCGTTCAATTCCCATGCCATTCTATAAGGAGTCTTTGTACATCCCGTGGAATGCATGGGTTTTCCCACCACAGTCCAAAGGCATACTGGGTAGGTTAATTGTCCCGTGATTAGGTTAGGGTTAATCAGAGCTGTGGGGTTGCTGGCTCAGAGGGCTGGAAAAGCCTACTCCATGTTGTATCGCAAAATAACTAAAATAAAATCAGCAAATTCCATCTCCCAAAATCAACTCAAACTCTGTTCCACCGTCACCTAACAACGATCTTTTTCGATTATGATTAAAGTCCAATATTTATGTCCCCATGACACCCACACGTGTTTCTCAGTATTGCAGCACTCACACCCATACTGCACAGTTTAAACACACATACCTATCTTTCTAACCATGCCAGGAACACCCACATTGTTGGGCACATTCCAGCAGTTCCTCATGCAGGTGAAGGCAGCACATAGTTAACACTAGTAGATTGACAAGGGCCAGGCCCACATCTGGCCTTATCAGTGTTCCATTTAAAGCAGTTACAAAATCAGCTCTGCTATGGACCTGGATTCATTCCTGACCTTGGGTGCTTTCGGTGTGGAATTTGTACACCCCACCCTTAAACTCACGGCTTTCTCCCAAGAACTTTGGTCTCCTCACACATGCCAGAGATTTGCTGGCAGTTTAACCAACCGCTGTAAAGTGGCAAAAGAATCTAACTGGCTAATGAGCATTTGAGTTTGCAGAGGTACAGGCCATAGAAGCCATGGGAGAATGAGACTGATGGTATAGTTGGTGGGGTAGCCAGTATCACGTCCTAATAGATCCAACAGACCAGGATTAACTATGACCTCCAGTGCCATGTGTGAGGTGGTTGGACTGGTTTGAACCCCTTGACTGGTTTCCCTCAGGTCTCCAGATCCTCCCACAGGTCAAACTCGTGTAGGTTGGTAGGCTAATTGCTGTTGTAAGTTGTCCCTAGTGTGTATGTGAATGATAAAATCAGGGAAACTTGATGGGAATGTGGAGAGAGTATTTTATGGGAAAATTAGGTGGGATTACTTTGCTTCCCATAGTTTTGGTTTGATAGGCTGACATGGTCTTTCAATGTCAAAGAGGTAATATGGATATCTCAAGCCATTGATGATTGGTGTCAAGAACTCCAACATCAAGTCCAGGTCATATTGTTCTGTTGAGAAGCTCTGTTGCTTTTGCTGTGGCAATCACTCAGCACAGATGCACCAGTTCTAACAGATACATTTATTATAAGAGGCAAGAGTACACAGTTGCTGTATGCAAAACTGAACAAAGCAAATCAAGCCTGCCACAGTAGCAATCCAGCAAATGTTCAGAATCAGGTTCATTATCACCGGCATATGTCGAGAAATTTGTTGTGTTGTGGTGGCAACAGTGCACAAGGCATAAAAATTTACCATGAGTTGCAATAAGAAATATATTAAAAAACCAGAGTGTATAAAGAGAGCAAAAAATGAGCTAGCTTTCATGGGTTCATGCTCCATTCAGCAATCTGATGGTGGAGGGGAGAAACTGAGTCTTCAGGCTCCTGTACCTCTTCCATGAGAAGGAGGCATGCTCTGGATGGTGAGGGTCTTTCATGACGAATGGCACCTTCTTGAGGCGTCGCCTTTAGAAGACATCCTTGATGGTGGGGTGGCTGGTCCCCATGATGGAGTTGGCTGAACTTAAACCCCCTGCAGGATTTTCTGATTCTGTGCCAGATGGTAATGAAATCAGTCAGAATGCTCTCCATGTAGAAACTTGCTGGAGTCTTAGATGACATACCAAATCTCCTCAAATTCCTAATGAAATATAGCCACTGCTGTGTCTTCTTTGTAATTGCATCAATATGTCGGGCCCAGGGTAGATCTACAGAGATGATGATGCCATAGAACTTAAAGCTGCTCATCCTTTTTCATTGCTGACCCATCGATGAGGATTGGCCTGTGTTCAAAGAATGTTCTAACGGGAAGGGAATAATTACAGTAGAAAGCCATAGAATCAGAACAAGGTTTAATATCACCAGTATATGTCATGAAATTTGTTGTATTTGCAGCAGCAGTACAATGCAATACATAATAATAGAAAAAGCATGAATTACAGTAAATATCTATAGATATATATATAACATACACTGAATAGTTAAATTAAATAAGTGCAAAAATAAAAATAAAATACAAAGTAGTGAGGTCATATTCGTGGATACAGTGTCCATTCAGAAGTTGAATGGCAGAGGGGGAAGAAGCTGTTCCTGAATCATTGAGTGTGTGTTGTCAGGATCCTGTACCTCCTTCCTGATGGCTAGCAATGAGAACAGGGAAAGAGGCTCTATGAATGTTGAATGGATAATGGAAAACATATAGGTTGCATGCCATTAGTGGTAATAAAAGAAAATCAGTAGTTTTCAAAATTAGAATAGGTATTTATAATCAGAATATCAACATGATTATTTCAAAATAAATTTTATTTTTAGAACATATATACTAAAGAAGAATAGATAAAAACAATGTATGGCTTTCTTTACATCTGGGATATCTTTTAGTCTATACATATATACATAGTGTTATTGGTTCTATACACTTGCAGTGTGAGCACGTCCTGGAGTTTGTACAGAACAGTATTGCCACCCATGTTGCTCCTTTGTGTGATGCAAAACTATATATTAACATGATTACTGATGCAGCTGCAGACAATTCTCTTGTGGGAAGGAACACGTAAGAAGAGGAAGTTTGGCGAGATGCCAGAATCACATTGAACTGGAAAGTACAGAATTTATAAAATTCATACAGTGGAGTAAAGGGCATGTTTCTGTGTTGTACAGACAACCTCCACGTTATGACTGTTCACATAATGGAAACCTGCACTTGCAGAATTTACAAATCACTACCCAAAATGGTGAGATTCAGGACCAAGCTCGCACTCATTTGCAGGGGGCAGGGATCCAGAATGTGAGAGAGGATAGCGAGAGGAAGAATAAAGGACAGGTGGGGACTACACGGTTCCGGAATATTAAGTGTGTAGTAGAGAAAGGTGAGGCGGAACAAGTGATAAGGAGGACACATGTACAGAGGGATGGTCTGATGAAACACGGAGTTAAATGTGCAGAAAGAATAAGTAAATTTAGGAAGGACAACAAAATTCAAGGGGCGTATAGCCCGATGGGAGTTCGGGGAGCTGGGTTAAGCACAATAGGCAGCGATTCAAACAGAGAGAGGAGAAATGGGCTGAAAATTCTATATCTGAATGCACGAAGTGTCAGAAATAAGCTGGATGAGCTTGAAGCCCAGGTGCGAATGGGTAACTATGATGTTGTTGGGATAACAGAGACATGGCTGCAGGGAGATCAGACCTGGGAAATGCATGTACAAGGGTATACGTGCTATCGTAGGACAGAAATGTGGGCAGAGGGGGTGGGGTGGCCCTGTTGGCGAGGAATGAGATTCAGTTCTTTGCAAGGGGGGACATAGGATCAGGAGAAGTAGAGTCTGTGTGGATAGAACTGAAGAACAGTAAGGGCAAAAAGACCCTAATGGGTGTTGTCTACAGGCCACCAAACAGTAGCATGGATATTGGATGCAAGTAGAATAGGGAGTTAACATTGGCATGTGGCAAAGGTAATGTTGCAGTAGTTATGGGGGATTTCAACATGCAGGTGAACTGGGAATCAGGTTGGTGCTGGACCCCAGGATAGGGTGTTTGTAGAGTGCCTACGGGATGCATTCTTGGAACAGCTTGTACGAGAGCCGACCAGGGACAAGGCTATTCTGGATTTAGTGTTGTGTAATGAACAGGATTTGATAAGCGATCTTGAAGTAAAGGAGCCATTAGGAAGTAGTGACCATAATATGATAAGTTTTTATCTGCAATTTGAGAAGGATAAGGGCAGATCGGAGGTGTCAGTGTTGCAGTTGAACAAAGGAGTCTATGGAGCCATGAGGAAGGAGCTGGCCAAAGTTAACTGGACGGATATGCTAGCAGAAAAGACAGAGGAACAGCAATGGCAGGTATTCTTGGGAATAATGCACAAGGTGCAAAATCAGTTTATCCCCCGGAGAAGGAAGGATTCAAAGGGGGGAAAGGGGCCACAGTGGTTGACAAAGGAAGTCAGAGATTGCATAGCATTAAAAAGAAAAGAAGTATGACAGAGCTAAGGTGAGTGGGAGGACAGATGATTGGGAAATTTTTAAGGAACAACAGAACTTAACTAAAAAGGCAATATGGGGAGAAAAAATGAGGTACGAACGCAAGCTAGCCAGGAATATAAAGGAGGATAGCGAAAGCTTTTTTAGGTATGTGAAGAGAAAGAAGATAGTTAAGATGTTAGGCTCTTGAAGAATGAATTGGGTGAAATTGTTATGGGAAACAGAGAAATGGCAGAAGAATTTAATAAGTACTTTAGATCTGTCTTCACTAGGGAAGACACAAGCAATCTCCCAGATGTATGGATGGGCCAAGGACATAGGGTAACAGAGGAAATGAAACAGATTGACATCAGGAAGGAAACGGTGATGAGTAGACTGATGGGACTGAAGGCTGACAAATCCCCAGGTCCAGATGGTCTGCATCCTAGGGTACTAAAGGAGGTGGCTCTGGAAATTGCGGATGCATAGGTAATCATTTTCCAAAGTTCCTTAGATTCAGGATCAGTTCCTGAGGATTGGAGAATGGCTAATGTTATCCCACTTTTTAAGAAAGGAGGTAGGGAGAAAACAGAGAACTATCGTCCTGTCAGCCTAACATCAGTAGTGGGGAAGATGCTAGAGTCCATTATTAAAGATCAAATAGTGGCATATCTAGACAGCAGTGATAGGATTGGGCTGAGCCAGCATGGATTTACCAAGGGCAAATCATGCTTGACTAATCTATTGGAGTTTTTCGAGGATGTAACCAGGAAGTTAGACAAGGGAGATCCAGTGGATGTAGTGTACCTCGATTTTCAGAAGGCACTTGATAAGGTTCCACATAGGAGATTGGTGGGTAAAATCGGAGCTCATGGCATTGGGGGGAAGATATTGACATGGATAGAAAACTGGTTGGCAGATAGAAAGCAAAGGGTAACGGTGAATGGGTGTTTCTCGGAATGGCAGGTGGTGACTAGCGGGGTGCCACAGGGCTCAGTATTGGGACCACAGCTGTTTATGATTTACATCAACGATTTAGATGAAGGCATTGAGAATAACATCAGCAAGTTTGTTGATGATACTAAACTGGGTGGCAATGTGACATGTGATGAGGATGTTAGGAGAATTCAGGGTGACTTGGATAGGCTGGGTGAGTGGGTAGATACTTGGCAGATGACGTTTAATGTGAATAAGTGTGAGGTTATCCACTTTGGGAGTAAGAACAGGAAGGCAGATTATTATCTGAACGGTGTAGAGTTAGGTAAGGGAGAAATACAAAGAGATCTAGGAGTCCTTGTTCATCAGTCACTGAAGGTGAATGAGCAAATGCAGCAGGCAGTGAAGAAGGCTAATGGAATGTTGGCCTTTATTACAAAGGGAATTGAGTACAAGAGCAAGGAAATCCTTTTGCATTTGTACAGGGCCCTGGTGAGACCACACCTGGAGTATTGTGTACAGTTTTGGCCTCCAGGGTTAAGGAAGGACATCCTAGCTGTAGAGGAAGTGCAGCGTAGATTCACAAGGTTAATTCCTGGGATGTCCGGACTGTCTTACGCAGAGAGGTTAGAGAGACTGGGCTTGTACACGCTGCAATTAAGGAGATTGAGAGGGGATCTGATTGCAACTTATAAGATTATTAAGGGATTGGACAAGATAGAGGCAGGAAATATGTTCCAGATGCTGGGAGAGTCCAGTACCAGAGGGCATGGTTTGAGAATAAGAGGTAGGTCATTTAGGACAGAGTTAAGGAAAAACTTCTTCTCCCAGAGAGTTGTGGGAGTCTGGAATGCACTGCCTCGGAAGGCAGTGGAGGCCAATTCTCTGGATGCTTTCAAAAGGAGCTAGATAGGTATCTTATGGATAGGGGAATCAAGGAATATGGGGACAAGGCAGGAACTGGGTATTGATAGTAGATAATCAGCCATGATCTCAGAATGGCGGTGCAGGCTCGAAGGGCCAAATGGTCTACTTCCGCACCTATTGTCTATTGTCTATTGTCTCATGAAATTTATCCTCCAAGAGGACCACAACCTTGCTGTAGGGTTTGGAGGCTTGCATGCCTCAATAACCCAGAAAGCTATGTCGGCTAGAGTCAGGGCCTTGTTCTTTGATTCTTTTTGGGGTCACCTATGCCAAACAGGTCAAAGGGTAGAGGCCAGACTAACAGTGCTCCATTGGTCTTCCAGGTTCGGGGGTTCAGCTCAGGGCCAACAACCCTGACTAGTTAAAAAAATTGTTACGGAAACAGCAATGAAGCTGGAGGACCTTTATAGCTGCCCTAAGAGCCAGTAGTGAAACGGACAGGAAGTAAATAAGTAACTCATGAAATTCATAGAATTTATAACAACGTAGCTTAGCACAGAACAGTACTTCGGCTCAGAATATTGTGCCAACCTTTAACCTACCTCCAAATCAATCTTATTCTTCCCTCCTACATTTCACTACACTTCTCTATCATCCATTTGCCCATCTAAGTGTCTCCCAAATGTCTCTAATATATCTGCCTTGGCAGTGTGATCCATACCCCTACCACTCTATGCGTAAAAAAACTTACCTCTGACCTCCCCACTGGACCTTCCTCCAAACACCTTAGAGTTATGGCCACTTGTATTAGTAATTTCTGCCCTGGGGAAAAATCTCTGGCTGTCTGCCTGATCTACACTTCTTATCATCTTGTACACCTCGATCAAGTCACCTCCCACCCTCCTTCACTCCAAAGAGAAAACCTCTAGTCAACTAAAAAGTAAATAAATAATCATAAAATTAATATTTTAAGCATGTGTTTCTTGATGACGTGGCCTTACATTATGGAAAATCACAATATGAACTGTTTGCTTAGGACACAACCCTCTATAATGTGAGAGTCGCCTATATTGCACTTTGATTCTTAAAGTCCACAAATGGGGTGAAATATCACCAGGATTTTTTTTCATTCAGTATTGTTTACTCAATCAGAAGCGATCAGCAACAACAAAAAGGAAGATGAAGTTCATGAGATAAAGTATTTAGAAGGCCAAATCAACTTATGTGAAAATGAGATAAAGTATTTAGAGCAATTCAATCTAATTATACTATTACAGCTATTATACAGATCTAGCACAATCTCCCTGATCATATATACTTTACCTTCACTAATAAAGGATAGCATGTGGAAACCTCTTCAGCCATCTTTTGACCTGTTATGCTACCTTTGAAAATATGTGCATATACTGTACATGCCTCCATCCTACTCAATATTGTTCCTTTTCTATGAGTGGAATTAGATTAGGGAGGGATGTGAGGCAGATGGGAAAGTGGTGAAGGGTAGCAGATCCAGTGGGTTGAGTTGGTGACAGCTAGATGGAATCCAGAGGGGGAGGGGAAAGAGACGGGGTAAACAGGGGCTGGGAGGGATTTGAAAAGAACTGGATATGTAGAGGATCCAGGTGGATCAAAAAGAGAGAGAAAAGAAGTTCAAAGAACATTTATTATCAGAGTATGCATACTGTTGGCTAGCAGGGTGGGGATACGCCCTGACCTAAGGAGGTGTAAGGTGCTCCTGCCCTCTGCTAGCCTGCAGGTCACCCTTGGGCAAGGTGTAGCACCTGCTTAGGCCCCCCTCCCCCAATCAGTCATGTGAAGCCACCAATAGGAGGTGGGAGATGGTTGTATGTGCAGCTGGTGCATATTGCAAGTCCTGGTTATGTGACCACTGACGCCAGGCAGACTATATCTGAAGAGTTTTGATAAAGGCTGGGGTTACCCATCTTGTAAAGACACTGCCCAGAAGGCGGCTATAGCAAACCACTTCTGTAGAACAATTTTCCAAGAACAATCACGGTCATGGAAAGACCATGATCGCCCACATCAAATGACACGGCACATAAGGACGATGATGACGACCTATACTGTATACAACTTTGAGAGTCATCTCCTTACAGGCAGCCACAAAACACAGAAACCCAAACAGAATCCATTAAAAAAAAGACCATCAAACACCCAATGCGCAGAAATAAAAAATAAATCACCCTAACAATAAACGCAAGCAAATAACATTAAGAACTGAAGTTCGCAAAAGTGAGTCCACAGCCAATCCAGGAGCCTGTGAGTTGCAGGCCAGAGCTTCAGTTCAGCGCAGAGATGAGTAAACGTCATGAGCAGCAAGCTGAATACTGCTCCATTCCTCTCCTCTGGCTGCATCACCCTGACCTTTTCAGTCTGGCCTGGTGCTTATTTCAGCCAAACAGCGGGTCAAACCTCAGTAGCAGAACTGGGCCCTGTCGCCTTGACTCTGCCTTGCCTCACCTCTGTTCTGCTGCTTTGAATTGGTTCCAAATCTGCCCCAGCAATGGTCATACATTGGCTGGTTCCCCACTCTTGGGTCCCACCACCTCGATTTGGCCTGAACACATCATGCCCCACCCATCCTGCACCTTCAAGACTTCACACTGCAAAAATGCCAAGTCATACGTGTGGTTCTGAAGCTCAACTCCAACAGGAAGTTACAGGCTAATGATTGCAGCGATCGTTCACCAGAAAATGTATGCTTAACAAAGTGGTGGCATGAACATTGATTTCTCTAACTTCTGTTAATGCCCTCCTCCCCTTCTTACCTCATCCTTTATCTATCTATCTATCTATTTATTATTACCCCCCTTTTTTCTCTCTCTGCCCCTCTCACAATCATTCCTTGTCTGTTCTCTATCTCCCTCTGGTGCTCCCCTCCTCCTTTCCCTTCCCCAGCTGTGTATCCCGTTTGCCAATCAACTTTCCAGCTCTTAGCTTCACCCCACCCCCTCTGGTCTTCTCCTATCATTTCGGATCTCCCCCTCCCCCTCCCACTGTGGTGAACTACATATACCTGTCTGGACACGCCCCCCCCGCTGTCTGCTCCTGTGGCTCCTCCCACAGACCCCGGTATAAAGGCGGTTGGAGGCACTGCTCCCCCCTCAGTCTCCAGGATGTTGTGTGGTCATTTCTTGCAGCTAATAAAAGCCTATTGTTTGCCTCCCGTCTCCGAGAGTTATTGATGGTGCATCACCCACTTTCAAATCTCTTACTATCTTTTCTTTCAATTAGTCCTGACGAAGGGTCTCGGCCTGAAACGTTGACTGTGCTTCTCCCTATAGATGCTGCCTGGCCTGCTGCGTTCCACCAGCATTTTGTGTGTGTTGCTTGGACTTCCAGCATCTGCAGATTTCCTTGTGTAGTTGTGTTTGCTGCCAGCAAGTCGTCACTGTGTTTCATCAGCGCCATCTTAAATCAAAACTGGAGAAGTCAATGTACATACCTTTGGTTTGTATTTCCAGGCAGAATATGAGATGCTGTTCATTAAGTGTGTATTTGGCTTCAGCCTGACAGTGGAAGAATCCGAGGACAGACAAATTGGTGTGGGAATGGGGAGGACAGTTGGAATATTGCACTGCTTCCCCACCAATTCCAGTATAGTGATAGTGACAGCATGTTTCTCTAAATACCTATTGCAGCTTTTTGTGTCAGAGCTTCATTAATCAGATCATTAATTACCTGGTTGAAAGTGAGACTTCAATGGCCTTTAGAAAATTGTTGTGACCTAAGTGCTGGTCCCAGTCCCAGTCAATGTATCATGCTGAAACTGATACACTCAAAGAATGTGTTTTCTGGTATCTAGCGGCAGAAATAAATTCTAAATAATGTGGAAGTAATTAAACACATTGCTTTCTTCTTTAACCGTTCAGTGCATGAATGCTTAATGGGTTTAAATCCCTTAGGCAGTACTCTCTATTTTACATGCTCCAGTTAATAATCTGGTTTTCGGTCTTGGTGCAACAGCCAAGTTAATGCAAAATATCCAGAATTCCTAATCACCCTTATATTCGACATTGTCTGAAGCTTTGAGAGAAAGGTCAGGCTGGAAGGTCCAGTACTGGATACAGCTGGTTATCCTCTTACACCTCAACTCATGACTGTGTGGAGTCTGCAGTGAAGCTTGTATCTAAAGCAGATCTTATTTCACAACAATTTGAAATCCCAGGGAAGACAATATTCCAGTTTTTGCATCATTCAGAGGGTACTTCATGCACCTTAGAATGATGCAGGATGTTGCTTGACAGATGAACTAACAGGTGGGAGAGACATAGCAAACATTATGATGATTAGATAGAACTGGCAGAAAATGACCAGAGGAAAGAGAAATCCAGAGATGAGACTGCAGTGGATGAGGCTTTATTAACAGTTACCCAGTAGCATTAGGATATAATTGTCACATTCTTTAACTGAGTCCTGACAGGCACTACTGAAATGTCCGGGAGGCATTGCTGAATGTCTAATCTGTTTCTTTGCGGAGCTGATAATACTGTCTTGCCTTTTACTGTGAAGAGATGATCCTTCACTTCAGCTGATGACCACTGGGTGTTTTCAAATGTTCAAGACAATTCTTGCTACAGTGCTTTGCAAATTTGATGTCTTCTACTTGCTTGAAGGGTATCAGCCATCTTGCTGCAGAAATTGATCAAAATGGTTCAGGTTCAGTCTTCTTGAAGCAGAAATAGTAATGGCAGAAGAAGTGTAGGTGCTTAAGCACTGAAGGGAAACACAAAAAAATGGAAGACTTCCGAATATTCATGAAAAAGGTGGAGCGTAGCATAAATTCCAAACGCCAGAATCACTATTCTCCAGTCCCTTAATGCCCAAGGCTAAAATGATGATATCTTCAAATGTTCTACTGAGACTTGTCTCAGTAGAATGCTGCCAACACTGAGGATGCATTACCGCAAATAACTTCTGTCATTTCCAACAGAAGCATAAAAGTAATAGGTTCCAAACCTCAACTATAGCCATTCTTACTGTGGATTATCCCTGAGAGTAAAATGTCATCATTTAAAGGACACAACGAGCACCTTGTTGTTACACATAGACATCGAGTGCTGCACTTGGGAGTCCTTTGAAAATTGGTTTCTGTGAATGATTCATGTCAGGCTTTCTGGTGTCCCCCTCTTTCACCTTGCCCTGGACTGTAGTTGAAAAGAGACTAGTTTTACACAATTTCCAGTTTCAAGGAAGAGGAAATAAAGGACATTTAAGTAAAAGTTAAGGAAATCCTTTTAGATAATTTATATTGAGCTTGAATTCAGATATGACATTTGACACTGATTCCCTCTTTGTGTTTGCTACTGTACTTAGAGCTTGTAACTTCAAGGTCTGGTCAAAAAACCTTGTGATAATAGTACTCTTTAAGAACATGTCTGTGATTGTATTTGCTTATAGAAAGAGTTCACTGCAGCCTATTGATTCAGTGCTCAGAGTAAATCCATCAGCCCATTTGTTTCCCTGCCATTCTTTCTCTCACATATGCCCATTAACACCACCCTAAATTTCCCATGAAAGCTCAGACCTGAGGTAATTTGCAGCAGCTGATTTATCCAGCAGCTATCATATCGCCTGGATATGGAGGGAACTGGACAACAAGAGAAAGCAACTCTATCACAGAAAGACCATGCAAAGTCTACGTAAGCAGTAGGTCAAAGGTCAGAGGTCCAGCAGTCCAGAGGTCAAAACCAAACCCAGTAGCTGGTCATCAGCTGTGGTGAATTATCATCTCTTCAGAATTAATGGAAAATTCCATTAAAGCTTTTGTTTCATTGCAATTTGTCCATAAGCTACTTCGATTTTATTAAATTTATTTGGATTATCTCTCTAAAGCTGGCAGCATTCTTCTGAATAAGACTTGCTTAAATCCCTTTCAAAAATTACATTATAGGATTATTAATCCATATCAAAAGTCGGAAAACTCTGCTAGAATCTTGGAATGTTCCCAAAATTTGGACTATAACCTTGGAAGTTACAATTAAAAAAAAAATATTTTGAAGGTTTCTGCCCCCACCACTGTAAAACAAAAGCCCTCAACATCCTAATCCTTCCATGAGACAGAAGAGGGCATGGGTTCTTTTGACCTTGTGACTGGGAATGAACCAAAGAGAGATTATAACTGAGAAATGAAAAAAATAGCATCACGTTCAGAATGTTGGAGGGACTCAGCTGGCCAGGCAGCATCTACGGAAATGATCAAACAGTTGGTGTCTTGGGCCAAGACCCTTCAGCACTGAGAAGGAAGGGGGAAGACACCAGACTGAAAAGGTGAGGGGAGGGGAAGGAGGATTGCTAGAAAGTGATAGGTGAAGCCAGATGGGTAGGAAAGGTCAAGGGGCTGGAGAGGAAGGAATCTGATAAGAGTGGAGAGTGGACCATAGGAGAAAGGGAAGGAGGAGGGGACCCAGGGGGTGGTGGTAGGCAAATGAGAAGAGGTAAGTGGAAGCAGCTAACCAATCAATCACGAGTACCTGGGATCCAGTCTGAGAGGCCTGAAAATGGAGCTGAAAGCCATGTGGAACAAGATGGCAATGACCGCAATTTTCCAGGAAGGTTTATTCAACAGGACGGACAGTCATTCTGGAAAATTTGTCTCTCTTGAAGGAACTCTGGAGAATCTCTCTGAACTTCACAATCAAAGTAAATTTATTTAGAGGTACAGCATGGAGTAGGCTGTTCCAGTCCTTTGAGCCACGCCAGCCCAGCAAACTCAGAAAAACTTGGTTCAGATGGTTTCGTTTATTATCAGAGAATGTATGCTGAATACAGCCTGAAATACTTACTCTTCACAGACGTCACCGAAAAATAGAAGCCCAAAAGAATGAAAGACAGGAAAATGTTAGAACCCCGAAGCCCCTCTCCCCCGTGCAAGCAGCAGCAAGCATCAACCTCCCCTTCCCCTTCCCCACTGCTCATTTCAGCAAAAAGGCGTCAGCGCCCACCACTCACCAAGCAATAGCAAAGCACCCAAAGAGAGACCATGATCTGCAGTCAACAAAACTATTGTTTGTCCAACAGCTTGTCATGTCACAGGCACTCCCTCTCTCTCTCACTCACAGCTGACAGGGAGATATCACCCACTTTCACAGCGAAAGGGGAGATTAACAGTCGCCGTTACGATATTACAGTCTATCGCGTTGCTTTTCCGTACATCCTGATGTTCCGTCTCCTGCGACGCCTCAGTCGGCATAATCCGGCCTGGAATCGGTCATCCATAAGGACACGCAGGGCTGCATCCCGGAGGCGCTATCTTCCAAGCCGGACATGGAGAGTGTCGGAAAACAGCCACTCAGCGTGGTCCAAAAACGGGAACTCACCGGCTGTAAAAAAAAATGCAGTCCGAGTGCCACTTGCAGGTCAGGACCTCGATAGAACCCCAAACCACCTTGAAATGAAGAGACAAGGGACACTAAAGAGAGGAATTTAAGCTGTTTCTGCACACAAAATCGAAGAGGCAGACACTTGGTGCCATCTTAATGCTAATCTAATCATGGGACACTTTACAAAGACCAATTAACCTACCCGGTTCATCTTTGGACTGTGGGAGGAAACCGGAAGACTTGGAGAAAACCCACACATTCTAGGGGGAGGTACTTAGGTTCACAATCTCAACTATAAGTTGAGTAGGGTACAGGCCTTGTGGTATACCTGTACTGATGGTGATTGTGGAGGAGATGTTGTTGCTAATCCAAACTAACTGGGGTCTGAAAGTGAGGAAATCAAGGATTTATTTTTGCAGGGAGATATTGAGGCCTAGGTCTTGGAACTTATTGATTAGTTTTGAGGGAATGATGATGGTGTTGAATGCTGAGCTCTAGTCACTGAAGAGCATCCTGATGTATGCATTTCCATTGTCCAGATGTTCCAAAGCTCAGTCAAGACCTTAAAACACGAACAAGAGAAAATCTGCTGATGCTGGAAATCCAAGCCACACACACAAAATGCTGGAGGAACTCAGTAGCTTCAGGACCATCAATGGAAAAGAGTATAGTTGACATTTTGGGCTGAGACTCTTCATCAGGACTGGGGAAAAAGAGACGAGGTTTCAGGGTAAGAAGGTGGGGGAGGGAAGGGGAGGAAAAACCACAAGGTGATAGGTGAAACTGGGAGGGGAGGGAGGGGTTGGAGTAAAGATCTGGGAAGTTGATTGGTGAAAGAGATACAGGGCTGGAGAAGGGGGAATCTGATAGGTGGGGATAGAAGGCCATGGAAGAAAGAAAAGAGGGAGCAGCACCAGAGGGAGGTGATGGGCAGGTAAGGAGATAAGATGAGAGAGGGAAATGTGAATAGGAATGGTGAAGGTCATTACTGGAAGTTTGAGAAGTCGATGTTCATGCCATCAGGTTGGAGGCTACCCAAATGGTTCAGGCTCCTCCAACCTGAGAGTGGCCTCTTTGTGACACCACATCAGAATGGGAAGTGGAATTACAATGGGTGACCTACTTTCTCTGGTGGATGGAGAGTAGGCTCTCGGCAAAGCAGTCTCCCAATCTACGTCCTGTCTCACCAATTATACATGGTACATAACCCTCCATTTTTCTTAAATCCACATGCCTATCTAAGAATCTCTTAAATTACCCTTGAATTACCCTAATATATAAGCCTTTTCCACCATCCCTGGCAGTGCATTTACCAAACTCTGTGTAAAGATCTTCATTTGCTCATTATGTGCCTTGTCGAATGATGTGGATCATATATGTCAAACTCAAGCCCCGTGGGCCAAATCCGGCCCGCGGTGGAATTATCTTTGGCCCGCGAGATAATATCTAATTACTATTAAAGCTGGCCCCAGTAATCGAAGCGCC
The DNA here is from genome assembly GCF_048418815.1 of Hemitrygon akajei. Classification (NCBI taxonomy): domain Eukaryota; kingdom Metazoa; phylum Chordata; class Chondrichthyes; order Myliobatiformes; family Dasyatidae; genus Hemitrygon; species Hemitrygon akajei. The sequence continues at coordinate 100,009,145 of NC_133125.1, read as the reverse complement.
TATGGCGTATGATATGGCTAATGCTGAGTTTATTCAGGTACCAGGTTTTCAGGGTTTTTAGTGTTTATTCGGCAGTCTTGCTCGGAAGTCTTCTTCATAAGAAATGGAATTTGTAAAGTGAAACACTTTGTAGTTATAGCAGAGACTGAGACACATGAGAGCAGGCTGAAAAAACGGAGGCAACGAAAGCTGCGTTCGCACGCATCCGACTGATCCGGCCCGCATGAAGCTGCATTTTGCTCAATCCGGCCCGTGACCTAAAATGAGTTTGACACTCCTGAGGATGATCATGGTCTTTCCATGAACATGATGGTTCTTGACAAATTTTTCTACAGAGGTGGTTTGCCATTGCCTTCTTCTGGGCAGTGCCTTTACAAGACAAGTGACCTCTTCAAGAGACCTCTGAATTGATACTCTTCAGAGATTGCCTGCCTGGCATCCGTGGTCACATAACTAGGACTTGTGATACGCACCATCTGCTCATATGAGCATCTACCAGCTGCTCACATGACTCTGATCCAGGGTGGGGAGAAGGAATGACTAAGTAGGTGCTACACCTTGCCTAAGGGTGACCTGGAGATTAGTGGAGGGAAGGAGCACCTTATACCTCATTTGGTTGAGATGTATCTCCACCTTGCCACCCGATAAAAAACCTACCTCTGATAACCCCCTAGACTTTCCTGCACTCACCATAAAAGGACGTCCTCTGGGATTAGCCATTGCTGCCCTGGGAAAAAGGTGCTTGCTGTCCACTCTTTCAATGGCTCTAATAATTTATGTAAGTAAAGATTTATGAAGAAATTATATATTAGCAGTGGAGGCAGTCCAAAAGAAATTGATCAGGCTAATTCCTGGACAGAGAGGGTTGGCCTATGACAACTTTCAAAAGGAATTAGGTTCATGTACTTTAAAGTTTGGAAAAGTATATATGGTCTTACTGAAGCATATAAGTTCCACAGTAGACTTGATGGAGTGCACATGAGGAATTTCCATTAATGAGAGAATCTCAAACAAGGAGACATAGTTAAAAGATTGTCATCCAAATGCACCAGAATATCTTCCAACAGAGGGTGGTGGATCTCTAGAGCTCTCCACCTGAAGAGTTGTGACGACGAGATCATTGGGAGAACTTAATGAGGGAGTTGGTAACCTTCTGAAAGGTCTGGGAATTTTGGATGGGGAACTGGCAGAGCAGAGGAGATGAGGCCTACATTGAGAGAGAGAAAGAAGAAAAAGAGAAAGAGAGCTCTCTGCAGACAATTCTGTGTATTTGTGCAGCTATCCATGTCTTAGATTTGGATCTGGTTCTGATTTGTATTAAATACCTGCTACTCCAATCCCATAACCTCCGAAAGGTGCCCTGCTCTCACAATCCCTAACAGGCCCTTTGTGTGTGTTTTGACTATTAGTTAGATCCTGACTAACTTTGACCTCTGTTGTAGGAGTGATGCATTTTAGAGTGAGGGAAGTATTGCTACGTTTGTACAGGGCATTGGTGAAGCCATATCTGTTTTTTTCTGGTGCACAGTTTTGTTCATAGAACATAGAACATAAAACACAGAATGGGAATGGGACCAGCTCTCACGGCCTCACGATCGGCCGCTTTTTGATATCCCAAGGACACGGCCTGGAAGACTAGCACGCCTTCAGGGTGCTGGATTTTCGTGGCTCTGGAGACAGGCAGATTCAAGGCCAGTGCCCCTGACTGAGGCTTCGCGGGAGAGCACGGAACATTGGGAGCAGTGGGTTAGCTGCCGTGGGCTGTGAGCCCAGAGACCTGAGCTCGGAAAAAGTGATGCAGCAGACTTTTAACATCATAAATCTGCGAGTTGTTTGCTATGTCTCCCCTCTCGCTGTGAAAAGGGGACACCTCTTTTTCCCTTATTAGGGAGAGAGGGAGAGAGGGAGAGGGAGAGGGAGAGGGAGAGGGAGAGAGGGAGAGGGAGAGGGAGAGAGAGAGAGGGAGAGGGAGAGGGAGAGGGAGAGGGAGAGAGGGAGAGGGAGAGGGAGAGAGAGAGAGAGAGGGGGAGAGAGAGAGAGAGAGAGAGAGAGAGAGACTGTGGTATGTTGAATTACCAGGTGAACGAGTAGTCTTTGGGGTACTGCAAGTCTGTGTCTTTATTGATGCTTTGCTGCACGCTTGAGTGCTCAGTGGGAGGGGGGGGATGCCAATGCTTTTTTGTGGTGGTGGGGAGGGGGTTGTTGAATTGCTGCTGTTTGTACCTGGGAGGTGGGAGCTGGGGGGGTAGTTTGGAGATCTAATGTTTAACTGCCATTTATTCTTTGGGGCACTCCTCTGTTTTCATGTATGTCATGAATAAGAAACTGAGAGGAGATCTGAAGTTTTCTTTTCACCCTGATGGTGGTTGTAGCCTGAGTTGAAGCCGGTACTTTCACAATATCCGAACAGGCACTTGACTTATCATAGGCTATTAAACAAGTGCTAGTAAATGGGATTAGTATAGTTATTTTATATATTATGACATATATTATATATTAGTATTCTATTCTGATTCCCGTTCCTGTTCTGACATTATAATCCATGGCTTCCTCTTGTGCAAAGGTGAGGCCACCCTCAGTGTGGAGGAGCAAGACCATATATTCTGTCTGGGAAGCCTTCAATCTGATGGCATGAATACCAATTTCTCCTTCCAATGAACAAATTCCACCCCCCCTTCCTCATTCTGACCTTTCACTTCTTCCCACTTGCCTATCACTTCCCACTGGATCCCCTCCTCCTTCCCTTTCTCCTATTGCTCACTCTCCTCTCCAGTCAGATTCCTTCTTCTCCAGCCCTTGACCTCTCCCGCCCACCTGGCTTCACCTATCACCTTCCTTCCTCTCCCCCCACCTTTTTACTCTGGCATCTCCCCCCTTCCTTCTCAGTCCTGAAGAAGGGTCTTGGCCTGAAATGTTGACTCCTTACTCTTTTCCATAGATGCTGGCTGACCTCCAGTGTTTTATGTGTGTTGCTTAGCATAATTAGGACTTGATGGTCATCATTGACATCAAAGTTCAAAGTTCAAAGTAAAATCTATTATCAGAATACATACATGTCACAACATACAACCCTGAGATTCTTTTTCTGCGGGCTTACATTGCAAATCTATAGGACAGTAACCGTAAACAGGATCAATGAACAACAAACCGTGCAAATGCAAATATAATTAAATAGCAATAAATAATGAAGATAAAATAACAAGATAAAGTTACCTTAAAGTGCAACCATTGGTTATGAGAACATCAGATGTAGAATGATTGTAGTTATCCACTTTTGTTCATGTGCCAGATGCTTCAGGGGTAGTAGCTGTTCTTGAACCTGGTGGTGTGAATCCTGAGGCACTTGTACCTTCTACTTGAATGCAGCAGCAAGAATAGAGCATGGTCTGGGTGGTGAAGAACTTTGATGATGGATGCTGCTTTTCTATGACAGCATTTCACATAGATGTGCTCAGTGGTTGGGAGGGCTTTACCCGTGATACACTGGGCTGAATCCGCAACCTTTTGTAGGATTTCCCCCTCAAAGGCACGAGTATTCCCATACCAGGTGATTGTGCAGCCAATCAGCACAGTTTCCAAGGTTTTTGATGACATGCCAAGTCTCTGCAGACTGCTGAGGAAGTGGAGGTGCTGTCATGCTTTCTTTGTGATAGCATTTATATGATGGGTCCAAGACAGGTCCTGAAGAAGTAAAGGCATTGGGTGATGAAGCAGTTTCTGTTCTCTGTGACTCAATGATCACGTTGAATGTCGAGTGATTTAGTCTCCACTCTGATTTTCTTGTGAGTTTAGCTTTGCCTCTATGAGATTCCAATGATTCACTGACTTCTAGGTGAATGAATTTCCTTCATCTTTGTCCTGAATAGCAGATCTGCTATTTTGAGATGGTGATCCTTGGTTCTAGTTGTCTCAGCTAGGAAACACATTATCTCTGAACCTATCCTTTCAAGCCCAGTAAGAAATTTATACAATTCAATTGAGATTATCTCTCAGAGTTTCGAGTTTTTCTAAACTCTGGAGTATATGGGCTCAGTCTGCTTAACCTCTCCTCACAGTATTGCAACTGTAGTCTCACCAGGCTCCCATGTTTTTTTTCAGCAGGGTGCCTTTCAACTCCTCTCATAATAAACATGAACAGAGCGCTTTCATTGAAGCATGAAATTACAGATGTTGGAAATCTGAAACAGCAATAGAAAATACTAGAAATGTTCAGCAGGTAAGGCACCATCTGTGGAGAGAGAAACAAAATGAATGTTTAGGTCAGCGACTCTGTCAGAACTCAAAAGGGGAGATTGATGTGCTTTTAGAGATGGAGAGAATAGCTAGAAATACACGTTAAGGTCACAATTACTTTTAATGCTGGCAGTGAAAGAGAAAAGCAACACATTGGATCCTCATGACAACTGCTGGAAATTTGGAGGGAATTAGATAGGGAAATACCTAGTAGATCCAGCAGCCTCCGTGGAGAAAAAGGATAAACAAGTTTGTGTTACAGGTGGATGGTCTTACACCACCACCAGCCAACCATGACACGAGAAAGAAAGATCAGCAGCCTTAAATTGTTGAATTCAACAATGAGTCCTGAAGTCAACAACATGCTCAGAAGGAATTTGAGGTGCTTCCATTGAGGATCATTTGAGAAGTATAAGATGCTGAAAGACACAGAAATCAAAGTGAAATACAATGAAGAATTAAAATGACAGGTAACTGGAAGCAGGTTCCTCCTTGCAGACTGCTTGGAGTTAATTCTGTAAAGCAATTGCCCAATCTGTATTTGGTTTTCCCAATGTACTTTGGAATTAGAAATGGTTTATTATTGCCACATCTACTGAGATATGATGTAAAGTTTGTCTTACGTACTGTTCATTCAGATCAAAATCATTACAAAGTGCATTGAGGTAGTAGAAGGTAAAACAATAACAGAATGCAGAATAAAGCATAGCAGCTATAGAAAAAGAGCAATGTAAGTAGACAACAATGTGCAGGATTATAATGAGATAGACTGTCAGGTCAAGAGGCCACATTGTAACCAACACATACATTTGAAAGAAGTACAAGTGAATTACTGCTTCAAATGGAAGGTCTGTTTGGGCTTCTGGGCAGAAGACAGGGAAGAGTTGGAAGGGAAGACTTTTTTGAGGATCTATCCTGAGCCCAACATATTGATGTAAATACAAGGAAGGTGTGACGGATGTTATATTTATTAAGAGTTTGAGGAGCAATGGTATGTCACCAAGGCCTCCAGCAAATTACTACAGATGTGCCACAAAGAGTATTCTAACTTGTTTTATCGCCATCTGGTATGGACGGGCCACTGCACAGGATTGGAAAAAGCTGCAGGAAGTTTTCAATTCTACCAGCTCCATCATGAGCACTAACCTCCCCAGTATCAAGGACACGTTCAAAAGGCCATGTCTCAAAAAGGTGGCATCCATCATTAGGGGCCCCCATCACCCAGGACATGTCCTCTTCTCATTGCTACCATCAAGGAGGAGGTACAGGAGCCTGGAGACACACACTCACCACTTCAGGAAAAGCTCTTTCCATCAGATTTCTGAATGGGCAATGAACCCATGAGCACTTCCTCAGGATTTTTCCCTCTCGTTTTGCGCTAATTTATTTAATTTACAACGTACTGCTGCCACAAGACAAGATATTGCATGACATAGGCCAATTATATTAAACTTGATTCTGATTCCGATTCTGAGATATGGTATTTCCTACGGATATATAGGAAAGAAAATGCTTTGAAATGGAAAGTGATTAGTTAAGTTGGAAGAATGAATTTTCAAAGGGAATGGTCCCATTGGAATGGTGAAACAGGAAGGAGAGAAGAAGCGTCTGTTGGTGGAACTTGTTGAGGATGACAAATATTACCAATTTCCTTCTGGAGCAACACACACAAAATGCTAGAGAAACTCAGCAGGTCAGGGAGCATCTATGGAGAGGAATAAACAGTCAACATTTTGGGCCGACACTCTTCATCAGGATTTGTGTTGCTTTGGATTTTCAACACCTGCAGAATCTCTTGTGTTTATTTTCCTTTCTAAATGTTTGTTGTGTCTGTAGTTTGGTTTCAGTAATATGAAAAACACCAAGGTCCCTTTGCATAACAACCGTACCATCTGCCACTAGTGTAAAAGTACTCAAGGCTTTGTTCTTTCCATAGTTTTACAGAAGTCCTTGAAAACAATTACTTTTGGATACTTTTGGTTATTTTATTGTTATATATTATGTTATATTTTACATAATAAATATAACATTTATTGTGTGAGAGCTACACTGTGACCCATTTGAAATCATTGTCATAATTTTTTTTTACAGACCCTGAATCCAAAATTATTTTATTCCATACCATTGTGGGATATTTTCTGCCTGCCAAAGAAGTGGACATGTAAGACCCTACTTTGATCTTGGTGTAGAAGTGTGAGGATCTATGAAGGAAACAGCATGGGTAATTCAAGTTGTTCAGAAGATTGATGGGTTACTTGCTGTGATATATATGAGCAGGGTGGTACAGCTCTACAAAGCTTTACTTTCTTTTTACAATATTTTTATTCAGAAATAAAAAAAAGATTTACAGAGTGCAACACATGGATACATCTCAACATAACTTGTATACATTCATATATTGTAATAACATTGATCAAAATGTTATAGCATAACACATAAAGGTATACCACTCTGTAATCAAAAATTTAAAGATAGGTCATACATCATAAAAGTAATTTTTTATATATAAAAAAAATCAACCCCCTACCAACTACCAAAGAGAAAAGCTGATGGATGACAATGGATAATTAGAAAAAAAAACATATTCACTTAAGAAGAGAAGATAAAAATATACATAAAAGTCTGTGCACTGTTAAACTTTATAAATTGGAAAAGTAATTTAGGAAAGGTCCCTAAATATCATAAAAAGATTGTTTCGAATTTAAGACTGAGCAGCGGATCTTTTCTAAATTTAAATATGACATAATATCACATAGCCATTGAAGATGTGTAGGAGGGGTAGACTCCTTCCATTTAAGCAAGATTGCTCTTCTTGCTAAAAGAGAGGTAAAAACTAAAACCTGTAGGTTAGGAGTATTTAAAGTTATATCTTCATTTGCAATAATACCAAACAAGGCAGTAAGGGGATTTGGGTCAAATTGGACCCTAAAAAGTTGAGAGAAGGTATGAAATACTTCCCGCCAAAACTTTTCAATTGTAGGGCAAAACCAAAACATATGAATTAAAGAGGCATCAGCAGAGTTGCATTTATTACAAAGTGGAGAAACATTCGGGTCAAAACTGGAGAGCTTCTGTTTAGAAATGTAAGCTCTATGAACCACTTTAAATTGTAGAAGAGAATGACAAGCACAGAAAGATGATTTATTAACCCGTTTAAGAATTTTATTCCATCTATCATCAGAAATCTGACAATTTAGGTCATCCTCCCAAGCTTTTTTTATTTTATCTAAAAAGTCTTGTCTAGAATCAATCAACAAGTTATAGATACCGGTAATAGAACCATTAACAAAAGGTTTTAAATTTAAAAGATCGTCCAGTAAATTTTTATCAGGACCTATAGGAAAAGTAGTTAATTGGAAACGTAGAAAATCTCTAATTTGAAGGTATCTGTAAAAATGTGATTTTGGGAGTGCAAATTTATTTGACAATTGGTCAAATGAAGCAAGAGATCCTGAGATAAACGGGTCCCAAAAACACTTAATACCTAATTCATCCCAATCTTTAAAGACTTTATCAGTCATGGAAGGGATAAAAAAAAATTAAAGAGAATGGGAGATGATAATGAAAAATTCGCTAAACCAAAAAATTTTCTAAATTGAGACCAGATCCTTAAAGTCTGCTTACCAATTATGTTATCTGTTGTTTTATTTGCTGAAAAAGAAGAGTATGATCCAAGAAGAGAGACAATAGAGGAATTTTTTACGGAATTAACTTCTAAGGAGACCCATGATGAGCAATCTTTACGATAAATATAATAGGACCAGAAAGTAATATTCCTTATATTGGCAGCCCAATGGTAAAACCTAAAATTGGGTAGGGCTAGTCCACCCATCTCCTTATTTCTTTGTAAGTAAACTTTACTTAAACGAGCTTGTTTATTATTCCAAATATAAGAGGTTAAAATTGAAGCTAAAGAATCAAAGTATGTCTTAGGACATACTTAAGGGATAGGTGGAAGCTTTACTTAAGGGATAGGTGGAAAAATGGGTACAGTTCTGGTTGCCACTCTAGAGAAAGAATTAATTGGGAGAGGGCACTGGGATGGAGCATTTCAGCTGTGAGGACTGGTTATGTTTAGCTGGGAACAGAGAAAGTTAAGGACAGACATGCCTGAGGTATATAAATTTATGATGTGTATAGATAGGGTAGATGTGAGAAACTTTTCCCTTTCACTGAGATGTCTGAAACTAGAGATATAGATTCAAGTAGAGGGGTACATGATTTAGAAGGAACTTGAAAAAGTTTTTTTTACCCAAAGGATGGGCAGAATGCATTTTGAGGGCCGATCGTGGCAGGTACACTCACACTAATTAAGAGTATTTACCTGGGCATTTAAAACAATGTGGCAGAGAAGGTTATAAGACTGTTGCTGCAAGGGATGAACTTGGATAGGTATTCAATGGGTGGTGTGGACTTGGTGGGTTGTAGAGCCAACTTCTGGACTGTATGGCTCAATGCTTAATAAAAAGGGAGAGAACTAATTTTTCAAACAAAATCTGCAATAATACAACATTTATCACATCTTCATCTCAAAACACTGCAAGGTCAATGAAGTACATTGACGAGTACTCAGTCTTGCTATGTAGAGAAATATAGCAATATAGGTTTCAGAGAAAATCTCGTATCAGTGAAATTGATTAACAATTCATGTGTTTTAATAGTATTGATTAGAAAATAAATGTTGATCAAGCCATGAGGTGAATTCATGGAATGTTTTATATCTACATGCAGACTCAGCTGCGAAGTTTAATGTTACATTTGCAAGAGTCTGCTTTAGTTTCCCACTCACTTTTGCCATCCCAAAATTTCTCAGGGAGAAGAGTCATTACAGAAAGGATAATTCACATTCTAAAGCACCATTTCTAGTGGTTTAGTAGCAAGGACATATGGGTGTTGTGTAATGAACCAGATTTGATTAGGGAGCTTAAGGTAAAGGAACTGCTAGGAGGCAGTAACCATAATATGATAGAATTCACCTTGCAGTTTGATAGGGAGAAGTTAAAGTCAGATGCATCAGTATTACACTCGGGTAAAAGGAATTACAGAAGCATGAGAGAGGAACTTGACAAAGTTGATTGGAAGGTGACACTAGTAGGGATGACAGCAGAGTAACAATGGCTGGAGTTTCTGGGAGCAATTCTGAAGGCATAGGATAGATACATCTCAAAGATGAAGAAGTATTCTAAAGGGAGGATGATTTAACCATTGCTGACAAGGGTTGTAAAAGACAGCATAGAAACAAGACATAGAACATAGAACAGTACAGCACAACAGCAGGCTCTTTGGCTTACAATGTTGTACCAAACCAGCTAAAAAGTAAATTGAAAAATCCCAAAACTAATCCCTCCTACCTACAAAATGTCCATTGTCCATATCCCTCCATCTTCCTCATATTCATGTTCCTATCTAAATGCCTCTTTAATGCTCCATTGTATTTGCTTCTATCACCATACCAGACAGCCAAGCACTCTCTGAGTAAAAGATTTACCCATCACATCCCCTTTGAACCTACCTCTAATACAGGAAAAAATTGTAGGAAGTTACAAGATTGGAAAGCTTTTAAAATCAACAGAAGACAATTTAAAAGCCATATTAAGGGAGAAGTTGAAATCTGAAGATAAGCTAGCCAATAATATAACAGAAGGATACCCAAAGGTTTTTTAGATATATAAAGAGTAAAAGAGAGGCAAGAGTGGATATCAGACCACTGGAAAATGATACTGGAATGGTAGTAATGAGGGACAAAGAAAAGGCAGATGAACCAAATTAGTATTTTGTGTCAGTCTTCGTTGTGGAAGATACTAGCAGTATTCCAGAAATGTGAGAATGTCAGGGGGCAGAAGTGAGTGCAGGAGAAGGAGAAGGTGCTTGGGAAGCTGAATGGTCTGAAGGTAGATTAGTCACCCAACCAGATAATGGACTCCACCCCAGGGCTCTGAAAGAGGTGTCTGAAGAGATTGTGGAGGTTTTAGTAATGGTATTTCAAGAGTAACTAGATTTTGGAATGATTCTGGAGGATGGAAAATTGTAAATATCACTCCAGTCTTTAAGAAGGGAGGGAGGCTGAAGAAAGAAAATTAGTCTAGCCTCAGTGGTTGGAAAGATGTTGGAGTCCATTATTAAGGACAAGGTTTGGTGTACTTGGAGGCACATGATAAAGTAGGCCAAAGTCAGAATAGTTTCCTTAAGGGAAAATCTTGCCTGACAGATCTGTTGGAATTCTTTAAGGAATTAACAGGCAGGATAGACAAAGGAAAGTCAGTGGACTTTGTGAGCTTAGCTTTTCAGAAGGCCTTTGTCAAGGTACCGCACACAAGGCTGTGCAACAAGATAAGAGCCCAGGGCACTATAGGATTGATATTTGCATAGATAGAAGATTGGCTGCCTGGCAGGAGGCAAAGAGTGGGGATGAAGTATCCTTTATTGGCTGCCTGCTGCTGTCTAGAGATGTTCCACAGGGATTGGTGTAGGGACTGCTTCTTTTCATGTTATATGTCAGTGATTTTGATGGCTTTGTGGCCAAGTTTGCTGATGGTAGAAGCAAGAACAAATGGAGGAGAAACAAAAGTCAGAGCACTGGAAGAACCCAGCGAGTCAAGCAGCCTCTGAGGAGACAAAAGCTTTAAATCAAAGTTTTGGGTTGAGATCCTGCACCAGGACTGGGGGAAAGATTGCCATAGTGCATCAGTTCAAGGAGAGGCTGGATGATAGGCAGAGGGGACATGAGAATGGGATGGGGGAGGGTGAGAGGAAGGAGGGGATGGGAAAGGTGAAACCAGTGGTGGCCAGTGCTATCATGTTTGCTGTTGTGTGCTGGGGCAGCAGGCTGAGGGTAGCAGACACCAACAGAATCAACAAACTCATTCGTAAGGCCAGTGATGTTGTGGGGGTGGAACTGGACTCTCTGACGGTGGTGTCTGAAAAGAGGATGCTGTCCAAGTTGCATGCCATCTTGGACAATGTCTCCCATCTGCTCCATAATGTACTGGTTAGGCACAGGAGTACATTCAGCCAGAGACTCATTCCACCAAGATGCAACACTGAGTGTCATAGGAAGTCATCCCTGCTTGTGGCTATCAAACTTTACAACTCCTCCCTCGGAGTGTCAGACACCCTGAGCCAATAGGCTGGTCCTGGACTTATTTCCACTTGGCACGATTAACTTATTATTATTTAATTATTTATGGATTTATATTGCTATATTTCTACACTATTCTTGGTTGGTGCGACTGTAACGAAACCCAATTTCCCTCGGGATCAATAAAGTATGTATGTCTGTCTGTCTGTCTGTCAATGGAGAAGAAAAACAGGTGGGCAGCTCGATGTGCGAGAGAAAAACACTGTAGACGTAATCCTTTTCCCCTCTATCTGTTTCCATTTGTCACCTACTAACCTCTGTCCCACTCCTCCTTACCATGTTCCCTTTTCTCTTGCAATCCTCCTATTTTGTGTGATTTTGATTGGGGTGGACTAGCTCTGTGGCCTGCAGTTAACAAAAGGACACAGCACTGAATTGAACTGAACTGAACTTTCCCAGACAGTTTCAGTGACTCTGTGGTTTGATGTTGCATGTTCTGTGTGTTTTGCTCTTAGTTTGCCATTTGCGTGATTTGCTCTCTATTCTGCGTGCTGCATGTTAGATATTTTCTTTGAATGGGTTCCATGATATTTTGTTGTTTTGTGGCCGTCTGTGGGAAGGCAAATCTCAGGGTTGTATACTGCATACATACTTTGTAAATAATTGTACTTTGAATCATCCAATCCTCACCTCAAAATGTCAATTTACATATTTGTCTCTACAAGTGTGACTTGACCCACTGAGTTCTTACAGTGTTCTACTTTTGTTCACTATGCCAGCATCTGCAGTCTCCTTTCAGTCTTGTGCACAAGGAGGAGGAATGTCCCCAAATTTATACTATTTTCTGAAACTATTTTGAATATAGAATAAATAAAAGATTCATTCATTACTTAAGAAAACATTGTATTTATAGCCGTTTTCATGCATGAAACACGCATGATGAACAGATGATCAACTTTTGTAATGCTAAGTCACATGGATGATAGTTTAAGTGTGTATTAAGTATATAATCTGTTAAGGCTAGCAGCATTCGATGTGGTTTCATGTATGAGAAAGCCCCTTCAATTGTGTATTTGCAAATGGTTGTTATTAGATCAGTTAATGCTCAACTCTTTTAGGATCATTTCCAAGATTATAAATCTGCTTGCATAAATGCCATATGTACTTTCTACATCACGTCATTGTTTACTTACCAATTGGTGTTTTACAATTACTGTATTTAACTTCCATTCCAGTTAAGCCATTGCCAAAATGTTGCATGCTGTGGAGAGCCTTCCAGCTGGCTGCATCACAGTCCAGTTATAGGCGGGTGAGGGGGGCACTGCACAGGATCAAAATAAGCTGTAGGAAGTTGTAAAGTCAGACAGCACCGTTGTGCGCACTACCCTCCCCAGATTCCAAAAGGAGAATCCATCATTTAGGGCCCCCATCACCCAGACATACCCCCTTCACATTGCTACCATGAGGAAGGATGTACAGGAACCTGAAGGCAATGCTTCAGGAACAGCTTCTTCCCCTCTGCCATCCGATTTCTGAATGAACGTTGAACCCACGAACTCTACCTCACCATATTTTTTTCCTTTCTCTTTTTGCACTACTTATTGAACTTAACATTTTAAATATATAGACAGTGCCTACAAAAAGTATTCTCCCCCTTGGAAGTTTTCATGTTTTATTGTTTTACAACATTGAATCACATGTAATTTGGCTTTTTCTTAGACTGATCAACAGAAAAAGACTCTTTCGTGTCAAAGTGAAAACAAAGTGATCTAAATTAATTACAAATATAAGCCACAAAATAATTAATTGCATAGGTATTCATATTTGATATGACACATCAAATCATCACTGGTGCTGCCAACTGGTTTTCAAAATCATGTAATTAGTTAAGTGGAGATCACCTGTGTGCAGTCAAAGTGCTTCAATTGATTGTAGTAAAAATATACCTGTATCTGGAAGGCCCAAATGCTGGAGAGTCAGTATCCTGACAAAAACTACACCATGAAGACAAACAAACATTTTAAGCATCTCTGCAAGAAGGTTATTGAAAGTACAAGTCAGGAGATGGATACAGAAAATTTCCAAGTCACTGAATAGCCCTTGGTCTAGAGTTAAGTCAATCATTAAGAAATGGAAGAATATGGTGCAGCTATAAATCTGCCTGGAGCAGGCTGTCCTCAAAACTGAGTGACTGTGCAAGAGACCTATGATAACTCTGGAGGAGTTACATGTTTCAGAGGCTGAGATGTGAGAAACCGTGCATACAACAACTATCATTTGGGCGCTTCACCAGTCGCAACTTAATGGGAGAGTGGTAAAGAGAAAGCCAGTGTTGTAAAAAACCTCACATGAAATCTCAGCTAGAGTTTGCCAGAAAGCATGTGGGAGACTCTGAAGTCAGCTAGAAGAAAGTTCTATGGCTTGATGAATCCAAAATCAAGCTTTTTGGCCATCAGACTAAATGCTATGTTTGGCGTAAGCCAAACACTGCCATCACCAAAAACACACCATCCCTACCGTGAAGCATGGTGGTGGCTGCATCATGCTGTGCAGATACTTCACTGCAGCAGGCCCTGGAAGACTTGTGAAGGCAGAGGGTAAAATTAATGCAGCAAAATACAGGAAAACCCCGAGGAAAACCTGATGCAGTCTGCAAGAGAACTGCAACTTGGGAGAAAATTTGTTTTCCAGCAAGACAATGACCCAAAGCATGAAACCAAAGCTACACAGAAATGGCTTAAAAACAACAAAGTCAATGTCCTGGAGTGGCCAAGTCAGAGTCCAGACCTCAATCTAATCGAGAATTTGTGGCTGGACTTGAAAATAGCTGTTCTCTCATAATCTCCATGCAATCTGACAGATTGTAAAGCAGTTTTGTAATGGAGAATGGGGAAATATTGCAGTGTCCAGATGGGCAAAGCTGATAGAGACCTACCCACACAGACTCGAGGCTGTAATTGCTGCCAAAGGTGCTTCTACTAAATACTGTTTTGAAGGGTGTGAACACTTATGCAATCAATTAAAAATAGGGGACAAGCTCTCCTCTACAATCACTCTGAGCACCGGTGCCCCACAAGGCTGTGTACTCAGCCCCCTGCTGTACTCACTGTACACCCATGATTGTGTAGCCAAGTTTCCATCAAACTCAATATATAAGTTTGCTGATGACACCATAATTGTAGGCCGTATCTCGGGTAATAATGAGTTTGAGTACAGAGAGGAAATTAAGAACCTGGTGGCATGGTGCAAAGACAATAACGTCAACGTCAGCAAAACAAAGGAATTGGTTGTTGACTTCAGAAGGGGTAGCGGACCGCACGACTCCATCTACATCGGTGGTGCGCAGGTGGAACAGATCAAAGGCTTTAAGTTCCTCGGGGTGAATATCACAAATGACCTGACTTGGTCTAGCCAAGCAGAGTCCACTGCCAAGAAGGCCCACCAGCGCCTTCACTTCCTGATAAAGCTGAAGAAATTTGTACTGTCCCCTAAAACCCTCACTGATTTTTATAGATGCACCATAGAAAGCATTCTTCTAGAGTGCATCATAACCTGGTATGGAAGTTGTCCTGTCCAAGACCAGAAGAAGCTGCAGAAGATTGTGAACACAGCCCAGCACATCACACAAACTAATCTTCCGTCCTTGGACTCACTACACCACACACTGTTGGAGCAGTGCTGCCAGGATAATCAAGGTCACAACCCACCCAGCCAACACACTTCTTGTCCCTCTTCCCTCCGGGAGAAGGTTCAAGAGCTCGAAGACTCATACGGCCAGATTTGGGAACAGCTTTTTTCCAACTGTGATAAGACTGCTGAACAGATCTTGACCCGGATCTGGGCCGTGCCTTCCAAATATCCGGACCTGTTTCTCGTTTTCTTTTTGCACTATCTTACTTTTCCTTTTCTATTTTTTAAAAATTTAAGATTTATGATTTAAATTTTTATTATATTATTATCGATCTGTACTCCAGGGAGTGTAAAGTGCAGAATCAAATATCGCTGTGATGATTGTACGTTCTAGTATCAATTGTTTGGTGACAATGAAGTAATTATTTTGTGTTGTATAATTGTAATTAATTTAGATCACTTTGTAGAGATCTGTTTTCACTTTGACACACCAGAGTCTCTTTCTGTTGATCAGTGTCATAAAAAGCCACATTAAATCCACTGTGATTCAATGTTGTAAAACAATAAAACATGAAAACCTCCAATGGGGGTGAATACTTTTTATAGGCACTGTGTATGTTAAAGTTAAAGTCTGTCTCGAGCCTTATAGCCTCATCAGGCCGGTGCTTATGCTGGTTTCCGTGGCGTGAAGCAACTGAGAGTACGAGACTCCCCCCTGGATAGGACGCCAGTCTATCGCGGGGTTAACCCCCACTGCAGCTACTTCAGCTGCATAACAGCAAATTTTTATGATACATGCCAGTGATATTACGCCTGATTCTGACTAAAATCACAAGTTTGACTTTGGTTCTGTTGGGTAATGTTCAGAACTTATGTTAGCAGAGTTGGTATTATCACTCTGCTTCAACATTATTTATCTTATTAGGTATCTCAGAGGTTGATAGCTTTTATTGATTCTTGCTACTGTATGTTTTTGAAGGAAGTTAATAAGTTAAAATATTAATGGAGCAACTATTTAAATATCTATGCAAAAAAGGCAATATTCAACATATCTTGTCAAAGTTTGCAGAAAAACTTTGTGAAGGTTTTAATTTCATTTAATAGATCAGTAAAGTCAGGTAGCTTGTCTTATCTATTCAAGACAAATATTGCTATGGAACTCATCCTGCAAAGAAATTGCCGTTTGCTATTTATGGCAAGGGTGGTCTATGCTTGCCTTGAAACCAGAATAGTTATATTCTGGAGCTACATTTTGAAAGTAAGTGAGTGTTTGTAAATCAAATAGAGAAACTATTTCCAATTTAAATCAGCACACATAAAATTCTGCGGGAACTCAGCAGGCCAGCCAACATCTAATGAAATAAATAACCAGTCGATATTTTGGGCCAAGACCCTGCTTTAGGACTGAGAAGGAAGGGGGAAGATGCCAGAATAAAAAGGTGGGGGCAAAAGGAAGGAGGCTAGCTAGAAGGTAATAGGTGAAGCCAGGTGGATAGGCAAGGTCAAGAGCTGGAGGAGAAAGAATCTGATAGGAGAGGAGATTAGACAATAGGAGAAAAGGGAAGAGGAGGGACGCAGCGGGAAGTAATAGGCAGGTGAGGAGAAGAGAAAAGTCAGAGTTTTGGTACAAGATTTGATCAGTTTTGGAGCTCTAATTCGTTGATCTGGGAATCCTGAAGAAATTTTCCTCAATGAGAGATAAGAACATTGAACCAGCTTTTGAATTTAGTAAGAAATTGTTTCATTAAAATGTTTTGATTTTCATACCCTATGCAGAAGTATGATAGTAATCCAAAGATAAAGTAAACTCAGTCTGTCTGGTTCATGTTTGAGATCTGAGCAGAAGAATAAGTTGTCAATCTCAAGTGTTGGTCTGCTGTACAGACCAACTGCATAGCTCATCAAATTTGGGCAAACTACCAAGCGATACATGCTCATGCATCGGGCTGTATGGCTGCTTGTTTGATTTACTACTGGTGTCTGCTGCACCCTATTTTCCTCCTGCTGTACCAAGGACAACTGTTGCTCTCCTTGGCTTTGTTTTGTAATTATCACTGGCTCATGCCCTAAGTCTGTGTCTGAGTTATAGGGGTTTGTTTTTGAACAATCCTCACCATTTTTTGGCAAAGGATCTGGTGTGAATCATGTCAATTGTGCACTTTCTAGAATCCATAGGGTCATAGGGCACTACAGCATAAAAACAGGCCCTTCGGTCCATCTCCTCCCGCCTATGTACTTATCCATACTTCTCTTCTATTTTGAATTCAAACCCACATTCATTTCTTTCCTTGGCAGCTCTTTCCACACTTTCATGTACCCTCTGGGTGAAGAACTTCCCCTCATATTTCCGTTATACTTTTCATCTTTCATCCTTAACCCATGACCTCTAGTTCCAGTTTCACCCAACCTCAGGGGAAGAAGCTTGCTTGTATTTATCCTATCAATACCCCTCATAATTTTATATACCTCTATCAAATCTCCCCTTATTCTCTCCTATACTCTAGAAAATAAAGTCCTAACTTTTCAACGTTTTCCCCATAGCAACATCCTTATAATTTTTCTCGGCACTCTTTCAATCTTATTGATACCTTTCTTGTAGGTAGGTGACTAAAACTACACACAATACTCCAAATTAGGCCTCGCCAACATCACCATAACATTCCAGCTCCTGTACTCAATACTTTGGTTTATGAAGGCCAATGTGCCAGAAGGTCTCTTTAAAACCCTATCTAGCTATGACACCACTTTCAAGGAATGATGCATCTGTATTCATCTTCTAGAATCCACCTTCTATCACATATCCATGAGAATCTGGTAGGAGGAAACCGGAAACCATAATCTGGATTCCTTGAAGCCATATGTTAGATTTTGGTAACAATTAAGTACAGTTTTCAGATTGATATTTCATTCCAGGTTGTGGTCAGGGAATGCAGATTCAGTGAACTTACAACTTCAATAAATGTTGCATTCAATTCTGTAAATTCCTGCTGGACATTTGAAGAGTAAACAATTCATGACATTGATCAGAATGCATCTCCGATGTGATGCTATTGCTGCCAATTAGAACACTACATTTAATGCTAATTGACCTCATTCATGAGAGCACTTGCTCAGCTGCAGGATGGACTGCACACTAGCATTATTTAAAGTGATCACAAATCAACTGCAAGTTGGAGTTTATTTGGTTCTTACACTGCACAGTGCAATATGACATTAACTTATAGTTGGGGTAGAACAGAGGGGTCTCTTTCAGAATCAGAATCAGGTTTAATATCCCTGGCATATGTTGTGAAATTTGTTGACTTAGCCGCAGCAGTTCAATGCAATACATGATAATAACGAAAACAAGTAAATCATTTACAGTAAGTGCATACAGTATATGGATGTCAAATAGTTAAATTAAAAATAGTGCAAAAACATAAAGAATAAAAAAGTGAGGTAATGTTCATGGGTTCAATGTCCATTTAGGAATCGGATGGCAGAGGGGAAGAAGCTGTTCCTGAATCGCTGAGTGTGTGCCATCAGGCTTCTGTACCTCCTTCCTGATGGTGACAATGAGAAGAGGGGGTGATGGGGGTCCTTAATAATAGATGTTGCCTTTCTGAGTCATGCTCCTTGAAGATGTCTTGGGTACTACGGAGCATTTATCTATATAGAGTCACATGGTATTGAAATAGGGCTTTTGGAACAACACATTCGTGACAGCATTGTGCTGATCTGAGCTAGTCTCAGATTTATTCCATAACCCTTTGCACCAAAGGTTCCCAACCGTTTTTATGCCATGGACCCCTACCATTAACCGAGAGGTCTGTGGACCCCAGCTTGGGAACCCCTGCTCTAAACCTTTCTTATCCACGTACCTGTCCAAATGTCTTTTAAATGTTGTAATTCTACTTACTTCAACCACTTTCTCTGACAATCTTTTCTATGACTGATTCACACACTAGAGGTATTAAGAACCAAATCTCTTTATTTTAGCAATCAGCTTTGGACGGACACTGGTGCGGGATGCATGCAGTGTTGCAATTTTCTCTTATGTGATATACAAATGTTTGTAGAACCATAGAACCATAGAACATTACAGCACAGAAACAGGCCTTTTGACCCTTCTTGGCTGTGCAGAACCATTTTTTTGCCTAGTCCCACTGACCTGCACCTGGACCATATCCCTCCATACACTTCTCATCCATGTACCTGTTTTTCTTAAATGTTAAAAGTGAGCCCGCATTTACCACTTCATCTGGCAGCTCATTCCACACTCCCACCATTCTCTGTGTGAAGATGCCCTCCCCTAATGTTTCCCCCTTCACCCATAACCCATGTCCTCTGTTTTTTTTTCTCCCGTAGTTTCATTGCAAAAAGCCTGCTTGCATTCACTCTATCTATACCCATCATAGTTTTATATACCTCTATCAAATCTCCCCTCATTCTTTTATGCTCCAGGGTATAAAGTCCTAACCTATTCAACCTTTCTCTGTAACTCAGTTTCTCAAGTCCCGGCAACATCCTTGTAAACCTTTTCTGCACTCTTTCAACCTTATTAATATCCTTCCTGTAATTCAGTGACCAAAAATGCACACAATACTCCAAATTCAGCCTCACTAATGCTTTATACAACCTCACCATAACATTCCAACTCTTATACTCAGTACTTTGATTTATAAAGGCCAATGTACCAAAAGCTCTCTTTACGGCCCTATCTACCTGTGACACCACTTTTAGGGAATTTTGTATCTGTATTCCCAGATCCCTCTGTTCTACGGCACTCTTCAGTGCCCTACCATTTACCTTGAATGTTCTACCATGGTTTTTTCTTCCAAAGTGCAATACCTCACACTTGTCTGTATTAAACTCCATCTGCCATTTTTCAGCCCATTTTTCCAGCTGGTTCAAATCCCTCTGCAAGCTTTGAAAACCTTCCTCACTGTCCACTACACCTCCAATCGTTGTATCATCAGCAAATTTGCTGATCCAATTTAACACATTATCATCCAGATCATTGATATAGATGACAAATAACAACGGACCCAGCACTGATCCCTGTGGCACACCACTAGTCACAGGCCTCCATTCATAGAAGCAATCCTCCACTACCACTCTCTGACTTCTCCCATTGAGCCAATGTCTAATCCAATTTACTACCTCACCATGTATACCTAGCGCCCGAATCTTCCTAACTAACCTCTCATGCGGGATCTTGTCAAAGGCCTTACTGAAATCCATGCAGACAACATCCACTGCCTTTCCTTCATCCACTTTACTGGTAAACTCCTCAAAAAACTCTAATAGATTTGTTAAACATGACCTACCATGCAGAAAGCCATGCTGACTCTCCATAATAAGTCCCTGTCTATCCAAATACTTGTAGCTCCTATCTCTTAGTACTCCTTCCTATAATTTACCTACTACTGACGTCAAACTTACCGGCCTATAATTTCCCAGATTACTTTTAGAGCCTTTTTTAAACAACGGAACAACATGAGCTATCCTCCAATCCTCCGGCACCTCACCTGTAGATACCGACATTTTAAATATTTCTGCCAGGGCCCCCGCAATTTGAACACTAGTCTCCTTCGAGGTCTGAAGGAATACCCTGTCTGGTCCTGGGAATTTATCTACTCTGATTTGCCTCAAGATAGCAAGCACCTCCTCCTCTTCAATCTGTATAGGTTCCATGACCTCACTACTTGTTTGCCTTATTTCCATTGACTCCATGCCAGTTTGTTTAGTAAAAACAGATGCAAAAAACCCATTTAAAATCTCTCCCATTTCTTTTAGTTCCATACATAGCTGACCACTCTGATCTTCAAGAGGCCCAATTTTATCCCTTACTATCCTTTTGCTCTTAATATACCTGTAGAGGCTCTTTGGATTATCCTTCACTTTGACTGCCAAAGTTACCTCATGTCTTCTTTCAGCCCTCCTGATTTTTTTCTTAAGTATTTTTTTGCACTTTTTATACTCCTCTAGCAGCTTATTTGCCCCTGTTTCCTGTACATGCCATACATCTCTCTCCTCTTCTTTATCAGAGTTCCAATAACCTTTGAGAACCAAGGTTCCTTATTCTTATTCATTTTGCCTTTAATCCTGACAGGAACATACAAACTCTGCACTCTCAAAATTTCTCCTTTGAAGGCCTCCCACTTACCAATGACATCCTTGCCAGAGAACAACCTGTCCCAATCCACGCTTTTTAGATCCTTTCTCATTTCTTCAAATTTGGCCTTTTTCCAGTTTAGAACCTCAGTTTAGATGACATGATTGCTTAAAATATTTTACTTTGTTACTTTATTTAAACTTTTAGTTACAGTAAAAGGAATTGAAATTAGAATTGGGTTATTATTGTCACATATACCAGGATACAGCATTGCTTCATTCTTTTGTAAACCTTTAGAAATCAAAATAGATGTACTGAACTAATATAAAATAAATGTGAAGACACTACAGTCAAAGATAAACATAGTTACACAAATTATACATGACAGGTCAGGTCATTTAGGGTTATGAAACTTTTGGACTCTCTTCATCCTCTTTGGAAGAGCAAGCACACTTGAAGACTTTTTTTGTGGGGATAATCTGTACCTCACCAAATCCAGGGAGTTACCTCTGCAGCTTCCATAAGCCCATTAGACATTGGAGCAGAATTAAGCGATTTGGCTCATCGAGTCTGTTCAGCCATGCCATCATAGCTGACTTATTATGCCTCTCAACCCCATTCTCTTGCTTCCTTCCTGTAACCTATCTCCTGTCTTCTCCCTATCATCTTCTGCTTGAAACATACTCAATGACTTGGCCCCCACAGCAGCCTGTGGCAAGGAATTCTGCAGATTCACCACTCAATTGCTGAAGAAATTCCTCCTCATCTCTGTTCTAAGTGGACCTCTATATTTTGAGGCTGTGACCTTTAGACCTAGATTCCCCCACTATAGGAAGCATCCTCAAAAAATATACTGTACATATAACATATATAACCATATAATGTACATAGAAATGAGAAGTTTCTGCAAACCGGGGTGTAAAGCACAGTACTACACATAACACACATGTTAACTTATGAAGATAAGGATAAAACCTACATATCACATAAGTAACAAACTTAAGTGCATTAGTATTAGATATTGTAAGGTACAGGCAGATTATCCGGTGACACTTCGAATATGATGTAGCAGGGAGTCCAGAAGACTAATGGTCTGAGGGAAGAAACTGTTTCCCATCCTGACCGTTCCTTGTTTTATGCATCGGCGTCTCCTGTCTGACGGTAGAAAGTCAAAGAGGATGCTGGATGGATGGGTGGGATCCTCCATATAACTGAGGGCCCTGCATATGCAGTGTTCCTGATAAATGTTCCCAATGGATGGTAGGGAGACCCCTATGATCCTCTCAGCTGTTCTCACAGTCCTTTATAGGGACTTCTGGTCTGATGTTTGACTGCTCCCACACCAGATGGATTTGCAACTTGTCTGATCACTCTAGATTCCCCCTCATTTTTCTGCACTCCAGGGACTACTGGCCCCTCCATTTATATCCTTGGGTTCCAGGATTATCCTCTGCTCTGTTTCCCACTAAGAGAATTTTCTTTTGCTGATGTTGTGGTGAAGTTGACTCCATATCTCCTTTTATTTCTATGACAGAATCCAAGTACTTTCTATAAATTTCTATCAGTCCTCGTAAACTCAGTCTCACATTGTATAGCCATAACTACAGGATACCTCCTATAGTTAAAATATCCTATAGGAAGGAAAAATTTAAGAGCAAATATTTATTAGAATAGACTGATGGGGTGGTTAAGAAGTCTTATGGAATGCTTGTTTTTATTATTTGAGGCACTGAGTTCACAAGTCAAGAGGTTATATTGCAAATTTATAAGACACTGGTTAGGCCACATCTGGAATATTGCATACAGTTCTGGTCACCCCACTATAGGAAGTTCTGGTCATCCCACTGTAGGAAGTTCTGGTCACCCCACTATAGGAAGTTCTAGTCATCCCACTATAGGAAGTTCTGGTCATCCCACTATAGGAAGGATGTTGAGGCTTTGGAGAGGCTTTGAGTTCACAAGTCAAGAGGTTATATTGCAAATCAAGAGGTTCACAAGTCAAGAGGTTATATTGCAAATTTATAAAACGCTGGTTAGGCCACATCTGGAATATTGCATACAGTTCTGGTCACCCCACTATAGGAAGGACATTGAGGCTTTGTAGAGGATGCAGAAGAGATTTACCAGGATGCCCTCTGGTTTAGAGGGCATGTGCTATCATGAGATGCTGGACAAACTTGGATTATTTTCCTTGGAGCGGTGGAGGCTGAGAGGAGATCTGATAGCGGTTCATAAGATTATGAGAGGCATAGATAAAGCAGGCAGACTGTATCTTTTCCCAGGATGGAAATGTCTAATACCAGAGGGCATGTATTGAAGGTGAGAGGGGGTAGGTTCAAAGGGGATGTGAGGGTTAAGTGTTTATTCAAAGAGTGGTGGATGCCTGGAACGTTCTGCATGATATGTTGGTAGGTTGAGAGGGTGAACAGCATTAAGTTCCTTGGCATAAACATCACCAAGGATCTCACATGATCTGTGCATACCGGCTGTGTGGTGAAAAAGGCACAACAGCGCCTCTTTCACCTCAGATGGTTGAGGAAATTTGGTATGGGCCCCCAAATCCTAAGAACTTTCTACAGGGGCACAATTGAGAGCATCCTGGCTGGCTGTGTCACTGCTTAGTATGGAAACTGTACTTCTGTCAATCGTAGGGCTCTGCAGAGAGTGTTGTGGACAGCCCAGAGCATCTGTAGATGTGAACTTCCCACTATTCAGGGTACTTACAAGGACAGGTGTGTAAAAAGGGCCCAAAGAATCACTGGAGACCTGAGTCACCCCAACCACAAACTGTTCCAGCTGCTACCATCTGGGAAACAGTGCTGCAGCATAAAAGCCAGGACCAGCAGGCTCTGGGACAGCTTCTTCCACCAGGCCATCAGACTGATTAATTCACACTGACACAACTGTATTTCTATGTTATATTGACTGTCCTGTTGTACATAATATTTATTATAAATTACTACAAATTGCACATTGTACATTTAGACAGAGACGTAACGTAAAGATTTTTAGTCCTCGTATATGAAGGATGTAAGAAATAAAGTCAATTCAAAAAGAGGTAAATACATTCGAGGCTTTTAAGAGACATTTAGATCGGCACATGAATATGAGGAAGATGGAGGGATATGGACATTGTGTAGGTAGAAGGGATTAGTTTTTGGATGCTAATGATTTACTTTTTAGCTGGTTTAGCACAGCATCGTGGGTTGAAGAGGACTGTCCCTGTGCTGTCCTGCCCTATATTCTATCTATGTTCGAAAGATGGAGACATTACAACAGTGATATGCAGAATAGCTTCTCCGAACACCCAACACTTCGAACCATGAAGTGGATAGGCCTCAGCAGCTGAAGACCAGGAACATAGACTCAGTGGCCACTGAATCATAGGAGATGTGTACGGTCAAAGTGGTGTTATGGTCAAGACTGGATGGTCCACGACTCTACCAAGAGGCACAGCTGCATAAAGGGTTCGAAGGACCTATTCTGGTTCCTGTTTCTTGTGCTCTAATATTGTTCATCACATTCTTTACCTCTTTGATCCTTCCTCTTTTACCCTGGCTCCCAATGAGTACTTACAAACTACAGCTACCTGTTCCCTTCTTTCGTTTGAGGAAAGTATATTGACTTTAAATTGTTATTACAGTTATTAATTGACTCTCTGTAACTTTTATGTTCTACTGTGACTATGCCACCTTTTCCTCAATGTTATGTTCTGTAACTTCAAAGCAGTAAACTGATTCAAAGGAAGACACAGAAGTCCGAAATGTGAGTCTAACTTCAAGTTTTACTTTACGAGAGGCCCACACGTATCACATGGTAGTGCGATGACATAAGCAATTCATGTATTTGTACATATAACCCATAATGAATTATTTAAACAAACAAGAATCCTTAATCAACCAATATATACACAAGATTACTCAAATATTACTGAAATGTTAAATACAAAACACTCAGGTACCGGAGCAATGCTCAGGGCTCCATGTTCTTCAAGTTCTGCAGTAGCTCCATGCGATTTGCTTTCCCTATCTTGCAGCATTTCTCATTATTTCCTCATCACGACCCTTCAATTCACACAGCCTTTCTATCAGGAGTTTACTGGCATTTCTTTGTAAGCTCTCAGGCACCTCTAACATGTTCTGTAATGCTCTGTGACTTAGGTGGCAGTCCCTGACCTCTGATTCACTGTGCATTCTCTTGACTTCCCCACTGCTGGTCCTTCTATAGTAATCGGTTGCATGGACCCAGTGGGTCACCCTGCCAGTGACTCCACACTGGCTCTGGTGGGTGACCTTGGGGCAAAGGCTGATTCAACTCTGACCATAGTGGGTGACCTTGTGGAGAAGAGTGACTCTACTCCCGCCATGATGGGTCACCTTGGAGTGAAGAGTCACTATTTCTCTGTCTTTTTCCTTCCCATAATCAAAGGAGGAGCGGGTGCTACTGAAAGTAGACAGGACCAAACCGTTTATGTCCTTGTCCCTTATTCCTCATTGGGAACAGTACATGCAATTGCCTCAGCTGCTTTCATTCTGTCCTTCCTAGTATTGTTGGTACCTAGGCTTAGTTACCAAGGGTAGAAGCAAATTAATTTCCCTGCCCACTTATGGAACAGTGCACCTCATCTTCCTCTATTGGATTAGAGTGCATGTCCTGTGAGGAAAAGTTGAGCAAGCTAGGGTTTTTCTCTTTGGAGCTAAGGAAGATGTATGGTGACTTGATACAAATGTACACGATGGTAAAGAGGCATAGACAGAATGGACAGCCAGCACATATTTTCTCAGGGTGGCAATGGCTAATATGAGAGGGCACACTTTTAAAATGATTGGGGCAGAGTACAGGGGGATGTCAAAGGTATCTTTTTTTTACACGGGACAATCATGGGACAACTTACAATGACCAATTAACCTACCAGATGGTACCTGTTTGGATTGTGGGAAGAAACCCACACGGTAACGGGGAGAATGTACAAACTCCTTACAAACAGCGGTGGAAATTGAACCCCGGCCACTGGTACTGTAAAGCTTTGTGCTAACCGCTACACTACCGTGCTGCCCTGCCCAGTTTGTCTTCAAATTAAAGGGCCCTCATGAACCATGGAGTTCAATATTCCAAAAAGAAATACAGACACTGCAAGTTGACCAATTGTCCATGAACCATTGTTTAGAACTTAGGTTTCTTCAAAATGTTCTCCCATACCTGTCGTTGGGAAAAGTGTGTGCAATAAGAGCATGGCAAAGCTCATACGCTACACCTTCAGGACCATGCTTTTGTAGAAAAAAGGCCAATTACTCTCAAATATACCTGGGAGTTCATGCTCACTACATAATGATACCTGTGATTATTACAAGTAGAGTTTTAGAGACATACCAACCAGTTCAGATTATCAAGCAAGTTAGGGAAAGAATCTTTATGGATTAAACAGACATTACTGTTCTGCTGTAGCATTGTTGTCTGTTTCAAAACACTGACCATTTTCAACGATAATGATTTGAAGTTGGAGCAGTATTTACACGCTAGAGTACTGTTTCAGAATCAGTGACATATATTCCTTTATTTTGTTATTAATTTCTCATGCATCCACGGCACCCCTCTGAGTCTTCACATCTTTACCTGTACCTCTCTGCTAATGAGACATGGGCAAGAAGTTTCAATGCTTTCTACATTCCAAATGATCCTTTCAGTTTATGCAAGATATCCCACTTTATCACAATTGTAGCGACGGGCTGTTTTGAATGGATAAATTTAGGGTGAGTGATTTCCTTGATGTTAGCAGAGGAGCTTTCTGACTTCTATAATTGTATGACCAATCTTTCCAGTCCAACTGAGTTGCTGGATTCTTGCTGAGACACAGCCTACACTACTGTCCCTGTAGCTCTGGACAATGCTCTTATTTATGTCTTGAGCTGACCCAAATCGTGTCACATTTCCCAGTGTTGTTCCCACCATCATGTTATGTTGCATGTGATTCCTCAACATGTGGTCTGCACATTTTATAAGTTTGAACTGAGAAACCTCATCAGCTGGCCCACATACTAATCTGACCCTTGATGCCTGGTCCAATCACAGGTAATTCAATTTTTATTTGTTATTTCTATAACTCCGCAAGAGTTTTGCTGCCTCCTAATGATTATCAATGGAGCTAAAGTCTCCAGGGAGTGGTATGCCAGGTGCTTAAGAAAATCCTGTTAACTTCCAGCCTGCCATACAAATCTGTTGTTCACAGACATGAATACATTAATAAGGAGTCTTCTTGGACTTCAACAATCCCAGGAGAATAAGCAGGAAGCACAAGGAGAGGAAGAAGCTGATAAAAGAGAGAGGAGAAGTTTGATCTCAGATAGAGATGTTTCCATTACGGCTTTGGGAAAAAAATCTACCAAGGCACTGGAAAGATGCCAATAGTTCAAAGCGAGCCAGTACCTTTATTTCTTCAGCAGACCTGTACTTGCTGGAGTTTAGAAGAATGAGGGGTGATCTCATTGTAACCTATTGAATATTGCAAGGGATTGATGCGGACAGGATGTTTCCTATAGTGGATAAGTCTAGGACTAAAGGCCACAGCCTCAGAAAAGAAAGATATCCATTTTAGAACAGAGGTGAGGAGGGATTTATTTAACTAAAGGATGCTGAATCACTGACACGGACGGCTCTCAAAGCCAAGTCATTGAGTATGCTTAAAGTGGAGGTTGATAGGCTTTTGATGAGTCAGGGTGTCAAAGATTACAGTGAGAATGGGGTTGACAGAATTAATAAATCAGCCATGATGAAATGGTGGAGCAGTCTCGATGGGCTGATTGGCCTAATTCTGCTCCCATGTCTTACAGTTCAAAGTACGTTTATTATCAAAGTATGCATATATCATATGTAACCCTCAGGCTCGGTTAGCACGCGTTTGTGTAGGGGAAGACAGCCTCTGTACCCGCCAAACTGAGAAATCTCATTTGTGTGGATGCTGTGTGATGTGTTGCCTGGCTGCAAATCCGCACCACAAAATATCAGACAGTACACCATGTGCAATTAAATGATTGAACTTCATAAATCTTAATCTGAATATAGGGTTAGTAAAGAAAATACAAAGAAAAAGGGCCCATTTTAAGGAAAAAGTCAAAAGTGCATGTTGGAGCTCACAAAAATGGCCATTTGTCAGAGCGTTGCTGACCTTCGGACCCTTGCTCCCAGTCCACTCCATCCAGCGGTCTACCAGCTCTTTCCTCATACGTGTTCCTTCTTCATCTCTTGTTGACAAAAGACCGCGAAAATCCCTCTTCCAGACCCACAAGAAAGAACAACACCCCTCTCATTGGCTAACATACATTCCAAAGTCCCCATTATCTCTAGTCATAACCCAAAAATTGCTGCTACAGAGAAACCATTGCCTTAGCCTTAGCAGTGAAACATTACAGAGAGGTCATTACATTAGCAGTGAAACCGTACAGTGTGTTACATATACAACCTTGTGGTTTGTCTCCTTACAGGCAGCCACAAAACAAGAAACCCAAAAAGAACTCATTAAAAAAGACCAACAAATGCCCTCCCCCCACAAAGGGCAGAGAGAGAAAAAGCAAGTAACAACATTCAAAATGAAAGTGAGTCCATAGACACGAAGCCCAGAGCATCTGGAGCAGGCCGTATTCTCAGCCTCAGTTCATCATATAGCGGAAGAAAACGTCGTGGAGTTCGCGTACATGTTTTGTAAGTCTTATAGTCTCATATAAATATTAAAGTCTTATAGAAGAAACCTTAGGAACCATAGGTTAGAGTTTGGAAGGTGCACAATTCTGTCTAGTTAAATTGTCATAGAGAACAGAAACAGATTTTCACTCACAATGTTCATTCTGACCATGAGGAGCATATCTGTACTAATCGCTGTTCCAGCATTTAGATATTTCAGCATTTTCCACGTCTACTTTTCATCCAGACATTTTTTTTAATGTGGCAGGAGTCCTTGTCAGAAAATCCCACCAACAATAATGAAATGAATTGACAAGCTAATTAGAATGTTAAGTGCAAGTAAGCCGTTTGTTCCTATTTTT
This sequence comes from Hemitrygon akajei, assembly GCF_048418815.1. NCBI lineage: Eukaryota > Metazoa > Chordata > Chondrichthyes > Myliobatiformes > Dasyatidae > Hemitrygon > Hemitrygon akajei. The sequence continues at coordinate 99,980,071 of NC_133125.1, read as the reverse complement.
ACCTTTTGTCTTTTAAATAAAAAGAAGATATGAGTTCTCTTTAACTATCTTTGAGGGAGATGTTAAATGACAATCAGTATGGTCTTGGAACAGGGCCTTAATTTCTGTTTTCTGAGGCCTGGATACTGTTCTCAGACCACTCCACTTTGCCAGAGGACTCTTGGTTGTGGAGGATCAGGAATAATAATCTCCATCGGTAAGAGTTTGATGTGGGTGAGCACTGAGGCTGGTGAGTTTGGGCAGTAGACCAGAATCACATGATTTTGCCTTTTGTTTGTTTAGTGTAACCAACCAGAGTTGAAATGTTAAATATGACTCCTTGTATTGGTATTAAAAATCTTGAGGGATGATAAGGACTGGCCACTTAGGGCGTGTAAAGTACAGAACAAAATCTAAATCTAATGTCCAATGTAATATACAATAACTCTGAACGTAAAACAACTTATTCCTGATATATTGGAATATGGACCTCATTTTTGAACCTTAAGTTCGCACATAAGATTCAAATTCACATCCATAGATCTAGATAGAAGGAAGAAACAGCACACATGTTGGTCCATGGCCTCCTCTTGTGCCAAGATGAGGCCAACGTCAGGATAAAATAAATTCTGGCTGGGTAGCCTCCAATCTGATGGCATGAATATCGATTTCTCCTTCCGGTAAAAAACTTTTCCCTCCTCCTCCCCTCTTCTTCTGTTCCCCACTCTGGCCTCTTCCCTCTTCTCATCTGCTTATCACCTCCTTCTGGGTCCCTTCCTCCTCCCCTTTCTCCTATGGGTCACTCTCCTCTCCTATCAGATTCCTTTCTCTCTAGCCCTTTTCTTAACCTATCTTCTATCTGGCTTCACCTACCATCTTCCATTTAGCCTCCTTCCTCTCCCCTCACCTTTTTATTCTGGCATCTTCCCCCTTCCTTTCCAGTCCCGAAGAAGGGTCTTGGCCCAAAACATAGACTGCTTATTCACTTCCGTGGACACTGCCTGACCTGCTGATTTCCTCCAGCATTTTTTGTGTGTGTTGCTTCATATTTTACCTGACAGCTTTCACAATTTCTGCTCCAAAAATAAATTTGAAGTGTCATTATTGTAACATATGAGCATGTGGCGGGCAAGCAGCGCATTGCAATATCCTACAAAGAGTAATGTGGCTTTTAAGTGCTGTTAAATGAGAGACAAATATTGGCTAGGATGTCAGGAATTTTCCCAACATTTCTTCCAATGGAGCAGTCATGCATAGGAGTTGCTTACCTGGAAAAATTAATGCAGATTTCCTCCCGCATTTTGGGTGCGTTACTCCTGAAAAAAAAGGACACTTGTTTTTGTGTCTTATGTGCAAGTTGACATCTCTGAAAATACACCAGTGTAACAGTGAATTATCCTCTATTAATATTCTCAAAAAAGCCAGAGATTCTGCAGATGCTGGAAATGCAGAGTAACACACACAAAATGCTGGAGGAACTCAGCAGGTCAGGGAGCATCTATGGAGAGGAATAGACAGTCGATGCGCCGGCCATTGCTGATGAAGGTTTTTGACTGATTATTCCTCTCCATAGATGCTGCTGGCCTGCTGAGTTCCTCCAGCATTTTGTGTGTGTTGCTTAATATTCTCATGTTTTCTGAGTGTCATGATTCTCTGAGTAGAAGGCAAATGTGCTGATACGTTGGAATTGTGACTTAGGTGTCATTGTCAAATTAAACATTATATAAATATAGAAGTAGATCAGTTTTGGACTGATATATTTCATGCAAACATATATTTCAATGGCATATGCAGAAAACTGAAAAAATGTTCATTAAATGCAAAGACCAAATTCGAGTAACTTTTAATCTTACTTTCATATTTGCTTATATGAATCTAACATAGAACAAACAATGTTGGAGTGTTGAAAGAAATTATGCAAAAGTGGAGAATAGCTGTGAGAATGTGTATGGAGCGGTTACTTGAACAATAAGCTAAAATCGCTAAGAGTTTTGTCAGAGGTTACAATGGGACATCAATAGGATGCAGAACTGGGCTGAGAAGTGGCAGATGAACTTCAACCCAGATAAGTGTGAAAGTGGTTCATTTTGATAGGTCAAATTTGAAGACAGAATATAACATTAATAGTAAGATTCTTGGCAGTGTGGAGGATCAGAGAGATCTTGGGCTCCATGTCCATAGGACACTCAAAGCTGCTGTGCAGGTTGACAGTGTTATTAAGAAGGCATATGGTGTGCTGGCATTCATCAGCCATGGGATTGAGTTCAAGAGCCATGAGGTAATGTTACAGCTATATAAGACCTTGGTCAGACCCCGCCTGGAGTACTGTGTTCATTTCTGGTCACCTCACTACAGGAAAGATGTGGATACTATAGAGAATGCAGAGGAGATTTACAAGGATGTTGCCTGGATTGGGGAGCATGCCTTATGTGAATAGGTTGAGTGAACTTGGTCTTTTCTCTTTGGAGCGACGGAGGATGAGAGGTGACTTGATAGAGGTGTTTTAAGATGATGAGGGTCATTGATCATGTGGATAGCGAGAGGCTTTTTCCCAGGGCTGAAATGGCTAACATAAGGGATCATAGTTTTAAGGTGCTTGGAAATAGGTACCGAGGCGATGTCAGGATGAAGTTTTTTACATAGAGAGTGGTGGGTGCGTGGAATGAACGTGGTGATGGTAGTGGAAGCAGATACAATAGGGTTTTTTAATAGCCTCTTAGATAGGTACTTGGAGATAGAAAAATAGAGGGCTATATGCTAGGGAAATTCTAGGCAGCTTCCAGAATAGGTTACATGGTCGGCTCAACATTGTGGGCCGAAGGGCCTGTAATGTGCTGTAGATTTCTATGTTCTATGAGAGACTAAGTGAGGGACACAACACTGTATGACAGGCTTCTAAATAACTGAGTCCCGATTTTAAAAAAGTATGTTTGATCCTTTGTTACGACACCAGCAAAGATGAATGATTTTATTTAATGATACAAAAACTAACAAAAATAGTGTAGCAATAATGATATAGGTGAAACAAGCCGAATAAGCGGTTAACATAACCAGATTAGTGATACAGCAAAATAACCGAATAAGCAAAGTTAACACAATGAGATTAGCAATATAGCGGTCAACAAAATAATATCCATTTCCCTGGCTGACTAATAACTGAAAGCTAATACTCATTTGCCTCTACCATGCCCCAACCCACATGACAAATTACCCATAATAAACATGGCATGCAAAATACAATACAGACAGAAAATACAAACTTTGTAGATACATAGCTCCTACTGTGTATATCAAGCTGCTGTAAGACTAAAAACCAAGTCAGAAAGATAGAAAGAAAATTAAATAAAGAAATTTGCTTTTAGTAGTGCTGATACTGTGATTCTTACAAGTTCCTAGAGCACTTCCCACAGAAGAAATAATGATGCTACTTATGTGCTTAATATGATTATACTTTTCGAAGAGCAAACAGATGCTTTCAATGTAAAAGATAAAAAACAAGGCTGTTGAGAAATCATAGCGTCCAAGGTGCTTTCAGTGATGCAGAAATGTTCAGGTTTATTAACATGGTGGAATGCCTAAACCAGACATTGATCACTATTGTCTGAATGTTTTTTTATAATGTTGGCGATTATATATATATGTAACAGGGTGGTGATATGTCTCTAGCAAAGGAAGTATAAGGTGCTCCTTCCCCCCATTAGCCTACAGGTCACCTTTGGGCAAGGTGTAGAAACTGCTTAGCTCCCAGCAACACCCCTCTGATATCAAAGGGCATGTGAAGCCAAAGGAGCAGGTGTTGGATGGCCATATGAGCAGTTGGCACACATCGCAAGTCCTAGGCAGACAATCTCTATAAAGTATTGATAATGGCAGGGGTTAACAATCTTGTAAGCACACTGCCCAGAAGAAGGCAATGGTAAACCACTTCTGTAGAAAAAAGTTGCCAAGAATATTGATGTTTGTGCAAAGACTGTGATTGCCCACGTCTTATGACATGGTACATAACAATGGCAATGGTGGTGATATATTAGAATTTTAATTTTAAACTTGTACCAAAGTGGTTGAAAAGAAGTTGTTCTGCAAAGTAGAGAAATCTGTGAAATAACAAAAAATATTGGTGACAGGCAGCATTGGTGGAGCAAAATACAAAGTTGATGTTTCAGGATGTTGATCTTTTGCAAGAGTAATTGGCATTTAATGCTTTTCTTGTAAATCCTGTATCTGAGAAGCAGAAAATAGATGGAGTGAACCATCAGTCAGGTATGGGAGAAATCATTGTGCTCTATTTCCCTGAGCGGCATGCTCAAACTGGGCAATTCAGCATCAGGATTTATTGGTTGGGGTGGTAGTGACATTTAAAATTGAGAATAGAAGAGACTTCTTTTAAGCAGAAGATTATAAATCTTTGGAATTCTCTGCACCCAATGGTTGTAGATGTTCCAGTGTAGAGTATATTAAAAGAGATCGATAGCATTTTTAACATAGACCAAATCCGGGGAAGTGGATATTGAGCAGCAAAATAGGTAATGTACAAGATCAGCTGGTTTAAAGGTCATGCTGCCTTCTCCTACTTTCATTTCCTATGTTCCTATATTTCATCCAAAATTATGCTCCCAAAGAATACATCAAAATTCGCTTACTTTTCTAAAGCGGCACATAATAATCCAAAATGTGCAAACCTATCATTTTTCTACATTAAACATTTGTTTTTACCTGTTAATACCTGGAAGTTTTAGAACTGCCAAATGCAGAAAACTACAATGCATTTCAAAACGCACCACATCTTTTGAGTTTATAGTATAACTTTTAAGAGGATATCCTATGGACAACTCATTACTTTACAAAAGAGGGGTGTGAGAGATATAGTTGAAGAATTAGTTCATGGGCTGACATGCTGAGAGAGTGAAAATAATTTTACTATGAAAAAAAGCAGGATTTCAGCTTTTTGAAACAATCTGACATGTACCTTCAAAGAGAGAAAACTGAAATTTTCTGATAGTTGTTCTTTTGAGATAAATAAGCAGATAAAAACTTTGGGTACAGAGAGGCAGATGAGGTAGCTTAGAGTGTCAATGAAGACTTCAAAATATTTCACTGAGGAAAAGTGATAGAGAGATTCACGTAACACAAGGCACATTCTGATCAGAAGCAAAATAAAAGGACTAAAGTGGAAAATGGAACCAAAAACCAAGATTAATTAGTTTGCTGATTTTGTTTATTTCAAATTACTTACTAATGTGAAGGCTAATAGATGTTTAAATCTTGTTTGGAAATTTAAAGGCTTTCTAAGTGATCTAAATCATCTCTACTAATGCGAATTAATGTAATTTTATTCATATAGAATGCACAGATGGAGGGTATATAGAGTTTGACAGATACTGAAATTTCTGACTTTGGTATCTATATTTCTGCTTCTCCTTTAGTTCCCTGCCTGTTTCATTTGCAATTCTTTTATGTGGAAAAGCATGCAGCAAGGTAATTCCCTCGTATGCTACCCATTGACCTTTGTTACTGACCATTAAACACTACAAGCAGCTGATCTGTCATTTTTTTTCCCTTAAAGCTGTGCCTTTTCTCTGTACTCGTGTTCCAGGCAGTATGGTCAGTTTATGAGCATATCATGTTTGAAATCAGTAGAATTGACATTCATCCAGTTTCTCTGGTCTACAACTTAACTGTACATTGAAAGGCATTGAAGGGCACCTCACTAATTTCTAAAGCATTGCTTAGAAACAGAATCAGGTTTATTATCACTGACGTGCTGTATGCTGTGAAATTTGTTGCTTTGCAGCAACTGTACGGTGCATTACGTGAAATAATGTAATTTACAATAAGAAAATATAAATAGTGCAAATAAAAAAGCAAAATAGTGAGGTAGTTTTCATGGGTTTGCGGACAGTTCAGAAATCTGATGACAAAGGGGAAACACTGTTAATGGTGCATCTTCAGGCTGCTGTACCTCCTTTCCGATGTTAGTAATGAGAAGAGCACATGTCCTGGATAGTGAGCAACCTTAATGATGGATGCCACATTCTTTAAGTTGTCCTCTGTTGTGTAGTTCAAAGTTCAAAGTAGATTTATTATCAAAGTGCATATATGTCACTATATACAGCCTTGTGATTCATTTTTTTGTGGGCATACTCAATAAATCCATAATAGAATCAATGGAAGACCGCATCAACTTTGGCGGTCAACCAGTGTGCAAAAGTGGACACATAAAAAAGAAAGAAATAATAATAATAAATAAATAAGCAATGAATATCAAGAACATGATGTGAAGAGTTCTTGAAAGTGAATCCATAAATTGTGGGAACATTTCAATGATGGGCTAAGAGAAGTTGTTCACTTAGGTTCAAGAGCCTGATGGTTGAGGGGTAATAGCTGGTCGTGAACCTGATGGTGTGGGTCCTGAGTCCCCTGTACCTTTCTGATAGCAGCAGCAAGAAGAGAGCTTGTCCTGGATTCAGGGAGTTCCTGATAATGAAAGCTGCTTTCCTGTGACAACACTTCCTGTAAATGTGCTCAATGGTGGGGAGGGCTTTATCTGTGATGGACTGGGCCTTATCCACTACTTTTTGTAGGATTTTCCATTCAAGGGCATTGGTGATTCCATAGCAGGCTGTGGTGTAGCTGGGCCCAGAACAGGTCCTTTGAAATGACAACACGAAGGAACTTAAAGTTGCTGACCCTTTCTACCTCTGTTTCTTCGATGAGGACTGGCTCACGGACTTCTAGTTTCCTCCTCCTGAAATCAATAATCAGCTCCTTGGTCTTGCTAACATCAAGTACGATGTGGTTGTTGCACCACTTAGCCAGATTTTCAATCTCCCTCCCATATGTTGATTTCAGTATAAATATTTTACTAATGTTTGAGTACTATTGGAAATATATCATTTGATTATGCATTCTTTATTGTTTACATAATGCTTTGCAGGTTATCTGTAAAAGTACATATATGGCATACGTCATCACGCCATCATGCGTTACGCGAGCACCTCGTTAAGAGTAAAAACTAAGCTAAACTGGCATTTCGAACTCTCCATCTTTTCCTTTTAATTAGTTTAATGGTTAAGAGTTACAAAACATAACAGTGGTGGCCAGTAAGATTTTTATAAATCCAAGATGACTATGTACCTGTTGAAGTGCAACGAGATGTTCAAGTTACAAAAAGTGCAGCGAGACATTCAAATTAAAGTACACACAGTGAGAAATGGTTGACGTAAAAGAAAACAATGGACCATGTGCTTCTTCAGGAATGGACAGAGACTGTTGAGTTAAAAAAAAGGCAGAAAATGGACAAATTCACTGGTTCATAAATAGCGAATAGCAGGTGCAAATAATGATAAAAAAGAGCAAAAATGGCAAGCTGCATCAGAAAGATTGACATATTTGATTACACAACAGGTAACTGGAATATGTATACTGAGTAAATTGAGCACTATTTTGAAGCAAATGAAATAGCTGATGAGAAGGGGTTCCTCTTTTTTGCTGAGTGCATTGGATTTAAAGGCATGTAGTTTGCTTAAAAATCTGGCTGTTCCAACCAAACCAGCTGAAGTGAGTTTTATGCTATCTAGAAAGTAATGCAAGAACACTTAGAACCCAAACCATTGTTCATTGCAGAAAACTTTAGGTTTCTTAAGTGGAATATAAAGGAAGGGAGTCCATTTCAGCATACGTGGCTGAATTAGAGAAGTTGTCTGAGCATTGGTAGTTCAGTAATGAGCTTAATGATGTCCTGAGAGAACATTTAGCTTGTGGAATCTTGCAAGAAAGCATTCAAAACAGCTCCTAACTGTAGCACATCTTACATTTTAAAGAGCAGTTGAAATAGCCGTATGCTGGAAACAGCAGACAGAGAAACAATTGAGTTGTAGTCATGAATGAAAGTGAGAATGAACAAAATTCTAAAATCTAAATAGAAACTAGTCAGGCTGAACAAATTGTGTTACCATTGTGGCAGGGTCCCACATGCATCAAAAAAATTCAGATTGAAAAACATGCAGAAAATGTACCAAAGTAGGCCACACACAAAGAGCATGTCGGGCAAATGAAAACAAATGGATTGCACAAGGAAGAGAAAAAACTAAAAATTCGAGTTGTAGTTTCAAAAGGGGCACTAATCTGCACGCTGCTGATGAAGAATCAGATAATGAGTGTATTGCAGGACTGGCTAGATTTGAGATTTACAATGTGAAAACTAACAATAGAGAAGCAATATAGCTTGTTCCAGAAGTGAACAGCAAATTAATTAAAACAGAATCGAACACTGGCTCGGCTGTTTCAGTCATTCCACAAAATGAGTTTGAACAGCATTTCAAAGATACTATCCTGAAGCCAGCGGGTATCCAGCTAAGAACTTATATCGGAGAAAAGGTAACTTCTCTGCGAATGACGTTCACAACAGTGAAATACAACAATCAACAAGCCAATATTATTTTTGGCGTGATTGGCTGAGACAACTGCAAGTGAATGGAGATCCATCCACCATTTGCATGCCACATCCCCTGCAATAGAGTCAACTCAAAGCTAATTAAGAAAGGTATTAGATGATACCACAACTGCCTTCATGCTGTAAACCATAAACCACTGCCCAACAGAGCATAAACAGGTGTTGGCGCCAACCTCTGTGCCTCTGGTTGGAAAGCATATTGGACCAAGGAAGGACTGTGCTGCTCAGAGGGATCATGAAAATGATGAAAGCAGTGGTCTGATTACAATGGCTTTTGTAGACAACATTTTTGAGAAAGCTTCTGATATGTTAATCAGGCAGTTGATTGCAAAATGTGCCTTGGTTTTAAGTTGGAAGAGAGTTCAAGGAGCTTCAGGAAATTTGCAAGCATTCAGTTTTTGTGAGTATATGGAACCAGAATCCTCTCTGCATGCATTATGGTTATTACAAGAACTTCAAGTGAGGGACAAAAAGCTGCTCGTAAAGGTAGATGGAAAGACCAAAGCCCAAGTGGATGAATGGAAGGCCGAGTAGAAAGGAGTCAATGAGATATGAAAGCAGAAGATTCATCATATGATGTTGTGGATGAAGAAACCAAGAGTTGAGATCAGATTGTAAAGGGAGCAATAGAAGGACTAATAAGAGATACTCCAGTGAACTAAATGCACCTTCCCAAGATCAAGATAGACATACTACAGGAAGAAAAAGTAAAATAAAGAGGATTAAGGGAGAGAAAGAAGGACTGAAGTAGATCCAGAAAAAAAAGTCAAGAAAAGGGGAAGAATGTGGGCAGAGCTGTCAGTCCCAAAAACAACTCCCACAACCACCATGGGGGAAGTCCCAGAACCTGAGATTGTTTTCGCAGTTCACCTATGAGAGAGAGAGAGAGAGAGAGAGAGAGAGAGAGAGAGAGAGAGAGAGAGAGAGAGAGAGAGAAGATCAATGCACATACATAAGTTATCAATCCATATGTAGTGCTAAGGGGAGTTATTGCTCTAAAAGAAAGGTTCAATGTCCACTCAAACATCTGATGGCAGAGGGGAAGAAGCTGTTCCTGAATCATTGAGTGTGTGCCTTCAGGCTTCTGTACCTCCTCCCTGATGGTAGCCATGAGGAGAGGGCGTGTCCTGGGTGATGGGGGTCTCTAATGATGGTGCCGCCTTTTAGAGGCATCGCTCCTTGAAGATAACTAGGTATGACATCAACAGTGGACTGACTACATTTGGGTCTGGTTAAGAGGTTGAAGTGAAGGAGTGCAGATGTCCCAGAAGACTGCAGGGTTGGAAGAGTTTACAGATACAAAAAGTGAAGAGGCCATTAGGGAATTTGTTAATAGTGATGCTAATTTTAAAATTGAGACATTGCTTGGGTAGTGATGCACGTTGGATGATGAGCAAATAGGGCTAAATTATCATTCTTCGTCACAGAGAGGGAGGTGAAGAAATGCTGTGGCTATTACCGGTAACCACATATATTTATAATATGGCTAGCATACAGATCAAGCAAATCTTTGTAGGTGTGAAAGCTTGTGTTATTTGTGACAAAGATTTGGCTCATTGGCCCTCATAAGTCAAAATATTAAGTGCAAGGGGTGGGATGTTATGTTGAAGTTGCATAAGACTTTGCTGAGGCCTGATTTGGAGTATTATGTACCATTTTGGTCACTACCTACAGGATATATATCAATAAGATTGAAAGTGTATCAAGAAAATTTACAAGGATGTTGCCAGGACCTGAATTATAGGGAAAAATTGAACAGGCTAGGACTTTATTCCCTGGACTGTAGGAAAATGAAAGGAGACTTGATAGAAGTATACAAAATTATGAGGGGTATGCGTGGGTTAAGTGCATGCAGGCTTTTTCCACTGAGGTGGGGTGAGACTAGAACTATTTACTTTTGCAACATTCAAATGCAATCTACTAGAGGTCATAGGTTAAGGGTGAAAGGTGAAATATTTAAGCGGAATTGAGGGGAAACTTCATTGAATGGTGGTGAGAATGTGGAACAAATGGTAGGTGCGGGTCCCATTTCAACTTTGAAGAGGAACTTGGTTAAGTACATGGATTGAGGGGTACAGAGGGCTATGGTCCAGGTGCTGGTCAATGGGACTCTGCAGAATAACAGTTCGGCATGGATTAGATGGGCCAAAGGTCTTCCTTCTGTGTCTGAGTACTCTGTAATTCCATGACTCTAATTGTTATGCCCTTTAAAAATCTTCATTGTTACAGCTTTTGTATCCACCTGTAAGGAAAGATATGGCAGTCTAATACCAGGACTAGATGTATTGCATTCAATGGCACAGCAATCCCTCAGCACAGCATTGTAAACACATTCCAGATTTTGACAAATAAAAACTGTCTCAATACTAAGCTCTTATTTACAAAAGACAGGATTAAATATATAGGTGCTCCGAAGATGAAATAATTGGTTATTTGGGGAAAGAAATATATATACTAAAGTTATTACAAACTCCATGGAGCATGTGGAGATATCCAGGCACTCTTTCTTTTTTTTCTTTCTTTCTTTCTTTTTTCTATAGGGGTGTTAGGGGGGATGGGGGAAGGGTATATACATTTTTTTTGATATATTTTTTTTAATTTCTGTAATTATTTGAAAACTCAATAAAAAAAGTTTATAAAAAAAATATTAAGCTCTTAAAATCGTGCTGGTTAGTTACCAAAAAGAAGAAAATTTAAGAGTATACCAACTGCATGCTGTAGATAGAATGGATAGAGTTTTATTCTTTTTCAGTAAGTTCCTCCATTCCTTTTACATTTTTGCTATGGTTTCTGACATGATAAAGTTCATTTAGTAGTGGGTACAAATATGAACTTGAAAATCAAAACAAGTTCAGGCCATAAACAAGCCTGAGGCTGTTCTGGCAGGAAATGAATTGAACTTAACCATATGTCAATCAAATGTACAATAATGTGAGTTTTGGAATTGTAGAAATTAACTTTGCATGACAAATAAAATATTTTTGTTTCTAATAATACACCTCCTTGATGAAATGCTGATAAGTTTAACATTTTTTCTGCAAATAATTAACTCCTGTTTACTTTTAATGTAGATCTGCAGGAAATACGTGTGTTGATTTTAGGATAAGTGTAATATCTACCTAGTCACAGATCAGTTTGATATTTACCTCCTGCAACTAATAAAATGGTTACTGAGTGTATCTTTGTGTCTTTTGCAGCTGTAGCGCAGCCACTTCAAGGTTTGGCGTGTTGCACATTCAGGCATTCTCTTCTGCATGACATTGTTGTAACGTGTGGCAATTTGAGATGCTATCTCCTTCCTGTCAACTTGAACCAGTCTGGCCATTCTCCTGACCTCTCTCATTAACAAGGCATTAACCCCACAGAACTGCGGCTCACTGGATTTTTTTTTTGTTTTTCGCACCATTCTCTGTAAACTCTAGAGACTGTTAAATGTGAAAATCTCAGGAGATCAGCAGTTACGGAGATACTCAAACCACCCCATCTGGCACCAACAAACATTCCACGATCAAAGTCACTTAGATCACATTTCTTCCCCATTCTCTTGATTGGTCTGAACAATAACTGAACACCTGCATGCTTTTATGAATTGGGTTGCAGCCACATGATTGGCTGATTAGATATTTGCATTAACGAGCAGGTGTACAGGTGCACATAGCAAAGTGGCCACAGAGTGTATGTGCAAGTTGATTTTAGGATAAACACATTCTCTCTACGTCAGGTGAAACAAACATTTTGAATTAACACAATTTCCAAGACCAAATTCATCCTAAAATGGGTTTAATTTTAAATACAATAAGTAATTAATATCATAAGATCCATTATAAAAACATATTAAGTTCCAATCTAACATTTAAGGTTATTTGTCCCATCCAGTAACACATTATTACAACATGTATGGAAAATGTCATGACTATTTCCTTGTTGAAAAAATTGTTTGGAAAGTGTATCTCATCATGTGAAACCTGTCCAAATCAAGTTGGGCAGGTTTCACTCACGTTCACGTTCCTTTTGTAATGATATTTTGAGACATTTAATATTTCACACAACATTGACAGGTCAATAGGCCTCTTAATCCTACGTCAGTTCTCAGAGCAATTCCTTGAATGTCTCCCAATTATTTTACTGTAACTTATTCTCCCCTATATGCCCATCATTTCATCCATTCTGGAGTACTGAAAACTGGAGGATCCAAGAGAAGCAGCTGTAGTTACTGAGAGAACATGTAAACTCTACATAAAGAGAACCTCAGATTAGATATGAATCTTAGCTCCTCAAGTTGGGAGGCAGTGGTAATAATTGTTATGTCATCATGCCACTCTGTAACATCTATTGATTTCAGTTCCTATTTATTTTATATAAGAACAAGTTATGCCAAGGTTTGTATCACCTGAAATAAAAAGATACTGTAAGAAATTATACTGAGGTACAATACTGTGCAAAAGTCTTAGGCTCATATACATATATATATAGATGGGGTGCCTAAGAACTTGCACAATACTGTAATAATTTTAGAAATTGCACTATACTGCTGCTGCAAAAAAAAACCACATTTCATGTCATGAGAGTGATGATAAACCTGATTCTGATATTGGTCTCTATTGTGGACTGAGAGTGGGAAGGAGGTAGGGAGAGGTGACTCATGGCTGGGAAAAGGGGAAGGGAGCTGGAAGTACCAGAGAGACATTCGGTAATAATCAATAAACCAATTGTTTCTGATCACTCGACGTTCCTTCTCTACCACCTGTCCCACATCCCTCCCATGGTGATCCACCTTCGCCATTTCCAACGTCCTTTGCTCCTGCCAGATTTGCAATCTCGCTCTCCACTCCACATTGACAAATACAGTATTGTGCAGGAGTCTGAGGCACCCTAGCTGTATCGTATCTGTGTCTAAGACTTCTGCACAGTACTGTAGATCAGATGTGATAAGGGCAAGCCAGATGTGCTTCTCCTGCTTCTAATTTTGAATTCTCGCATTCTTTAGCAATTGTGCCCTCAGTTCCAGAGTAATAGGAATTAACTGGCTTGTACTTACTCACAAAGTATGCATAGCCTTTTTTCAAAGTAATTGGAAGATCATTTGAATGTCCAGAGACTTTGGCATGTAATGGAAAATTCCAATAGATTCATTGATATGCAAGGATTTCACATAGCCTGATACCAACAAAATTATTTCTTTTCAAACCAATTGTATCTCTTTCCTCACAACAATTTGGAACTTGAAACTCACTGGTGCTCCAGTGGCTTTAGACCTTCCCCAGCATTGTCCTGCTGCAGCACAACAACAAACTTCATGACATACTGTACGTCAGTAATAATAAACCTGAATCTGATTCTGATTCATTTGTCAGATCTGTTTCCATTTGACATCTCTCTGTTATTACATATATACATTAATAGCATGAATAAGTTTAATTTGCAATCAAGTGGTAAATTCCAAACATTGAAACATTGTGAAAAGGTTCTACTTATCAAAAGATGCACCGGAGAAATATTCCGGAGAGAGGTGAAGTTCAATAATTGACCTAATAATGTTCACACTACCAAAAATTCAGTGATATTTCAAATATTATATTTCTGTGCCTTAGCACTCTTATGCTCTTTTCTCGCTGCTGCATCAGGACCCACACTACCAGATTCAGGGGCAGTTATTACCCCACAACCATCAGGCTCTGGAACCAAAAGGGATAACTTCACTCACCCAACTTGCCCCATTATTCAAATGTTTCCACAACCAATGGACTCACTTCCAAGGACACTTCATCTCATGTCCTCAATGTTTATTGCTTATTTATTATTATTATTATTATTATTATTATTATTATTATTATTATTATTTATTTTTGTATTAGATAGATAGATAGATAGATAGATAGATAGATAGATAGATAGATAGATAGATAGATAGATAGATACTTTATTCATCCCCATGGGGAAATTCAACTTTTTTCCAATGTCCCATACACTTGTTGTAGCAAAACTAATTACATACAATACTTAACTCAGTAAAAAATATGATATGCATCTAAATCACTATCTCAAAAAGCATTAATAATAGCTTTTAAAAAGTTCTTAAGTCCTGGCGGTAGAATTGTAAAGCCTAATGGCATTGGGGAGTATTGACCTCTTCATCCTGTCTGAGGAGCATTGCATCGATAGTAACCTGTCGCTGAAACTGCTTCTCTGTCTCTGGATGGTGCTATGTAGAGGATGTTCAGAGTTATCCATAATTGACCGTAGCCTACTCAGCGCCCTTCGCTCAGCTACCGATGTTAAACTCTCCAGTACTTTGCCCACAACAGAGCCCGCCTTCCTTACCAGCTTACTAAGACGTGAGGCGTCCCTCTTCTTAATGCTTCCTCCCCAACACGCCACCACAAAGAAGAGGGCGCTCTCCACAACTGACCTATAGAACATCTTCAGCATCTCACTACAGACATTGAATGACGCCAACCTTCTTAGGAAGTACAGTCGCCTCTGTGCCTTCCTGCACAAGGCATCTGTGTTGGCAGTCCAGTCTAGCTTCTCGTCTAACTGTACTCCCAGATACTTGTAGGTCTTAACCTGCTCCACACATTCTCCATTAATGATCACTGGCTCCATATGAGGCCTAGATCTCCTAAAGTCCACCACCATCTCCTTGGTCTTGGTGATATTGAGACGCAGGTAGTTTGAGTTGCACCATATCACAAAGTCCTGTATCAGTTTCCTATACTCCTCCTCCTGTCCATTCCTGACACACCCCACTATGGCCGTGTCATCAGCGAACTTCTGCACATGGCAGGACTCCGAGTTATATTGGAAGTCTGATGTGTACAGGTTGAACAGGACCGGAGAGAGTACGGTTCCCTGCGGCGCCCCTGTGCTGCTGACCACCGTGTCAGACCTACAGTCTCCCAACCGCACATACTGAGGTCTATCTGTCAAGTAGCCCAGTTTGTACACTTTTGCACACTGGTTGAATGCCCACGTTGGTGCGGTCTTCCATTGATTCTATTATGGTTCTCATTCTAGCTTGGATTTGTTGAGTATGCCCACAAGAAAATTAATCTCAAACTTGTATATGGTGACATATACGCACTCTGATAATAAGTTTACTTTGAACTTTGAGTTCAGTTGTTGTAGTTTCAGATTCCAATCAGGAAGCTTGAGCATAAACAATTCAGCAGAGAATTTAAGCAGTGCCGTCCTGTCAGACATCTTGCCTTTGAAGTGAGCTCTTGACCTGTGTGCTCTGTAAAATGGGATGCAAAGAATCCTTGCACAACTTCAAGCTGTGGTGCTATCATTCATGTATTAATCAGTGTTTCCCTCTTAATCAATCTCACTATATCTATTTAACATGCTTGATGTTTGGGAGCTTGCTGTGTTCTCTCTATTGTAGTGGTTATTACAAAATCTATCTTTCTTTTACCTTCTAACCAAAAACGCTGCTAACCCCTGGGAAGCCAAATTAAATTTCAAGAAAATTGAGTGTAGTTTCAAAGAAAGCTGCTGGATAATCCTTTCCTAGCTTCCTAGAGCAATCAAGTCAGTTACAAAGGTATCCAAGTAATAGGCTGAATTGGTCTCATTCTTACCATATCCACAGCGAACCTAATCTAAGGAATGAAAACCTCCCGAGAACATTTCCCCTTGTGTGTAATATATATATCAGAACATTTAAAATCTACCATTGCTATCTGTCAGAATATACCATTTTACCTGCACCTAAAAAAATTAAAAGGCAATGACAAACAATTTTTCGTAAAACATTGAAGGAACAGAATATTTGAAACATCTTAATAAGGAAAATAACAACATTAAATTTAATTAAATGTATTCAAAAATATGACACCCCACTCATATTCTTTATTATTTAGAAGGAAGGATTTGCACCAGGTCTAATCTGGCATATATTCATTGGGAAGATTTCCCCACTGTCAGTTTTGTGGAATTGCTACAAACTGGAGCTGTGTCCAGAAAGGACCAGTGTTACCGTGCAGTCAGGAAGGTCTAACTTTCAGCTATGTGCATATTTAAGAGTCTTCTAAATGTATTTAATATATGTCTCTACCAACCCCCCTGACAGTGCGTTTCATGCACCTACCACTCTCTGTGTGAAAAACCTACCTCTGACATCCTCGCCCTTACTATACTTTCCTCCAATCACCTTAAAATTATGATCTCTTGTGTTAGCCATTTTTGCCCGGGGTAAAAGGTGCTGGCTGTCCATTCTATCAATGCCTCTTATCTTATGCTCCTCTATCAAGTCACCTCTCATCCTCCTTTGCTCCAAAGAGAAGCCCTAGCTCACTCAACCTATCCTCATAAGATATTCTCTCTGATCTAGGTAGCATCCGAACAAATCTCCTCAGCACCCTCTCTAAAACTTCCACATCCTTCATAAAAAGAAATACACAATAATCCGAGTGTGGCTGATGCACCATCAATAACTCACTTTGAGACGTAAAAGCGAGGTATCGGCTTTTATTGACTGGAAGAAGGAACGAGTAGTGAGTGACCACCATACTACATCCTAGAGACTGAGAGGCCGGGCTCAGACCTCCATCACCTTTATACAGGGGTCTGTGGGAGGAGCCACAGGAGCAGTCATCAGGGGGCGTGTCCAGACAGGTATATGTAGTTCACCGCAGTGGCCTAACCAGAGTTTTAAAGAGCTGCAAAATTATCATGCAGGCTTTTGAACAGTCTCCCAAAAAATGAAGACCAATCTCCATAAGTCTTCTTAACCATCCTATCAACTTATGTTACAAATTTGAGGGATCTATGAGTGGACTCTGTGCCTCCACATTGCAAATAATCTACTATTAACCTTGTTTTCTGCCTTCAAATTCAATTTTCTAAAGTATATCACCTCACACTTTTCCAGATTCAACTCCATCTGGCACTTCTCAGCCCAGCTCTGCATCCTATCAATGTCCTGTTGTAAACTACAACAACCTTCTACACTATTCACAGCACCACTGACCTTTATATCAGCTGCAAACTTATTAACCTATACCTCCAATTCCTCATCCAAGTCATTTATAAAATTCACGAAGAGCTAGGGTCCCATTACAAATCTCTCACCAACCTCCAGGCAGGATACACATCATTGACTACCACCCTCTGCCTTCAGAGGTAAGCCAATTCTGAATCCGCACAGCCAAGTTTCCTTGGATCCCAACTGCCTCCTAGCTTTCTGAATGAGCCGACCATGGAGAACCTTGTTGAATGCCTTACCAAAATTCATCGAGACCACATCCACTGCTCTGCCTTTGTCAACTTGTTTTGTCACTTCCTCAAAGAATTCAATCAGGCCTGTGAGGCATGACCTACCCCTCACCAAGCCATGCTGACTAACCCTAATCAGACTATGTTAGTCCAAATGCTCCTATTATGTAGAATTCACTTCTTAAAGTTTTATCTTTCTCTAGCACATTATAATATTTCCTCTAATTCAGGGATTGCAAACAGTCTTGACAGCGTGTGCACAAATTGGCGATAACTCTCTTAAAAATCATCTTGGTAATACTGAGCAGAAATGATTGCCAATTAATGAGTTGCCAACAGCGCTGTAAATACAGTTGTTTTTAAGGAAAAAGGATGGGTGAGGCCAGTGGCTTATTTGCATATATTCATTATTTTGCTATTAATAATGCAGAGACAGATTGAAATAAGTGAATAATATTAGAACAGCTGTTCAAAAATTATTAATATTGATCTTTTAAAAAGACAATTGAAAAATAACATGATTTCTAAATAGTATTGTTATTGTACCTCACATATAATATAAGAAATGCAAATGCATAATTATAGGCTTTGGAACATTTTTATTAAAGATGAAGGAAAGGAAAATAAATGGACTTTATTCTCAGTGAGACTTTTGTTACGACACTAGCTATGACAAATATTTTATAGTTGTCTTGTATTGGTTGGTTTGAGAGTTATGTATGTATAACCAGTTTCGCCCCTATGGCTAGCTGATCTCTCATTAAAATCTCTCCTTTGATGAGGCTCAAACCTTGTGCTTTATAAAACTTGCTCTACAAAAAGTAAGTTCTAACATATGATAGAAAGTGTATTGTATCTGGAAGATAGAAAGATGAAATGCTGTGTAATATTATTACTAACTCAGTGTAGCAGATTGTTTACCAAGACTAACTTAATTGTGTCTTTGGCTCCATGACAATGGTTAAAGATGCTCAAATGTCAAAATACCAAAAACTTAATCTTCTCTTTGGAGCAGCTCTCAAAAGAATCTTTCTATGTAATTTCTAACCATGTCCCTTTGATAAAGCAAGACTGTATTCTAAACTTAAAAATACCCAATCAGCACTGTTCATCAAATGGTATTTTTCATAAGGTGCTAAGGAAGAAGAACCAGGCTTATAAATAAAAGGTGAAATGTTTAAGGGGAAAAATGAGGGGAGACTTCTTCACTCAGGGTGGTGAGAGTACGGACCATGCTGCAGGTGGTGGATGTGATTTCGATTTCAATGTTTAAGAGAAGTTTGGGTAGATACCTGGATGGAGGACTATGGTCCGGGTGCAGGTCGACTGGACAAGGCAGTTTAAATGGTCCGGCAAGAGCTGGATGGGTTGAAGCACCTGTTTCTGTGCTTTACTTTTCTAAGCATAAACTGAATTTTCATCTGCAGTTTTGTGAATGTTGTCTATCTCATTCAGTATCAGAATCAGAATCAGGTTTATTATCACTGGCATGTGACATGAAATTTGTTAACTTAGTAGCAGCAGTTCAATGCGATACATAATCTAGCAGAGAGAGAGAGAGAGAGAGAGAGAGAGAGAGAAATAATAAATAAAATAAAACATAATAAATAGACAAGTAAATCAATTATGTATATTGAATAGATTATTAAAAAATGTGCAAAAACAGAAATACTGTATAGCATAAAAAGTGAGGTAGTGTCCAAAGCTTCAAAGTCCATTCAGGAATCGGATGGCAGAGGGGAAGAAGCTGTTCCTGAATTGCTGAGTGTGTGCATTCAGGCTTCTATATCTCCTACCTGATGGTAACAGAGAGAAAAGGGCATGCACTGGGTGCTAGATGTCCTTAATAATGGACGCTGCCCTTCTGAGACACTGCTCCCTGAAGATGTCCTGGGTACTTTGTAGGCTAGTGCCCAAGATGGAGCTGACTAGATTTACAACCTTCTGCAGCTTCTTTAGAGAGCATTATTCATGCATTCTACAGAGCATTATTCTGGCACACTCTAAGTATTGGGTGTATATCTTGGAGCAGTATACTTCAACAGAAACTTTCAAAGACCGAGTCTTTGACTCATATGTATTCCAGTAGCAAGGTATGAAGGGAGGCTCTTAAGTAATCACAACATTTGCACACCAACTAAAAGGGAGATATCTAATTAATGCAGTAAAGTTAATTCTTATCCTGTGGATTTGTGAGAAAGGATTTTAGTACAGCTTTGTAATCCCATTTTGTGATGTCAATACATAGTTTGACACATTTTTTTACAATACTAATATTATCTATTCACTTACAAAAGCATAGCAGATCCAGAGCTATTGATTCTTCTGCTTTGAGTGTGAATCAAATAAGGATCGAAATTTAAATGCACGCAGGGAAAACAGTTACTTGCTCTTAGATTTCAAAAACTTAATTGTCTAATGTATGTTTTTACTTAAGGCATCTTTGTCCCAATATCAGATATTGAGCACCTCCTCTCCATCTGGCGAAAGTGGGAAATCCCAGTGTCCAAACATTTTAATTCCCATTCCCATTCCTGTTCCGATATGTTGGCCCGTGGCCTTCTCTTGGTTTGCTGGTGGCTTTGTGTATAATGGTACATTGGAGAGCACCATACAAGTTAGCACATTTCATTCCAGATGTGCTCCGAGTTGGGGAACTTCATTTCAAGTGAGTAAGTATGGGTTTACTGCAATATTTTTGGACAAAAAAAGTCAATAATCCCATTTCTAAGAACTACTTCTGTGATTTTGCTATAAAGTAAACAAATAGAGGGTTATGGTAGGATGAGGGTCTTCTATCATTTCCCTATTATCTGTGGTGAAACATCTGGAAACATTTACTGTACTTATAGGTAAATTATCACTCATCTCATCTGCGAATGATTCAGATTGAAAATATCCCCATTCCCCATCAGGAAGTTCTAAGGGCCCTCCAACATCTCTCCAATAATTCCCTTTCACACTCATCCACTTGGGCTGAACTTACTATTATCCTGAGCAGTTTCCATTTTACTCTGCTTACTTTCTACAAATCAAAGATATAGCCAAGAGCACTTGCAAGAACTGTCCATCTTTTCATCGGCCATGTGGAACAGTCCTACTGATTCCCACAGCCATATTGATTAGACCTCTTCTCACTCTGTCTCCCTTAAAAATGCTATTCCCTTTTCTCTTTTCCGTTGTCTCCACCGCATTTGTTCCCAGGATGAGGATATCCTTTCCTGAGCTCAGAGATGTCCTCCACTATTTATGCTGCTCTCACCCACATCTCCTCCATTTCACAGATATCCGTGCTCATCCCAACTTTTGGCTGCCTTAACAGGAATATAATTCCTCTTGTTTTCACCTGCCACCGCATGAGCCTCTGCATCCATAACTTGTGCCATCTTCAAAGGGATCCTACCACCACACACACTTTTACCTTTCCCTCACCCTCTTCTTTCTGCAGGGATCGCTGCTCCCTCCATGATTCCTTGTCCATTCGTTCCTCCCCACTAATCTCCCTCCTGTTATATATCCTGAAAGTGACAAATGCTACATCTGCCATCACCGCCATTCAGTGCCCCAAACATTTCTTCCAGTTGAGGCAACACTTCACTTGCAAAACTGCTGGGGTTGTCTATGTATCCAGTGCTCCTGATGTGGTCTCCTCCATGTTGGTCAGTTCCGATATAAATTGGGGATCTGCTTTGACGAGCCCTCTGCTCCATCTGCCAAAAGCGGATCTTCCCGGTGTCCGACCATTTTAATTTCTATCTCCATTTCCAATCCGATATGTCGGTCCATGGCCTTCTATTTTGCCATGATGAAGCCTTTCTCAGGGTGGAGGAGCAACACTTTATCCTTCGACTAGGTAGCCTCCGATATGATGTCCTGAACTATGCTTTGGGACCAGACAGCATACCAGATGTGGTACTGAGGACCTGTGCTCCAGACTATCTGTATTTCGATCCAAGCTGTTCCACCACAGTTACAACACTGAGTTCCACCCAAAAATGACCCTGACCCTCCATTGTCAATGGGTCTAAGTCCTGGCACTAATTATGGAAAGACACTATGGAAGTATGTTAACTATCGGGACCGCAGCAACTCAAGAAAGCAGCTCACTACCACTTCCTCAGGATTTATTGTTAGTGACCAGCACTAAATCTGGCCTTGCCAGTGACAAGCTCCCCAAAATGCACGAAGAAAAAGAGAAAATCAGAATTTGAAAACTCCAGTAGATTTATAGAGTGAAATGGAAAGTGCCTGGAGGCACATTCCTAAGGTTTCATCATCCGACTTCTAAGCTGTCTTCCCAGTGTAGCAAACACAAAATATTAGCAAACTTGATTCAACCTTGTAGCTCCTATGTATTACGATTCTAGTTATCTTTGATGCTAACTTCTTGTCCAGAAAGAGTTTCACAATGTGGAACTTGTGATGACTCGAGGGATCAGGCGATGGCTCTGATAAAGTTATTGGAGTTGTTATATTTGAGGAAAGTCAAGAAAACAACACAAGGAAAATAGAAAAGGAATGATGAGCTTAAGAATTAGATTATGTAAGGTCAGGAGGGCATGTGTAGACTTAAAGCTCTGCCACAAATTGGTTGGGCTGAATAGTCTTTGTATTACACGTACTTTGTAACTCTATATAGAAGATAATTATCCTAATTTTGTATAAATTGCTACATATAGCTAATAATTGCATGGAATGAAATATTTACTATGAAATACAAAGAGCATGTAAAGAGATAGAGTAAGTGAACTGTTGCATGAGTATGGAAGAAGTTTCCTGGAAAGTGGAATTATTACTACATACGTAATTCCATCTTTGGACTGGCAAATACTGGATACAATAGTGAATCCACCATACCTGTTCTCAGGGTGCAGATTTCCATTCCAGGATGTCAGAGATGTCCACCTTCTTTAAAGAATGAGGTATCACTTCCTCCTGCCCTCACCCACATCTCCCCCATGTCCCATACATCTGCACTCACCCTATCTCCCTTCTGTCGTAATAGTGATAGAGTCCCTGGTGTCCTTACCTATCACCACATCAGCTTCTTCATTCAACACATTATCCTTTGCAACATCCACTATCTACAAAGGGGCTCTACTAGTAAACATATCTTTATCTCCCCCACCCATTCCACAGGAATCCCCTCCCCATCCACGATTCCCTGGTCCTCCTTACTAATCTCCCAAAGGCACTTATCCCTTCAAGTGGCCCAATTGCAACACCGGCCTATTCACCACCTCCTTCACCACCTCCTTCACCTCCATTCAGGCCCCCAAACAGTCCATCCAGGTGAGACACCACTTCATCCCTGCGGATCTGTTGGGGTAGCCTGTTGTGTCCAGTGCTCCCAATGTGTCCTCCTCGACACTGGTGAGACCCATCATAAACTGGGGGACTGCTTCATCGAGCACTTCTGCACCATCTGCCATAAGGGACTTCCCGGTGGCCAAACGTTTTAATTCTGATCCCCATTCCCATTCTGACATATTGATCCATGGCATCCTCTTTGTTAAGATGAGGCTACCCTTAAGGTGGAGCAGCAACACATTATATTCTGTCTGGGTAGCCTCCAACCTGATGGCATGGATATCGATTTCTCCTTCTGGTGAACTAAATTTCCGTCCCCAACCTCTTCCTTTATTCCCCACTCTGAACTTTTGCCTCTTCTGACCTGTCTATTAGTCCCCCCGGGTCCTCTCTTTGTTTCCTTTCTCGTATTGTCTTCTCTCCTTTCCTATCAGATTCTTTGTTCTCCAGCTCTTGACCTTTCCCACCCACCTGGCTTCACCTATCACTAACCAGTTGGCCTTCTTCCCCTCCCCTCACCACTTAATTAAGGCATCTGTGGCACCCTTCCCTTTGAATCCTAAAGAAGGGTCTCGGCCTGAATCGTTGGCTGTTTATTCATTTCCATATATGCTGCCTGACCTTCTGAGTTCCTCTAGCATTTTGTGTGTGTTGCTTTGGATTTCCAGCACCTGCAGCATTTCTTGTGTTTATAATAGTCTAATAATTCTTCAAATAAATAAGTGATGGCACTAAACGGCAATTCTCTCGCTTGTATCTTCGGAAACAGCTCTATTTCTATCTTTCATATCTCTTTATTTCTTTCTCAAAGTTCTTTTGAAGACTCTAATCTGGAGTTACACCCTGACTTCGGATGTTTGTGGGAATGGGATCCACTCTCAGGGTCTCACGACCAGCCACTTTTTCATATCCCAAGGACGCGGCCTGAAAGACTAGTGCACCTTTAGGGTGCCGGACTTTCGTGGCTCTGGTGATGAGCTGATTCAAGGCTGGTGCCCCTGACTGAGGCGGTGCGGGAGCAGTGGGTTAGCTGCTGTGGGCTGTGTGTCCAGAGACCTGAGCACTGAGGCCGACTCTCTGGGTGCAGAGCTCGGAAAACACGATACACCAGACTTTTAACATTGTAAATCAGTGAGCTGTCTTCCCTCTCTGTGAAACAGGGACACCTCTTTTTCCCTTATTAGGGAGAGAGAGAGCCAGGGGTATTTCGAATTACTGGGTGAATGAGTAGTCTTTGGGGTGCTGCGAGTCTGCATCTTTATTGATGTTTTGCTGCACTGATGATTATTTTTACTGGTGTGGTGGGGTTGCCTTGCTGTTGCCTGTGCGTGGGAGGGGCTTTGGGTTTCTAACGTTTAACTGTCATTCATTCTTTGGCGCACTCATCGGCTTTTGTTGATGTTTGCGCAGAAAAAGAATTTCAGGATGTATATTGTATACATTTCTCTGACATTAAGTGTACCTATTGAAACTTACTGAAACCTATAGAAACGTTTTCCTTTTATGATTTACTTATCGTGTACATACATTGAAATATCAAAACATGCCTGAGTTACAGAGTTTTGCATCAAGTCAAATCAGTGAGAATTGTGGGGGGCAGTCAGCAAGTGTCTCTATGCATCTTTTGCCAACTGATGAACAACCTTAACCATAACCGTGTGTCTTTAGAATGTAGGAGGAGACCAGAGAACCTGGAGGAAACCCACCCGGTCATGGGGAGAACGTGCAAGCTCCTTACAGCCAGCAGTGGGAATATAACCCCGATCAGTGATCACTGGTGCTGTAAAGAATTGCGCTAGCTACTACGCTACTGTGCCGTCCTTTTGAAGTATCGTAAGTATTTCAGAATTGGGAGATAGGAAATATCACATTCGTCAATAATTTACATACAGGATAATAGCACGCTTTGCAATGGGCCTTAAACAAAGGGGATTGTCATTTTACACAATTGTCTAGAACTCCCTTTGCCAACACTTAGGACTCAACAGGAACACAAACACCCACGTGAAGTGGTGACAGAGAAGTCAGTGTTTGAATTTTGCTGGAATTGTAGCTCCTACTCTCTCCTTCAGCTTGTCGTGTAACTTTCCTGACTAAGTGCTGCTGCAAAACATTCCTTTTACTCTGAATGCCTGTGAATTCACCCTACACTGATGAGATGAACATATGTTATCCCTGATGGTTGCAAGAGGTTAGCGCAAACTGAATTTGATCTAGCCTTAATCCTGTCCCTTGTGGACAAGGCTTCAAAGAATAAAAATTGTTCTAAGTTGGTAATTTGTTGTAAGGAAAAGAGAGTTTGAAAAGATTCTGAAGCTCTCTGTTAAGTTATGTATCTCAAACAGAGACCCCATCTCATCCCGAGGATTATTGTTGTTCAGTTGAACTATGAACTTCCAAATTCTTGTTCGTCTCAGAGGACGGTGATGCCAGATCAGATAATTTGCTTGAGGGATGGAGGTGAAAGAGTTTGAATCAAGGAGAGAAGTAATGGGTCCTGATAGAGGGTCTTGGCTCTTTGTTCCTTTCTGCAGGTGCAGCATGACCTACTGAATTCCTTCAGCATTCCACATGTGTTGCTCGAGAAGTTATGGTTGAGGAGTTCTTCAAATCGCTCCTCACCTCCATGTCTGGGAAGAGGAGGATATTCCAGGGAACCCTGAAGGTGCAAGTTCATCTTTAAGAAAGGAAATGAACTTGGTTGTGACAACTGTAGTTTCCCGGCTGTCTGTCCTGGGGAAATAGTTGTTTGGGTCCTTTGCTTCACAAATGAGATTTGGTCTTTTGTGAACCTGCTGGTCAAGATGGTGGCATGCGTGTCTTCATTGGAAATGAGCGAGCAAAATCAATCTGTTGATTTTGACACAACACCCTTGAAGGTATGTGTCTTCTCAAATTAGATTGCCCATAGAAATGTATTTTCATCTTACATCCGCTGCATTGATGACATGTATGCTGAAATCCGAACCAACAGGTCCACAACCTTGGCTCGGGCTTGTATTAGGCAAGGCTGTCTATTTGTCCTGAGACATTTCACAATCTTTCTCACGACGGTGTTTGCACCCCACCTCCAACAGGCTTTCACTGGAGTGGAGTTAATGATACCGGCGCATGTGTTCCAGGTTCCAAGTTAAAAACAGTGTTGGGAATGAGCACTGAGGTCAGAGCCAGCTTGGAATTTCGTTCCTGTGCTAATGCTTGAAAACTGAAAGTAATCCATTCCCTTGCGTAAGACCCACAGATTAAAAAAACTGTTAAAATCTAATTACTTCATTGCTTATCTACCATCTGTTGTTACTTCATGTTACTCACATAATTATAACATTGCACAACATTTAATCACCGTTGCTAATTAGACCAGTACCTTTGAAACTGTATAATTTCTTTTCCAGAGGATTATACAAACCATTTATGCAATAAATAGAAAAGCAGAAAAAGCATTAAAAGAAAAGGGAATTCAAATCCTGCAAATACTGGAGATCAAAATATAACAAAATAATATGTCTGTACATTTGAAATATGATGTTACCTTTTCTCTGACAGACATTAATGGACATGTATTTCCAGTACTTTTTTTGCTTTTATACAGAAATTGCAGAGTAAAGTGTTTTATTAGCTTCTCAGTTTTGGTTTAAAACATTGTGAAATATTGTTTACACTGTAAACTCTTACCTGTTCATAATTCAGTCAATTTTATTATGTTAAATTGGCATATTAGAGAACATACAGTACTGTACAAAGGTCTTAGTCACATATATATAACTAGGGTGCCTAACACATTTGCACAAATATTGTATTTGTCAATGTGATGTGGGGGGCGAATTTATAAATCTGGCAGGAGGAAAGGATGTTGGGAATGGCAAGGGTGGAGCACTGCGGACAGGTGGCAGAGAAGGAGTGCCAGGGTGGGTAGGAATGGCAAGGGTGCTGACACAGCCAGCCATGAGGCACCAGGCAAGGTTGTTTGATTCCAAACAGTTGGTTTATTGATCATTACAGAATGTCTCGCTCTCTTCCCCTTTTCCCAACCATGATTCCCCTCTCCCTACCCCCTTCCTCTCTTATTCCACACTAGCAACCCATATCAGAATCAGGTTTATCATTACTCACACGTGTCATGAATTTTTTTGTGTGGCAGCAGTACAGTACAATGCATAAAATTACTCCAGTACTGTGCAAAAGTCTCAGACACCCTAGTTACTGTATACATGTATGTGGCTTAAGACTTTTGCACAGTACTCTATAGTGTGTTGTTTTAATGTCACAATGTTCACTACCATGACATTCAACAGTGGATCTCAGCAGAATACAAACTTACTTTTGTGTGGATGCAGAGATGTGAATGCTTGCAAGAAATTGAGTACCAGGGTAGTATTTGGTGACATGCACGTATATTGATAATAAATTTACTTTGAACTCCGCACTTTGAATTTGTAGATGTTGTACCTCAATACAGCATCCCTACTATTTCTTAGTCTTTGTGTCTGGGTGCAGCAACTTATATTCCATCTGGGTTGCTCCAACCTGATGGCAGGACTATCGGTTTCTCCATCCAGTAAAAATGTTTTCTCTCCCCCTCCCTTCTTCTCTATTCCCCACTCTGGCCTCTGACCTCTTTCCTCCAGCCAATCATTTCCCCCTGGGTCCCCTCCTCCTGTGGTCCACACTTGTCTCATATCAGATTCCTTCCTCTCCAGCCCTTTATGTTTATCCAACCCACCTGGCTTCACCTATCACTTTTGAGGTATCCTCCTTCCACTCCCCCCAACTTTTTACACTGGCAACCTTCCCAGTCCTGAAGAGTCATCTCAGCCCTCTGTCTGACCTGCTGAATTCCTCCAGAATTGTGTCTGTTGCTCTGGATTTCAAGCATCTGCAGAATCTCTCATGTCATTGGGCTATGATCATTTGTGAAGCACAGGCTGACAGCTTTTATTGCAATCCTTATAAACATCAATGAGAAATGACTTGTGAGTGATGTTGTTGAGGCTGTTAACAGGAAAACATGGTAAACAATTACTTTAGGAATTAGATGAGAAAGGGTAAAAGGTTTTGTGTTGGAAAATGAGCAATTAACATTGGGAGAGCACTTAGGCGAACTTCTACATTCGTAAGAACAATTTGTTATTACTTTGACAAAATCAAACAATGCATCCATACTGCACAACTTTAGGTACAAAAGTTGCACCAGAAGAAACAACATGGGAACTTACAGAAACTATAGAAAAAATCTTTGTCATTTTGAACACAGATACAATGTGGTTGTTTGAGCCAAGGCTGAAAAATTGTTATGATAGCATGGTATGAATAGAGTGACAGCTCACAATCAGAATTTTCAGTGCGATTTCTCTATTTTAAGAGACGGTGTAGTTTACATAGCCTTAATTAATGAGTAACGATTTTTTGTTTGAGATACAACACAAATAGGCCTTACCGGCCATTTGCTTTATGCTACCCTCCCCTGATTTTACCCTAGCCTAATCACAGGACAACTTACAATGACCAATTAACCTACTAACCGGTAGATGATTGGACTGTGGGATGAAATTGGAGTACCTGGAGGAAACCCATGTAATCCATGGGGAAGACATAGAGACTGCTTACAGAGGGTGCTGGGAGTGAACTCTGAGCACTGACCTGAGTTGCACACTTTGAGTTCCTTGATTATATTCTGCAGCACACTTGCTTGTGTGCTACTAGTTATGATGTTGAAGCTGTTGGAAAACTTCCATCTTAGTTGAAGTTTATGGAAGAAGAAATTCACCTGCACAACTTCTCAGTACAGCAACACCATGACCACTTTTGCAATGCAACAGACTTGTTTCTTGTTTGCTGTTCCTCGTATAATTATTGTAGAATTTATGTTTTTCTTGTGAGTATCCATTAAATATATTTAAAGCAAAGGTCAATAGGTTCCTGATTAGGAAGGGCGTCAAAGGTTACAGGAAGAAAGCTGGAGAATGGGGTTGAAAGGAATAATAAATCAGCTATGATGGAATGCTGGAACAGACACAATGGGCTGAATGGCCTCATTCAGCTTCTTTGTCTTATGGTATTTTGAATGTTGTGCATCTGCTACTATGTGCCCTGATGCTTTTGCAACTAAATATTTTTATTGACTTTGTAATTAATTAGTAATAACTTAATAAATTAAGCAAATTAACCATTAAATTGATTTAATTTTTAACCTTAATTGCTTTCAACTTTTGAACTCAGTGAAAGTTAAGGCCTCTTTACTAACATCTAAAACCTCTTCATTGTTTGATGAGGTGCTGCTTCAAGCAAGATCTACAGTACTGTGCAGAAGTCGTAGGAATGTGTGTAGCTCGGGTGCACAGTCCTGTATTTGTTAATGTGAGTGGAGAGTGAATTTATAATTCTGGTAGGTGCAAAGGATGTAGGGAATGGTAAGTATGGAGTGCAGTGAGATGGTTGTGGGATGGGAGGCAGAGGAGTGCCTGGGATGGGGCGGGGATGGTGGAGTAGGTACAGACACACCCAGTCCTGAGTCACTGGACAAAGTCATTTGTTTCCAAACAACTGGTTTATTGATCATTACTGAATGTCTCTCTGGTGCTTCCCACTCCCTCCCCTCTCCTTTTCCCCTTTCCCAATCATGATTCCATTTTCCCTGTCCGCGTCCCACTCTCAGTCCACAATAGAGACCCATATCAGAATCAGGTTTTTCATCACACAAATATGATTTTTTGCCACAGCAGTAGAGTGTGCAATACATAAAATTACAACAGTATCGTGCAAAAGTTTTAGGCACCCTAACTATATATGTGCCAAGACTTTTGCATAGTACTGTATATTTGCATAAGACTTTTGCACAGTACTGTACATGTAGCAACATTTATCCTCAAAGATCTCCACTATTCAGGCCATGCCATCTTCTCATAGCTACCATCAAGAAGACCAGAAGCCACAAGAATAGCTACTTCCCTTCAACCATTTGGTTCTTGAACCAAGCTGCACAACCGTAATCACTATCTCTGTGCAGCAACATCATGATCACTTTGAACACTTTGCATTGCAATGGACTTTGTTTCTTTTGTTCTTGCTCATATATTTTTTGTATAGTTTATGGCTTTCTTGTGGATGTTGTGCATTGGATGCTATTTGCCTGTGATGTTGCTGTAATTAAGTCTTTCATTGACTGTGCCTACATAATATATCAAGAGATGTTGAAGACTTAATATTAATGTTTTATCTTCTCCCAGCTGATCAAAAAAGCAAATGGCAAAAAGCCAAAGTTTTAGTAAGGGTATAATATCCTGAGAGATACCAAAGATATCGTTGATCAGCGGGTTGGAGTTATGTCAGCATGTGGCCTGGATGTGTGCACAGTTTCCAAGAATCTGGTAACTTGTACAAAAGTTCAGTGTGTAATCATCCAATTAATCAAGAAAGTTTGCTTTCACTAGGGGAAAGGCAATTTGGGATTGGGTGTTGTATAATGAGCCAGATTTGATTAGTGAGATTAAAGCAAAGGAACTCTTAGGAGGCAGTAATCATAATACGATAGTTTGACAAGGAGGAGATAAAGTCAGTTGAATCAATAGTACAGTGGAGAAAAGGGGTTTACAGAGGCATGAGAGTGGAGCTGGCCAAAGTTGATTGGAAGCAGACACTAGCAGGAATGACAGCAGAACAGCAATGACTGGAGTTTCTGCCTGTAATTTGGAAGGCGCAGGATAGACACATTCCAAAGATAAAGATGTGTTCTAAAGGGAGGATGAAGCAACCATGGCTGACAAGGAAAGTCAAATATAACATAAAAGCAAAAATGTGGGCATACAAAAAAGCAATGATTAGTGGGAAGTTAGAGGATTGGGAAGCTTTAGAAAACCAACAGAAGGTTGTTGTGTATTTAATATATCAGTAATATTTGAGAAATATTGTAAATATATTGTTTGATTAAGCATTCTTTGTTTAAATAACTTATTATAGGTTATATGTAAAAGTACATAACTGGCATTTTTCATGACATCACCATGTCATAAGTGCGCACCTTGCTAAAGTAAAAGACAAGTTACATGTGTTTATCCCTGGTCTCCCCATGATTTTCTTTCTCTTAGTTTCTGGAGTTACAAAACTGCACAGTGGTGATGAGCAAGTTTTAAAACAAACCTGAGATGACCACTGTTGTTGATGTGTAGCAGGATGCTCAAGTTTAAAAAAAAACATGCAACATATTCTTTTCTTTGCAAGGGGAAGAGAAAGGTGGGCAAGTTAAAATAAAGGCTGAAAATGGGCAGAATTCATGGGTTTATAAAAAGTGAGTACCGGGTGATAATGATCAAAAATGATCCTGAAAAAAAACCAGCAAAATAACTGGCTACATCCTACATTTCCCTGGCATAGGATTCTTGTGGATTTTGCTGGACCATTTATGGACACAAGTTCCTTGGTAGTAGTGGATGCAGCTATAAAATGGCCTCTACTGCCGTCTTGAACACTGTGGATGCGTTGAGAAACCGCTTCTCAAGGAGTGATGTTCCATACTGCATCTGCCCCGTACCACCCAATGGAAAGGTTTGTCCAGAGTCTAAAGAATGCACCATGAGCAATGTCAGCAAAACACACTACACTGACATTGAATCCGAATCTTGCCAATTTCTTCTTTGCATATTGCAAAACAGCACATCCCACAACAAACAACACACCAGTCAAGCTGTTCCTGGGTCATTCCTTGCGTTCATGCTTGGATCTGCTCAAACCCAATCTCAGAAGGAAAATGCAAACAGCTGAGCCAGTTTGAGGTCTCTTCAAACAAGAAGGTTTGATGTTTCACTCCTGGACAAGCAGTCCTGGTGAGGGACTACAGAGATGATCAAAAGTGGGTACTTGGACTGTTTAAGGACAGATCTGGATCACTCTCCTACACAGTGGAGATTGTGTCTGATGACATATTGATCAGTTCAGGAGGGCAAAGTCAATGGTTGGAGAAGAAGGATGTCCAGAGCTGTCAGAAGCACTTACTACAGTCCCAAAGCCAACTCCAACAACCACCATGGAGGAGGCTCCAGAACATAAGATTGTTTCATAACCACAAGTCTCATCTGCTAAACAGAATGAAACCCTCCAGCACCCCCTCAGGAAAGATGTAATCCCACAAGAGTAAGAAATCCTTCACAGCAATTAAATCTTAAGGCCTGAGTGGGACAATTTAAAATTTACTATGCTGTGAATGTCTGTATAGTTGTTGTATAGTATGCTGTGTTTATTGAGTTGGAGTTTGTAGCTAAGCAGGGTAGAGTGTTGTGTATTTAATATATCAGTAATATTTGAGCAATGTTGTAACTGTTGTTTAACTAAACATCCTTTGTTTGTTTAAATATTTCATTACAGGCGATATGTAAAAGTACGTGAATAGCATCTGGCATATGGTAAGTGTAGGCCTCCTGAGAAGTAAAGACCAAGAGTACATGCTTATCTTGAACTCTCGTATTTTTCTTTCGATTGATTTTATGTTTTGGAGTTACAAAGCATTATGAAGGCAACTAAAAAAGCAATAAGGAGAGAAAAGATGAAAAATTAAGGCAAATTATCCATTAATATAAAGAAGTTTTTCCAGATATATTCAAAGATTCAAAGTATATTTATTATCAAAGAATGCATGAATTACACAGCCATGAGATTTGTTTGCTTACGGGCAGTCACAAAGCAAGAAACCCGAAAGAACACAATTAAAATAAAAATAAAAGACCTGATTCGCAAAGAAAGGGGAAAAACCCCACAGAAATCATGCAAACAATATAGGTGAGCAACAACATTCTGAAGCAAAATGAGTCCTTAGATCCGAAGTCCAGAGCAGCCTTGGTATCAGTTCATCATTTTAGCGGGCACGGAGCATAGACATATAAAGAGTAAAAGAGCAGATATTGGATTGCTGGAAAATGACTTTGGAGAGGTAGTAATGGGGGGAGAGGCAAAGAAATGGCAGACGACTTTAATGAGTGCTTTGCATCGGTTTTCACGAGTAGTACGACAGAAATTTGAGAGCATCAGGGGACAGAGATGAGTGTTGATGTTATTACTAAGGATAAAGTGCTTGGGAAACTGAGAGGTCCGAAGGTAGGTAAGCATCCTGGTCTAAAGTTCTGGACCAGCTAGACTGCATTCCAGGATTCTGAAAGAGGTGGCTAAAGAGAGGCTTTAGTATTGATCTTTCAAGAATCACTAGATTCTGGAATGGTTCCGGAGGACTGGAAAACTGCAAACAGTACTCCACTCTTTTAGAAGGGAGGAAGGCAGAAGAAAGGTAAGTGTAGGCCAATTAGCCCAACTTCAGGATGAGGTTTTAGGGTACTTGCAAACATATGATAAAGTAGGCCAAAGTCATTGTGGTTTCCTTGAGGGGAATTCTTGTCTGACAAATCTGTTGAAATTCTTTGAGGTAATAACAGGCATGATAGAAAAAGGAGAGTCTGTGGCTATTGTTTACTTGGATTTTCAGAAGGTCTTTAACAAAGTACTGCACATGAGGCTGCTTAACAAATTAAGAGCCCATGGTATTACAGAAAAGTTACTAGCATGGATAGAATATTGGCTGACAGGCAGGAGGCAAAGCATGGGAATGAAGTGGGCGGGGGGGCTGTTCTTTTTTTTTTAATTAGTTTTTCAAAACATTTTACAAAATTAAAATCCCCAAATCCCAATGAGGAGCATTAATACAGTGCAAGATTAAGCATACAATAACAATATGCTACAAAGGAAGAGAATTTAACAAAAAAGCACCTAAATTATAGACAAGTGAGCTTAGTGTCCTCCCCAAGCCCCACAACACAAGAAAAAAAACAACAACAACTCCAGACCAACCATCACACAGTATAAAGAGTATAAGTCCAGACAGTCAAACTCCCAGACTGTGAATACACTTAGCAACAGAGGATAATAATGCCTACTACCAGAAAAAAAAGGGAGCTGAAAGCAAGGGACCGAAAAGAAGAGAAAAAAAAAAGAAAAAAAAACCCTAGTCAAAAGGAAGGTTATGAAAGTACTCGATAAAAGGTCCCCAGACCTTATGGAACTTTAGATCCGAATTAAGAACTGAATAATGAATTTTTTCGAGGTCCAAGCAGGCCATAATGTCGTTAAGCCATTGCGCATGAGTGGGCGGGGCAACATCTCTCCATCTAAGGAGGATCAAGAGTCTCGCCAGGAGAGAGGCAAAGGATAGTATTCGGCATTTGGTCGGACCCAGACATAAATCTGTCTCGCCCCAAAAACCGAACAGAGCAATTAAGGGGTTAGGTTCTAGGTGCTGATTCAGAATACCCGATAATGTAGTGAAGACATCTTTCCAGAATTTCTCCAAGCTAGGACAGAATCAGTACATATGGATGAGAGAGGCCACGCCCCTCTTGCATTTATCACAGAGCGGACTAATGCCAGGGTAGAATCGAGATAGTTTAGATTTAGACATATGGGCTCTATGAACAATCTTAAACTGTAAAAGGCAATGGCGAGCACAAAGGGAGGTTGAGTTAACCGATTTGAGAACTGAGTCCCAGCTCTCCTTGGATAAGGAGATATTTAAATCCTGCTCCCAGGCCATTTTAATTTTATCCACAGGGGCCCGTCGTAAGGCTGCTAGTTTATCTCGGATAATTGAAATTAAACCTTTACCTAGTGGATTAATGGAAAGAAATAGGTCCATAGCATTTGTCGCAGGCATTTCAGGAAAGTTAGGAATTAAAGGAGCAGTAAAGTGTCGGATTTGGAGATATCTGAAAAAGTGAGCGTTAGGCAGGTTGAACTTAACGGAGAGCTGCTGAAAAGAAGCGAAGCGATTATCAATGAAGAGATCTTCAAAATGTCTAATGCCCTTCCTGTACCAAACATGGAATGCTGAATCGTGCGTAGTAGGTAAAAAAAGGTGATTATGTGCGACAGGGCTAGAAACGGAAAACCCCTGGAAACCATAGCATTTCCTGAACTGAGCCCATATACGCAAAGTGTGTCTAACCAGAGGATTAGCTATTGATCTGGGCAGACTGCTAGGGAGTGCAGAGCCAAGAAGTGCAGATATAGATAATTCTTTAGTGGAGCTCAACTCCATTGCCACCCAGTTAGGGCACTCGGGTTGACCGTGGAAGAAAGACCAGACGGCAGCACAACGTATATTAGCTGCCCAGTAATATAAGCGAAAGTTAGGTAAAGCCATGCCACCCTCTTTTTTAGATTTTTGGAGGTGGATTTTATTAATTCTAGAGCGCTTATTCTGCCACAGATATGACAAAATAATAGAGTCTAAGGAATCAAAAAAAGATTTAGGAATAAAAATTGGGATAGATTGAAATAAGTATAAAAATTTGGGGAGAACATACATTTTAACAACATTAATACGACCTACCAAGGACATAGATAGAGGTGACCATTGTACCAGACTCTGTTTTATAGCATATGAAAGATTGACAAAGTTTTCATGAAAGAGATCTTTAAACTTCCTTGTGACTGTAATTCCAAGATAAATAAATTGATTATGGACTACTTTAAAAGGGAGATCACGAAATATTAGTTCTTGTGCTTCTTTATTAATTGGGAAAAGTTCACTCTTATGTAAGTTGAGTTTATAGCCAGAGATCTGGCTAAACTGGTCAAGAAGTGAAAACATTAGAGGTAAGGATGTAGACGGATTTGAGAGAAAGAGTAATAAGTCATCAACATAGAGAGAAACTTTATGCTCAACACCCCCTCTCCAAATCCCGGTCAATTCAGGACAATTTCGAAATGCTATCGCCAGAGGTTCTATAGCCAAATCAAAGAGAAAGGGACTTAAGGGGCATCCCTGACGGGTGCCACGTTTGAGATTAAATACTTGGGATTGGGGCTGTTCTGGTTGGCTGCCTGTGACTAGTGGTGTTCTGTAGCAATCGGTATTAGTACTGCTTCTTTTCACATTATATGTCAGTGATTTGCATGTGGAATTGATGGATTTCTGGCTAAGTATGCAGATAGTACAAAGAAAGGTGGAGAGAGCATTGAGTCTGCGTAAGGACTTAGATTGGGAAAATGGGGAAAGAAGTGGCAGATGGAATATAGTGTAGGAAAGCGTGTGGTCATGCACCTTGGTAAAAGAAATAAAGGTGTAGACTATTTTTAAAGGAGAAAATTCAAAAATCAGAAGTGCATAGGGACTTGGGAGTCTTTGTGTAAGATTCCCTAAAGTTTGAGTTGGTGGTAAGGAAGGCAAATGTAATGTTTGCGTTCATTTAAAAAGGACTAAAATATAAGAGCAAGGATGTAATACTGGGGATTTACAAGGTATTGGTCAGACCACACTTGGAGTATTGTGAAGAGTTTTGGGCTCCTTACCTAAGAAAAAGATGCGCTGGCATTGGAGAGGGTCCAGGGGAGGTTCACGAGAATGATTATGGCATTTGAGGAGCAGTTGATGGCTCTGGGCCTGTACTCACTGGAGTTGAGAAGAGTGAGTGAGGATCTCACTGAAACCTATCGAATATTGAAAGGCCTAGATAGAGTGGATGTGGAGCGGTTATTTCCTGTCATGGGTGAGTCTAGGGCCAAGTGGGCACAGCTTCAGAATAGAGGGATGCCCATTAGATCAGAGATGAGGAGGAATTTCTTTAGCCAAATAGTACTGAATTTGTGGATTGTATATCCATGGACAACTGTGGAGGCAAAGTCATTGAGTATATTTAACATGAAAATTGATAGGCCCTTGATTAGTAAGGGTGTCATAGGCTAGGAGGGGAAGGCGGGAGAATGGGGTTGAGAGGGATAATAAATCAACCATGGTAGAATGGTAGAACAGACGATGGACCAAATGGCCCAATTCTGCTCCTAGGTCTTATGGTCTAAGTAGATGAATCCGATGTGATCAAATTGATTTAATTCTACAGAGAAGAATTGCTGAATCATTTAATAGAACCAGGAAGACAGTGAGTTGAAGAAGAAAAGCACCCTGTTGAAACCACACCTATATAAATACCAACAAAAATATTTTGTCAAAAACTTTTCAAGCTGTTGAACATACAAAGTAAATCTTCATCAAAGATAAAGCAACACGCACAAAATGGTGGAGAAAGTCAGCAGGTCAGGCAGCATCTGTGGAAAGGAATAAAGAGTTGACGTTTCAGGCTGAGACCCTTCTTGCAGACTGGAAAGGAAGAAGGAAGATGCCAGACTAAAACGATGGCCTGAGGGGAGAAAGCAATTCCAACACAAGCAGGGAAGTTAACTGTTACGAATAGCTTGATCAACATAAAGGGAAAATAAAAGCTGCCCCACGGTCCATGGGTAACATTTTAAGGTGATTGAAAAGAAAAAAGAATTAAATGCCGGAGGATGCTTCATTTTCATACATGATTCAAAAGAAACATGAAGAAGTCCCTCTACTCTACCCCTAGAAATCAAATATCTCTACAGCCATCATTGATAGATGTTACTTACCTTTTTGTATTTATAGATTTACTTAATTAAGTATTGTTTAATTTAGGAATACACTTTTCTACAAATGTACTGTATTTCATATGAGTATCTTTCTAGCAAGGAATGTAGCACAAGTCATATCTCTAGCTTATCCATTATTTTTATTGGGAAATTGGATTAATTTAATAGTGTATTTCTTAAAACTGCAATTTTCAGGAGCAAATCTTTGAGCTTAAGTGGGAAATTATTGAATAATCATTGGAGGATGAAGATTTTTGACCTTCTTTAAACATCCTGGCATGTATTTACGTTAAGCATTTGTGCATAGTACCCTGTTATTTATATATCTGATTGGGGAAGTGGGATTTCATTCATATCCCTAATCTCTGGAGCACTTGAATTCATTAATCTGTCCTCTGGCAAAGGTTTCACTTGCTTCACTATGATGTACTAATGATTTAGCAAAAGCTCTAATTCAGTATTTTCATTGATCTTTTAATCTGTTTATCCTCAGCAGGGTCACATATTGCGACTGACAGGCAATTCTGTACAAGCTATCTGATGCATTATAGTTGCTGATCAATAGCAAGCTGATCTATGGATAGAATCTCAAATAAAATTGAGAATAAATCAGAACTCTCTGCCACGGATGAAATAATCTACCTTTGCTCTTTTTTGTCTTTTAAATGATACATACCAAAATTACAAATTCAACGAAAATCTATTTAACATAAAGAAATTCAATTTTATTTGCTATTGTGGAGAGTAATAGTTCAGTATTCTAACAAAGACATTAAGATTTTAACTTCAGTGATAAAAGATAGTCTTGAATCTTACCTTTCATGTTGTGGATAATGAATCATTGTTTATCTATAAAAAATGAATACTTCTTTATATAAGACGCAGTAAATGGAAAAAAAGTCATGCTTCTAAAATGATAATCTCAACTGCTCCTGGCAATAGCCCTTAGAGATGACATATTCTTTCCACAATATGATAAACTCCTTTAATCTGATCAAGCCTTACGAGGTACGTACATACTGTTTTATTGCCAAACCTTAGGGGCTTTATATTGTAGCTGTTTTATTATCAAAGTCAGAATTGTAAAGCAGTTAAACTGAAGCACAGGTATCCTATTAATAGTATAAACCGTCTAACATGAGAATTTAGTAAATCACAGTTAATCCTGATTGAATCAGACAGGTATATGTACTGCTTTTTCTATATTTTATCAGAGAATATCTGAAAATATATTTCTGAAAAAATACTGCTGATAATGCTGAAGGCTTAAGTGATATTGTTTGCCTGAAAATCTTCCATTTTACTCTTTGTCTCACCTAGTGTGGTTATGTCATTCTGGTAATTATTTTCCCCTTACTGCTTTCAAATTTCTGAGCATCATAACACACCTTCACATTAAAGTGCTCTGCTAATTCTATCCTTAAAACACATTTCAGAAATTTAGTTTATTTCTTAATTCATGATTTTCTTCTCATCTTTTACATTATAATGTCCAATGAATACCTTCTCAATGTAGGGAAATTGGGGAGGGTGTATTCCGTCTGGGTAGCAACATCTTACATTCTGCCTGGGAAGCCTCTAACCTGTTCTTCTATTTCCCACTCTGGCCTCTTCTTACTCACCTGCTGATCAGCTCCCCCGAGTCCCTTCCTCCTTCCCTTCCTCCTCTGGTCCACTGTCCTCTCCAGCCCTTTAATCTTTCCTAATCATCTGGCTCACCTACCATCTTCTAGCTAACCTCCTTCCCCTCTCCCCACTTTTATATTCTGGCATTTTCCCCCTTTCTTTCCAGTCCTGATGGAAGGTCTCAGCTCGAAAGGTGATGCACCATCAATAACTCTCGGAGACGTGAGGTGAGATATAGGCTTTTATTTGCTGGAAGAGAGCAGTCAGCAGCAAGAGACCATCACACAACATCCTGGAGACTGAGGGAGGAGCAGTGCCTCCAATCGCCTTTATACAGGGGTCTGTGGGAGGAGCCACAGGAGCAGTCAGCGGGGGGGGGGGGGGGCGTGTCCAGACAGGTGTATGTAGTTCACCACAAAAGGTCGACTGTTTGATCATTTCCATAGGCACTGCCTGACATGCTGAGTTTCTCCAGCATTCTGTGTTTGTTGTTCTGGATTTCCAGCACCTACAAACCTTTTTGTGTTTATGTTATACAACAAATTGCTTTGCTATTTTATCTAATTCTGCGTAAAATTAATCGCTCCTTTCATAGATCGGAATAATAGAATAATGAAGTCTAAGAACTAATATATGATCTAGATCAGGGGTTCCCAACCTCCTTTATGCCATGGAGCCTTACTGTTAATGTGGAATGTGTGGACCGCAGGCTGGGAGCCCTGAGCCCTAGGAGTCAGATGCTGGAGTATGGAGTACAAATCCCCAGCGCTGGAGGAACACTGCGGGTGCGGCGGCATCTGTGGAGGCAGGGTGAGGGTTGGCATTTCGTCTCAAGACCCTGCATGAGGACTGCATCATTCATACAAAATATATTTATAACTTCACTTCGTTTTGATTTACTTTACTGCTTTCCTGCAAGTTATTAAGCCTGACTAGAAACACAGCTTCTGTGACATTTTAAATACAATAAATTCTGCAGATGCTAGAAATGCAGAGCATCACACACAAAATGCTGGAGGAACTCAACAGAGCAGGCAGCATAGCTGGACATGAGTAAATAGGTGGCACTTCGGGCCAAGACTGAAAGGGAAGGCGGAAGATGCCAGAATGAGAAGGTGGGGGGAGGGAAAAGAGGACTGGCTAGAAGGTGAAGGTGAAGCCAGGTGGGTGGGAAAGCTCAACAGATGGAGAAGAAGGGA
Organism: Hemitrygon akajei; assembly: GCF_048418815.1. Taxonomy (NCBI): domain Eukaryota; kingdom Metazoa; phylum Chordata; class Chondrichthyes; order Myliobatiformes; family Dasyatidae; genus Hemitrygon; species Hemitrygon akajei. Next base: position 99,939,865 of record NC_133125.1, on the reverse strand, counting down.
TCTAATAGGAGAGGTGAATGGACCAGGGAGAAGAAAGAGGGTCACCAGGGGAAGGTGATAGGTAGCTGAGGGAAGAGATAAGAGACTAGGGAGGGAAAGAAAAGAAGAGGGAAGGTGGAGGAAAAAATAATCTCCAGAAAGAGAAATCGATGTTTGTACCAGTAGGTTGGAAGCTTCCTAGATGGAATATGAAGTATTTCTCTTCCACCAAGAGAGTGGACTCATCATGACAAAAGAGGAAATTTGTTTGAAATTGTACTTATTTTGTACTTATTGTACTTATTTTGCTTATTATATATCTGATAAAGGACATTATATTTTCTAAAATTGTGTCCTCAACTCCCTTGATTCTAGTATCACTGGGTGATAAAAGGAGAGCCACATGGATCAGTAACCATAGAGCCATAGAACACCACAGCACAGAAAACAGGCCATTCGGCCCTTCTAGTCTGTGTCGAAACTTCATTCCGCTAGTCCCGTTGACCTGCACCCAGTCCATAACCCTCCAGACCTCTCCCATACATGTGTCTGTCCAATTTATTCTTAATTTCCCAATTTTACTAAATTAGTTAAATCATAAAATCCTTTATGAACTCGTTTCTGCTTTCTGAGGATTTGTTTCTGCTATTGTTAAGAATAGGCAGCATGATGGGTGAAACAGTTAATGCTGCTACCTCACAGATACAGGGATGCTGACCTGATTTACTGTTTGTGAGGAGTCTGCACGATCTCCCCATGTCTCCATCCTGAAGACATTGTAGATTAATAGAATTACCCTTCATTATGCAGTATATGTCCATATAATTTTGTTATACTTGGTCTCAAATTAATTTGACATTGTGCACTAGTGTCAAGTCAAGTTTATTGTCATTTAACTACATTATATACATATATACCATCAAATGAGACAACGTTTCTCCAAACCAGGGTGTAAAGCACGATGGTACACATAACACACAATAAAGTAAGGGTAAAATCTACAGATGAATTACACATAAATAAACAAAGGAAAGTGCATAAGTTAAATACAGGAAAATCTGCAGATTCTGGGGATCCAAAGCAACAGACAAAATGCTGCTGGAACTCAACAGGTCGGGCAGCATCTATGGAACAAAGTAACGGTTGACATTTTGGGACAAGATTCTTCTTCAGCACTGTTGCTTCATTAAAATTGTGAGGTACAGGATAAATTATCCGGTGACACTTCGAATGCAGCAGAGAGTTCAGAAGCCTAATGGCCTGAAGGAAGAAACACTTTAAGTATTGCTGAAGGGTTTCGGCCCAAAACGTTGTCACTATCTCCTCCCATAGATGCTGTCTGGCCTGTTGAGTTCTGCCAGCATTTTGTGTTTTTATTAAGTATCGATGTGTTGTGCATTCTGAGATGCTCTTCTGCTCACCGCTGTTGTAACGAGTAGCTATTTGAGTGACTGTAACCTTCCTGTCAGCTTAAACCAGTCTGGCCATTCTCCTTTGACCTATCTTATTAATAAGGGATTTTTGCTCACAGAACTAATGAACACGCAGTAAGACTAAACATAATGCAGTCGTTAGTAAGCCACTACACTTATGAGACAAGGAAAGGCTATGGTGAAGCAAGCGAAGATGGTCTTTCCTGTAACGGCCTCCGACAATCACTAACATTTCTTTTATGCATGAAATTCAGCACAATCTTTTTTGGAGCAATAGAGTCAGAGTCAAGTGGACAGGAAATGTGAAAAGCTTGTCAGTTTACTAAGTGCTGCTGATGACACCATTAACGGCTTCTTCATCACTGTGCTGATGATTAAATATAACCTGATAGGGTGAAAATTAGCTTGTTGGAATTTGTGTAGCAAGGCATTTACTTGAATTACAACTAGCTGCTCTTTTGGTCAATGCTGAACTGGTGGATTTAGCAATTGCTCGGTGAGTTCTATAATGCATATATGTCATGGCAACATAAAGGTTGTTTGTTGTATGTCCTGACGAAGAGTCTTGGCCCGAAACGTCGACAGCACTTCTCCCTATAGATGCTGTCTGGCCCGCTGTGTTCCACCAGCATTTTGTGTGTGTTGTTGTATGCTATGTTGTATCATGTAGGCGATCATAGGTTTTCCATGACCATGATTGTTCTTGGCAACTTTTTCTCTAGAAGTGGTTTGCCATTGCCTTCTTTTGGGAAGTGTCTTTACAAGACGTGTGACCACAGCCATTATCAATACTCTTCAGAGATTGTCTGTCTGGTGTCAGTGGTTGCATGACCAGGACTTGTGATGTGCACCAGCTGCTCATGTGACCATCCACCACCTACTCCCGTGGCTTTACATGACCCTGATAATTTCCTATGCAACTGCAGGAGGTGAAAATCCTTCCATTTCCCTTCTTCCTTTCCTTCCTTCCAGGGAATCAAGCAGTTTTTCAGATGAAGTAATAAATCACTTGCACTTCTTCCAATCTAAACACAAGAAATTCTTTTTTTTTCTTTAAAATTTTTTTTTTTAAATTAGTTTTTCAAAGCATTTTACAAAATTAAAAACCCCAAATCCCAATGAGGAGCATTAATACAGTGCAAGATTAAGCATACAATAACAATATGCTACAAAGGAAGAGAATTTAACAAAAAAAGCACCTAAATTAAAGACAAGTGAGCTTAGCGTCCTCCCCAAGCCCCACAACACAAGAAAAAAACAACAACAACTCCAGACCAACCACCACACAGTATAAAGAGTATAAGTCTGGACAGTCAAACTCCCAGACTGTGAATACACTTAGCAACAGAGGATAATAATGCCTACTACCAGAAAAAAAAGGGAGCTGAAAGCAAGGGACTGAAAAGAAAAAAAAAGAAAAAAGAAAGACCCTAGTCAAGAGGAAGGTTATGAAAGTACTCGGTAAAAGGTCCCCAGACCTTATGGATCTTTAGATCCGAATTAAGAACCGATTGAATAGCTAAGGCAGATTTAGTAGGTGATCTGGTAACAGAGGACGATCGGTCCAGTTTAGGATCCAACCAACAGTTGAAATCACCACCCAATATAAGAGATTATGAGTTTAAGTCTGGTAGTGAGGGAAAAAAACCGTTCAAAAAAGTTAACATCATCAAAGTTGGGGGCATACAGGTTTGCTAGTTCAACTTTAGTGTTGTATAGTTTACCAGAAACAATAATAAAACGGCCATTTGTATCAGATATTTTATAATGGAGTTCAAAAGGAATATTTGAATTAATAAGAATGGAAACTCCCCTAGCTTTAGCGGCAAAGGATGAATGAAAATGCTGACCCGCCCACTTTGACAGAAGCTGGGAGTTATCAAAACAACGAATATGAGTTTCTTGAAGGAAAGCAATGTCAGCTTTGAGTTGCCTGATATGTGAGAATACCTTCCTCCTTTTAACAGGGTGGTTCAGTCCCTTTACATTCCAGCTCACGAATTTAAGTGCACTAGCCATTATCAATTACTAATGCATAAAAGGCAGCAGGCATATAAAAAGCCAAGCAGTACAATAGCAGTCTGGGAGCAGAGATGTAAACATAGATTCATAAGGTCAAAATATAAAAACATGTCCTAAGCAATAAAGAGATGTTGGAACTGGAAAATCCACCCCACCCGCACAACCCAAAACTAGACGGCTACCAAAACAAGTAGCTAACTCTACCAAAAAAATTAACCCAAATACAACTTCCAGATCTGTGTCATTAACAACATTTCCGTATAAATATTATAGCAAATAATAACTAGTTTATGCACTAGAAAACATAACTACAGATTAGAACACCTTCTGCAGAAATATACAACTTAATACAGAGAAAATCGGAAGAAAACCAAAACTAACCTACCCACGAAAAATTATAGAAGAATAAAGTAAGAGAAAGGGGAAAAAAAAGGTAAGAAGGAAAAAGAAAAAAAAGAGGAAGGGGAAAGTTATAAATTCAAGATGAGTGTTTATCAACTATTTACAGAGAAGGGAGAAAAAAATTCAGAGATTAGAAAAAAGGGGTGAAGAAAAGAAAAAGATAAAATAAATAGATATTTAAAACAAAGGAAAAATAAATCAGCAGTTGAACTGTGAACCGACAAACAGGGAGGCCTTCACTAAAGACTTTGAATCTCCAAAACAAGTTAGAATTAGTTGCAGAACTCTGTAGGTAAAGTTATACAAGAATAAAAATAGATTACACACACACCAAATCCCGGGAGAGATTGTCAACGGCCCTTAAAGTTTCAATGAATAATGTCCGAGTGATTCAAGTGAATTCTGAGTCCAGAGAAAGTAATTTTACTACGAGGAGTACTTATCCACCATTTTATGAGGTCCGATCAGATTCCGAAGATGGCTGGATAGCCGGAAGACTTGCCACAAACGCTTCAGCTTCCTTCGCTGATTTGAACCACTTATATTTCCCGGTATTAAGCTTGATTCATAGATCAGCAGGGTTGCGAAGGGAAGGTTTGAAACCACGATCAAAAAGCACTTTCATTGCGCTTTTAAACTCAGCGCGCATCTTTAAGGTCTGGGGTGCAAAATCTTCCACAAAGCGAATGGTTGTATCCTTGAAGGGAAGCGATCCCCTGCGATGCGCCTCTATGATCAGACTGTGTTTTACCTGGTATTGATGGAAACACAAGATTACTGGTCACGGGCGGGAGCCCAGAATTCCGGGGGGAACGTAAACTCTGTGTGCCCGTTCGAGCTCGGGTGGCTTCGGAAGCAAATCTTTCCCGAATAACTCACAGAGAAACTCGGCGAAAAACTTCACGGTTGATCCCTTTTCAGTCGCCTTTGGTAATCCCAGAATTCTGATGTTACAGTGTCTGCTACGATTTTCGAGATCCACCATTTTGGAAAGAAGTTTGTTAGATTTTTCCTCTAAGCTGGAACAGAGAGTCTCCAAGTATCGAACACGACTTTCTAAATCTTCAGAAGTCGAATCAATGCGAGATAAATGTTCAGCATGTTTGTCCACTTTATCGTTGATCCGATCCAGTTTGTCTTCTAACTGTTTGACAGTGGTTTTAAATTCCTTTAAGATTTCGTCTCGGAGCTTTCCAAGTGCAACCAGCGTCTCGTCCGACGGGGTCATGGCTTCTTTTCCCCCGGGTTTAGAACTCTTGCGGAAGTCCCCAGCGGTTTTAAATTCCTTTAAGATTTCGTCTCGGAGCCTTCCAAGCACCACTATAGTCTCGTCCGACGGGGTCATAGCTTCTTTTCTCCCGGATTTAGAACTCTTGCTAGACATTGTAAGTTAGATATATACACAGGCAAGTAAGAGATACCGAAATAATTCCTAACTAAGGTTTAAAAAATGGAGACATTTAGTGCAAAGGTAGCGACAGTAACGGAACAAAAGTTCGGAGCAGCTAAATAATCGCCATCTTACCGGAAGTCCAAACACAAGAAATTCTGCAGATGGTGGAAATCCAGAGTAACGCATACAAAATGCTGAAGGGATTCAGCAGGTCAGGCAGCATCTACGGAAAAAAATAAAGGGCTAATGTTTCAGGCCAAGGTAGTTTCTCAGCCCAAAACATCAGCTCTTTACTTCTCTCCATAGATACTGCCTGATCTGCTGAGTTTCTCCAGCACTTTGTGTACGTGTGTCCTTCCAATCTAATAGGGTTCGAATGTGTTCTCCTGTACACAGGAGAAATCAACTGCAGATTGGGTGCATGAAGAGCACCTCTGGCTAATCCATAGATGCGAACCTGAACTTCCAATTGTCTACCACTTTAATTCGTCCTTCCGCTTCTTCACTGTCCTTTCTATATTTCACCTCCTGTACAGTTGTGAGGCTCTGTTGGAAGAAGAGTGCCACACCTCCCTCTGCGGGCACTTTGCAAACTTCTGGACTCAGCATTGAATCTCGATGCTCAGGACACTTTCTATCTGTCTTTGAAAGAGTAGCTTACTCTTTCCTCTTAGTACAGACACGCCTGCTGGACAGGTCCCATTGGGACCCTCCATGTTGGTGTCGACCCTGGCTGTCACATCCTAACTGTCAACATGATGTACTAGCGGGTATGCAAGGCAGGACAGTATGATATGGGAGCAACCTATTGCCCACGTAGCAGGCCCACCCCTCTCAACGCAGCTGATGAATCCAAAGGAACGGCAGAGACTGATGCAGTGGCATTTCAGGAGCTGCCAGTCAGCGTTGAACTCAAAGTAGGACTGCCTTAGAGACTTCAGCTCTGGATTTTTCCTCAGGGTTTATTAGTTGGTGTTGGCATGTGGCCAAGTGGTTAAGGCATTGGTCTAGTGATCTGAAGGTCGCTAGTTCGAGCCTCAGCTAAAGCAGCGTGTTGTGTCCTTGAGCAAGGCACTTAACCACACATTGCTCTGCGACGAACCGGTGCCAAGCTGTATTGGCCCTTGCCCTTCCCTTGGACAACATCGGTGGCGTGGCGAGGGGAGACTTGCAGCTTTGGCAACTGCCAGTCTTCCATACAACCCTGCCCAGGCCTGAGCCCTGGAAACTTTCCAAGGTGCAAATCCATGGTCTCACGAGACTAACAGATGCCTATTTATTTCTGAAGCTTTCCCCATAAATGGGTACAGCTGCAAGGCCATGAAGGTTTGAGATCTGAGTTTTGCTTTCCCCAGATGAGCTGCCAACCACAGCAGATGGGACGCATCTGCCCAGAGCAGCTGGTTTTAAGGTGCCAGTAACCCGCCTTTATTCCATCATTAGAAATGGTTCTACCAGACTTAGTAGCTGATCCATATGTGAAGGCCAGGAGCTGGACTTGGTTGTCAGAGGCTGTTTGAGACACACATCATTAGGACCATTTAATATGTAGTGGGAGCTCACCCACATTATCACCCCCAGCTAAAACAACCTCATGGAATCGCTGGACAGTTCCCACACCTTGTTATTAGCAGCACATTGTACAAGCAAAGAGGCATCATTCAAAATGCTTGCCCCATTGCTACTGAACATACGGCGATCTGGTCTCAACTTGTCAGATCTATGCTTTTGGCTCTGGCCATCCCCCTCCCAACCTTCTCTGCTGCCAAAAACTAACTTGCTTTCTCTCTTTCCTGCTTCTGATGATGGGGCCTAGATCAGAATCATCGACTGCCTCCCTTTGTACTGGTGCTGCTCGACTTGCTAAGTGTATCCTGCACTTCCTCTTCTTGTTTCAAGTGTCCAGGATCTGCAGTCTTTCGATTATCCTTTGCTGTAGAATGATCCCTGCTTGACAAACAATATTTATGAGAGCCATTTCCAGTAGGTGTGGATGGTGAGGGTCCTGGATGATGCACGCTGCTTTCTTGTGACGGTGCTCCTTGTGAATTTGCTTCATAACACCACGTTCAAGAAACGAGAATACTGAATAATACAGTTGATGTGTTTACTGTTTGGCATCTTCTCATGAGATGCTCTGAATATTTTGATGTCAGTTCATTGCCATACACTGATTTTTGTAAAAGCTTTCACATTTAATTACAATCATTATTTTTAGGATGAACAAACATGATGAAATTGATGAAGTCATATATTAAAAACAACTCAGTTTAATTCTGTAATTCCCAAATGAAATCTAAATAATCTACATTTCTAGATGCTGATTAATGGCTTAAGTTTGATGTACTTTATAAAACAGTATTTTGCATTCAGCACTTCTTATTTTTTCACAAGAGGAAACTGTTGATGTTTACTGCAGTGGAATGACATTATATGCTGCAAACATCTACCATTTGAAATATTTAAAAAATTGTTATTCATTTAAGATATATACAGAAGTAATACTTTATAATTTGATATTGGAATTGGAAATTTGATACTTGAATGGTCTGACTTTCACATAATAATGAAGTAGACTACTAACAACTGGATTGATGATTATAGAAATAATAATCTTCACCAGTGAGCAAATTTACAAGGAGCACTTCAGCAAGAAAACAGCGTCCATCATCGAGGATCCCCACACTCTCCTCTCACTACTACCATCGGGCAGGTGGTACAGGAGCCTTAGGTCCCACACCAGCAGCTTCAGGAACAGTTAATACCCTTCAAACATCTGGCTCCTGTACTACCATGGATAATTTGATTCACCTCAATGCTGAACTGATTCCAGAACCTGCACGCTCACTTTCAGGGACTCTACAACTCATGCCGTTAGTGTTATTTATTTATTTTTGTTTATTTGAATAATTTGTCCTCTTTTGCACACTGCCTGGTTGTTAGTCTTTGCTCTGTATAACTCTGTTGTATTTCTTTATTTTCCTGTAGATGTCTGCAAGAAAATGAATCTCAGGGGTAATGTACGGTGACATAGATGTACTTACCTTGACTTTGGATAATAAACAAAGAGGATCTAAAATTTTGTGGAACATAATGATGTTGTACCATTGGAACCATGCTTGAGTGACCTCTGTGTCATGTAACATGTTAAAATTGTGAAAGCAGAGATTTAAGTTTAGACTAGTTGTCTTGAATTTTGTTTTATTAAGATAGATGTTGGATGTTTTATGCAGGCAACCATGGAGTTTGCACAGAACACTGAAACAGCCACTTCAGCTCACTGAATATGCGATAATCAGCATGCACCTCTTCATACTAATCTTACTCTAATCCCATTTTAGTCTCCCCATGTTCCAATAACTGTCTCTGATTATACCACTCACAGACACATAAAGGTCAGTTTAAAGTGGCCAATTGAAATGTGAGAGAAAACCGGAGCACCTGGAAATCCCTCACACGGCTGCGGGGAGAATGAGTTAAAATCCACAAGGACAGCACACCGGTGAGTAGGTTTGAAGCCAGGTCACTGGTGTGGTGAGCGGGGTAATTGAACTAGATATGTCACTGCTCCACTCTCCCACCTCAATCCAGGCATCTTTCATGTTCTTACACCTAGCCACCACGTGACTCAAACAGAGTGGCGAATGAAAATCAAAGTACAAACTTAAAAGTTGAAAGCAGATTTACTATCAAAGTATGTATACCTCACCATATACAACCCTGAGATTCATTGTCTTGTGGGCATTCACAGAAACTACAAGTAACACAACAGCTTCAATGAAAGAGCGCACCCAGCAGGCACGGATGAACAACCCATGTGGAAAAGAGAACAAACAATGCAACTGCAAAAAGAAATAAAAAAGCGAAATAATAATAATGATAATAATAATTAAGGGGTTCATTAAGATTGTTGTAGCCGGGGTTGGTTGTGAGAACAAGCCCCCACTACCTGTTAAATTCTCCCTGTGGTGTGTGTCTCCAATAGCCCGACAAGCAAGTCCAACTCCTGGCCTTCCCGTGTCACTCAGCTACTAAGCCTGGTGGAACCATTTCTACTGACAGGGGAAGTGGCAAAGTCATGTTATTGGTGCCTTAAAACCAGTCGCTTCAGGCAGATGGGGCTCATCAGCCGTGGTTGGCAGCTCATCTAGGAGAAGGGAAACTCTGATCTCAAACCTCCACTTCCCTTGTGGCCAACTCATTCATGGGGAAGGCTTTGGGAGTAAGTGCCAAGGGAAAATCTGGAGCTGGAGTCCCTAAGGCAGTCCTGCTTTGCGTTCAACACTGACCGACTACTCCTGCAGTGCTTCTGGTACCAAACTGTATCAGTCTCTGCTGTTCCTTTAGGTCATCAGGTGCCTGGAGAGGGGGAGCTTGTTACATGGGCAACAGCTTGCTCTCCCTATTGTACTGCCCTGGCATGCATACCTAGACGGCTAGGATGCAGTGTCCATGGTTGACCCTGACCAATGGAGGCCTCAAAGAAGTTAATGAGCAATAAATATCAAGAAGATGGGGTGAAGAATTCTTGAAAGTGAGTCTAAAAAGGCTGTGGGAACAGTTCAGTGAGAGAAGTTGAGTGAAGTTATTCCCTCTGGTTTAAGCGCCATTTATTAAAAAAAAACTGATAGTGGAGACTGAAACAAAATCAAATGAAATAACTTAGAAGTGGGAGAGCACAGAGACAGGGAAAGGTGTGCAAGGGAAATAAGGAGTGAAGTCACAGATAAGGAAGGGACAAATGAACCCAATATCACTCATTTGTTCATTACATGCTGTGTCATATGACGTAGACGATCATGGTCTTTCCATGACCATGATTGTTCTTTGCCATGGTCTTCTTCTGGGCAGTGGCTTTACAAGATGCACCAGCTGCTCCTATGACCATCTGTCACCTGCTCCCATGGCTTCACGTGACCCAGTTCGGGGGGGGGGGGTGGGGGGTGGTAAACAGGTGCTACACTTTGCTCAAGGGTGACCTGCAGGCTAGCACAAGGAGGGAGCACCTCACACCTCCTTTGGTAGAGACACACTCCACCCCAATACCCAGGAACCCAATAGAATGTTCTATTTAACAGAAACAAAATACTATTTTGCTTATTTTTGACATCACTGTGACCCAGATGAACTGGTGGTGGCATCTGTCGGTCTCGAGAGACCATGGATCTGTGCCTGGAGTTTCCAGGGCACAGGCCTGGGTAGGGTTGTATGGGAGACTGGCAGTTGCCCAAGCTGCAGGCCTTCCCCTCTCCACGCCACCGATGTTGTCCAAGGGAAGGGTACTAGGACCCATGCAGCTTGGCACCGGTGACATCGCAGAGCAATGTGTTGTTAAGTGCCTTGCTCAAGGACACAAACACACTGCCTCAGCTGAGACTCGAACCAGAGACTTTCAGGTTACTAGTCTAATGCCTTGCCCACTAGGCCACGCACCAACACAAGATGAACTAATAAAGAGAAATTCAATAGGAAAATCACGAGTAGATTTATGACTCCTATCCATGCTGTTGGCTCATTTCTTAGTCAGCAGAGCTTACAATCGTGATAGTTGAGTTGTCTCTCTTCTGCTCTGACCAATGTTTTGGGAGGTTTGGTCAGGCCAGTGAGGTTACTGCAATAGTAAGTTTTGCTACAGGGCTTCAGGTATTGATTGAGTTCTTCCATTACTTTAACAATACAATTCCTCGTGCACCTTTGCAAAGCAGTGGTTGTACAGCACTTTAATCACTGATAAAAGAATGATCCACTGCCTGTGCTGCAAACTGGGTCTGCAGACAAAAATAGCTACAGCCAGCACTCAGCGAGCCATGTCAGTTAAAGTGACGGGTGGATCAGCTTGAAACGGATTATGTACTGTCATTAGGGATTATGACAGTGACAGAGCTCAAGACAACATTATAGGAATCCAATGTTAGTAAATAGTAAATTGCCCCAAGCTCTACATCTATAGATAGAAATGTCACAAATAGTAATTCGTTGTAGTAAAAGGAGCAGAATCCTTCTGAAAATCTGTTTGGCAAAATGCTTCAGATTTGTTTGGAAAGGCAAATAAACAAGCAGAATTGTACATCATATTTACCACAACATCATGCCATTTGTCACAATGACGTCTTAATGTGTTTGTATGCAAATTAGGGGATATTGGTGTAATTATTTAAATTAATTTGCTGCATTGGATTCAGCATCATAATCAGGTTTAATATCACTGGCACATGTCGTGAAATGTGTTGTTTTGTGCCAGCCAGCAGTACAATGCAATATGGTACATAATAATAAAAGAACTGTGTTTTTATTAATTTGCTGTCTCGGATTCAGAATCTGAATCAGGTTTCACAAACACGAGGAAATCTGCAGATGCTGGAAATCCAAAGCAACACACACAAGATGCTGGAGCAACTCAGCAGGCCAGGCAGCATCCATGGAAAAGACTTTTGTAGATGCTGCCTGACCTGCTGAGTTCCTCCAGCATTTTGTGCGTGTTGCTCAGAATCAGGTTTAATATCAAATGTGGAGAAATCTGTTGTTTTGTGGCAGCAGTACATTGCAATACTGTATGTAATAATAAAAAGCTATAAATTACAATAAGTATATGTAAAAACTAAATTAAATAAGTAGTGCAAAAACATTCACAAGTAATCATCCCTTTCAGACAAAATACATCTTACCATTTTTATGAAAATTATATCATAGAGGTTTGTCATTTTCATTTGAAGAGTTTAAAATTATTTTATATTCTCCATTAAGTGAATTTTCTGCACAATGGTTGAGAAATCGTGGTTAATAGAAGCCTCTGCCATTAGGATCCCAGAACTACATACAAAAGGTCACTTGAGAGTAATTTCAGGACCTTAGATCTAATTTTCTTTGTGCTTCATTCCCTCTGATTGTTGATTCAATTGGTAGCACTTTTACTGCCAGTGGGAATATTGTCAATTTAAATCAAGCTCTGAGATTTAAGGGCACAGTCTTACCTGACAATGTGGAACAATGCTGGTGAATTTATTTGGTGCATTATTACAATAAAGCTTTATCCTTGAGTTGCAAGGTTTGAAATCAGTAATAAAAACGCAATGGACCCATTATGAAAACAACAGAGAGCGCACTCGCAGGACTGGACGCAGGTGTGGAGGAAGGGCAGACTCTGTCACGGTGGGAGGCGATAGCGACTCAACCCAGGAACAGAGGAATGACAGCCTGTCACGGTGGGATTGGCAATGGCTTGACCCAGGAGGAATGGCAGACTCACCATGAAGAGATGGAAGCAAGAGGTTAGACGTAGGAGTACCAACACAGCATCAGAGGCACGACCGAGCAACAGTGCGGGACAGCTCATTCTCCATAAGCACACGAGGACTTTGCCACAGCACTTAACAAGAACTCCCCGTAGAATGTTGGAAACCCATGCCAGTTGCAGTTAATTTGACATGTTCTTATTTTTACTCTTATGCTGTATGTACAGCATTTTGGCAGTTCTGTAGGAGCAGTCTGTTCTGTTTTCATGCCTGTTTGGGTTACTGTTGAAGACAAAAGATGAGGGGAAATGTGTGCCATCCAATTATGATGGTCAGATTAAGGGGAGGTTTTTCTGGTGAGGGACACTGAGGCTGGGCTTGGGGCTTTGGTTTGCAGGAGCTGAAGAGAGAAGATGCTGGGGAGAACTGATTGTAGGATACGACCCTGTGGGAGACCCGTTTGTTCGAGACGGATTGTGAGCGACGTTCGGATGGTGGTGTGTGCTTTCACATTGACTGAGGGCCCAGTGTGTGAGTGACAGAGAGTTCAAGATGAGCTCCAACTTGTGGACATTTGACTGTTTAATTAGAATGGGCCCTTTTCTTTTTTGTTATTCTTTACTAACCCTTTAGTTAAGATTCATAAATGTAATTCCTTTAATCATATATGATGTACTGTCTTTTATTTCATGGCACTAAGTTGTAACAGGGTAGCAAATTACACAGCATCCACACAAACAGTACCTTGTGGCAGGTTCATTTGGAAAGTCATGAGGGAAACTTTGCTGTGTGGATTCAGAATTCGCTAGCTCATAGATGGTTGTGGTAGGTAGAGCAGATTCTGCCTGGAGGTCAGTGACCAGTTGTGTTCTACAGGAATCTGTTCTGGGACTCCTGCTCTTCGTGATTTTTATAAATGACTTGGATGAGGAAGTGGAAGGCTGGGTTAGTAAGTTTGCTGATGGCACCAAGGTTGTTGGAGTTCCGTGTAGTGTGCAGGATTTTAAGTTTGCAATGGGTTATCAACAGGATAGAGAGCTGGGTTAAGATGTGGCAGGTGGAGTTCAACCCTGAAAAAATATGGAGTAATTCATTTTGGAAGGTTGAATTTGAAGGCAAATACAGGGTTAACGGCAGGATTCTTAGCAGTGTAGAGGAACCAAGGGATCTTGGGATCCACATCCATAAACACTTCAAAGTTGTCACACAAATTGATAGTGTTTTTATGAAGAGGTGTGGGCGTGTTGGCCTTCCTTGGTCACGGGGTTGCATTCAATAGCAATGAAGTAATGTTACAGCTCTATAAAACCCGGATTGGATCATATTGTGTTCAGTTCTGGTCACTTCATGATAGGAAGGAGTTGGAAGCTTTAGAGATGGTGCAGAGGAGATTTGCCAGAATGCTGCCTGGACTAGAGGGCACATCTTAGGAAGTTAGTCCGAGTAAGCTAGGGCTTACTTGAAGTTTTGAGTCTAATAAAACTAATGAGTCTTGAAGGAGGATGAGAAGTGACACGATAGAGATGTATAAGATGATAACATTATTGCCGGGACAGAAGTGACTAATACAAGGGGGCATAATTTTAAAGTGTTTGGAGCAAAATATAGGGAAGAATGCCAGAGGTAAGTTCTTTACACAGAGAGTGTGTGTACGTGGAATGCCCTGCCAGGGGTGGTGTTAGAGGCAGATATATTGGGGCCATTTAAGAAACTCTTAGGCAGGCTCGTGGATGATAGAAAAATGGAGGAATGTGTAGGAAGGAAAGGTCAGATTGACCTTAGAGTAGATTAAAAGGCCAGCCCAACATCTTGGGCCAAAGGGCTTGTACAGTGTTCTAATGTCTATGTTCCATGTTATAACACTGCAGCAATTAATGTTGTCTGGCAAGAGCACCCAGATATGTCCACAGCACTACAGGGATTGTGTACTCTGATTGCCTGTCTTACTCAGATTTCCAGAGAGAAACCAGTGACAAAAATGATGGATTCATCACTCACACCTGCTATCTGAAATGATATTGTGTCTTTGTATCTTCAGTAGTGGGACCTATTCACCAAATCCATGCCAACACACAGTATGCTTATACTGAGTGAAAGCCCGACTTTGACTGAGAATCTAGCCTTCATCTTCTAATTGACATTTGGATGATACCACACTTTAATGTCTGAAAAGGATCCAAATTAGATTTTATCCTTTTATTTAGCCTAGCTTTCTTTCTGGTCTCTCAGAAGAATTAGGAAATAGTTATTTACATAGAAACATAGAAAACCTACAGCATAATACAGACCCTGCAGCCCACAAAATTGTACCAAACATGTCCCTACCCTAGAAATTACTAGGCTTACCTATAGCCGTCTATTTTTCTAAGCACCATGTACCTATCCAAAAGTCTCTTAAAAGACTCTATCGTATCCACCTCCACCACCGTTGCCGGCAGCCCACTCACTCACCACTCTCTGAGTAAAATATTTACCCTTGACATTTCCTCTGTACCTACTCCCCAGCACCTTAAACCTGTGTCCTCTTGTGGCAACCATTTCAGCCCTGGGAAAAAAGCCTCTGACTATCCACACGATCAGTGCCTCTCATCATCTTGTACACCTCTATCAGGTCACCTCTCATCCTCCGTCGCTCCAAGGAGAAAAGGCGGAGTTCACTCAGCCTATCTTCATTAGACATGCTCCCCAATCCAGTCAACATCCTTGTAAATTCCTCTGCACCCTTTCTATGGCTTCCACATCCTTCCTGTAGTGAGGTGATTTAAATTGAGCACAGTACTCCAAGTGGGGTCTGAACAGGGTCCTATATAGCTACAACACTACCTCTCGGCTCCTAAGTTCAATTCCATGATTAATGAAGACCTGTAATGAAGTCTGTACGCCTTCTTAACCACAGTGTCAACCTGCACAGGGACTCGGACCCCAAGATCCCTCTGATCCTCCACACTGCCAAGAGTCTTACCATTAATACTATATTCTGCCATCATATTTGACCTACCAAGATGAACCACTTCACACTTATCTGGGTTGAACTCCATCTGCTGCTTCTCAGCCCAGTTTTGCATCCTATCAATGTCCTGTTGTAACCTCTGACAGCCCTCCACACTATCCACAACACCTCCGATCTTAGAGTCATCAGCAAACTTACTAACCCATCTCTCCACTTCCTCATCCAGGTCATTTATAAAAATTACGAAGAGTAAGGGTCCCAGAACAGATCCCTGAGGCAGACCACTGATCACCAGCCTCCATGCAGAATATGACCCATCTACAACCACTCTTTGCCTTCTGTGGGCAAGCCAGTTCTGGATCCACAAAACAATGTCCTCTTGGATACCATGCCTCCTGACTTTCTCAATAAGCCTTGCATGGGGTACCTTATCAAATGCCTTGCTGAAGTCCTTATACACTACATCTATAGCTCTACCTTCATCAATGTGTTTAGTCACATCCTCAATAAATTCAATCAGGCTCGTAAGACATGACCTGCCCTTGACAAAGCCATGCTGACTATTCCTAATTATATTATACCTCTCCAAATGTTCATAAATCCTGTCTCTCAGGATCTTCTCCATCAGCTTACCAACCCCTGAGGTAAGTCTCACTGGTCTATCTCTACTCCCTTTCTTGAATAAAGGAACAACATTTGCAACCCTCCAATCCTCTGGAGCCTCTCCTGTCCCTGTTGATGATGCAAAGATCATCGCCAGAGGCTCAGCAATCTCCTCCCTCACCTCCCACACTACCTGGGGTACATCTCATCCGGGTCCAGTGACTTATCCAACTTGATGCTTTCCAAAAGCTCCAGCACGTCCTCTTTCTTAATATCTACATGTTCAAGCTTTTCAATCTGCTGCAAGTCATCACTATTATCACCAAGAGCCTCTTCCATAGTGAATACTGAAGTAAAGTATTCATTAAGTACCTCTGCTATTTCCTCCAGTTCCATACACATTTTCCCACTGTCACATTTGATAGGTGCTATTCTTTCATGTCTTATCCTTTTACTCTTCACATACTTGTAAAATGCCTTGGCATTTTCCTTAATCCTGTCCACCAAGGCCTTCTCATGGCTCCTTCTGGTTCACCTAATTTCCTTCTTAAGCTCCTTCCTGTTAGACTTATAGTCTTCTAGATCGCTAACATTACCTTGCTCTCTGAACCTTTCGTAAGCTTTTCTTTTTTCTTGACCAGATTTATTACAGCCTTTGTACACCACAGTTCCTGCACCCTACCATAACTTTCCTGTCTCATTGGAACATACCTATGCAGAACTTCACACAAATATTCTCTGAATATTTGTCACATTTGTCACATTTCTTCTGTACTTTTCCTTGAGAACATCTGTTTCCAATTTAAGCTTCCAATTTCCTGCTTGATAGCCTCATAATTCCCCTTATTCCAATTAAACGCTTAAATTTCTTAGGGAAAATTATTTTTCAGAGAGGCTGAGAGGTTTGTTTTTAAAAGAAGTAAGTAGCAAGCACATAAAATTCCTAGGATGTTCTATATATTTTTTATACTGACTTTCATTGCCGCAGGATGCCCTAAGGTATTTTATATCCAAAGAGGTCATTTGAACTGTTGTCACTGTTGAAATATAGAAGCTGTAATTTGTATATTACAGGGTTCCACAAATAGTAATAGAAGCCGAAAAAGACCTTTGAGATTGGTCAACAGTTCCTGTTAATCGCCACATTCCTGCTCGAGTCTCAAAGTACAAAGTTGAAAGTAAATTTTTTTATCAAAGTACACATATGTCACCATATACAACCCTGAGATTCATTTTCTTTCAGGCAATCACAGCAAATACAAGAAACACAATAGAGTCAATGAAAAGCCACATCCAACAGGATGGACAAAAAAAAAAACGTGTAAAAGAGAACAAACTGCAAATTCTAAAAAGAAAAAATATAATAGTATCAGTTTAACTTAATTACTTACACAGGCACAATCAAATGACAAACATCATTCATCAATACAAACTCATAAATGAAATCACACCTGACTGTAAATACAAGCCTGTTCCAGTTTTAGAGTCAGAATATCACAAGTTATATTATGACCCATCAGTTATTACATATAGGAATCCATAATAACTGCCCAGATATAATAATACAG
This sequence comes from Hemitrygon akajei, assembly GCF_048418815.1. Taxonomy (NCBI): domain Eukaryota; kingdom Metazoa; phylum Chordata; class Chondrichthyes; order Myliobatiformes; family Dasyatidae; genus Hemitrygon; species Hemitrygon akajei. The sequence continues at coordinate 99,922,283 of NC_133125.1, read as the reverse complement.
GATAAATGAGCAAGAACAACTTATTTAATAGACATCGCCATTCCTAACACACTTAACTTACAGAAATCAATAAGTGAAAAAACACCGGAAATATGCTGAATTAAAAGAGGAAATTGAAAGACTTTGGAACATGAACAAGGTGAACATTGTCCTGATAGTAACATCTACAACTGGTGTCATCCCAAAGGCACAACCCATTAGCATTAAGCACTTAGGGCCACACAATAATATCTATGTAAATCTTCAAAAAGTCACCACACTAAATATCACTAGAATAGTCTGAAAGTTCCTAGCAACTGAAAAATGAGTCTGGTTGGCTATACTCAGCTTGAGCTGAGAAAAAAATTATAATAATAATTAGGGTACAATTTATTATAATTAGTATAATAATTATAATTAGGGTATTTATAGGGTACTATAGTCACCCTATCTATTAACATCCAAAAAAATACCATTTTCAAAATAATGAAAGCTCAAAGCTCATTCTGATTTTGATTAACTTTAAACCCACTCTCTAATTTACTGAATCAGATGAAAATTTGGTACCAAATCAGAAATAATTGAATGAGCTATACCTTGACACACCTTCTATAGTGATTAAAGGTATATGTATCCAGGATATCAGCAAGCAAAGAAAATAGATCATAATGCGTTAAAGGAAAAAACTTTTGACAGAATTTACTTCAAGGCTTCAGAAAATCTGCCCAACAGAGCTCAACAGTAAAAATATAACAAAGGCAACAAACATCTTCTCTATACCCATATTAACAGATTCTTTTGGCATAATATCTTATTCCAAAACTGATCTAGAAAATTTATAAAGAAAAGTGAGAACTGAAATGACAAATTTTAGAAAAAACTATGTACACTTGAATGGGCTTAGATTGACATTACCTCGGACAGAAGGTGGAGGAGGAATAACAAACATCAATACTTACACAACGGTCAGATAAAATTTCCAAGGATATATTTTCATTAACAGAATAGGATTCAGCTATCTATGTGAGCATATGCAATTCTAATAAGAAGTACACACCACTAAAATTAAATGAAAGCACAAACCAGAAAAATGAAATTATCACAATTGAAGAAAAAGTTAACCAGTGGAAGAGCATGACCCTCCATGGAAGACATCCCCACGAGCTGAGCAGACTAGATGTCAACAAAGAGGCGTTGAATGCCTGGGTCAGAGTTAGAGACCTCCTCCCTGAAACAGAAGGATTCCTTGAGGCTATACTGTCCCAGGCGGTTAACATAAAAATAGTCAAAAATACATAATAAAAGACCAACAAATTCAAGATGATAAATGCAGAAAATGCCAAGAGAAACCGCAAACAATCCAACACATGACAGGATCCTGCAGCAGTTTAACTCAATCTGATTACTTACACAGGCACAATCAAGAGACAAACATCATTCACCAAAATCTTGCTTTAAAATACAAACTCATAAAATACCTTACTATAATTACAAGTTTTAGGGTCAGAGTCCTACAAATTATATTACAACTGATCCTTTATTACAGATAGGACAATCCATAATAACCACCCGAATATAATATTACAGGACAAAGAAGCAGGAATAACTTAATAAATACAGCCATTCCAAATACACATAACATATAGAAATCATAAGTGAATATGCTGAATTAAAAGAGGAGGTTGAAAGACTATGGAATGTGACTATGGAATGCCCCAATAGTAATATCTACAACTGGTATTATCTCAAAGGCGCTGCACAATAGCATTAAATAATTTGGCCTACATAGCAATATTTAACAAAATCTCCACAAAGCCAATTGCCAATTCCTAGCAATTGAGAAATGAGTGTGATTGGTTATGCCTGTAACTCAATGTTTACCAGCCTGAGCTGAGAAAAACATAAAAATACAATAATAATAGTAATGTGTGTAGGCCTCCGTTAGTCCATGGATTTGCACCTTGGAAAGTTTCCAGGCCGCAAGCCTGAGCGAGGTTTTTTTTATGGAAGACCGGCAGTTGCCCAAGCTGCAAGTTTCCCCTCTCCACGCCACCAATGTTATCCAAGGGAAGGGCATTTGGACCCATACAGCTTGGTACTGGTGTCGTCGCAGAGCAATGTGTGGTTAACTACCTTGTTCTTTTTTTAAAAAAAAATTTAAATTAAATTTTCAAATAGGTTACAGAAAGAAAAAAGAAAATTATCGACCCTTCCCGCCTCCCCTTAACCCCTCCTCCTAACATATCCCTATAGAAAAAAAAGAAGAAAAAAGAAAGAAAGAACGCCTGGATATCGGAAGATCCCCACATGCTCCATGGAGTTCATAATAGCTTTAATATGTATATTTATTTCTTTCCCCAGATAACCAACAATTTTCTTCGGAGCACCTATATATTTAATCCTATTTTTTGTAAATAAGGGCGCCAAATTTTCAGAAATATTTCATATTTATCTTTTAAATTATAAGTAATTTTTTCAAGTGGAATGCAGCTAAAAATTTCATTCTTCCAACGATCTATACTTAAATGTGAATCCGATTTCCAAGTAACCGCAATAGCCTTTTTGGCTACTGCCAATGCAATTTTTATGAATTCTTTCTGATATTTATTCAATTTGGATTTTGATTTTACCTCTTCAATATCGCCTAGTAAAAATAATATTGGATTGTGTGGAAGTTGTATTCCAATAATTTGTTCCAATAAAACTCTTAAATTTGTCCAAAAAGGTTGAATTTTAGAACAAGACCAAGTAGAGTGTAAAAAAGTACCAATTTCTTGATTACGTCGAAAACATTGATCAGATAAATTTGAGTTTATTCTATTTATTTTTTGTGGTGTAATATATATTTGATGTAAAAAGTTATATTGTACTAATCTTAGTCGAACATTTATTGTATTTGTCATACTGTCAAGACATAATCTTGACCAATTTGTTTCATCAATTTTAATATTCAAATCAGTTTCCCATTTTTGTCTTGACTTATGAATTCCTTGTTTAATTGCCTGTTTTTGAATCAAATAATACATAGCAGAAATATTTTTTAAAATTTTTCCTTTATGAATTAAAGTTTCTATTACATTAGGTTTCGGCAATAACATTGTTTGACCCAGTTTATCTCTTAAATAAGCCCTTAATTGGAAATAACAGAAAAGAGTGTTATTTGATATTTTATATTTATTCTTTAATTGGTCAAATGACATTAATATACCTACTTCAAAACAGTCTCCTATATATCTAATCCCTTTGTGAAACCAGTTATATAAAAGTTGATTATCCATTGTAAAAGGGATTAGTTTATTTTGAATTAAAGGTCTCTTTGCTAATAAAGATTTCTTTATCTCATCATCAACATTTATCTTATTCCATAAATCAATCAAATGTTTTAATATAGGAGATTCTTTCTTTTCCCGTATCCATTTAGATTCCCATTTATATATAAACTCTTCTGGTATATTTTCTCCTATTTTGTCTAATTCTATTCTAATCCATGCCGGTTTATCTTCATCAAAAAAAGATGCAATAAATCTAAGTTGATTTGCTTTGTAATAATTCTTAAAATTTGGTAAAGTACCTTGTTCAAGGACACACACGCAAGCCTCAGCCAAGGCTGGAACTAGCGACCTTCAGATAACTAGACAAACGCCTTAACCACTTGGCCATACACCAACACAATAATAGTAATACTACTAATAAGTAAGCAATAAACATCAAGAACATAAGATGAAGAGACATTGATAATTTGTCCAAAGGTTTTGGGAACAGTTCAGTGATGGGCGAGTGAAGTTGAGTGAAGTTATCTCCTCTGGTTCAAGAGCCTGATGGCTGAGGGGTAATATCTGTTCCTGAACCTGGTGCTGTGAGTATGTGGCTCCTGTGCCTTCTTCCCAATGGCAGCAGTGAGAAGTGAGCATGGTCTGGATGGTGATGTGACTTTTCTGCAACAGTGCTGCATGTAAATGTGCTGAGTGCTGGGGAAGGCTTTATCCGTGATGGATTGGGCCGTATCCACTACTTTTGTAGGCTTTTCCATTTGAGGACATCAGTCCATGATGCAACCAGTCCATATATTCTCCACCACACATATAGAAATTTGTCAAAGTTTTAGGTAACATGCCAAATCTTCGCAAACTTCTAAGTAATGACTCTCATGTGTTGGACCCAGGACAGATCCTCTGGAATAATAACACGGAGGAATCTGAAGTTGCTGACTCTCCCCATCTCTGATTCCCCAATGAGAACTGGCTCAGGGACCTTCAGTTTCCTCTTCCTGAAGTTGATAATCAGCTCCTTGGTCCTGCTAACACTAAGTGAGAGGTTAAGTGGACCTGGTGTTCATTGGCGACTCTCTGCGGGCTACAGAAAATTCTATCAGTTTTCCTCTTAAGTATACTTCTTTGGAATTACTTTCACTGCAATCCACAGCATGTAAATTTCCTATTAACAATGGACTTCGAAATTACATCAGTGGCCTTCAGAACTCACAATCGATGGTTGAATGCAGAACAGAAGCCATGAACTCCAGCGGAGCAGTTAAGCATGGCACCTTTAAGGGTCATTGCCATGGCTGAAAATGAGGCAGGAGAGGTGGTATTCCAGTCAGACTGAAGCACAGAGCGATGAGGCCTCCTCTGTTGGCGAATGTGCAGTCGCTGGAAAATGAGATTGATGATATCAGGGCAAGATTGTTGTATCAGAGGAGAATGAGGCGGATCTCAGTTCTTTGCTGCACTGCAACTTGCCTAACAGTGGACATGCCCAAAGCAGCAGGAAGACCAGAAAGTTTTACGATTTTCAGAATGGGTCGAACAGTGAACTCTGGTAAGGAGTTTTTAGGTCAATTTTCTTTGGTGTTCAGACATGGGAGTTATGTCAGCCTCTTGTTCTCCTGACTTACAGTGGAACACCTAACGATCAAATGTAGACCATTCTTTTTGCCTCGGGAGTTCTCATTCATGATCCTGGCTGCAGTTTCTATACTCCCAGTGGCCGACTATAAGCAATCACCTGCGACACTGTACAATGTTGTCTGCAGGTAAGAAACAGCCCGTCCTGACACATTTCAAATTATAGTCAGTGACTTCAACCAGGCCTGTTTGAAGAAAACCCTGCCCAATTATTACCAGCATGTAACTGGTTGTACCAGAGGTTTCATCACACTAGACCACTGCTACACTACGAAAAGGAATGTCTATCATTCCTTCCTGAGACTGCATTTTGGCAAGTCGGATCATTTGGCTGTACTCCTACTACCTGCATACAGACAGAGCCTTCAGAGCAAGGCTCCAGAGATCAAGAGGTGTTCACAAGAGGCTGTGGAATGGTTACAGGATGGCCCTGAGTCAGTGGACTGATCCATGTCCGAGCACTCATCTGAGGACCTGAATGACTACACCAGGGTCATTACAGGCTTTATTAAAACAGCTGTGGATGATTGTGTCCCTACAGAATCATTCAGGGTTTTCCCCAATCAGAAGCCTTAGGTGAACAGTGAAATCCAGAACCTGCTGAGAGCCAGATCAGAGGCATTCAAATCAGGAGATCAAGAATGCTACAAGAGGTGCAGATATGATCTCCGGAAAGCCATCTGACAGGTGAAGTGGAGATTCTGAACTAGACTGGAATCAACAAGGGATGCTTGACAGCAGTGCCAGGGTTTGACTGCCATGACCTCCCACAAAGTTAAATCCTGCGACGTAGGGGACAGCAGAGCTCAGTGTCTTCTATGCTCACTTTGATCACCAGAACAGGGAGGAACAATCATGCAGCCCCACATCTCCTGATGATCCCTTGGTCTCAGTATCTGAAGATGGCATGTGGGCTGCTTTCAAGAGGGTGAATCTGGTCTGGACGGGGTACCTGGTTGAGTATTGAAGACTTGTGCTAACTAACTGGCTGGTGTATTCACGGATATCTTCCACCTCTTGCTCTGGCAGTGAGTGGTACCCAACTGCTTCAAGCAGGCTTCAATCATACCAGTATCCAAGAAGAGAATAGTAACCTGTCTAAATGTACTACTTACATCCACAATGATGAAATGTTTTGAGTGGCTGATTATGAAATGTATCAGCTCCTGTCTGATTGGCCATTTGTATCTGCTCCAATTTGCTGACCGGATAACAGCAGATGCCATTCATCAGCTCTTCACTCAAAACTGGAACATCTGAACAGCGAAGATGCATACATCAGGATACTCTTTATCAATTACAGCCCGGTATTTAATACCATCAATCCTTCAAAACTGATCAGTAAATTCCAAGATCTGGGCCTCACACCCCCTTGTGCAATTAGATCCTGGATTTCCTCACTCGTAGACCCCAGTCAGTTTGGATTGGCAAGAACATCTCCTCTGCAATCTCTATCAACACAGGAGCACTGTAGGGATGTGTACTTAGCCCCCGTTCAACTTGCCTTAGACTGTGTGGCTAAGTACAGCTCCAACACTATATTCAAGTGTGTTGATGACACCACTGCTGTGGGTCAAAACAAAGGTGGTGACGGATCAGCATACAGGAGGGAGACTGAAAATTCGGCTGAGTGCTGTCATAACAGCAACCTCTCATTCAATGTCAGCAAGACCAAAGAAACTATTGTAGACATCAGGAGAAGGAAACCAGAGTTCAATGAGACATTAATAATTGGAGGATCAGAGGTGGAATGGTCAATAACTTTAAATTCCTGGGTGTCACTATCTCAGAGGACCTGTTCTGGACCCATCATATAGATATAAGTACAAAGAAAGCATAATAGTGCCTTTACTTCCTTAGGAGCCTGCGGAGATTTACATGACATCAAAACCTTAACAAACTTTTATATTTTTTGTGGAGAGTGTATTGACTGGCTGCATTGCAACCTGGTATGGGAACACCAATGCCTTTGAGTGGAAAATCCTACAAAGGTAGGATTCAGCCCAGTACATCATGGGTAAAGCCTTCCCAACCATTGATTGCATCTACATGAAATGTTTCTCGCTACTGTCATCAGGTCAAAGGTACAAATGCCTTAGGATTCACACCACCAATTTCAAGAACAGTTACTACCGCTCAACGGTCAGCCTCTTGAACAAAAGACAATAGCTAAAGTCATCTATTGAGATGTTCCCACAATCAATGAGTTCACTTTAAGGACTCTTCATCTTGTTATTTCATGCTCTTTTTATTTATTGCTATTTATTTATATTTGCATTTGCACGGTTTGTTGTCTTCTCTGCTCTTGCTCTTTCATTGCCTGTTTACAGTTATCATTCTATAGATTTGATGAGTATGCCCGCAGTCAAACAAATCTCATGGTTGTATTGGGTGACATGTATGTACTCTGATAGTATATTTTACTTTGAACTCAGCCAGATTTTCAATCTCCTTCCTATGTGCTGATTGGTCACCACCTTTGATTCGATTAAAGATAGTGTCATCAGCAAACATAAACATGGCATTGAAGCTGTGCTTAGCCTCACAGTCAGAGTAGGTGGCTAAGCACACAGTATTGTGGTGCATCTATGCAGATGGAGATTGTGGAGGAGATGTTGCTGCCAATCCAGATGTACTGTATGTACCTTTGCTGTCCATATGTTCCAGGATTGAGTGTGGAGCTAATGAAATTGCATCTACTATGTACATGTTGTGACTGTAGGCATATTGGAGCAGATCCAAGCCATTACTCAAGCATGAGCTGGCATGGGTTGTCATCAACCTCTCAAAGCACATCATCACAGTGGAGATAAGTACTAATGGACAACTGTCATTAAGGCAGGTTACCATGTTCTTCTTACCACTTTCCTTGATTGTCTCTCTGTCCAAAAACCTGCTGACTAATTCCTGAGTATATATTTTTTTCTCTATTTTAAAAATCCTTGCTGGTATTCTCTCATATTTGAACTGTGCTGTTGGAACATTTAAACCTGAGATCTCATATGAATCTCATTTCAACTCCTTCAACACTGCACTGCAGTTTTAACCTAGATTTTTGTGTTTAAAACTCTAGAGTGGTTTTAAACACACAGACTTACTCAGATGTAAAAGGCCTACTTATTGTACCACAGTTGTCAACAGCTGGTGTGAACAACAGCAGAGTGGATAATGGGTTTAGTAAATGGAACATGATTGGATGCCCCTCAAAAAATTGAAGAAGTTTTTTATTCAACAAATCCGCAGGCAAGCTTAAAAGTAGTAAGGTTGAATAGGTAGAAAATGGAGTAATTCAATGCCCTACTTTACCATTAAGCCTGCTACATGTACAGTACCATCTGTATTCTCTTCACTGTCGTTGCTTACTTAGGCAGAAGACAGAGATAGAGCCACCAAAAAGATAATCAACCCCCAACTAATGCCAGTGATTGTCTTACCATACAGTACAGTACACTCTGCTTTTAAGAACACGCTAGCATGCATTAAACAAAATACTAAGCTTGTAAGCTAGCTTTTATTTTCATACATCACATTATAGCACTGGTTTTTACCATTGGTAGATACAGTTCGATTGTTTTAGAGATATATGGATAAGTACATAGATGGGTGGGGGCATGAAGGGATATGGTTCCGGTGTGGGTTGATGGGATTCTGCTGAATAACAGTTCAGCATGGAATAGAGAAGCTGAAAGACCTGTTTCTGCACTGTATGTTCTATGACAATAACTTTCACAGAATAAATGCATATGTCATATACAGTTTGTCAGGAGCTCTATGGTCTCAGTGGCTTGCCTTAGCATCGAGCTTCTAAGAGTTCTCAAGCACCTGTATTTACTAATCGTTATCTTAAGCCTTCGTACTTTTGATTTAATCTTGTCAAGTTAATTGTGACTGGCACTGGCTTCCTGCATACTATGATTATTTAAAGAGGACTCTTGTTTAGTCACTTAGTGGAGACATTGTGTTGGAGAGAATGACTTGTGCTGTGACATTGCTTCATCATTCTCCTGAGGACGAGAGCGGTTGATATTTGGCACTTGCTGTCGGGGGGGGGGGGGGGCGGGGGTGTTAGTATTCCCATTTCTAACCTCTTGGGGAATCTGCTGTTCCTTCGCCACTGAGTCGAGTCGAGAGCTTGCCACTCCTCCGCACTTGGATCCAGTCCTTCGCGAGTACACAGTGACACAGTTACAAATCTATACAAATAACTATTTTCCAGCTACAAAACTTGTAGACCATACTTAATATTTCTAGATACCCACCAAGGCACAAGTGATTCTAATTACTAGTTGAGTCTTCATGTGCCTCTGATCATACATCCTACTTTACAAATGTTACTTTGATGTAACTGTCTGTATATCTGAATAATTATAAATATTTTCTAAAAATAAAATGCTAATTGTAAATTTAATACAAGCTAGCTAATAACACATTTTAACTATCACATTGGCTGCAACTGTTGATTATGGAACCATTGAGTCATGGATTTTGACAACACTGAAACTCGACCGTCTGCTCACCATGTCTGCTGACCTTCTTACCCACCTATACTGATGTCATCGGTCTACAATAGGTCCATATCCTTCTATGCCTTGCCTATGTTAGTACTGCCCCTTAAATGTACCGACTGTACCTTAGTCCTCAACTCCTCTGACAGCAAGTGCCAGATATCAGTCATCCTCTGTAAAACACTTTCCCACAAATCCCCATAAAAACTCCTTCCTCTCATGTAAACCACTCGTCTGATACCCTTGCCATGGGAATAAGATTGCAAATATCTATCCAGTATAAGCTGCTGATAAACCTCTATCAAATCATTCCTCAGGCTACCTCGCTTCAGGAAAAAAAGAAATCCATTTTATATATCATGCATTGTACTGCTGCCACAAAAAAAGCAAATTTCATGACATATGTGAGTGATGATAAACCTGATTCTGATATGGGTCTCTCTTGTGGACTGAGAATGGGCAGGTGACTGGGAGAGGAGAGATCATTATTGGGAAAAGGAGAAGAGAGAGGGGAGGGAGCAGGAAGCACCAGAGAGACATTCTGTAATGATGAATAAACCAATTGTTTGGAATCTAATGACCTTGCTGGTGTCTCAGGGCTGGGTGTGTCCGCACCTGCATCACTCCTTGTCCACGGCATTCCTCTGCCACCTGTCCCACACCCCTCACGTGGTGCTCCACCCTCGTCATTCCCAACATCCTTCGCTCTCGCCAGATTTACAAACTCGCTCTCTGCTCCACGTTGACAAATACAGAACTGTGCAAAAGTCTCAGACACCCTATCTACATATACGTACCTAAGACTTTTGCACAGTATTGTAATATCCTAACTTCTATACTTTATGTTCTGATCTATGAAAATCAGAATGCCATATGATTTTTCAGCATCCTATCTTCCTGTGTTGCCACTTGAATTATGGACTTGAACTGCAAGGTCCCTCTGATTTACAATTTTCTTTCACACTCTGCCATTTACTCAACATGTGCTACCCCTATCTGACTTCTCAAAATGCAATATTTTGTACTTTCCAGCATTACATTCCAACTGCCAATTGATTGCCCAACATTGGTACATGATACCATAAAGTTAACTGTAAAAGCTTTGTTTGTTTCTTAAGGGCTCTCCATTTTTGTGATGCTGATCTGCCTCCACCAGAACTTGCACTTTGACTCCTTGTACAATTTGGACTTTTCCTCCTTCCTGCTGTCTCTTTTAGAGTCATGAAATCAGCTCTTCAGGGTTCACCTTTTTGGATTGACTTCAACACTGGCATTTCTGCCATGACTACTTTGATATTCTTTTTGGACTTGATAGTAAGTCTATTCCTACCATGGCATATCTCATAGGATTTTTGGAGATCTTGAAAAGCTTCCATGTTGGAACATTCTTCTTCATTTTCCTGTTACTCCATTGGCATTTAAGGCAGCAATAAAGGTCCTCCATCTCTGGCAGTGCTCACGGCTTCCTTTGTTGTGTCAGCAGCTTCTTCTCGGTTTATAATCAGTCACGCAAGTCCTGGGCGGAGACTCAGGAATACTGTTGTACACAGATGTAGAAGGATTCATCGTTGCTGTTTCTGTAACAGGTTTGCTTGACCAGTCAAGGCTGTGGCCCTTAGCTGAACCCCCAAACATGGAGGATCGGTGGAAAACTTTTAGTCTGGCCTCTACACTTTGGCCTGTTTGGCATGGGTGATCCTCCTGAGAGCCAAAGCATGAAGCCCTGACTCCGGCCAGCATAGCTCACTGGGTCATTGAGGCACACAAACCTCCAGACTACGAGAATGTTGTGGAGGACATTGGAACGTAGTCCTCTCTTAAGGCATGCAGCTTAATCTTCACTTTATTGAGACCAACCAGTAACTTCGTAAACAATCAAAGCACTTCATCAGAACTCACTAGGTCTCATCTCGTGCAACGTGTTGTGTGTGGTAGACAGAAATGAATTTACCTCCCTTCAGTACACCATTCTGAATTCTTCAACTTTTGCTAATCTGTAGATCTCATGTTAGCTTCATCAGCTACCTCAGAACAGGTGGAACTGCAGTGGATGCAAATCATCCTCACTCCAGAGAACTAAGCAAGAAAGATTTTTTTTTACTGGAAGGAGATATCTATAGCTGTGCCACCAGGCTGGAGGCCTCCCAGATGGAATATGGTTGTTGCTCCTCCACCCCGAGGGTGTCTCCTTCCCAGTGCAAGAGGAGGCCATGGACTGACATGTCGGAATTAAAATGTTTGGCCACTGGGAAGTTCCACTTGTGGCAGATGCAGCGGAGGTGCTCGACAAAGCACTCCCTCAGTTTACGTTAGGTAGAGGAGCCCGCATCGGGAGCACCGGACACAATAGACAACCCCAGTAAATTTGCAGGTGAAGTGTTGTCTCACCTGGACGGATTGTTTGGAGCCCTGAATGCAGGTGAGGGAGGAGGTGTATGGACAAGTGTGGCAATTAGGCTGCTGATAAGGGCTGGGAGGGAGACCAGTGGGGAAGGACAAACAGATGAGGGAATTGCAGAGGGAGTGATCCCTGCAGAAAATGGGGTGGGAGGCAAAGATATGTTTAGTGGTAGGATCCCTATTGATTTCTCCTTCTGGTAAAAAAACTTTACCCCTCCCCCCTCCCTCTTCTTCTATTCCCACTCTGGCCTTTTGCCTTTTCTCGCTTGCCTGCTACTTTCCCCTGGGTTCCCTCCTCCTTCCCTTTCTCCTATGGCCACTGACCTCTCTTATGAGATTCCTTCTTCTCCAGCCCTTTTCCTACCACCCCCTCCCACAAAGCTTCACATGTCAACTAGCTAGCCACCTACCACTCCACCCACTTTTGCATTCTGATACCTTCCCCTTCCCTTTGCAGTCCAGAGGAGGGGCCTCAGCCTGAAACGTTGACTCTTTTTTCATTTCCTTAGATGCTGCCTGACTTGCTGACTTCCTCCAGCAACTTGTGTGGGTTGCTTCTTGCAAAAGTCCGGCATTGTCTATGAAATCTTTAAAAAGAAATTTGCTTTATTTGTCATATGCATATTGAAACATGGGTGGTGGGGTGCAGATATGTCTCTACCAAAGGAGGTGTAAGGCACCCCTTCCCTCTGCTAGCCTGCAGGTAACCCTTGGGCAAGGTGCAGCACCTGCTTAGCCCCTCAATCAGGTCACGTGAAGCCATGGGATCAGATGGTGGATGGTCGTATGAGCAGCTGATGCATATCACAAATCCTGGTTATGCTACCACTGACACCAGTCAGATAATCTTCGAAGAGTATTGATAATGGCTGGGCTCACCTGTCTTGTAAAGACACTGCCCAGAAGAAGGAAATGGCAAGCCACTTCTTCAGAAAAAATTTGCAAGGAACTATCACGATAATGGACGGACCATGGAGGCCCAAGCCATGCGATACGGCACAAAATGAACGAACCATATGGAAATATCAGAACATACAGTGGAGCTCGTTGTTTGCATCAAACATCCAACACGGTCTGAAGATTGTGATGTGGGCAACTTCAAGTGTAGCTCTGCTTTGGTTGCCAACATAACAGGCCCACAACTTACTAACCTTAAATCTGATTGTTGGTCTTTGGAATGTGGGAGGTAACAGGAGCATCTGGTGGAAATACATGCAGTAATGGGAAGAATGTACAAACTCCTTAAAGGCGGCAGAGGGAATTGAACCCTGATCATGGTCACTATTTGTAATGTGTTGCGCTCACCACTGTGCTACTGTGCTGCCCTTCCTTTCTTTTCCCATTTATTTTACGTGTTAACGAAACAGATCATGAATTCACCTTCTTCTTCATATGGACCATTGCAAAATTCCATCTCCAATGGTGTCTGAGCCCTGACCACCACAGCTATCTTCATTGAGATGTTTTCACTGAGATGTACAGTACTTCCCCTCACTACAATGATTAGATTACATTGTTCATGATGGTTCGATGGAGTTACAGCCTGTGAGCTGCTTTGCCACATTTTGTAAGCTCTAGATGTTTTAGTTTCTCTCAAACATTTCTGTTTGGGGTTAGTATATTCCTGGATCTTTTCTTTGCCAAAAGCTATAGCTCTCTGAAACACACACTCCCTCAAACCAAGCAATCAATGTAATTTATGCCAAAGATTACTGGCTGCACCCCAAACCCTTGGATAAAAATAGGCCATTGTGCCCATGTATCTCCATTGACATCATCATCATCATTATGTGCTGTGTCGCTGGTTGAAGAGCCAAAACTTGCTTCTCATAAAAATCTCTGTAAGTGCTGGATTAAAATGTCTGCTCAAGAGATCTCATTCCTAGTTCACTAACAGATTCAGAGATATCTCCATCACTACTCCTCACAAGGGAATCACCCTTCTCAGGCTGTGATTAGCTGCAATGTTCTGTTCTTAATATTCTTCTCAAGGATGTGTGCTTAGCCCAGTGTTCTACTCTCCCTGTACCCGTGACTATGTGACAAGGCACAGCACAAAATCCCATCTATAAATTTGCTGACAACACAACCATTGTTGGCAAAATTTCAGATGGTGATGAGGAGCTGTACTGTAGTGAGATAGATCAGGTAGTTGAGAGGTGTCACAAAAACAACCTTGCAATCATTATCACTAAGACCAAAGAACTGATTGTGGGCTTCAGAAAGGGTAAGATGAAGGACCACACACCGGTCCTTAGAGAGGGATCAGAAGTGGAAAGAGTGAGCAATTTCAAGTTCCCGGGTGTCAATATTCTGAGGATCTATCCTGAATCCAAAATATTGATGCAGCGGCAAAGAAGTCAAGCCAACAACTATATTTCTTTAGGAGCTTGAGGAGATTTGGTAAGTCACCAAAGACGCTCGCAAATTTCTACAGATGAACCATGGAGAGCATTCTAACCGGGTGCATCACCATCTGGTATGGTGGGAGCTACTGCACAAGATCAAAATAAACAGCAGACAGTTCTGAACTCAGTCAGCTCCATCATGGTCAGGACATCTTCAAGGAGAGGTGCCAAAGAAAGGTGGCATCTATCATTAAGGACCCCTGTCACCCAGGGCATGCCCTCTTCTCATTTCTACCATCAGGGAGGAGGTACAGGAGCCTGAAGGCACACACTCAACATTTCAGGAACAGCTTCTTCCTCTCTGCCATCCGATTTCTGAATGGACATTGAACCCATGAGCACTACTGCACTACTTTTATTTCTCTTTTTGCATGTATGATTTATATTTAAATTACAGGCATATAAAAACCACTAGCACAAGTGTCCATCAGATGTGGAATATACCAGGGTGGTACACTATCCCCACTGCAGGTCTGCATAGGCTTGAATCCCCTCAGTCAGATCATCTCAGAGAGTGGATATGGTGCAGGTTCAAGAGTGAAGTGACTATCAGCTACCTCCTGTACATTGATGACATCAAACTGTATGTCAGAAATGAAAGAGACATTGACTCACTAAGCCACCTGACAAGGATGTATAGCAGAGACATTGGGATGTCATTTGGACAGGGAAAGTGCAGCTAGATGGTAGTGAAAAGAGGTAAACTCATCGAGACAGAAGGAATCGAGTTACCTGAAGGCCGCATACCAGATGTAAAGAACAGCTACAAATACCTGGGGATCCTGCAGGCACAAGGAAGCCAAGATGAGGACACATAATGGTGCAACATCAAAGTACCTCCAAAGAGTGAGACAGGTTCTTAAAAAGCCAGCTGAATGGGAAGAACAAGATCACATTTCCCTGCCAGTCGTCAAATACCCAGCCATAATAGTGTGCTGGCCAAGGAATGAACTGGAATCCACTGACATCAAGACCCGGAATGTCGAGAGCCTGTACACCCCCCAGAATAAAGGAGGATGGGGCCCTAGTGGTGTCAAGGCCACAGTCCTGGAAGAAATGTGAAACATCCATGAATATGTCAGGAAGATGGCCCCTAACGACAACCTGCTAGGAGAATACCTCAGACAGCAGGCGGGGGACATGGAAATGGAAGTGGACGAAGCAGAGCCAGAGGACCAGAGGCCATGGCAGGACAAGCCACTGCACAGGATGCACCATCGCCAGATATCTGAGGTGGCTGACATAAAGTCCAACTGATGGCTGGAAATGGCTGGGATGTGGGGCAGCACAGGAACAGGTGCTGAGCAATATGAGCAGGGGTCTATCACACCAGACAAGAGCCAAGATGCAGACTGTGCAGGGAATCCCCTGAAACCATCCAGCACACAGTAGCAGGCTGTGAGATGCAGGCAGGGACAGCATACACTGAACCAAGTCGCAGGGATTGTGTGCAGGAACATCTGTGCTGAGTATGGATTGGGCACTCCCAAGTCCAATGGGAAACCCCCGAGAAGGTAGAGGAGAATGACTGAACTAAGATCCTGTGGGACTTCCAGTTACACGCTGATAAGCAGGTTTTGGTCAACTAATCAGACATAGTAATAAGACGAAAAAATCTGCAGATGCTGGAAGTCCAAGCAACACACTCAAAGTGCTGGAGGAACTCAGCAGGCCAGGAAGCATCTTTAGAAAAGAGTGAACAGTCAATGCTTCAGACCGGCGCCGAAAAAAAAAAGATGAGAAGTGGGGTGGGGGAGGATGAAGTACAAGGTGCGAGATGGTAGGTGAAACTGGCAGAGGAGGAGGGGTGAAGCAAAGGGCTGGGAAGCTGATAGGTGAACGTGATAAAGGGCTGGTCAAGGGTGAATCTGATAGGAGAGGGTAAACAGCCTTGGAAGAAAGGGAAGAGGCAGGAGCATCAGAGGGAGGTGATGGACAAGTAAGGAACTGAGGTAAGAGAGGGTAACTGGAATGGGAATGGTGAAGGGGGTAGGGGCAATTACAAGCATTTCAAGACACCTATGTTCATGCCATCAGGTTAGTGACTACTCAGATATGTTGCTCCTCCTACCTGAGCGTGGGCTCATCACGGCAGTGGAGGAGGCCATGGACTGACATGTCGGAATAGGAATGGGAAGTAGAATTGAAATAGGGCGATCCTGCATTTTCTGCAGACAGAGCGTAGGTGCTCGGCAAAGTGGTCTCCCAGTCTACCCTGGGTCTCACCAATAATCAGGAGGCCACACTGGGAGTACCAAACACAGTATATGACCCTAACAGACTTACGGGTGAAATGTCGCCTCACCTGGAAGGACTGTTGTGGGCAATGATCCCTCTGGCGGATGGAGTGCAGGTTCCTCAGCAAAATGGTCTCCCAATCTGCATCGGGTCTCACTGATATACAGGAGTACAATAGATGACCCCAACAGACTCACAGGTGAAGTCTCCCCTCACCTGGAAGGACTGTTTGGGGCCCTGAATGCTAGTGAGGGAGGAGATGTAGGGGCAGATGTGGCACTTGTTCCACTTACAAGGATAATTGCCAGGAGGGAGATCAGTAGGGAGGGACAAATGGACAAGGGAGTGACGTCAAGAGTGATCCCTGCGGAAGGAGAAAAGTGGGGGGGGGGGGGGGGATGGGAGGGAACGATGTTGATGGGATGGGAGGGATCCTGTTGGAAATGGCGGAAGTTACGGCGAATCATGTGCTGGACACGGAGGCTACTGGGGTGGTAGATGAGGACAAGAGGAACCCTGTCCCTGGGTGAGGGCAGACGTGTGCCAAATGGAAGAGATGCGGGTGAGGGTACCGTTGATGGTGGAGGAAGGGAAACCCCTTTCTTTGAAGAAAGAGGATATCTCATTAGTTCTAGAATGAAAAGCTTCACCCTGAGATCAGATGAGGCAAAGACAGAGGTACTGAGAGAAACGGATGCCATATTTACAAGTATAGTCCAGGTACTGTAGCTGCGAGTTTGTAAAAGATATCAGTAGATAAACTGTCAGACATAGTAATACTGGACAAGGATCAGAAGAAAGTGATGGTAATAGATGTGGTAATCCTGAATGGCGGTAACAAATTTCAAATACTGTAATGTTATGTCTAACAATAATAAAAACGTAACTGGTGACTGCCATCTTAAATTCATCTAAAGTGTATTAATCACATATTCAGAAAAGAATAAATCGTAGCAAATAATATTACAACTGAAGTTCTTTCTTTCAAAAAAAACTTACAAGTCGTACAAAAAAATAGGTGAGTATGTATATATCAAACCTAAGCTATATTAATATTGACACAAGTGAAAAGATACTGTGCCAAAGCCTCAAGCCCCCAGGCTACTGGTAGATTGAAGGAAAAATACTTATACACACCACCCATAAGGGGTGAAGAAAAAAAGTATGTGTGGAATGTACTGCTACTGCATAACAACAAATTTCATGAGCTATGCCAACGATATTAAACTGGATTCTGATTCAGATCCCGAGATGAAACTTGCAACAAAGCTTCCTCTACTGAAGGCAGTTAACTTCCAACTAGCGGAACTGATTGGTGCAGCTATGTATCAGAAGTCAAGTCACATGATGCACTCAATTCTGAGGCTTTAAGAGGCATGGGCTGGACCACACTTGGAGTGTTGTGAGCAGTTTTGTGCCCCTTACCTCAGAAAGGATGAGCTGGCACTGGAGAGGGTCCAGAGGAGGTTCACAGGGGTGATTTCAGGAATGAAAGGGTTAATGTATGAGGAGCGCCTGATGGCTGGACCTGTACTCGCAGGAGTTTAGAAGAATGCAAGGGGGTATTTAAGGGCCTGGATAGACTGTACATGGAGAGGATGTTTCTTATAGTGGGAGAGTCTAGAACTGGACGGACACAGTCTCAGAACAGAAGGAGTTCCCTTTAGAACAAAGATGAAGAGGAATTTCTTTAGCCAGAGGGTGATGAATTTGTGGAATTCATTGCACAGATGGCTGTGGCAGCCAAGTCATTGGGTATATTTAAAGTGGAGGTTGATAGGTTCTTGATTAGTCGGGGCATCAGAGGTTACAAGAAGAAGGCAGGAGAATGGGGTTGTGAAGGATAATAAGTCAGCCATGATGGAATGGTGGAACAGACTTGATGGGCCGAGTGGCCTAATATAGTCTTAAGGTCAAGTAATCCTTGACTGTGCTGCACTGTTGGGTATTAAAATGATAAGGGGCTGAGAGGGGTTGCTCTCCTTTAAGGAGTGGATGTTTTTTTTTGTGATTATAAATGAAGCAAGCGGATTAGAATGTCAAATAAACAAATTACTGGACAAACAACTTACAGAGAAATTACAGAAAATTTGTGGCATATTAAAGTACATCTTTACAAAATCTGCCTTGCATTGTCTGTCAAATGACATATGAAAACAATTAGGTGTTTCTTGTCCTAAGAGACTACTATATGCCTGGATGGATGGTACAGTATCTTGTGAAAGGTGTAGACCTTCTGTTCCTAATGGCAACCAGGACATGATGTCCCATTGCTCAGAGTGCAAACGATGGGCTGACAAACATGAGCCTCTTCTTATTGATCTTCTGATAAGAACACACACACACACACACACACACACACACACACACACACACACACACACACACACACACACACACACACACACACACACACACACACACACACACACACACACACACACACACTTGTAATATAAAGACTAGTGAATTTTGGACATTGTGTCAATCTTCTCGATTCCCAGCAGAAGAATAAAAGTGCTTAAATGCTACAGTTGCAGTTTCTTGGCACCCTTTCCAAATTTGCACACACCTGCAGTTGTCAAGAATATTTAATCTCCAAGACTATCATTAAAAATTCAAAACAATGATTCCTATAAATGTCCTTAATGCATCAGGATCAGAATTTAATGTATTCATCTTCAGCAATTTTAGAAGCAGTTCATCTGCTTTAAACGTTTATGCATATGATAGAAAACTATACGCATCTTATATTACATTTCATGGCAGTGATTTATTATGAACTTAGCGTCAGCTTTCAATTGTAGATGACCTTCATCAAAAAAAAGCAGAAAAGAATTTGGGGTTTTCATCCGTTTTCATTAGGTCAACACAATTAACCATTTTCAATTTATTTAATAGGCAAGAAGTATCCAAAGAGAACTATGAAGCAGCAGAAAGGTTTTGTAAATTCTACAATGGGAAATAATAGAATACAGGAAAGATCTAAAAAAAAGTCAGATAGCATCTGAGGGAGCTAATGTTTTGAATCAATAAACTTTGCTAAAATGCCATGGGATACAACCTAAGCACGCAGTGAATCACCCTAGGAACTTTGAACTTTTCTTCCATAGTTTGCTTCTATTGAGGTCAATGAATTAATTTAGTTTATGGTTCCTGCATCACAACACCACCGGAAAATCAATCTTGGCAAGCCTACTAAGTTCAGATAACATTTTCAAAAAGGAGATGTTGCTCATCAGATCTTTTTTCTGTGGTATATATCAATTAATATTCTATCTCATATTTGAAGTTCAAATAATATTGCTCCAATATGCCATGATCAGTTATATTTACATTTTTCTGAAATGACTCATTTTATTGCCAAAAGCTCCAACTGTTGAACGTTGCTGGTTAGTGACGTGGCTAACTTGAAATATCAATGACATTTCCCCAATTTCCTCATGTAATTATTATCACCGTCAGGATCTCTGTCTTGTGCTTGCAATGTTTTTTGCAAATACTTTATGGCGTGTGTTTGTTTTCATCAATGTGTTCCCATTACATTGCAGGAAGTCTTATCATCATGCTGTCAGGAAGTGTAGAGGAAATGTACATATATGCCACCATATACAGCTCTGAGACCCAGTTTCCTGTGGGCATACCCAGCAAATCCATAGAATACCGGTAATAACTATAACAGGATCAATGAAAGATCAACCAGAGTGCAGAAGACAACAAACTGTGCCAATGCAACTGTAAATAAATAGCAATAAATAATGAAGTCATGAGATAAAGAGTCCTTAAAGTGAGATTAGTGTTTGTGGGAACATCACAATGATGGGGCAAGCGAGTGTAGCTATCCCCTTTTATTCAAGAGTCTGATGGTTGTGAGGTAGCAACTGTTCTTGAACCTTGCTACCTGATGGCAGCAGCGAGAAGAGAGCATGACCAGGGCAGTGGAGATCTCTGATGATGGATGCTGCTTTCCTACGACAGTGTTTCATGTACTTGTGCTCAATGGCTGTGAGGCTTTACCTGCCATGTACTGGACTGAATCTCCAAGCTTTTTGTCAGCGATGAACGATAACTTTTATAATAGAGCACAAAATAACAAGCCAAGAGGGGCCACAAAACAAGAGAAAACAGAAACTAAACACAACAGGCAACAAGGTAAACCTGGGCAGGGAGAGTGAAAGCGCGGAGCAACTGGTTGAGGCTGGCTAGTTTGATGAGTGAACAAGGACCGTGGATGTGAACAGGGGTTAAATAGGCTGCAAGAGGTAAGTCTGGAATGAGTGGCAGGTGAACCCTATTCGCTGGGTGGAGACTGAATGTGCTGGCTGGGAGGTGACAGCGGGAGCAGGTCTGACACATGCAAACTATGCTGTGAAGGATCAAGACAGTTATGGATTGCAGGGTCCTACCGGGGGAACACCATGAATTAAGCCTGAACATTTTTCAGTGGTTAGCAATGGATATAGATGGCTTGTTTCTAACAATAAATTTGAGGACTTTGTACTCCCTGGGATTTATGAGTTCTTAATGATTTATATAGTCAATATAGCTGTTTCTTTCTTTTTATGGCCAGATGTTGAAAACCATAATCCTCCAGTCTTTTAATTAATTGTTTCAGTAAAATACTAAACCTGCTTTACTCAAATCATAATTTGTATATAAATAGGTTTTGGTGAGCTCGTGTCAGTTATACAGCACAGAAAGAATTGTTTTGGCCCTCTGAGTCAACGCCCAATAACGCACCCATTTACACTAATCTCATTTGTTAATATTCTTCCCACATTCCCATCAGCTCTCCTAGATTCACCCACTCACTAAATTGCAAGTTACATGCCCAATTAATCTACCAACCCCCATATCTTTTTAGGAACTTTGACCACAACTCCTTACATTTTAAGATTTCTCCAGATATCTTAAACTTCTACTCCTTGGTCTAAGTACACTTCTCTGTAAAAGGGTGTTGGACTTCCTAAGCAACAGACCTCAATAGTCAGGATGTGCAACTGCCCTTTCCTCTCCATTGTCTTCAACATTGGTGCCCCCAGGACTGTGTGTTGAGCCCACTGCTGTACACCCTGCTCACACATGACTGCATGGCCAAACAATGGAGTAATCACATTGGCAAATTCACCAATGACACGGCAGTGGTGAGGCTTATCACCAACAATGATGAAGCAGCATACAAAGAGAAGGTGGAAGAGCTTGAGGCCTGCTGCCTCTTCCTCTTCCTCTTCCTGAGGATGAAAAGGAAACCAGGAAAATAACTCAAAAATGGAAATAGGAAAGCCAGGAGGTGCCACGACAGTCCATAAGACCATAAGACCTAGGAGCAGAAATTAGGTCATTCAGCCAATCAAGTCTGTTCTGCAAGCCCTTGGCAAACAGATTTAAAGAGAAAACCAAGGCATTCTATACATACGTCAAAAGCAAGAGGATATCAATGACATGGGTAGGGCCACTCAAGGATAACGGAGGGACCATGTGCTTGGAGGAAGAAGTAAAAAAAATGAGTACTTTGCACAGTGTTTACCAAGGAGAAGCAGATTAGTGTAGAACATCCATGAAATAAAGAAGTAATGGTTAGATTAACACTATTACAGCACCAGAGATCCAGGTGTGATTGCTGCCACTGTTTGTAAGGAGTTTGTATATTCTCTTTGTGATCACGTGGGGTTCCTCTGATAGCTCCAGTTTATTCCCATATCCCAAAGATGCACGGGTTAGTAGGCTAATTGGTCATTGGGTGGTGTGGAATTGTTGAACTGTGAGGGCCTGTATCCATGTTGTATCTCTTAAAAATTAGAAAAAAAAGGTGGTGTAGGATCTCGTAAAGAAAATTAAGGTGGATAAGTCAATGGAGTCTGATGGGATATGCTCGCAGTTATTGAGGGAGGCAAGAGATGAGATTGTTATGGATTTTAGCAATATCCTCTCAGCTGCAGATGAGGTCTGGTGAGTAGCTAATGTTGTTCCTTTCTTCAAGGAGGGAACCAGGGATAAATCTGGAAACTGTTGAGTCTAACATCAGTGGTAGGGAAGTTACTGAAGAAGATTCTTATGGATAGGATTTACATGCATTTGGAAAACCATGGCCTAATTAAGGACAGCCAGCATGACTTTGTGGAGGGCATTTTATGTTTTATTAACTTGACTGAGGTTTTTGAGGAGGTAATGGATGTGAATGATGGAGTTAGAGCTGTGGCTGTTGTCTACATGGATTTTAGTAAAGTGTTTGATCAAATGGAGGCTCATCCAAAAGATTAAGATGTATGAAATCCAAGGTGAATTGGCCATTTAAATTCAGAATTGGCTTGCCCATAGAAGCTAGTTGATACTGTCGGAGATTGGCAAAGGATACAGTTGGACATAGTGTAGATCAGTTTCATATAAGGGCGGAGACATGGCAGGTGGAAATTAACCCAACCAAATGTGAAATGTTGCATTTTGGGACTTGAGTTGTAAAGAGACAGTACACTGCTATCATCAATAAAGAGCCTTAACTTCAGCTGTTCAGATTCTTAACAGCGTTGAAGTGCAGACGGTCCAGCTCCACCAGTTCCCTGAAAATCGCTACACGGCTTGATATGGTGGCAAAAATGGCACATTCTTTATTAGTCAAGGAATTGAGTTTGAGTCTGGAAGTTATTCTATAGCTTTAAAAAACTTCTAATTATGCCTTCAGTTCTAGTCAGCTGATTATAGGAAGGGCGTGCAGGCTTCGGAGAGATGTAGATGAGGTTTTCCAGGATGCTGCCTAGGTTAAAGGGCAAAGAGGAGAGGTTGAACAAACTTGGGTTGTTTTCTCTGGAGCAGCAGAAGCTGAGGGGAGAACTGATAGATGCTTTTAAGATTATGAGAGGCAGACCACCACCACCATCATCCTGGTGCCCAAAGGGTGATGGTATTCTGCCTTAATGACACCCAATTTCAACAATATTGTGGTGCTTTGAGATGTTGGTTATGGATTGCATTAAATTGCATCTTCCTGCTGCATTGGACCCTCTCTTGTTCTCTTATTGCTCAAATCGGTCCACTGATGATGCCATTGCTTCTGCCCTCCCCTCTATACTGTCCCACCTGGAAAATGGTGCCTCATATACCAAGATGATGTTTATCGACTTCATCTCGTCACCTAATATGATCATCCCTCAGAAGCTGGAGGGTAAGCTGTCCTCATTGGGTCTCAGCACCTCTCTCTGTAACTGGATCTTGGACTTCTTGAGAGAAAAAACCACAGACAGTCCTTGTTGGCAGCAACATCTCTAGCTCCATCACATCGAGCATCAGCATCTTGCCCCCCCCCCCCCCCCACCACCTAGGGCTATGTGCTCAGTCTGTTGCTGTTTGCACTGCTGACATACGTCTCCCCTGCAAGAATGAAGCTCAAAGTGAGTCATCTGATTTGCTGATGACACAAGAGTGGTTGGTCTCACCAACAATGACGACAACATTATGTACCGAGAGGAGATAGAACAGTTTGTAGAATGATGCGAGCGTAACAACTTGAGTCTCAATGTGGACAAAACCAAGGAGATGATTGTGGACTTTAGGAGGGACCACTCGTCACTGCACATCCATGGCTCTTCCGTGGAGAGGGTTAGAGCACCAAGTTTCTGGGAGTCCACATAATGGACAATTTCATCTGGTCCCTCAACACCACCACTTTAGCCAAGAAAGCTCAACAGATCCTCAACTTTCTGAGGAGATTAAGGTAAGTGAAGCCCCCCTTCACGTTCTAGCCAATTTTTACAGGAGCACCATTGAATGTCCTGACAAGCTGCATCACCATCTGGAATGGGAACTGTAAGGCATCTGACTGAATGTCCCTACAAAGGATTATGAATACTGCTAAGAGAACCATTGGGGTCTCTCTTCCACCCATTAGAAATATTTATCAGGAGTGCTGCGCATATATGGCCCCTAGCTTTGCAAATCCCTACCATCTGTCCACAATTAGAGATGGTATATATAATTATCTGGATAGACAGGGTCTGATTAGGAACAGTCAACATGGATTTGTGCATGGAAGGTCATGTTTGACAAATCTTATTGAATTTTTTGAAGAGGTTATGAGGAAAGTTGACGAGGATAAAGCAGTGGATGTTGTCTATATGGACTTCAGTAAGGCCTTTGACAAGGTTCCGCACGGAAGGTTAGTTAGGAAGGTTCAATCGTTAGGTATTAATATTGAAGTAGTAAAATGGATTCAACAGTGGCTGGATGGGAGATGCCAGAGAGTAGTGGTGGATAACTATTTGTCAGGTTGGAGGCCGGTGACTGGTGGTGTGCCTCAGGGATCAGTACTGGGTCCAATGTTGTTTGTCATATACATTAATGATCTGGATGATGGGGTGGTAAATTGGATTAGTAGGTGTGCAGATGATACTAAGGTAGGTGGCATTGTGGATAATGAAGTAGGTTTTCAAAGCTTGCAGAGAGATTTAGGCCAGTTACAAGAGTGGGCTGAACGATGGCAGATGGAGTTTAATGCTGATAAGTGTGAGGTGCTACATTTTGGTAGGAATAATCCAAATTGGACATACATGGTAAATGGTAGGGCATTGAAGAATGCAGTAGAACAGAGTTATCTAGGAATAGTGGTGCATAGTTCCCTGAAGGTGGAATCTCATGTGGATAGGGTAGTGAAGAAAGCCTTTGGTATGTTGGCCTTTATAAATCAGAGCATTGAGTAGAGGAGTTGGGATGTAATGTTAAAATTGTACAAGGCATTGGTAAGCCCGAATTTGGAGTATTGTGTACAGTTCTGGTCACCAAATTATAGGAAAGATGTCAACAAAATAGAGAGAGTACAGAGAAGATTTACTATAATGTTACCTGGGTTTCAGCACCTAAGTTACAGGGAAAGATTGAACAAGTTAGGTCTTTATTCTTTGGAGTGTAGAAGGTTGAGGGGGGACTTGATAGAGGTATTTAAAATTATGAGGGGGATAGATAGAGTTGACATGGATAGGCTTTTTCCATTGAGAGTAGGGGAGATTCAAACAAGAGGACATGAGTTGAGAGTTAGAGGGCAAAAGTTTAAGGGTAACATGAGGGGGAATTTCTGCACTCAGAGAGTGGTAGCTGTGTGGAACGAGCTTCCAGTAGAAGTAGTAGAGGCAGGTTCGGTATTGTCATTTAAAGTAAAATTGGATAGGTATATGGACAGGAAAGAAATTGAGGGTTATGGGCTGAGTGCGGGTCAGTGGTACTAGGTGAGAGTAAGCGTTCAGAATGGACTAGAAGGGCCGAGATGGCCTGTTTCCGTGCTGTAATTGTTATTGGTTATCCCTTTGATCCCCTACCATCATGCAGGAGGAACAGTAGCATTAGAACAAGAACTGTTAGGGTGAGAAGCAACTGCTTCCCCAGGTGGTGAGACTGTGGATCTCCCTGCCATCACCCAGGTCTCATCACATATGGATCAGCAGTAGCGTTATTCTGATTATTTTTTAACCTATGTCGCAAGGTCACCTTGTGCTAAATGACTATCTTCTGGAATATATTTTATTATTTGTTAATTTATTTGTGATAATATTACTTTATGTGGTGCGTTGTATGTGAGATATATGTGCTGTGTTGTGCAACTTGATCCTGAGGAACATTGTCTAGTTTGGCAGTATATATGTAAATTGCTGCATGAAAATAAACTTGAACTTGAGGCAGTGGTATCTTTTTCCCAGGGTTGAAATGTCTAATACCAAAGAGCATTTAGGGTGAGAGGGGGTGAGCTTTTTACACAGTGTGTGGTGGGTGCCTGGGATGTGCTGCCTGTGGTGGTGATGGAGGCAGACATGAAGGAGGTGTTCAAAATACAGAAAATGGAACCATTTGGGCATTGTGTGGGAAGGGGTTAGTTTATTGAGCGCAACATTGTGGGCGCTTCCTGTCCTGTGCCGTTCTATGTTCCATATTTTGGGATAGAGGAGGAAACCGGAACACCTGGAGAAAGTCCACATCGCCACAGGAAGAATTTACAGATTATACACACGTTCAGCCTGTGTCCAGTTCTCACATCCGATGTTGCTGAGAAACAGAAGCTTCACTAGTTGTGCCACTGCACATTGGGTTAGGCAAAGCCTCTTTGTTGACTGCCAACTACAACAGTGGTTCAAATAAATCAGATTACACCCATAGAGAACTGATTAGGAGTAATTTGTCATTTGTCATTTTACACCTTGTGGTGCATCAGGAGGCAACCTTGCCATTTCTGTAGCATATTTCTAACAAGGCCGAGTTGCTGGCTTGTCGCTCAACTCAACACTGATGGAAAGTGTGCAAGAAGCTGGTGCTTATCACAAGTTCTGGTTATGCAACCAGCTGAATGGAACGCGGAACCATTCGTCTCAGAGTCCGTTGCTGATGCCACTGGCCAGTTTTTGTCATTTTATAGATGGTATTAATTCTTCCTCATCACATGGAGACGTCCATAAAATGTTTTATTTGTGCAAAACAGTCTAATTTGTAGATATTTCAGAAATGGGAACAAGCACGTCATACTCAAAAAAGTTAAATAAAATCAACAGTGAAACCACGAGCTGCTGGTCCCCACTCCTGTTGTTGCAGGAGCAACCTCTCTCTCTCTTGATGATGAGCTTTTCTGAGATACCAGAATGCTGGGTTATTGATTGTAGTTTTGATGGATTCTGGAATGGGATCTCTTTGGGGGCTTTTGGTGTTGCTTGCATGGTGGGGTTGGGGAGGGGGTGGGTGCATCTGCTGGTGGGAGTGGAGGGGTTGATTCTTTTGCTGCTGCTTGTGCAAAGGGAGGGGGCTTCAGGAGCTTCAATGTTTCTATCATTCATTCTATGGAGCTCTTTATGTCTGTGAAGAGTAAGAATTTCAGGTTGTATATTTAATCGTATCTGTTTACTTGCTTCTTTCACTGGACTGACAACATCTTGAATAATTCCTTTCTGCTGAATAAGTCATTTCTATGAATGGTAGCAGTCTGATTGTTTCTTTTAGATCTGATAAATGTTAATATTATTGACCTATACCTCACAAGCATTGTTAGCTTTGTGGTATTATGAATGTTATTATTAAATTTTGTAGGAAATAACATCCATGTAAAACACAATAGATATATTGCCACAGTCACTTTTATTTGTTTATTGTGATTGTGAACTAGCCATCACGTTCTGCAGCTCATCATAATAATCTTTCTTATTTTTGATGCAGTTTTGTAATTCAATAATTCTCCCGTGCACAGTAAACAACAGCTTGCCAGCGTATGGCATGTGAAAATGCATTTTATTATTCACCATGGACAATACTTCTCTGGGTATATCAATCATTATATGTTACTGTTCAATCCAGCTGAGACCATGCTGTCTTTGCAATTTGGTTGCAATAAGTCATTTTGAAAGTAAATTGCAGTTTCCTCTCTTCCAATCTTAGCAAATGGGGAAAAAATCCTGATGTTGTGCTGCAGTCATCATTATGTACCATGTCATATGACATCATCATTATGCGCCGTGTTGTGTGACATAGGCGATCACGGTCATTGACCATGATTGTTCTTGGCAATTTTCTCTACAGAAGTGGTTTACCATTGCCTTCTTCTGGGCAGTGTCTTTACAAGACAGTTGACCCCAGCCATGATCAATACTCTTCAGATTGTCTGCCTAGTGTCCGTGGTTGCATAACCAGAACTTGTGATATGTACCAGCTGCTCATACGACATTCCACCATCTGCTCCTATGGCTTCATGTGACCCTGATCCGGGGGCTAAGCAGGTGCTACACCTTGCCCCATGGTGACCTGCAGGCTAGCAGAGGGAAGGAACACCTTGCATCTCCTTTGATAGACGCATATCTCCACCCTGTCACTATGCAGTATTTTGAATAAATGGTGATCCAAGTATAAGAGGTCTGGATGGTTAAAAAGAACTTAATTACATAACATTAAAAGAATCAAACTACATTTATTATTAAAATATGTCTGCAGTATACAACCTTGAGATTCGTCCTCCTGCAGGCAGCCACGAGACAAAGAAACACCACAGAATCCGTTCAAAGTAAACGTCGAACGCCCAACGCCCCCCAAAAAAAGGACAAATCGCACAAACGGCAAAAACCAAGTGAGAAGCACACAGAATATCAAGCATCAAACCACAGAGTTCTTGAAACAGTCTAGGAATGTTCAATTTAGTTCAGTTCAGTTCAATGTAGCGCTGTGTCACCCGTTGACGGCCAGCTGCAGAGCCAGTCCGTGTAGAAGTGCCCTGGTCAAGGTGTGGCAAAATAGCAATCAAAGCAGGTGTAACCGGATCTGGTAATATATCTATTACAAAGTATAGCAAACAGACTTTGGGACATTTCTTTTTGACGGAACAGTAATGCAACCAGTAGAAGCACTGCCTTGCAGTGCCAGAGACCCAGGTTCAGTCCAGACCCTGTACGGATTTTGTGCATTCTCCCTGTGACCATGTGGGTTATCCCTAAGTGCTCTGGTTTCCTCATACGCCCTGAAGGGATGGCAACTGGCCACTGTGAATTGCCCCTAGTGTGCAGGCCAGTGGTAGAATCTGAGGGGAGTTCACGGGAATTCAGGGAAAATAAAATGGTATCAATGTAGGATAAGTGAAGAGAGTGGTTGAGACGAAACCCTCCATCCTAGTAACTTTATTATCAAAGTACATATATGTCATCATATTCAGCTCTGAGGTTCATTTTCCTGTGGGCATGCTCCATAAATCTATAGAATTAGTAGATGTAATAGACTCAATGAAATATCAACCAGAGTGCAGAAGACAACAAACTGTGCAAATGCAAATGTAAATAATGAGAACATGAGATCACAGTATAAAGAGTGCTTAAAGTGATATTATTGGTTGTTGGAACTTCTCAATGGATGGGCTATTGAGTGTAGATATCCCCATTTGTCAAGGGCCTGATGATTCTGGGGTAGTAACTGTCCTTGAACCTGGTAGAGTGAGTCTTGTATCTTCTACCTGTTGCTGATCTCTGATGCTGGATGCTGCTTTCCTATGAAAGTGTTTCAATGGTTGGGAGGGCTTTACCTGTGATGTACTGGGCCAAATCCACTACCTTTTATAGGAATTTCCATCCAAAGACATTGGCGTTTCTATACCAGGCTGTGATGTAGCCCATCAACACACTTCCCATTACACGTCTATAGAAGTTTGTCAACGTTTTAGATGCCATGCCGGAACTCTGCAAACTCCTTAGGGAATAGATCTGCTGCCGTGCTTTATTCATAGTTGCAATAGTAACACCCAGGAATTTGAAGTTGCTAACCCTCTCCACCTCAGATCCTCATGGACCTCTGGATTCCCTTTCCTGAAGTCTACAATCAGTTCCTTCATCTTGCTGATATTGCGTGAGAGGTTGTTGTTATGACACCACTCAGCCAGATTTCCAATCTCCCTCCTGTATGCTGATTCATCACTACCTTTAATCTGGCCCACAACAGTGGTGTCATCAGCAAACTTGAGTATGGTGTCGGAGCTGTACTTCGCCACATAGTCATGGGTGTAAAATGAGTAGAGCAGGGGCTTCACACTGTGGTCCACATGTGATGATGCTGACCGGGGTCTGCAAGAGACGAAATCCAGGATCCAATTCACTGACCATCTCTTTGCCTCCCCAGAGTCCTCCAGCAGGTTATTTTTTGGCAATGTTTCTAAATCTTGCCAATGAGCAGGGATTGCAGAAAGTTGTAAAATAATCAAATCATTTATACATAATAAAATATTAATAACAATGTTCTAATAGATTTATACAAATTAAACATTCATATTATTTAAATTAAAGTTAAGAAGGATCAATTGTCGTCATTTAGCTTCTCAGTTGATATGACAACCACATTCAGATGACTGGGCTCATAGGGTAATGTAACTGGGAAAAAATATGCATAATTCACAACCACTGACATTGAGTCGGGGTTTTGCTTTATGAAGCTGGTCTGATATGATGATGTTGTTACGTAAGGATTTTTAGTGTGCTTCTGTGATTAGGTTTTGGAGTTCTATGCCGTTTCCTCTATTCCTCAATCTGACCTTTTACTTCATCTCACCTGCCCATCACTTCCCCCCAGGTTCCTTCCTCCTCCTGTTTCTCCCAAGACCCACTCTCCTCTCCTATTAGATTCCTTCTTCTCTAGCCCTTCCTTATCCACCTGGCTTCGGCTTCACCCATCACCTTCCAGCTAGCTTCCTTTCTCTCCCCTCACCTTTTTATTCTGGCATCTTCCCCCTTCCTTCTCAGTCCTGAGAAGGGTCTCGGCCTGAAATGTTGACTATCTATTTATTTCCATAGATGCTGCCTGACCTGCTGAGTTCCTCCAGCATTTTGTGTCAAACCAGTGTGCCCAACTAGCCTTGACAACCCTGATTTAACCGTAGCCTTTTGACGGGACAATTTAAAAAGACCAATTAACATAACTGGTACGTCTTTGGACTGTAGGAGGAAACCGGAGGACCCAGAGGAAACCCATACAATCCATGTGGAGGACATACAGAGACTGCTTACGGGAAAGCGCGGGTTTGAACTCTGAATCTCCGACACCCTGAGCTGTAATAACAACTCGCTAACTGCTGCACTGTCATGGCACCCAGTGTCAGAGTCTAGTCACACTCATTGTGACTATATCTGAATTTTTTTGCAGGATTAATCAATGGAAAATGACAATTCATCCCAATTGTTTGCAGTCCTGAGATTTGATAAAGTCAGGCAGCAAGGAAATATGCCCTTTGGAGAATCACATGCAAATCAGTCCTAATCCAACACTAACGCTAATTTATTTTATTCTCGTTAATTCTCCCAAGATTCTACAACTCACCCAAGGGGCAACTGTGGCCAACTTATCTTCCAATCCACATCTCTTCGGGAGCATCCAGAGGCAAATCCCATCGTGACAGGGAAATTATATACTCTCCATACAGAAGGCAGTGGAGATGATGATTGAAGCAGGTTGTTGGGGCTGTGAAGTAGAGCAGCTCTGCTAGTTTTGACAACCAATCTATCTTTTGGTAGCATTCAGTTGGCGCCATAAAATTGGTTTATGCCTATTATGGCGGTGATCTATGATCCTGAAGGAATGCAATGTTGCTGGGAGCACTGACTTGCAAGTAGGAGGAGGTAACTCATCGGCTGGAACTTGCCTGGAATTTCCATGAGGAGTTGCAAACATTTATTCACTGCGAGTATTGGCAAGTGTCCACTTCCACTTGAGCTCTCTAATAGCAGTTTCCTGGCTGCAGAGAACATGAAGTTCACAAGTGGAGCATACCTGTTATTGGGGAACCTTCACCCAACTTGCAGCAGGGACAGAGAGCACGCTCATTTGAATAGGTAGAAACTGCTGTGGGGGGGGGGGGGGCGATGGGTATAAACTAATTAAGTTGAGTTAAAACTACCTTGATGCTTTTAATTGTTTAAAAGTTTGGAGAAGGTGCAGTGCAGAGGAGACTCACCAGGCTGCTGCTTAGGATAGAGAGCATGTCTTATGAGGACAGATTGAATGAGGTAGGGTGTTTTGTTCTGGAGAGAAGGAGGATGAGAGGTGACTTGATAGCAGTGCACACGATGATGATAGGCATAGACTGAGTGGACAGCCTGAGAGTTCTTTCCCGGAGCTGAACTGGATAATATGAGGGGGGCATAATTTTAAGGCTATTGCAGGAGGGTGTGGGGGCTGTCAGAGGTATATGTTTTTCACAGAGAATGGTGAGTGTGTAGAATACCTTGCCAGGGTGATGGTAGAGGCAGATACATCAGTGGCATTTAAAAATCTCTTAGATAGGCGCATCATGGATGACAGAAAATTAGAGGGCAATGTAGGAGAGAAGGGTTAAATCAATCTTTGAGTAGGTTAAAAGTTCAGCACAACATCATGGGCCAAAGGGCCTGAACCGTATTGTAGTGTTCTATGTTCTATATGTACAGTATTATAAGCTTTGTCTTTTAATTTGTTATATATTTTAACATGTTAATTTTTTAAAATAATTTTTAATGACTTAATAGATTTTGTTTAGTTAATGTGTATTCACATTCAAAGTCCTCAACAGCTTTAACAGTTGCTAAATCTGGCAGCATGGATTTATTTCAGCCATTTCATAAGAAAGGGTTGTTCTAACCTGCCCACTCTGCAGTATTATGTTGTACAGGGCCGCGCTGCTGTACAAGGTCCTACCATAATGGGTATTGACTTTAATTGCCGGCAGGTTGTGACTCTTTTCAATGAAGTGTAGGAGAATGATAGGTGAGCTTATCAAGGTCCATAAAATGATGAAGGACGCAATTAATGCACATTGTCTTTTAGCCAGGACTGGGTCATCAAGAACTAAAGAATTAAGGGCAGAGGAGGAGGATTCAATAGAAGAATGAGGTCACACTCATTCTTCTGAACTCTAGTGAATTCAGGCCCAGAACCATCAAATACTCCTCATATGGCGAGCCATTCAATCCCTTTTCGAGAACTTCCTTTGAACCATTTCCAATGTCAGCACACCCTTTCTTAGATAAGGGGCTCTTGCGTCCAGGCACTGTCAAGCTGTTCTGTGTTTTTTATATTTTCACATCTATTTGCAGTTAAATTAAAGCCTCCAAGTCAAGATGAGTTTTGGAACTGAGTACCTCTAATGAAATATGAATTGGGGAGCAAAGTCCGGTGATAAGAACGAACTGGTGATTCCTCCCATCTCTTTATTAGTTCTTGGCAAATAAGGCAGCAAATGACTAATCCCATATTGCTTGATAAAAGTCGTAACTGTACTAACATGGTTTGACAAGGAAGAGTGGTGCTGCAATTGGCTTAAAATCAGACTCCCTAATCCTTACTAAATCAAATGCACTTTGACCATCATGCTATTATGTCACTTGTAATGCTTTCATTGGTTGAATGGAAGTTACTCTGGGTGATAATATTATGAAACCATTTAGAGTCATTGAGCAATTTGGATGGAGATGGAACCTTTGTCCCAACTTGTCCTTATGGACCAAGATTCCTATCTAAGCTTGTTCTTTTTATCCCTCTAAACCATTCCTATTAATGTTTCTCTCCAGTTGTCTTTTGCACGCTATTGTAAATGACACACCTACCAACTAAAATTCACCGCTATGTCACTGCAGCCTCGCCAATATCCCGTTGACAAGGTACACTGCAGCATGCCACTTGCTGTACTCAAAGGGAATTATCCAGTCACATTTTTTTGTGTTTGACGGAACATATTTGACTTGATTATGATGCTGAGGCGAATCAACAGTGCAAGTTCATTCATGAAACACTGGGCCAGAATGCCCTGAAGTTACTGGCCACCCTAACTGCTTCAGCATGGCTTCTGGGCCTGACTGCCATTGGGAGCTTGGATCCAGCACTTCACCGTGACCCTGGACAACAGAGGTGGTGTTTCAGCACAGGGATAACCTGAGCTCACAGAATCTCACACACTGCCAGTGAGATCCCTCTCCCAGAACGAAACCCCCCCGTCAAAAGTTTTTGTGTCATTAATACTTAGAAATCTTATTACTTAAATCTTATTTATTATATTAATTATAATATTATTAAATATATTTAATACATGAAATATTAAATATTATTTAAATTTTATTACTTATTTTGTAGTTTCAATGTCCTCAGTTGATTTTTAATGTATAGATTGTTTTTGTGCCTTTTTTAATACTTTAATTTTTAACAATTATGCATTAAAGTCAATTAAAATTCAAGGAAATACCAAATAATAAGCAAATAATATGCCACGCTCTCTTCACGCTGCTGCCATCAGGAAGAAGACACAGGAGCCTCAGGACCCAAACCATCAGGTTCAGGAGCAGTTATTACCCCTCAACCATTGGGCTCTCAAGCCAGAGGAATAACTTCACCCAACTTCTCTTGCCCCATCCTATGTCCCATTCTCTTTCAAGGACTCTTCATCTCATGTTCTTGATATTTATTAGTCATTTATTAATTCTTTTCATTTGTATTTGCACAATTTGTTGGCTTGTGCACATTGCTCGTCCATTTAGTTGGGTGCGGTCTTTCATTGTGTTTCTCGGATTTACTGTGCATGCCCAAAAGAAAATGAATCTCGGAGTTTGTATATAGTGTTGTATATGTGCTTTGATAATACATTTACTTTCAACTTTGAACTTTGAAATAATGAATGGCTTTCACCCAGATGCAAATATCACAAAATCACTTGAATGGGGTTTTGACTGATGCAGACTCGGTAGAACAATTGTTCACCAGAGTGCCGTAGAAAATCCAAATGCATTGAACAGGGGTGCTTGTGAGCTAGTGAATGAAGTTATGGATGATCTGCTCTCAACTTCCTCTCCTGTTTCCTTGAATTCCTGACAGCCCTATTATATAAAATCTACATCATCCTTGAATATTCAAAATATTCTCCTTAAGTCCCTGGGGTCGAGAAATCAAAAAATAACTGAAGATCACCACTTTCCTTCATGTTCACCTTAAGTGGGTGATACTCTGTTCTAAATTCTTGCTCACTGGTATTTCTCTCGTCTTACAATTCAGAATCTTCTATTTCAGTGAGGTCACTTTATAACCCCTTCATTGTACCTATGTATAATGGCAATAAAGATCATTCAATTCAATTCAATTCATTCTGGAAGTCTGTCTGGTGAACGTTCTTCAACTGTTACCAATGCAAGTACACACCTGTACACCTGCTAGATTATGGAAGTATCTAATCAGCCAATCATGTGGCAGAAACTCCAAGCATGCAGGCATGATTAAAAGCTTCAGTTGCTGTGTAGACAAAACATCAGAATGGGGAAGAAATGTGATCGAAGTGACTTTGACCAAGGAATGATTGTTAATGCCAGCCAGGGCGCTTTAGGTACCTCAGAAACTGCTGATCTCCTGGGATTTCCACACATCGCTGTCTCTAGAGCTTACAAAAAATGGTGCAAAGAACAAAAAAAAATCCAGCAAGCAGCATTTCTGTGGTAAAAGTGCCTTGTTAATGAGAGTGGTCAGGGGTGAATGGCCAGACTGGTTCAAACTTACAGGAAGGTGACTGTAACTCAACCAACCAAGTGTTACAACAGCGGTGTGTAGAAGACACTCAGCTTGACAATCCTTGGAGTGGAAGGGCTACAGCAGCAGAAGACTGGGAATACATTTTCAGTGGCCACTTTATTAGGTGCAGGAGGTACCTAATAATGTGGCCACTGAGTTTATTTTCTGGATTAAGTTTAGCTTTATTGAAATCATACCTTGGAATGCTATTGGTGTCTGTGAGATTGTATATTGCAGTGGTTAAAGTGAAAATATGACGCAGATCTGTCATGATAGCTTTAAATAATATAATCCGTAAGTAAATATGAACTTTAGCTTTTGCCAGTTCATGCATTTCGTGAAATGCAAGAAGGAAGGATGGCTTAGTGATGAATTGAGTCCTTGAGTAGGGAAAGAGGATAGGTTTCAAAGGACAGATATAAATACAAGAAGGAAAGAAAATTCTGCAAATTAAAAATAGAGTAAAATGTAAAATAAAGATATGATAGCTGAGATAATGAAAGGAATAGGAATAAAATCTAAGTAGACTTGCAAAGGATTAAAGTGCAACATAGCTTATTAAACAGAAATGGAAGTCAAAAAATAAATGCATCAAAAGTAATTGCAGGGAAAATTGGATCATAACGAAAGAAAATCAGGGTGGAGAAAAGCAAAATATGAAATATAATACCGGAATGGACTATGTACATTGTGAGCTGGGTGGGTTGTTTGGCTATTAATTTTGCACTGAAAGGCTCAATAAAATAGATTTCAACCAGTTCAATCTTGCCTTCTAGTTCTATTTTGGTGGAGCTTAGACATTCTCCCTGTGACCACATGGGAAACTGGGAGTTCTAGTTTCCTCCCGAAGTCCAAAACATGTGCAGTTTGGTAGGTTAGTTGGCCAATCCTTAGTGTTTGGATGTGTGGTAAAATCTGTGTGTGTGGGTGGGGGTGTAGTTGATGAGAATATGGGGGAGAATCAGGTTGAGTTGTTCTCTGATCCTGGCAATTTGCAAATAACTTGCCAATATTGGAAAACAACTCAACCCAACCATTAACCACCTGAGCTACACATCTTCCGAATTATTTCCATGGGGGAGAATATAAAGAGGGATTAAAGTAGGACTTATGTAAATGGGTGTTCATATTGTGGAGTCAGTGAGCCATAGAACCTGTTTCTCATCTGTATGCCTGTGCCTGGGGAAGATAATTGTACCCTGGTGGCAGAGTGTAGTACAAACCTGTACAATTGATCATAGTATCAAAATAAGGGGTAGGTGTGTCACTTCAAAATGAAATGAGAAATTTCTTCATTCAAAGAGTGGTGAATATTTAAAGTTTCTCACCCTAGAAAGAATTGGAAATTAGCATTGATAGATTTCTATATATTAGAAGAATGAAAGACCAGGAGTGCAGGACAGACATACAGTATGCGTTGAAATGGAAGATTAGCTCCCGTAAGCTCTTCTGGAATGGCAGAGCAGGCTTGAGGGGCTAAATGGTCTACTGCTCCCATTTCTTACATTCTTATTTTCTTACTTAACATTGATTTGCTGAGCCAAGGGGGATAACTTCACTTGCCCCATCATTGAAATATTCCCACAACCTATGGACTCACTTTCCAGGATGCTTCACCTCATGTTCTCAATATTTATTGCTGATTTATTTATTGTCATTATTTATTTCTCTTTGTATTTGCACACATTTGTATTTGTATTTGCTGTCTTTTGCACACTGGTTGAATGCCCAAGTTAATGTGGTCTTTCATTGATTCAACTATGGCAATTACTTTATTATGAATTCATTGAGTATATCTGCAAGAAAATGAATTTCAGGGTTGTATATGGTGACATATATGTACTTTGATAATAAATTTACTTTGAACTTTGCAAATGATCATGTTCTGTTGTGAGCTATTAGCTAAGGGTTTCATTTCATATCTGCATGGTGTGGGTTCGAATCACTTTGGTGCATATGAGATTTCTTGGTTCGTGGCTTAAGCAATAATGGAATCATAATTACTGAATGAATTAAAATACGTCATTCAATTGCGTCTTCTGTTTATTGTGCAGTAGAGAGACATGGATATTGGAAACTGGTTCATGGCTTTCTTGTTCTTAATTGTGTTTGAAAGATGATCCTGTGATTATCCAGCATGTAAATGGCTGGAGAACAAAAGAAGGCAGGCCAAATATAGAAACATTGGAGCATGAGATATATACATCCTGATGCAGTTTTGACCAAATACATCAACAATTCCCTTTCCCCTACAGATTGTTTCTCCAAATTCCATCACCTGCAGTCCCTTGCCTGCAGCATTAGATATTCCATGCCAAAAGCTCATTTTCACAACCAGGCCTCTTGTGATTTTGAGCATGAATACTCAAATCTGATCAGAGTTCAGAGGATTCAGTACTCTGTTTAACTCTGAAGAAACATTTGAACAATTTGGAGGATATCATCCTGACCCATTTATTTTATCCTCCAAATTTCACTGTGAACATTTCTGCAGTCTCTCAATCTTCACTATCACATTCCAGCTAATGCACACAAAATGCTGGAAAAACTCATCAGGTCAGGTAGCAACTATGGAAAAGGGTAAACGGTCGACCTTTTGGGCTGAGACACTTTATCAGGACTGGAGAGGAAGGAGGAAGATGGGGGCAGTGGAAAGAGGCTCGCTGGAAGGTGATAGGTAAAGCCAGGTGGGTGGGAAAGGTCAAGGGCAGGAGCCACCTTCCCCTTTCCCCATCTTTTCATTCTGGCATCTTCGCCCTTCTTTCTCAGTCCTGAAGAAGGGTCTCAGCCCGAAGGGTCATGTCCATTGATGCTGTGTGACTTGTTGATTTCCTCTAGCATTTTGTGTGTGTTGCCATAAAAATGAATAGATTTGTGATGCTGGGAGATGGTGGAAATATGATTTTCCTGTGTCATACAGCAACTGTCTCCATGGTGTTACTCCAACTTTTACTAAATAGCCATACTTCCGAAGTATGATCTGTGTTTCACTGGAGATGTATGGCAGAAAGTCCACCAGCTGAACCTCTGTGCTGTCACCAATTATTGTGGAATTGTAGGAGTCCTCACTGTAATTCTACAGTTCTGTGCAAAAGTCTTAGGCACATATATATCACTAGGATGCCCAAGACTTTTTCACAGTACTCTACATATCAACGCGGAGCTGAGAACGAATTTGTAAATCTGACAGGAGCAAAAGATGTTGGGAATGACAAAGGTGGAGCACCGCAGGAAGAGTGTGGGACAGGTGGCAGAGACGGAGTGCCATGGGAAGGTGTGGGGTAGCACAAGGGCAGACACACCCAACTCTGAGACACCAGGTAAGGTCATTTTATTCCAAACAATTGATTAATGATCATTACAAAATGTCTCTCTGGTGATTCCTACTCCTTCCCCTTTTCCCAACCATGATTCCCCTCTCGCTGCCCCCTTCCCACTCTCAGTCTACAATAGAGACCCATATCAGAATCAGGTTTATCATCACTCTCCTATGTCGTGAAATTTGGTTTTTTTTGCGGCAGCAGTACAGTACAATACATAAAATTACTTTAGTACCGTGCAAAAGTCTTAGGCACCCTTGCTATATAATAATGCCTAAGGCTTTGCACAGTGCTGTGCCTCCACTCCTCATATTGGTTGCTAAAAGAGTGCACTCAAAACTTTCAATCAAACCTCTTGGTGAATTCATTGCAGATACTCTAGGCCTCTGTATTACCAGCCTGGTACTTAGACCATAAGAGCATAAGAAATAGGAGCAGAAGTAGGCCATTCAGCCCATTGAGTCTGCTCCGCCATTCAATCATGGGCTGATCCAATTCTTCCAGTCATCCCCACTCCCCTGCCTTCTCCCCAGACCCTTTGATGCCCTGGCTAATCAAGAACGTATCTATCTCTGCCTTAATTGCACCCAATGACTTGGCCTCCACAGCCACTAGTGGCAACAAATTCCACAGATTTACCACCCTCTGACTAATGTAATTTCTCCGCATCTCTGTTCTAAAAGGACATCCTTCAATCCTGAAGTCATGCCCTTTTGTCGTAGACTCCCCTACCATGGGAAATAACTTTGCCATATCTAATCTGTTTAGACCTTTTAACATTCGGAATGTTTCTATGAGATCCCCCCACATTCTCCTGAATTCCAGGGAATACAGCCCAAGAGCTGCCAGATGTTCCTCATACAGTAACCTTTTCATTCCTGGAATCATTCTCATGAATCTTCTCTGAACCTTCTCCAATGTCAGTATATCCTTTCCAAAATCCTGTTTAAACCATTGCACCAGCGCCATCACTATCCTAACAAATTACAGTCACACTAGAGTCTTATTCCTGGGATAGTGTGTTGACAGATGAATGAATGAATACACTCACACTGGCAATAAGTTTTCCACCTTTCATGGTCCTGTGACCTGTGATTTTGCTGATGAAATGCCTTTACTTTCTCAGGTGTCTGAGGCCAGATGAAGAGGACAATGTCACCATTGTGCCATCTCTCCGTGATTTGTGGATTTCCTCCGGGTGCTGCAGTTTCCTTCCACTAGCACTAGTTACGGTTGGTGAGTTGTGGGCATGCTGTTGACACTGAAAGCATGCTGACACATGTGGGCTGTGCCCAACTCATCCTCGGGCTGTGCTGTTTGTTGAGCAAATGATGCATTTCACTGTACGTTTCAAATAAGTCAATGGACATGTGGCAAATACAAGTAACCTTTAAAAAAGTAGTTAAAGCTGATGAATGATGTATCATGCATGTATCATGTCAATTAATTTTGTTTTTGTCATCAAATTAGTTAGCAAATATTCATGCTGAGTGTGAGAACAAACTCACACCATCCCAAAGACACACAGCTTAGTTGGTAAGGCTTAGGAAGTTGTGGGCAATGCTATTTTGGCACCGGAAGCATGGTGAAATTTGTGGGCTGTCTGCAGCACATCCTCGGACTGTGTTGGTTACTACTACAAATGTACTGATGCACATGTGACAAATAAAGCTAATCCTCATGCTGCAAATCTTTATAAATACTGCCAACTCCACCATGGACGGTCCCAAGCCAAGCTGTGAAAAGAGGAGGGTTGGGCATGGGGGTAGCAACCCCATCCTGTAAAAATCTCAGAGCTACAGAAACACCAACAATGACCTCATCCCTGGGAGATGAAATATCTAAGAAGATGGGCTACACCTGGGGATAACTTGAAAGACTGAACCAGGACACAGAGCTGCTGTTGGTGGCCTTGGTGGGGTAATGGGCTTAAGAAGAATGCCTCTTGTGTTTTGCAGAATGGCTGCAGGTCTGTGTTCTGAAACGATGAGGCTCTCTTCCATTTTATGATGTCATCACCATAACAAACTGACTCAGCTTATCAAAGATGAGTTTGGGCATATTAAAGTTTTACACTTGGCTGAACCTGCCAGACTAATAGTGGTCCACCGCTCCCCCAGGTTCAGGAGTGCAGCTCAGGACTAACAACCCTGAGCACACAAGGTCTCAAGACAAGCAGTACATGAACACTAAAATTTCACCGTTTCACACATTTTTTCCTTCCAATTCTGTAAAAGGCTCTCATTCCTAGGCTCTGATTGTGGGCATCTGATTTATAATTTAGAACATTTAGAAGCTGGTACTCGACTAACATGAGTCATGAATGATTCAACAGTATTGCCAAGTGAGACACCAACTTCACACTGTGATGTCAAAGAGTTAACTAGTGTTGACTAGATACCTGACCCAACATTCCCCAAGAGAATGAGTTTCCTATAGTCACATTTTGCTGAATTCTGACCTCTTTTGTCAATTCAGCAAGTCATTACCTGTGAGGAATATAGATTCTTTCTAAGTTGTTTCTAAATGATTCCTGTCATCATAGCTTCTAAATTTTCTGATGTGTGCCATTTGCGTCCAGTCCGCAATCTCTCCTGAGCTTTGCAGTACAATAGTTCTCCCTCTCTGCATATGAGATGCTGGAACTTTGAAGTAAACCCATGTGTAGGAGCTGCGTATCTATTTTCTGTCTGTTTGGATTGTATTTTGTGTTGTGTGTCTATTATGGATAACTTGTCATGTGGGTTGGGG
Source organism: Hemitrygon akajei (assembly GCF_048418815.1). NCBI lineage: Eukaryota > Metazoa > Chordata > Chondrichthyes > Myliobatiformes > Dasyatidae > Hemitrygon > Hemitrygon akajei. The sequence goes on along the minus strand of NC_133125.1, from coordinate 99,880,773 downwards.
CATTGTAGAGGCAAAGAGTATAGCTGCATGTTCATGCTTTGTCTTGGGTTGGTTTAGTCTGGTTAGAGCAGGGAACTGATATTTTTTCTTGACCACTGATGCCTAAGAATGTTAATTTCTCTATTAATGCTAATTGGAATGCTTACGTATGCTCAAATATTCTTAAATGCACTTAGACCGCTTATTTCGTTATGTCGCTAGTTTTAGTTTCATTTGTTTTATATCATTACAAGGTTGTTCGTCTTTGCTGTCTTCTTAATAAAGGATCGAACATTCTTTCTTTGACGTATAACTTTGCTATTTTGGAGCATGTCATACGATGTCAACCCCCGTGCTTAGTCTCTGAGCAGGTTTGGTTTACAGATATAAAGTATGCACTCTGTTAATTTGATACTCTTCCAGAAAAGATTATAATAATTTTAAAAACATAGTTTGCTCTGCTTGAAAAGGTGTTTATCAAATAAAATTCACACAATTCCTTGAAGTTTAAAACGTTTTCAGTAATATTTTTTCCTCCTCTTACATTTCTTTAAAGTCACATCCTCGGAACCCTGGGTGCACCTCAATTTCTCTGTAAAGAGAATAACCTGCTCAATTTGTCCAATTGTCTGGTACTTTAGTATCTAACCTAGGATTTGTTCAGAGTGGAGAGAGGGGGTTGTTGAAAGGATACAGGGAAGGATTAAGTTCTTTGTGATAAAGCAGTGAAGAGCACGTCAGCACTTACACCACAAATCCTGAACAGTAATAATTTATATGGGTAAATATTCTGACTGAATTTCACTGCAGCGCGCCCCCCCCAGTGACAGGAATAAATGTCAGGAATTGAAATATGCTTTTCACCAGGGTCCAGTTTTCCATCTGTGAGGTTTTGCAGCCTTCCTCATCTGAATTTCTGCTGAACATTCCCATCATGGAAGTGGGATATTTAAGTTGTAAAATTATTTAAACCATAGAAACTTTCAGCACAGGCCATTCAACCCACCCTTTTCATGCTGACCACTGAATGCACCTATATACCAGTTCCATTTTGCAGAACCTGTCTTATAACCTGCTTTGTTTTATCTTATGCTCCTTGCTGTTATATTCTGTACCCCTGCTAATGTTGGCTTTTAATTGCCTTCTCTGCCTGTACCTCTCCTGGATGTATTTAGTAATTCCACCCCACTTTAAGACTTTTTCTCTCGGTGGCCTACTGGAGCTGGAGCATTAGGTTTCGATAGACCTCACATCTCCAGTGATCTGGATTCAATCCTGAACCCGGTCAAATGTCGGAATCAGAATCAGAATCAGGTTTATTATCACTGACACACTGTAGGTTGTAAAACTTGTTCTGCAGCAGCAGTACAGTGCAATACATAAAATATACTATAAATTATAGTAAGAAATATGGAACGTATATATAAACTCAAAAGAAAGAAGAAAAATAGTGAGTTGTGTTCATGGGTTTATTGACCATTCAGAAATCTGATAGTGGAGAAGGAGAAGCTGTTTGTAAAATAATGAGAGTGTGTCTTCACGTTCCTGTGCTTCTCTCTGATGGTAGTAATGAGAAGAGAGCATGTCCTGGATGGAGAGGGTCTTAGTGATGGATGCCACCTTTTGGAGTCCTCGCCTGTTGAAGATGTCCTTGATGGCGGGGAGCCCAGTGCCTGTGATGGAGCTGGCTGAGTTTACTACTCTCTGCAGCTTTTCCTGACCCTGTGCAGTGACCCTGCATACCAGGCAGTGGTGGTATTTACATCCTCTCCCTAAGACTGCATAGATTCCACTCTTCATCCCCCTCATTTCTTCCTCACATCCCAAGGACCTGCCAGCTGGTGGGATAAGTGGTGACTGATAAGTGGGTAGCTGAGTGGCAGATTCAGGGATGGTGTTGATGCGAATGTAGAGCTACAGGGAACACTACTGGGGCACTGAGAATACTCCAAGAGCAGGCATGGGTGGAGTGCATCTCTTGTCATAAGATGCAGATTCAGGTTCATTTATTTATCAGACGTACATCGAAACATACAATGAAATATGTCGTTTGTGTTAACAACCGACATGTCTGAGGACGTGCTGGGAGCAGCCCGCAAGTGTCACCACACATTCAGGCGTTAACAATACACGCCCACAAGTTTAGCAGAACAACCACACAACACAATAACAGCAACAAAACTAAACTTACTTACTGCGGCTACGCTGCTGGTGTTCCGGGCAGCAATCAAGGCCCTCCATCTCCGACGGTGTTCAAAGCTTCCATCGTCATGTCAACAGCTTCCTCTCAGTTTTCACAACTGTCAGTCATGCTAGTCCTGGGTGGAGACTCAGGAATACCGTCACACTCAGATGTAGAAGGATTCTTCATTGCTGTTTCCATAACAGTTTTGTTTTACCAGTCAGGGTTGTTAGCCCTGAGCTGAACCCCAGAACCTGGGGGAGCGGTGGATCACTATTAGTCTGGCCTCTAACCTTTGACCTGTTCAGCATGGCTACCGACCCTAAGTGGTATAGCAAAACTGTTATGGAGACAATAATAAAGCATCCTTCTACATTTGTGTATGATGGTATGGCCAAGGACAGACTGATAAAGGGCCTTCAATGCCACCGTAAATGGCAGCAGGCATAACGAGCAGTAAGTACATTGACAGGGTGGTGAAGAAGACATTTAGCATTCAAGCCATCGGGTTCAGGAGTAGGGAAATTATGTAGTTATGTACATAAGTCATTGATATTAAGAGAAATAGACAGAGTGGACAGCCAGCGCCTCTTCCCCAGGGCACCACTGCTCAGCACAAGAGGACATGGCTTTAAGTTAAGGGGAGGGAAGTTCAAGGGAGATATTAGAGGAAGGTTTTTCACTCAGAGAGTGGTTGGTGCGTGGAATGCACTGCCTGAGTCAGTGGTGGAGGCAGACACACTAGTGAAGAGACTACTAGACAAGTATATGGAGGAATTTAAGGTGGGGGGGTTATATGTGAGGCAGGGTTTGAGGGTTAGCACAACATTGTGGGCCGAAGGGCCTGTAACTTGCTGTACTATTCTATAAGGCTCTATGTGGGAGTGTTATGTCACCCAGTGATAGGAAAGACATTGTCAGTCTGGTGAGGATGCAACAAATTTTACCACATATGTCGGTGATGTTAAACCTGATTCTGATTCTGAGATTTGTGATGACGCTGCTAGACCAGAGGGCCTGAGTTATAGATCATCTGGCACCTGCCTTGTTTTATTTATTTGGATAATTATTCAGCAATTGGTTTGTACTAATCATTGGCGGGGTCTTGCTGACTACTTAGTGTTTATAAGTGCCCAATTAACCAGTCTCTCTTCAGAGAGGATTTATACTTGTTGCCTTGCACTTAATAGTTCATAATGCTGTCTCCTGCTTGGAATCTTAACTCTCTTCCTGTTCCTGACTTGTGCTATCATTCGCGGGACTTCACCTGCATCCTCTCGGCAAATGCTGCTGTTCAATATACATTCACTAGATTTTAAAACTGCATGTTCCTTCTGGGGTGCTTTTTCAATTCAAACCTTTGAGAATGTTTACTCACCCCTTTCTAGATGATTGGATTTCGCAAGAATCACTTCTTGAGAAAGTACATGGAAATGAGTGGCTGGAAAATCATCAGCTGCATGGCTGTGATTTTGAAATGAGTTATCCTCGTGTATGCGTGGCATTAGCGGGGCAATTCTGTAAGACTGGTTCTTTTATCTCTGGAGTCATCTCCCCCCTATAACTGTTAACTTTATATTTTCCATGCTGAAGTTACCACTGTAGCAAATACAAAATTATCCTCTGAAAATTATGATGATGATATATGAAAGATCATTGCAGAACATTGGGCCATAGAATTGTTCAAATAGTAAAGAGGCTATTCAGCCCCAGCATGTCCATGCTGGCCATCAAGTACACTAATCTCAATTTTTAACATTTGGCCTATAACCTTCCCTGCCAAGGTATTCTAATTACTTATTGAAGTGCTTCTTCACTTTTGTGGGATTACCTGTCTTCATCATCCCCTTGGGTATTGTGTTCCAGAGTTAACCATTCAGGAAAATTCTTCCTCAAATCACCTCCTATCCATAACTTTAAACATATGTCCTTTGGTAATTGATGCTCTCACCAAGGACAAATGTTCCTCACAATCTACTTTAGCTGTGCATGACATTACTTTGTATTAATCAGGTAGAAGGTAGAAGAGCCTCAGGACTCGCACTACCAGATTCAAGAACAGTTACTACCCAACAATCGTCAGGTTCTTGAACATAAAGGCATAACTACACTCACTTGCACCATCATTGAAATGTTCTCACAACCAATGATCTCACTTTAAAGACTCTATCTCATGTTCTCAGTATTTATAGCTATTTAGTCTGTTGTCTTCTGCACTCTGGTTGATCTTTCATTGATCCCATTATAGTTACTATTCTATACATTTGCTAAGCATGCCCGCAGGAAAATTAATCTCAGGTTGCATATGGTGATATGTATGTACTTTGGTATTAATATTTACTTTGAAATTTGAACCTACTTTCAATTTGATCTATCCTCATCCTTCTCTGCTGCAAGGAAATCAAACTCGGCATAATCAGTCCCTCTTCATAGATGAAAATCTCCAGGTGAATCTCCTCTGCACCCTCTTCAGTGCAATCTCAACCTTCTATAGTGTCTTCAGCTGGGGCCTGATTTATATTCTTGAACCATGGCCTCCCTGCTCCTGTAATCAATCCTTAACTAAAGGATGCAAGCATCGCAGAAGCATTTTTAACCACCTTCTCAGGCTGTGCTGCTGCCTTCAAGGATCTTTGGATGTGTGCATTAACGTCCTTTGTTTTCCTATACCTCCTCAGGTCTTCATTGTGTACAGTGAATCCTATCCCTATTACTCTTCCTGTAAAGTGTAAGATCACTCTGTTTTCAGGAATACATTCCATCTGTCATTATTCTGGCCTTCCGAACAATGCATCAGTATTGCTCTGTAGCCGAAGTAGATCTTCCTCACTAACAATGACAATACCAACTTCATGTCCATAAGACCATTAGACCTGGAGCTGAATTAGGCCATTCGACCCATTGAGTCTGCTCCACCATTTCATCATGCTTGATTTATTACCCTCTCAAACCCATATTCCTGCCTTCTCCGCGTAACCTTTCCTGCCCTGATTAATCAAGAACCTATCAAACTCCTCCTTAAATATTCTCAGCTGTCTCTGGCAAAAAAATACCATAAATGACCATTCACTGACTAAACAAATTGTTTCCTCATCTCTGTTCTAAATGGATGTCCCTCAGTTCTGAGGCTGTGCTCTCTGGTCCTAGACTCCCCACTATAGGACATGTACTCTCCACATCCACTCTATCTAGACCTTTCAATATTCAAAAGGTTTCAATGAGATCCTCCTCATTCTTCTAAAGTCCACTAAGTACAGGCCCAGAACTATCAAACATTCCTCTTATGTTAGCCTTTTCATTCCTGGGATAATTCTCCTGTACCTCTTCTGGACTCTTTTCAGTGACAGCATACCTTTTAGACCATAAGACCATAAGACATAGGAGCAGAATTAGGCCATTTGGCCCATCGAGTCTGCTCTGCCATTCAATTATGGCTGATCCTCTTTTTCTATCTCCTCCTCAATTCCAGTTCCCAGCCTTCTCCCCGTAACCTTTGATGCCATTTCCAATCACCAACCTACCAATCTCTGCCTTAAATACACCCAACAACCAGGCCTCCACAGCTGCATGTGGCAACAAATTCCACAAATTCACCATCCTTTGGCTAAATCTTTTCTTAGATAAGGGGCCCCAAACTGCTCACAAAACTCCGTGTGGTCTGACCAATGCCTTATAAAGCCTCAGCACTACATCCTTGCTTTTTTTTATTCGAGTCCTCTTGAAATGAATGTTAACATCGTATTTGCCTTCCTTACCACCAACTCAGCTTGCTAATTAACCTTTAGGGAATCCTGCACGAGGACATCCAAGTCCCTCTGCACCTCTGATTTATGAATTTTCTCCCCATTTACAAAATAGTCCACGCCTTTATTCCTGCTGCCAAATTGCATGACCATGTACCTCCCGGCATTATATTCCATCTGCCACTTCTTTGCCCATTCCTTCAATCTGTCCAAGTCCTTCTGCAGACACCCTGCTTCTTCAACACCACCTGCTGTTCCACCTATCTTTGTATAACCCACAAACTTGGCGACAAAGCCACCAATGACTTCTTCCAATGTGAAATGAAGCAGGATCCAACACTGACCCCTGTGGAACACCATTACTCACTGATAGCCAATCAGAAAAGGCCCTCTTTTCCTCCTGCCGGTCAGTCAATCTTCTATCTATTCTGGTACCTCTCCCATAATACAAAGGGCTCTTATTTTGTTAAGCAGCCTCATGTACGGTACCTTGTCAAAGGCCTTCTGAAAATCCAAATAAACAACATACAATGACTCTCCTTTGTCTATCATGTCTGTTGTCCCCTCAAATAATCCTAACAGATTTGTCAGGCAAAATTTCACCTTTAGATGCTGACTTTGGCCTGTTTTATCATATGTCTCCAAGTACCGCAGAACCTCATCCTTAATAATATTCTGCACCATCTTTCCAAACTCTAAAGTCAGACTAACTGGTCTATAAGTTATTTTCTTCTGCCTTCGTCCCTTAAAGAGTGGGGTAACATTTGCAATTTCTCAGTCCTCAGCAACCATTCCAGAATCTAGTGATTCTTCAAAGATCTTTACTAAAGCCTCTTCAGCTACCTCTTTCAGAACCCTGGGGTATAGTCCATTTGGTCCAGGTGACTTATCTACTTTCAGACTTTTCAGCTTCCCAAACACCTTTGGTACATTGTTGATTTGTAAATATATTATTTGATCAACTATTCTTTGTTCTTTATGTAATTAATTATAGGTTATATGTAAAAGTAAGTGAATGGCATACGTCATTATGCCACCATGTCATAAATATGCAACCCATTGAAGTAAAATGAACTAAGGACATGTTATCCTGGCTCTGTGTTTTTCTTTCAATTTATTTCTAGAGTTACAAAACATAATACTTCTCTCTAGTAATAGGATCTACACTCATTTCTGCCCCTAACACTCTCACATTTCTGGCATTCTGCTAATGTTTTCCATAGTGAAGACTGACACAAAATACTTCTTCAGTTCATCTGCCATTTCTTTGTTCCCCATTACTACCTCTCCAGCATCATTTTCTAATGGTCCAATAGCTATTTTCTTCTCTCTTTTACTCCTAAATCTGAAATATCTTTTGCATCTTCTTTGATATTATTGAGTAGCTTACCTTCATATTTCATGATTTCTCTAGTTATTGCTGTTTTAGTTGCCTTGTGTTGGTTTTCCCAATCATCCCACTAATATCTGCAATATAATATGCCCTCTCTTTGCTTTTATCTTGTCAGCCATGGTTGTCTCAACCTCCCTTTAGAATACTTCTTCATCTTTGGGATGTATGTATCCTGTACCTTCCGAACTTCCCCCAGAAACTCCAGTAGGCATTCTACAAATTCTCTCTCTTGGGATCCATTGCTAACCTGATTTTCACAGTCTACCTGCATATTGAAAACCCCCATGATTATTGCAATATTGACCTTTTTATATGCCTCTTCTATCTTCTGCTGTAAATGGTAGCCCACATCTTGGATACTGTTTGGATACCTGTATACAACTCCCATCAGCGTCTTTTTACCCTTGCAGTTTCTTAAATCTACCCACAAGGATTCTGCATCTTCTGATCCTACAGAATGTCACCTTTATCTAAGGATATGATTTCATTTTCTACCAATGGAGCCACCCCATCCCCTTCTGCCTACCTGCCTGTCCTTTTGATACAGCCAGGCTCCCAACAGTGATCTTCTTTCAGCCACGAGTTGGAGATGCCCATAACATCAAACTGCTAATCTCTAAATTTAGATGATCTAAAAGATCATCTATCTTAGTAAAATATAACACGTTCAGTCCTGTTTTATTCACGCTTTATGATTTTGGCTCCATGTTGCACTTTAACTCATCCCACTGACTGCAACTTTGCCCTATCGTCTGCCTGTCCTTCCTTACATTCTCACTACACACTGCATCTACTTGTATATCAACTGCCCCATCCTCAGTCCATCTCCCATCTCCCTGTCAAATTAGTTTAAACCCTCCTCAACAGCTCGAGCAAACCTGCCTGCAAGGGTATTGGTTTTTCTTGGGTTCAGATTATACTGCCCCCAAAAAAGATCCTAATAATCCAGAAATCTGAAACCATCTACTAGGAGAGATCCCAATAATCCAGAAACTTGAACCATCTATCTCCAGCACTAATTATTCAGCCACACATTCATCTGCCAAATCATCCTATTCTTACACTCAGTGGCACATGGCAGAGGCAGAAATCTAAAGTTTGCTACCCTGGAGGTGGCAATTTCCGCTTCCTGCTTTTCAGCTTTCTACCTAGCTCCCTAAATTCTCTCTTCAGGACCTCCTTGGTTCTCTTCCCTTTATCTTTGGTTCCATTATGTACAAAGACCTCTGGCTTCTCAACCTTCTCCTTTAGAACGTTGTGGACCCGATCTGAGTTTATTCATAATAATTCCAGAAGAATATCAATGGCTTGGCTGAGCAACATCTTGAGAAGTAACATTCTCAATAGTAGCTCCACACGATTAGCGTTAATTGGGCATCTGCTTAAATAATACTAGTAACACAGAATCCCCAAGACTATCAAAATAAACTAAACAAGTTTAAACAGAAAGCACAGGAGACTACAACATAAAGAGCGAGTCAATCGAGAAGAACACAAGGAGCTCTAATGGATTAATAACTCTTATTAAACAACAGTTAACCAATTCAGGTGCTTTAAAAACCTTGGCGCCCAGTGCTCTCCAGCACCCCTCACAGGCCTGAAGAGCTTATTACACTGAATGAGATAAGCTGGACTGCTTTTCCATAGAAATCATGCAGATGTGATGGTCCAAATGACCTCTTGCTATGCTGTAGCCATTCCGTTATTCGTTAATTTATTGCCATTCATTCTGTGTTGGCAGCAAATCCCACATCCGATGGCAGAATAATGAAACAAAGTACAGTGGATATAAATAACACCAAGCTGGCAAACGTCAATCAAGCCAACAAGTTTGCTACTGAGAGCTAATCATTAAAACAAAATTGCTATTCTGTCACAGGATTTGATGTCTTAAAATTAATTCTGCAAACATCACCCATCATTAGAGGCCAAGAATGTCATCTCGCTCTTAGGAGGAAGCCTTCAGATTATACAACATTTTAATCTTTAAATTATCAGCTTGATTTGAATGTGCTGCTATAAATTAGCAAGTTCAGTCAATTCTTTGGAGGATGTCAATGGATTGATCAGCGTCTGTGCTGGGGAGTTGGGGAAGAAATTGTTGAATTATTGGGTTGAAATCCTGCATCAGTCGTGGTGTGCAGTGTCAATAATCCCTTTTGTCCCACTGGTGCTGTTTGACTCACTGAGTTCCTCCAGCAGATTTCTTGTTGCACAGATCCTGGGATTCGCAGTGCATGTCAGTTTGATGTAACTGCAATATCTTTCAAAAGAACTGCAATGACTGTACACAGTAATTGCTCAAATTGGTTTCTAAATTGGAAGGCATGATAGCGTAGCAGTTGGTGTGTGCTATTAGAGCGACTGGGGTTCAATTCCCGGTGCTCTCTGTATGAAATTTTTAAATCTCCCCATGACTGCGTGGGTTTTCTCTGAGTGGTTTGATTTCCTCCTACATTCCAAAGATCTATGGTTAGGGTTATGGTCGTGAAGTTGTAAGCACGCTACGCATGGTGACACAAATGGGCTGCCCACAACACAAATTCTGACAGAGCTGCGATGAAGCAAATGACACATTTCATCTGCACGTTTCAATGTTTCGATGTACGTGTAACAAATAAAGCTAATTAAGATGTTTAATCTCTGAGAGTACGGTGGTGGTCCAATGGTTAAATTATTAGACTACACGTCCTAATCGAGTGTCCCTAGTTACTTCCCATATATGACAGCTGTGGAATTTAAATTCAGTTATTCTGGAGTTTAGAACAAAAATACCATTGTAAGATGACCACAACCTACTGAACTTTTGTAAAGCTTCATCTGGGTCACCTACGTCCTTGAAGATAGAAATGTGCCATACATTCCTGATGCCCTAAATATGATTCCAGTTCCTCCTTATGTGGTTGATGCTCAGTTGCTCGATTCAAGGACCATGGAGGTCAAGCAGGGTAGCACTGTGATTAGTACAAGGCTTTACAGTATAGGTGACCTGGGTTCAATTCCCGCTGCTGTCTGTAAGGAGTTTGTATGTCTTCCCTGTGACCACGTGGTTTTCTCCAGGTGTTTCCGTTCCTTCCAAAGTCCAAAGACGTACCGGTTGGTAGGTTAATTAGTCTTTCTGAATTATGCCATGATTAAGCTAGGATTAAATTGGGGATTGCTCAGTGCGCATGGAATGAAGGCCGGAATGATCTACTTCACGCTGTATCTTAATAAATAAATAAATAAATAAAAGCATGACCCATGGACTCATGTTCAAGGACTCTGCAACTCATGTTCTCAACATTATTTATTTACTTCTTCATTTATTGCTGTTACTATTATTTGATTTTCTTTTGTATTTGCACAGTTTGACTTCTTTTGTACATTGACAGTTTTTCACTCTTTATGTGTATTTTTTCATAGGTTCTGTTGTATTTCTTTGTCCTATTATGAATGTCCACAAAAAATGAATCCCAAGTTATGTACATTGATAATAAATTTACTTTGAACTTTGAGGAGAGAAGGGCAATAAATGTTGGCCTTGCCAGTGGTGTCCAGATCTTGAAATAAAGGTACATAAAATCTTTATCTTTTACCCCTAACAGCTTTATGCATAAGTGGAAGTGATTATCAGAATATATTATTGTGATTAATCAGTCAAATTACATTTTGAGGACCCAGTAATGAACAAATTTTTACATAAAATGAAATCTTACTCTCCATTCCCTCAAATAAGCCAAGAAAAAGAATGTCAACTCTACACAATCAGTTCATTTCATGGTATATGAATAAAAACAACTTGTAGGCAAGATTTCACCCAGCGATCTTCCACTCTTTCCTGCCTCCTGTTATTCAAATTACAATTGGAAAAGATGTTTATCTAAATTTATTTAAGATTGCAGCACAACAGATTAAATAACTTTGAGAAATTCAAAATAGGCCATAATCATGATTATTAGCAACACACACAAAACGCTGAAGGAACTCAGCTGGTCGGCAGCATTCATGGAAATAAATAAACAGTTGACATTTCGGGCTGAGACCCTTCTTCAGGACTGAAAAGGAAGGGTGAAGATGCCAGAATAAAAAGATGAGGGGGAGGGAAAGGAGGATAGCTAGTAGGTGATAGGTGAAGCCAGGGAGGTGAGAAAGATAAAGGGTTGGAGAAGAAGGAATCTGATAGGAGAGGAGAGTGGACCATAGGAGAAAGGGAAGGAGGAGGGGACCCATGGGGAGGTGATAGGCAGGTGAGAGGAGGTAAGAGGCCAAAGTGGGGAATAGAAGAGCAGAGGGCAGGGAATTTTTTTATTAGAAGGATAAATTGACATTCGTGCCATCAGGTTGGAGGCTATCCAGAGATATAAGATGTTTCTCCACCCTTTACTCTTTGCACAAGAGGAGACCACAGACCAACATGTCGGAACAGGAATTGGAATCAGAATATATTATTCTTGACTTCAGATACTGCAGCACAGCCATGGATGAGTATAAGAGATAATCTGTTTGTCACCATTTCCTAATCCTCATATGTATTAAGGATAACTCTCATTGCTCTATATCTTCCAGTATGACAGATATTAAATCTTTCATTTCAAGCTTTTTGAGAGTCCATGACCATAGATTCCTCGAAGTTACTGCACAGGGTGGTTAAGAATTCATATGGTTTGTTGGCCTTCATTAATTGGGGGATTGAGTTCAGGAGCCATGAGGAAATTTTTGCAGCTCTTTAAAATTCTGATAAGACTGCAATTCAAATATTGTGTTCAGTTGTGGTCGCCTCATTAAAGGAGGGTTGTTGAATCTTTAGAGGGGGTGTAGAGAATGTTTACCAGAATGCTGCAGAGATGAGAGGGAATGTCTTATGAGGATAGGATGAGCGAGCTAGGGCTTTTCTTTTTGAAGCTAAGGAGGATGAGTAACTTGATAAAAGTGTACAAGATGATAAGAGCCTTTTCCCAGGGAAGAAATGATTAATACAAGAGGACAAAATTTTAAGGTGATTGGAGGAATGTACAGGTGGGATGTCAGAGGCAGGTTATTTTCACATGGAGGGTGGTCTGTGCTTTAAACACATTGCCGTGGCTGATGGTAGAGGTACATTAGGGACATTTAAGAGACTCTTAGATAGGCACATGAATGATGAAAAACAGAGCACACTGGGGGAGGGAAACATTAGATTGATCTTGGAGTAGATTAAAAGGTTGGCAAAACTTTGTAAGACAAAGGCCTGTACTGCGCTGTACTGTTCTATGTTCAGTTTGTCTAGGATTGCTGGCTGATTTGTGTTATTTGTGTTCATTGTGAAATTCTTGTGTGGTCCTGATGAAGGGTCTCGGCCCGAAACGTCGACAGCGCTTCTCCCTATAGATGCTGCCTGGCCTGCTGTGTTCCACCAGCATTTTGTGTGTGTTGTGGTCATCTGATGACCAGTCTGATGAAGACAAGTTTATGCTAAGGAATACTGTAATGAATACTGAATATCACTCCAGGTTAACTTGAACTATTGAAAATACTGAAGTTTATATTTCAAATGTAAAGATCTATTACTTATAATAGAACTTTTAAGTTTGAAGTCTTTGCATTGGAATCAGTTACAACAGACCAGACTTTGTGAAATTAATTTTATGAATAAGAGAAGGAACTGTTGTAGTTACTCAAGATCTAACACCTTCATTGTGAAATTGTGATCATATATACAGTATTAGGTTGTTCAGTGGAGTTAAGGTATATAGCAAATATTAACTTCACCAGCAATCAGACATGAATGTGAATTGTAGATTGAATTTAAAATGCAGTCCTGAACAATAGTTTGTCGACTGGAGTTGATTGCAAACCAGACAATGCTGATTAATATTCATTTTGGGTGTCTGGAGTGTGGGTGTGAAGAAGGAGAGGTGTGAAAACTATATGCAATTCAAAGGCAGCGTTATAGATTCCTTGTAACTATAGACCGGTTCTGCTGTTACCTTTGACATTTAGCACATAAAAATGTTATGTAATATTGGGTCAGGAGGCCTCTTCCTCCAAGAGGGTCTCAATATGATGCCTGCAGCTTGTTTTTGTTGAATAAAACTCTTTTGTGTCCACTAGCTTCAGTGTCTCTCAAGTTACTTTGTTCACATTACAACAGTATAAATATTTTGCAAATAGTGTTGAATGTGGAGTGAGAAGTCTAAATTGCATTACAACATTAGTCATAGAAAGATTTACACACCATTTTCATCAATACTGGTGTAAATGCATTTGAAGTACAAACATTTGTAGAAAAAACCACAATAGTCTTGCACTTTTATGTGTCTGTGATGTTGCAAAGTGATTCACACTCTATTAAATGACTTTGAAATCCAGTTTGGATGTAATTTCATTTACTGTAGCAGGCTATTTGCACTCAATATGATTCCATGGAATGCAAAGGAGAAAGAGAGACAATCTGTTTTTTAAAAACAAATAAATATTCATCAAGAAAAATACTTGAGGTATTCATTTAAGATGACAAGTATCCATATGAAGTTATGAGGTGTGATATGGCAAAGTATGTGAAAGCTTTTATCAGAGACTAATCACAAATATGGAGCAATGAGAAGTGCTATGGAATCTGGCTTTATTTGTGTTATTTGGAAGAGAATAGTAAACGGCACTTTTCATTCATGTTCCTTGCCATTATTTCCCACGATATCCCAAGCTCATCTCTGAATATTTTTGAGCTTGACACAAACAAACACATGGTGATTTATCCAACCAAAAGAAAATTGGAAAATCATTCTGTTATAATGTTTTTAAGAGCAGGATTGGAACAAAAATGAATTGTTTTATGATGAGGAGACACAGATAGGATTTATACTCCATAAGTGAGCTAGACTACTAGCAATGAGCAATGAGGTTGAATATAATGTGTAAAACAAAATCATATTCTCTAGGTATTCATCATGTGCTTCTGTTAGTGTTCAATCAGTTAAAGCTGGATGTACAGTTATATAACCATTTTGGATCCAGAGCAGCTCATGGAACTAAATCACCATGAAGTGGATTTTTCACCTCATCTGATTTCCATGATGATATAAGCTGCACAAAATATGAACATTAGTGACAAATAAAATCATTCTCATTAAGTGTGTGTGTGTAGGCCTCCATTAGTCTTGATAGACCATGGATTTGCACCTTAAAAAGTTTCCAGGGCGCAGGCCTGGGCAAGGTTGTATGGAAGACTGGCAGTTGCCCATGCAGCAGGTCTCCCCTCCTCACGTCACCAATGTGGTTTAAGGGAAGGGACCCTCATTAAATACACAGTCCTCTCAAAGTGTGGTGCGGATGCCACTACACCATTGGTGGGCATTACTCAGTTTAATTTAAACCTAAATATATTGGAACATGTAAGACAGTTTAGGGAAGGATTATATTAGCTTATCAGTGGTTGCGCTGGTGATCAGGATTCAAGAAACCACAGATTTGTTACCACCAAAGATTAACAATCATTTTACCTTTCTTTTTCCCTCACATCACTTTGATATATTGTGGGTCCTAAGAGGTACAGTGGGAAATAATCTTGAAAGTTAAAGATAGAATCTTTTACAAATTGTTTAATGTTTCATGTACACTGGAGAAAAGGTTTTTAGCACAAATAACTGAAGTGTTCCTATATGGATTAAATGTCTAAAACATGTTGTTATATTCTTACTGCAGTCACCACAAAGAGCAGTCCATTCCTTTGTATTAGATTTTAGCAAACTGTATCTGTTTTAATTATTCCCCTTGAAAAAGGCCAGTCAAACTTTTGAAAGCAGGCACAGGAGTAAACAATGTAGGAATTATTTAGTTGCAATTTCTTATCGCACAGCACATTGCCCAATGAAGGTGAAAATATACAGCTTTTGATTGTTTATACCTTAAGCTGGGTGGCAGGGTGGTGATACAAATCTACAAAAGCAGGCGTAAGGCGCTCCTTCACTCTGACCCCTTGATCAGGGTTTCATGAAACTATGGGAGCAGGTGGTGGATGGTTGTACGATGGTGCATGTCACAAGTCCTGGTTACGCGACCACTGACGCCAGGCAGACAATCTCTGAAGAGTATTGATAATGGCTGGGATCACCCATCCTGTAAAGACACTGCTCAGAAGAAGGCAATGACAAACCTCTTTTGTAGAAAAATTTGCCAAGAGCAATCACGGTCAAGACCAGGTATGCCCACATCATATTGATGATAATAATACTTAAAGCTACACCCCATTACCTATTAATATAGACAATATGTGGAAGGGCAAGAAGATTATGGAAATGGATATCCCTCCCATTCCACAGCTGTACTGTAGCCATATCCTTTTTGGCAGCTTGGTACATTTGGGAGGCAGTCATTGGCATCACTGATTAATTCCAGGAAGTGTCATCCCCTAGAGTATATCTGTGCCATCCACTGGGGACGTCTTTTCAAAATGGCTTCTCCACTGGCATATGTTCTTATTTACATATCTAATCTAGTTAATGCAGCACTGTACAAAAATTTTAGGCATATCTAAGTCAAATTCTATAGAGCGAAGATGCTTTCAAAATAATGAAGTGATAAGTTTGTAAATATCAAAATATTTTCTATAAAGAGCAGTGTAGAGTAAAAAAAGGCAAAATCAAAGCAATATTTGGTGCACCCACCCTTTGCCTTTAAAACTGCATCAATTCCCTTTGGTACACTGTTGAGCTGTTTATAAGAAAATCAGCAGGTACGTTGTCCAAGTATCTTGGAGAACTTGCCACAGTTCTTCTGCAGACTTTGGCTGTCTTGCTTGCTTCTGTCTCTCCAGGTAATCCCGGACAGCCTCAGTGATGTTGAGATCAGGGCTCTGTGGAGACCATACAATCTGAAACCATATAAAATATCTAGGGTGAGTAAGACTTTTGCACAGTACTGTATCTCATTTATGCATCCACTCGAGATGTTGCAACGAAAGTTTCTACAACTTTATAAATGGATACGATGACCCTCAGCAGCAGAACAGTTAAGTTACTGGACCTGGCCAGGCATCAGGGGTGTAGACTACTGATCTCACTCAGACACTGGGGAATTTAAATTCGCATTATTTAACAAAGCTGAGAAGTCAAGAGCTGGTAACCAAGAGAACACATGACACTACAGATTGTCATCAAAACCTATGTAGTTCACTGATGACCTTCAGAGGAGAAAATTCATCAGCCTCCCTAGGTGTGGACTAAATGTAATTCCAGATCCAGTAATGCAGTTGACTCCTCAGATTAGCCTAATGGGGAAAAGGCAATAAATGTCAGCAATGTCCACATGACTGAATAATATAAAGCGCCTGTATAGATAGGGTGATGATTATTCTACAGCTAAACAGCTGTTACAATGCACAGAAGTTTCGACTGTGGAAGCCATAGCAAAGCATGAATCTCTTGTAGAAGTGCATTGGATAAATATATAGTGTTTCTTTTTAAATGGGGAAGTCCATGTCAGCTGTATTTCTCAATTTCCTGTGAATTCATTCACAGCAGAATAATATGTGGTTTTGCCCTTTACCACAGATGTTTTGTCATAAAATAATAATGCTTCATGGGGTGATGACTGATAACAATGTAAGTTTGCCACCTGTTGTGAAAATCAGATAAGGGATGAGTAATGCTCTGAGATTCCCTTCGCTTTGACATAAATTCACTCCAACCTCAATAACCCTTATAATTATTACTTCAACATCTTGAGAGAAAAAGTGACATTAATTTTCAAAACTGTGACTTCTTAGTGTGCTGAGGGTTCAAGGGAGGTTCATGAAAATGATTCCATGACCGGAAGGCTTATGAAGGGCGTTTGATGGTTCTGGGCCTCTACCCGTTGGAATTTAGAAGAATGAGGGGCGACCTCACTGAATCCTATTGGAAGTTGAAAGGCCTCGAGAGAGTGGATGTGGAGAGGAAGTTTCCGATGGTGGGGGAGTGGAAGAGAGCTCACTGGTAAAACAGCAAAAGGTAGTTGGGATTAGAATTCAAGAAATGGCCTCTCTGGCAGTACATCACCTCACTACAGCAGTGGGCCTGACTATCATACTGGAATGTAGTGCAGTACTCCAGAAAAACATGAGAAAATAGGATCGGAAATAAACTACTTGGCACTTACATCTGCTATGCATTTCAATATTGTTATGACTGACCTGCCTCAGATCTCATCCCCTCCTCTGGACCCTGTAGCTCTCAGCCCCCTGACCTACAAAAAAAATCTGCTTCTTTTTGTCAAATACGCTTCATAATCTAGAATCCACCCAACATTTTACAGATATATAAAGAGTATAAGAGAGGCAAGAATGGGCATTGGGGTGCTAGAAAATACCACTGGAGACGTAGTTGTGGGAAACAAAGAAATGTCAGATGAATGAAGTAAGTAATTTGTGTCAGTCTTCACTGAGGAAGATGCCAGCAGCGTACCAGAAATTCAAAAGTGTCAGGGGGAAGAAGTGCTAAAGAACACAAGAGCTCATGGTATTACAAAGTTCAAAGTGAAATTTATTGTCGAAGTACATATACAGTATCTCACCATATACAACCCTGCAGTCCATTTTCTTGTACGCATACAAAGAAATAGAATAGAATCAATCAAAAGCCACACACAACAAAAGACTGACAAACAGCCAATGAGCAAAAGATGACAAACTGTGGAAATACAAAAAAACAGAAGAGAAAAAAAACCAAACTGATAACAATAAATTCTACAGACACTGGAAATCCAGAGTAACACACACAACATACTGAGGGAGCTCAACAAGTTAGGCAGCATCTATGGAGAGGAATAAACAGTTGATGCTTTGCCTGAGATCCTTCTCCAGGATTGGAAAGGTGAGAATAAAGCACATACGGATTTGCACCTTTCCCTCCAGATTGTAAAAGAAAATGGAATTCTGGAAATATATTTCTTGGAAAGACATGAACCAGTACATTCTATAGCCTTTTATGGGTAATTTAATATATTCTCCAATATACTTGTGTGAATGAGATACATTAAATAATTCCAGTTCAACTTAAGGGAAGTTTTAAACATCTTGTTTACATGGAACTGGTATGAAGCCCGGAACTTGAAGAGTTTTATTATTCTTGTAACTGTTTTAAGATTTATACTGTCAGCGTTGAACATACTGCTTATTTTGTTGGCTGTGAGCTTGCTGAGACTTTTCCTTTGACTGCAAATTAAAGTGAG
Organism: Hemitrygon akajei; assembly: GCF_048418815.1. NCBI lineage: Eukaryota > Metazoa > Chordata > Chondrichthyes > Myliobatiformes > Dasyatidae > Hemitrygon > Hemitrygon akajei. Next base: position 99,862,310 of record NC_133125.1, on the reverse strand, counting down.
AAATATTGATTTCTAATTATTCAAATTTTTAAGACAATCTGACAAGTCCAAGTGTTTCAGAATGCCAAGAATTAAAAAGGTGTGAATATTTTTCTCTACAAAGCAGAACCAAATATTATTAACCCATTGTTTTGTTTCATGCTTCAACTCTGAAGATATGAAGCAATACATCTGTGCATTTGAATAAAAGCCTGGCTAAATTTGAACATGGTTGTTATCCAATTGGTTTCAATAATAACCTTTTTCAGAGCTGTCTACTGGTCCGATTAGTGTCACACTTCATTAACAACCACTGACCTAGTCGGAAGTAACACACACTAAATGCTGGAGAAACTCAGCAGGTCAGGCAGCATCTATGGAAATCGATATTTTGGGCTCAGACCCAGGGCCGGAATAAGCCAGTGCGGGGCCTGTAGCATATGTTATAAAGGGCCCCTAAAAAATGCACTTAAGTATTAAAACATAAATTATTTACTTGCATAGTAAAGTAATTCAATTTTTTCATTTGCTATACAGCCAGATAATACAACAAGTGTTTGACACTTCAGTAAAAGTATTACTTACATGTAGGTATCAACTTCAAATGTCAAAAGTAACAAAACTTAAATTTAAAAGTTGCATTTTCTAGATTTAGCATGAGCAAATTTGTTGATACTGGAAATGTCTATTTCATGCAGAAGTTCATGTTCAACGCTCATTAGAGTGAGATTGTTCAATCTGTTTTGACCCATGGTGCTCCTTAGTTCATTTTTAATACTTTTCAGTTTTGAAAATGAGCGTTCTCCACTGCAGTTGGTAACCATGAGTGACAAATAGATGCACAAGGCATTTTCTACATTTGGAAAACATGACTCCAAAGAATTGTCAGTTATCAAACAGTACAACTGTAACTCTACAAAGTCTTATTTGGCGCCAATATGAGAAGCAAGATCAGTTTTCAACAGTTCAGTAAACTGCACAAATTCTTCATCAAGACTTACTTCCAGATATGATTTAATATGATTTGATGACCTCTTTACGATCTCTTCAGGTATAAATGACTGTAACTGATGAAGGAATCCAAAAACACCATTCACCTTTAGATAAGCTTTCTGTCTTTTACAGGGCAGAAAGCAAGCTGTCAATAATGGCAAGAAATGTTCAGCTTTTAAACGTCTGAGAAGGTGTTTGAGATTCAACAAGTGGATCAGGAGTGCTGGAGCCACTGAAATCATCATACGCGTGATTTTGCTTGTGTTTTCTTCAAGTTTGCTGTTGATAATCTTCACACTTAGTCAGATCCTTGGCTTTTTGCTCAATATCTGCAAAAGTAGACCACATAGCTTGAATATATCCATCCACAGAGTGCACAAGCTCTATTACAAAAGCAAAGTAGCGGTATCAACAAAGACTAGTGAACAATAACAAACCCATGCACTCAACAACCAACTAGGAAGAGTGTTCTGAAAATTACCTGTTTAGTTGCTTATTGAAACTCATTTCAGTTGGGAAATACAAGTTGAAACTCACAGTCTAATCCAATCTTGTATGTTCCTGAGCTGGTTCGGACTACCTAAAATCAGGGAAAAAAAAGGAGGAATCGTGAACTGGGTCACATAAAACTGTTGAGTCGCACATCCCTTGTCACAGGCTCTCCGCGGCGGCTCACCCTCCAGCGGTGCGGGAGCACGAAGGTCACCACGACACAGCAAGGAGCCAACACACGCCTGCACACACATACCATGCAGCCTGTAGCTCCCCCGACATGAAAACGACAGCGTTGCCAGATCATCGTGAGAATACGGTGAGACGCCGATTTCACCAAACTTCAGCTTGCAAGCATTTAGTGTGGGGCCCTCGAAAATGAGGGGCCCATAGAATATGCCTCTTTTGCTACTAGGTTAATCCGGCACTGCTGAGACCTTTCTTCAGGACAGAAGACCGATAAATCTAAACTCTGCTTTTTACGTCAGGCTGGCCAAGTTAGTATACTAAATTAACTATGGAGATATGGGCACAGGTTTGATTGCACAGTCACCAAGAGGAGACTACCAAAAGAAGAATGCATATGGTGATATTGAAGCTGCAGAAGATTTCAATATTTTAATAGTATGAACAGGAGGTTGGAGTGATGGTAAGCAGCAAGCAACATGCAGGATGAACTCAACAGGTCCAGCAATATCTAAAGAAAGAAATGAATTGTCAACATTTCAGTTCGAAACCCTGCATCAGGACTGAGTAGAGAGGCAATGGAGCCGATATCAAGAGGAGGAGAGACTTAGTGAGACAGAGTACGAGGTGATTGGTGGAATGCTGAAAGATGAAAGATGATGGACAGGTTACACTGATGGGGGAAGAGAACGGATGGAGCAAACAGCAGTGGCAAGTCAGTGGTAGATGAGGGCAGAGTGAGAGAGAAAGAGAGAAATGAAAGGCAGATGAAGCAAGTTTGGGGAAGACAGTGTGGAGACAGCTGGAAGATGGGATAAACAGGAAAACACAGGGTTACCAATACATGACTCTGATAAGCAGAAGGTGATGAAAAGGAATGGGAATTAGAACTGGAGGCAAGAGCCCACCAGAGGAATGGCATAAGCAGTGTTCATGCCATCAGATTGTGAACTACCTGGGCAGAATTATGAGCTGTTGTTCCCCCAGTTTGAGTTGGGCCTCACCGCAGCAGTGGAGAAGGCCTAGGATCAGATTAGTATGGGAGTGGGAAGGGGACCTGCAGTGGCATACAAATGGGAACTCAGGATAGTCACCGTGACTGAGTGTAGGTGCTCTGGAAAATGGTCACCCTGTCAGCATGTGTTCTTGCTGAAGTAGAGGATGTCACATCATGATTGCCAAGTGCAATAGGTGAGGTTGGAAGTGGTGTCTCACCTGGAAGGGCTGCTTAGTTCCCCGGATGGTGGTGGGAGAGGAGACGTAAGGATAAACATTACACCTCCTGCAACTGCAGGAGAAAGTGCCAGGGTTCGGGGAGAGATGAATGGACCCGGGAGAGATGAATGGACCCGGGAATCATGGAAGGAGAAGGCTCTGCAGAATGTGGAGAGGAGTAGGAAGGAGAAGATGTGGATAGTGGCTGCGGCTGGCGTAAATGACAAAGGATGATATGCTGGACACCGAGGCTCATAGTTTGAAAGGACTAAATGTCAGGTAGTGTAACAATAGAACGCAAGGTCTGAAAGTCTACTGGGACCCTTGCTTGGACTTCTTTTTAACCACTTACCTGAATCTAGTGAGTCAAGTGATGCATGCAATGGAATTTAAATTCTGTGCGAAGAGTGTTTTTGTTCTGCTAAAGGCTGGTCCAAGAAAACAAACACCAGCTCATAAGATGCCCCAAACTTTGCCATTAATAGTATAAGTTTCCTTTGTCCAATGTGTAAGTCTGAAATATTAATTTCTGGGTGTGCACCCTGAATTGGTTTGCAGTCAAATGGCTTTGGTCAACCACATTCCCGAAGTTTATGGTCAACATCTTCTGGATAGACCGCAGAACTATCTATTCTACTACTTTTACGTCTTTTACATCTGCTTTTCATCTTGAATATGTTTCTGCGACTGTCTGAAGGTCGTTTGGGTGATCCAGCGCTTTGCTGTCTCTGAGAGAATTCCGGAAGGCGGTGTGCATGAGCCTCGTGGTGAGGAGGCTGTGGGGGATGCCAGTCGAATAAAGCTTCCATTGTTCTTCGATTAAAGCGACGAGGGAGATTGAGCCACTGAGGCGAATGTGGAACCTGAGTGACAGCTGCCTGCTTTTTGATCACTGGTGGGATCACTCTGCTGCTGGTGAGGGGAGACTGCTTTTTGATCACTGGTGGGATCACTCTGCTGCTGGTGAGGGGAGACTGCCTTTTGATCGCTGGTGGGATCACTCTGCTACCGGAGAGGGGAGACTGCCTTTAGATCACTGGTGGGATCACTCTGCTACCAGAGAGGGAGACTGCCTTTAGATCACTGGTGGGATCGCTCTGCTACCGGAGAGGGGAGACTGCCTTTTGATCACTGGTGGGATCACTCTGCTGCTGGTGAGGGGAGACTGCCTTTTGATCACTGGTGGGATCACTCTGCTACCGGAGAGGGGAGACTGCCTTTTGATCGCTGGTGGGATCACTCTGCTACCAGAGAGGGAGACTGCCTTTAGATCACTGGTGGGATCGCTCTGCTACCGGAGAGGGGAGACTGCCTTTTGATCACTGGTGGGATCACTCTGCTGCTGGTGAGGGGAGACTGCCTTTTAATTGCTGGTGGGATCACTCTGCTGCTGGTGAGGGGAGACTGCTTTTTGATCGCTGGTGGGATCACTCTGCTGCTGGTGAAGGGAGACTGCCTTTTGATCGCTGGTGGGATCACTCTGCTACCGGAGAGGGGAGACTGCCTTTTGATCGCTGGTGGGATCACTCTGCTACCGGAGAGGGGAGACTGCCTTTTGATTGCTGGTGGGATCACTCTGCTGCTGGTGAGGGGAGACTGCCTTTTGATTGCTGGTGGGATTGCTCTGCTGTCGGTGAGGGGAGACTGCCTTTTGATTGCTGGTGGGATCACTCTGCTGTCGGTGAGGGGAGACTGCCTTTTGATCGCTGGTGGGATCACTCTGCTACCGGAGAGGGGAGACTGCCTTTTGATTGCTGGTGGGATCACTCTGCTGCTGGTGAGGGGAGGCTATGGGGTCTGCTGCTGTGCTGGGAGAATGTTATAGAGGTTTTCTGCGTTGTGAACATGGATATAGATATGATTTTGGACTATTGACTTTGAAATTTTTTTGTCAGTCTCATAGTTTTTTTATATAGTGTGTTTTTCACCCATTCTTTCTCATTTTCTGTGCGGGGGAGGGAGATTTGGAGGCTGATGTTGTTGTGGTGTCTTATGCGAGGAGGGGGAATTTGGAGTTTGATAATCATGTTGCCGTTCACTTTTTTTCTTGGTTTTGTGGCTATCTGGAGAAGAAGAATTTCAGAGCTTTGATAATAAGTGAACCTTTGAATAACTTAGTCATTTTCATCAGCCATCTGTGATTCACATGTATACCCCTTGATGCTCACATGCAGTGACTTACATTAAATTGCTTGCTTCTGCTTGATTCATTTTACACCAATAGAGATTTTAGCATCTGAACTTCTCATAAATTTTACAGAGATATGAAGTTCAACACTCAAGGTTAAATAGGTTACAAAATAACCTGCAAAATAGGTTACAGTCTTATTCCTGTAAGACTGGATTCTGGTTTTAACAGGTGGGCGCAAAGTGGTCTGGTTCTTGTGGACCAAATGTTTGATGGTGAGGTGCTTAAATCTTTCTCCCAACTGCAAACTGAATTTGACCTTGTATCAAATGACTTTTATAGATTTCTCCAAATTAGACATTACCTTACATCGCACAAAGAATGGAACAATCTTAAAATACAGCCAAATAACTTGGAAAAATTTTAGATAGAGATCATCATGGGTAGGACGCAACCCCAGAAATTGTATCTTGTATATATAAAAAAATACACCCGGATACAATGGATAATACGGTAGATGTTAAACATAAGTGGGAATTGGAAGCAAATACCATAATAGAAGAGGAAGAGTGGGAGAGGTCTTGAGAGTCATGGCATAAATGCTTGAATAGTCCCAACTGGAGGGAATTTGCTTGGAAAATAAGGATGAGGTACTTTAAAACCCTGTTAGTAATATCATTATATGCAGAAAAGAAACAGTAGACTTTGCTGGAGAGGTTGTGGCCTCGTGGGAGATTTTGCATATGTATTCTGAGACTGTCCCAAATTAAGGGAATTTTGGTGCAAGGTCACTGAGGAAATAAGAAGGATTTTAGACATAAGTATACCCTTTGAACCTTGTCATTTAATTTTAGGCAACCTCCCGCAATCTGCAACAGAGAAGAATAAACTATATACGCTAAGAGACAATAGACAATAGGTGCAGGAGTAGGCCCTTCGGTCCTTCAAGCCAGCACTACTATTCACTGTGATCGTGGCTGATCATCCACAATCAGTACCTCATTCCTGCCTTCTCCTCATATCCCTTGACTCTGCTATCTTTAAGAGCTCTATCTAACTCTTTCTTGAAAGCATCTAGAGAATTGGCCTCCACTGCCTTCTGAGGCAGAGCATTCCATAGATCCACAACTCTCTGGGTGAAAAAGTTTTTCCTCAACTCTGTTCTAAATGGCCTACCCCTTATTCTTAAACTGTGGCCTTTGGTTCTGGACTCCCCCAACATCGGGAACATGTTTCCTGCCTCTAGCGTGTCCAATCCCTTAATAATCTTATATGTTTCAATCAGATCCCCTCTCATCCTTCTAAATTCCAGTGTATACAAGCCCAGTCGCTCCAATCTTTCAACATATCACAGTCCCGCCATCCCGGGAATTAACCTTGTGAATCTATGCTGCACTCCCTCAATAGCAAGTATGTCCTTCAAATTTGGAGGCCAAAACTGAACACAATACTCCAGGTGTGGTCTCATCAGGGCTCTGTACAACTACAGAAGGACCTCTTTGCTCCTATACTCAACTCCCCTTGCTATGAAGGCTAACATGCCATTAGCTTTCTTCACTGCCTGCTGTACCTGCATGTTTACTTTCAGTGACTGATGAACAAGGACACCTAGATCTCATTGTACTTTCCCTTTTCCTAACTAAAGAGTATTGATTCTGATTGCTCATAAAATGATAACTGTTAACTGGCTTAAATCTCACCCACCCACTTTGGAACAATGGATACAGAGACTGAACGAAGTGAACTGTATAGAAAGTATCACTGCAAGTTTACAACTGAAAATGGACTCTTACTTGGAAAGATGGAACTCTGTTATAGTGTACCTGGCATAGTGAAAGGCCCACGTAGGAGCCTGGCAAAATGTGGGACTTGAGTTGATTGACTGGGGACTGTGATTTTATTTAAAATTGATGTAAATCTACATTGAGGGGTGATGTAAAGTATGTAGATCATGTGTATGTTTGTGTATGTATGTAATTGTACGTATGTGCTCTTTGTTTCTTCTTTCTCTTGCTCCTACTCTCTTCCACCCCTGTTATTGTTGATATAGGTACAGTGAATTGCGGACCGATAGCTGATGCTTGTTTGTAGCTATGTGTTTGTTTAACAAAGTAAAAAAAAAAGTTTAAAAAAAAATTACAAAAATTGCAGTCTGTTAGTGCTGAATGCCCTGTTCCTGTTCCCTAGCTTTCAGTAGTCATATTGATCTTTTTGGGAAGCTGGAGCTGTCTTCATCTTTTACATAGATTCCAAGTGTAGAGATTGCAACAGTTATCTTTAACAGCCTGTAGCTCTCCCCTTCTACATTTCCCTTTACATTCTTATCATCATGTCAAGTCAGGTTTTTTGGCATTTAAAGATATACATGTATATAATGTATATAACCATGGAATGTATATAGAAACGAGTCAATGTATCTCTGAACCAAGGTGTAAAACACAGTAGTACATATAGCACACAAAAACTTATGAAGGTAAGGATAAAATCTACAGGTGAATCCGGCATAAAGAGCAAACTAAAGTGCATAAATAAATACTGTATGGTACAGAACAGATTAACCACTGACTCATCATAGGGGACGTGGCAAAGAGTTGAGAAGCCCAGTGGCCTGTGGGAAGAAACTGTTTCCCATCCTGACCGTTCTTTAGTTTAGTATGCTTGGTAATTTTCCTTTTCTATCCCTGCAGGATTGAATTCCAGTGCTTGATGTGCACCTGTTATGTATGCAATACTTTAGCTTTTGGTGGCTTGCGAAGTTGCTTTCTGCTCCAGCCCAAGTAGACTCATAAATCAAGCAGCACAGTTGCCTCTTTATCTTTATTTCCAAAATATTTCACTTCAAAATTTTTACATTGAAATTGTTTTGCCAGTTGCTTTCCTTTTCTATAAAATTATACATGTCTTTCTATTATGATTCATACTTGGTGTCACATGATTGCATCATGAATTTGATGCAATAAATGTTTAGTACTTGGTTCTGATGGAACACTGGCTCCTTCCCAATTTGTCTTTCTGAATAGCTAGTGCTATCTCAGCTTTCCATTTTCAAATATTTTAGACTGATTTTTATTCTCCACAGCCTCATTTCCTATTCTTATTTTTCACTATGGACAATAATCCATTCTGTCAGTTCCTCCATCTCTATAACCTTCTCTTGACAATACCATCATCTGTGCTTGCACATGTCCTCTTTTCTCCTCGTTCTTCCTCATCCTTCTTCTCCATCGTTCACAGGGCTCTCACTTTTGTCTGTTCCATTTCTCACACTTCTCTTCTCACCCCTTTTAAACCTATCTCCTGGAAATGGGCTAAGGAGCTCCTCATGCTCTCCTGGAGTCAAACAGCGATCCAGCATAAAACAGACCATTTGGCCCAACGGACCTATGCCAGCAAGAGGCCTGTCACAGCCAGGGGTGATTTTTTTTTTAAAGAAAAAGAAGAGATTATTTTTCATTTAGGATGTGGACTTATTTTCTCAGTGTCACCTCATAGATATGCAGTGTTCCTTGGGTTGTTTCCCTTTTATGTCTGATTGTTTGTCTTTGGACCAGCTTTCACTTTGTTTTGCAAGCATCTCATTTGGTATCATGGGGATTTTGAAGCATCCTTTATAACCTTCATTCAATTTGGGATAATCTAATAAGCATGGTATTTTCAATGTTCTGCATTCCTCCCTGCTCCAGGATGTATTTCAGAATGGGCATGCTAATCGCTCTTTGCTCAGACATTGTGGTTCCTCATTTGGTGAAACTCTGATCAAGTTCTTCTGTGTATTGTGAGTGATTTCAGGTTGTAGGGTAGCGTTACTGGGAGAAATGTACATAATTCTCCACCACCAACGTTGAGTTGGGGTTTCACTTTAAGAGGCTGGTCTGAACTGATGGTGTTAGTACATAAAAGGTTTTAGCGTGCTTTTGTTGTGTAGGTTTTGGAGTTCAAATAAATGTGTTATGAGTTTCATTAGACAGAAAATGCCTCGCTTCATTTTATTTGCGGAAAGCTACACTGGTGATCCTGATGCTCTAGGATGATTTTGGAGTTATTACACATGTTGACCAATGCAGCTGGGTTGGAACTACAAGAGTTTTTAGGCTCAGTGAATTTCTACCGTAAGACCACAAGACCATAAGAAATAGGAACAGAATTAGGCCATTTGGGCCAACACATCTGCTTCGTCATTTCATCATGGCTGATCCAATTTCCCTCTCAGCCCCAGTCTCCTGCCTTCTCCCCCTATCCCTTCATGCCCTGACCAATCAAGAAGTTATCAACCTCTGCCTTAAATATATATAAAGACTTGGCCTCCACTGCTGCCTGTGGCAAAGAATTCCCCAGATTCACCACTCATTGGCTAAAGAAAGTCCTCCTCACCTCTGTTCTAAAAGGACCTTCCTCTATTCTGTCCCTTTGTACCTCATTTTTTGTGTTTTCTCTCCATTTAGAAAATAGTCAACCCTTTCATTTCTTCTACCGAAGTGCATGACCATACACTTCTCTACACTGCATTCCATCTGCCATTTCTTTGCTCATTCCCCTAATCTGTTCAAGTTCTGTTGTAGCCTCTCTATTTCCTTAAAACTACCTGCCCCTCCACCTGTCTTCATATCATCTGCAAACTTTGCAACAAAACCATCAATTCCATCATCCAAATCATGGACATATACCACACCCCAGTCTTCACTGAGGGATCAGAAGTGAAAAGGGGGAGCAGTTTCAAGTTCTCGGGTGTCAACATCTCTGATGATTTGTCCTGGGCCCAACATATTGAGACAATTACAAAGAAGGTCTGACAGTGGCTATATTTCATTGGGTGTTTGAGGAGAATTGGTAAAAATGCTCCGTGGAGAACATTCTAACTGGGTGTATCATCGTCCTGTATGGAGGGGCCCCTGCACAGTATCAGAAAAAGCTGCAGAAGATTGTAAACTTAGACAGATCCATCATGGGCACTAACCTCCCCAGCATCCAGGACCCCTTCAACAGGTGATGCCTCAAAAAGGTGGTATCCATCATTAAGGACCATCATCATCTAGGACATGTTCTCTTCTCATTACTACCCTCAAGGAGGAGGTATAGGAATCCAAAGACACACACTCAATGTTTCAGGATCTTCCCCTCGGCCATCAGATTCTGAATGGACATTGACCCTATGAACACTAGCTCAGTATTTTTCCCTCTCTTTTTGCACTACTTATTTCATTTAAATTTCTTTTTTATATATACAGTACTTCTTATTGTAACTTATAGTTTTAACTGTTATGTATTGCACTGTACTGGTGCTGCAAAACAAGAAGTTTCACAACATTTGCCAGGATGCTAAATCTGATTCCGATTCATTTTCATTATTTAGTTTTCTCCCCCAGTGGTATTTTCAATGACTTATTCATCTTGTATTCCCATATTTTCTGGACCCACCTTTTGTTGTCCATTAACGGCATCATTATATTTTGTCTCTAGTCTCTGTTATTCCATTTATTATTTAAATTCCTGCCCACTGCCCTATTATAGATATTGGTTTCTGTTTGTAAACCTTAAACATTGTTCATTGCGTTGTAGAGCGCTACAGCAGAGAAACAGACCCTTTGGGACATTTAGTCCATGCTGAACGGATCTTCTCCCTAGTCCCATCTGCCTGCACCCAGAACATATTCCATCAAAACACCACCATCCACGTACCTATCCAAACTTCTCTTACATGTTACAATTGAATCCGCATCTACCACTTTCTAGTGGCAGCTCGTTCCACACTCGCACCACACACTGAGTGAAGAAGCTCCCCTCAGCTTCCCCTTAAATATTCCACCTTTTACCTTGAGCCTATGATTTTCAGTTCTAGTCTCACTCACCCTCAGTGGAAAAATCCTGCATGCATTCACTGTATCTATACCCCTCATAATTTTGTATACCTCATTCTCCTGCACTCCAAGGAATAACCTTGCCCTAAAACCCTGGCTCTTAAGTACCTGCAAAATCATCATGAATTTTCTCTGCTCCCTTCTAAGCTTATTGATATCTTTCCTGTAGGTACTTAGGTTACCCAAACTATACATTTCAGCCTCACCAATGTCTTATACAACCTCGACATAACATCCTAACTCCAATACTCAATGAACTGATTTATGAAGACCAATATACCAAAAGCTCTTTTTATAATCCTATCTACCACTTTTGAGGAACTATGGACCTGTATTCCCAGGATCAAATGTTCTACCATACATCTCAGAGCCCTCCCATTCACTTTGTAAGTCTTAACCTAGTTCATCTTCCCAAAGTGCAACACCTTGCACTTTTCTGCATTAAATTCCATCTTCTGTTTTCCCAGTTGGTCAAGATCATGCTGCAAGTGTCGATAGCTTACCTTGCTGTCCTCTACACCTTAAACATGGGATTCTGTAGATGCTGGAAATCCAGAATAACACATAGAAAATGCTGGAGGATCTCAGAAGGTGAGGCAGCATCTATGGAAAGGAATAAACAGTTGACACTCTAAGCCAAGATCTGATAAAGGGTCTTTGTCCAAAGCATTGACTGTTTGTTCCTTTCCATAGATGCCACCTGAGCTGCTGAGTTCCTCCAGTATTTCCTATGTGTTACACCCTCAATCTTGGTGTCATCTGCAAATTTATCATCTAACTCATTAATATAGATGATAAACAACAACAGACCCAGCAATGATCTTTGTGGCACACACTAGTCACAAGCCTCCAATCAGAGAGACAACCATGTACTACCACTCAGTAGCTTCTCCTGCTAAACCAATATTGAATTCAACTGGCTATTTCATCCTGAGTGCCAAGTGACATAATCTTCAGGATAAGTTTACGATGTGGAATTTTGTCAAAGGCTTCACTAAAGTCCATGTAGACAATGTCCATCACTTTTCCTTTGTCAGCTTTCTCGGTATGCTGCTTGAGAAAACTATATAAGATTGGGTAGATATCCTCTATCTTTAACTTTTTCCAGTTCTGATGAAAGGTCATCAAGCTGAAAATGTTTATGTTTTTCACTGCTCCTTGACGTGCTGAGAATAATACTGTTGAATCTGTACTATTCCAGACCTCCATAAAAGTTGGTGATATAGCCCTTAATAATGTAGACTTCTTTTCCTACCTTGACATTCTCCCCTCAAAAGCAGACATTGACTCAGCGATCACCCACAGCCTGAGCAGTGTGAGTTGTGCCTATACAAGATTAAGGAAAAGAATCTTTGAAGATTGTGACCTACAGATCTAAACAAAACTTTGGTCTATAGAGCAATCATCCTTCCTGCATTACTGCATGAAACTGAATCATGAGCCATCTACAGTAGACATCTGAAATCCCTGGAACTATACCATCAAAGATCCTTATGAAAGATTTTGAGGATCAGCTGGAAGGACAGGTGCACTAACACTAGCGTACTAATCTGTCCTGTCATCTGCTTTAGACTCTGTGTATTCTGATGTTAATCTTGATTTCATGCTGAGGTGTCTTATTGAAGACCTTCTGAAAATTGAAATATATTACCTTTTTTTGTTACTTTTTGTAAGAATTAAATTACTTTGCATCAGGATGACCTTTTAAAAAATTTGTGCTGACAATTCTTCATGATATCTTCAATTTGCAGATGTTTTCAAACGCATTTTTGATTTGTACCTAAAATACAGGTTTCATTGTCTTTTTACCAAGGATACTAAACCTGTATAGTTTCATTCTCCTTTTAAAACATGGCAAACAGATTATCTATTGACTAGTTACCTGATATGGTTTTTTGTTCTCGTTTAATTTACTACACCTTTGCTGTAGCTTTCCTAACTTTCTTTAACCACAACTGAAGTTACTTTATTTGTTACTACATTGTTGCATTTCCAAAGAGTTTTTGGTGCCTGCAGAATTCCTGATGTTTCCTACTAGGAACTCATAATAGCAATCTTGTTATAGATATTTCAAGTTAAAAACCTTTCCAAAGGATAGATTTTGATTCTATTTAAATTTCTTTAGATATTTCTTTTGGACAACTTACCATTTGTTTTGTTCTCTCCACATTTCAGTGGACCCAGTTGCACTCACTGACAACTGGTTACCTTAGTAGGTGCTCTGAGGCTTCTATACCACCAACAGGCAGATTTCAATTTGCTGCATTTGACAAGGGAGATCAGGAAAGAAGAATAAAATAAGGGGAAGTAGGAAAATTAAAATAAAGGTAGAAAATATAAGAACTGTACCTCAGGACCTGAAGAATGCCTGCAGAATAAGAATCAACTCTCTTTCCTCGGTTTGCTTAATCAACTTGCTAAATTTTAAAGATAAGCTTGTTAGCAAATTAATTTTGTTGTGCTTGCCACCCTAAATCTGGTCATAACTTGAGGTAAATCACGAACTAGTTCTCTGTAGGCAAGGACAAAAAAGAGTAAGTGGCATAGCCCTGGGGTTTTCTTATAAAGCTGGAAGTCTGGAGATTTTGATCAGCTTGATTAGCATCGACAAATTGGGCCTAACAGCCTGTTGCATGTGTTTATCTCTATGAGCCTATGACAATCCAAGGTTCATATTCATTGGGCTTCAGTTAATTATGTAAATCTGGAATATTAAAATTGCTTCAGTATTGGTCACTACAAAATATGCACACTGTTGATTATTGGTATTCATGAAAGGAAATCTGGTTTCTTTACCTGATCTGGACTATATATTATTCTAGACTCACTGCAACTTGACTTTTAATGACCCACTGAACAGTCTTAAACCTTACAGCCATAGCATTGAAGATCACATCACATAATTGAATACAATGAGGTTTGTGCACTATTCTCTGTACTCTCAGAACTGCGCGGCCAGATTCTGCAGTAACTCTATCAGTAAGTTTGCAGATGATACCAACATAGTGAGCCACATCTGAAATAATAAGTAGTCGGAGGACAGGAAGAAGTCACAGAGCTTAATAACTTGGTGTCATGACAATAACTTCCCCTCGATGCCAGCAAAGCAAAAGAACTGGTCATTGACATCAGAAAGGGTATGGAGCTCACGGTCCTCCTGTTTGTATCAATGTTGTTGAGGCTGAGAGAATTGAGAGCTTTAAGTTTCTAGGACTGAATATCACCAATAGCTTGTTGGAGTCCAACCACATAGAACGTCATGACCAAGAAAGTTCACCAATGCCTTTACTGCTTCAGGAGGCTCAAGAGATTTTCCATCTTCCTGTTGCCTTTACCAATTTTTATCAATGAGCAATTGGAAGCATTCTGTGTAGAAGTGTAGTGGCTTGTTACGGAGTCGATCGTTAAGGATGATGTCTCAGGGTACTTGGAGATACATGATAAAATAGGCCGTAGTAAGCATGGTTTCCTCAAGGGAAAACCTTGCCTGACAAATCTGTTGGAATTCTTTGTAGAAATAACAAGCAGGATAGACGAAGGTGAATCAGTTGATGTTGTGTACTTGGAGTTTTAGAACATCTTTGATAAGATGCCACACATAAGGCTGCTTGACAAGTGAAGAGTCCATGGTATTACAGGAAAAAATATTAGCATGTAAAAGCAGTGGCTGATTGGCAGGAATGGGAATAAAGGAGCCTTTTCTTGTTGGCTGCTGTTGACGAGCAGTGTTCCTCAGGGGTCCTTCTTTTTATGTTATATGTCAATGACTTGGATAATGGAATTGATGGTTTTGTGGCAAAGTTTGTGGATGATACGAAGATAGATGGAGGGACAGGCAATTTTGAAGAAAGTAGAGAGGCTACAAAAGGACTTAGACAGATTAGGAGAATGGGAAAAGAAGTGGCAGATGGAATGCAGTGTTGGGAAGTGTATGGTCATGGGCTTTGATAGAAGGAAAAAAAAGGTAGAATATTTTCTGAAATCTGAGGTGCAAAGGGCCTCGGGAGCCCTTGTGCAGGGTTCCCTAAAGATTAATTTGCAGGTTGTGTCTGTGGTGTGGAAGGCAATTGTGATGTTTGCATTCATTTCAAGAGGACTAGAATATAAAAGCAAGGATGTAATGTTTAGGCTTTACAAAGCACTGGTGAGGCCTCACTTGGAGTACTGTGAGCAGTTTTGGGCTCCTTATCTAAGAAAGGATGTGCTGATGTTAGAGAGGGTTCCAAGGAATTTCATGAAAATGATTCCATGATTGAAAGACTTGTCATATGAAGAGTGTTTGATGGCTCTATGTCTGTACTCACTGGAATTCAGAAGAATGAGGGATGATCTCATTGTAAACTGTTGAATGTTGAAAGGCCTCGATAGAGTGGATGTGGAGAGGATGTTTCCTCTGATGGGGGAGTCTAAGACTACAGGACAGAGCCACAGAATAGAGTGCCATCTTTTTAAAATGGAGATGAGGAGGAATTTCTTTAGCCAGAGAGTGGTGTATCTGTGGAATTTGTTGCCACAGGCGGCAGTGGAGGCCAAGTCATTGAATGTATTAAAGTCAAAGGCTGATAGATTCTTGATTAGTCAAGGCATGAAGGGTTACTGGGAAAAGGCAGGAGATTGGGCTTGAGAGGGACAACGGATCAGTCATGATGAAATGGTGGAGCAGACTTGATGGGCCAAATGGCCCAATTCTGCCTCTATATCTTATGGTCTTGTGGTTTTATAAAATGGATTTTTGACCTCACAATCTACTCAATAAGATCCTGCATCTTATTATTTATCTGCACTGCACTTTTTCTGTAGTTGTTACACTTTATTGTTCATTGTTATTGTTTTCTACATCTATGCAGTGTGTAATGATTTGATTCTGTATGAACAGCATCCAAGGTAAACTTTTCACTGTATCTTGGTACAATTCCTATTACAATTCCAATTACCTTGGAGACAGAATGAGGATTGTATCAAAGAGAACACACAAATTATGTGTAAAACCGCATGAATATGAGGAACTGTTTATTGCCTGAAACATATTTTGAATTCACTGGGGGGGGATGCGTGTGGGAGTTAACACATTTCTTCAGCATAAGTTTAGTAACTTGTAGAATGTAGTCAAAATTTGGTTTACTTCAGATTAAATTTAGAGGATATGATTTGTAGGGAGAAGTTTGGAGGGTATGAACTATAAAAAGAAGTTAGGTTATTTTTTCTGGAACGTTGGAAGCTGAAGGGAGATCTGATAGAAGTTTGTAAGATTATGACAGGCACAAACAGGGTAGACAGAATCTTTATCCCAGTGTAGAAATATCAAGTGCAAGTACTAAAGGTCTTGCATTTAAAGTGAGAGGGGGTATGTGGGGCAGCTTTTGTTACACAAAGTGGTAAGTGTCTTGGCTGCTAGGGGTGGGGTGGGGGGTAAATGAATGGTGGAAGCAGATGCAGTAATGGTGTTTAAGCGACTGTTAGATAAACAGAGAATGGAAGGACTGACTCATCTACAGGCAGAAGACATTTAATTCCCCATCGTATTTGGTGCAGACATTATGGGATGAAGGGCTGCAGTGTTCTATGTTACAAAGAGTAACTGAATTTGACAAAAAGCTGCCTGACTCTTCATTACTATCAAGTAAGAAATTTGGATTTCCACTTTAAGTCGGATTATCCAGTTAGTGTCATAGGAGATTCAGTAGAGAATCACCGGCAAAGTTCCCATGTTTGCCTTTGGAGGACTTGAAGTAACAACTTCTATTTACCATAAACATGATAAATTGCATTTTGTTGCAAGATTTATCAGAGATACGAGCAGGTTTCTCAGAAGTTGTCAGAAGAAAGACAGATGATATGAACGATCTGGAGGCATTTCTTTTCTCTTTTGGTGTCTTACTGACACCAAATGCAATTTACACATTTATTTGTCCATTTTATAATCTAAAGACAAAATACTTCAACAGTCCAACTGTAGCTGTTTGGATTAATTTAGTTAAGGTCACTTGGCAAAACCTGATTTTGGTCTAATCTGCTGCATCAGACCAGCAAAATTTTATTTCTTTCTTTGTTTTAGATTCTCAGTTTTAAATTTAATAAATGTTTGATGTTTTGAAGAAAAATACATTGCTTGATTTATCTCAACTGACAATACTCATGCAGAACAACTGCACAGAAGTAAGTTGCTATTATTAATCATTTGGATGAAGAAGTTGTATTGAGTCATTCTACAGCTCTGCATGCAAATGAATATTTTCTTGTAAACTAGTTTGCATGACCTTGATATCATCAAAGAATAAATGACAACAGTGCATTGCTTCAAGAGATGATTGCATACATTTGGCTGGTTAGAATTGAAATATAATATTTTCTGTGTCAATTAGAATTAAACTGTACACATTGGTAATAAATGCATTTTCTTTTAAATGGAATCAAAATTCCATTTTCCATAATTTTGTGGAATATGTGGAATGCTCTCCCCCAGAAGGCAGTGGAGGCCAAGTCTCTGGATGCATTCAAGAGAGAGTTAGATAGAGCTCTTATAGATAGCGGGGTCAAGGGATATGGGGAGAAGACAGGAACGGGGTACTGATTGTGTATGATCAGCCATGATCACAGTGAATGGCGGTGCTGGCTAGAAGGGCCGAATGGCCTACTCCTGCACCTACTGTCTATTGTCTATTGTACTTAAATAGAAGATCAGTTTACTTTTTCATGCATAAATTGGAATCCACAAAGAAAATAAATGCTCTGCTCTGGAACCTTTGAACATTGAATAAGATGGCGCCAATGAACCCCAACGATGTTCTGCAGGCTACATGCAATACTTCTAAACATAGCTCTTCTGAATTGCCCTCACTTCAATCTGCACCATGTCATTTCCCTTTAAGCAAAGTATTTTTAAGTTGACTTAATGAACTACAGATTTCATGATCTTCTGAAGGACTCAGTGGACTTAACTCAAGCAAGTACGGCACCTTTAAGTGGATGAAGGTTTATTGCCATGGCTGGAAGCAAGACAGGAGATGGGGGGACTCCAAGCCAGACTGAAATACAGAGGAATGAGACCCCCTCTTTCAGCATCTTGTTAGGAAATGTGCAGTTGCTGGAGAACAAGGTTGAGGACCTGAGGGCAAGGTTGCTGTGTCAGAGGGAAATGAGAGGTTGTTTTGTTGAGACATGTTTGCCCACTCCCAGCATGCCAGATACAGCAATATGACCCGAAGGATTCTTGATTCACAGGATGGAACAGACAGGTGTTTTGGAAAAGGCAAAAGGTGAAGGTATGTGTTTCCTGATAAACTCTCGGTAGTACTCCAATGAGCCGGTTTTGTTGAACTTGTGTTCCCCTGATGTTGAACAGTTAACTATCAAATGCTGTCCATTCTATTTACTGAGGGAGTCCTCATCCATTATCCTCACTAGAGTTTACATTCCACCAGTGGCTGACTATAATCGAGCGCTTCAGATACTGCATAATGCTGTTTCCAAATGAGAAACAGCCCATCCTGACACATTTCAAATCATAATCGGAAACTTCAACTAGAAAACCCTGTCCAATTACCATCAGCATATAACCTGTAACACACAAGGTCCCAATGTATTAGACCACTGTCATACTACGATAAGGAATACCTATTGTTACATGCCCAGACCACATTGTGGGAAATCTGATCATTTGGCTGTCCATCTCCTACCTGCAGACAAGCAAAGGCTAAAAAGCAAGGCTCCAGAGATTAGGACAACAAAGAAGTGGTCATGGGAGGCAGAGGAGTGGCTATGGGATTGCTTCCAGTCTTTGGACTAGGCTGCATTCAAGGACTCATTTGTGGATCTGAATGAATGAACCATGGTTGTCATGGACTATACAAACAGTTGTAGAGGAGTGAGTTTCCACAAAATCACTCAAAGTCTTCCTCAACCAGAACCCCTGAATGAACCATGAGATCCACAATCTGCTAAAGGCCAGATCAGAGGTATTCCAGTCTGGTGACAAAGAAAGTTCCAAGAGATTTAAGTTCAATCTCCGGAAAGTCATCTTATGGGTGAAGTGGCAATTCTGGGCTAAATTTGAATCGACAAATGATGCTTGGTGGTTGTGTCAGGACCTCTTATATACATAGTAAAAATCAAATGCCATAGGCAACAACGGGGCTTCACTTTCAGATGAGCTCAATACCTATAACTGGATTATAATTTCTTTTCTTCTGCCTCCCCCTTCTTGAAGAGTGGAATGATATTTGCAATTTCCCAGTCCACTGGAATAACTCTAGAATCGAGTGATTCTTGAAGGACCATTACTAATGCCTTCAGCTACCTCTATCAGAACCCTGGGGTGTAATCCATCTGGTACAGCTGATTTATCTACATTCTGACTTTTCAGCTTTCTAAACACCTTTTCCTTAGTAATAGTAAAGACACTCACTTCCGTCTCCTGACACTTTCATATTTCTGTGAAGACTGTTGCAAAATACTCATTACGTTTGTCTGACATTTCTTTGTCCCCCATTACTACCTCTCCAGCGTCACTCCCCGATATCCAAGATTCAGTTTCTTAACTCTACCCACAAGGATTCTACATCTTCTGAATGTCTTCTGAAGTGATAACAGCGAAGAATTTAAAGGTGTGGATCCTATCCTACTCTGACCCTCTGATGAGGGCTGGCTCATTGTCTAACTACAATCATTCAAGTGCATAGGTTACGTCCTGTTACTTCTTATTATGCAATATTTATTTAGTAGGCCATCATCACCATTGCGATATGCCGTGTCATATGACATGGATGCTGATGGGCTCCATGACCATAATTGTACTTGGCAGTTTTTTCTACAGAGGTGGTTTGCCATTGCCTTCTTCTTGGCAGTGTCTTTACGAGACGGGTGGCCCCGGCCATTATCGATACTCTTTAGAGATTACCTGGTGTCAGTGGTCGCATAACCAGGACTTGTGATATGGACCAGCTGCTCATACAGCCATCCACCACCTGTTTCCATGGCTTCACGTGACCCTGATTGGGAGTGGGGTGGTAAGAAGATACTACACCTTGCTCAAAAATGACTTACAGGCTAGCGGAGGGAAGGAATGCCTTACACCTCCTTTGGTAGAGATGTATTCCCACCCTGCCACACGAACATAATAGGTATGAGGCCTGAATAATAAACTTGAGTTGTAGATGTGTGATTTTCTGTTTTTTGATATGGCTGCTAGGGTTGATATACAGTCCTTGATATACAGTACTCATTAGCCTTGAAGCCTCACATGAGATCATGGAACATTTTGTGATGCGGCATCCTTGATCATGTGAGTTGACTTCAAGCATTGACCCCTGTTTGACTCTTCCATTCAATGCAAGATCTCTTACCTACTTTTCACCTACTCCATCAAGAATTCAGGTGTGCTATCCAAAAGATTTGGAGTTCCCCACCACGCACCTCATGTCACTGCTCGCTGCTCCTGGCTCAATCCCACTTGCTGAGTTGACTGCAGCCATACTGGCCCCTATGTGCCTTTCCTTTAGGGGGCATATATTAGCCTTGAACTCAACTGGTGAGGGCAAGCTACAATACTGAATGCAGGCCATAGGAGTGTGGTTAGTGTGGGATAAATGCAGAAATCATTAAACTGAACAAACATCAAATTGGCCCAGTGCCTGAGAAGCAATCAAAGGCCATGGGTTAATCATGTATGCAATTTTATATTCAATTTTGTGGCATTTTAAGGCAGCTCTTATACAATAACTGTCACATTCACTATTAAATCATTGGGATATATAACAAAACCATAGAACTGTTCATGGACTGTTTGTCCCACTTCCATCTTGGAGGAACTACAGTATGTAGCATCGTGCCAGGAGCACCAGACTCTTCCCCTTACAGTAAGGCTGATTTACTTCCCCAAGCAGTAAAGCTGATCAACACTAACCCACACCTCCCAATCACAACCATCACTACTTTATGCTTTTATGTCAGTCACCTTATGTACAGATATCCCTGTGCCTAGTATCACTTTATAAACATACAATCAATTTATGCATATAAGCTGCATATATGCTTTTATATGTATTGTGATTTTTTATTTTATTGTATTTTTTAAATATAGTATTGTGTTCTTTTTGTGCCACATTGGATCTGGAGTAGCAATTATTTAGTTCTCCTTTACACTTGTGTACAGGATATTAAATTAAACAATCTTGAATATTAAATATTGAATAAGTGAACGTTTCACATTGAGACTTTGCATCGGGACTGAGAAGAAGGATGAATGTCTGTCAGTGTATGGCAGTGTGTGTGGTGGGGAGGGGGTGGTAACTGGGGTAGGGGTGGTGGGATAGCGGTTGGTGGATAAAAGTTGAAGTCACATGAAGAGGACATGGGGAGGGTATGATGGCAGATGGAACCAGGTGGGAGGAGGAAGATGCGAGAGATGACAAAACTGAGAAGAAAACTAGGTGGATGGATGAATGAATGCAAGAGATTCGGCAGATGTTGGAAATCTTGAGCAACGCATACAAAATGCTGGAGGAACTCTGTAAGTCATGCAACATCTGTGGAGTTAAACAGTTGGCATTTTAAGACAAGATGCTTCATCACTTGACTTAAAATGACAATTGTTTATTCCCATCCATCATTGGTGCTACCTGACTTGCTGAATTCTTCCAGCATTTTATATCATAAGACCATAAGATATAGGAGCAGAAGTAGGCCATTCAGCCCATTGAGTCTGCTCCACCATTCAATCATGGGCTGATCCAATTCTTCCCATCATCTCCACTCCCCTGCCTTCTCCCCATGCCCTTTGATGCCCTGTTTAATCAAGAACCTATCTGCCTTAAATGCACCCAATGACTTGACCTCCACAGCAACTCGTGGCAACAAATTCCACAGATTTACCACCCTCTGACTAAAGTAATTTCTCCCCATCTCTGTTCTAAATGGATGTCCTTCAATCCTGAAGTCATGCCCTCTTGCCCTAGACTCCCCTACCATGGGAAATAACTTTGCCATATCTAATCTACTCAGGCCTTTTAACATTTGGAATGTTGCTATGAGATCCCCTCTTATTCTCCTGAGATCCATGGAATACAGCCCAGGAGCTGCCAGATGTTCCTCATATGGTAGCCCTTTCATTCCTGGAATCATTCTCGTGAACCTTCTTTTAAACCTCTCCAATGTCAGTATATTTATTTCTAAAATAAGGAGCCCAAAACGACACACAATACTCCAAGTGTGGTCTCATGAGTGCCTTATAGAACCTCAACATCACATCCCTGTTCTTATATTCTATACCTCTAGAAATGAATACCAACATTGCATTTGCCTTCTTCACCACTGACTCAACCTGGAGGTATCCTGCAACCATTAGGGTATCCTGCACAAGGACTCCCAAGTCCCTTTGTATCGCTGCATTTTGAATTCCCTCCCCATCGAAATAATAGTCTGCCTGGATTTTTCTTCCACCATGCCATACACTTTTCAACATTGTATTTGTCACTACCACGGATTTGGCAGCACAGTAGATACGGCAATAGTGCTTGTGAATTTGCACATGTCAGCTAATCATTATTTAATTGTGGTAGTATTTAACTCCATTCTTGTCTTTGTAGTGCTTGTTGAGACTTGGACAGAGCACGGCAACGTTTTGCTGCCTGTTTGCATTTGGCCTTCCCTGAGAAATTGGACTGTTGAGATAATTAACTCTGAAGACTAGAGGTATTCATTTAATGTTTAGATTTTTTTTCAGCCGCAGTGTAGGCTTCATTCCCCATTTGAGAGTTTTAGTTAACAGCCCTGTTTGACCTAGCATTTATTGTTTATTTTCCCTTTAACACTGTTTGCATTAAAGTTTGTGAACTATTGACCTGCTTCAGTGTCTCTCACTCTGCACTTGGGCCATATACGAACCTGGTAACAGTATTTCATTTGCCATTTCTTTGCCCGTTCCCCTAAACTATCTAAGTCTGTCTGTAGGCTCTCTGTTTCTTTAACCACTCCTCCACCTGTCTTTGTACCATTGGCAAATTTAGCCACAAATCCATTAATCCCATAGACCAAATCATTGACATACATTGTAAAAGTCAGCAGTCCCAACACCGATCCTTGTAGAACTCTGCTGGTAACCGGCAGCCAGCCAGAATAGGATCCCTTTATTCCCACTCTCTGTCTTCTGCTGATCAGCCAATGCTCCACCCATGCTAGTAACTTTCCTATAATTCTATCGGGTCTATCTTGCTAAGCAGCCTCATGTGCGGCATCTTGTCAAAGGCCTTCTGAAAATCCAAGTAAACCACATCCACTGCATCTCCTTTGTCTACCCTGCTTGTAATTTCCTCAAAGAATTGCAGTACGTTAGTCAGGCAGGATTTTCCTTTCAGGAAACCATGCTGTCTTTGGCCTATCTTGTCATGTGCCTTCAGGTACTCCGTAATCTCATCCCTAACAATCGATTCCAACAACTTCCTAACCATTGCTGTCAGGCTAACAAGTCTATAGTTTCCTTTCTGCTGCCTTCCACCCTTCTTAAATAGCGGAGTAACATTTGCATTTTGTGTGTGTCAGATGGATGAGTGAGTCTGGGAGAATACTAGAGGAATGGATTACCTGATAATGGAAAACACAATATTCAGTTCTTTAGGTTCCAGCCCACCCAAGTGCAATATGAGATATTTTCCTTCTACTTTGTGCTTGGCATATCCATAGCAATGGAGAAGGCCCAGGATAGGCATGTTGGTATGATAGTGGGAAGGAGAATTAAAGTACATTCAACCTGACGTTTATCATTGCTGTTATGGACAGAGCTCTGCAAAACAGCTGCCTAGTCCATGTTTGGTGTCCTCAATTTAGAGAAGGCCATGTAGGCCACACTGAATGCAGTAGATGGGATTGGAAGAGGTGCTGGGAAAATTCCACTTGAAGAGATGTTTAGATCTTAGAATGGTGTTGAGGATGGAGGAGAAGAGTCAGGTGCTCAGCATTCTATATTTGCAAGTGAAGTGCCCAGGGACAGGGAAGGAGCAACACACTCAAACTGCCGGAGGAACCCAGCGGGCCAGGCAGCAGCTATGGAATAGAGTACAGTCGATGTTTTGGGCTGAAACCCTTCAGCAGGACAGGGAAGGGTCGTGGAGAAAATTATACACCAGAGGCAAAGGCCAGTGGGGTGGAAGGCATGGACTATGGGAATTCTGGCTCTGCTCTGCTTGATGAATTTGGGAGATGAGAGCAGATGTATGGGAAATGGAGGGGAATTGTGTGAGAGCTTCATCAGCTGTGGCAGAGGGGAAACCACATTACCAGAAAGAGAACATTACAGAACCCCAAGAGTAGAAGATCTTATCTTGTGAAGACAACACAGCAGAGACAGAGAAACTGAGATAAAGGAACGGCATTCTGAAAGGAGGATGGGTGGGAAGATGTGCCGTGTGAATCAGTGGCTTCATAGAAGCTCTCAGTGGCAGGCTATCTCTTGAGTTGGAGGCAAAGAGATCCAGAAAAATAGGTTTTACAGACAGTTCAGGTGAATTTGCAGGCAGGCTGGAAGAAAATGTCAGAAGTTAATGATTTGTGCACAAGTTCAGCTAGCATCACAAATACAGTCATCAGGGTAGTGGAGAAAAGGTCTGGGGGGAGGGGATTTGTGCTGGAATAGACTTGGAACCCAGAGTCTTCTTTGTGGCCTACCAAAGGCATGGTAGTTAGGGTTCATGCAAGAGTCCATGGCCTTGTCTTTGAGAGTCATACAGCAGATAGAGTAGACAGTCAGTACCTTTTTCCTAGGACAGCGAGGGCCAACAGCAGGGGAGGTCTGCTTAAGGTGAGTGGAAGAAAGTATAGGGGAGATGTCAGGGGTAGTGACTGGAGAGTGGTCACTACAGAGAGTGGAAAGTGCCCAGAACACGCTGCTGGGGTAGTGGTTGAGGCTGATACAACAGGGCATTTAGGAGACTCTTGGATAGGCACATGGATGTAAGAAAAATGGAGGGTTAGGGGTTGTGTAGGAGGGAATAGTGAAGTTTATTATGGAGTAAAGGGACCATACCGTGCAGTACTGTTTTATGTTCTATCTGCAGGAAGTGGGAGGAATCAAATGAGAGGTTATTGACGGTAAGGAGAAGTTCTGCCAAGATTACATGCATGTGTGAATCTGGCAGGGTCTCCACCACTCCAGCTTCACAGATCCAGCAAGCTGGATATAATCCTGATTTCTGGCACGGTTTGTGTGGAATTTGCACATCCTACCTATGAGTCCTTGAGTCTTTCCCAGGCGCTATGGTTCTCTCCAATGACCTAAAGATTGACAGGTTGGAAGTTAGTTATCCATTCTAAATTGCCCACAGTATGTAGGTGAGTGACAGGATCTGGAGGAATATTGCAAGTAAAATAAGAAAATAATGGGGGAGTGGGAATTGACCTGATAACTTTCTCCTACATTGTTAGAAAGATGGAAGGAGTCCAATCTTTAGAGACAGTACAATAATCTAAAACTTAATCCCTAATCCACAAGGAATTCAACTAGGTCTAAGAACCATTTCCCATTCCTTGCCAACTTAGTTCCACGCACAGGACAGAATCGCAGCCGCAGGTGATCTAAAATAAAGCAAAAGGCAATCTCTTTTCAATCAACAGTCACACTTACAATGAATGGAAAGTAGACTTTTTATTTTCTCCATTTTAATTTGTTTTCAGGATTTGGGCCGTGCTGACGACAACAGCATTTATTGCCCATCTCTAATTAAACCTTCAGGGTTCATTTTACATAGCCCCGAGCTGACAGCTTTGTTTGTTTGCTTGTTCATTTATTGGGATACAGCATAAATAGTCCCTTCTGGTCCTTCAATCCCCCGATTTAACCCTAGCCTAATCACAGGACAATTTACAGTGACCAATTAACCAACCGACTGGTATGTCTTTGGACGTGGGAGGAAACTGGAGCTGCTGGAGGAAACCCATGCAGTCACAGGGGGAACATGCAAACTCCTTACAGGCAACAGCGGGAATTGAACCTGGGCTGCTGGAACTGTAAAGCATTGTGCTAACCACTATGCTTTGACTTCATGCAAACATGATATGCTAAGATATCTCTGCAGTAAAATATAGTTGAGAAAAAAAGCACCTCAATAAATATAAAATTCTAGGAAATGGATTGAACAAATAAATGAATATTGTAAATAAAATTCAATGATTTAGGCTGACAGGGCTATAATTACCTGCACTAAAATTACTGTTATTAACAAAGCTATGTTTTTGACTGTTAGGAATCAGACCAATGAAAGAGTAATAATAGTGGCATCACCATATGTGTGAATTAAGAAGTTATTGATTTGAAATAGCTGGTAACTTATGGCATTGGAATTAGATGTAGTTGTATATAATAATAAATATTGTCATTTTCTATTTTTGTAACTGCATTTTTTATTCATGGATGCAATGATGATATAAATACTAATCAATTCAATATATTGAGAATACATTTTGGTCTTGTACTTTAAACTAACATTAGATTATCTGCTATTGTAGCCAAGAGAGTTCTTGCCAGTTTTTAGGATATGTTAGCTCGGCTGAAGTTGATGTTACTCTTATAATGGCTTTGTAATGATATTATTGTTGTCATTGTTGCTTTCTGTACCTTGTGGCAAACTTGCCATTTCTTTAGCATTTTTGTCTTTTTTTTATGAAGCTGAGTTGTTAGTTTGACATTCCACCCGTTATGGATAGAAAGCATGCAAGGAACCAGCTGGATTCAAACCCAGGACTACTCGCCTCAAAGTTTGGTGCAGAGGCCACTACACCATCAGCCAGCTTTTGTAGCTTAGGAGGGTTAATGGTGCCTAATGGCTTGCACCTTCGGAAACAGCTCTGTTTCTATCTTTAATATCTCTATTTTTCCCTTTCACGGTTCTTTTGAAGATCCTACCCTGGAGTTACAGGCTGCCTAAGGTTCTTCGCAGGAATGGGGCCCGCTCTTGGGGCTTCACAACTGGCCATTGTTCGGCACGTTAAGGGCTCGGCCTAAGAGCTCCGCACGCCTTCGGAGGCCTGGGATCGCGTGGCTCTGGAGACTGGGAGATTGGAGGTTAGTGCCTCTGCAGGAGATCAGTGTGTCACTGGACAGGGAAGATCTCTGGCTGTGTGCCCAGAGACCTGAGATCTTTGGCTACAGAGCTCAGAGAAAGCGACGCAATGAACTTTTAACATCATAAGCCAGTGAGTTGTTTGTTATGTCTCCCCTCTCGCTGTGGAACAGAAACACCACTTTCTCCCTTATTAGGGACAGAGAGAGAGAGCCTGTGGTATGTCGAATGCTGGGTGAACGATGTAGTATTTGGAGTACTGCAAATCTGTGTCTTTGCTGTTGCCTTGCTCACACCTGAGTGCTTAGTGGCGGGTGCCGATGCTTTTTTTGCTAGTGGGGGGGGGGATTGTTGCTTGCTGCCATTTACATGTGGCAGGGAGGGGAGCTGGGGGGGACTTTGGGGTTCTAACATTTAACTGTCCCACATTCTTCGGGGGCAGTCCTCTGTTTTCGTGGATGGTTGCAAAGAAAAAGCATTTCAGGATGTATATTGTATACATTTCCCTGACATTAAATGTGCCTTTGAAACCCTTGATATTGCCACTGCAGAATGGGGCGGCACAGTAGAATTTGTGCACTTAGTCTAGAGAAACAGTTCTGTAAGGTGGCAGTGTGCTCAGATGTAGCAGCCACTCTGGTTCAGCCAAAGGAGTGATTGTTCATCCTTTTATTTTTTTTTTATGATCACAAGACATTGCTGGTTATCAAGGACATCCAGTACTCCATATCTGCCCCACTTGCAAGCTGCTGGACAGCAAAGGAGCTGGGCTTGTTCCACTCCTTTTTGTGACCTGCTTCAGCCACCCAGGGAAGAACGTGTTAGCAGAACATGTAGCCAGTACACTATCCAACAGACACGGCTGGTTTTCTTGGACTTTTTTGTTGTGATCGCAAGGCCCTGTTGGATATTGGTAATGTAGAATACTGCGAGTGCGATTCACTGGTTCATTGGCGAGATAGATGGTGGGGTGGGGGGGGGGGGGGGTGCTGTGCGGCCTCGGTTGTGGTGCAGTCCAGGACTCATTTATGCCTATTGTGGCTGCTGAGACGGCGATGCCAGAGTTGGCTGTGTACTGCTGGATCCTGCACTGGGTTGGAGGCTGGCTCCTCCATCAGTGCTGCTCTCCAGTGTTTGCTCAGTGGAAGACAAGCTGGATAGCATTCAACTGTAGTTGCATGGTACGATATGAAGAACTGCTGCAAAAATGTGGCTCCAGGATAACTTTCATGCGCTAACAATCTCCAGGACATGACACTCAGTGACTTGGGCTATATTATTCTATCTATATATATAATTAGTAAATGTATGTTTTTGTTTATCATAATTCTCACTGTTACCATCATGTACGAGATACAAAAGCCTGAAGGCACACACTCAGCGATTCAGGAACAACTTCTTCCCCTCTGCCATCCGATTGCTAAATGGACATTGAAGCTTTGGACACAACCTCACTTTTTTAATATACAGCATTTCTGTTTTTCGCACATTTAAAAAAATCTATTCAATATATATAATTAATTTACTTGTTTATTTATTATTATGTTTTATTTTTTTCTTTCTCTGCTAAATTACATATTGCATTGAACTGCTGCTACTAAGTTAACAAATTTCACATCACATGCCAGTGATAATAAACCTGATTCTGATTCTGATTCTGATATGTTTTATGTGCTGTGCACTGTGTGACAGTGGTTCTGTGTTTTGCTCCTTGGCCCCAGAGGAAAGATGTTATATCTGGCTGTGTTCATGTGTATGGTTGAATGACAATTAAACCTCAACTTGAACTTGAACTTCAGTGTGGTTCTGAAGTTAAGCTTTTTGATTAATCCAGTCTAGAAATTTTAGTGTGATGCACACTGCGTGGTTTACGTTTTCAGACAACACACTTCTCAATTTATGTTGAGATTTGTAGTGCCTCATGTTCATCTCCATGGAGGCTCCCTGCCCCGCTGAGTTCCTCCAGCATTTTGTGTGATATGCTTTGGAGTTCCAGCATCTTGCTTGTGTTTTGCATTTTCCCTTCTAGATCCTCCTATGAATTTTACTTGTTCATGCACAAAACCACATGGACACAAAATGGGGCATTCAAATATGCCTGGACTTCAGCGTTGAGATGCTTTAATGCATTCATGTCTTGTTTGTGTATGGCGTCCTATCACTTGTAAGTCTTCAGCTGTTTTGATGAGCTGTCAAACTGAAACCTTATTAACTGGATCAAGTTGGTGTGAAATAACCAATGTCAATAGTTGGCTCTTCAAGTTTCAAAGTACATTTATTATCACAGAATGTATAAATTGTACAACATTGAGACTTCTTTGCTTACAGGCAGCCCCAGAGCAAGAAATCTGTAATAACCCAGTTTAAAAAAAGACCAACGCGAAGAGGGAAAAAAAACACAAGTCATGCAACAATCGAAAACAGCAGCAACATTCCGAACCAAAATGAATCCTTAGATCCGAACCCTGGAGTAGCCCAGTGCAGGCCCAAAGCCTCGGTATCAGTTCATCAAATTAGCAGGTATGGAGCACAGCAGTCGGGACAGTCTTCGTAGCCTCAGCGCCATGGAGAGAGGAGAGACCATTGCGGAAGAGCGAACAAAATCGGCTCCCACCTCCGATCCTGACACACTGCCTTTCTGGTCTGTGTGGACTGGCGTTTGAAGTTGTCTGAACAGCATATTGTAGCTCACACTAGGGCCCAGGCACCACTGCAGTGAAAGGTTCCGGGCTAGTCCATGCAGCCCAGCGACTCACTTTGGGCCAAGATTTCACAGCCCAGTCCAAAGCCGCTCTCGATTTCTCCAGACTGGCTCAGTGCCCAGAGTGATCCAACCTCGCACCTGGGCCAGCTGGACAGCTAGTGAAACATAGAACATAGAAAACCTACAGCACATTACAGGCCCTTCGACCCACAATGTCGTGTTGAACATGTAACTGGCTCTAGAAAGTTCCCTACCCCATAGCCCTCTATTCTTCAAAGCTCAATGTACCTATCTAAGAGTCTCTTAAAAGATCCTATTGTATCCGCCTCTACCACCTTTACTGGCAGTGTATTCCACGCACCCGCCACGCTCTGTGTGAAAAACTTACCTCTGACATCTCCCTTGTACCTACTTCTAAGCACCTTAAAACCATGCCCCCTCATGTTAGCCATTTCAGCCCTGGGAAAAAGCCTCTGGCTATCCACACGATCAATGCCACTCATCATCTTATACACCTCTATCAGGTCAAAATATCTCTGCCTCAACCTCTCCGCCCCGAATGGCTCACTCCATCTGTGTTGATTCTGCTTTTACCAGCATGGTTCATCCCTTGAATTCACCTTGTCTTTGCTCGCCTCTTCATTGTCTGTGATGATAATTTACCACAACTTACTTCAGAAAATACATTATTAGTAATGTTTTTAGGCAAGTTTCTAGCCTTTTGAACTACCAGTGAGCTGCGGCAGGTGTTCAGTAGCGCCATCTTAAAAGAAAGTATAAAAGGATCTGGATCTTCATTCACCCCTTAACAAATACCACTGAAATAGACTAATTATTCATTAACTTTACTACAATTTGTAAAATAAACTGTGTGCCAATTGTCTGCCTTTCTTTACCTTCTGTGCAAGAGCAATTGCAATTTAAAGTTAATTCACTGGCTGCAAACTACTTTGGAACATCCTGAACATGAGAAAGATATTATATAAATGCTAATTTCTTCTTTATTCAGTTGTTGTGTTCCACATGAAAGGATTATAGATTTCAAAGTGTTTTTCACAAAATGAAGAGGACAAACACTCCCTTTTTAATATTTAATATTTCACTCCAACATTTAATATTGGAGTGAAATTGAGGAAACTCATTGTGCCAGAGAAGGTAATTAGTGTGGAATGTGTCAGAAAACATACTGTTCCTTCAGCTCACATTTGGCTTTGATGAAACTGCGGATGAAGCCCAAGATGAAATGGGAGTAGGATGGAGGATCTAAGTCAGAAACAAATAGAAGTTTAGGGTAACTCATATCTTGTAATGAGAAGATATTAAAAATGAGTAAGGTGGAGCATCTATTTTTGACATGCACAGGTTGTGAAAGCTTTTTGCATGGGCTCTTCTAAGAGGCAGATCATGCACTCACCTTGAAACTATTTTGCCCAGCAGTTAGGACATGGCTGATCTGGACAACTCCATACCTAAATGAAAGTGCCATGACTTGTACTTAGCTATACTGTTCAAGTAAGGAATAAGCACATTCCTGGATCATTAGTGAACCCAGGAAACAGACTTCATGCTTCTGTAGAAAACAAAACAGAATGGTCTAAACAGCCTTGGTTCATGGTATTCAAGGGCTGAAAGAGAACTTTCTTGAATCTGTAATGTGGTTAACATGTTGTCTGTGAGTTTGAACCTGGTGATAGTTAGTAATTGATTTTTTATTAACTCAGGTACTGAGATACAGAAATAAGTTTTGTTTTGCATGTCTTCCGAGTTATAGAAAGTCAAAGAGAAGTACAGCAGAGAAACAGGCCTTTTGGCACATCTGGTCCGTGCTGAAAAACATTCAAACTACCGACTCCCATCAACCTGCACCGGAACCATAGCCCTCTATATCCCTACTATCCGTGTGTCTATTCACACTTCTCTTAAACAACCTCTGGTTGTTGTGTCACCCAATCTCAGTGGAAAAAGCCTGCTTGCATTTACCCTTTCTATACCCCTCATAATTTCCTATACCTCTATCAAATCTCCTACATTCTAAAGAACACCGTCCTAATCTTTTAAATCTTTCCTTATAACTCAGGTTCTCCAGACCTGACAACATCCTTGTAGATTTTCTCTGCACTCTGTTTACATCTTTCCTGTAGGTAGGTGGCCAAAAGTGCACACAATATTCCAGATTAAGCCTCACCAAAATCCCATCTTCTGTACTGAATACATTGATTTATGAAGGCCAATGTGCCAAAAGCTTTCTTTACAAACCTATCTCTGTAACACCACTTTCAACGAATTACGTACCTGTATTCCCAGATCCCTTTGTTCTACCACACTCCACAGTGCCCTACTATTAGAGCTACCAAAGCAACAAAGTGCATAAAATTCCATCTGCCATTTTCCAGCCTATTTCTCTAGGTAATGCAGATCCCTCTGCAAGTCAGGATAGTCTTCCTCACAGTCCACTACACCTCCAATCTTGGTGTCATCTGCAAATTTGCTGCTCGTTAACCACATTATCATCCAAATCATTGATACAGATGACAAACAATAAAGGACCCAGCACCAATCCCTATGACACACTGCTAACCACAGGCCTCCATTCAGAGAGGAAACCCTCTATAACCAATCTCTGGCTTCTCCCACAGAGTCTTTCTTACAGAATGCCATCAGGCACCTCAACCAGCATGGATAACTTCTCTCACACTGGCTTCCATTCATTTCCGTTTCCTTTAACCACCCATTTCCTTTCCATTCTTTCCTTGGAATAATTAACAATTTGAAGAATTCCTCTGTATTGATCTCATTAAAATTGGCCTTTCAGTGTGCTTTAGGCTGGGACTCTGATTTTTATGAATATTCCAGTCTGCAGTGTTACAATCTTGGCTATCTTAACTCATGCAATAAAATAGGAAAAGCAGAAAGGAACTTACACAAGGAAGTAAGAGTCCAAAAGAATTTAAGAAATGTCCTTGGCAAATAGCGTGAAGGAGAACCCTAAGGCATTTATAGACATTAGGAGTAAGAGGGTAGCTAATGAAAGGATAGGTGCCAGTGGATGAAATTTATGACTGGTGTCAGAGGAAGTGGGTGAGGTCCTTCATATCAGTATTCGCCAAGAAGAAGGCCATGGGTGATAACAAGATTAGGGAGAGTTGTATTGATATTCCAGGGCATGACACTATTAAGAAAGAGAAGGTGTGCATTACGAAACATTAAGGAGCTAATGTTAGTGTAAATAAGTCCCCAGGGCCTGTTAGAATCTATCCCAGGATACTGAGAGAGGCAATGAAAGAGATTGCAAGAGCAGTGAGAGAGAATTTTGTATCATCTTTAGCCCAGGCAAGCCACTAGAAAACTGGAGGGTAGCAAATGTCATCCCTTTGTTTCAGAAGGGTAACAGGGACAGACTGGAAAATTATAGGCAATTGAACTTTATAGCAATGGTAGGGAAAATTTTGCTGAATTTTTGGGACTTGCATTTGGAAAAGCAGCACCATAGAGAAATCAGCATGAATTTGTATGGGGGGAGGTCCTGGCTCTCAGATTTGACTGAGTTTATTTTGAGAAAGTGTTGAAAATGGTTGATGAGGCTAGGGCAGTGGACGTTGCCTACAGCAGAGCATTTGACAAGCTACCTCATTGGAGGCTAATCCAGAGGGCTAGGGCACATTTGGATCCATGGTGAGGTGTCTTGATTACAGAAGGCAAAAGGAAGTGTTGGAGGGTATTTCTTTGACTGGAGGTTGTGATCAGAGATGCACTGCAGGCATTACTGCTGGGGCCTTATATTATCTGGATGTGAATGTAGCTGGTCTGATTAGAGTGTTTGCAGACAAGACAAAAATTGTTCTTTGGATAGTGAATAAGACTAGTAAACAATATAGTGGAATATAAATCAGTTGTAAATTTGTGTAGAGAAATGTCAGATGGAACTCAACCCATACAAGTGTTGCTGTGGCAGTTTGGGAGGTTAACTACATGAGAAAAGTACACAATAAGTGGAATGTCTGTTAGGAGCATTGATCTGCAGAGGGATCATGGGGAATGTGTCTGGCGGCCCAATCAGCTGCAGGGATAGAGCACAGTGAGGATGTCTCTCACAGGTCAGCGACACCTATTTAAAAGGAGAGCTTCGCGGACATTCGGGGTCACTCTGGTGACCAAATCAGCAGCAGGGGCAGAGCAGAGCGAATGAAAAAAAATGTAAAGAAGGGACAACCAGAGCGGCCATTGTTGGGAGTAGGCCCGTGGTGAGAGTAGGAGTGTCAGGCTTTGGCTTGAAAGAGGCATGGCTCTGGGTAAGTTTCTGTTAAGGTTCCCTTTTATTTTCTTCCTTGCCGTACATAGCATCATAAATGGTAACTGGGTGTTCTTCATGCCTGATGTTGGAATCCTGGGAGACCCAGAGTCACCCTGGGAACTGCATCTGTGTGAAGTGCATCCGGCTGCAGCCCCTTGAAGACCGTGTTAGGGATCTGGAGCAGCAGCTGGATGACCTTCGGCTTGTATTGGAAAGTGAGGAGATAATCGATCAGAGCTACAAGGAAGTAGTCGCCCTGAAGTTGCAGGAAGTGAGTAGCTGGGTGACTGTCAGGAGAAATGGAAAGGTGAATAGGCAGTTAGCGCAGAGCATCCCTGTGGCCATTCCCCTCAACAATAAGAATACAGTTTTGGATACTGTTGTGGGGGATGATCTCCCAGAGGAATGCCATGGAGACTAGGTTACTGACACTGAGCATGGGTCCGTGGTGCAGAAGGGAAAGTGGGAGAAGAGGGGAGCAGTAGTGAGAGGGGACTCAATAGTCAGGGGAACAGACAGGAGATTCTGTAGATGTGAACAGGACTCCCAAATGACATGTTAGGGATGTCTTGGATCACGACTAAAGCATTTTGGTGAGAGAGGGAGAGCAGCCAGATGTCTTGGTACATATTGGTACCAATGACATAGGAAGAAAAAGCAATGAGGTCCTGAAGAGAGAATTTAGAGAGCTAGGCATAAAGTTCAGAAGCAGGACCTCCAGGGTAGTAATTTCTGAATTGCTACCTGTGCCTGGTACCAGTGAGGGTAGAAACAGGATGATTTGGCAGATAAATGCGTGGCTGAGAAGCTTGTGCAGAGGTTCTTGAATCATTGGGATCTCTTCTGGGGGAAGTGTGACCCTGTACAAAAGTGATAGGTTGCACTTGAACCTGAGGGGGGCCAATATTCTTGCAGGCAGACTTGTTAGAACTGTTGGGGAGGGTTTAAACTAATTTGGCCAGTGGGTGGAACTGGAGTGATGAAACTCAGGATAGAATGGATGGTGGAAAAGTAAAGATAACGTGCAGTCAGACTGTCAGGAAGGACAGGCAGATGATAAGGCAAAATTGAAGCCAGCAGGGTGAGTGCCAATGCATTAGGGATGCAGAATCAAAAAAGTTAACAAATACAATACTCAAAGTGTTATATTTCAATTCACGGAGTATAAGAGTTAAAGTAAATGATCTTGTTGCACTTTTACAAATTGTTGGGTATGATGTTGTGGCCATCACTGAATCATGGCTGAAGGATGGTTGTAGTTGGAAGCTGAATGTCCAGGGTAATACATTGTATCAGCGGGAAAGGAAGGTAGGTTGAGGTAGGTCGAAGGAAGGTAGGGTGGCATGGCTCAGTAGGTAAAGAATGGCATCAAATCATTAGAAAGAAGTCACATAGGATGGGAATATGTAGAATACTTGTGGGTTGAGTTCAGAAACTGCAAGGGTAAAAGGACCCTGATGACAGTTATATACAGGCCTCCCAACAGTAGCTGGGATGTGGACTGAAGATTACAATAGGAAATAGAAAAGGTGCGTCAAAAGGACAATGGTATGATAGTCATGGGAGATTTTAACATGCAGGTTGGTTGGAAAGATTAGGTTCGTAATGGAGCTCAAGAGAGTGAGTTTATTGAATGCCTATGAGATGGCTTTTTAGAGCAGTTTATTGTCAAGCCGACTAGGGGATCAGCTATACTGGATTGGGTATTATGTAATGAACTGGAGGTGATTAGGGAACTTCAGGTAAAAGAACCCTTAGGAGACAGTGATCATAATATGATAAGAGCTCAACTTGTAATTTGATAGGGAGGAAGTAAAGTCTGATGCAGCAGTACTTCAGTGGAGTAAAGGAAATTACAGTGGTATGAGAGAGGAGTCGGCCAAAGTAAATTGGAAGGAGAAGTTGGCAGGGATGACAGCAGAGCAGCAATGGCATGAGTTTCTAGGAAA
Organism: Hemitrygon akajei; assembly: GCF_048418815.1. NCBI lineage: Eukaryota > Metazoa > Chordata > Chondrichthyes > Myliobatiformes > Dasyatidae > Hemitrygon > Hemitrygon akajei. Next base: position 99,826,472 of record NC_133125.1, on the reverse strand, counting down.
AATTAGGAAGGTGCAGGATAGATATATTCCAAAAACAAAGAATACTCAAATGGCAAAATCGTGCAACCGTGGCAGACAAGGGAAGTCGAAGCTAATGTAAAATCAAAAGAGTTGGCATACAACAAATTAGCCGGAAGGCAGAGTGCTGGGAAACTTTTAAAAACCTACAGAGAGCAATTAGAAGTATCATTAGGAGGGAAAAGGTGAATATGAAAGCAAGCTAGCAAACAATATCAAAGTGGATAGTAAAAGCTTTTTCAAGTATGTCAAATATAAAAGTGAGATGAGTGTAGATACAGGACCACTAGAAAATAAGACCAGAGAAATAATAACGGCGGGACTAGGAGATGGCAGATGTCTAAATGAATATTTTGCATCAGTCTTCACTGTCTGCCAGTTATTGAAGGGTATGAGGGAAGAGAAGTGAGTGCAGTTACCATTTCAAGGGAGAAAGTGCTCAAAAAGCTGAAAGACTGAAGAATTAATAACTTACCTGGACCAGATGAACTGTACCCTTGGGTTCTGAAAGAGGTAGCGGTAGAGATTGTGGAGGCATTAATAATGATTTTTCAAAAACCATTGGATTCTGGTATAGTGCCAGAGCACTGGAAAATTGCAAATGTCAGTCCACTCTTTATGAAAGAAGGAAGGCAGCAGAAAGGAAATTATAGACCAGTAAGCTTGACCTCAGTGATTGGGAAGATGTTGGCGTTAATTGTTAAGGATGACATAATGGAGTACTTGGTGACATAGGACAAGATAGGACAAAGTCAGCATGGTTTCCTTCAGGGAAAGTCTTACCTGATGAACCTGTTGGAATTCTTTAAGGATATTAAAAATAGGATAGATAAAAGGGATGCAGTGGATGTTGTATATTTGGACTTTCAGAAGACCTTTGACAAGGTGCCACACATGAGTCTGCTTATCAAGTCAAGAACCAATGGTATTACAGGAAAGTTACTGGCATGGTTAGAGCACTGGCTGATTGGTAGGAGGTTGAGAGTGGGAATAAAAGGATCCTTTACTCATTGATTGCTAGTGATTAGTGGTATTCCACAGGGGTCGGTGTTGGGACTGCTTAGTTTTATGCTGTAAATCAATGATTTAGATGATGAAATAGGTGGCTTTGTTGCCAATTTTGCAGATGATACAAAGATTGGTGAAGGGGCAGGTAATTATGAGGTAGGCTGCAGAAGGACTTAGACAGATTAGGAGAATGGGCAAGGAAGTGCCAAATAAAATACAATGTTGGAAAATGCCTGGTCATGCATTATGGCAGTAGAAATAAGTGTGGAGACAATTTTCTAAACGAGGAGAAAATCCAAAAATCTGAGATGCAAAGGTACTTAGGAATCCTTGTACAGAACACCCTAAACGTTAACTTGCAGGTTGAGTCAGTGATGAAAAAGGCAATTGCAATGTTAGCATTCATTTCAAGAGTTCTAGAATACAAGAGCAGGGATGTGATGCTGAGGCTTTATAAGACTTTGGTGAGGCCTCACCTTGAGTATTGTGAACAGTTTTGGACCCCTCTTCTAAGAAAAGATGTACTGGCATTGGAGACAGTTTAGTGGAGGTTCACAAGGTTGATTCTGGGAATGAAAGGGTTATCATACGAGGGACATTTGATGGCTCTGGATCTGTACTCGCTGCAATTTAGAAGGATGAAGGGGGATCTCATTGAAACCTTTTGAATGTTGTAAGGCTTAGATAGAATAGATGTGGAAAGAATGTTTTCCATGGTGGTGAGTCTGAGACAAGAGGGCATAGCCTCAGGATAGAGGGGCATCCATATTATGCAAAGATGTGGAGAGTTTTCTTTAGCCAGTGGGAGGCGAATCTGTGGGAGTTGTTACCACATGCAAGCTGTGGAGGTCAGATCGTTGGGTGTATTTAAGGCATAGATTGATAGGTTCTTGATTGGTTATGGCATCAAAGGTTACGGGGAGAAGGCCAGGGAGTGGAGCTGAGGAGGGGAAGAAAGGACAAGCCATGATTGAATTTGAATCAATGGGCCAATGGCATAATTCTGTATCTATGTCTTATGAAGGGAACTCAATTGGATAGGGTGGTAAGAAGGTGCATAGATCCTTGCCTTCAATATTAGAAACATTGATAATAAAAGTCAGGAAGTCATATTTCAGCTCTGTACATAAATTTTTTGCAGGTCTCCTGTAGAATGTTATGTAAAGGTCTGAACACTCTAGGAAGGATGCGGAGGCTTTCAAGAGGGTGCAGGAGTGACTAGGAAGAATGTTACCTGAAATGGAGTTCTGTGGCTATAAGGAGAGCTTTGGCAAATTTTAATTGTTTTCTCTGGCACATCAGAAGATGAGGGGTGACAGATCTGAATTGTATAAAATTATTAGAGATATAGCGTAGATTGTCAGAATCTTTCTCCCACGTTGGGTAGGTCTATTACTAGAACACATGCAGTACTGTCCAAAAGTCTTGGACACATATATTGTATACAGCCTAACACAAGAGTGCCGAAGACTTTCGCTTAGTACTGTAGTAATTTTACACACTGCACTGTACTGCTGCAAAAAAAAACAAGTTTTATGACATATGCGGGTAATGATAAACCTGATTCTGATATGGGTATCTATTGTGGACTGAGAGTGGGAAGGGGGCAGGGAGAGAGGAGTCAGGGAAGGGAGAGGGGAGGGAGTGGGAAGCACTAGAGAGACATTCTGAATGATCAATGAACCAAATGTTTGGAATCAAATGGCATTGCCTGGTGTCTTAGGGCTGGGTCACCCCTGCCACCTGCCCACACCCCTCCCACAGTGCTTCACCCGCATCATTCCCAACATCCTTCACTCCCACCAGATTTACAAACTCGCTCTCTGCTCCATATTGACAAATACAGAACTGTGCAAAAGTCTTATGTGCCCTAGCTATGGATATGTGCCTCGGACTTCTGCCCAGTACTGTAGATGTAAGGGAAGAGGGGGAAAATTTAAAGAGATTGAAGTTTAAAGGGAAAGTTCTTTAACACAGAGAGTTTCCGGTGCCTGGAACGTACCATCCGAGAAGGAGACAGAAGCTGATAGTGATGTTTAAGAGACATTTAGAGAACAAGCAGGGGAGAGAGGGACGTAGACCGCGAGCAGCAAGATGGGATTAGTTTAAGGCTGACATCGTGGTTGGCACAGACATGATAGTCAAAGGCCCTGTTCCTGCTCTGTACTCCTTTCCATCCTGAGACAGCAGGGATTGAGGAGGATTGTGCTGGTGAAGCACAGGTGGTCTGGCTGTGCTGATTTGTGTCAGCAAAGTCAGTCTGCAAAACGCTGACTCTCAGTATCAAATGCTGACAGTTGGCGTGTAATCAACAAAACAGCGAGGGAGCTTGATCTAGCAGATAGCTGACACCGCACATGCTGAAATAAGTGTTAAAAAGTTATTTTTCAGTGGTTTCTAATTGATTTAATATGGACTTAAAACCTGAATTAAAGCTTTGCTTCTCATTCCTGTCACTTTACTCACCGGCTGCTTTTGTTATCACTTCTGTCATGTGCTGATAGCCAGCTTGCAAAGAAATGAAACGTCAGGCATTATTTCTCAACAAAAAATTATTTTCAAAATTGAATTTTGCAAAAAACACAAAAGGCCTAGAAATTGGATTGTTTAGGTTTTTTTTGTGCTATTGAACTTCCATGTTTTTGTGTCTAAACCAATCTGTTCACGAAATTGGGGCCAGAATTATTAAGTTGCTATCCTAAGTGAGGGCTTTGATGGGGGAGGGGGATGATGTCATTTATAATAACATGTTTGTTTGGAGAGCTGAACATTTTTTGCTTTAGAAAGACTGTTGGCTGCTCTTGTGATCATATTAGGTGTACCACCAAAAGTATTTTGAGCTTAATTTAAGTTCAAAAGTTAAATTAAGACTTTAAGCCCTATCTGATACAAGTGTATGCAAGCATTCTGACTATTGGAGATTATACTGTATCAATTACAGTTCAAGTGCTAGCTTACCTCACTGTTTTAGAAATGTCTATCTGTCAATAATTACTATTTCAAATAGTGGGTCTCCCTCCCTACTAAAGGGGATATACATCCAGTTAACTAAGTAATTTAAACACAGGTTACTTTAATTTAGTGACATTGTTAATTTTGATAAATAGGTTCCAAACTTACAAAAGTTAGGATTCTAACTTACAAGGAATTTCCAAACACAAGTACTGTTCCTACAAACTATAAAGACATAACAACAAGTTGCAGACAAAAGTGCTCCCTGTCACAGAAACCCAAGACTGAGGAATGGCTTCTAAATCTTCTTGCTTTCTCACCCCTTCTCTCTGTCATTCCTCACAATCCTGCCTACTTACAAATATTTATATTGTTTTTCTGTTGGTTGACATCATCTGCATGTGACGATTTTTAGTTATATTGTTGACTTCAGAAAGGGTAAGACAAGTGAACATACGTCAGTCCTCCTTAAAGGATCAGAAGTGGAAAGATTGAACAATTTCAAGTTCCTGGGTGTCTCAACATCTCTGAGCATCTATCCTGAGCGCAGAATATTGATGCAGTTACAAAGAAGGCATGACAATGGCTATATTTCATTAGGAGTTTGAAGAGATTTGGTATGTCACCAAAGACACTCGCAAATTTCTACAGATGTACCACGGAGAACATTCTAATTGGCTGCATCACCATCTGGTATTGGGGAGGGGGGACACTGCACAGGATCGAAATAAACTGTAGAAAGTTGTAAACTCATTCAGCTCCATCTTTTGCACTAGCTTCCCCAGTTTCCAAGACATCTTCAAGAAGTGATACCTCAAAAAGGTGACATCCATCATTAAGGACCTCCATCACCCAGCCAGGACATGCCCTCTTCTCATAGCTAGCATCAGGAAGGAGGTACAGGAGCCGGACCGCTCACACTCAATGATTCAGAAACAGCTTCTTCCCCTCTGTCATCTGATTTCTGAAGCAGTATATTGCAATACATAATAATAAAAATCTGTAAATAACAGTAAATGTATATATACTTACTGTAATTTACAGTTTTTATTATGTATTGTAATGTACGGCTGCCGCATAACAACAAATTTCACAACATATGCCAGTGGTATTAAACTTGATTCTGATTCTATTCATGCGGCCAAGTGAATGCAATGTTTAATTAGTGGACCCCATTATTTGTCTTTGATTAAAGCCTGGGTCAATGAGGATCCCATTGTTCTCTTGTTTACATCAGTTGGCTGATCAAGGAATATTGGTTAGAGATTTAACTGAGTAAACAGCGGTATTTTGACCCTTGAGAAGGTTATGCTGCTGTGCTAAAAAGCTGAGTTTAGCAATAAGCTCTGCAGGGACCTTGCATCTCTTCTCTATCTGCATTGTATTCTCTGTTGCACACTTACTATGTTTATTATGGTAACTAGGCACGTGGATGGGGGCGTGGTACAGTGAAGGGAATAAGTTACAGATTCTTGCAGATTTTGTTACTATTTGGGACCAGCGGAGGTCGTATCTTTTGCTGACCTCTGAGATAATGCTCAATAGTGTTTAATTGTATGTTTGCTAATTGCAAATGTAGGATCAAATAAAGGGTTTGACTTTGGGAGCATCCACAGGATCTGTGAGCATGTCGTGCAAATATAACAGTCCATACAGTCGCACACACGTGACAATTGTTTTTGGTTTTGATTGAGGATTAGTTTTGCTGCTATACTTCCAGCTCCTTTGGGGCCTGGAAAGTGAGTATCCATCATACTGTTGGAGATGATGCTTTGAAAGCACCACATTCACTGCAGCTATGTTGTTCAGAAGATTACTAAGCCTTTACTTCTCTTTTGCTGTAGCTACCTCTGATGGCCGACTGGATGGCCGCTTCAAGTTAAGGTGATGAGGTACACTGCCACTTCTCCACTTACCACCTCTTCATTTCTTCGATAGTCCTATAGGCTGAATTGTATGAATTATCGCTATCAAAAGACTGCTGAAGAGGGGCCAGGCATGCCCAGAGATCCCAACAAAAAAGAAGATTAATTCTCATGCCTATATGATTGTGAACCTCGAGAATGTTCAGGGAGCCATTCTCCATTCTCCAGTTCTCCAGAAGGCTCATATATCCAAAAGATTACATTTCTAAATCAGTTCAGAATCAGAATCAGAATCAAATTTAAAATCACCTGCATATGTTGTCAAATTCGTTGCCCTTGCTGTAGCAGTACAATGCAATACATAATAATAGAGAAAAACCTATGAATTACAGTAAATATATATATATATATAAAATAGCTGAATTAAATAAATAGTACATAAATAAAATTTTAAAAAAGTAGTGAAGTAGTGTTCATGCATTCAATGTCCATTCAGAAGTCAGATGGCAGAGGGAAAAAGCTATTCCTGCATCATTGAGTGTGTGGCCTTCAGGCTCCTGTACCTCTTCTGTGATGTAGTAATGAGAAGAGGGCATGACCTGGGTGATGGGGGTCCTAAATATTGGATGGCACCTTTTTGAGTCATTCTTCCTCAAATATGTCCTTGATACTTTGGGGGCTAGAGCTCATGATGGAGCTGAGTAAGTTTACAACTCTCTGCAACTTATTTCGATCCTCTGCAGTAGCATTCCCCCCGACACTCCTTCCATACGAGACAGTGATACAGCCAGTTAGAATGCTTTCCATGGATCATCCATAAACATTTTTGAGTGTTTTTGGGGACATACCAAATCTCCTCAAACTCCTAATGCCCCTTATAGCTGCGGTCATGCCTTCTTTGTGGCTGCACCTATATGTTGGGACCAGGTTAGATCCTCAGAGATAGCAACACCCAGGAATTTGAAACTGCTCACTCTTTCCACTTCTGATCCCTCGATGAGGACTGGTGTGTGTTCCCCATTTCTGCAGTTCACCATCATTTCTTCCATTTTACTAGAGAGACAGAGTTGTGACAGAGACTTATGAATTACTATTACTAGATCTAAGTTCACTCACTCATGTGTGGCTTCTCTGAATGTGCAGGTGAAAGTCATTATCATCTTGGACTTCCTGGCCAGCTTTTATGTCTTATGATCATAAGGTCTTATGGTCTTATTTGACAAATACCTTTACATGTATTAGGAAATTGCTGTTGTGTTTTGGTGCTATAAGAAACAAAAAGAAATCCAACAATTATGTAGAATAAAGAATAAAAAATAAAGTTAGAAGTACAGATTTGAATTGCAATGTGCATCACTACATATGTACCAGAATGCATTTACAATCTACTTTAGAGTGACTGAGGGAATGGATAGAGAGGATGGGGGAGGGTGGCTAACTAGAATGGTTAACTGCCTTAGGGAAGAAGCTTTTAAAATAGCGCGAGTTTTCTTGTTTTAATAACTCTATCGCACTTTCCAGAAGTGAGCTTATGGGTGCAGTTTGCTGGGAGGGTGATGTCTGCAATGATTTTTTTCCATCTGCTTTATTCTGGACACATACAAATTCTGCAGTGATGGTAGACTGCAACGAATGACCTTTTCTGTGGTCCTGACAGTTCACTGTAGTTTTCTTAAATTGTGAGAAGAAACCAGACAGTTATGGCCGACATGAGGATGCTCTCTATGAAGGCAGTGTAGAAATGCTCCAGGATGTTCTGGGGAAGGTGGAATTTTACCAACTACCACAAGAAGCACATCCTCTGCCGAGCCTGTTTGTTAATGGAGGAGATATAATTCTCCCACATGAGATCCTGTGAACTTATAATAAATAGATACTGTGGCAAGCATTTGGTCCATAATGACAGATGAGGAAGCCCGTTAATTCAACAACTGTTCTATTGTGATAAACGCAAAACAGACTGGGCACCATGACCCAGAGACTGAACCCAACCAGTCTCATACAGACGGGGGCAAGTGACCATCACACACCCCAGTTACAGTTGGAGTGACCCACAAATACCCAAGTGAATAACTGTATAAACCAAGCTAAAATGTAACAATAAATGAACTGGAACTTCCCACCAATATCCCATAAAAGCACTTTAAACCAAGAAAAATAAACATTAGAAATGCAGGGGCGGGCTGTCGGCCATGCTCCCCCAGAGCCTCATGATACTATTCAAATGAAAAAAAAACATAATTGAAGAAATAAAACACTTATAAAGACAAGAAGGCATTCAGAATTATTAAATATATTCAATTTAATTCAATTAAATTAAAAATGTCAGTTATTGGCAATCTCTCTCTTTTTCTCCCTCTCTCTTGCTATCTCAACCTCTACCTTTCTCTATCTCTTTCAAAACATTTCCTCACCATTAACATGCATAATGTCATTGAACCCACATCAAATTAAGGCTGGCAGATTCCAGTGGGCAGATTTCCCAGCAGGAAGGAGGATGCTGCTGACAGGCACAATGGGGAGTCTGCTGTTGGAGTCGAATCGGAATATCAACAATGAATAACAAAATTATTATTTTGCTTTTTACTATCTTCTTCTTGTATTTGCACAGTTTGATCCCTTTTGCACATTGGCCGTTTGTCCGTCTTGTTATGCGTTTTTTCATTGATTCTAGTGTGATTCTTTGTACTTACTGTGAATGCCTGCAAGAAAAGGAGTCTCAGGGTAGTACAGTGTACATACTTTGATCATAAATTTACTTTGAGGATGTCAGGACTGCCTTACCCATGTGTGATGTGTGATTCCTGAATTTCATATCAATCACTGGAAGAACAAATATTCCTATGCATCCCATCTTGAACCGTGAATTGGAAGAGTTCTCCTGCAAATAAAAGTACAGCAAGGTTATGCCTGTTAATGTTCCTTATCATGTCAGTCACTGAGTTATTCAACATGGAAGCAGGTCCGTAAGCCCACAAGCTCCAAGCTGCCATCGTATCCATTTACACTCACCCCACTTTCCCGTTTTGGAGGAATGTTGATCACATGTTCCTGCTTTTTTTCACAGCATTCAGTACCAACAGCTTTATTTCAATAAATACTTCTCAGAGGTCAGGTTCTACAGCCTACGCGTGGGAGTACATTAGCTAAGGACAGAAGCTCAGGAGAGGTACAGCATTCCTCAGACTGTCACTAAGCTTTTGCAAAACATACCTTTAATAATGTTTGGATCTCAACAGAATGAACCTCTTTATACCTTATCGATTGTCATGACGTTTAAGATCTGAACAATTTTCTATTCTGAAGGGACTGTTTCAGGTAAGTCTCAGAGTTAGAGTCATATAGTCATACAGCACAGGAACAGGCCCTTCATTCCAACTCAACTGTGCTGATAAAGATGGCCATTATTGTGCCTGTCTCCCTCGAAACCAACAGCCCACTGACCCTTTGGTTAATAGTAGGGGTCCATGGTAAAAAAGGCTGGGAACTCCTGCTCGAAACATTTCTTATATGTACGGTACATGCAGTTTGTGGACTGGACACTAGTTCACATTATGATGTGTTTCTGGTCACTGGTTTTGTAGCTATTTTGGGTGACTTGCAATCAGAGTGGCCTGCAGTGGCTGAACTGAACTGAATATCCCTGGGCTCTTCCGTTTTCACGTGTTGTATATTGTGTGGTTTTTCACACTGGTTTTGTTGACGGTTGTGCAAATTGTTTTTTGCACATGGGTGGGGCGTGGTTGCTGTTTTACTTGAACAGGTTCCATGGTCGTCTTTGTTTCGTGGCTATCTGTGGGGAAGATGAATCTCAGAGTTGTATACTTCATACATACTTTGATAATAAATGCAATTTGAACCTTTGAATCTTCAAATGTCTTTTAAATGTTTTTATTGTGCCTGCTTCAGCCATTTTCCCCTGGCTGCTCATCCCATATGTAATACCCTGGTTACAATTTCTACTGCTATGCTGTGAGGTGTTTCATTTTAGTAGTTTTCTGTAGAAGCAGTGTGCCCTGCTGGTAGAATGTTTTGATTTCGGCTAAGGATAAGGAGGCTTGTTGTTCAACTTAGGGACGTTGTGTCAGCCAATCAGGTTGGTGGGGTTGAGTGGAAGTTCTGGAGAGCTGTGGAGAAGAGTTTTCTGAAGGACAGTAGTCTGGTTTGGGGTCTTTTGGCGAGAGCTGCAGACGGGGGCAGAAGGGAAGATGCTATAGAAAGCTGTTGGAAGGAGAGTCCCAGTTGCAAGAAAGGCTTTGTGCAGATGAATGGCTCAAAGGAGGAAGGGCCAATGCTCCATAGAGAGCCAATTTGTCCAAGATGGACTTCAAGGGGAGTTTGGAATGAGATGGATGCTTTTATAGCCATAAAACAATTACAGCACGGAAACAGGCCATCCCGACCCTTCTAGTCCACTTACTCTCACCTAATCCCACTGATCCGCACTCAGCCCATAACCCTCCATTCCTTTCCTGCCCATATACCTATCCAATTTTGCTTTAAATGACAATACCGAATCTGCCTCTACCACCTCTACTGGAAGCTCATTCCACACAGCTACCACTCTCTGAGTAAAGAAATTCCCCCTCATGTTACCCTTAAACTTTTGCCCCCAAGTCTCAACTCATGTCCTCTTGTTTGAATCTCTTCTACTCTCAATGGAAAAAGCCTATCCATGTCAACTCTATCTATCCCCCCTCATAATTTTAAATACCTCTATCAAGTCCCCTCTCAACCTTCTATGCTCCAAAGAATAAAGACCTAACTTGTTCAATCTTTCCCTGTAACTTAGGTGCTGAAACCCAGGTAACATTCTAGTAAATCTTCTCTGTACTCTCTCTATTTTGTTGACATCTTTCCTATAATTCGGTGACCAGAATTGTACATAATACTCCAAATTTGGCCTTACCAATGCCTTGTACAATTTTAACATTACATCCCAACTCCTATACTCAATGGTCTGTTTTATAAAGGCCAACATGCCAAAAGCTTTCTTCACCACCCTATCCACATGAGATTCCACCTTCAGGGAACTATGCACCATTATTCCTAGATCACTCTGTTCTACTGCATTCTTCAATGCCCTCCCATTTACCATGTATGTCCTATTTGGATTATTCCTACCAAAATGTAGCACCTTACACTTATCAGCATTAAACTCCATCTGCCATCATTCAGCCCACTCTTCTAACTGGCCTAAATCTTTGAACTTTGAATCTGCAAACTTTGAAAACCTACTTCATTATCCACAACGCCACCTACCTTAATATCATCTGCATACTTACTAATCCAATTTACCACCCCATCAACCAGATCATTAATGTATATGACAATGTTTATGCAGAATGTGTGTCGAGCATGTGAGTAAAGAGGTACACCCTGAATATTCCAGTATGAGCTCTAAGGTTTATATGCACATTGAACTGGTTTAAATTTAATGGACCCTTCTATTTTTCTTTAACTGTTTGTTAAAGTTGCAAATTTGGTAAATATATGTCCTTTATTATTTTGTGTGGTGTACGATCAGTCATTTCTGGGCTACTGATAACTGTGTATGGTTAGTATTTACACAGCATTTGCTCAAATCGAGGTTCCTTTAATCAGAACATCACAATGTCCCTGTTTGGTTGAACCTCAAATCATACCAACCCTAAACATATATTGTTTATGAAAAGTGACCTTATCACTGCTGAGTCACATGGCTGTTAGCAGTGTTAGCTATCAAACCAAGTCTGTATATGAACCTGGTGAGAGTGTTATACATATATACACTATCATCTAGGTTAAGAGGCTAAAAGTTCAAAGTTCAAAGTAAATTTATTATCATATGTCATCATCTAACACTGAGATTCATTTTCTTGTGGGCATATTCAATAAATCCAATAACCATAATAGAACAACTGAAAGACCACACCAACTTGAGCATTTAACCAATGTGTAAAAGACAACAAACTGAGCAAACAAAAGAAGAAAGTAATGATAATAATAATGAATGAATAAGCAATAAATATCGAGAGCAGGAGATGAAGAATCCTTAAAAGTGAGTCCATGGGTTGTGGGAGCTGTTCAATACAGTGCAGAACAGGCCCTTCTAGCCCTCTGAGCTGCACCGCCCAGAAACCCACTGATTTCACCCCAGCCCAATCACAGGACAACTTACAATGACCGATTAACCTATTAACTTGTATGTCTTTGGACTGTGAAGCACCAGAGGAAAATCGTTTGCACATTGGAAGAATGCACAAACTTTCTTACAGACAATGCAGGAATAGAACTCTGAACACCAACGGCCTGAGCTGTAACAACGTCGTGCTAACTGCAACACCACTGTGGGGCCCCTATAATGAATGTATCAATTTATTTTACTACCCAGTGAGTTAAGGCTCCTTTACCTCCTTCCTAATCCCAGTAATAGAAAGAGCACATGTCCAGAATGGTGGGGGTCCTTGATGATGGATGCTGCTTTCCTGTAACAGTGCTCCTTATAAATGTTTTCCATGGAGGGGAGGGCTTTACCTGTGATGGACTGGGCCATATCCGCTACTCCTTGTAGTTTTTTTCTATTCAAGGACATTGGTGTTCCCATCCCAGACTATGATGCAACTAGTCCATATACTTTCCATCGCGCACCTATGGAGGTTTGTCAAAGTTTTAGATTAAATGCCGAATCTGCACAAACTTTTATGAAATTAGAGTTCCTGCCATGCCTTCTTTGTAATGGCAGTTACATGTTGAGTGAAGTTATCCGCTTTGGTTCGAGAGCTTGATGATTGAGGGGTAACAACTGTCTCTAAATCTGGTGGTGTGAGTTCTGACGCTGCTATACCTTCTTCCTGATGGCAGCAGTGAGAAGAGAGTATGTCCTGGGGGGGGGGGGGGGAGTACCTGATGTTAGATGCTGCTTTCCTGTGACAATGCTTCATGTAGATGTGCTCAATGGTGGGCAGGACTTTACCTATGATGGACTAAGCTGTATCCACTACTTTTTATAGGATTTTCTATTCAAAGGCATCAGTGTTCCCATACCAGGGTATGATGCAGCCAGTCAATATACTATCCACCACATATCTATGCAAGTTTGTCAGAGTTTTAGATGTCAGGCTGAATCTTCGCAAACTCCTAAGGAAGTAATTGTACTTATCTGCTTGGACCAGGACTAGTCCTCTAAACACCGAGGAACTTAAAGTTGCTGATCCTCTCCACCTCTGATCCCCCAATGAGGACTGGCTCATGGATCTCTGGTTTCCCCCTCCTGATGTCAATAATCAGCTCCTCGGTCTTGCTGACATTGAGTAAAAGGAGTTGTTATAACATCACTCAGCGAGATTTTTGATCTTCCATCTATGCTGATTTGTCACCACCTTTGAATCGACCTACAATTGTGGTGTCATTAGCAAACTTGACGTAAGTGTAAAGTGAGTAGAGCAGTGGGATAAGCACACAGACTTGTAATGCACCTGTGCTGATGAAGTTTGTGCAGGAGATGTTGTTGCCAATCTGAACTGACTGGGGTCTGCAAGTGAGGAAATTGAGGATCCAATTGGACAGGGAGGTTTTAAGACCAAGGTCTTGAAGCCTATAGATTAGTTTTGAGGGGATAATGGTATTGAATGCTGAGCTGTAGTCGATAAAGGTCATCCTGCTGTAGGCATATTTGCTGTCCAGGTGGTCCAGTGTTGAGTGAAGAGCCAATGAGATGGCATCTATTGTGGACCTGTTGCCTGGTAGACAAATCGTGACATCACGTAGCTGACAAATATTTTTCTATAACTAAAATGTGATATTGCTAATCCTTAGACAAAAGAAGATACATAACAATAGACAATCTGTAACTTGTTTAAAAGACTCATTTTCAGGAAACCTGAAGAATATTGTGCATAGTTTTGAAAGCAATGTGAATACCCCCTGTGAAGGAAATTAACTATCTTCAGCTCAGTGAAAGACATCACTAACTGACCTGATGACATAACATTAAGAAAGACAGTAATCACTTGCCTCAAGGAAACGACAAGAACTGTTTGTGAAGAAGAAAATCTTAAAGATAGACTTAAATGAACTTACAAAATGGATGTGGATGCACCATTGTCACATGTTTATGGGAAGGTTATAAAGGAAAAAACCTTTTGAGGTTTTGGAAATATGCAGAGCTGAGATAAACAAAGTTAGTGCTCTAGCATGAAAATTACACAGAAACCTCATACATTGGGAAATACTCAAAGAGTTATTTGAACATCAGATTGAAGAGAGTTTTCTAGCACTGGTAACCTACTGGAGTGGCTGATAGAGTGATAATCTACTCCCAAGGGGAGTCTTAGCAGGAGTTGGATCTCAAAACTGGTCCACAGGGAGAATCTGGGTTAGAAATCTTCACTTAGCAAGAGGGAGATAAGATGGATATTTGCTTCCTGGGCCAGGCTGGGGGGTGGGGTGGGGTGGGGATGGCTTCCTTTTGCTGAGCTCAGCTCTCTAAACATAGCAGCAGCTACTCTTAGGGTGTTGTTTTTGAATAAAACTTCCAAATTTTAAAATTTAAAACTTCTGACTAATAATCTGTGTTTAGCTTCTTGTCATAAACAGGAGCCAGTCTTCTGTTTTTAATATAATTGGCAAGCAATAATCAGCTTGAAGTTGAAAGGACAGTTTTTCAACCAGATGCACAGCCTATAGATAGCAGGATGTTGGGTCACAGCAACTTCTCAAAACTTCTCTCGTGGTGCACTCTAAGAGAAAAGGTGATTTAATCTGGCTTGTTTCAAATCAGAGGACACTGGCTTATTTTATCTCCCTCTTGCTAAGTGAAGATTTCTAACCAAGTGAAGTCACCTAAGTGACAGAAAAAAATGCATAACCATAGAGACCAGTTCAGACTTAGTAGGAATGGTTAGAGGAATTGTACCAGTGTTTTGGAATTCCTTTGTATTTTAGACATTGTTTGTAATTTGGAAATTTTTTTTAAGATAGAAAATCCTCTCTGAGTTCCAAAAGTGTTTTATAAAAGCTATTTATATTGGATAGGGTTTAAGTTCATCATTTAGAACTTTGTGGTCAGCAAACCCAACACCATCACAGAAGTTCTGCAGTCGTGTGGAAAACTAGAGACACTGATGCCATAAGTATTATAGAGCCAGATGAAGATGGTAGTGAAGGCATTGGCGAATAACAAAAGATGGGCCTGGAGGAGAGAGGATGAACAGATATGTGAATTTATCGCAGAAAAGAAGGGTAAAAGGACAATGAATGCTGAACAGGTGAAGCACAAGACTGGAGTTCCCGACTCTGTGAAATTGTTGAACTCAGCGTTCAGTCCTCATGAAGGCTGTCGACCTGAATTCTTGACTATCCATTTCCCTCCGTTGATGCTGCTCAACCAGCTAAGTTACTCCAGCTTTTTGAGGGCTGATTCAATATAGTACACTGTAATGTGCCAGTCAGATGACAAAGTTTCATTGCTCATGCTTGTATTTAGCTGTAACAGTGTAAGAGGCCGAAACCAGTGAGACTGTCATGGGACACGTGAGATTTTTGAGCAAAACATAAAATGCTGGGAAATCTCATCAAGTCAGGCAGCTTCTATGGAGGGGAATAAACAGGTGAAGTTTCAGGCCGAGGCTCTTCATCAGGACTGGAAAGGAAGTGGGAAGAAGAAGGTGAAGGAAAGGTATGGAGTACAAGCTGGAACCAGGTGAGGTGGAAGGTAGGGGAATGGCAGGAGGGGTATGAAGTCAGAAGCTGGGAAAGGGAAAAGATGGAAAAAATGAAGAAGGAATCTAATAAGAGAGGACAGTGGACCATGGAAGAAAGGGAAGGAGAAGGGGAACCAGAGGTGGGTGAGGAGAAGAAAGGTGATGAGAGGGTAACCAGAATGGGAAATAGAGAAAGAGAAATGGGGAGGGGGGGGGGGAAGAAATCACCAGAAGTTGGAGCTGGTCAGATGATTCAAGTGATGGGCATCTGCATGGTCTTTTAATTATAGTTAAATAAAGTGTAAGTAAACAAGTTTAACTTAAGTTCAAGTAGGAGATTTATGCACAATCTCTTGTGTGCACAATATTCCAAATGTGATAGCACTAGAGCCCCATGTAGGCTCTATATAATTGGAGGAGAACGTTTCCACTCTTATAACACAGATCTTCTTGTAATAAAGGTCAATATACTTTGTACTCTTCTAATTGCTTGCTGAAACTGCATATTAATCTGCAGTGATTGATGTTCATCTAGTATTTAAATGCATGGTCATATCTCAACATACTCTAACCCTCTGGATGTTCGCACTAGCTCTGCTTGAAAAGATGCCAGAGCCTTCCAGTGCAGCTATTGGACTCAGCATCAAAACTTTAAGGGAGAATTAGTAATTGATAGTTCACTGAAACATTTAACACAGAAAGAAATATGAAATCACAAAACACTAAACTACCTTAAGATAGGTGCTAGCAAGATAATAAGTTCACAACAGCGTGTCTTGCTATTTATTGTGAGATTACTTCATAATTTTTATTATAAATTGAATGATAACGATGTTATGAAACAAGATGTGGCAGTATTAAAAACTTCTTGCAAGTTTTTACACCTTCCTAAAGAATTCAGAATTCAGCCATTACTTTCATAAAAAAATGTAGGTTCCTCTGTCATTCATCAACAGAAGTTCGAACTGTACAGAAAGAATTCAACTGTCTGGCATGATAACATTGCCCTCCACAGATACAATTTCATTAAATTTCAGTGGTGTGTCCTTGAAAAGTGGATCTGAGCCAAGTCTTTGAGCTAACATTCATTTTACAAGCTAACAGATTAGTTGACTGCAGACTAGTATAGCATATTATCTAATGTATGGAAGAATCATGCACCAGCTATGTGCAGAAAGATTAAGGCTGTCATTAAAAGCAAAGGTGACCTGGTAAGGACATAACATGCACTAAGAGTAAAGTGATCCCTAGTTTTCTAAAAGGGCTAAATAGAAAATATTTCATTTCACTGGTTTTCCACGTATGTATTGGCCACATTAATACATTTCTATATTTGAATGTTAGCAAATGAACAATATCAGATTGATTGTGGGTGTGCATGCAGCCAATTGGTCGCATGGTGAACCAATTGGACCTCCTACACAAGGGAGGCATACTCTTTTGGCGCTGGTTTTCGAGCGTGCATATTTTTTCATCTTGATGTGCTGGATTTGTAGCTCCCACACTGTAAGATTCCAAGCATGCACCATGACTAATATCACTCAGTAAAAACTGTAATCCTACCACTCCATTGTCATTCTTGCCCCGTGCATACATAACAGTAAAAACAAAAAAACAACTCTGCACTACCAATACTTCTAATGGCAACAGGTAATTTAGAATTTATGAAGCGTGTATTTTCGAGGTTGAATTGAGCTTCGTGACAACAATTTCTTTTAGTACTCTGAATGCACTTCAAGCAATGGGATGGTGTCAAAAATGCGTTATGCATTTACATGTCAAATGTGCCTTAATGATAGGAGCTTTAGCACAATTGCACTTGAAGTATGTCGACATAACAATTCTTGAAGTCAATCAATGCAAAATGCTGTTTTGTTATGACTGTTGCTATCTTGGAGTGGAAATCTTCAGCTGTTGCCTTTGCACAGCTCAACATTTATCAGGGGTATTTAAAGGAACTGTCGACTACTTCCAAAAAGCAAACAGGTTGAGAGGCTTCTATGGGGTGAAAGAAATTGCCAGCATTTCAAGTCATGACATGGCATCAGAACTGGTCCAGGGCATCGACCTGAAATGTCACAAGCAAATGATTGATTGAGCAGTGACTTGATTGGGCCTCTTACATGGGGGAGACATTCTCATTTGGCGTGGGCTTTAGGTCCAAGAACAGTTCCGTGCTCCACACAGATGCTGCTTAACCTCTCAAAAGTCTGATTATATTTACCCTATCTATACCCCTCATAATAAATTTATGAGCGGTATAGATAAGGTAAATGCAAGCAGGCTTTTTCCTTTGAGGTTGTGTGAGACTACAACTAGAGGTCATAGGTTAAAGATGGAAGGTGAAATGTTTAAGACGAAAATAAGGGGGATCTTCTTCACTCAGAGAGTGGGACAGTTTGGAACTAGCTGCCAGTGGAAGTGGTGGTGGCAGGTTTCATTTAGATACTTAAGAGAAATTTGGATAGGTACATGCATGGGAGGGGCATGGAGGGCTATTGCATGTACACAGATCGATGGGACTAGGCAGATTAATAGTTCAGCATGGACTAGAGGGACTGAAGGGCCTATTTCTCTGCTGTAATGATCTATGACTTGGAGTTCTTCCAGTGGTTTACTTTTGCCTCAGATTCCAGCATCTGCAGTCTCTTGTTCAAAGTTCAAAGTAAATTTATTAGCACAAGACTGTAGGTATATGTCACCGTATACTTTCTTGAGATTCATTTTCTTGCTGTCATTCACAGTAGAACAGAGAAATACAACAGAATCAATGAAGAACTACACACAAATAAAGACTGACAAACAACCAATGTGTAAAAGAAGACAAACTTGTGATCCATCAACTGCTTACTAAATGGTCTCTTCTTGTCGAGTCCAATTCAATGTGTTTCCTGCTCTCTGAAGTTACTTTCAGTTGGAAAATCTTCAGGGAGTGAAACAGTAGGTAATAAAGGAGTTATTTTTAGTGAATTCAGGACACCCCCCAAAAAGCAGTTGCTCACAGGTGTGACTGCATTAATAGATGGTTCCCTTCAAGTAAAGAATCACTGGAAGAATGCTAAAGGTATTAACAAAGTACTTGGAGATGGTCACATGGAGAAGCTGAGGTGGCTATTAGGACCACAACAGTAGAATTTATAGGATATTCAAGGCATATTTATCTCTGCTTTCAACAGGCTGAGCAGCCCAACACTGACCCTGCTGACCAGTAAGTATTTGTACTCCTATTGAAATCTGTCATGTTGCGTTGTCATTCCTGCAATTTCAAAACACAGCAAGGAATGAGTTGGGGACAACTGTTTCAAGATGATTTCACATAGGGGATCGGGCATGAGAAGACAAAGGAAATGATCGCGGACCTCTGAAATGTGCAGGTGAACCATCCCTCTTTGCCAATACATGGCTGTTCCGTAGAGAGAGTTAAGTGTACCTGGTTCCTGGGAGTTCACATCACAGATGACCTCACCTGGTCCCTTAATATCATCTCCCCGAACAAGAAGACACAGCAATCTCTCCACTTCCTAAGAAGATTGAGGCAAACAAGGCTCCCACCCATTTCCCCCCCATCTTAATTGTGTTTTGCAGGAGGACCTCTGAGAGCATCCTGACAAGTTGCATCTCCATCTGATATGGCAACAGTCGAGCATCGAACCATAGGGGTCTCCTGCCCGCCCATCCAGCATCTTCTTTGACTTTCCACCATCATGCAGGAGACTATGATGCATATAAACAAGAATGGTCAGGATGAGAAACAGTTTCCTCTCCAGCTCATTAGGCTTCTGAACTCCTGGCTGCACTGTATTTGAAGTGTTACTGGTTAATCTGTTCCATACATTACAATATTTAATATTAATGCATTTTAATTTGTTTTATATGTGTGATTCATCTGTAGATTTTATCCTTAACTTAATAAGTTATCGTGTGTTATGTGCTTTACACCTTGGTTTGAAGAAACATTGTCTCATTTCTATTTACATTATATGGTTATATACATTATATACATGTATATACAAATGTTTGTAGTTAAATGAAACTAAATTTCACTTGACGACTTGACAAACTTTATTATGCAGTGCTTGTACATTTCATGCTCTTTTGATGGGCAGAGTATATCTTGATCATTGATCGTGGGATAGGTTAATAGGTCAGTACAACATCAAGGGCCAAAGAGCCCATTTTGCACTGTATTCTTCCATGAGTGAGGAGGGAGCTCCTTTATCCTATTGATTGTTGAAAAGCCTTGATAGAGTGGATGTGGAGAGGATGTTTCCTGTAGTGGTGGTCTCAGACCAGAGGGCACAGCCTCAGAACAGAGGGACATCCTTTTAGAAAGAAGACGAGAAAGAATTTCTTCAGCCAGAAAGAGGTGAATCTGTGGAATTTGTTGCCACAGGCGACTGTGGAGACCATGTCATTAGGTATACTTAAGGCAGAAGTTGATAGATTCTTGATTAGTCAGGGCATGAAGGGTTACAGGGAGAAGGCAGGAGATTGGGGCTGAGGGGGAAAGAGATCAGCCATGATGAAATGGTGGAACAGACTCAATGGGCCAAATTGCCTAATTCTGCTCCTATATCTTATGGTCTTATGTGTATGAATTTTCTGAGACTGCAGGATTTCTTGTAGCACAAAGTTCCATTTACTGTCCACAAAACACAAAATGCTGGCAGAACTCAGCAGGCCAGACAGCATCTATGGGAGGATGTAGTGACGACTCCTGATGAAGGGTTTTGGCTCGAAACGTTGTCACTACCTCCTCCCATAGATGCTGTCTGGCCTGCTGAGTTCTGCCAGCATATTGTGTTTTTATTTATTTCCAGCATCTGCTGATTCACTCGTGTTCCATTTACTGTCCACATCTTTCTTTCTGAGCCTGATTCGTTACCACTGCTCTGTACTGGAACCAAGAAATACTCTGCTCCCTTGTGAATTACCATGGGTACACACGACATTGTCTGGTGTGTTGGCAGCAACCAAGTGACTTCATTCGCAGGAGAATAGGGTTGGGAAAGATAATGAACCAGCCATGATGGAATGGCAGAGCAAACTCAATGGGCTTGATGATGTTACTCTGCTCCTATGTCTTATGGTTGCACAGTCTTACAGGAGTGACAGCTACAATTAAGCAAAGGGTACTAACCAGAGTTCGGCCACTGTGTGCTAAGCATAAATTTATTCATAATTTAAAGATTAGCTTTATTTATCATATGTACATACTGTGAAACATACTTTGAAAAAATTGCTTCTTCTTGTGTCAGTGAGGATTGCGCTGAGGGCAGCCTATAAGAATCCCCAAGTTTTGGCACTGACATAGCATGCCCACAACTCCCTAATCCAAACCCTAACCATACAAATTTGGAATGTGGATGGAAACTGGAGCACCTGGAGGAAACCCACACCGCTACGGGCAGAACGCACAAACTTCTTACAGACGGCAGCAGGAATTAAACTCGTTCAGTGGTTGCTGGTGCTGTAAAGTGATTATGCTAACTTGTGTGGTATTGTGTAATTTGGCCTAAGAATTCAATGCTCACATGCAAATTACGTCATGCTGCCACTGTTGTGTATTTAATATTAAATAATATTTGAGTAATCCTGTATCTATATATATTTGTTAATCATTTTTGTTCCTTTAAATAATTGATTATGGATTATATGCATAAATCTGTGCACTGCATATGTCATCAGGCTACCATGTGATACTTGCTTGCCTCACATAAAGTAAACTCAAAGTGAGACCTACATTTCAGATTCCCGTGTCTTCCTTTGAATTAGTTTAATATTTTGAAGATACAAAACATAACAGCCACATGCATTGGGGTTAGTGCAAAGGTGATTCCTCTAACAGAGAATTTTTGGAGGAGCGCTGCAGTATGGAACAAGATCTCACTGTGGCGATGAGAAAGCCCTTACTGTCAGTTGCACAGTAAACAGTTAAGGAAGAGGGACACTAAAATCATGGCGAGAAGAGTGGAAAGTATTAAGACAAGTTAGGCCGGCCTCTGTCTATTTGGACTTTCCATAATGAACTCAACCGAGTGTGTAACGTAATAATTACCTTAACACCTCATTCATAATTCATTTCAGCATTCTGTTATTGTTCTAGCTTGTTCTACTTCAATGGACTTTGTAATGATTTGATCTATGTGAACAGTATGCAAGACAAGCTTTTCACTGTATCTTGGTGCATATGAAAACAACAAACCAATTCTAATCCCAGTTCCAATTCACCGGAAGCTCCTCACTGACCTTGCCTCTGTCACTGAATATAAAGGTTGTCATTTAGCCATAATACACAAAGTCACCTCAAAATAAACCTTCCAAATCATATTTCTAAATGAAAGCTTATCAAATTCAGAAGCTGAGTAATTGTTCCCATGGCCTCTGTCTTTTGTATGCCTTTGGCTGTCCAAAGCATCAATAGAGTGCTTTTCTGGTGGCAGCTGAATATTGTTTAAAGGTTGCTGGTTTTTATTGGAGGTGACTGCTTTTGACCCAGGAGAATGGCTTGAAGCAACTCTAGATCTAAAAGACTGTGTAATTCGTTGGAATCTGATGTGTTGTGTATTTGACATTTCAACAATATTTGTGTAATCTTGTATATATATTGCTTAGTAAAGCATTCATGTTTGTTTAAATAATGGGTTATACGGTATGTAAAATAAACATGAATTGCATACGTCATCACTCTACCATTCGTGATACTTGCGCATCGTGCTTAAAGTAAAAGTCAAAGTCAGACCTGCAATCCTCGACTCCCCATGCCTCCCTTTTTAGCTTAATGTTTTGAAGGTACAAAATGTTTTTAATCTAATGTTCTTTTGGAAGTCAGGAAATAAGCACAAAATGTGTTGCTTTGCAATTGTTTTATTAAGGCACAGAGGAAAAAGAGAATTGGAAATGTAGAGATGGAGAAGTCTAGCAGTTAAGAACAGAGAGACTAAAGAGATGGTGAACCAATAAGGTCAGCCCTTCTTATCCCCCATAGACCAGAAACATTCCATTTGAATTTGTTAACAATCCCAGTTGGCCCCTTTTCAAATAATGCAACACCAGAGAAGCTTCCAGAGTTATACAAATGTAACCACTAGGGGACACATTGTTTGCATATTGTATATATATACATACACACTGTGACCACTAAGGAACATACCAAGCAGTTACATGTATACGAGTAGCTTTATAAAATACAGGCAGGTAATTAATTGTTAAGCTGAAACAAAAATAGTAATTAAACAGACTAATCCAACACATACCTGCTTGAGCAATCATAGCCTAGGTTATCAGTAGCAAAGCCTCTGGTGGGTGGATCCAGAGGTGGTAGATTGAACACTGTTTCTTGAATGAAGATTGTAGCTTTCTGGTAAATTCCCACTCCCCTGAGTAATCACAGAAATTCATTTGAGGACAGATTGCCAATTGATCCAATATCTTAAAAGTCCTCGGTGCCCATAATCTACAGAACTGATGGAAAAACTGGATTGTCTTTAGACTGTGGGAGGAAACTGGAGCACCCAGGGAAAATTCATGCATTCCGTGGGGAGAACGTACAAACTCCTTACCAAACAGTGCTGGAATTGAACTCTGAACTTTGGAATGCCGCAAACTGTTATAGGGTCACACTAACCGCTGCACTATATTGACACCCTTACGTTATTCAAGATGTTTTCAATCTTTTTTGTCACCCTTCTAGCATAATTACATTTATATGTGTTTATTTGTTGTTTTGTGGTAGCAGTACAGTGCAAAACAAAAAAAAAGCTACAACTTACAATGAAAAAACAAATAAATAGTGCAAATATTACATCTGCAGAAATATATAACTTGTGTTACTCCCAGTGTGTCCTCGAAATGTTGTGCAGTGTCAGTACTGTTAGTAAAAGCAGGTGATGGGGTCTCTCTATTAACACTATCTTGTTGTTGCCCACCATCTTGGTCAGGTTGCAAGTATTGAGGATGGTGAACTTAAATTGGAAGAAGGTCAGTAGGGGGCATGACAACATGGTCATTTAAACTTCCAACATCATCAATTTCAAATAGTGCATGGAAAATGGCTTAAGTTCTCAAGTGAAAAGGGATATCTCCATCAATGCATCACTCACTCAAAGCTAAATGTGCACATAACGTGTATCCAGAGTCTTCTATCCAATACATTTGATGTTCCTATGGACCCAAGCTGAAATTTAAGATGACATCTAGCAGCATAAATGGCTGTGATGTTTCACTCCCATTTTATGCACACTTTGAAAGGGAGAACAAAAACAGAGCTATGTAAATCCCTGCAGCATCTCTTGACCCTGTGATCATTGTCTTGGAGGTGGATGTCAGAGCATCCTTCAATATGGTGAACACTTGCAAGAAATGATGCCCCAGTGGTGTACCCAGCAAGGTGGTGAAAACCTTTGTCAACCAACTGGCTGGAGTGTTCAAGAACATCTTCAATCTTTGACAGCTGCATTTGGAGATTTCCGCTTGCTTCTAAGGAGCATCAATCATACTGGTGCCTGAGAAGGGCAGGGCGAGCTGCCTCAATGATTATCACCACTGTGATGTGGTGCTTTGATGGGTTGGACGGGACTAGAGTTAACACCTGCCTAAGCGAGGACCTGGATCCACTGCATCTCATCTACTGTCACAACAAGTTTACAGGTGAACGATACTCCACAGGCAGCCATAGCTTAAATGCCATCCATAAATTCACCAATGACAGTACTGTTGGCAGAATCTCAGAATGAGGAGTGTATAGAAGTGAGATAGTCTTATTGAATAGTATTACAACAGCAACCTCAACATCAGCAAGATTAAGGAATTGACTGTGGACTTCAGGAAAGGGAAGTCAGGAGAACACACACCAATCCTCATTAATGGGTCAGTAATGGAAAAGTTGAGTAGCTTCAAGATCCTGTGTATGAACATTTCAAAGTTCAAAGTAAAATTTATTATCAGAGTACATACATGTCACCACATACAACCCTGAGATTCTTTTTTTCTGAGGGCATATTTAGCAAATCTATAGAACAGTAACTGTAGACTATAAACAAACTGTGCAAATGCAGATATAACTAAATAGCAATAAATAATGAGCATGAAATAACAATAAATCAGAGTCCTAAATGAGTGTAGTTATCCCCTTTTGTTCAAGAGCCTGATGGTTGAGGGGTAGTAACAGCTCTTGAACCTGGCAGTGCAAGTCCTGAGGCACCTGTGCTTTCTACCTGATGGCAGCAGTGAGCAAAGAGCATGGCCTGGGTGGTGAGGATCTTTGATGATGGATGCTACTTTTCTACTGCAACGTTTCATGTGCTCAATGGTTGGGAGGGTTTTACCTGTGATGTACTGGGCTGAATCCACTACTTTTGGAAAATTTCCCACTCAAAGGTATTAGTGTTCCCATACCAGCTGTAATGCAGCCAGTCAACACTCTTTCCACCACACACCTACAGAAGTTTTCGATGACATGTCAAACCTCTGCAGACTCCTGAGGAAGTAGAGGCACTGTCATGCCTTCTTCCCAATCATATTTATATGATGGGCCCTGGACAGATACTTTGAGATAGTGACACCCAGGAATTTAAAGTTACTGACCCTCTCCAGCTCTGATTCTCCGATGATTACTGGCTCATGGACCTCAGGTTTCCTTCTCCTGAAGTCTACAATCAGTTCCTTGGTCTTACTGACATTGAGTGAGAAGTTGTTATTACACAACAGAGCCAAGTTTCCAATCTCCCCCCCCCCCCCCCGTTTGCTGATTCATCACCCCCTTTTGAATCAGCTTGTAGTAGTGGCATCATCAGCAATCTTGTATATGGTGCTGGAGCTGTCATGGGTCAGAGTTGTGTGAAGAGCCAACGAGACAGCATCTGCTGTAGACCAGTTGCTTCGATAGTCGAATTGGAGCAGATCCAAGTCACCATTCAGACAGGAGATGATATGCTTCAACACTAGCCTCTCAAAACACTTCATCACTATAGATGTAAGTGCCACTGGACAAAGTCATTCATACAGATTACCACACTCTTCTTGGGCACCGGTATGATTGAATCTTGAATCAGGTAGGTACCACACACTGCTGGACTGAGAAGTTAAAGATATCTGTGATTACAACTGCCATTGGTCGGCACAGGTCTTCAATACTTGGCCAGATACTCCATCAGGACCAGATGCTTTCCTAGGATTCAATCTCTTCAAGGCAGCTCGTGGACCTTTGGGACACATAGGGGTGTGCGATGGTTCCTTCCTGTCCTGATGATCAAAGCAAACATAGAAGGCACTGAGCTCATCCAGAAGTGAAGCTCTGCTGTCCCCATGTCACAAGATTTAACTTCATAGGAGGTTATGGCATTCAAACCCTGCCACAGCTATTGAGCGTCCCTCGTTGATTCCAGTCTAGTATGGAATCTCCACTTTGTCTGAGAGATGGCTTTCTGGAGATAATACCTGCACCTCTTTTGTAGCATTTTTGAACTCCAGACTTGAATGCCTCTGATCTGGCCCTCAGCAGATTATGGATTTCTTTGTTCATCCATTGATTGGGAAAAACCCTTAATGATTTTGTAGGGACACAGTCATCCACAGCTGTTTTAATAAAGTCTGTAATGACCCTGGTGTATTCATTCAGGTCCTCAGATGAGTGCTTGAACACGGATCAGTCCACTGACTCAGGGCCATCCTGTAACCATTCCTCAACCACCTGTGACCATCGCTTAGTTGTCTTGATCTCTGGAGCCTTGCTCTGAAGGCTCTGTCTGCATGCAGGTAGTAGGAGTACAGCCAAATGGTCCAACTTGCTGAAACACAGTCTTGGGAAGGAACAATAGGCATTCCTTATTGGAGTGTAGCCATGGTCTAGTGTGTTGGGACCTCTGATTGAACAGGTTATGTGCTGGTAATAATAGGACAAGGTTTTCTTCAAACAGGTCTGGTTAAAATTTACAACTATGATTTGAAATGTGTCGGGATGGGCTAATCCTTGCTTACAGACAGCATCATACAGTTTTGTAAGTGCTTGCTTATAATCGGCTGTTGGTGGTATGAAAACTGCAGTCAGCATCGTGGATGAGAACCTTCAAGGCAAGTAAAATGGTCTACATTTAATTGTTCTAAGTCAGGGGAACAAGAAATTGACAAAACCCCAACGTCGGTGCACCAACGAGAATCGACTAAAAAGCCACCTTTTTTCTTACCAGTATTCCAGGTGGATCCATTCTGAAAATTGTAAAACCTTCTGGTTGGATAGCTGTGTCCGGCATATTTGCTGTTAACGAAGTCTCAATGCAGCAAACAATTGAGATCTGTCTCATCTCCCTCTGATACTGCAGCCTTGCCCTGAGATCATCAATCTTATTTTCAAGTGACTGTATTTTCACCAACAAAACGGTATGCAGAGAAGACCTCATCCCCCTGTGCTTCAGCCTGGTTTGAATTCCGCCTCTCCTACCTCAAAGGATCTCAAAGGATTTATCCTGAGTCCAACATATTGATGCAACATGACAACGAGAGTCTTGGACCAGAGAGCACAGACTCAAGTAGAAAGATGTCCCTTTAGACAGAGGTGAGAAGGAATTCCTTTAGACAGGGGCGTTGATTCTGGAAAATACATTGCCACATATGGCTGTTGATGCCAAGTCATTGGGTATATTTAAAGCAGAGATTGATTAATAAGGCTGTGTCAGGTTATGGAGAGAAGGCAGGAAAATAGGTTTGATAAGGAAAATAAATCAGCCATGATGACATAGCAAATCTCCTCAAACTGCTAATGAAGTATAGCTGTTAGTGTGCTTTCATGTTGCATCAATATGTTGGACCCAGGATAGATCCTCAGAGATGTTGACACCCAGGAACTTGAAATTGTTCACCCTTTCCACTGCTGATCCCTTGAAGATGACTGGTGTGTGTTCCCTCAGCTTCCCCTTCCTGAAGCCCATATTCAATTCCTTAATCTTGCTGACGTTGAGTGAAAGGTTGCTGTTGTGACATTACTCAACCAGCTGATCAATCTTTCTCCTGTTCTAAAGGGACATCTTTCTACTTGAGTCTGTGCTCTCTGGTCCAAGACTCTCCCCCAGTGGAACCATCCTCTCCATATCTATTCAATCTAAGCCTTTCAACATCTGGTAGATTTCAATTAGATCCCCCTTCATTCTTCTAAACTTCAATGAGTACAGGCCAGAGCCATTTAATACACCTCATTCCCAGAATTATTCTTGTGAGCCTCCTCTGGCCCTTCTCCACTGCCAACATTTCCTTTCTTAGATATGCAGCCCAAAACTGTTCACAATACTCCAAATATGATCTGACTAATGCCTTAGAAAACCTCAGCATTATATCCTTGATTTAATATTCTAGTCCAATTGAAATGAATAACATTGCATTTACAATCCTAACAACCAATTCAACGTGCAAGTCAACATTTAGGGAACCTTGCACTAAGAATCCCAAGTCCTTTTGCACCTCCAATTTCTGAATTCACTCTCCTTTAAGAAGATAGGCTACAATTTTGTTCCTTCTATCAAAGTGCAGAAGAATACAGCTCTATATACTGTATTCCATCTGCTACTTATTTGTCCATTCTCCTAATCTGTCCAAGTCCTTCAGCAGACCCCCTGCTTCCTCAACACTACATACCCCTCCATGTATCTTTCTATTATCTGCAAACTTGGCCATAAAAACCATCTATTCTGTCATCTAGGTGATAAACAGATAATGCAGAAATTAGCAGATCCAACACTGACTCCTGTGGAATGCCACTAGTCACCAGCAGCTAATTAGAAAAGGCTCTCTTTATTCCCATTATTTGCCTTCTGCTAGGCAAACTGCTATTCATACTTGTATCCTTGTTGTAATGCCATAGGCTGTTATGTTGTTTAGCAGCCTCACGTGCAGCATCTGGTCAAAGGCCTTTTGAAAATCCAAGTTGACAACATCTGCTGACTCTCCTTTGTCTATCCTGCCTGCTAATACCTCAGAGAATTCCAACAAACTTGTCAGGCAAGATTTCCCCTGAAGGAAACCATTCTGACTTTGGCCTATTTTACCGTGTGCCTCCAAGAATCTTGAAACCTCATCCTTAATAATGAGCTTTAATATGTTGTCAGCTGGCCTATAATTTCCTGTTTTTTTGTCTTCATCTCTTCTTAAAGAATGGAGTGACATTGTGCTTGTCCAGTTCTCCAGAGCCATTCCAGAATCTAGTAATTGTTGAAAGATCACTACTAATGCTTCCACAATCTCTTCAACTACCTCTTTCATAAACCTGGGGTGTAGTCCATCTGGTCCAACTGACTTATCTACCTTCAGACCTTTCAGCTTCCCAAGCACCTTCTCTTCAGTCATAGCAACTCCACTGACTTCTGCCCACTGACACTTTTGAACTTCTGCCTTTCTGCTGTTGTCTTCTGCAGTGAAGACGGACACAAAATACTTATTTAGTTTGCCCACCTTTTCTTTGTTCTCCACTACTACCTCTCTGGTGGCATTTTCCGATGGACTGATATCCACTATTGTCTCTCTTCTACTCTTCATATATCTGAAAAATACTTCAGGTATCCTTTTTTATATTAATAGCTTGCTTACCTTCATATTTCATCTTTTCTCTCCTTATGGCTTTTTTTAGTTGCCTTTTGTTTGTTTTTAAAAGCTTCTCTGTTCTCTAGCTTCCCACTATATTTTGATATATTGCTTGCCCTCTCTTTTACTATTATGCTCTTTTTCAATCCTCTTGTCAGCTACAGCTATCTCAAACCCACTTTAGAATGCTTCTTTTTTGGAACCAATCCTGTGCCTTCTGAATTGTTCCCAGAAACTCCAGCCATTGCTGTTCTGCCACCAAACTTTTAGTATCCCCGTCCACTCAACTTTCGCCAGCTCCTCTCTCAAGCCTCTGAAGTAACCTTTACTTGCCTCTAAAACTGATACATCCTTGTTAGTTTCACTCTCTCAAATTGCAAGGTGAATTCTATCATATTATGATATTTGGCTCCCAAGTGTTCCCTTACCTTAAGCTCCCTAATCAAATCTGTTTACACAACATCCAATCCAGAATTGCTTTTTCTCTAATGGTCTCAATCAGAAGCTACTCTGAAAAGCTATCCTATAGGCATTCTGCTAATACCTTCTGTTGGGATCCAGCACCAACCTGATTTTCCCAATATTGAAATCCACCATCACTATCTTAACATTGCCTTGTTTACATGCCTTTACTGTTTCTTATTATAATTTGTACTCCAAAGCCTGGCTACTGTATATGACTCCCGACAGGGTCTTTTTACCTTTGCATTTTCTAAACCATCTTTCCAATTGGTTTGTTTGTTTATTTATTTAGAGGTACAGCGTGGAACAAGCTCACCCAGCCCAATAAGCCACACTGCCCAGCAACCCACCTCTGTAACCCTAGCCTAATCACAGGGGAATTTACAATGACCAGCTAACTTACTAACCAGTACGTCTTGGGATTGTGGGAGGATACTGGAGCACCCAGAAGAAGCCTATGTGCTTATGGGAAGGGCGTACAAACACCTTACGGAGCATGCTGGGATTGAAATCTGCACCCCATCGCCCAGAGCTGTAACAACATCACTGCTACAGCTATGCTACTGTGGCAGTCATTATTATGCATTGCACTCTGATATAGGTGTTCATCTTAGAAACAAATTCATTAAGCATCCTGATATGAAAATCAAATCTATGTGCAGTACAAATGCAGACACAATGTAGCACAACAGCCATAGTCAGCCCAAGTGCTTTTAAAATAAATAACATCTATAGCTTTAGGTTCTTACTTCAAAGAAACCCTGTAAAGGGCCCTCTAGGGCCCTCTCTTTCTTTGTGCATAACATTGCTGTAGACCTGAAAACTGAAAGCTGATACTGTTGTATACTGCAGTTGCTAAATGGTTGATTTCCCCTGATACTCAACCATCCCTCGTGGCTCATTACGTGCATTTACATCTGACTCATAAATCTTTGGCAGCCATTTTTTTTTTGTTCTATTAACGTGGGTGTGACTGAGGGAAGTCCTTTGATAATTGGCTGACAATGTTTTGAAAGGTATGATAGGCAACTCATTTAACCCCAAAGAATTGTTCATACCTCAGTGCCTGCCATCTGAAACCATCCACTAAAGGCGATGCCTACTTCAAACAGGAAGCGTTAGTCTGGAAACTACAAGACTGCTATCACTGCCAGAGAGACTACTTAATAATTAAGGATAAGGATATTGGCAATGAACAGCCAACTGAAAGCCCGGGGCTGTCGAAGGTACTAAGCTAATGACAGAAACTGATAAATTAAGGATAAAAGGTAAAGAGCCAGGGTATGGCAAGAAGCGGTAGATTTGGAACATGCTCAAAGTGTTGAATTAAATAGCAGAAAACAAGCATAATTGTAATATGCCTGGGGTATGTTCCCTGGATTACGTCCAGCTACATAGCATAAACAAATGTACACTCATGATATCCAAAACAAGACGAGTCCAGTTTTCTGCTTCCAAAGTGAAAGCTATCACCTTCTAATTTGCTTTCGCACCTTAACATTGACTCCATTCGGTCTGAGTTTTACTGCGATCTCTCAGCAACCGGGACTGTTGGTTCCCTAACTCATGATAATAATAATGATAACTTTATTGACAGAGCACTTTTCATACAGACGATGTAGTTCAAAGTGCATTACTGTGAGATAAACGTACAAACATGAAAATAAAATAATAATAAAAATAAACATGAAAATGAAAGACAAAAAGATGTTAGTTAAAAGCAATGTTAAACAGATAGGTTTTGAGCCGGTGTTTAACAGTGTCAGCTGAATCCGCTTCCCATAGTTTTAGGTATTGAATTTCACAGTTTAGGAGTGTAGTACCAAAAAGCTGACCTGTCAATTATCTTTTGAGGAAGATTGTTTAAATTTAAAATACTAGTGGATGAAGACCCGTGAGCTTGAGCAAGGTTATAAAATGGAAATGTTTCTGTGGTGTACTCCAGTCTCAGACCATTTAGAGCTTTAAAAACTAGTAAGAGAACTTTAAGATCAATTCTAAAAGATACAGGAAGCCGCTGCAGAGCAGTTAGTATGGGAGTGATATGTTCCCTTATCCTGGTTTTGGTAAAAAGTCTAGCAGCGGCATTATGAATGAATTGAAATTTGTCAACAGATTGATGTGGAAGGCCAGTAAAAAGTGCATTGCAGTAATCTTGTCCATTCGATACAAAGGCGTGAATCAGTTTTTCAGCATCATTACATGACAGAAATGGGTGTACCTTTGCAATATTTCTTAAAAAGTGTAGAAATTTTGCTCTGGTCACTTTTTTTGAATGAGAGATTTAAAATCAAATCTGAATCAAAGATAACACCCGGGCTTATTATTTCTGAGGAGTAAGTGGAGCCAAGTTTATCAAGAAGTTTATCTCTTTTGGCTTTGGGACCAACCAAAGGTATAATGTCAAGCAAGTATTTTATAGTAACACCAGTTATCACAGATCATTGGGAGTAGTTGACAGTTCACTAACGTTGCTAGCAGACCATACATTGATCCTTCTATGTACGGAAATTTAACCGTTTATGTATTGGCAATGGAATTGGTTTGTTCTTGTCACATAGGGCAAGATAAAGTTAAACATTGTCTTGAATACTGTTCATACAGATCAGATCATTGAGGTAAAGTCAAAGTAAAATTTATTGTCAGAGTACATGCATGTCACCACATACAACCCTGAAGTTCTTTTTCCTGCAGGCACACTAATACAAATCTATAGAACAATAACTATAAACAGGATCAACGGACAACAAACTGTGCAAATGCAAATATAAATAACAAGATAAAGAGTCTTTAAAGTGAGAACATCGGTTGTGGGAACATCAGGAAAAGAATGAGTAATAGTTAACCCCTTTTGTTCAAGAGCCTGATGATTGAGAGGTAGTGCCTATTCTTGGAGCTGGTGGTGCGAGCCTTGAAGACTTGTTTGTTTTATCTGGTGGCAGCAGTGAGAAAAGAGCATGGCCTGAGTGGTGAGGATCTTTGATGATGGATGATATGGCAACGTTTCATGTAGATGTGCTCAGTGGTTGCTAGGGCTTTACCCGTGATGTACTGGGCCGAATCCACTATCTTTTGTAGGATCTTCCACTCAAAAGCTTTGGTGTTCCCACACCAGGCCATAATGCAGCCAGTCAGAACACTTTCCACCACACATCAATAGAAATTCGCCAAGGTTTTTGATGACATGCCAAATCTTCACAGGCTCCTGAGGAAGTAGAGGCACTGTCGTACTTTCTTTGCAATTTTATTTATGTGATGGGTCTAGGACAGGTAGAACATTGTAAAACAGTAATATATAATAATATGTAACAACTACAGAAGAAGTGCAGTGCAGGTAAACAATAAGGTGCAAGATCAAAAGGATGTAGATTGTGAGGTAAATATCCAAGTTATTGTACAAGGGAACTATTAAATTGTCTTATGACAGTGTCCTTGATTATGGTGGTACATGCTTTCAGGCTTTTGTATCTTCGGCCTGATGGAAGAGGGAGGAACAGAGAATGTTGTGGTAAGAAGGATTGGTTGTTCCTGTCCAGGCAAGAAGTTAACAGAAAATAATAAAAAAAGAAAACACAGCTACTGGAAATGGAAATAACATCAGAAAATGCTGGAAGATCAGAACAGTTCAAGCAGCATCTGTGGAAAGTGAGGCAGAGTTAACATTTCCAGCAAAAGACCCATTGCAATCACAGAGGTGACTCCTATTAATTTTTATTGATGCCCTATAGAAAGCATTCTGCCTGGATGTATAACAGCTTGTTATGCCAACTGCTCTGCAAGTGACTGTAAGAAGCTGCAGAGAGTTGTAGATACAGCTCAGCACATCACAGGATCTAGCCTCCCCTCTATGGACTCTGCCTGCACTTGTCACTGCCTCAGTAAAGCAATAAAGCGGCATACAGAATCAAAGATCCCATTCATGTCAGCCATCCCCTCTCCCATTGAGAACAAGAGAGAAGAAGAAGAAGGAATGTACCACCAGGCCGAAGAACAGCTTCTATCCCACTGTGATCAGACTCTTGCATGGACTTCTTGTAAAAGATAGAGTCTGATCTCACAATCTAACTTGTTGTTATCTTGCACTTTATCGTTTACCTGCACTGCATTTTCTCTTGTAGCTTTCACAGCTTTATTCTGCATTATTATTGTTTTATCTTATTCCCACTCAGTGCGCAGTATAATAATTTGATCTGCATAAACAGTATACAAGTGAAGCTTTTTGCTGTTTCATAGGACATGGGAGAATAATAAGCCAAAATCAATGCAAATGGAGCAAAACACAATGCAGTTTTCTATCATGCAATTTAGCGCATGTGACTGAGGACTCATTTCTACCTCCTGATGATAAGTGTGGTTGTCAATGAATGGTGAAACTTATTTGTATTTATTGACATCTCACCTGAAAGTTATACTTCTGAGCCCAACAGTAACTCTGAGCTTACTGAGCTGAGGAGTAGAAGTTTTTACTCCTGTCTCTCAACTTTTTGATGGTTATGGCTGACTAATTACCCCGTAACTGGGAATCTTACCAGCAAAAATAGAAGTATCCATTGGAGTCTGGTACTACTTTCAAAACAGTGTTTATTAGTAAAATATACAGATCAATATCAACAATGCAAATATACAGATAATACACATTAGCAATACTAAACCTAAAAGTGTGGGTATAATAATAATCAATAATAAACAAGCTCTATCGATGTCTAGGGGATAATGAATTGTCATATGTGAATATAAAGTTCAGTTCAGTTCATACAGGCTGAGGTAGTTGTTGGTCGACGTGTTGTAATTGTTGGAGAGAGAGAGAGAGAGATCAAACAGTGACAGCCAGTCAAACCTTCATTTACAATCTTGATCCATCGATGTGTTGTTGTGGCCATTCAGGTATGGCCCTCTGTCCTTTAGCTAGACCGTTCTTCTATGGTGGACTCATCACCCAGGCAAGGGTGGCCACACACACAAGCCCCCTCCGGCCTCGCTATAAACACTGTGAGTTAAAATTGACCGATCCTTCGTTCGGTCTCTGATGCCCCACACTTTCTCGTGGGTTCCAACACTTAAGCAGTGCTCACTAGTGTGTCTCTTGGTGCGTCTGAGGGGTGTCTCCCCAGACCTCACTTTTATCCCTACTCACGGGGTCTCAGCTGTCAATCAGTTTTGAATGGCTTAATCCATCAAACCAGCCCACTCCGGCTGTCCACTGAGGAATTTTAATGAACAGAATAGTACCAAGTGTTATGAACCCCATAACTGGGTCACTTACCAGCAAAAATAGAGAGGTCCGCTGAAGTCTGATGGTACTATTTTTAAACGTTTTTATTTATAAAGGGGCACAAAAGTAAGGTTAATACAAACATTCAGATAATATACGTCGTCAATACTCAATCTAAAGCACGGGTATAGTAATAATCAACAATACGAAGTAGCTCTATCGTTTGTCTAGGGGTAAAACTATTGTCCGATGGAAATATCAAAGTCTCTGAAGTTCATGCAGGCTTTTAGCCTTTCGGAGACCGCTGGGTCTCACGTGTTGGAGAGAGAAAATAAACTTGCCAGCCTGTTGGACTCAAATCGTTGAATCGGGAACGTGGGTTCCCCGTTGTCAGTTCGAAGTCCTTTTCGGGGTTATCAGCCACTCGATTCCCTAGCTAGGGGAACCGAATCACACGTGGCTCCCGAACAGCTTCCCATCCTTACGGGAGCGATGAGCGATGGTGTCTCCGTCTGGTGCGTTCCTGGCTTACTGCCTCCTGCTGTCCCCTTTTATCGTGACTGGCAGATTTGTAGATGTCACTCAAGGTAGGGTGATACAAACCCCACCCCACATTGCCCGAGGGTGTCCATGTCCCTGATAGCTGGCACGTACTATAGAGTTGCAATTCACACAGGTGTCTCTAAGAACAATGGTCAAATCCGTTGCATTGTCTCTCATTTCCTGGGTCCAAGACCCGAATTAATAGCGATCTTGCGATTCTCCGGAAGGAGGGGGCTGGTCCCGCACCCTTCGGCCCCTCAGAGCTGTGGTACATTCATAACACCCCCTTTCTTCAAAGCGTTTTCACCAGCGGTGAAACGAAGTAGTACAGAGTCTTACAGGATTTTAGAATCTAACACAATACACAAGCTTTCTGTTTCACTACAGAGCTATACAGTTATACATTTAATTCAGCATCTAAACAGGTAACGAGTACAGTGGCACTTCCTTTGATATTTTTTTCTCTTGTACCTGACTAAAGGCTGGTAGCATCAGATTTCAACTTAACAGGCAGGTTCCAAGGGGGTTGTCTTTGTTATTCACATGCTTTGTCAAAATCCCGTACAGCCAGTTTCCTATTTAAAATGGCGCCCCCATTAACCATCACCTTTTTTTCGGTGAGTTTCTACGGGAGGAACTCGAGTAGTTTGGCGGGGTAAACTCCCATCCACCTTATTCATAGGAGTTATCGTATCAACACCGGTTCCAGACCTAATTCATTCCTACCCAATTCTTTAGTTTTAAGCAAGTTGATATTTTTTTCTTCAGGACCCGTCATGCTATTAGTTTCCAATTTAAGATCTGCAAGCGATCCTGCTTTTTCCAGACAGCCTGTCAAGTGCTGCCTGTTCACTCCACATCCTTGAATAACAATAGCGTGTGGGGCTCCGGCAGCTCTCGACTTACTCTGTAAGCGAGCTGTCGGGTTTAAAATTTTTTCATTCAATTTGGGAACTACAAACTTACCGTTCCCTTCAATAATAATATTTATCCCCTCATGGTCGAGTTCCACTTTAAGGTTCACCACCCCTTCGTGTACAAACACCTGGGAACCCTCCCTTCCCCCAATTACCACGGTTAACCCTGTCTTCACTGAACCCAGTCTATCTGACCCAAAAGGACGGCCGTCTCATTCAGCTGAATCAGATACCTCAGAACTTTTCTGAGCTCCGTGACTAGGTTCGGAACCACGTGCATCCCTATCCTGGACACTCTCAAACGGGACATTGACCTCTTCCAGGCTTTCAATACCCATACCTTTTTCAAATTCCAAATTCCCTTGCTCCTCCCAGCTACTCTCTGGGCAACTCCCTTCTGGAGTAAACTCAACCCCGCGGGCTGAAACAACCTCATCTGCCAACCCAGCAGACCTCTCCAAGGTAGTGGCATCCTTTTCATCTAGGACTGCCTTCATCTCATTATCGGGAACACCTTGATAACTCTCAACTTCTTCAAACAGGGCTGCCACCCCCTACAGATCATCCATGTCCAACTCTGGACCTTTTAACAGCTTTTTCCGTTTCTCATCTTTATTTCCTACCTCTAGGACCTTTCTCTTCGCTAAGGGAAGATCTATCTCCTCTCCCTTACCCCCTTTCACTTTACTACTCCTCGTTTTACCACCCTCTAAACCCTCGTGGCACAGGGTCGGTAAAGACGTCTCGGCCAAATCAAAACTGGCCAATTTTAAACTACTCCCGTTCTCAGCTGTCGATCTCGACAGGCTGCGAGTGACCGCGCATGCAGTATAGCTCGGGGACGCTATGGGCGGGGCCTCAACACGCACCGGTCGGCGGGTCATAGTCATGGCTGACCAAATCCTACCCCCGGCTAAATCGTTGCCAAGGAGGACGTCCACGTCAGATCTTGGGAATTCTGATGGCACCCCTATTTCAACTGATCCATACACCAGCTCATAATCCAAAATGACCCTATGTAAGGACACCATTTCTGTCCATTTTCCTATTCCTCTCAGGGCTACCTCGCCCGTCTGAGGTCCGAATTGTAATACGTTATGGCTAATTAATGATAGCTCCGCCCCCGTGTCTCTCCGAATCCGTACGGGAATTGGTGGGTCCCCCTCCCTCACAGACACGGTTCCGTGTGACAGATAAATCTCAGACCCCTCGCGCTCTCTGCTTACCCGGGACCCTCTTGCCGATTTTCTGATTACCACTGCACACCCGATAGGGACCGCTGCTTTCCCTTTTTCTGGCTCCTTTCTCGGAGCAAAGCACCTAGATGCAATATGTCCTCCCTTCCCACAATTAAAACAGGTCAAGCCCGGAAATCTCGGGCCGCCTGGCCTTCCCCCCTCAACCTTACCACTAGCTCCCGGCGGGACCTCTGCCTCAGCCAGCGGACTTTCTCGGTCGTTCCCATGGTCTCTCGGGGTACTTTTATTCGAGGGAAACTTTGTCTTGTGGGTTAGGGCATATTCATCTGCGAACCTAGCAATTTCTGAGATGGACTTATTCGACTTCTCATTCAAATACATCTGGATCTCCTCCGGAACACACCCTTTTAATTCCTCAATCAAAAATAACTCCCTGATACGCCCATAATCCTCGTCCACCTGTTCCGCGGTGCACCAACGGTCCAAGAGCACACCCTTCTCATGGGCTAGCTCGGTATACGTTTGATTCCACCCTTTCCATAAATTTCTGAACCTTTGTCTATAAGCTTCAGGTACTAGCTCGTAACTCTGGAGAATGGCCTCCTTTACTTTGGCATAATTCTCCGCTTCCCCCGCCTCGATGGACAACGCCGCATATGCTCATTGTGCCTTCCCCTTTAACACACTTTGTAACAACGCCACCCACTGCTCTTTGGGCCACTTCTGATTCACTGCCACCTTTTCAAAAAGCAAGAAATAACTATCAACATCCGACTCTTCGAATGGAGGTACTACCCTTAACTCCCGACTAACATTAAACCTCTCCTCTCGGTCTAACACTTGATCTCTTCGCTCTTTCCTTAACTTCTCCATCTCCAAGTCATGTTTCCTCTGTTTTTCTGCCTCCTTATACTCCCTCTCCTTCTCAGCTCTTTCTTTCTCTCTTTCAGCTGCTTCCAGCTCCTTTAGCTGGAGCTCATGATCCCGTTTCACCTCTAATTCCTTTAGTTGGAACGCCTGCTCCCTTTCTTTTTCTTTCTCAGTTGCTTCCAGCTCCTTTAGCTGGAGCTCATGATCCCGTTTCACCTCTAATTCCTTTAGTTGGAACGCCTGCTCCCTTTCTTTCTCTCTCCCAGCCCTTTCTTTCTCCTTCTCAGCTGCTTTACTTTAAATTCATGTTCCAACATTAATTTCTCCAACTCTAACTGATCCGTCCCACTCGCTAGTACCTTTTCAGGGATATTTTCCAAATCCTCAGCTGCAAACACCTTCTTCCCAATGTAATACTGAGTTATGACCCTTCGCACTTCCCGCTTTTTCATTGATGACCTCACCTCTGTGAGGCTTAACCCCTTCGCCAGATTTACCAAGTCTAATTTTGTAGCCGCCTCTAGCGTCCCCAGAGTCGGGTTTTCCATAAATTCATCCACGTCCATATTTGCTGGTTTCCCGTCTGGCTACCCGCGTACCAGATCCAAATTTTTTTTGACTTACAAACCCAGTTCACTGACCTCCCAATTTGGTATCAAATCTCGAGACGAGGCCCCACGTTGTTATGAACCCCATAACTGGGTCACTTACCAGCAAAGATAGAGAGGTCCGCTGAAGTCTGATGGTACTATTTTTAAACATTTTTATTTATAAAGGGGCACAAAAGCAAGGTTAATACAAACATTCAGATAATATACGTTGTCAATACTCAATCTAAAGCACGGGTATAGTAATAATCAACAATACGAAGTAGCTCTATCATTTGTCTAGGGGTAAAACTATTGTCCGATGGAAATATCAAAGTCTCTGAAGTTCATGCAGGCTTTTAGCCTTTCGGAGACCGCTGGGGCTCACGTGTTGGAGAGAGAAAATAAACTTGCCAGCCTGTTGGACTCAAATAGTTGAATCGGGAACGTGAGTTCCCCGTTGTCAGTTCGGAATCCTTTTCGGGGTTATCAGCCACTCGATTCCCTAGCTAGGGGAACCAAATCATACGTGGCTCCCGAACAGCTTCCCGTCCTTACGAGAGCGATGAGCGATGGTGTCTCTGTCTGGTGCGTTCCTGGCTTACTGCCTCCTGCTGTCCCCTTTTATCGTGACTGGCAGATTTGTAGATGTCACTCAAGGTAGGGTGATACAAACCCCACCCCACATTGCCCGAGGGTGTCCATGTCCCTGATAGCTGGCACGTACTATAGAGTTGCAATTCACACAGGTGTCTCTAAGAACAATGGTCAAATCCGTTGCATTGTCTCTCATTTCCTGGGTCCAAGACCCGAATTAATAGCGATCTTGCGATTCTCCGGAAGGAGGGGGTTGGTCCCGCACCCTTCGGCCCCTCAGAACTGTGGTACATTCATAACACAAGTAAACAGCCCTCTCCGGAGCCGTGAGTCTTACAGGAGTCATAATATGGTCTCTCTTCCCCGGTGTTATCTCGCCCTTGTCTGAAGCAAATGTTCCAGTCCCAGTAGATAGATAGATAGATAGATAGATAGATAGATACTTTATTCATCCCCATGGGGAAATTCAACTTTTTTTCCAATGTCCCATACACTTGTTGTAGCAAAACTAATTACATACAATACTTAACTCAGTAAAAAATATGATATGCATCTAAATCACTATCTCAAAAAGCATTAATAATAGCTTTTAAAAAGTTCTTAAGTCCTGGCGGTAGAATTGTAAAGCCTAATGGCATTGGGGAGTATTGACCTCTTCATCCTGTCTGAGGAGCATTGCATCGATAGTAACCTGTCACTGAAACTGCTTCTCTGTCTCTGGATGGTGCTATGTAGAGGATGTTCAGAGTTATCCATAATTGACCGTAGCCTACTCAGCGCCCTTCGCTCAGCTACCGATGTTAAACTCTCCAGTACTTTGCCCACGACAGAGCCCGCCTTCCTTACCAGCTTATTAAGACGTGAGGCGTCCCTCTTCTTAATGCTTCCTCCCCAACACGCCACTACAAAGAAGAGGGCGCTCTCCACAACTGACCTATAGAACATCTTCAGCATCTCACTACAGACATTGAATGACGCCAACCTTCTTAGGAAGTACATTCGACTCTGTGCCTTCCTGCACAAGGCATCTGTGTTTTGTTCCATCTCTTTCTCTCTCATTAACAGCCTGGCAACAGTAATGGTTTGTAATTCTCCCAGGGAAGGGGGACATGGGAAACCCTGCACCCTTCTGCCCATCAGAGCTGTTCATCCTTCGTAACACTAAGCACCAACCCCAAGTTATTTATGGATAGATTTATAAAGCTAATGCAAAGGAATGGGTGGTGGGGTAGAGGTACATCTGTACCAACGGGGGTGTAGGTCACCTTTGGGCAAGGTGTAGCACCTGCTTAGGCCCCTGATCAGGGTCACGTGAAGCCATGGGAGCAGGTGGTGGATAGTTGTATGTGCAACTGGTGCATATCACAAGTCCTGGTTATGTGACCACTGATGCCAGGCAGACAGTCTCTGCTGGGCTCAGCTGTCTTGTAAAGACACTGCCCAGAAGAATGACAATGGCAAAACATTTCTGTAGAAAAAATTGCCAAGAACAATCATGGTCAAAGACCATGATGGAATGGCACATAATGATGATGATGAATGTTAATTAAGTGTTGCGATGTAACTAAGCCATCAGTTCTAACAAACTCACCAGACATCTGAATAGGTTTGCGGAATCCATTAAAAGGACAAGGCCAGCTATGCTTTTTATTAATTTTCTTTTTATTTCACTGAGCATTAACCTTTGTAGTTAATTAATTAGCATCTAATAATGTGCTTTCAATTAAACTATGAAACTAGTTGTTATTTACTTTTTAATTGTTATTTAAATTATTATTTGAATCCATTTAAACTCCTTTGAACTATCTTTGAGCATGAGCGAGCTACCAATGGTCAGGAAGATACAGCCCCAGCTTTCACCACCATGAGCTAGTCTCCTTTCACAGCATTTCTCAGATTTAGATTGAACTTCAAATTTATTTATCACGGGTACGCTGGAAAATACAGTGAAATGCATTATGTGTGTTAACAAACAGCGCACCTGGGGATGTGCTGGGGGCAGCCCGCAAATGTTGCCATCCTGTGCAGTGCCAAGATAGCAAAACAACATAGATCACAATAAGTCAGAACACAACAAACAAAACAACAACAGCAAAACAAGTCCCTTTCCTCTTTTACACACACACACACGCACACACACGCACACACACACACACACACACACACACACACACACACACACACACACACACACACACACACACACACACACACACACACACACACACACACCATTTGGGCTACGACTTTCAGACTTCTGATTGACCTTCAGGGTTCGATCTTTGACTGACCCTCATGCTTCCTTGTGCCTCCAGCTTGCACAGACATGCACCAACTTGTGGCAGGCTGACAACCACAAATGTCCTTTGTCCCCATGTCCACATTGCTGGCCTTCAAACGCAAAGCGGCAGTCTGGACTGTGAATGTCTTTTGTCCCATGTCCACATTGCTGGCATTTCAAGCTCCTGGCCTTCGAACTACTCACTGGCTACTCCAATTCGTGGGAGAGAAGCCTCCACTAGTGCATATCGCAAAGTTGCTGCAAAAAGACAGGTTCCAGTATCGGATTATCCCTTGGCCAACAGTAAGCACTGAGCAAGATCTGGCTCAGTCTGACTTGCTGCATATTTCCAGCAACTTTGCCCTTTATTAAACCATTATGATTAGGTATATCATAACATGCCTCCGTTGGTAAAACAATCATGACGTTTCATCAGTAACCTAGAATCTTCCACCTCTATTGGAAGGTTCTGTTACAAACTAAAAGCAAAATGCATTCCAGTTTTCTCTGGTGAGAAAAAAAATTGCTTTGAAGGAAAAGCTTGTATGCTATGAATTGAAGCATGAGCTTGTGTATAAAGTCAATGTACGTGCTACAGTAATAAAATGAATCAGATTTATCACCACTGACATATACCATCTCTGTGCCATTGAATCCCACAGCTTCGCTGCACTCTGGCTGAAGAAATTCCTCCTCATCTCAGTTTTAAAGGGGCACCCATTATTTGTGAGTTTCTTCTAATAATGGAAAAATCCTCCCTACATCTGTTGCATCCAGACCTTTATCATCTGGTAGGTTTCAATGAACTCCTCCCTCATCTTTCTAGACGCCACCAAGTATAGTCAAAGAGATATCTGTCACTCCTCATATGTTTGTCCTTTATTTCTAGGATCCTTTTTGTGAACCTTGTATGGATCCTCTCCAAGGTCAATATATCTTTCCTTCAATAAGGGGACACAAATTGATCATAATAGAACATAGAATGTAGAACACTACAACACAGTACAGGCCCTTCAGCCCATGATGTCGTGCCTACCTTTGAAACTACCTGAAGATTAATCTAACCCTTCCCTCCTACAGAGCCCTTCAGTTTTCGATTATTCACGTGCCTCTTTGAAGATTTTATTAAATGCCCCAAATGTATCAACCTCTACCTCCACATGTGATAGATAGATAGATAGATAGATAGATACTTTATTCATCCCCATGGGGAAATTCAACATTTTTCCAATGTCCCATACACTTGTTGTAGCAAAAACTCATTACATACAATACTTAACTCAGTAATAATATGATATGCATCTAAATCACTAACTCAAAAAGCATTAATAATAGCTTTAAAAAAAGTTCTTAAGTCCTGGCAGTTGAATTGTAAAGCCTAATGGCATTGGGGAGTATTGACCTCTTCATCCTGTCTGAGGAGCATTGCATCGACAGTAACCTGTCGCTGAAACTGCTTCTCTGTCTCTGGATGGTGCTATGTAGAGGATGTTCAGGGTTTTCCATAATTGACCGTAGCCTACTCAGCGCCCTTCGCTCAGCTACCGATGTTAAACTCTCCAGTACTTTGCCCACGACAGAGCCCGCCTTCCTTATCAGCTTATTAAGACGTGAGGCGTCCTTCTTCTTAATGCTTCCTCCCCAACACGCCACCACAAAGAAGAGGGCGCTCTCAACAACTGACCTATAGAACATCTTCAGCATCTCACTACAGACATTGAATGACGCCAACCTTCTAAGGAAGTACAGTCGACTCTGTGCCTTCCTGCTTCATGCACACACCACTCTCTGTATAAAAACTTATCTTCAATATCCCTGCTATACTTTCCTCCAATCACTTTAAAAGTATGCTCCCTGGTTTTAGCCATTTCTGTGCTGGGGAAAAGTCTTTGCCTATCCACTCGATCTATGCCTCTTTTCACCTTGCACACCTCTATCAAGTAACCTCTCATCCTTCTTTGCTCCAAAGACAAAAGCTCACTCAACCTCTCCACATAAGAAATGCTGTCTAAACTAGGCAGCAACCTGGTAAATCTACCCTGGACCCTCTTTAAAGCTTCTACATCCTTCCTATAATGAGGTAACCAGAAGTGTATTTTAGAGAGCTGCAACATTACCTCATGGTTCCTGAACTCAGTCCCCTGGCTAATGAAGGTCAACACACCATACACCTTCATAACACCCCTCTCAACTTGTGCAGCAAATTTGAGAGATTGATGGATGTGGACCTCAAGATCCTTCTGTTCTTCTGCACTGTTAAGAATTCTGTCATTAACCCTATATTCTGCTTTTGAATTTGACCTTACAAAGTGAATCTCTTCACAAATCTCTGGGTTGAACTCCATTTGTCACTGTTCAGCCCAGCTTTGCATCCTGTCAATGTCCCACTGTAACATATGACAACCTCTTACAATGCCACCAACCTTAGTGCCATTTGAAAACTTACTAAACCACCCATCC
The DNA here is from genome assembly GCF_048418815.1 of Hemitrygon akajei. NCBI lineage: Eukaryota > Metazoa > Chordata > Chondrichthyes > Myliobatiformes > Dasyatidae > Hemitrygon > Hemitrygon akajei. Next base: position 99,782,252 of record NC_133125.1, on the reverse strand, counting down.
ACTTTTTCACTCAAGTCATTTATAAAAATGACAAAGAGCAGGGGTCCCAGAACAGATTCCTGAGGTACACCACTGGTCACCAATCCCCAGGCACAACCACCCTTTGCCTTCTGTCGGCAAGCCAATTCTGTATCCATACAGCCAAGTTTCCTTGGACCCCATACCTAACTCTCTGAATGGTTCTACCATGGGAACCTTATCAAACACCTTACTAAAATCTATATACACCATATCTACCACTCTACCTTCTACCAACCATGTGCTTTGTCACATCATCAAAGAATAATATTCCAAATGCAGTCCTAATATTCCTCATGTGTGCCACCTTGTCAAATGCCCTCTAAAAGTCCAAGTAAATAATATCCACTGACTCTTCTTTATTTAACCTATTTCTTACCACCTTAAAGATAATAAATCTGATTCCTTCTTCTTTTCCCTGACCGGATGCTCAATGTCTCTGGTCAGCCACAGCCCCTAATCTTCCCAGCCTTGCTCTTCACCCTAACATGAACAAGCTGCCCTGAAATCTTCCTAACGCACTTTTAAAAGTCTCCTACTTTCCTGGCACACTTTCAACTGCAAGCAGCCCCTCTTAAAACAACACACACAAAATGCTGGGGGAACTCAGCAGGTCAGGCAGCATCTATGGAAATGAATTAACATTCAATGTTTCGGGCCGAGACCCTTCTTCAGGACTGGAAAAGAAGGGGGAAGGATGAAGAAATGTAAAGGTCGAGGGAGGGAAAACTCTTTTGTGAGTTTCTGTTAAATGCATTTAAGCTTAGTCTTCCCTAAATTTATAAATTTAATGACAACTATTCCTATACTTCCTCATAGTTATTTTCAAACTTACAGAATTAATATAATTGGTTTCAAAGTTCTCTTCTATTGACATATTGACAGTTTGCTCAGCCTCATTTCCTAAGAGGATGTCAAGTCAAGCTGCTCCTCCATTAGTGTGTGATGGTATTGGGTTTGCTGACTGCAAAGTTCTAAACTCAAACAAAGACCTTAAGCCATATTCAATATAAGTAGTCAGAAGTACTCTCACTAAAAAGAGGTTTTACTGTCACTACCCAGTCTTCAGAAGCTAGTTCACTTCCCGGTTATTCTTCACGGTGAGTTTAGCTCCTAATACCCACTATATGAGTGGTGGTTCCCCACCTGTCCCTACCAAGGCAAAGATGCGTTCAGCTAACAAAGTAATTTAAACGCAGGTCACTTACTTTTAATAGTACACATTTAAATCTAAGCAACATTCTTAAAACACATTTAAAACTCACCAAGGATTTCTAACTTATAAAAGTTTAAGTCACTCCTTGAAGTAGCAAGTGAGAGAGTGACATCTCAAGTTTCATCAGGAGTGAGTCTTATTTAAGACAATAAAAATAAATGAGTAGTTATTGTTGGAGTGCAGTGTTAAAGCAGTCTGGCTTTGAGTCAATAGGTTTGGCAAGAACAGGCTTTGGCAGGTACAGCTGGAGGTTCTCTATAAGTTTACAGTAAGATTTTTTTTTCTGTCTGTATATATCTAGAGCACTGACAATGGGTTCAGATTTCATGGTATGTTCCTTGTGTGAGATGTGTGAATTTTGAGATACCTCCAGTCTCCCTGATAACTACATCTACATGAGGTGCACCAAATTGCATCTCCTTAGAGACCGTGTAAGGGGGAGGGGAATGATCTATCAGGGAGAAGCCACAGTGAGCAAGTCTCTGGCAATGAGTCTGGCTCTGTGGCTCAGAAGGGAAGGGTGGAGAAGAGGTGAGCTGTAGTGACAGGGAATTTGTTGGTTAGGGGAACAGAAAGGAGGTTCCGTGGATGAGAATGAGATTTCTGGATGGCTCGCTGACTCCCGGGTGCCAAGGTCATGGGCATCTTCCATCAGTTCCACAGCATTCATAAGTGGTAGGATGAGCAGCCAGAGGTCATAGTCCACATCAGTACTAATGACATGGGTAGGATGTGTGACGAGGTTCTGCAAAGTGAGTTCAGGGAGTTAGGTGCTAAGTTAAAGGACGGGACTTCCAGAGTTGACCTCAGGATTGCAACCTGTACCACATGCTAGTGAGGTCAGAAATAGGAAGATCATACAGTTTAACACATGGCTAAGGAGTTGGTGCAGGATGGAAAACTTCAGTTTTTTGGACCATTGGACTCTCTTCCAGGGAAAATGAGACCCATACAGAAAATATGGTTTGCACCTGAACTGGAGGGGGACTAGTATTCTAGCAGGAAAGTTTGTTAGTGCTGCACAGGGGGGCTTGAAATAGAGTTGCAGGGGAATGAGAACCAGAATTCCAGAACGGATAGTGAAATGGTTGTGGAGAAAGATGTTATTAAGCCGACGTACAAGGTCAAGAATAATCAAAACGATGACAATGGTGGGACTAATGTTTTGAGCTCCGTATATTTCAAAGTAAGGAGTACTGTAGGAAAGGTGGATGAGCTTAGGCCATGGATCAGCACGTTGACTTGTGACATTGTAATCATTGGTGAGACTTGGTTGCAGGAGGGACACAACTGGCAGCTCAATATTCAAGGGTTCCATTGCTTTGGACGTGTTAGAGCAGAAGGGATTAAAGGAGGTGGAATGATATTACTAATCAGGGAAAACGTCATGGAAATGAACAGTCAGGGCAGACTGAAGAGTTCATCTAGTGAGGCGTTATGGGTAGAACTGTGAAATAACAAGGTATGTCCATAGTAATGCAATTATATTATAGACCATACACCAGTCTGCGGGATTTAGAGGAGCAAGTTTGCAGAGAGATTACATACTTTTGCAAGAAACATAAGATTGTGATAGTAGGTAATTTTAACTTTCTATATATTGACTGGGACTACAATACTTTAAAAGAGCTGGATGGGAAAGAGTTCCTCAAATACGTTCAGCAAAGTTTCCTTAATTAGTACACAGAAGTCCCAATTAAACAGAGTGCAATACTAAATCTTCTATTTGGAATTGAGACAGGGCAGATGACAGAAGTTTGTGTAATTTGTACCTAGTGATCATAATGCTATTCGTTCCAAGGTAATTATGGAAAAGGATAGGTCTTCTTTTCAGATTGAGACTCTGTTGGAAAAAGGCGAATTTTAATGGTATTAAAAAGGATCTGGTAAGCGTGGATTGGGATAGGTTGTTTTCTGGGGAAGATTAACTTGGTAAATGGGAAATCTTCAAAAGTGAAATTTTGAGAATATAGACTTTGTTCCTGTCAGAATAAAAGGCAAGGGTTACAAGTTTCTGAAACCTTGCTTTTTGAGAGATATTGAAGCCCAAGTTAAGAAAAAGAATGATGTATATAGCAGGTATAGGCAGATAGGAACAAATGAGGTACTTGAGGAGTATAAGAAATGCAAGAGAACATTTAAGATGGAAATCTGGGGGCTATAAGAAGACATGAAGTTGCCTAGCAGACAAGGTGAAGAAGATTTCTGAGGGCTTCTAAAGATATATTAAAAGCAAAACGATAGCAAAGGACAAAATTGGCTCTCTGAAAGATTGGAGTGGTAATCCATGCCTGGAGCTGAAAGAGATGGAGGAGATCTTAAATGGATTTTTTGCCTCAGCATTTACTTGGGAGACAGACACAGAGTCTAAAGATGTGAGGAATTGCAGTAACGAGGTCATGGACCCCTGTACAGATTACAGAGGAGGAGGTGTTTGCTGCCTTGGAGGTAAATACATCCCCAGTCTGATAAGGTGTTCCCTTGAACCTTATGGGAGGCTAGTGTAGAAAATGCAGGGGCCTTAGCAGAGATTCTTAAAACACCCTTAGCCATGGGCGAGGTGCAGGAAGATTGAAGGATAGCTAATGCTTTTCTGTTGTTTAAGAAAGGCTCTAAGAATAATCCAGGAAATTATAGGCTGGTGATCCTGACATCAACAGTGGGAAAGTTATGGAAGGTATTCTAAGGGAATGGATATATAAAAATTTGGAGAGACAAGGACTGCTTAGGGAGGATCAACATGGTTTTGTGCATGATAATTTTTGTTTAAGTTTAATGCTTTTCGAGGAAATTGCCAGGAAAGTTGATGAAGGCAAGGCGGTGGATGTTGTCTACATGGACCTTAGCAAGGTCATTGACAAGGTTCTGCATGTTAGGTTGGTCAAGAAGGTTCAGATGCTTGGCATTCAGGATGAGGTAGAAAACTGGATTAGGCATTGACTTCACAGAAGAAGCTAGAGAATGGTAGTAGATGGTTGCTTTCTGACTAGAGGCCTGTGATTAGTGGTGTGCTGCAGGGACTGATGCTGGCTCCATTGTTGCTTGCCATCCATATCAACAATCTGGATTATAAAGTGGTAAAACGAATCAGCAAATGTGCAAATGACACCAAGGTGGGGTGTAGCAGATAGCGAGGAAGACTACCAAAGCTTGCAGCGGGGTCTGGACCAGATGGGAAAATAGGCTGAAAAATGGCGGGGGGAATTTAATGCAAACAAGTATGAGGCATTGCACTTTTGGCAGACCATCCAGGGTAAGTCTTGTATGGTGAGCAGAAGAGGGATCTGGGAATACAGATCCACAATTCCTTGAAAGTGGTGTCATAGGTAGGTAGGATTGTGAGGAAAGCTTTTGGCAAATTGGCCTTCATAATACGTGGCTGAGAGGATGGTGCAGGAGGGAGAGCTTCAGGTTTGTAGATAATAGGGCTTTGTTCCAGGGAAGGTGGGATCTGTTCCGAAGGGACGGTTTACACCTGAACTGGAGCGGTACTAACATTCTTGCAGGGAAGTTTGCTAGTGCTTCTTGGGGGGGTTTAAACTAAATTTGCAGGGGGCGGGGATCCAGAATGTGAGAGAGGATAGTGAGATGAAGAATAAAGGACAGGTGGGGACTACACGGTTCCGGAATATTAAGTGTGTAGTAGAGGAAGGTGAGGCGGAACAAGTAATAAGGAGGACACATGTACAGAGGGATGGTGTGACGGAACATGGAGTTAAATGTGTTGAAAGAATAAGTAAATTTAGGAAGGACAACAAAATTCTAGGGGCGTATAGCCTGATGGGAGTTCGGGGAGCTGGGTAAGCACAATAGGCAGCGATTCAAACAGAGAGAGGAGAAATGGGCTAAAAATTCTATATCTGAATGCACGAAGTGTCAGAAATAAGGTGGATGAGCTTGAAGCCCAGGTGCGAATGGGTAACTATGATGTTGTTGGGATAACGGAGACATGGCTGCAGGGAGATCAGACCTGGGAAATGAATGTTCAAGGGTATACGTGCTATCGTAGGGACAGAAATGTGGGCAGAGGGGGTGGGGTGGCCCTGTTGGTGAGGAATGAGATTCAGTCCTTTGCAAGGGGGGGGGGGGGGACATAGGGTCAGGAGAAGTAGAGTCTGTGTGGATAGAATTGAGGAACAGTAAGGGCAAAAGGACCCAAATGGGTGTTGTCTACAGGCCACCAAACAGTAGCATGGATATTGGGTGCAAGTTGAATAGGGAGTTAACATTGGCATGTGGCAAAGGTAATGTCGCAGTAGTTATGGGGGATTTCAACATGCAGGTGAACTGGGAGAATCAGGTTGGTGCTGGACCACAGGATAGGGAGTTTGTAGAGTGCCTACGGGATGCATTCTTGGAACAGCTTGTACGAGAGCCGACCAGGGACAGGACTATTCTGGACTCAGTGTTATGTAATGAACAAGATTTGATAAGCGACCTTGCAGTAAGTGAGCCATTAGGAGGTAGTGATCATAATATGATAAGTTTTTATCTGCAATTTGAGAAGGATAAGGGCAGCTCGGAGGTGTCAGTGTTGCAGTTGAACAAAGGAGACTATGGAGCCATGAGGGAGGAGCTGGCCAAAGTTGACTGGACGGATAGCCTAGCAGAAAAGACAGTGGAACAGCAATGGCAGGTATTCTTGGGAATAATGCACAAGGTGCAAAATCAGTTCATCCCCCAGAGAAGGAAGAATTCAAAGGGGGGAAAGGGGCCACAGTGTTTGACAAAGGAAGTCAGAGATTGCATAGCATTAAAAAAAAGGAAGTATGACAGAGCTAAGGTGAGTGGGAGGACAGATGATTGGGAAGTTTTTAAGGAACAACAGAACTTAACTAAAAAGACAATATGGGGAGAAAAAATGAGGTACGAACGCAAGCTAGCCAGGAATATAAAGGAAGATAGCAAAAGCTTTTTTAGGTATGTGAAGAGAAAGAAGATAGTTAAGAACAATGTTGGGCCCTTGAAGAATGAATTGGGTGAAATTATTATGGGAAACAGAGAAATGACAGAAAAATTTAATGAGTACTTTAGATCTGTTTTCACTAAGGAAGACACAAGCAATCTCCCAGATGTATGGATGGACCAAGGACATAGGGTAACAGAGGAAATGAAACAGATTGACATTAGGAAGGAAACGGTGATGAGAGGACTGATGAGACTGAAGGCTGACAAATCCCCAGGTCTAGCTGGTCTGCATCCTAGGGTACTAAAGGAGGTGGCCCTGGAAATTGCGGATGCATAGGTAATCATTTTCCAAAGTTCCTTAGATTCAGGATCAGTTCCTGAGGATTGGAGAATGGCTAATGTTATCCCACTTTTTAAGAAAGGAGGGAGGGAGAAAACAGAGAACTATCGACCTGTCAGCCTGACATCGGTGGTGGGGAAAATGCTAGAGTCCATTATTAAGGATGAAATAGTGGCATATCTAGATAGCAGTGATAGGATTGGGCCAAGCCAGCATGGATTTGCCAAGGGTAAATCATGCTTGACTAATCTGTTGGAGTTTTTCGAGGATGTAACCAGGAAGTTAGATGGGGGAGATCCAGTGGATGTAGTGTAACTCGATTTTCAGAAGGCATTTGATAAGGTCCCACATAGGAGATTGCTGGGTAAAATCAAAGCTCAGGGCATCGGGGGGAAGACATTAAAACTGGTTGGCAGATAGAAAGCAAAGGTTAGCGGTGAATGGGTGTTTCTCGGAATTGCAGGTGGTGACTAGTGGGGTGCCACAGGGCTCGGTATTGGGACCACAGCTGTTTACAATTTACGTCAACGATTTGGATGAAGGCATTGAAATTAACATCAGCAAATTTGCTGATGATACTAAGGTGGGTGGCAGTGTGACATGTGATGAGGATGTTAGGAGAATTCAGGGTGACTTGGATAGGCTGGGTGAATGGGCAGATACTTGGCAGATGACGTTTAATGTGAATAAGTGTGAGGTTATCCACTTTGGGAGTAAGAACAGGAAGGCAGATTATTATCTGAACGGTGTAGAGTTAGGTAAGGGAGAAATACAAAGAGATCTAGGAGTCCTTGTTCATCAGTCACTGAAGGTGAATGAGCAAGTGCAGCAGGCAGTGAAGAAGGCTAAAGGAATGTTGACCTTTATTACAAAGAGAATTGAGTACAAGAGCAAGAAAATCCTCTTGCATTTGTACAGAGCCCTGGTGAGACCACACCTGGAGTATCGTGTACAGTTTTGGTCTCCAGGGTTAAGGAAGGACATCCTGGCTGTAGAGGAAGTGCAGCGTAGATTCACGAGGTTAATTCCTGGGATCTCTGGACTGTCTTACGCAGAGAGGTTAGAGAGACTGGGCTTGTACACCCTGGAATTAAGGAGATTGAGAAGGGATCTGATTGAAACATACAAGATTATTAAGGGATTGGACAATATAGAGGCAGGAAATATGTTCCAGATGCTGGGAGAGTCCAGTACCAGAGGGCATGGTTTGAGAATAAGGGGTAGGTCATTTAGGACAGAGTTAACGAAAAACTTCTTCTCCCAGAGAGTTGTGGGGGTCTGGAATCACTGCCTCGGAAGGTAGTGGAGGCCAATTCTCTGGAAGTTTTCAAGAAGGAGCTAGATAGGTATCTTATGGATAGGGGAATCAAGGGCTATGGGGACAAGGCAGGAACCGGGTATTGATAGTAGTTGATCAGCCATGATCTCAAAATGGCGGTGCAGGCTCGAAGGGCCGAATGGTCTACTTCTGCACCTATTGTCTATTGTCTATTGTCTATAAATCAATGTATGAGTACAGGAGTTGGGGTGTTATGCTGAAATTGTATTAGACATCAGCAAGGTCTAATTTGGAGTATTGTGTGCAGTTTTGGTCACCTACCGATGGGAATGATGCAAATAAGATTGAAAGAGTACTGAGAAAATTTACGAGGATGTTGCCGCAACTTGAGGATCTGGGTTATAGGGGAAGGTTGAATAGGTTAGGACTTTATACCCCAGAGATGAGAAGATTAAGGGAGATTTGTTAGAGGTATACAAAATTATGATTGGTATAGTTAGGGTAAATGTATGTAAGCTTTTTGCGCTGAGGTTGTGTGAGAGTACAATTAGTGGTCATGGGTTCAGAGTGAAAAGATATATGTTTAAGCAGAATATGAGGGGAACATCTTCATCTAGAGGTGGTGAGAATGCAAGCTGTGGATGTGGGGACAATTTCAACATTTAAGAGAAATTTGGATAGGTACATGGATGGGAGGGGTATAGAGGGCTATGGTCCAGGTGCAGGTCAATGGGACCAGGCAGATTACTGGTTTGGCACAGACTAGACAGGCCAAAGGACCATATGTTGGTGCAACCCATCATATGACGCTCAATGGAAAAACATTGAGGAGCGGGTACTTCCCATCCCCATACAAGCAATTTCGGCAGATAATAACCTGCAAAGGTACAACACTTGTATTGTAGTGTTTTATAATTCTATGACTCTAAAAGACTTGCAAATTACAAGCCATTTCTAAAACACAAAGAATCTCCAAAGCACAGCTACAATTCAGAAAACTACAAAGACGTAACCCCTAGTTACAGCCAAACCAGTTGTCTGTTGCAAAAAAATCGAAGGTAGAGGAATGGACTCTAGTTCACCGTGTGTTTCTTTCATGTTTCTTTATGTTCCTTACTCCATTCCTAATAAGCTTAAATTACTCTCTTCATTTATGTAGTTTCATTGCCACTTCACACAATATGATATTTCCTCAAATACTCTATTAATACTAATGGCCTAAAAGCTTTTTGGAGACACAGTTCCCAGCTACCCATAATTAATGCTGTGAAGCTAACTTCCTTGAGTATACATGTAAATCTTCCAACTTACTAATTGATCAGTTATTGATCTGGTCTGTGAGCTTCATTGAAATAATCAACTTAGCCAGCATTGCCTGTTTGAAACAAGCCCAATTAAATAACCCTTTGTCTAAAATTGTACCTCTTTAGCAGTGATACAGGTGCTATAAGCAGTGGTTATTTGCAAAGAATATGTACACAACGCTGGAAGAACTCAGCAGGTCAGGCAGCATCCATGAGAAAAGAGTAGCCAACGTTTTGGGCCGAGACCCTTCATTTGCAAAGATGTGTTGTAACTTCAAACTGATTTCTGGCTTTCATTTACATTGAGAACTGAAGACTGGCTCCTGTTTACAATCAGAAGCTAAGCAATGAATATAGTTGGAAGTTTAATTTACAAGTGTTTGATCTTTACAGCTGAAATCAATAAGTTCTGTCCCATCTCATCCCTTAGTACTAGGACAGACCTAATCAATATTTGGGAAAATAAAATGCCCTACTGTTACAACTCTATTATTCCTACAGCTGCCTGTGATCTCCCTAAATATTTGCTCCTCTTACTCCTTTCTTATTTCCAAATTCTATCAATATGGCCTCATTTGATGTTACACCCAGGATATCCTGTCTAAATATTTCCATGATATTCTCTCTAATCAATAGTGCAACTTCCCCCTTCTCTCTTGCCTCCACATTTGTCATACTTTGACCTCTTTATTTTTTACTCTCTTTGTGCCCAAACTCCAGTCAGATTAGTTTAAACCTTCCTACCTCCTAGCTTCACTCCTATCTCTGTAATGACCTTTACCTTCCTTTGTGTTTTGATTTTCTAGCCTTTTCCACCAACTATAATTTTCAGACCTCTGTTACTGGTTGCCATATTTTCAGACAAGCACTGGAATCTCCTCCCACTGCCTCTTTACCTCTTCTTTGTTAAAATCTCTTTGACCAAACTTTTGCTTGCATTCTTTACTTACTCATTATGTAGCTTATTTTGAAATGTGCATCAGATAAATTATTGTGAACCATGATATGAATGCATGCTGTGCTTCTGTAACCTCAGCTACAAAATTACTGCACTTTTCACTGGGAAGTTCAGCTGTAAAATATATTTAGTTCCTTCCTTGAACAAACCTGTTCTAACTTGAATTGCATTAAAATGTGAATTGACTTATTACAGTAACAGGCGTGATTTACAGTGGAAAACTTGTTTTGCACGCCAGCCAATACAGATCATTTCATCACTTCAGTGCATTGAGATAAAACCAGAATGCAGAATAAAATATTACAGAGAATGTGCTGTGCAGGAAGACAATGTAATGCAAAGGATAACAAGGTAGATTGTGAGGTCAACAGTCCTTTTTGGAGACTTTAATAGTCTTGGAACTGCAAGACAGAATCTATCCTTGAGCCTGGTGGTATATGCTTTCAGGCTTCTGTAACTTCTACCCAATGAGAAGGCAAAAGGGAGAATGTCTAGGGTGGCTGAAGTCTTTGGTTATGTTAGCTGCTTTACCAAGGCAGGGAGAAATCCATGGAGGTGCGACCGGTTCCCATGAGGTACTGTGCTATGTTTACAACTCTCTGCACTTCCTTCCTCTTGTCCTCTACTACCACCCCATGAGCCTCCGCGTCCAACACATCATTCTCTGCTCCTTCTGCTACCCTCAACAGGACCCTACCACCAAACATATCATTACCTCCTCCACCCCCACCCCCCCCCCCACCCACTGTCTGCCTTCTGCAGGGGTTGCTCACTCTGTGATATGGCTGTCCATTTGTCCCTCTCTTCTGGCAGGTATCCCTGCAAGTGACTAAAATGCTGCACTTGCTTGGGGCCCTGAATGGAAATTGTAAAAGCATAACTTCCTGGTGGCCAACCTTTTTAATTCCTATTCCCATTCCCACTCTGATATGTTAGTTCATGGCGTCCTCTGGCAAGATGAGACCACTCTCCGGTTGAAGGAGCAACACTTCATATTCTGCCTAGTTAGCCTCCAACCTGATGGCATGAACATTGATTTCTCCAACTTCCAGTCATTTCTCTTCCCCCTCCGCCACCTTTTTCTCCGCCCACTCTGGCCTCTTACCACTTCTTCTCATCTGCCTCTGGTGCCCCTCTTCCTTCCCTTTCTCTAATAGTCCACTCTCTTCTCTGATTCCTTCTTTTCCAGCCCTTTGCCTTTTCCACCTATCACCTCCCAGCTTCTTACTTCATCCCCCCTCCCATATACCTGTCTTCACCTATCACCTTCTTACTTTGGCACCTTTCCCGTCCTCACTATCTTATTGGGCCCCTTCCTTTCCAGTCCTAAAGAATGGTCTCAGCCCGAAACGTTGACTGTTTATTCACTTCCATAGATGCCACTTGACACACTGTGAGTGTCCATCAGTTTGTATTGATCTGGATAGGATGTATTCTGTGCTGCATCAGTCAAAATTACTGAGGTTCAAAGGGGACATGTCAAATTTCTTTAGCCTTCTGAGGAAGAAGAGGTATTGGAGAGTTTTCCTGACTATGACAACCATATGGTTGCACCAGGACATGTTCATGATGCTCATGACGAGGACCTTGACGTTCTTAATCCTCTTGGCTTGGCACCATTGATGTGGGCAGGAAGATGCTCTCTGACTCCCTTTCTGAAGCCAATGACCAGCTCTTTTGTTTTGCTGACACTGAGGGAGAGGCTGTTGTCATGACATCATGTTTCTGAGTTCTTTATCTCCCTCCAGTACTCTGAGCCGTTGTTATCTGAGATTTGGCCCACTATGCTGGTGTCATCTGGAAACTTGTTAGAGCAGGATCTGATCACACGGTCGTGAGTATATATAGACTACGTTAGGGATCTGAAACCACAGCTCTGTGGGGCGTAGCATTGACAATAATCATGGCAGAGGTGTTTCCACCTATCCTTTCTGATTGTGGTCAGGAAGTAAATAATCCTGTTACAAAGAGAGGAGGTGCTGAGTCCCACGTTGAGGAGTTTGCAGATGCTTTGGAATCATAGTATTGAAGATAGAACTGCAGTTAATAAACAACAGGCTAACAGAAGCTTCAAAGATGAGTATAGGGTCAATGTGCTGATGCCTGCCATAGATCTGCTTCAGTGGCAGGCGCATTATATTGGGTTGAAGCCGTTTTATAGGTATCTTGCTACAGGTCTCAAACAAGAGAATATCTGCAGATGCTGGAAATCTGAAAAATATACAGAAAATGCTGCAGGAGCTCGGTCTGAAATGACAACTGTATTTTACTCCATAGATGCTGCCTGTCCTACAGAGTTCCTCCACCATTTTGTATGTGTTGCTACAGATCTTTTGTTTCTTTCTTCTGTGTTAACTTTAAAACATCACTTTAATAGTTAACAGTACCAGGTATGCACCCCTTTAACACTTACGTGCCCCCAGCACATCAGGACTGGGTAATTGAAATGCTACGATTTTCCGTTAATCGTGCATTAAAGCACAAACCACTCACTGCAGTCTGCTGTTCTGCTGTTACCACTGTGCTGGTTTAACTGCACACTGAAAAGCTATGAATTGCGTGAAACAAAATAATCGTTGCACATTAATTATTTCTGTTTATACATCTCTGTAGATTAATGAGGGTATAAGCAGTTCTTGGCAGAAGTATTTGACCTTCAGATGAACTGTAACTTTCTGATGAATAATAATACTTTGTAAAGGCAGACCATGAACTGTTGTTTCCCATGTTTCGAAGCACAACGAGTAAGTATGCTACTTTAACATTGGTTTAACGATGGCTACACTGAAGACTATAAGCAAGGACTTTACTGCTTTCATTGTGCCTCAGTAATCAAAGAGATTCTGTTTATTTTATTTATTGAGATATGGTGTGTAATAGGCCCTACCAGCCCTTAGGGCTGTGCTGCCCAGCAACCTACCTATTTAACCGTAGACTAATCTCAGGACAATTTATAATCACTGATTAACCTACTAACCAGTAGATCTTTGGAACGTCGGAGCACCCGGAGGAAACCCACGCGGTCACAGGGAGAATATACAAGCTCCCTGAAGTGAGTGCAGGTCACTAGTACTGTAAAGCGTGCTAATCGCTATGCTACTGCACCTCTAATCTACCACTTAGGTTCTAAAACTAACTTTTTTCTGCATTACTGTTACCTTTATGTTGCTGGTGCAATATTTGATCTAATAAAGTCTATGGGTCCAAACAAAACTCTGGCTTGAAGTTTTGTGCTCCAAAACTGGCTGAGTCTCTGACTAATAGTTGGGGCACAGATACTCATCTGACAATATGGAAAATTGCCCAAGGTTCTTTCCCATCCAGCCAACAGCTCCTGCACTTGCATCTCCCTGCTATAACCCTCTCCCGCCTAAGCATAGAATGTAGAACAATACAGCACTGGACTGGCCTTCCAGCCAATAATATGTGAACCTTGATGCTCACTTATGCTAGACGTCTGCCTCCTGTGTAGCATCCATATCCCTCCATCCTCTTCATATTCGTGTGTCAATCTAAAAGTCCCTTAAAATCCCCAGACAGCCTGATTCCACTAGTACCTCTGGTAACCTATTCCAGGAATCTACCTATAATGGGGTGACCAGAAATACTCCACGTGAGCTGGCTGAAGTTTTATACAGCTGTTGCATGATTTTTTTTTAATCACCCTACCAATAAAGCCAAACATGCCATATGCATTCTTTATTATCTTATCCACGTACATAGCACTTTGGACCTAGAGTTATGAACAATGGGCCTAGAGCCCAGTCTTCCTCTGTGCTTCAATGTTATTAAAGTGTCTACCATTTACCGTATACCTTCTGTTTTCATTTGGCTTTCCAAAGTGCAACACCTTACACTTGCTTGGATTAAACTCCACCTACTACTTCATACTTGGATTAAACTCCACCTACATACTTCATTGTAGACCAGTGGGCATCTTTCTTGTTCTCTGTTTTTGTTTTCTAAGCTTGCTTTTTAAATAGCAGCTGCCATTTGAAAAATCACGTTGAGATGTAAATAAACTTACAATTAACAGTGTGTTTAGTTTCTTGTCATAAAATGGAAGTCAGACTTCAGTTCTTAAAATGTAAATGGAAAGCAGTAATCAGATTGAAGTTAAACACAGCTTTGCAACCAAGATCTGTATTTGCAGGCACTCTGTCTGTGAGTAGCAGATGCTAGTCACTGCACTTTCGTTACAACTGCTGATAGTAGAGTATAAGAAAATGGTAGTTTAATTTGTTTTGTTTCAAAGAGACTAGCTGACTCTTAAGTTGCTTAGTCCAAGGAAGCTCGTTGACAGATGGATAATGTCATTTAATATTTCAACAACTGCTGTGTTCATAGTTGCGAGTTTTATGTTTTCAAAGAATTTGGTTTCAGAGCACTAGCTGAAGAACTATATTTCCACAGACCTCTACATAGTTTGTGTTAAAAGGATACCTAAGGAAATACCATATGCTTGTTAAGTCGCTCAAGTGGGAGAAAAGGGTATAAATGTGGAGAGCAGTTTGGGCCTATTAGGAATGCGGTACAGGACATCAAGAAGAAACATGGAAGAATGTGAATCCATTCCTCCAACTTCAGTATGTCCTTTTAGTTTATAGGAATTGTACTTGTGCTTTGGAAGTCCTTAATGCTTAATGCTTTGTGTTTAAGAAATGTTTTCTCTTTTGGAAATGATTTGTGTTTATAATTTGGAATTATTCTATAAAGATTCAAGATTTAAGATAATGATACAATGATTCATGATAAGATAGAAATCCTCTGAGTTTTAAATGTGTTTAAAGAATGTGTGGATTTAAACATGCATCACTGTGGATAAATGAACTGCATTTTAAACTACTTTGTTTGCTGTACGCATCTTCTCCTTGGTAGGGAGAGGGAAGCTACCACTCAAGTAATAGTTATTGGCAACTAAGCTCACCGTGGAGAATAAACAGGGAAGTAAAATTGGTTTTGAAGATTGGATAGTTATAGTATAATCTTCCTTTAGTGTGGGTACTCATGGTGATTTATATCCGATAGGGCTTGAAGTCTTTGTTTGAGTTTAGGTCTTTGTGGCCAGCAAACCCAATATCATCACAATATCTGCAATCAGGGATTCCCAACCTGCGGTCCACAGACTCCCTTGGTTAATGGTAGGGGTCCATGGCATAATAAAGGTTGGAACCCCTGGTGTTAATGATCTATATCTCCCTACATTCTCTGATAGTCCTTTATGTTTTCCACAACTCAACCAATCCTTCAGCAAAGTTCTTACTCAGCAGTGATTTGCTTCCTGGCTTTTAGCTTGGGTTTCCCTCAGAACTACTTATCTTCAAGACCAAAGAGAAGCGGGAGTGATTACCCTTGCTAGTCAAGCAGTATTTGATGGGGTATAACATCAATGAGTCCTGATAAGACAATTCAGTCAAATCAAGGGGAAATCTTCACACTATAGCAAGCACAAGGAAAGATGGTTGTACTTGTCAGAAGCCAGAGATCAAATTCCCATGACTAAGAGAGTT
The DNA here is from genome assembly GCF_048418815.1 of Hemitrygon akajei. Classification (NCBI taxonomy): domain Eukaryota; kingdom Metazoa; phylum Chordata; class Chondrichthyes; order Myliobatiformes; family Dasyatidae; genus Hemitrygon; species Hemitrygon akajei. The sequence goes on along the minus strand of NC_133125.1, from coordinate 99,766,719 downwards.
CTTCAGACTAACTTCCTGTGCAAAACTATTGAAATCTGTTTCAACAATGATATTTATCATCTTGAATATTTGGATTATGGATGCTTGCTCATGATTAAGAGCACCAAATTTCTTGGTGTTCACCTGGCGGAGAATCTCACCTGGTCCCTCAACACCAGCTCCATAGCCAAGAAAGCCCAGCAGTGTCTCTACTTTCTGCAAAGGCTGAGAAAAGTCCATCTCCCACCCCCCATCCTCATCACATTTTACAGGGGTTGTACTGAGAGCATCCTGAGCGGCTGCATCACTGCCTGTTTCGGGAATTGCACCATCTCGGATCACAAGACTCTGCAGCGGATAGTGAGTTCAGCTGAGAAGATCACTAGGGTTTCTCTTCCCACCATTACAGACATTTACACCACACGCTGCACCTGTAAAGCTAACAGCATTATGAAGGACCCCACGCACCCCTCATACAAACTCTTCTCCCTCCTACCATCTGGCAAAAGGTACCAAAGCATTCGGGCTCTCATGACCAGACTGTGCAACAGTTTCTTCCCCCAAGCCATCAGACTCCTCAATACCCAAAGTCTAGACTGACATCTACATCATTTATTATTATATTGAAATTGATCCTCTACTGTGCCTATTGTCTTGTTTATTAATTAATTATTGTACTGCCTTGCACTGTTTTGTGCACTTTATGCAGCCCTGTGTAGGTCTGTAGTCTAGTGTCGTTTTTGTGTTGTTTTACGTAGTCTAGTGGAGCGTTCAGTTGTCTCACATAGTCTAGTGTAGTTTTGTTTTGTTTCATGTAGCACTATGGTCCTGGAGGAACGTTGTTTCACTTTTACTGTGTACTGTACCAGCAGTTTACATCAAAATGACAATAAAAAGCGACCTGACTTGACCTGAATTGATTGCACAGTTCCATTCACATAACTAAAGTTCAAAGCTCAAAGTAAATTTATTATCGAAGTATGTATGTGCAACCCTCTCTCCAGGGCTCATATACTAACTTGGCTCATTAGCTCACTCTGCTAATAGCCACTTGACTCAGCGGTGAGAAGGCCACTTTATGTAAGCAAGGTATGTCTAGGATCGTTATGATTTGGGGTTCAACCAAGCTGGAAGGTTGGGATGTTCCAATTAAGGAACATTGACTGTAGCACATGCTGTGTAAATACTGCTCATACCCAATTACTGGTTGCCAAGAAATAACATAGCATACACCAGTATAAAATTACAAAGAAAACATATTTACCAAATTTCAAGTTTATCAAACGATTAATTGGAAAAGAAAGAAAAAATTAAAAGGGCCCATTACAGTTAATCATTCCAAATGTGCACGTAAACAGCGCTTGTTTCTGTAGTAGCTGGGTGTATTGCTTTACTCACAATGATGAATTCCCATCACCAACCACAGGTAGAACATCTCACAAAGCACTCCTTGCTTTAGGGTCTCTCCTTCGGATGGGATCCTCTAGCCATCTTCTCTGGTGCTCTTCTCTCCACACCTCCTGCCAAAAGACCCCAAACCAGACTACTGTCCTTCAGAAATCTCATCCTGCCCAGCTCTCTAGAACCTTCTCACACATCCCACTGGGCAGAAAGATACAACACATACCCAAACAGTCCTGACTGGCTGACACAACATTCTCAAGTTGAGCAACATAGCTCCTTATCTTTAGCCGAAGTCCAAACACTCTTACTAGCAGAACACACTGCTTTTACAGAAAACTGCTAAAATAAAAATGCCTCGCAGCACAGCAGCAGGAATCTCACCCAGGACATGACATATATGATACCACATATTACCTAGAGATGCATTTTCTTGCAGACATATACAGTAAAAATGAAGAGATATAATAGTATCTTTGAAAAACCATATGTAAAGACTGACAGATGACCATTGTGCAAAAGAGGACAAACTGCAAATACAAAAAAACAAGGAAAGATCAGAGTGGTGAATAGAGGAAGAAAGGATGGGGAAGGATATTTTTCACCTCTTCTCACTTACCTATCACTTCTCCCTGGGTCCCCTCCTCCTTCCTTTCTGGTGTGATCCATTATCAGATTCTTGCATCTCCAGCTCTTTACCTTTCCCATCCATCTGGCTTCACCTGTCACCTCCCAGCTAGCACCCTTATCCTCTCCCCACCTTTTTATCCAGGCACCATTCCCCTTCCTTCTCAGTCCTGAAGAAGGGTTTTGGCCCAAAATGTCAGCAGTGTATTCATGAGTTCCTCCACCATTTTGTGTGTTTTGCTTTGAATTTCCAGCAACTGCGGACTTTCTGAGTTTACAGTTAGGATACTGTCCACTGTGCATTTGTAGGAGTTGGTCGATGTTTTTGGTGACATGTCAAATCTGCTCAAACTTCTAAGAAATTGTGCCTTCTTTGTGATGGTAATGATTTGCCCATCCCAGAAAAAAAGTCTTCTGATAAATTAATACAAAGGAATTTAAAGCTACTGACCCTCCTCACCTCTGATCCCCTAATGAAGACTGGATCACGGACTGCCAGTTTCTTTCCTCCTGAATTTTATAATGAGTTCTTTGATTTTTCTGACATTAAGAGACAGGTTGTTATTGTGGCATCATTCACCAGATTTTCAATCTCCCTCCTATTTGCCGATTCATGATCATCTTTGGATTGGCCAACAATAGTGGTGTCGTCAGCAAACTTAAAAACTCAAAAACTTAAATAAGATTCTATTCACACTAATGTGATCATTGCCAGCAAGAGTCTCAACAAAAGGAGATTTATCCACCTCGACTTGATATCCAATAATGTTAACTTCAGCTACATAAATGCTATGAATATATAAATACAGGAGATTCTGTAGATGCTGGAAATCCAGAGTAACACATGTAAAACTCAGCAGGTCAGTTAGCATTTGTGGAATGGCAGGGAGATAGGTGAAGATGGGTGGGGGAGTGGCAATGAAGTAAGAAGCTGGGAGGTGATAATTTCCCCTAACCTGCCCATTTGGGCTCACGTATCCCTTTCCAGTTTGTACTCTTTCCCCTCTTCCCCACCGTCTTATTCAGGCATCTTCCCTTTCTTTTCCAGTCCTGGTGATGGGCCTCAGCCAGAAACATTGGCAATTTATTAATTTCCATAGATGCTGCCTGACCTGATGAGTTCCTCCAGCATTTTGTATGTGCTTTTGTGAATATATAAGTAAGTCCGAGTCTAACAAAGACTTAACTTCTGACATCTCAGAGCCCTTTTACCATTTCTAAGCTGTCAGAAAGGGGTATGATAGAGTACTGCTTATCCAGCAGAGGTTCTAATCTGTACAATCGTCTTGTGGTGGTTGGGAAGGGGCAGTGGGAGGTGGTGGTGGGCCGAGTTATTGAATGTGCCCACTGTCTTTGTTCAGTCAATACAATAGAATGCTGGTAATGTTGCACAGAAGGAGGATGTAGTCGAGTACATGGGTAAGATAAAAGGAAGAGGAGGTCCATAAGATGAAGAGAGAAGGGCAGGCTGTGAATGATCAAGGACCTAGCTTTGGACATAATATAGAACAGCTAGAACATCCATTTGGAAATTTAAAAAAATGAAAGAGTAGTTTTTTCTGCAGGTGAGTAATTGAAAGGTATTAATGTTTAAAAGGATCTATATATTCTTGCACACAAATAGCAAGCAAGTAATAAAAATTTCAAACAGTAAGTTGGCCATTATTGCAAGAAAATTTGAGTGCAGAGGTCAGGGCACCTTGCTTCATTTGCATTGAATCTGGCACAACAAGAATAACGTGTACAAATCTGATCTTAACAAAGAAAAGATGTGCTTGCAAAAGTGGGAGTGCATGAAAAGGTGATGTCACAGTCAATATTTTATATTTTTACAGCTGTGTGGACTACCCATTGCTCGGAGCAGGAAATTCTCACATGGCCTGAAAACTGCGCAGCACTTTAGTAAAATATTATATAAAAGAATAGCCAGCTGGTGGTGTAGTGGCATCACTTCAAGGTGAGTGATCCCAGGTTCGAATCTGGCCAGCCTCTTGCATGCTTTCTCTCTGTTCTGGGTCGAGCATTGAGTGAGCAACTCGGCCTCGTAAATAACAGACAAAGATGCAAAACAAAACTGCAAGGTTGCTGCCTGATGCACCACCAGGCGCAGATAGGAACAACAATAACAATATAAAAGGAAAATTCCAGCTGTCTGGACACAGAGGCTATGTGCGCGGGAGCATTTTAGTTACTGCGCGGCTGCACACCTGCATAGCTTAGTGCTAACAGTGTCAAACAGACTAAACTGAATGATTCTGCTGAATAAACCCTTTAGCCCAGCACCTGCACTCACATGGGAAGCAAGATGCTCCTTTTTCTCTTGGTACTGATGACTACAGGGAAATATTCAACCTCCTTAATTATTGGGATCCTTTTCTTGCATCGGTCTGGAATGCAAATGGCTGGCAACAAATACTTGTTTGATGTTGTTTGTGAAAGCTAACCTGACATTTTCTTTGATTGTAATGATCTTCAGTTCTCAAAAATGCCTACATTTCTTATGATTAACTAAATTTCAATACTTGTTCAATCCTGCCTTCCACCCTACTTAAAGACTGTAGCTCCTGAGCCAAATCACTTTTAATAATCCTCGTCCAAAGTGCTCATTAGCTCTTGCATGCTCAAGGGAAAGCTTTTGAATGACATACGAGATTCCTCCCTTAATCAGTTAAGTCTGATGTAATTTGCTCCCCTGTTTGCTGACAACCGCTTCATTGCGCAAAGAGAAATTATGTGTACAAGCTGAGAATTAATATTGGATTAAGGGCAAACTCCTGTACTTATTCATCTGCCATCGACAGTGGTTCAAGGATTAAAAACTACAGAGGTACAGATAGGAGAGTTGCTGCCTCATGGCTCCCACAACCTGGGTCAGTCCTGACCTCCTGTGCTGTCAGTGATGAGTTTCCACTTTCTCTCTATGACCAAATAACTGATCATTGACTATAGGAATAGAAAACTGGATGTCCATGAGCCAGTCCTTATCTGAAGATCAGAGGTGGAGGGGTCAGTAACTTTAAATTCCTTAGTGTTATCATTTCAGAGGATGTGTCCTGGGTTTAGCATGTAAGTGCCATTACAAAGAAGGCATAGAAGTGCCTCTACTTTCTTAAAAGTTGTGAAGATGACATCTAAAACTTTGACGGACTTCTATAGAAGAGTAGTGGAGAGTATACTGACTGGTTGCGGTATGACCTGGCATGGAAACACCAATGGTCTTGAACAGAAAAGCCTGCAAGAGGTAGTGAATACAGCCCAGTTCATCACGGGTAAAGCCCTCCCTACTGCTGAGCACATCTACAAGGAATGCTTTCGCAGGAAAGAGGTATCCATCATCAAGGACCCTCACCATCCAGGTTAAAATTTATTTTCTCTGCTGCCATCAGGAAGGAGGTACAGCAGCCTTAGGTCCCACACCACCATGTTCAGGATCAGTTATTACCCCTCAACCATCAAGTTCTTGAACCAGAGTGGATTATTTCACTCACTTCAACGCTGAACTGTTTCCACAACCTATGGAGTCACTTTCAAGGATTCTACAATTCATATTCTCAATATTTATTGTTATTATTTTGTGCCTTTCTGTATTTGTACATGTTGTATTTTGCACATTAGTTATTTGTCCATCTTCGTTCTGTAGAGTTTTTCATTAACTCTAGTGTGTTTCTTTGTATTTACTGTGAATGCCTGCAAGAAAATGAATCTCAGGATAGTATATTGTGATATACATATACTTGGAAAATTAATTTACTTTCAACTTTGAACTTGGAGTCTGAGGAGAAAAGGAGATTTGGTATGTCACCAATGACTCCGGATGTGGATGTCAGCTTCAATACAAAAACCAAACCACTGGAGGAACTCAGCGGGCCAGGAGCATCCACGGAGAGGAATAAACAGTCGATGTTTCCGGCCAAGACCCTTCATCAGGAGGTGCAGAAGCTTGTAGCTCCAGACCAGGTTTAAAAACAGCTACTTCCCTTCAACCATTTGCTTCTTAAACCAACCTTAATCACTCCAGTTTGGCAACTCTGGCACCTTTGGTTACTTAGCACTGAAATAAACTTTCTCTTTTTGTTCTAATTGTATCCATTCTTGTAAAAGTTGGGTATCCGAGGGGTGATTGATAAGATTGTGGACTAAGGTAGAAGGAGTTTTAGAAAATCTAGCACATTTATTTTTCAACATAATCCCCTCCTACATTTACACACTTAGTCCAGCGTGTTGATGTTGCTTATATGATGCTACGTTCCTGTGATGCTGCTTTATATAAGTTTTTCTCTTGTGCATATAACAATAAACTCGACTTTGAGAAATTTTACAGGAGAATGAACTCATGGGGCCTAATGGTTTAAATAACTCTGAGTAGTCTGATTAATCCAAACTCTGCAGTTGGTGTTCAATTTCCTTAATTAACATGATCCTATTACTATGAATAAAGAAGAGCATTTTGGGTGAATTTCCACATCCTGCCATCACTTTTATCACTAATAAGCAGTTGGTTCAAGTTGTCAGTTGCTGGCCTATATTCACAGAATTTCAGCATTATCGTCACTGAGATCTTGAAACTGCACCTTGAACAAATATTATTTGCACAGGAACTGGCCTGTTCTAATCATCTGAGTTTCAGAAGAAGCTCTAACTGGGTGGGATGTTATCCACTCCAAAAATAGAAGGAAACCACTTAATATAACAAAAGTACTAGAAAATTATTTTAACTTCCCCCGATCTAGTCACAATGGATCCCTGTTTTTTAAAGGTCAACCACTGGTCACAAAAAGATAGTGATCTTAAAAAGCTTTATTGGAGTTATTGCTTGATTATTTATTCAGCAGGTAAAGATGTAAGCTCAAGATATTTTTCCAGTCATTCATGTCACTGATGGATATCTTGTGAACAGCTGCAGAGTGGACTGCAAATACATAAGGAAGTTGCAACCCTGGGTTTTTGTTGGTCACTGCAGATGTCGGTGATGGTTTGTCTGCTTTTGTATATATACAGTTCTTTCACAAATTATATTCTATTTCTATATTTTCCTATAAATGCCTGCAAGAAAATGAATCTCAAAGTAATATATAGCGGTATATATGTACTTTGATAATATATTAACATTGACTTTTGACTTCGACTTTGAACACTTCAAACAACCATAAGAACTTAAGAAATAGGAGCAGGAGTAGGCCATTCGGCCCATCAAGCCTGCCCCACCATTCAATAAGATCATGGCTGATCTGTCCGTAAACTCAGCTGTCCGTAAACATGGGGATGGTCCCTGCCTTTTCCCCATAACCCTTAATTCCCCTACTATGTAAAAATCTATCTAACTGTATCTTATATATATTTTGTGAAGAAGCCTCAACTATTTCCCTGGGCAGAGAATTCCACAGATTCATCACTCTCTGGGAAAAACAGTTTCTCCTCATCTCTGTCCTAAATCTTCTCCCCTGAATCTTGAGGCAATGTCCCCTAGTTCTAGTCTCACCTACCAATAGAAACAACTTTCCTACTTCTATCTTATCTATCCCTTTCAAAATTTTGTATGTTTCTATAACATCCCCTCTCGTTCTTCTGAATTCCAGAGAGTATAGTTCCAGGCGACTCAATCTCTCCTCATAGGTTAATCCCTTCATCCCTGGAATCAACCTGGTGAACCTCCTCTGCACTGCCTCCAAAGCCAGTATATCTTTCCTCAAGTATGGAGACCAGAACTGCACACTGTACTCCAGGTGCACCTCACCAGTACCCTATATAGTTGCAACATGATCTCCCTGTTCTTGAATTCAATCCCTCTAGCAATGAAGGCCAACATTCCGTTTGTCTTCTTAATAACCTGTTGTATCTGCAAGCCAACTTTTTGCGATTCATGAACAAGCACTCCCAAGTCCCTCTGCACTACAGCATGCTGCAATCTTTCACCATTTAAATAATAATCTACTCTTCTATTATTCCTTCCAAAGTGGATGATCTCGCATTTACCAACATTGCATTCCATCTGCCAGACCTTGGCCCACTCACTTAACCTATCTACAGTATACCCCTCTGCAGACTCTCCACATCCTCTGTACAATTTGCTTTTCCACTCAGTTTAGTGTCATCAGCAAATTTTGCTACACTACACTCAGTCCACTCTTCCATATCATCAATGTAAATGGTAAACAGCTGTGGGCCCAGCACCAACCCTTGTGGCACCCCACTCACCACTGACTGCCAACCGGAGAAACACCCATTTATACCAACTCTCTGCTTCTATCGGTTAACCAATCCACTATCCATGCCAATATACTTCCTTAGACTCCATGCATTCGTATCTTATTTATAAGTCTCTTGTGTGGCACCTTATCGAGTGGCTTCTGGAAATCCAAGTATACGACATCCACCTGTTCCCCTCTATCCATTGCACTCATTATGTCTTCAAAAATCTCCAGTAAGTTTGTCAAACAGGACCTGCCCTTTCTGAATCCATGCTGCGTCTGTCTAATGGAACCTCTCCTCTCTAAATGTTTCGCTATCTCCTGGTCTTCATCCCCATCTGAGTCCAACCTTCACCAAAGTGCCTGCACTGTGCCAATGTCACATAGCACCTAATTTGTCTAAAATCCATCCCAGAAATAGGCCAAGTTCACCTATCAGTGATCGTTAGTCTCCAGCACAGATAATACAGAATCCTTTGCTCTACCCAGCTTTGCAATATTTTCCAGCAGCAGATGTCTCCTGAAATATATCCTCTAATTTTTTTTTTACAGCTGCACAGACCAACCATTGCTTTGAGCAGGGAATTTGTGCATGGCCTGAAAACTGCATGCACTTTAAATTTAAAAAAAAAATGCATACTATGAATATTTAGAATGAAAATTTTTAAAAACCATGTACTTTTGATGTTATTTATTAATTGAAGGGTATAATGAAATACAGTACAACAAAGAAAATATTTCATGTTTTGGAAACTTTTTCTCATCTGTCTTTATTATATATCCATTGTCTATAAACACTGTCCAGATTAATTTCATATTCAGATGAAAGATATGACTTAATCCTTATTAGATCCACTCCTGGTCTGTTTCTGGATTTGCATTTGATTGAATTCATAAGACTAAATCCACATTTGCAGTCAGCACTGGAAGCTTGAAATGTTCCAATGATGTCAACAAGAATTGACAGTTCTTCAAATTCTTTGTTTCTAATCATGTAGTTCAACATATCAGTGAATGTATTAATTGATCTAGTCTTAACTTTCTCAGAAATGACAAAATTGCTGCAATATTTCTGAGACAACGCTTTCATCGTATATATAAGAAAATCCCAGCTGTGTGACAAGAGAGTCTATGTATGTGGGAGCTTTTCAGTTACTGCATGGCTGTGCACCTGAGCAGCTGAGAGGGAACAGTGGCCAGGGGTATTATCACTGACATTCCTGATAGTTAGGAATATCGTAGGGACCTGGGTAAAAATCCCACCGTAGCTGATAAATTTGAATTTAAATTCTGAAATTAAGCAGTCTAGTGATGACCATGACAATGATGGTCAATTGATATAAAGACCTACTGTACCTGGTTCACTGATAGGGAGGGATATCTGCTATTCCTATCCAGCCTGGCCAACATGTTCCCAGACACACTGCAATGTGGTTAACTATTAGCTGCCCTCTGATGTAGAGACAGTGACTGGAGTTTATTTATAAGAATTCCCACAGAATATCAGTGGCTCAGCAGAGCAACACTATGAGATGTAATGTTCTCAAAACTCGAACCCCACAATTAGTGCTAATCAGGCGTCCGCTTAAATAACACAAGTGACATGGAATCCCCAAGCCTATCAAAATAAACTTATCAAGTTTAAATAGAAAACACCTGGAGACCACACTACAAAGAGTGATTCACCTGAGAAAAAGCACAAGGAATGCTAAGTGATTAACAATCTCATTAAACAACAATTAATGATGCTTTAAAAACCTTGCAGCCCAACACTTTCCAGAGCTCCAAGATGGAAAGGAGGATGTGATTATGATGCTGTCATGTTGCAACAGTATATACATTGAGAGACTGAGTAACAACCTTGCAAATGGCATTTAGTATGAGATCATGCATTTTAGTAAGAGGAATCAAAAGGCAAAGCTATTATCTAAATAGAGAGAAACTGGAAGTGAATGAGGTTTAAAGGGATCTAACTGTTCTAGTGCATAGATCACAAGGAGAACCAATAAGTAGTTAAGAAGGCAAAATGACTTTTTGGTCTCTATTTAGGTTGGAGTTTTAAGTATAGGGGGATTTTTTTTACATTTCTGTTCAGTGTTGATCAAACAATACCTGGAATACTGTACCTTGTTTTGGTCCTGTTAACAAAAACAAAGGATAAAATAGCACTGGGGTTAGTCCAAAGGAAATTTACTTGGCTAATTCCTGCAATGAGTGTGGTTGTCCAATCAAGAGAGGCTAGATAGTTTGAGCCTGTAGTCTTTTGAATTTATAGAATGAAGGATGGATTTATTCAAATATGGGTAGTTAAAATGTGAGAAGATGTTGAGATGTAGAGAAGCTAAAGTGAGAGGAGATGCTGAGTTGCTAAAGTGGAGGAGAGTGGAGAGCATGTTGAATAAATGTAGATATGGATATAAATTTGAGGAAATTGGTGTAGTTGGAAGGTGGGGAGAAGCTAAAATGTTGCTAAACGGCAACTCCTTTGCTTGCATCTTTGGAAACAGCTTTATTCTATCTTTGAGATCTCTTTTTTTCCTTTTCAAGGTTCTTTTGAAGACCTTGACCAGGAGTTACACTCTGACTTTGTTTCTTTGTGGGAATGGGACCTGTTCTCAGGGCCACATGACCGGTCAACTTTTTGATATCACAAGGATGTGACCTGGAAGAAACAGAATCAGAATTGGGTTTATTATCACTGCATGTGATGTGAAATTTGTTAACTTAGCAGCAGCATTTCAATGCAATACATAATATAGAAGAAAAAAAAAGTAAATCAATTACAGTATACGTATATTGAATAGAGGCTTGCGTGTGTGTCCTTGAGCAAGGCACTGAACCACACAATGCTCTGCAACAACACTGGTGCCAAGCTGTATGGGTCCTAATGCCCTTCCCTTGGACAGCATCAGTGCCATAGAGAGGGGAGACTTGCAGCTTGGGCAACTGCTGGTCTTCCATTTAAAAAAAAATCTTGCCCAGGCTGCGCCCTGCAAATCCATGGTCTATCGAGACTAACGGAGGCCTACACTATTGAATAGATTAAAAATCATGCAAAGAAACAGAAATAATATATACTAAAAAAGTGACGTAGCGTTCAAGGATTCAATGTCCAATGTCAATGTCCATTTAAGAATCGGATGGCAGAAAGGAAGAAGCTTTTCCTGAATCGCTGAGTGTGTGCCTTCTGTATTCTGTACCTCCTACCTGATGGTAATAGTGAGAAAAGGGCATGCCCTGGGTGCTTGAGGTCCTTAATAATGGACGCTGCCTTTCTGAGACACCGATCCTTGAAGGTACCCTGGGTACTTTGTAGGCTAGTACCCAAGATGGGGCTGACTTCTTTTGGTCCTGTGCTTGTAGCCACCCCCCCTTCCCCCCCTTCCCCCCCATACCAGACAGTGATACAGATGAGCGCCATCAGGGTTTTGGGACTTTGTGACTCTGGGGATGTGCTGATGCCCCTGACTGAAGTGTTGTGGGAGACCACAGAACATCAGGTTAGCTGCCAGGGGTCGTGTGCCCAGAGGGTTGCACTTCTTTGGTGCCTACTCTCTGTGTGAAGAGCTCAGAAAAAGCGACACAACAGACTATTAACATTGTAAATCGGAGAGTTGCTTGTTTTGTCTCACCAGTTGCTGTGAAATGGGGACACTTCTTTTTCCTTATTAGGGAGAGAGAGAGAGTCTGTGGTATTCCAAATTATTGGGTGAACAAGTAGTCTTTGGGGTTCTGCAAGTCTGTGGCTATACTGACGCTTTGCTGCACACTTGAGTGCTCGGTGGAGGGGTCGATGCTTTTTTGCTGGGGGTGGGGGTTCATTGCCTTGTTGCTGTTTGTGCGTGGGAGGGGGAGGTGAGGGGGGGTTGGGGTCCTAACCTTTAACTGTCATTCATTCTTTGGGGCGAGCCTCTGTTTTTGAGGATGGTTGTGAAGAAAGAAGAATTTCAGGATGTATATTGTATACATTCCTCTGACATTAAATGTACCTTTTGAAACCTAGTGGAACCTATAGATGTGGCGATGTTTACATCAGTAGAGTAGTGATGAACAAAAGGAACACATCTACAAAATAAGCGACTAGTAATGTAAAACTGAGGTATGTAATAATTTAGGAAATTCTGGAATTTTATAGAAATATAGAAACATAGAAAACCTACAGCACAATACAGGCCCTTTGGCCCATTAGGTTGTGCCAAAAATGTCCCTACCTTAGAAATTACCCATATAGCCCTCTATTTTTCTAAACTCCATGTATCTATTCAAAAGTCTCTTAAAAGACCCTATTGTATCCGCCTCCACCATCGTTGCTGGCAGCCCATTCCACGCACTCACCACTCTCTGAGTAAAAACCTTACCCCTGACATCTCCTCTGTACCTACTCACCAGCACCTTAAACCTGTGCCCTCTTGTGGCAACCATTTCAGCCCTGGGGGGAAAAGCCTCTGACTATCCACACGATCAATGCCTCTCATCATCTGAAACACCTCTATCGGGTCACCTCTCATCCTTCGTTGCTCCAAGGAGTAAGTTTCTCAAGGGGGGCTAGATTAGCAGGGCGGGCTTGATTAGCTTGTGGTCTATGCCTGATCCTATTTTAGAACGTAAGACCATAATATAATATAACATAATACAGGAGCAGAATTAAGTCATTTGCCCCACTGAGTCAAACTTCATCAAGGCTGCTCTATTTTTTTCTCTCCACCACAATTTCCTGCCTTCTCTGCATACCCGACCTGTCAAGAATCTGTCAACCTCCACTTTAAATATACCCAATGATTTCACCTCACAGCTGTCTGTGGCAAAGAATTTCGCAGATTCACTGCTCTCTGGCTAAAGAATTCCCTGCTCATCTCCATTCTAAAAGGACACCCCTCTGTTCTGAGGCTGTGTCCTCTGGTCTTCGACTCTGCCTCCACAGGAAACATCCTCTCCACATCAATTCTATCGAGGCCTTTCAACGTTCTGTAGGTTTCAATGAGGCCACCCCTTATTCTTCTGCATTCTAGTGAATACAGGCCCAGAGCCATCAAACACTTTTCATAAGACAAGACATTCAATCCTGGAATCATTTTTATGAACCTCCTTTGAACCCTCTCCAGTTTTTAGCAAATCCTTTCTAAGATAATGGGCCCAAAACTGCTCACAATTCTCCAAGTGAGGTCTGATCAGTGCTTTTTAAAGCTGTAACGTTAAATCCTTACTTTTATATTCTAGTCCTCTTGAAATTAATGCTAACATTGCATGTGCCTTTCTCACCATAGACTCAACCTGCAAATTAATCTTTAGGGAAACTTGCAGAAGGACTCCCCTCCCAAGACTGTTTGCACCTGAGAATTTTGAATTTTTTCTGCACTTAGAAGATAGTCTACCCTTTTATTTCTTCTCTTAAACTGCATGAACATACACCTTCTATCACTGTATTCAATCTGCCACTGATTTGAACGTTTTCCTAAACTGTCTAATTCCTTCTGTAACGTCTCTACTTCCTCAAAACCACCTGCCCCTCCACCTAACTTTGTGTCGTCTGCACAATTTCCAACAAAACTATCAATTCCATCATCTGAATCATTGACATATAACTTAAAAAGAAGTGGTCCTAACAGACCCCTGTGGAATACCACTAGGGGTATTTCCCCATGGGGATGTATAAAGTATCTATCTATCTATCTAGTCACCGGCAGCCAACCAGAAAAGCCTCCTTTTTTCTTGTGTTTCTGTGAGTTTATGCTACTTAATAAACATCATTATTTCCTGAAGGTGGTTCATGCATAACACATGGATTATGCATTTGTATATGCTTGCAAGATTGTTTTTCATGGTCAACAAGACTGGACGTTCAAAACACGCCAGGAATTGCAATTCTCCCCACCTCTCCTGTATGTCAAACATCTGTTGGTGATTGATGACTTAAACCCAGCCAACTCATTCCAACCCTAGTCAAAATGTGTTTTTCTTATGTGTTAAACATTGCACGGAGTTAGAGTGTGAATCCTTCCACATTACCCGAGGCAGTGCAAAGCATTTATTATATAATCACTTACAATAGGCAACTGCATTAGAAATGAAGTTAAAGCCAACAGATAAAATAGGTTTTTGTTGCTGCTAAAATGATTTCCCTGGTTTTCAATGGCTCAAAGCTCCCTGATCTGACAGACAATGAAATAGCCTGTTCAATGGATGGAAGGAGCATGAATGGATGTAGCTGCAGCCTAGAATAATTAAACAGTCTTTCACAATTGTTCGGTGAATGATGTAAAAGCAACAGATGTGAGGGATGGGCAACTAACAACCAGCATGGGAGAAGTCAGCTGATGGTAGGGCTGTGAGCAGAGGCATTGGTTAGAAAATGCTTGTAAGTGGTTATCAATTAAAGAGAGCCAAAGAGATCATTAAGGTAAGGTAGCTCCAGTCAGCAATAATGAGGATGTCCGTTCCTGAGGGGAGGGAAGGGGGTGTGGAGGTTGGAGATGCCGGAGGAGCTGAGAGAAGACTGTGAAACCAGCTGCAGTTAACTCTGGACAGGAATCTGGGTGGCACGGTGGCATAGTGATTAGCACCACTCTTTACAATACAGTCAACCAGGGTTCAATTCCAGCCGCTGCTTGTGAGGAGTTTGTACATTCTTCCTGTGACCACGTGGGTTTCCTCCGGCTACTCCAGTTTGATTAGGCTAGGATTAAATTGGGGGATCACTGGGTGGCATAGCTTGAAGGGCCTATTCTGCTCTGTAGCTTAATAAATAGATAAATAACTGAACTTTGTCTTTTTGGATGTTTTCCCCCTAGCAGTCAGTCTGTGGTTTTGTATTGCCATGTGCTCTTGTTTGTTTTTATGCCCCATGTACTCCTGTCCCCATTCCTGTTCTACTCCGGCCCCTGTATTACTGAGTACTCTGCCTCTCACCTGTTTCTCATTATTACCTGTTTTGCTGCCACTTCTGTCTCATTGTGCTCCACCTATCATCTGTCTCTCTGTTTATTGCTCAGTGTATTTTAATCCTGTGTTTCCACCTGTTTATTGCCAGATTGTGCCAGTAAATTTTCCTGAGCCTTTCCAGCATTCGTATCTGAATTCTGTCTGTCTGAATATCGACTCTGCCTGTTTCCCTTTTTTTGTAATTTATTTTTTATTGAAGTTCATCATCAAACATTTCCATAAGATGTATTTCAGACATTGTACATATATATCATATATGTCACAAATCTCCACATAGTATTTATCTGAGGTATACACTTATAGAAAAGAGTGGAAAGAAAAAACAAGCAAAAAGAAAAAAATATGTACAAGTAGGGAGTGATTTTTTTTTTACAAAATATTCATTGATTTGTGAGAATAAAATCAGGCCTCTGAGGCATTATGTAGTTAAACCATTTTTCCCAGTATGAATCAAGTTGTTCCGGCTTATGATTAACAGATGCTGTTATCTTCTCCATTTTGTAAATATCCATTGTAATTTCCAACCATGCATTTAAAGTTGGGCTCTCCTGTGATAACCATTTACTAGTAAGAGTCTTTTTACCAGCCACCAACAGTATATTCATTAAATATTTATCTCTTTTCAACCATTCTTGAGGGATATACCCAAAATATATGGTCTTACTCTCTAAGGGTATTTCACATTTAAAGATGTCTTGTAGGGCATTGTGTATCCCCCTCCAATAGTCTTTGATAATGGGGCATTCCCAAACAATATGATAATGATTTGCATATTGATTTCCACAATTTCTCCAGCAAACAGGGAGGTTACTATCATAATGGAATTTCTGAGAGGGTGTAATAAAATATCTTATCAAGTTTTTCCACCCAAGCTCCCTCCATTTCTGTGAACTGGTACACTTCCATTGATACCTCCATATTATTGTCCATTCTTCCTCAGATATAATTATTCCTCCTTCCTTCTCCCATTTTGTTGTAATGTATGAAGTCGAATGTGTTTTAAGATTTGACAAACCCTTATACACGCTTGAAATGATTCTACTACCGTTATCTGAATTATATGCTTTTCTAAATAGCTCTATCAAGCATGTATTTGCCTTAGTTACATTTTTAAGCATCCTATTAACATATTGTCACATCTGTAAATACCAAAAAAAATCTTGTTTTTCTAATAAGCGTTTCTCTTTAAGCATTTCAAAACTGAACAGTGTTCCTTCTTTCATTATGTTGCAAAGAACTGTTATTCCTTTAGCTGTCCAGTCCTTAAATCTAGCATCCAGTTTATTTGGTGTAAAATCCAAGTCATATGCACACCATTTAAGAATTGCAATATCTCCCTCTAGATTATATTCTTTTATAGTAGTTTTCCATATTTTAAGAATCAATTTCACCCATGGGTTATCAATAGTATTTATGTACTTTTGCAGGTTGTTATCAGCCAAAATTGCTTGTATGGGGATGGGAAGTACCTGCTCCTCAATGTTTTTCCATTGAGAGTCATATGATGGGTTGCACCAACATATCACAGCTCTCAACTGTGCTGCAAAATAATAATCTCTAAGAGAAGGTAGGCCCCATCCCCCATTTTCCTTTGCTAATTGCAAAGTTTTGAGACAAACTCTAGGCCTTTTACCTTGCCAAATATACCTTGATAACATCTTGTTCCATTCATTGAATTGATTTTGATTAATCTCTATTGGTAGGGTCTGAAAGAGATATAATAGTCTGGGCAATGTATTCATTTTAATGGATTCAATCCTTGAACTGAGACTGAAAAAAGGAATTAGGTTCCATCTTGTTATATCTTCCTTAATTTTTTATATATAGGCAATAATTGCATTCTGATAATTTTGCCAAATCTTTTAGCATAATGATGCCCAAATATTTGAAAGACTCTGTTTGCCATGCCCAGGGATATCTACTTTCAATTTCTCTTGGTGGGCTATAGTTATACGAAAGTAATTAGGTTTTATCTATGTTGATCTTGTATCCTGATAATTGACCATATTGTTCAAAGGATTGCATCAATTTATGTAAAGAGTATGTTGGTTGCCCTAGATAGATCAAAATGTCATCCACGTAACAAGCCAATTTATGCTCTGTCCCTTTAATAGTAATTACCCTGATATCTTCATTTTGTCTGATGTATTAAGCTAATGATTCCAGATATAATGTGAAGAGTAGCAGTGACCATGCACAACCCTGTCTTGTGCCCCTTTCTAGGGTAAGACTATTTGATAAATATCCATTGATGTTAATCCTAGCAGTAGAGTTGTCGTATAGTGTCTGTATAGTTTTAATAATTGTGTCTTGGAAACCAAATCTATGTAAAACTCTGTAAAGAAAATTCCAATTAACCGAACCAAATGCCTTTTCAGTGTCTATGCTAATCACTATTGCTTCGATTTTATTTTTTTGTATATGATCCATAATGTGAAGTGTCCTTTGTATATTGTCTTGTGTTTGGCGTTGTCATATAAAACCTGTCTGATCATTACGTATCAGTATGGGTAGAAACTCCTCTAATCATTTGGCCATGATGGAGTTAAATAATCTATAATTTACATTAAGAACAGATATTGGTCTAAATGACCCGCATTCCATTTTATCCTTGCCTTCTTTCGGTATAGCTGAGATTATCGCTTCTTTTCAACTGGGTGGCATTTGTGCCTTTTTTAGAGCCCAGTTCAATGTGGGGAGTAAAACAGGAATTAACTTTTTTTTTGAAATCCTTTGTACCACTCTGCCATATACCCTTCTGATCCTGGTGACTTGCTTAATTTAAGCCTACTAATTGCAGCTTTTAATTCAACTTCAGTTATGTCAGCAGTCATCGTTCTATTTTGTTCTTCACTTAAAGTGGGTAACTCTAGAGAATTCAGGAAAGTGCCAATTTGGGTTATGCTTGCCCCTGGAACTTTGGAATATAGAGTTTTGTAAAACACTTCAAAAGCTTCTTGAATTTCACTTAGCTTATTTTTTTTATCATTTTTATTCTTGGATCCCTAATTCTATGAATTGTATTTTCTGCTATCTTTTTTTTCCAGTTTCCACACCAGTATTTTCATAGACTTAGATCCATTTTCATAATGTCGCTGTTTCAGAAATGTTAATTTTTTTCTTGATTTCTTGCGTAGCCAAACTATTAATTTCATTCCTAATTTTTAAATTTCCTCTAATGTATCCTGTGCCAAATTCAATTTGTGTTTTCTCTCTAGTTCCTTCAGCCTATTTTGTAATTCCTCTAATGTTTTATTCCTTATTTTTTTCTTATATGAAGATGTTGCTATAATTTTCCCTCTTAAGACAGCCTTTAGAGTATCCCATAGAATGGGAGGTGAAACCTCTCCATTATCATTGAATTCTAAGTAGAGACCAATTTCTTTTTTAATTTGTTCCTTAAAGTATGGATCATTGAGTAGACTTGAATTTAGTTTCCAAATCGTATTCTTTGGTTGGAGGTCAAAATCAACAGATAAATATATAGATACATGGTCACTTACATCTATTGTCCCAATTCCACAGGTGTTTATTTTGTCTTTGTCTTTTCCAAATGTTATGAAATAGTCTATTCTTGTATATACAGAATGGGGAGCAGAATAATGAGTGTAATCCCTTCCGTCGGGGAAAAGGTTCCTCCATTTATCAATTAAACCAGAAAGTGTATTAACTTTCTTATGTAAAGATTTTGTTTCATAGGTTTTTCTATTGGAAGACTCTAACTTTGGTTGTAATGGTAAAGTTAAGTCTCCCCCACATATCAGGAGACCTTCTGTTTCCGCTACCATGATATCAGTAATTTTCTGAAAGAATCCTATATCACTTTCCGGGGGTGCGTATATATTCAACAGAATAACTGAATTGCTATCTATATTCCCCCTTACCAAAATATATCTGCCCTCCTTATCTCCCATTTCGAATACTTTTTCAAAATTTAGCTTACTTGAGATAAGAATAGCAACTCCTCTCCTATGTCCTGATTTATATGAGGAGAAAAACAGATTAGTGAAGCCCATTTTCTTTAGTTTTTTATGCTCATTATCACTTAAATGAGTTTCCTGTAAATATACTACATGGGCTTCTTCTTTTTTCATTTTGGATAGAATTCTATTATATTTGATTGGATTTAATAGCCCATTGATATTAAAAGAAATGAATTTTACTTTGTCCTTAGCCATCTGTATTTATCTGTCAATGTATCATTGAAATTAGCAGAATAAAACTCAGTCTACTCCCTGAACAAATAGGAACCAAGAAACGCAAATAATAACAAAAAAGGCAACAAAGGTGTGATTCCAAGACTGAGGTCTCTAGTAGATGACCCTGGGTTGAGCTAGAGGAAATGTCTAGCTGTGGGGTTTAGCCTCTCCTACCTGTGAGTTGAGGGCCTCCATTGCAGTATCCATAAAAGTCAGTGAACAAATCTATTACACAGAAAAGATTTCCCTGTGTACTATATATATATATATATATATATATTTGTGTGTGTGTGTGTGTGTGTGTATATATATAGATATATATATATATCTATATATATACACACATACATATACACACACACACATACATACATACATATATGTACACATACACACATATATATTCTCATTTTGGTTGGGAAAAGGGAGTAAGTGAGTGAATAAAGAAGAATAACTGAGTAATAGAAAATCCACATTATAATAAGTATTTCTTGAGATAGGTATATCACCGTCTATTTTTGCTTCCATTTAGCTTCTCAACATTTTTAAAGTTAGCCAAACCTTATGGCTCTTCTGGAGGTGGTGAGGGCTGTCTTTCGAAAACTCCCAGTCGCTTCCTAATATACTTCTCTCACCCTCCCCCCGTCTCCTGCCTTCTTGATTCTCGCACTATTTCCCAAGCAGAGTGGGATAATTCCTCTGTCAGTTTGATCACGCTGATGGGCAACCCTCTAGCCTTCATGTCTGTAGTCACCTCTTCCACTGTCTGATAGAGTTGGATCTCATCTTGATAAAACACTCGAAGTTTAGCAGGGTACGGAGTTTGAAATCTAATCCTTTCTTGCTTTAGTATTTGCTTTACTTCAGAGTATTCTTTACGTTTCTGCAGGACCGCGGGGAGGGGGGGGGGTAATCTTGATTGAAATATATTAATTTACTGTCTAAAATCACCCTCTTCTTACCCCAGGCCCTTCCTAGAATATCCGCCTTGGTACTGTATTGAAGGAATTTAATTACTATTGAGCATGGCTTATCTTCTCTGTCTCGGGTAGGCCGCGGGATGATCACACGATGTGCCCTCTCAATTTCCAGCTCCATAGTCGAAGGAATCTCCAGCGCATCCTGCAGCAACCTTTGTACAAACTCTGTCATAGACAAGCCCTCTGCTCTTTCAGGAACGTTGTATATCTTGATATTTTTCCACCGTGATCTTCCCTCCAGGTCAAGCAGTTTACTTTCTTGTTGATTTAATATTTTTATCATCTTACTTAGCATCTGTTCCACATTTTGCAAGCGATCTTCCACCTTCTCAATTTGAGTCTCTGCCACTGCTATTTTTTGATTGACGTTGGCGAGCTCTGACTTAGTATCATGTAGCTGCTGTTTTATATCTTTTTGGAACTCCCGTATCTCTTTCAAAATTTTTATCATATTTGCCGCTTCGCCTGTACAAGGCCCATCATCAGCCTCGCTAGCACGTGGTCGGGTAGGAGAGCCGCTCGCTGCACCCCTCTCGTCCACAGGCTTCGCAGAGATGCTTTTTTATTTCCATTCTTTTTCCCCATTCTTGCCCCCCTTATCAGTTCAAATACTTTCGAAAAATCCTATATTTGATGTGTTAACGGGGCAAAACATGCGTTTTTCTGGAGGAGCTATTGACTTAAGCTGCCATTCTGGCTGATGATGTCAGCGGAAACCTCTACTCTGCCTGTTCCCTAATTCTGGTTTTTGGATTTCTCTGGATGTTTTGATCTCTGCCTGAACTTTGACGCTGACTTTGTTTGCACCTCGGGATTTGTTACTCAATTAATATCACTGTGCACAGTATTGGGTCTGCGATTGGATCCCTGCTCCAGTGCCATGACAGTACAATGTGGTCAGAATGGATCCAGCAGACCCTGATCATTTGAAAGCTGTCCTGGAACAACAGGGAGTGATGCTGGGGAGACACCAGATCCAGCTGGATTCTGTGTTCCAGGCAGTGGAGTCGCTTTCTGCCAATGTAGCCGATCTTGTGGCCCAGACTCAGTCACTCCAGCTGTCCCAGAGTGCCCATCAACATTCTGCAACTGCATCTTCTGCCCCGCCCTCCGTGCCCTCGCACGCTCCTCCCATCCAAGAGCCCGGCCTGCGTCCTGCACCCTCATTTTTGAATTGCAACCGACAACCTTTCCGACTGATCGAGCCAAGGTGGCCTAAGTCATTGCTCAACTGTCCGGTTGGGCGAGTGAATGGGGAACAGCCGTCTGGGAGGCAAGCTCCCCTTTCTACATTAGTTTTCAGTTATTTTCTGAGGAGATGAGAAAAGTGTTTGATCTCTCCAAACATGGGAGAGTGGCTGCCCGTGAGACGCTGCACATGCACCAGGGGTGCAGATCTGTGTCAGATTACACCATAGAGTTCCGGACCCTAGCCACCTCCAGCGGCTGGAACTCAGAGGCACAGTACGACACCTTCCTGAATGGTCTCTCTGAAGATGTCAAAGATGAGCTGGTCACCCAGGACCTTCCTGCCACCATTGAAGACCTGGTGGATTTAGCCATCTGTATTGATGTTTGCCTTCAGCAGCGCCGCAGAGGGAGGGGTTCCAGAGGGTCCCTGGGGGCACTAGGTGAGCTCCAAGCTCCTCGTCAGTCTACATTGCCCTGCTGTTTGCTCCCATCTACAATTCCCGTTCCGGAGCCAGAGGCTATGAAGGTTGCATGAAGGCCTGATGCCAACTGAAAGACAATCAGCACCCGTTCCTGTCTGTACTGTGGCCAACCAGGCCACTTCATCTCCACCTGCCCAGTAAAAGCCAACTCTCACCAGTAGGATGAGGAGTACTGGTGAGTGTGACCCCTGTCCTGCCCTCCTCGACGCCACTCACTCTCATACCTGCTTCTCTGGAGTGGGGCATCTAACGGTGAGCAGTCTCCATCTTGGTCACTTCTGGTGTGGAGGGGTGTTTTACCGATTCCGGCTTGGCTGACCAGTGGGGATTACCCATGTCTGCTCTCCAGTCACCATTGGTGGCCAAAGCCTTGAACTGGCTAACATCACCCACGTCACGGCCCCGGTGAGTCTCAGTTTATCTGGCAACCATCATGAACAGTTAACCCTTTATGTTATTGACTCTTCTCAAGCTCCCATTGTCCTGGGCCATCCCTGGTTAGTTAAACACAACCCCCACATTGACTGGCTCAGTCACAAGATTGTACGCTGGAGCCAATTCTGTCACTCCCACTGCCTCCATCATGCTCAGATCCCCTTGTCTCCAAGCCCAGATCCCACCGAGGAATTTCTGGACCTTAGTGCCATCCCTCCTGAATACATGGACCTCAAGTCTGTGTTCAGCAAGTCCCGGGCTACTTCCCTACTGCCTCATCATCCATATGATTGTGCCATTGACCACTTGCCTGGCATATCTTCCCCCAAGGGGCTGCCTGTGTTCTCTGTCCATACCTGAAGCAGAAGCCATGAGTAAGTACATTCAAGAGTCTCTGGCTGCAGGCATCATCCGGCTGTCTTCCTCCCCTATTGGTGCCGTTTTTTACTTTATTGAAAAGAAGAACAGCTCCTTATGTCCATTCATTGATTAACGGAGGCCGAATGAAGTCACTGTTAAGAACCTTTGCCCTCTTCCGCTTATGATCTTGGCATTTGAACTACTTCAAGGAGCCTAATTTTTTTTGCCAAGTTTGATCTCCATAATGCCTACCATCTTGTCTATATCCCCGAGGGGGACGAGTGTAAGACTGCCTTCAACACCAGCTCAGGCCATTATGACTATCTGGTCATGTCATTTGGTCTCAACAATGCCCCTACTGTCTTCTAAGCCCTGGTAAATAACATTCTCAGGAGCATGCTGAACCAATTTGTTTTTGTGTATCTCGATGACATTTTGATTTATTTTTCTAAGACCCTTGCTAAACCCACAGGTCACATCTGCAGAGTTCTCCAGCGCCTTCTGGAGGACCAGCTCTTTGTGAAGGCTGAGAAATGTGAGTTTCATTGCAAAGCCATCTCCTTTCTGGGGTTTGTAATTTCAGGCAGTTCCATTCAGCTGGACCAACAGAAGGTTAAAGCGGTGGTCAAATGGCTCCAACCTTCGACTCGTTGGGAGTTGCAACGCTTCTTGGACTTCGCTAACTTCTATCGCTGCTTCATCAGAAATTACAGTACACTGGCTGCACCACTCACTGCTCTTACCTCATTGGTTGTCAGATTCTCCTGGTCCCCTGCTGCTGAAAAAGCATTCTCTGACCTGGAGGAATGTTTCACCTCTGTCTCATCCTGATTCAACCCAACACTGCCCAGCAGTTCATTGTGGAGGTGGATGGCGTAGGAGCTGTTCTCTCTCAGTGCTCGGCCAAGGATGAGAGGGTACACCCCTGCACTGACTTCTCTCGCTGCCTCACTCCCATGGAGAGGAATTACGATGTTGGAAACTGGGAGCTGCTGGCTGTGAAGCTAGCTCTGGAGGAGTGGAGGTATTGGCTGGAGGGAGCCAAGGTGCCATTCTTAGTCTGGACTGATCACAAGAATCTGGAATATGTCTATACAGCCAAGCATCTCAACTCCCATCAAGCTCATTGATCTGTTTTTCTCAAGATTCAATTTTACTCTGTCCTTCTGCCCCGGTTTGAAGAATGCAAAACCTGATGCCTGTTTCTGAAGATTTCCCTCCTCTGAGACCCCTGAGGTCCCCGATGTCATCGTCCCTGCTCACTGTCTCGTGGGTGCAGTGCAATGGGACACTGAATCCATTGTGCAAGCTGCTCAACAGAGCGAGGCAGCCCCTCGTCAATGCCCCACTAACCGTGTTTATGTTCCCAGCTCTGTCCCCTCACAGGTATTGCAGTGGGGTCATTCTTCCTGGTTATTCCATCACCCTGGAACCAAGCGTACTCAGGCCTTTATTAGTTGGCAGTTCTGGTGGCCCTCCATGGGAGATGACATCTGCAACTCTGTCTCAGCTTGCTCTTTCTGTGTTCAAGCAAGAACTCTAACCGGTCACCCGCTGGTCTGTTACAACCCCTGTCTATCCCCAAGAGACCATAGTCCCACATTGCCCTGGATTTTGTCACCAGTCTTCCTCCATCAGATTATAACACCACCATTCTCACAGTAGGTGATCATTTCTCTAAGTCTGTACGCTTCATTCCTTTACCCAAACTCCCCTCTGCCAAAGAAACAGCCAAATTACTAGTACTGCATGTTTTTAAATTACATGGTTTACCTGTAGATGTTGTGTCAGACAGGGACTCTCAATTCACATCCAACTTCTGGAGGGCATTCTGTAATCTTCTGGGTGCCTCTGAGTCTGTCTTCAGGGTGCCTCTGAGTCTGTCTTCAGGATTCCACCCACAGACCAATGGCCAGGCCGAGTGGGCCAACCAACAGCTAGAGACTGTATTGTGGTGTCTGGTCTCCCAGAACCCCTCTGCATGGAGTCAGCAGCTACCCTGGGCCAAGTACGCCATAAACTCTCATCTGTCCTCATCCACTGGTCTGTGCCCCTTCGAGTGTTGCCTTGGCTACCAGCCTCCACAGGAGGAGGGGGTTGGTGTTCCAGCTGCCGAGGCATTCATCCGTCGTTGTCCGCGGACATGGAGGCGCATTCTCCGTGCCTCTGCTAGGATCAAGCATCAAGCTGACCGTTATCACTCTAAGGCATCATGTTACCGCCAGGGACAGCGTGTGTGACTTTCAACCCGAGACCTGCCCCTCAAGGTGGATTCCCACAAGCTCACCCCTCTCCGCTTCATCAGCCCCTTTCCCACTGCTAAAGTTATCAGCCCTGCTGCCGTCCGTCTTAGGCTCCCCTCCACTCCTCACCACATTCAACCCACCTTCCATGTGTCCCGCATCAAGCCTTTCATGAGCCACCCTCTGTGTCCTGTCCCCAAACACCCACCCCCGCCCCCCATGGCTCATCGATGGGTCAGAGACCTTCACGGTGCATCAGCTGCTGGACATTCATCGCCAGGGCCGTGGCCTCCAGTGCCTTGTGGACTGGGAGGGCTATGGTCCTGAGTAGAGGTGCTGGGTCCCCACCTGTAACATCCTGGTCCCCTCTCTCTTCAGGGACTTTCATCGCCAGCACCCAGCTCTACCTGCCATGATACCAGGAGGCGTCCATTGGTGGGGGGAGGGGGATACTGTCAGTCCCTCCAGTGGAACTTTATCTTTTTGGGTGTCTCCACCTAGCTGTCAGTCTGTGGTTTTGTATTGCTATATGCTCTTGTTTTCATGCCCCATGTGCTCCTGTCCCCGCTCCTGCTCTACTCTGGCCCCTGTATTATTGAGTACCCCACCTCTCACCTGTTTCTCATTATTACCTGTTTTGCTGTCACTTCCGTCTCATTGTGCTCCACCTTTCATCTGTCTCTCTGTTTATTGCTCAGTGTATTTTAATCCTGTTTTCAGCTGTTTGTTGCCAGATTGTGCTAGTGAATTTTCCCGAACCTTTCTAGCATTTGTATCTGTACTCTGTCTGACTGAATATTGACTCTGCCTGTTTCCCAATTCTGGATTTTGGATTTCTCTGGATGTTTTGATCTCTGCCTGAACTTTGATGTCAACTTTGTTTGGACCTTGGGATTTGTTACTCAATTAATTTCACTCTGCACACAGTACTGGGTCTGCGATTGGATCCCGGCTCCAATATCCTGACGTCCTGAAGAAGGGTCTCGGCCTGAAACGTCGACAGCACTTCTCCCTATAGATGCTGCCTGGCCTGCTGTGTTCCACCAGCATTTTGTGTGTGTTGTTGTTTGAATTTCCAGCATCTGCAGATTTCCTTGTGATAACTTAGATTAACTGGGTTGAATATGAAAAAATTGTGCTGGTTAATATAGTTTTGAACCTGTACTGTAATAGTGTCACTTTGTGGATAGGGTACAGTAATAGATAATAATGATAAAAGAAGAATTCTCAGCTTCTTATAACAGATCCTCTGGGACAACATAAAGAGAGCTGGGTTTATTGGTTATGCTGCATGGACTGGTAAAGCATTGAGTTGACGTTCTAGAGCTGTGAGTTCATATCCCAGCTGGGAAACAGTGGATGATAAAATATCTAAAAATATATTTGCTGATAATCTATTATAAATGGTAATACATCTGCTTAAATGTGACATTAGACACCCAAGATAGTGTGTTGGACTTCATCTACCCTCTGAAATGGTTTGCAGCCTTGTATGGAAGGTGGTACAGATACATGAGGACCCACACCATCGGGTTCAAGAACAGATAATTCTCTTCAACCGTTCAGTCTTGAACCAACCACAAAACTCTGAAGTTTATCAACACAATGAGCATTTTGTTCACTATGCACCAAACAGTTCTTTTTCTAATTGAGTTATTTCTTGTAAAAATTATACATAAATTTGTTTAATTTACTGTACTGAGCAAAAGTCATGGGTATATATGTGTGTGTGTATATATAGAATGGTGAGGGTGGAGTGCTGTGGGAGGGGTGTGGGATAGGTGGCAGAGAAGGAATTTTGGGGTGCGGAAGTGCTGTGGGTGCAGACACCCCAAGTCCTGAGACACCTGGCAAGGTCACTTGATTCTGAACAGGTGGTTTGCTGATCATTACAGAATACCTTTGGTGCTTTCTGTGTCCTCCCCTCTCCTGCTCCCCCCCCCCCCCACTTTCCCCGCCTCCTTCCCATTCTGAGTCCACAATCGAGACCCATATCAGAATCAAGTTCATCAATGCTCACATACGTGTTGACAGTGTTTTCTTTTGTGTGGCAGCAGTACAGTGCAATACGTAAAATTACTACAGCACTGAGCAAAAATCTTAGGCTCCCTAGATGTGTTATATGAGCTTCAGACTTTTGCACAGTACTGCAGAATTTAATATTGCTATCACTAGGTATAAATCCTGATTTATCCTATCCAACTGCACCGTGTGAGTATCTTGATTTGCAGCGATTTACGAAGATGAGTCACATTCACAGTTGTCTTCTTGAGGCACATGATTGTGGGCAATTAATCCTTGTCTTGTTAGCAATGCCCACATTGCCATAAATGAATCAAAACAAGTTTTGAAGAAGAGCTGTAGATTTATTTCCAAATACCTTTCATTCCATGTATCATAGGAGGTTAGAACACTGCAGCACAGGAACAAGCTCTTAGGCCCCTGATGTGCCAAACTAATTAAATTAGTAATTAAATACCTAACTAATCTAGTCCTGTAGCCTCTATAAGGCCCATATCCCTCCATTCTCTGCAAATTAATATACTCACCTAAGAACCTCTTTTACACCTCCCATATTTTTGTCTCCACTACCACCCCTAGCAATGCATTCCATGTACCCATCAGTCGTTGTGGAAAACACAAATTTACCCCTCTCTTAAGTGTGTGCTTTCTAGTATGAGATGTTTTGATTCTGGGAAAAGGATACTAGCTCTGCTCTATGCCTTTCATAATCATATGAAACTTCTTGGTTTCCTTGTCTGTGTAAGTCTAGGGAAGACAACCTCTGGCCCAGTCAAACTCGTGAGATTGGGGTGTGCTCGATCCCACCCCAAACTCTGGTTGTGTGGATGCTGTATAAATTTGCTACCCTGTTACAAATTAGTGCAACAAAATAACACAGAACACTGCATACGATAAAAGGAATTATATTTGTGAATCTTAACTGAATCGTCAGTAAGGATACCACAGAAAGGGTGCAGAGGAGATTCACAAGGATGTTGCTTGGATAGGGGAGCATGCCTTATGAAAACAGGTTGAGTGAACTCAGCCTTTTCTCCTTGGAGCAACGGATGATAAGAGGTGACCTGATAGAGATGTACAAGATGATGAGTGGCATTGATCATGTGGGTAGTCAGAGGCCTTTACCAGGGCTGAAATGGCTAGCACGCGAGGGCACAGTGTTAAGGTGCTTGGAAGTAGGTACAGAGGAGATGTTAGGGATAAGTTCTTTACAGAAAGTGATGAGTGCATGGAATGGGCTGCCAGCAATGGTGGTGGAGGTGGATACGATAGGGTCTTTTAAGAGACTCCTGGATGGATACATGGAGCTCAGAAAAATAGAGGGCTGTGGGTAACCCTAGGTAATTTCTAAGGTAAAGACATGTTTGGCAGAGTTTTGTGCGCCAAAGGGCCTATATTATGCTGTATGTTTTCTATGTTTCTAATGAAACAGTCAAATGTGCACAAGTTGGAGCTCATCTTGAACTCTCTGTCACTCAAACTCTGGGCCTTCGGTCAACGTGAAAGCACACACCGCCTTCCGACCGCCGCTCACAATCCATCTCGAACAAACGGGTCTTCCAGGGATCGTATGCTAGAGATTTTTTTTGGGGAAACTGTACTAACTATTCAATATTTATGTTTCAACAGTTTTAACGGTTCTCCCCAGCGTCTTCTCTCCATCTCCCAAGTCCAACTTAATTGTCCCTCACCAAGAAAAACCTTCTGCTAATTAGATGGTGCACATTCTGCATCATCCCTTATCTTCAACAATAACCCAAACAGGCTGAAAGCAGAATAAACAGTTCTCACAGAGCTGCTAAATGAAATACCTACAGCATAACAGTAAAGACGGGAACCAGTGCATTACACATGTCTGCTTCATTGAGGTTTCTCCTCAGCCTCCACTGCTCCAAAGAATGCAATCCAAGTTTGTCCAACCTCTCCTCATAGCACATGCCATCTGATCCAGTTATCATCTTGGTAAGTCTCTTTAGCACCTCCTCACTAGATTGTCTAGTCTTTATCAAATAACTTCTGGTGAGAGCTCATGATAGTGAGGCTGTCTGCCACTTTTCTGCCATTACGCTTTCTATACAAGTCCTATCACTCAAAGGTTAAACAGAGAACCACTGCCACTCACTTTTGGTATTTGGAAGTTGTCATTCGATGACATGCAATCTTCTTATCAACAAAGAATGGACAACAATCAACTTCATGAGTCAATTTCTAAACTAATACTGCAATGCACTAAACATTCAACAAAGAAACCAGTAACTCAAAAGTGGAGGATGGTTTTTCTTATCCATGTGTATGACTATTTCAGCTCCTGAATGAATGTGTGTTAGTTGTCCCACGTGAACGTACTGCTTTATTTGCCGAACGGAATTGAATGTACAGTCATTAGTGAACAGTCTCAATTCTGCCACAAGAAAGCAGCATCCTTCATCAAGGACTGCCTCCATCCAGGCCATTCTCCCTTCTCGCTGCCAGTGGGAAGGAGAATTAAGGCCCATACCCTTCAACCATCTGGCTTCTGAACCTACATAGATAACTTCAATCACCTCAGTGCTGAACTGATTCCACAATCTATGGACTTGCTTTCACGGCATCTGCACTCATGTTCTCAGTAATATTTATTCTTTTTTTTTGGTACTTGCAGTTTGTTGTTTGCACATTGATTGTTTGTCAGTCTTGTGTGTAGTTTTTCATTGACTCTTTTGTATTTTTTTGTTCTAATGCAGGGGTTCCCAACCTTTTTTATGCCATGGAACAATATATTAAGCAAGGAGTCTGTGGACCCAGGCTGAGAGCCCCTGTTCTACCCCTCTGAGATCCATCTGCAAGAAGATGGATCTCAGGAGTATAAGGTGACATATACATACTTTGATAGTAAATTTACTTTCAACTTTGAACGTTGGAGGGTTGATGATCCTATCTTCCCACTGAGGACATTCTATAGCCTGATGTGTGGCCAGATTAAGACTTGAGAGAGTATCATGTAAAGACAGTAGAATTGAATGAGCTGAAGTCAATTGAGACAGTAAATTGGGAGTTTAATATATTGACTGTATCTTAAAGTAGACATTCTGCAAAATAAATAAAAATATTTTTCATTATTCAGCAAGGAAATAATGTAATGACCTCTAGAGTGTTTGCATCATTTGGTAAACTGGTCTAGTTTATGCTTTGATGTCAAATGCTGCATTTTATTATTAATAACATAATTAATTGTTTGCTTTTTGGATTCAAGAATGTAAATATTACTCTTTAGCGTTCACTGAATATTTCTGAAGAATAACTAACAGAAATAGGAAATTTCTCTCCCTATTAGAGCAGATGACTGATTTCCATTCTGTTTTTTGTTTGGTAAGAGGTGGTCAATGAAGTCTATATGGAGATAAGCATGACAAACTTTTACAGGTGAGACAGGTGATGGGTGAAGGAATTTTCCCATTTTCAGTGGCTGTAGGCTATGGATTCTCAGGTGATATATCATGTTACATTTCTCCATGGAAAGTTTGGGCATATCATTTAAGCTGTTATTCTGTTCACCTGTGCTAATGACAAAGCTTGGAATGGTGTATCTATTATGGGGGACTGATATTGAGCATACAAATATACCTACTGTATATTGGTGAGAAGAAATCTGGAGTATTACCAACAATGCTATCCAGATTTCATTACCCAAAACGATACTAGAATTCAGGACCAGTAAAGACTTTCCAAAAACATGCAGAAGATGCATTTTTAATACAATATATAGGAAAAGACCCAGCAATCTTGTGTTTAAACTGGGGGACCACTTTGAGCCACTTTGCTCCATCTGCGCAAGAAAAAAAGCCAGGATTTTTTAGTGGCCAAATATTTTAATTCCAATCCCCATTCCCATTTCAACATGTTGGTCCATGACCTCCTCTTCCTCCAAGATGAGGCCACTGTTGGGTTGGAGGAGCAACTGTTCATATTCCATTTAGCTAGCCTTCAACCTGATGGTATGAACATTGCATTCTCCAACGTCCAGTAATTTTCTCATACCACTTTCCTTTTTCTCAACTCTGGCCTCTTACCTCTTCTCCTGACCTGCCTATCACCTTCCCCTGGTGCCCCGCCTCCTTTCCTTTCTCTGCTCTCCTATCTGCTTTCTTGTTCTTCAGTCCTTTGCCTTTTGCACCTATCGCCTCCCAGCTTCTTATTTCACCTCTCCCCCGCCCACCTGGTTTCACCCATCAACGTCTAGCTTATCCTCCTTCATTCCCCTCAACAACCTTCTTATTTTGGCATCTTCCCCCTTCCTTTCCAGTCCTGATGAAGGGTCTTGGCCCAAAACGTCAACTCGAAACTATAAATGTTACCTGACCTAATGAGTTCCTCCAGTGTTGTGCGTGAGTTAATCTTGTGTTTGTCTCTGTTGCTAGATGTTAGCTTTCAATAGATACACTGTTAAATGAGTTGTCAGTTGCCTTTTATTTTATCTTCCCTGCTTTTACCGTTTCCATGAAAGCTTAAATCTTAAAGGCCAAAGACTCCCAGAACAATAATACAAAATGGTAATTGATTGCTACCTGCTTTTTTTTTCTTTTCCTAGGGTCATATTCAGTGTCAAACATGATTGACAGTTATGTTTCAGGCTTTCATCCATACTTTACCTGAAGTCTAAAATCAATATTAAATTTTTTAAAAATGATATGCATAAACCAATCATTAGATTGAAGTTGTTCATCTGGGAATTCTTGATACAATTGATTTATGCTATTGGAAATAAAATAACGTGGATATGCTCTGTGCAGTGCACACTCAAGTACTGAGTAATTCACAAGTTCACCATTTTACAAGTTTCTTATCTCCAAATGCAAATGACTTGTGACATAATGGGTAAAGTATACTTCCCTTTGAATGCTTTGGCTTGGATGACATCACGCCAGCCATCCGCCCAGGCAGGCTGTTTTCTATTCAAAATGGCGAAGCTGGCATTATGAGATGATGAGCTTCTTGATGCTTTATTTCGTAGCAAAGTTTGATATCTCAGAATACTGTATCAGGAACCGTGGTGTACAAAGGCTGTAATAAATCTAGTCAAGAAGAAAAGAAAAGCTTACAAAAGGTTCAGAGAGCTAGGTAATGTTAGAGATCCTGAAGATTATAAGGCTAATAGGAAGGAGCTTAAGAATGAAATTAGGAGAGCCAGAAGGGGCTGTGAGAAGGGCTTGATGGGCAGGATTAAGGAAAACCCCAAGGCATTCTACAAGTATGTGAAGAGCAAGAGGATAAGATGTGAAAGAATAGGACCTATCAAATGTGACAGTGGGAAAGCATATATGGAACCAGAGGAAATAGCAGAGGTACTTAATGGATACTTTACTTCAGTATTCACTATGGAAAAGGATCTTGGTGATTGTAGTGATGACTTGCAGCAGACTGAAAAGCTTGAGCATGTAGATATTAATAAAGAGGATGTGCTGGAGCTTTTGGAAAGCATCAAGTTGGGTAAGTTGCCGAGACCAGATGAGATGTACCCCAGGCTACTGTGGGAGGCGAGGGAGGAGATTGCTGAACCTCTGGCGATGATCTTTGCATCATCAATGGGGACGGGAGAGGTTGCGGAGGATTAGAGGGTTGTGGATGTTGTTCCTTTATTCAAGAAAGGGAGTAGAGATGGCCCAGGAAATTGTAGAGCAGAGAGTCTTACCTCAGTGTTTGGTGAGTTGATAGAGAGGATCCTGAGAGGCAGGATTTATGAACATCTGGAGAGGTATAATATGATTAGGAGTAGTCAGCATGGCTTTGTCAAGGGCAGGTCATGCCTTATGAGCCTGATTGAATTTTTTGAGGATGTGATTAAACACGTTGATGAAGAAAGAGCAGTAGATGTAGTGTATATGGATTTCAGCAAGGCATTTGATAAGGAACCCCATGCAAGGCTTATTGAGAAAGTAAGTAGGCAAGCGATCCAAGGGGACATTGCTCTGTGGATCCAGAATTGGCTTGCCCACTGAAGGCAAAGAGTGGCTGTAGACGGGTCATATTCTGCATGGAGGTCAGTCACCAGTGGGGTGTCTCAGAGATCTGTTCTGGGACCCTTACTGTTCATGATTTTCATAAATGACCTGGATGAGGAAGTGAAGGGATGGGTTAGTAAGTTTGCTGATAACACTAAGGTTGGAGGTGTTGTGGATAGCATGGAGGGCTGTCAGAGGTTACAGTGGGACATCGATAGGATGCAAAACAGGACTGAGAAGTGGCAGATGGAGTTCAACCCAGATGAGTGTGAGGTGGTTCATTTTGATAGGTCAAATATGATGGCAGAATATAGTATTAATGGTAAGACTCTTGGCAGTGTGGAGTATCACAGGGATCTTGAGGTCCGAATCCATAGGATGCTCAAAGCAGCAGAGCAGGTTGACTCTGTGGTTGATGAAGGTGTATTGGCCTTAATCAATAGTGGGATTCAGTTTAGGAGCTGAGAGGTAATGTTGCAGCTATATAGGACCCTGGTCAGACCCCATTTGGAGTACTGTGCTCAGTTCTGGTCGCCTCACTACAGGAAGGATGTGGAAGCCATAGAAAGGGTGCAGAGGAGATTTACAAGGATGTTGCCTGGATTGGGGAGCATGCCTTATGAGAATAGGTTGAGTGAACTCGGCTTTTTCTCCTTGGAGCGACGGAGGATGAGAGGTGACCTGATAGAGGTGTATAAGATGATGAGAGGCATTGATCGTGTGGATAGTCAGAGGCTTTTTCCCAGGGCCGAAATGGTTGCCACAAGAGGACACAGGTTTAAGGTGCTGGGGAGTAGGCACAGAGGAGATGTCAGGGGTAAGTTTTTTACTCAGAGAGTGGTGAGTGCGTGGAATGGGCTGCCGGCAACGGTGGTGGAGGTGGATACAATAGGGTCTTTTAAGAGACTTTTAGATAGGTACATGGAGCTTAGTAAAATGGAGGGCTATGGTTAAGCCTAGTCATTTCTAAGGTAGGGACATTTTTGGCACAACTTTGTGGGCCAAAGGGCCTGTATTGTGCTGTAGGTTCTCTATGTTTCTATTTGATGCTTGAGGTCTACTTCCAAATTTCTTTGATAGCAATATTTGTAAATGGGAGCCCTTTCAGGTAGGAACGTTTTTTAATAATGGGTGTAACGCTTTATGCGGTGAAGTGTGAATGACTTGAAATATTGAGTTGGTTTGACAACAAAGGCCTTTAGTTAAAGAAGTAAAGATGGATGATTTATGATTAGATGGTCGTTTGTAATGTATCAGTTCATAGTGACAGATTCTGTCATTTATAATAAATTCTGCATGCCAGAACAAAGTTTAAATGTGTGAAGAAAACCATATATTTGCTGTAGAATTAATTGGCCTGCCAGAGGAGGAAGCTTTGTCATTTTCTTCATCCCCTTCACAATGCTCTACATTCATACAGTCGTCATTTTGTTTTGCTGTATTCTTCTGCAATTGGCAGTGCTACTTTAGTTTCTTGCTCAAGTGTTAGGTGTGACCCTGGGAAAGTTTGGTGGTCTGTTTCTCCAATGGAACAGAAAATTATTGAAGAAGATTCAATAGGATTGCTCTGAAGGATTGTTGAATTGAAAATGGCAGCAAAAGTAAAAAACACAATCAGAAAAATTCGACCTTTGAAAGAAGTAACTCGCACTGAAAGTTTGCAACTAAATAAAAAGGTCAGTGCTCTGAGTGAGAAAATGCCATCCGCCATTAAAGCCTGTTTTATTCCCCATGGATAATACAATATTCTTCTGTAACTAATGTGGCATTGTATAGAATGATCTTTTCAACATGACAACTGTAACTACACTTCAAAAGTATATCATTTGTTGTTAGGCACTTAGAATATCCCAAGGTCATAAAAGATGGTTAAGAAATAAAAGACTTCTTTTACGTATTAGCTTCTGGCAAACAAAATGAATATTTTGATGGAGAATTCTAAAAAAAGGCTAATTCTTAGCCTCCACTTTCAAAGATAAATCAAGTTAAATTTCAACCCCATCTTTTAATAATGCATTTTATAGAATTGGAACTGCTGCATTGTAAAGCATTTTCAACATATCATTAGTATAACCTTTCCTACATAATTAATTTCATATTCACATTTTATAGAAAACATTTTTAAATCTAATCTTACTTGAAACTTGTTAATTATGTTATTATCTCCCTAACACATTCAGATTTAATATGCAATAAAACAAAATAAGTGTTTTGTCAAATGCAGCTTTCCTCATCGTTAATTTGTGAATTTAAAATTTTATGACTTTTTTTGGTCTAAGTCTAAATGCGAGATGATGCAGTGGTACAGTGCACTTTTTGATGTTCCAAGTATTTTGTTGCCTAGACTGGCATCATGTTAACTGCCAGCCTTTCTGGCATTTCAATATTGAAAATAGAAAGTGTCCATCAATTTTAAAAAGTCTATTATATATTTAAACATAGCTGTACAGCACAGATCAAAGCATGTCACCATTACTCATATCCTGGATTAAATGACCCCCTTGAATGTGTACCATCGATTATTTTCATCCTTTTGACAATGACAGTGTTAATTATCAATGCAAAGTATATCAATCTGGGCAGTTCCACAGAAATTAGAAATCATTCCTTTGAAATGTGTTAGAAACTCAGAATTGTAATTGTTCTCTTTGAAATCCCATCAAAAATATCCTTTGGAAGGTGAATGTAAGGACGTTCAACATACCACTGGTGTGGTGGAAGAGTTTGCAGTACAAGTATGAAACCCTATTTTCCAGACAGAGGTTGGAGAGCACACTGCTTCCTGACTAACTTGCTGGTCTCAGCATAGAGGGCCGTCTATGTTCTTAACACTAACCTTGGTCCAACTCCTTCAGTCTTACCTGATTTGGGCAGTGACTTCCGAATTGTCATTTTGAATGCTGAAGTTCTTAACATTAGGTCTTTCTCTGCTTCAGAACTGCCATAGGAGATGTCCTAGACCATATTTTATGGCAAGTGATCTTGTGGCCTGAGATCCACCTCACACTGCCATTGAAACCCATGACCAATGAGCACAAATGGTGGTTTGGTTCTCTCATGAGAGCTTTTCGTGTCCTAAAATCATTTTTTTTTCCCTGAGGAGAAAAGGTTGAAACAGTCCATCTCCAGTCCTACATTGAGCATATGACAAAGGGCTTTCATGGGCGTAGATTATTGAGGACATGAGAAAGTCTGCAGATGCTGGAGGAACTCAGCAAGTGAGGCAGCATCCATGGAAATGAATAAACAGTTGATGTTTTGGACTGAGACCCTTCTTCAGGACTGAGAAGGAAGGAGGAAGCCACCAGAATAAAAAAGCAGGGAAGGGGAAGGAGGATAGCTAGAAGGTGGTAGGTAGAACCAGGTGGGTTAGAAAGATAAAGTGTTGGAGAAGAAGGAATCTGACAGGAGAGGAGAGTGGACCATAGGAGAAAGGGAAGGAGGGAGGGAACCCAGGGGGAGGTGACAGAAGAGGTAAGAGGCCAAAGTGGGGAATAGAAGAGGAGGGGAGTGGGAGGGATTTTTTTGACTGAAAGGAGTAATCGATATCAGGTTGCCATCTTACTTGTAACACTTCGTTGTTGCAGACATATGATGTAGGTTGTACTGAGGAGTCTGGGATCCAGACAATGATTAAAACCTCAGAAATAAAGGGTAGGCCATTTGTACTCTGACAGAGGGCTCACTGATTTTCAAGTCAAGTTGACTATCGAGACTATAGATGGTAAGAGTTGAAATCAGTTGAAGGGTGTTTGCCTGAAATGTTGACTTTTTATTTCTCTCCATGGATGCTGCCTGATTTGCTGATTTCCTCCTGCATTTTGTGAGTGTTGCTGTGGGAAGAGTTAAACTGGAAATGAAGAAATAATCCACATTATCCAGAACTTAATTATTATTGTACATTTTATGCTGGATGTTACCTGACAACTGTTTCCATGCAAATCTGGATGTATCCCATGGATTCCAAATGCAGGTTTATATTTTTGGTTTTATCTGATATCAGAGCAAGTTCTTAGGTTTATGGTGTTTTTGTCACTGTTCAGTTAGCTAAATGTTCATGTTTTCATGTTTCATAACTGTTTTTATTTAGCCTGATATGTAGATACATTTGCAACTTAATAGTCCTTGTTTCTAATGAAAGAATTTCCACTGACAACTAGAAAGGGAAAGCAATTCAAATGTATCAAGTTTCTTTCTCCATCCTTGGTGGGATATGAACACCCCACCAAAGATAGGAAGAGTGAGACTTGGAGGAGATCAACCATGGTCATATTGAAAGGCATGGCAAGATTGAGAAGGCCAGATGGCCTACTCCTATTTTCCTTTGTTCTTTAAAGGAGACAAAGGAAGGTTAGATGAAGTAATATACAAAGGAAAAATGAGAAACTCAAGTGGTTTGCAACAAGCTGAAGATTGCAGATCTGTATCCCCTAGTGCTGAAAGAATGAGGGCAAACACTGAGGAGAAAAGCTTATAAAACGCCAACAGGACAGATGCAGTGAAGATGCTTCTTCTAGCTCAGGAGTCTAGAGCTGAGAATAAGATCTCGGAATTTTCAGATTGAGACCATGTGAAAGTGGAGAATCTTTGGAAATCACCACCATGATGCAGTGAATACTCTGACAATTTAAGATGAAGGTGAGTAGACTTTGGAGACCCAAAGGATATGGGGGCTGGGCATGACTGTGGATTTGTAGTAGAGAATCAGATACTGTAGTTTTTGACCTCCTTGCATGGGATTTGAATGCTGCTGGAGGTGTCAACATTAATTGTCCATGAAATGAAATGAAGTTGCAATTAAAACTCAACTACAAGGAAGACTCTAGAGTCACGTACAGGGCAAAACTGGATAAAGATGGCAGATTTTCTTCTGTGATGGACATTAGTGACTTGGATGGTTTTTTAAGCAATTGTCTGGTGGCTTCATGCCTGTAGTTGCTTAATTACACACAGTGGGATTCCAATTCATGTCTCTGCATCAATAATCCAATCCTCTCAATGTTATATGTGTGAATATAGGGCAGGTTCAAAGGAGTTTGACAAACGAGAGAAAGTCTGCAGATGTTGGAAATCCATAGCAGCCACATATAAAATGCTGGAGGCACTCAGCAGCCAGGCAGCATCTATGGAAAAGAGTAAACAGTCAACGTTTCAGGCCAAGACCCTTCTTCAGGACTGAAAAGGAAGGGGGAAGATGCCAGAATAAAAATATAGGGGGGGGGGGGGAGGCTGGAAGGTGATAGGTGAAGCCAAGTAGGTAGGAAAAGTAAAGGGCTGGAGAAGGAGGAATCTGATAAGAGAGAAGAGTGCACCATAGGAGAAAGTGAAAGAGGAGGGGACCCAAAGCGAGGTGATAGGTAGGTGAGAAGAGGTATTAGGTTAGAATGGGGAATTGAAGAAGATGGGAGGGGGAGGGATTTTTTTTACTGGAAGGAGAAATAAATATTCATACCATCAAGGTGGAGGATATCCAGACGAAATATGAGGTGTTGCTCCTCCACCCTGAGGTTGGCCTCATGTTGACACAAGAGGAGGCCACTGACCAACGTATTGAAGTGAGAAAGGGGGGTGACCTTAGCAGGTTTGCAGGTAAACGTTACCTCACCTGGAAGGACTGTTTGGGGACCTGAATGGAGTGAGGGAGGAGGTGAATGGGTCGGTGTGGCACTTAGACTGCTTGCAGGGATAAGGGGCGGGTGAGATTAGTGGGGAGGGACAAGTGGACAAGGGAGTAATGGAGGGAGTGAACCCAGCAGAAAGTGGAGTGGTGGGGGGGAAGGTAAGGATATGTTTAGTGGTAGGATTCCTTTGGAGATGGTGGAAGTTGCGGTGGATGATGTGTAGGATGTGGAGGCTCATGAGGTGGTAGGTAAGGACAAGAGCAATTCTATCACTGTTAAGGTGGCAGGAAGATGGGGTGAGTGCAGATGTTCAGGAAATGGAGGAGATGCAGTTGAGGGCAGCATCCTAATGATAAAGTTTAACTGATGCATCTAACCATCCTGGTTAAGGTGTCTTTCAAACTCCTAATGACATTCCATCCTGTCTTTTCTCTTATTCCATCCCTGTCCGAAGCACCAAAGCAATACAAGAAATCTGTCACAGTGTCCTTCATTTCTTACAAAGGTATTTCAAGGTCTCTTTCATTTCTTTTCCACAATTAATGTATTTGTAGTGCAATTAAATAAAATAAAAAGCACAAGAGATTTTGCAAATGCTGTAAATCTTAAGCATCACACACAGAATAATGAAGGAACATAGAAGGTCAGGTGTCATCTCTGGAATGGAATAAACAGTTGACATTTTTGGGCAGAGACATTTCATCAGGACTAGAAAGGAAAGAGATAGAAGCTGGAATAGCTGGGGAAAGGGCAGAAGCAAAACTTCTGTCTCCTTGTTCTGGCCTCTGCCCCCTTCCTTTACCAGTGCAGATAAAGGGTTTCTGCCTGAAACATGGACTGTTTATTCCCCTTTATAAATACTACCTGACCAGCTGAGTTCCTCCAGCAGTCTGTGTGTGTTGCTAAGCAAAATAAGAAATGCTTTTTAAAATCTTTGACTTCTCACCCTATCAACTGTATCTAAAGCAAGTGTTCCCTACCTTTTTTATGCCATGAGCCTCTACAATTAGCCGAGGGGTCTGTGCACTCCAGGTTGGGAATCCATAGTCTAAACCTATTTGCTTCCTGAATGCATTATAAGTTTCTCCTGGCACTGATATTAAAGTTCAAAGTAAAACTTGTATCAGAGTACGTACACATCACCACATACAGCCCTGAGATTGTTTTTCCTGTTAGCATTCTCAGCAAATCTATAGAACAGTAACTGTGATAGGATTAATGAAAGAGCAAGAGCATAGAAGACAACTACCGTAGATGTCGGATTATAAGCCGCTACTTTTTTCCCACATTTTGAACAGCTTTGAACTCTGCGGCCTTTAATACGGTGCAGCTAATGCATGGTTTTTTTCATGCCGCCAAAAACATTTTGCCTCATAACAATAGACCAATAAAATTGATGAGTAGTTCACAGAGGTCCAATGAAATTGTACGATAAATCAAGCGCACTTTCACAATTAAATTATTGTAAATCAGTCATTTGTACTCACCCTCATCAACATGGAAAACACTCGAAGAAAAGCATTGTGCTGCCTTCATGGCAGTTATTTAGTTTATAATATTTTCGCTTAGTAATTCATTTTCTAGTTAAAGTTAGAAGTGTTTTAACTATATTTGTTTTCTGTACTACATCGCGGGATGCTATGACGTCACACCCGGTTTCGCCGCGTCTTGTGGGAAATATGCCGTTTGCGATAAACGGGAAGGAGGGGGGGAGCGGCATTACGTGAGCGGCATTGGATCTGAGCGAACGCTGCTTTTAAGTTAAAGGCGATCAATAACTTTTCCTGGTAGGCTGCAGTATATATATTTTTTACCAGTCGTTAGGAGATATTGGAATGTTGTTCAGTAAAAAAGTATACGCAACGTATATTTAAAAGTAGCCGCGTTACAGGCACGGTTCGAAAAAAAGCATTTGCAATATGTATTTGTTTATGTTACCATATGGATTTAATTAAAAGTTAAAAAATCCTCACGTGTAATATCTTTCTGTGTAAATATCTCATATTACAACGTGGGACACCTGCGGCCGAAAATCCGGTGCGGCCGAAAATCCGGTGCGGCCTAAAATCCGGTGCGGCCTGTACAAGTAAAAAATTGATTTTCTTTCTAAAATTAGAGCCAGCGGCTTTTAATCAGGTGTGCTCTGTAGTCCGGAATCTACGGTAAATGTCCAAATGTGAATCTGAATAACTAGCAATAAATAATAAGAGCATGGAATAACAAGATAAAGAGTCCTTCAAGTGAGATCATTGGAAAGGAACCCTACCACGAAACATATCCCCTCAGTAGATGAGTGTAGCTATATTCTTTTGGTCAAGCAATTTGCTACCGAGCTGCCTTACTGCTAATCCATTTTGTTCATCCTAACTACAGTATATGTAGAGTAAGTGATTAGTTGTGCCTGCATAGGATCTCCATCATGCTCCTTACTCTGCGGTCTGCAGCTGTGGGATTCCGGAGCTTCCTGATGTGTGTGCACTGCAGCTCACTGGCCACTCTTTGCAGGATTGCAGCACAATCCTACCCCACACCTTTGCATGACTTCTTTGCTTTGAATGCCCTCTGTTCATCTCCCGCTTATATTAACATAATTTATTTGCTCTAGATTATTTTGCATGCTAAAACTTGACTGTTCACAATTAATCTGATTTTATGCCTCTGCAGTTTAATTGGATTTATATTCACTAATTTAGCTTTAGCTTGTAGAGGATCCTGCCTTTCCTTCTTTACTCTTCCTGGCTGAGTTGATATCCCCATCTCATTCCTTGTTAGTTTAACAGACTCTTTACTTATATGCTCTGATTTTACCACTTCATTAGCTCCCTTCCTCTTTGGATATAGCTCATCCTTGCTGGGTAGCTTCCATTTCCTTTCAGACAATGTATATACATAATCTCTGTTTGTGATCAGGCTATTTTGGCCAGATGCTAAGCTTGCTCATCTTCTAATCCAACCAAATCTATGCAAGTTCTTGCCTGTCAATGTCGAACTCTAAGTCTCCATTGTGAGAGGTGGAAATGGGTAAGGCCTGCCAGCAGGGCTCTGGAGAAGCTGTATCGGCCAATCCCCTGTAGAGTGGGTACAATGGATTTCAGAAACATTGACAAATTCCAACTGTACCGTTGACTTTGGATAATGGAGATGGAAGGCCAGCAATGGCCTACACTCCACTGGGAGCTAAGGGCCTAAGAAGAAGAAGACATGAAAGTTCTGGCCATTAAAACTTCCCATATTTTAGGCTTCCACAAGAACAATCATTTTGGTTGCTTCCTCTCATCAGCTATGACCTCTAGGGAAGCCACAACGATCAGGTTGACAATGTGTCTGTCTCCCACATCATGGTCAAGTTAATCTTAATTGTGTCCTAAATTAAATTGCAGATCTCTGTCACTTGCTCCAAGACACTTTATATTTTGCAGGTCCACTATCCAGTGCTTCTAGCTTCTCCGTAGGAAGTGAATCCTGTAAGTTTGTTAAATGGGTGTCTATACTTTGGCTCTTCTGCACTGTGGGTGCCGTGGTAGCACAGCAGTGAGTATGACTGTATTTCAGGAGGGGGCGTTGAAGTTTGGAGTTCAATTCCATTGCAGTCTGTACGGAGTCTCTGAGGTTTTCCATGTGGAGTGCGTGGTTTTCCCCAGGTACACTGGTTTTCTCCCACAGTCCAAAGGTGTATCAGGTAAGTTAATTGGTCATTAAAATTTGTCCTGTGATTAGGTTAGGGTTAATCAGGGTTGTTGGGGGCTGCTGGGATGGCATGGCTCGAAGGGCAGGAACTTTTCCTACCTACTTGGCTTCACCTATCACCTTCCAGCTAGCCTCCTCCCCCACCCTATATTTTTATTCTGGCATCTTCCCCCTTCCATATTCTGTTGATAAGACATAGGAGCAGT
Source organism: Hemitrygon akajei (assembly GCF_048418815.1). Lineage (NCBI taxonomy): Eukaryota > Metazoa > Chordata > Chondrichthyes > Myliobatiformes > Dasyatidae > Hemitrygon > Hemitrygon akajei. The sequence goes on along the minus strand of NC_133125.1, from coordinate 99,724,181 downwards.
AATAGGCCATTTGGCCCATCGAGTCTGCTCCACCAATCCACCATGGCTGATTTATTAACCCTCTCAACCCCATTCACCTAACTTTTCCCTGTAACCTTTGATACTCTGACTAGTTAAGAAAACATCAAAATTCGCTTTAAATATACCCAACGACTTGGCCTCCACAGTCATCTGTGGCACTTGATTCCAGAGATTCACAACCCCCTGGCTAAAGAAATTGCTCCTCATCTGTTTTACAGTGTCGTCCTTCTATTCTGAGCCTGTGTCTTCTGGGCTTAGACTCTCCAACTATAGGAAACATCCTCTCCATACGCACTCTATCTAGGACTTTTGATATTCGATAGATTTCAATGAGATCTCCCAGAACCATCAAACGCTCTTCAAATATTAACTCTGTCATTTCCAGATCATTCCCATAAGCCTCCTCTGCCACCACATCCTTTCTTAGATAATGAGCCCAAACCTACTCACAATACTCCAAGTGTGATTTGGCCAGTGCTTTATAAAGCCTCAGCATTATGTCCTTGCTTTTATATAACCATATAACATATAATAATTACAGCACAGAAATAGGGCATCTCGGCCCTTCTAGTCTGTGCCAAATTTTATATTCTAGTCCTATAAAAATAAATGCTAATATTGTATTTGCTCTCCTTACAACTGACTCAACTGCAAGTTACCCTTTAGGGAATCTTACTTGAGGACTCCCAATTCTCTTTGCACCTTTGATTTCTGATTTTTTTCCGCTGTTTGGGAAATAGTCTGCACCTTTATTCCTTTCAATGAATAAAGAAATACATATTATGAATAATGTCAGAATGACAAATGATTTCTTTATATTTATTCACCCATTGTTACAAGTAATGCTAGTTATCATCTTATTCCCTTTCTCCACACTTGTACTAGTCTATTATTCCATGCCAAATAATATGCCAGCAATATTCACCAGCCTATTCAAATCCAGCTGTGCTTGGTTCAGTTGTCTCTTGTTTCTTGCATTATCTTCAAACACACAAAACTTTCATCCCCACTTGAAGCTATTAATATACAGTGTAAATAATAAAGTCTCAAGCATTTCCTACTAATTAAATTACTTGACTCTAGAATAGCTACATATAAAACATAGAACTACATCAAAAACATCTTGATGTGGCCTCCTCTACACTGGTGAGACCTATTGTAGATTAAGGGTCTGCTTCATTAAGCACCGCTTCTCGATTGACCAAAAGTGAGACTTCCCAACGGTCAAACATTTTAATTCTGATTCTCATTCCCATTCCACATGCCCATCCATGGCCTGCTCTTGTGCCAGGATGAGGCCATCCTCAGGGTGGAGGAGCAACATCTTATATTGTGTATTGGTAGCCTCCAACTTGATGGCATGAATATTGATTTCTCCTTCTGGTAGAAAAAATTTCCCTCCCTCTCCCCTCTTCCTCTATTCCCCACTTTAGCCTCTTACCTCTTCTCTCCTGCTCCTGTGTCACCTCATCATTCCCTTTCCACTTTGCTCCACTCTCCTCTCCTATCATATTCCTTCCTCTCCAGCTCTTTATCTTTCCTACCCTCCTGGCTTTACCTATTACCTTCTAGCTGTCCTCCTTCCCCCCCACCCCCTACCTTTTTATTCTGTTGTCTTCCCTCTTCCTTTCCAGACCTGAAGAAGAGCCTCAGCCCAAAATGTTGACTATTTCTTCATTGCTATAGATACTGCCTGACCTGCTGAGTTCTTTCAACCTTTTGTGTGAGTTGCTTTGGATTTCCAGCAGCTGCAGACTTTCTCATGTTGATGTGCAATTACTGTTCTCTTCATTTGATTGTGTCAATTATTGATCCATTCTGCATGCCACCCCCCCCCCCCCCATATTCCATTCCTTCAAATCTTCTGGAGCAGTCTACAATGGATTGTGGTAACTGTTGCTATTAAAAACAAGCTATAATCGACTATATCCTGTCAAATGTGTGGAATCTTCATTCTGCAAGTTAGCCATCTCTATTGCCGTGAAGGTGTGATACTGCATTCATTAGCTCCTGTTTGAATTTTAACCTTTTGTTGTTGAGATGGTGGATTTGAGCAAGTTCAACTGATTTCTGAGCAGGTCTTGTTTATTGGAAATAGTGTTATCTCAGCTTGAGTGGTGAATGCATCTAAAATGTGTTGATCTCTGCTGGAAAACAAGTCACACATGCTGTTCCTTGCAACTTGTTATGCAATGTTTTTAATTCAGTTGTTTGACATATCTGTCTTTACATTCCCCAAATCTGTTCAAAGTGTTTAATATGGAATGCAATGCTCAACAAGAAGGAGTTCTGTTTGACATCTCGTGTATTGGATGTTAAGTTATAAAGTGTCATTCCTGATGCTGGGCTAGTTTTCTTGCAACAATTGTGGACTTTGAGAAAATTCATCATGCCAGTGAGTCATAATCCAGTGTCACTTCTGAAGTTCTTCAAAATTGTATGACTTTTCTTCACAATAGATTTGTTGTGCACAATCTATCATCACATCATCAAAGACATCATAAGAAAACGTGATGTTGCGACTGTCATTTAAACTGTCATGTCCTACATTGTCTTTGAGATCTTTGAGTTAATGATAAGTTACATTATACAAACAGCAGTCAAAATAAATCATTTCAAAGCATGAGTTCATGAGATTTTAAGATGCATTCTTCATGAAAACATGGCCTAAGGATAAAGAAAATCTGGCGCTCATTGATGTCACTCTGCTCTGGATGTATTAACAATTATTTCAAGCACTTAACAGCTTGTTTAATTTGAAAATGATTGCCAGACTGACAAAAGAGGGCAGGGATTTGCTGAGATGATGGTATCTTGTTCTCTAAGTACTGATAGGGCAGAGAATTCTCCTGGGGAATGTAGCAAGATTACATTTCTTCCTGCCAGGTCCCCTTTCTCACCCCGCCACAATCCTCTCTCTCTTCCCACTGGGCCTTCACCTCCATCTCCCAACCTGACCTCCAAACCATTACATCCATACCCCTCTCTTCGCCAGCCTCTCCACACGCCCCCTCAAACCCTGTCTGGCATCCTCCAAATCTGAGCGGTCATTCCTGACAATCCAACACCCTCCCCAAACCAACCATAAGTAATAAGCCCACCACCCCCACTAGTGCTTAGCATAGTCATAGCCCTAAATCTTAAGATGGCTGTAAAGAAGACAAAGATCCCAATAAAGGCAAGTGTTGGACCAGTTTAATGAAGATGTGAGCCAGATCCAAAAGGCAGGGTCAAGTGACACTGAACCTCCAGTAAGGAGATCAAGAAACACAAGGGGGAGAGTTTTTCCACTGCCCGCAGACTCACCATGCTGACTTGGAACACTATTGCATTTCCTTCACTGTCATCGGCTCAAAGTCGTGGAACTTTGCTGAAGAGCATTGTGGGTACATCCACAGTTCCAGGTCTGCAGCCAACTACAACCTTCTCAAGGTCAGTTTGGGTTGGGCCATTACTAATTGGTGGCTCAACCTGCGAAGCTCATATCCTTGAGTGAATATGGGATTCTGAATCTAGGAGAGAAGATTATAGATGTTAATATAAGACATTAGGCTGCATCTGCCAAGGTTAAGGATTGCACTGAAAAGCTGCAGAAGATTCTAGAGGGGGAGGGGTTAACAACTTGAAGTTGTGATTCACATTGCATTTGTGCTAGTGACATTGGTAGAAAATGGCATAAAGTCCTACAATCAGATCTTGAGAAGCCAGATCTGGATACAATGGTTAGAAAGGTTCTCATTAAGTTGGAGTCCCTTCCATAGTAACAATAATGAGTTTATTTATCTTGGGATATAGCACACTCCTTGGGTGGTTGGGTGGAGTTAGGTCTCTACCAAAGGAGATGTGAGGTGCTCCTTCCCTCCACTAGCCTGCAGGTCACCCTTGGGTGAGGTGTAGCACCTGCTTGGCCCTTCCAATCAGGACCAAGTGAAGCCATAGGTGCAAGTGGTACATATCACAAGTCCTGGTTATGCGACCACTGGTGCCAGTCAGACAATCTCTGACGAGTAATGATAATGGCTGGGGTCACTCGTCTTGTAAAAAAAAAAACACTGCCCAGAAAAGGAATTACTGCAAAAAAAAATTGCCACTAGCAATTATAGTCATGAGACCATGCTTGTCCATTTCATATGACACGGCATATAATGATGATGATGATAACCACACTCCATTGGCCAGTCCAATGCAGCACTACATTTTCTATTATTTGAATTATTTTCTAGAACAACCTTTAATGGAAGGTCTGTGATTAAGTGAGATATCATGATCTAAAATGGCTTATACAGCATGCAGTGAAAAATTGACTTGAGTAGGCACATGGATGAAAGGGTAATGGAGGACTCTATGCGAGGAAAGTCTTAAATAGACCTTGGAGTAGGTTAAGTTGGCAAAACATGGTGGGCCAATGTGCCTGTACTGTGCTGTATGCTTCTATGTTCAACAATTCTGTGTAAAAGTCTCGGGCACATATATATATCTAAGACTTTTGCACAGTACTGTGGCTTTTATGTAATGCACTGTACTGCTGCCACAAAAAAACCCCCAAATGTCATGACATGTGTGAGTGCTGATAAACTTAATACTTTTGTAGGTATCCAAAGTGGACTGAGGATGGGAAAGGGGCAGGGAAAATGCAATTAAAGTTGGGAAAAGGGGAAGGGAGACAGGAGGGAACAGGAAGCACCAGAGAGACATTCTATAATGATCAACAAAGCAACTGTTTGGAATCAAATGGCCTTGCCTGGTGTCTCAGGGCTGGGTGTGTCTGCACCCTCGCCACCTCCTGCCCCTGGCACTCCTTCTCTGCCACCTGTACCACACCCCACTAGCTCCACCCTCATCATTCCCAACATCCTTTGCTCCTGTCAGATTTTTACAAACTCACTCTTCTTTCCACATTGAAAAAATATATTACTCTGCAAAAGTCTTAGGCACCCTAGTGAAATATATATGCCTAAGACTTTTGCGCCATACTCTGTATTCTATTATAGATCTTGTTTCACCTTATGATAGTTTATTTAGATCCTGCTACTCTGTTAATGCCCCTCTTATTTCAGAGTCTTCAACCTTGACAGGGGCCTGATACTTTGTCAAATGCTTCCTGGAAGTTCATGTTTATAATATCAAATATATTTTCCTTATTAACCTTTCTATTAATAAAAAACTAAAAAGTTTATTAAACATGATTGATATTTAAGGAATCTATGCACGCTTTCTCTAATCAATCCATGATCATGTACCATCAATGTTTCCTTGAATATTGTTTCTAGAAATTTCCTCACTATTGAGGTTAAACTGACTGCTCTGTTGTTACTGGGTTTATCTCTACACACTTTTTTAGTTGAAGGGTGCAGTGCTTGCAGCCCACCACTCTGAAAATATAGCTGTTTGGAAGATTATCACCTGGAACTCTACAATTTCCTTGCTGACTTCTCTCAATAACTTTGGATGTATCCCAGCTGATTCATTCACTTCAGGCTCATTTTTGTCATTCAAGCACCTTCTCCTTAACAAGTTCTATTTATTTGTTTGTTGAGATACAACACAGAATAGACCCTTCCAGCACTTCAAGCTGCACTGCCCAGCAATTCCCTGATTTAACTCTGGCCTAATCATGTGACAATTTAGAATGACCAATCCGTACATCTTTGGACTGTGGGAAGAAACCGGAGCACCCGGAGGAAATCCACACAGTCACAAGGAGAATGTACAAACTCCTTACAGTCAGTGGTGGGAATTGAATATGGGTTGCCAGTACTGTAAAGCATTGTGCTAACCACTACACTACTTTGTTGTCCTATAGCCCATCTAGAATCTCGATTACATTGCTGGAACTCCAGCAGCATCATCATCCTTTGTGAGTCTAATCAAGTACTTATTTAATAGCTCAGCTTTGCCCTCTACTTCCAAAAGTCGATTTCCTTTGGGATGTCTGATCATTGCCACTTCTTCTCTTCCAACAGTTTGCCTATTCGCAAGTCTCTAGAACACTTTTGAATTCCTCTTTCTGTTTTTCACCAGAATTTTCAAGTCATTAATGCTGTGAAAATTAGTGCTTTGCAGCAGCAGTACAGTACATTAAAAGTTGAGGAAGTGCATAAATTAACTTAAATTAACATAAATTACACATAATTTACATGCATGCAAAATAAACATAACAACACCCTCTTTGCCTTCCTCGTTTTCTTTTATACATTCCCTTGGAACTGTTATGCCTTTTTCTCGGCTCTGTTTTACTCTCCTTTGTTTTGATCATTTATAGAGTTCAAGATTCAATTTTCTTTCTCACTGCCTCATGGAAATTTAGTTAGATAGCAGCTAAAACAGTTTTACCTTTTTAAAGGTCTCCACTGTTCAATTACAGTTTCACCGACTAAGCTTGAATTTCCAATGAAATGCACACAAAATGCTGGAGGAAATTAGCAGGTCAGGCAGCATCAATGGAAATGAATAAACAGTCAACGTTTTGGGCCGAGACCCATCTTCAGGTTGGGTGTAAAAAGGTGGGGGCAGGGGAAGGAGGACAGCTAGAAGGTGATGGGTGAAGCCCGATGAGTAGGAAAAATAAAGGGCTGTAGAGGAAGGAATCTCATAGGAGAGGAGAGTGGATTATAGGAGACAGGGAAGGAGAAGGGAACCCAGGGGGTATGATCCAATGTTTTCATTGCATTGAAATTTATCCTATTCCAAATGAGCATGTCAACTCTATCTTGTGTCCTTTTCTATTGCTATTCTCATGTGGATAGGGTGGTGAAGAAAGCTTTTGGTATGCTGGCCTTTATAAATCAGAGCATTGAGTATAGGAGTTGGGATGTAATGTTAAAATTGTACAAGGCATTGGTGATGCCAGATTTGGAGTATTGTGTACAGATCTGGTCACCGAATTATAGGACAGATGTCAACAAAATAGAGAAGTACAGAGGAGATTTACTAGCATGTTACCTGGGTTTCAGCACCTAAGTTACAGAAAAAGGTCGAACAAGTTACGTCTTTATTCTTTGGAGCGTAGAAGGTTGAGGGGGGACTTGATAGAGGTATTTAAAATTATGAGGGGGATAGATAGAGTTGACGTGGATAAGCTTTTTCTATTGAGAGTAGGGCAGTTTCAAACAAGATGACATGAGTTGAGAGTTAAGGGGCAAAAGTTTAGGGGTAACACGAGGGGGAATTTCTTTACTCAGAGAGTGATAGCTGTGTAGAACGAGCTTCCAGTAGAAGTGGTAGAGGCAGGTTCGGTATTGTCATTTAAAGTAAAATTGGATAGGTATATGGACAGGAAAGGAATGGAGGGTCATGGGCTGAGTGCAGGTCGGTGAGCCTAGGTGAGAGTAAGTGTTCGGCATGGATGAGAAGGGCCGAGATGATCTGTTTCCGAGCTGTAATTGTTATATGGTTATACCTAATATTATTATCAGCAGATATTCCTGGATGTTTTGCTACTTGGTTGATCTGGGATGGATAATTTCCTCAAAACAAATCCAGCAATGCCTTCTTCCTTAATGGGCAAGAAAGGTGGTGACCAAGAAAAAATCTACAGCATTTATTCCAGAAACCCATCACCCTGCTTTCAATACTCCAAACCTTTTGCTCTGGGTTCCAGCTCCCCGAGTACTGACCACTCCTTCCAACCCCTGATCAATATGTTTGTCCTGGCTCATCAAACCATTTAGACTCCTGTCCCATTTCAAAGACGCAACAAATCCTGACCCTAAGCAACACGTACCAGCATATCACCCTGCGCACATCCGCGGCGCCCTGATTTCTCACTCTCTGAAGTATTGATTTTTTTTTTCCTCTGTCAGTCCTCCAACTAAGCTCCTAAGGATCCAGATTACTCAACACAACTTTACTCACTACAACTTCTCTATTCCCATATCCAAGCTATGATGGCACTTCATGTTTGCCTTTGTAATGTCAGAGCGGCACCTCCTCCTGCTCTATTACACTGCCATTGTCATAAACATGATGAGGATTCTCTAATGCCCTAAGAGTTACAACAAGTGACCCCAAAAATGCAAATGACATTTTGGTCATGCTGATCTGCTGAGAGACTTAATACTACCCATTATGGTGACATTGGCTCTCTGACCTTCATGGCTACGGTCATTAAAACAGCATTCTCCAGTAGTTAAACCAATATTAGCAAATGAGTTGGCTACAGGATAGGTCATATATCCAGGCTCACAGCCACAGACAATTTGCTCTTAACTGAGTCTATTTAAAGCATAGATTATTTGGCAGAAATAACACCAATGCTTTCCAATAATTTCTTTGGAAATGCAGTACTTTGTAGAAGTCTTAGGCATGAAGAAATGAAGACAGGTTCTTGTTTGAATTAATATCAGCTATATTCACCTAATTTCACAACTCCAGAATAATCCATAATTATATAAAGATAGAGTACTGTGCAAAAGTCTAGGTATGTATATCTAGCTGGGAGCCTAAGACTTTTCCACAGTACCGTATTTGTCAATGTGGAGCGGAGAGCCAGTTTGTTAATCGGTCGGGAGCAGAGGATGTTGGGAATGGCAAGAGTGGAGCACTGCAGGAGGGGTGTGGGACAGGTGGCAGAGAAGGAGTGCTGGGGGGCGGGAGGTGGTACTGGTGTAGGCGTACCCAGTCCTGAGACACCAGGCAAGGTCATTCGATTCCAAGCAATTAGCTTACTGATCAGTACAGAATGTCTCTGGTGCTACCTGCTCCATCCCCTTTCCCTACCCTTTTCCCAATCATGATTTCCCTCTCCCTGCCCCCTTCCCAATAGAGACTCATATCAGAAACAGGTATGTCATCACTCAGATATGTCATGAAATTAGTTTTGTTTTGCAGCAGTACAGTGCAATTTATAAAATTAATATAGAACTCTGCAAAAGTCTAAGGCACCATAGCTATTTATATGCGCCCAAGACTTTTGCACAGTACTGTATGCAGATAAGCATTTCCAAATTGAGGACATAAAATCACCCTCTGTCACCCATCAGAATTTTTGAGAGCAGAGCTAATTAATTTTTGGCACTTAGGAATAAGGTTGTCACCAATGATAGGCTAATAAAACAAATTCAAAATGGACCATAACTGTGATACCAGTGAATTTCTAAAATAAGAGTTTAAAAATTAGTTATAAATGTTTAATATTTGAATCCTAATGAACAGTATCAGCCTGAAACATTGACTGTTTATTCATTTCCATAGCTGATGCCAGACCTCCACCATTTTCTATATGTTCCTCTGGATTTCTGGCATCTACAGAATTTCTTGTATGTATGAATGTTTAATGACTTGTTTTAGATCTTCTTCTGTGGTGGAGCCATTCACTTAATCTTCTTTAAATAGCTTGAAATAGAAGGGAACAAAATATTAGTGAAATGTATCATATTATGTTTCCAAAATTTGCCAAAATTCTATTGTAGACAATGGCTATATTTAAACAAGCATCGTGTTGTTGGTGACATGATACCACCACACCACTGGCTGTCTAAGCATCAAGTGTGATCGTGTCAATATCAATAGAGAAGCTTAATTACAAACGAGCAAAGAATCTCACTGGCCTGACTGATCTGATTGAATTTAGTTGTGTGTTTATACCAAGCTTGGGTATAAAAGCAACCAGGAAATCTTTCAACAGGACCAGGGGATTCTGCATCCAGTGCAGGGAATTTTGCAGCAGGACAGGGGATCCTCCATCGGACCAGGTTGAATCTTTAAATCTTGAAAAAAGAAAGAAACAGGGTTGAAGAAAGACAAGGGATATCTGGGGATAGCTTCAGATGTTGCATAATTCTCCTTTAAAGGGGTTGAATCAGAGATGCTGCTGTACTTTTGTACTTCAGACTTCTTTGAAAGTCAGTAGCTGAAGTATTGATTCCACCAAGGCATTCTCATTTATAATGCATATCTTCAATTGCAATACACTTGTCCAGCCTGAATGCTGAATTTTAAATATTTCGACGACATGCACGCATGCTCCAAGCATTTAAATCAGTTTGGGTAAGTTTAAAGAGTACAAAGAAGATTACAGAGAGTTCTATGTACATGCAGTGTGAGACTGCTTTAACAGAGGGTCAGCAGGAAATCACACGCTCCACCTCCACACCTTCCTTCCTCCATTGTGGAGTGTTTGAGCTCTCTGGTGAACATTGAATCACCCTCTAGAGTGGTCGTATTGTGGTGAAATCAGAATAGGCCACATTGAATTTACATATCCTGTAATCTTGCAGCCCTAACACTGAAGCTTGAAAGAGATAAGGTTAAAACTGATAACTTTTATTTGATATTTCTGCCCAGGTTGAGTAAAGATTCATTTAATTAGCTAGAGTTAAGGTTTAGTTAGAGATACAGTGCAGAATAGGCCCCTTCTGGCCCTTCGAGTCACTCTGCCCAATAACCAACAATTTAACCTTAGCCTATTCACAGGACAATTTTCAATAACTAATTAAACTACCAACTGATACGTCTTTGGACTATGGGAGGAAACAGGAGCAGCCAGAGGAAACCCGAGCATTCCACTGGGAGGACATAGAAACTCCTTACAGAAGATGCTGAGATTGAAATCTGAACTCCGCTACGAACTGTAATAGTGTTGAGCTAGCGGCTATGCTTCACGGGATCCAGTTGTCTGTAAGCATAATCCATAAATTCATCTGAAAATCTATTGTTTTCAAACATCACAGCTTAAGATATTAAATAAAAAATTGGTTGAAGTTTTAATAGAACTGATATGCACTAGGAGCTTATAAGTGGTGCTTTATCTGCATGGTTAATTTCTCGCAGGACATGATTAACATACTCCATGTTAGAGAAAACACTTTATGCATGTAAATCCTTTGAGACATTGAGCAAGCTTGATTTATTCCTTTAAGTATTTTCCTGTGGGCTGAAGCAAGTGATTGAAGAATTGGGTGCTTTAGTTAACTCAAGAGCCCACGTCACTACATAAAGATTCAATATACTTACACACTGTGTTAGCATGATAAAGACTGCTTTTCATTGGGCTGAAAAATGTCCTTGATGCAGGTATAAATTATGTTCCTATTATAAAACAGAAAGGGTAAAGAGGACCGTGGAGATCATCTCAGTGAAATAATTAATTTCTATGAGATACAAGTAATAAGAAGAACATATGTCCCGTTTTAATATAAATTTGAACTTAAAGCGTAAAAGAAAAACAATGTTTGAGGTTGCATGTAACAGAATTCATTTTAATTGTGGTTCTCCTTTTAACACCATACGTTTTGAATAAGAGGGAAAGAATGCTGACCACTCCAAGGTAAAATTAGTTAACTGGAGATGGGCCAGATTTAGTGAAAATATTTGGCCCAGGTAAAATGAAATGACAGTTTGTTAGACAAAAATGTAATTGAATAATCAGCAGGTTTTAAGTTGGAGATACCTTCAGTTATTGTCCAAATGCTTTTCTATGTGTGAGAATGAGCAAGAGCTCATTGGATGTCAGTAAAACGGCAGGGAAAAAGAAAGAGACCATGCCATTAACTCAAGTGAGAACCAAGTTGATTACTGGATGTTCAGATGAGAAGTGGGAAAGGAAACAAGGGAGGTGCAATAGAAAGATAGGGAGAAAACATTAACGTGAATTGAAAAATTTGCCTATGCAAGAAGACAAAGGGTTGTAAAGAAAAAGAATTGTAAGGGATCAGAGAACAAAAAGGAAATTTACTCACTGAAGCATAGCTGAGGTAATTAGTGAAATCCAGAAAGATAACACTGCTGAAATCTAAGAGGAGGATGATGTAATTGAGATTTTTTAGAAATTTTTAAAGAGGAGGATCTAGAAAGGATGGTTACACAGAAAATGAATATACCAACTGGTCCAAATGGAATCCAAAGCACACATTCAAAGTTCATTTTATTATCAGAGTACACACACGTCACCGCATACAACCCTGAGGTGTAGTTTCCTGCCGTATACTCAGCAAATCTATAGAATAGTAACTGTAAACAGGATGAATGAAAGATCAAGTGGAGCCTGGAAGAGAACAAACTGTGCACTGCAAATATAAACAAATAGGAATAAATAACAAAAGCATGAAACAACAAGATTAAGAGTACTTAAAGAGAGATAATTTCAGTAGATGAATGTAAATAAAAGAGGAACAAGTCTCCTCTTGTTCAACATCCTGATGACTGAGGGGTAGTAACTGATCTTGAACCTGGTGGTGCGAGTCTTGAGGGACTTGTACCTTCTACCTGATGGCAATGGTGAGAAAAGAGCATGGCCTGGGTGGTGAGGACCTTTGATGATGGATGCTACCTTCCTGCAAAGCGTTTCTATGTTGATGTGCTGAATGGTTGGGAGGGCCTTACCAGTGATATACTGGGGTGGAATCCACTATGTTTTTAGGATTTTCTGTTCAAAGGCATTGGTGTTCCCATACCGGGCCATAATGCAGCCACTTAATACACTTCTCACCACTCATCTATAGAAGTTTGTCAAAGTTTTTGAAGTCATGCCAAATCTCCAGAGATTCCTAAGGAAATAGAGGTGTACAATTACATTTACATGTTGGGTCCAGGATAGGTTCTCTGAGATAGTAACACACAGAAATTTAAAGTTATTGATACATATCACATGTTTACTGGAAGAAATAAATGGGGAAATTGCAGAGGCCAGGACCATGTTGGTGCAGGCTTGTAAACATACTGTATCTCTACATGAACAAAATAAATAACTGGTAAATAAGGTTAACTGGTCAATGACTGAACGAGCAGACAGGAGAACAGACTAAAGATTGTAGAAGCTGTGAAACGTAGGCCAGGAATTCACACTTGGCACGTGTGGCTGGGCATATCTGCTACTTCCAGAAGGATAAAAAGAGGAGGGAAAAATGAACTAAGCCAATATCACAAAGGGACAATTGAAACAGATATCAAGATACTGTACTGTAATCAGGATAGAATTCAATATTAAGTTTTGAAGGCTGCAACGCTCACAATTGGAAGATAAGGTGCTGTTGCTTAAGCTTGGATTGTGCGTCATTGTAGCAGTATGGCCTGATAGGTCAGAGTGGGAGTGGGATGGAGAATTAAAGTGATAGGCACTAGGAACCCAAGGGTGTCCCTGCAGATTGAATACAGGTGCTCTGCAAAGCGATCTGCACTTGGAAACATTAACTTTGTTTCTCTTCACACAGGTGAGGCCTGACCTGTTGAGCATATCCAACCGTTTCTGCTTTTACTTGAGATTCATTCCTGTGGTTAAATAGTAGTTCCTTTACCACAGTATTTAGTGATTTTTAAAATTTTTTATTATTATGGTTAAGGAAATTTCATGCATATTAAGAGCAGCTACAAGTTGCTGGAGTACATCAGGGTAGCACTGTAGCATAGTGGATAGCACAACGCTTTACAGTGATAACAACCTGGGTTCAATTCTCTTCACTCCCTGTAAGGAGTTTCTACCTTTTCACCATGACAGCGTGGGTTTCCTCTGGGTGCTCTGGTTTCCTCCCACAGTCATACAAGGGTAAAATCAAGGGGATTCCTGGACAGTAGCTTGAAGGGCCTATTCTGCATTGAGTCTCCATAAATAAAAATAAATGAATAAATTTAATGATAGACGTCAAGTGTATGGATGGAGAGTGAGCCTAATGTGTGTTATACTTTGGATCAGTCAAAGGCAGAGAAAACAATAAAGTCACCAGTTAGATTTTGCTGTACCAGATGGAAAACTGCAGCTCTAGTTTTCAGTGATACTTGTTGCAGATAAATGTCAATAAACCACTCAACTAACTTTCTAGGACTAACAGCATCTGAACAGTCTTAACAACATCTGTATCCATAACCAAAAAAAAAGTACAGTTAGTAACTCAATTGCTGTAAACATAGTAAAATTCAAGTGTTAGGATCATATTGATACTGCTTTAGATGTAATTAACAAAAATAGAGTAATTAAGTTAAAATGATGCCTGTTTGCCATAAAGGCAGATACAATGTGAAGGGCAGGCAATGTAGACGATAAATGCAGCCAGTTGGATGTGTTGAAATGTGTTTACTTTAATGCAAGAAGTATTAAGAATAAAGGTAATGAACAAAGTATGAATTGGTACATGGAATTATGAAATTGCAGCCATTACAGAGGCTGTTTGAAAGGCAGGATTGGCTCCAGGGCGTAGATGCTTCAAAATGGATAGGAAAGAAGATAAAAGAGATGCGTGGGGGAGAGGTATTGCTAATCAGGGATAGTATCAACATCAGGATTGGTGGTGTTGTGGATAGTGTAGGAAGTTGTTGTAGGTCACGGTGAGATCTATACAGGATGCAGAGATGGACAGATGCAGTTGAATCCAGAAAGGTGTGAAGGGATGCGCTTCACAAGGTGGAGTAGAAGGTTAATGGTAGGATTCTTAGTAGTGTGGTGGAACAGAGGGATGTTAGAGCCCGAGTCAATAGACCCTTCAAAAGTGCTGCATAAGTTCTTCAAACATGCAAGGCGGTTACTTAGACGTATATCAGGGGATTTAGTTCTAGAGCTGAGGTAATGTTGCAGCTCTATAAAACTCTGGTTAGACCACACTTGGAGTATTCTGCTTAATAATGGTCACTTCATTATAGGAAGGATCTGGAAGCTTTAGCAAGAGTGAAGAGGATATTTATCAGGGTGTTTCCTGGATTAGAGAGTATGTTTTATGAGGAAAGGTTGTTTTTTTTTTTGTCTTTGGAGGAAAGGAGGATGAGAGGTGACTTGATAGAGATGTATATGATTGTGAGGGGCATAGATGGAACAGGCAGCCAGTGCCCTTTTCCCAGGGGAAGGAATGACCAATACAGTTTAAGGGTGGCATAGTGGCCAGCACAATGCTTTTCAATAACCAGCGACCCAGGTTCAATTCCCGCAGCTGACTGTAGGGAGTTTGTGGGTTCTCCACGAGATCGTGTGAGTTTCCTCCAGGTGCTCTGGTTTCCTCCCACAGTCCAAAGACATGTGGGTTAGTAAGTTAATTGGTCATTGTAAATTGTCCATTGATGAGGCTAAAGTTAAGTCCAGGGATTGCTAGGCAGTACAGCTCAATGGGACGGAAGAGTCTATTCTCTGTTACAGCTCAGTAAATAAATAAGAGGAGCAGAGGAAAATTTAGCAGAGATGTCAAAGATACCTTTTTACACAAAGACTGCACTGCTATGGGTGGTGGTAGAGGTGCATACAATAAAAGCATTTAAGAATCTATCAGATAGGCACATGGACTGTGTATGAAGGAGGGGCCGGATTGATTGTGGGGTAGGTCGGATGAACTTCATGAGCATTAGAACCCGTACTGTGCTATACTGTTCTATCTAATATGTTTCTGTTTGTTGCTCAGAACCGTTTGCTGTCTTGTCTCAGAGCTAATACATTCTGATTTAGATTATGCTGGAGTTTCTGCTATCACCTTGGGCTGAATCTGTATACATGCATAATTTGGGGTTCTGATCAATTTCTGTTTGACAAATCAATCTGTTCTTGGTAACAATGTAATTGGGAGGAGTGATAGACAGACATCAGAACACAATGACTTTTTCTAGCATGTCATGGAATTAGATGTGACCACATGAATAGTCAAAGAGGATCTTAGTTTGAATAATAATCATATAAACAGCAAACTGCTGCCAAATATCGTTAGTTAAATTTAGCTAGAATCATCATGATTGGGAACTAGTAGAAAAAATATAATTCTGTCACAATAATAAGGAATATAACTAGGTTGCGATTCAACAAAAAAGATTAAAATGCACTATGAAGAATATATTTTGCACTTTATCCTTGTACAACCTGACAGATTCTGAATTGTAAAACATTCCTGACTGAAGCTTTTCGTGAAAACAGTGCCGTAGGTATTGCTGAATAGATATCGACCAATTCCAACTCCTTTGCCTTTTACAAGCTTCATGAGATTAATGCATCATTTCTGTTTTAGCCCACGCCTCAAGCTGGAAGTGAGCACTAACGCTAGAAATTGTACTTGGATTATGATGCAGTCCGACAACAGGGGGCCGCCCTTGTTGATTGGGCAATTTTATCCAAGACAATCCTTGCACTCTTTACATAAGAGAATAGAGTGAGTAGGTCACCTGGCTCCACAAGCCTGCCCCACTATTCAGTGTGATCCTGTTTCCTAGCCTCACTTCCTCTTCTGTGTGAATTCCCCTGAACCCTGAAATTCCCAAATTTTCAAGCATGCATCAACTTCCTCTTTCAATACCCTTCCAAACAATTCCAGAGAGGAGATTCCTGCAGATTCACCACATTCATCCTCACTTTTAAATGAATAATTAATCATAGGACCATATTTTTTTGTCTGAGGCTCAGCCGTTAGTGGAGTCACAACAACTTTGCCTCTGTTGCTTCTCACTTGTGTGAAGTTGGCAGAGCAAGTTAGTTAGGTAACTTTGTGGACCTCCAGAGAATAGGAGGGATCAGGCCATAATCTGTGTATGGGTTGGGAATTCTGTCAGAAGCAACGTGATGATCTTCGGTTTGCTGAACGCAAAGTTCTAATCTAAAATGAAGACTTTAAGCAACACACACAAAATGCTGGAGGAACTCAGAAGGCCAGACAGCATCTATGGAAAAGAGCAAACAATCGACGTTTTGGGCCAAGACCCTTCGGCAGAACTGGAGGAAAAAAAGTTGAGGAGTCAGGGTTAGAAGGCGGAGGGAGGGGGAAGGGAGAAACACAAGGAAATAGGTGAAACCTTCAGGGGAGGAGGGGTGAAGTAGAGAGCTAGGAGGTTGATAGATAAGAAGGATACAAGGGTGGAGAAAGGGGAATCTAATAGGAGAGGGCAGAAGGCCATGGAAGAAAGAAAAAGGGGGAGGAGCTTCAGAGGGAAGTGATGGGCAGAGATGGGGAATGGTGAAGGAGAAGTGGGGAGGCATTACCAGAAGTTCAAGTAATCGAGGTACATGCCATCAGGTTGGAGGCTACCTAGACAAAATACAAGGTGGTGTTCCTCCAACCTGAGTGTGGCCTCATCGCAGCAGTAGAGGAGGCCGTCGATTGCCATGTCAGAATGGGAAGTGGCATTGAAATGGGTGGCCACTGGGAGATGCCACATTTTCTGGCGGATGGAGCATAGATGCTCAGCAAAGCAGTCTCCCAATCTGTGTTGGGTCTCACTGATATACAGGAGACTACACTCTGGAGCACTGAACAGAGTAAATGACCCCAAAAGACTCACAGGTGAAGTGTCGCCTCACCTAGAAGGACTGTTTAGGGCCCTGAATAGCTGTGAGAGAGGAGGTGTAGGGGCAGGTGTAGCACTTGTTCCATTTGCAAGTATAATTGCCAGGAGGGAGATCAGTGAGGAGGGACGAATGGACAAGAGTGTCACTTAGAGAGTGATCCCTGCGGAAAGCAGAAGGGTTGTGGAAGATGTGCTTGGTGGTGGGATCTTGTTGGAGGTGGCGGAAATTACGGAGAATTATGTGCTGGAGGGAGGCGTTGGAAATGGACCAGGTAAAATTGAGAGAGAGGAAGGATTTACCTGGTCCATTTCCAACACCTCCCTCCCTTTTCTCGATCTCTCTGTCTCTGGAGACAGCTTATCCACTGATACCTATTACAAACCCACTGACTCCCACAACCACATGGACTATAACTCTTCCTACCAAGTTATTTGTAAAAATGTCATCCCCTTCTCTCAATTCCTCCATCTCCAATGCATCTGCTCTCAGGATGAGACATTTCTTTCCAGAATGAAGGGTCTTCCCTTAATTACCATCAATACTGCCCTCAACTACATGTCTTGCATTTTGTGCACATCTGCCCTCAGCACATCCTCCTACCACCCCACTAAGGATAGGGTTCCTTGTGTCCTCACCTACTACCCTACCAGCCTCCGTGTCCAACACATAATTCTCCGTAGCTTCCATCCCACTTTCAGGAGAGGCAACACTTCAACTGTGAGACAGTTGGGGTCATTTACCATGTTCAGTGCTCCCAGCATAGCCTCCTGTATATCGCTGAGAACCAACATAGATTGGAAGACTGCTTCGCCGAGCACCTATGCTCTGTCTGCTAGAAAAAGCAGAATCTCACAGTGGCCACCCATTTTAATTCCACTTCTGATTCCCATTCTGACATGTCAATCCATGGCCTCTTCTACTGTTGTGATGAGGTTGTCAGATACTGTTGTCAGGTTGGAGGAGCAACACCTTATAATTCATCTGGGTAGCCTCCAACTTGATGACATGAACATCAATTTCTCGAACTTCCGATAATGACCACCCCCCTCCCCTTCACCATTCCCCATCTCCTTTTCCCTCTCTCACCTTATCTCCTTGCCTACCCATCACTTCCCTCTGGTGTTCCTCCCCCCCCTCCCTTTCTTCCATGGCTTTCTGTCCTTTCCTATTAGATTCCCCTTCTCCAGCCCTTTGTCTCTCTCACAAGTCAATCTCCCAGCTCTTTACTTCACCCCTCTTCCACCCCCTCCAATGGTGTCACCTATCACCTTGTGTTTCTCCCTCCCCTTCCCCGACCCTTTAACTCTGAGTCCTTATCTTTCTTTTCTCCAGTCCCACTGAAGGGTCACAGCCTGAAACGTTGACTGTACTCTTCTCCATAGTTGCTGCCTGGCCTTCTGAGTTCCTTCAGCATTCTATGTGTGTTGTTTGGATTTCCAGCACCTGTGGATCTTCTCTTGTTCATGACTGAAGATTTAAAACCCTATCTGATATAGGTAGCCATGCGTCCTCCCACTAAAGGGAGATAATACTGTTACTACCCGATGTACAAAGATTAGTTCACTTCCTTGTTTATTCTCCACAGTGAGTTTAGCTGCCAAGATCCACTATTCGAGTGATGGGTCTCCACTCCCTACCAAGGAGAAGATACTTACAACTACCAAATTAGTTTGAAATGCAGTTCAGTTATTTTCAGTGATACTCATTTAAATAACACAACACTTTTAAAACACATTTAAAACTCAGAGGGTTTCCATCTTAAACATTTCCCAATTACAAACCATTTCTAAAACATGAATCATTTCCAAAGCAGAAAGCATTTCTCAAATGTAAAAGGATTAAGTATTTCCAAAACACAGGTACAATTCCTATAAACTAAAAAGAGATACCAAAGATGTAGACAAACAGGTCTTCCATCGCAGAAACTGAAGCTGGAGGAATGGGTTCCATTTCTTTCCATGTTTCTTGATGTCCCTTACCTCCATTCCTAATAAGCCTGAACTACTCTACACATTTATACCCTTTCCAGCACATGAGTGACTTCACAAACATGTGATATCTCCTCAGATATCCTTTTAACACAAATGGTTTGAAAACATTTTTGGAGATGCAGATCTCAGCTAGTTATCATCAATGCTGTAAAGCTAACATCTGAGTGCATACAACTCTTCCAATTCAATTATTGATATGCTAAATGATATTATCCATCTGGTTCTGCAAGGTACTTTGAACTAAACAACTTAAGAATTAGCTTGTCTGTTTGAAATAACTGAAATTAAACAACCCATTGTCTCATAGTCACTTAAGCAATAATAACCACAGTGAGTCGATGCTGACAGAGTGTCTTCAAAATGGAGCCTATTTGCATAGCTTGCAAGTGCTTTTTTCAGGCAGAAAGCTGAAGAAGTGATTATGGATCTTAAGAGTTAGGGGATTAGGTAATTCACTGAGTGAAACATCACAAAAATGATAATATAAATGTAAAACTATTTGGAAATAATGAATGATGAGGTAATGTTAAGCCTGTTTATCAAAATGCTTCGCCTTGTGTATTACATTGCACATTGGTAGAAAGAATTTTCTCAATAGGGAGTAAGTTCAGAAATCAGTGGTGCAAAGGGACTTGGGAGTCCTTGTGCAGAATTCTTGAAAGGTTAATTGCAGGTTGAGATGGTGGTAAGGAAGGCAAAAGCAATGTTAGCGTTTATTTTGAGAGGACTAGAATTCAAAAACCAGGATGTAATGCTTAGGTTTTGATCAGACCATACTTGGCCCCCTTATCTAAGAAAGGAGTGTGCTGGCTTTGGAGAGGGTCCAGAGGATGTTCACCAGAATGATGCCAGGCATGAAAGGGTTAATGTATGAGGAATGTTTGAAGGCTCTGGATCTCGACTTGCTGGAGTTTAGAAGAATGAGTGGGGATCTCATTATAACATATCGAATATTAAAAGGCTCAGATAGAGTGGATGCAGAGAGGCTGTTTCCTGTAGTGGGGGAATCTAGGAACAGAGGGCACAGCCTCAGAATAGAAGGACATTCCTTTAGAATAGAGATGAAGAGGAATTTCTTTAGCCAGAGGGTGGTGAATCTGTAGTATTCATCACCTGTGGGGACCCAATCATTAGGCATAATTAATGCAGATGTTGATAGCTTCTTCAGTAGCAAGAGCATCAAAGGTTACAGGAAGAAGGCAGGAGAATGGGGTTGAGGGATAATAAATCAGCCATGATGGAATGGTGGAGCAGATTCCATGGGCCAAATGATATAATTTTATTCCTATTTCTTATAATCTTATGCTATATCAGGTCTAAAATGTTAACCTACATCCAGTCATGAAGTGGGAATTTAGGTTACATTGATAAGGCTGACAAGAGATGATGTGAGAGAATCCCAAGTCAAATCCTGATTAGATATATGTATATATGTACACCAAGCTTTCCGATATTAAATGTCGGACTTAAGTAGATTGCTGTCCAGGGAGCTCATTTAACAATGGATTTCACTGGTTTCACTAAGTGGAAGAAATGCCAGCTTTGAATGAGGAAACAATCCTGATTGCACTTCAGTCTCAATGAAGAGCAAAGAATTTTGATTAATGTCTCTCCCATATGGACATTGAATTAATTTTATTCCTCAAGAAGATGCTTGTATCTGATGGATCTATCACAGTTCCCTGGTAAACAGATTTATTGGCATGAACTTAAATTTTAAGGTATTCACTGACATAATTTTGTGGGTTTCAGATATGTTAATAATAGAGTGGCAAATGAGCCATTACATGTTTTTAAAGGAAGAAAAATGGATGAATTTGATCATTTATACAGATTTAGTTGTGATCACTGTGGTGTCCGGTTTCATCACTAATTGGAATGCAGTTCCATTTCACACTGGAATCTTTCCCAGTAAAATCAAAGTTAAGAGCAAATATAATCTCTGATTGCAAACTTCCGTCTGTATGAATTGCTTAAAATAACCATAAATTTAATTCTGATTTTATAAGGAAGCTTCTTCCCCTGTTGGATTTGGTCTTCCTTTAATGGTTAAATTGCCATTTCCTTTATTCTATTCAAATTGGAGAAGTATTCATGGAATAATCTACGGTACAATACGTGAATACAGTATTCATGTAATCCATGGAAACATGAGCAGTTGCAAAGTTGGAGTATCCTGCCAAGCAGTTCAGCGATGGCTATATTAAAATGAGGCACCTGGTTATATCCTGTCATGCTACCACCATCTGCGAATGCCCACGTATGGACATTTACAGTGGGGAAGCTGCCAAATCCGTCGAGCTTTGTGCCACCTTCATGAATTATTTAGCCTACCAAATGATTCACAATGATTCTACTGAGTGTCCTTTCAAGCTGGTATTAAATGAAAAAGACCTTTGTGTCATGATTTAGAAAAAATGTGAGCTGAGTGAAGAGGAAAATAAACAACAGAGAAAATCTATCTTAAATAAGCTCAGCATGGTCTTCAACAGGTAGTTAGCTCACAGGCAATGCTACTCAGCCAAGTATTTTTAAACTATTAGCTCTTCTTCAACCAGTTGGTTTGTTGTCTTTATTTGATGGGTGAAGGCCACGACCCCGGTCAGTTCTCAGTGAAGCGATGCCTCTAGTCCCATTTCACCTCTTTATTTCCCTATATCCTTGCAACTTATCTTTTTCCATGCCTATTGACTCTCCCTTCATTCTTTTTGCTTTAAACCCACACCTTTGCAAACTGTTACTGATCACATATTAGCCGACTGAAAATATTGCTACAGAATTCTGCACAAAATTGATATTCCTCCTTTGGATATGAAAGTGGGAGCCCAAAAGCTCTGTAAATGAACACCCAACTTCACCAACAGCTCTGAATTCTTATAGAATTTAGTTGGCAGTTGGTGTAGTCGGCGATAGAGGCTGTATGTCCAACAATGACTTCATATCTGTGACTAAGTATTCATATGATTCTTTCACATGACATGAAAATAGTCACTCTCAGATGTTCAGTCATTCAATCTACCTACAGAGATGGCACTGGAGAAATGAGGCATCTCCTGCAATAGATCTTCAAAGGTAGGTTGTCTAAGGTTTGGGCATGTGGCCAAGCTAACACGTTAGGCCAGGGGTTCCCAGCCTGGGGTCCACAGACCCCTTGCTTAATAGTATTGGTCCATGGCATAAAAAGGTTGGGAGCCCATTCTTTAGGCAGTCTAGGATCACCCATTTGCAGACTCCTTTGACGACTGGGCTGTGTCTTCAAGAGTAGTTGAAGCCAGGGCTAGGAAAAAAACCTGATGCAGGGATCAATGGTTGGGATTTTGTTTCCTGTATTAGTTGGTACCTCCCCCTTTAGGTGGTGGGTGTATTTTCTGCCATTTTCCAGAGTTGGTAGTGGCTTTGCTAAGAATTTGTGATGGAGAAGTTGGCATGACACAAGAGTCCTTCATTTAGTGGCAGTAACAGGTTTGATAATGAGTATTCTTGGTGTACGGTTGCTGCTGACAAGACTGGATTTACAGCACATCCGTCTTTTCTCTTTGGTAGCTGCTCCGAGACTTCCTCCTAGCAGTCGTTAATAAAATTTAAAGGCTCTTTGGCAGTGCAATATGAACCAATCACTTGGTGTGGATTAGAACCACCTGTTGGCTGAGGTGGCAATTTCCACAGCCTGAATGTCATTTAAAATGCAGATGAGTCTTTACAAAACAGAAAAACTTTTATGATTATGTTATATGCTGTTATCCTACAAATTACTAAACTTGTTAAACCCAGTATATAATAGTTAGGTTTGAATTCATGGTTGAGTGAGTTAGTTGTCTTGCAATAATCATAACTTTTCTTATCATGCCTATTATACAGGAAAAGTAGCTTGCATGCTAGTTAATGTAATGCTACCTCTGGTTTAAATGATGCTCATTTTATTGGTCTTCAATGATTCTTTATATGAGCAATATATTTGTTTCATTGGGTGTTATTTATTTTAGCTTTTTTTCTAAAAATCTTAGGATTGATTTTTAACAGCCCATCTGGTGCAGTGATTTTGAAGAAGAGCTGTAAAAGCACATTTTCGAATTTTACACCTTAGAATAAGCTGATCAGAGAACTGTCTTGATTAGAGAAGTAAATGAAAGTCTTTGCTGCAATTTTCCTGTTTCTGGAAATCAGACAAATGTGATCAGCAAAGCAGAGGTCCGGCAATGTTGGCTTTGTTTGGAAAGATGTCTGTGGTAATTCAAAGGGTTGGTAGGTGTAACTTCAGACAGACCTAAACTTTTCCCCCGTTTTACACCAGAACTACTTTAGACCATTCCATACAGCAATGCCTTGAATGCAACATCCTACAAAAAGTAGTGGATATGGCCCAGTCCATCACGGGTAAAGCCCTCCCCATCTAACTGAGCACATCTACGTGGAGCATTATAGCAGCAAAGCAGCATCCATCACCAGGGACCCCCACCATCCAGGACATGCTCTTTTCCTGTTGCTGCCATTAGGAAGAAGATGCAAGTACCACAGGACTCTCACCATCAATTTCAGAAACAGTTATTACCCCTCTGAACCAGAGGGGATAATTTCACTCAACTTCACTTGCCATATCAGTGAACTGATATTGACTCACTTTGATGGACACTTCCCCTCATGTTCTAAATATTTATTGCTTATTTATTATTATTATTATTATTATTATTATTATTACTTCCTTCTTTTGCAATTGCACAGCTTGTTGTCTTTTGTACACTGGTTTCCCACCCTGCTGGTGCAGTCTTTCATTGACTCCAATACGTTTGTTGGATTTATTGAGTATACCTGCAAGAAAACGAATCTCAGGGTTGTATATTGTGACCTAGAAGTACCTTGATAATAAATGTACTTTGAATTTTGAACCAGCTTCAGAAACTGTTTTTGATTTATAGGACTACTGCAAGCAAGTGCAACAACAAAACCCAGGCATTAATTTAATTATCATTTTAAAAGTATGCAGTTGATAGGTAAAGAAGATAGTTTCAAACCAATTTGAGTTTATTGTCATATGCACAAATATGTGGAGATGCAGATACAACGGAAAAACTTGCTTGCAATAGCATCTCAGGCACGTACTGTTCAGAAAATAGTTGGTGTATTATTTATTTAAGAAAAGACCGTGTAAAACAAAACATCAGTACAAAGAAAAACACATTGGAGACAAAACCATGGTAATACAAGAGGTAGCCCATGGTGCTCCATTGCTGAGGATGCATTAGGTTTGTGCAGGTCAGTCAGCAACCTGATGGTTGTAGGAAAGTAGCTGTCATTGCAATTGGTGGTGTGGGACTTCAGGTTTCTGAACCCCTACCTGAAGGGAGGAGCTAAAGGTGGCATGGTCTAAGTGATAGGGATCATTGATGCGATGCTACACTTTGTCACCTTCTTGATGCGACACTTGATGTAGATGCTTTCAATAGTGGGTGAGGCCTGTTTTCATGAAGAGCTGGGCTCTATGCACCACACTCTGAAGCTTATAGTGTTTCTGTGCACTAGAATCATCATGCCAAGCTGTGATGCAATTTGTAGTTGTGGTTTTGGCAATGCATCTTCAATTTGAAGTCACCATCAGCAATACCTTTATCTCTATCCTGGGTTTTGTGTTGATTCAGTTATCTGATTTGACCCGGGGAAGACATTTAGGGAATGGTGGCAGAGAGGAAAGCTATGGAGAGGAGGCATGATGTTGCCTTTGTTACAATATTTCTCAGTTTTTGATAATTCTGGGCACTTGAGACTGTTTAGCATTCTTCACTATGATGACCACAGTATACCTTATAAATACTAAAAGGTTAGACAATCAGTGACCGTCAGTGCAGACAGCAGAGAGAAGGCTCTGAGTCTCCCACTGTTTTTGAGAAGATAGCAAAATAGGGTTGGTGAGTTGGTGAGATAGCATGTCTTGCAGTTATCACAGGTCATAGCTAGAGATTTAAAAAGATTCCAAATTGCAAACTCATTAGGTAAATAGCTCATGGGAACAAAAGAAAGATGACAACGTTGATCCAAAGTTGATTCAGTGTTGATGATCAGTGTTCAGTGAGGTCGAGGCTGTGACCTGCTCTGGCTGCTCTGGGCTTCATGTCTGTGGATTCACTTTCATTCTGAATGCTATTTGCTTACTTTTATTGTTTGCACACTTTGTTTTTTTCCCTCTCTGCACACTATGTGTTTGGCGGTCTTCTGTTCTTTTGGGTTTCTTTGTTTTGTGGCTGCCTATAACGAGACGGATCTCAAGTTTCTATAACGTATACTTACTTTGATAATAAATGTACTTTGAATTTTTAACTCGATCCTTGGAATTTGTATTATAGATCAACTATTTAGGCTTAAAATTATGATCAATAAATTTCCAGAGAATATGAAAATTAGCAGCAGGGAGCAACGTCGCAGACTGCAGGAAGAACATTGTCAGGAGGGAAAAGAAATCAGGGAATGGAATTCATCTGGAGAAATGCACTTGGGATAAGCCAAAGGAGAAGAAAATCCCCAATATATACAAAGAAACTGGAAGAAAAATAGAATAAATTGAACTGATTTGACTTTATTTCCTATATCCTTCACAAACATGAGAAAAAATCTTTGTTACATCTCCCTCTGAATGTGCAAAGTGTAAATTATAGTAATTTGTAATAAATAGTATGTACACTAAGATATACACCAGAACAGTCAATATAGTTTAGAAATAGAATTGTGTCAGTGTGAATTAATCAGTCTGATGGCCTGGTGGAAGATGCTGTCCCGGAGCCTGTTGGTCCTGGCTTTAGTGCTGCAATATCGTTTCCCAGATGGTAGAAGCTGGAATAGTTTGCGGTTGAGGTGACTCAGGTCCCCAATGATCCTTCGGACCCTATTTACGCAACTGTCACTGCAAATATTGGGAAGTTCACATCCACAGATGCTGTCCGCACCACTCTCTGCAGAGTCCTGTGATTGAGGGAAATACAGTTCCCATACCAGGCAATGATGCTGCCAGTCAGGATGCTCTCAGTTGTGCCCCTGTAGAAAGACCATAAGACGATAAGATATAGGAGCAGAAGTAGGCCATTTGGCCCATCGAGTCTGCTCTGCATTCAGTCATGGGCTGATCCAATTCTTCCAGTCATCCCCACTACCCTGCCTTCTTCCCATACTCTTTGATGCCCTGTCTAATCAGGAACCTATCTATCTCTGCTTTAAATGCACCAAGTGATTTTGCCTTCACAGCTTCTTGTGGCAACAAATTTCACAGATCTACCACCCTCTGACTAAAGTAATTTCTCTGCATCTCTGTTCTAAAAGGAGGTCCTTCAATCCTGAAGTACTGCCCTCTTGTCCTAGACTTCCCTAGCATGGGAAATAACTTTGCCATATCTAATCTGTTCAGTCCTTTTAACATTTGGAATGTTTCTATGAGATCCCCCCTTGTTCTTCTGAACTCCAGGGAATACAGCCCAAGAGCTGCCAGACATTCCTCATATGGTAACCCTTTCATTCCTGGAATCATTCTCGTGAATCTTCTCTGAACCTTCTCCAATGTCAGTATATCCTTTCCTAAAATAAGGAGCCCAAAACTGCACACAATACTCCAAGTGTGGTCTCATGAGTGCCTTATAGAACCTCAACATCACATCCCTGCTCTTATATTCTATACCTCTAGAAATAAATGCCAACATTGCATTTGCCTTCTTCACCACTGACTCAACCTGGAGGTATCCTGCACAAGGACTCCCAAGTCTGTTTGCACCTCTGAATTTTGAATTCTCTCCCCATCTAAATAATACTCTGCCCATTTATTTCTTCCACCAAAGTGCATGACCATACACTTTCCAGCAAGTCCTTAGGAGTTGGGTACTCATGCCGAACTTCTTCAAACTTCTGAGGTGAAAGAGACGCTGTTGTGCTTTTCTCACCACAAAGCCGATATGTACAGACCAAGTGAGGTCCTTGGTGATGTGTATATCAAGGAACTTCAAGCTGTTCATCCTCTCAACCCCACACCCATTAACTACTTCCTCCAGTAGTCCACAACCAGCTGCTTTGTTTTTATGACGTTGAGGGAGAAGTTGTTTTCTTGTCACCACTGCGTCAGGGTGATGACTTCTCTGTAGGCTGCCTCGTTATTATTTGAGATAAGGGCAATCAATGTAGTATCATCTGCAAATTTAATTATCAGACTGGAGCTGTGGGTAGCAACACAGTCATGGGTATACAGAGAGTAAAAGAGGGGCTTAGGACGCAGCACTTGGGGCCTCCTGTGTTGGGGGGCAAAGGGGCAGAGGTGAGGGAGCCCCCCAACTGCCTGCGATCTGACAAGAAGTCCAAGATTTGGCTGCACAGGGCACGGGGAAGGCCGAGGTCTCTGAGCCTTTTGTCAAGACTGGAGGGAATTATGGTGTTGAATGCTGAACTGTAGTCCAAGAACATCATTCTCACATAAGCTTCCCTCTTTTCCAGAGGTGTAAGGATGGTGTGTGGAGCTGTGGCTATAGTGTCACCTGTTGATTGGTTGTGTTGGTAGCCAAATTGTAGGGGTTCCAGTGTGGGTGGTAGGATGCTGCAGATGTAGTCCTTGACCAGCCTCTCAAATCATTTGCTTATTATTGAAATGAGTGCGACAGGACGCCAGTCATTCAGACACGTTACCTTGGTCTTTTTTGGTACAGGAACAATGGTGGATGTTTTGAAGCAGGAGGGCACTCTACACTGGGAGGGGAGAGATTAAAAATGTTGAAACAAGAGGGAATGTTAAAACAAAGTTCCTAAAGGAAACATTACAGATAGTTAATATATTCAAGGAGACATATGGGATACTTGTCTTCATGGATTGAAGCTTGGAATATAAGGACAGAAATGATATACTAAATGAAACTTTTGGTAAGAGACAGGACTACAGAATTTCTTTGCAAAATGGATGTAACTTCATGAAAAGGGAATGCAGAATTTGATAGTGTCTGGGATGGAGAGAAATAGCTATGATTTAAGGTGAACTTTTGAAGTTATGTACTCTTAATAACAAACATGGCTAAAAGAGCATCAGGCACAGGAAAAGATACATCTAGATTGTGTAAATAGTATTTTTTTGTTTTGCTTAGAAGAGACGGTCATTAACTTGGGAATATAAATTCAAGGTAAATCGTGGAATGGTTTAAGGATAGATGCATTTGAGGTTAGATTTATTTTATCTGAAGATTGAGTCAGCAAAATTGCATATCTCTGATACTTTATTCTGTCTTTATTGGTCACTAACTTTGTATTTCTGAGCTACAGTTCATAATCCATGTATCTGTCAAAAAGTTTAAGCTAATTCTGAAGCCACCAAAATAGAGAGAAGATTAGTAAGAAAGGATAATTTTAGTAGCATCTAAATTTACAAATTAAATAGTTTTATAGCAGTAGTTTGTAATCATGCATGAAAGAGACAAAATTGATGTTGGGCCAAATTTAACTTCATTTCAATTAAAATATAAAGGCTTTTAGAAACTTCAGAATGAACTATTTTGAATACAATATATGTATATCAACCATTCCACGAAAGTTGTGCTGGATTTGAATTTTAATGTAAATTCAAGTTTATTGTTATTTGATTGTACATGTATACAACCAAATGAAACAACATTTCTCCAGACCACAGTTCATTCACACAACATATATCACAAATGGCACATAAACCCAAATATTATACTACAAAGACATTAATATTATTGTATAATATATTATTCCAAATTTTTTGGGAAAAGTGAATGTTTGGAAATCTAAAATTTGCTCTTTTCTATTGACACCCTAATGCGGAAGACTTACAAGAAGATCAAAATTTATATAAAGAATCTGGGGTACCTAAGACTTTTGCACAGTACTGCACTTTGGAATTAATTTACTTTGAACATCCGAACTTTGAAAGAGTAGAACATATTATGGGGGTTGTCTAAAGGTCTCCCCCAAACAGGACTGGAGATCTCGAGGATCGAGTTAAACAGAGGATTAGAGATGCTTGCAATTGGGATCCTCGTGGGTGAATTTAATCTAATATAGATTAGAGAAACCATATTAACAATAATTAATATTGTGGAGAAGGGTCTTCAGAAATGTGCACATGGTGTGTTTTTTACAAGTACATTAATAATGAGCAATTGCCTATTTGATAGGCTATTGTGTGATGAGAAAGGAATAATTAACAGTTCTGCAGTGTGTGGTCCTTTTGGGAAGAGTGATCATAATGTTGTATGATTCTATATGATCATCCAGTTATCGTCCAATATCTAAATGGACATTGAACCCATGAACACTACCTCACTACTTTTTAATTCTGTTTTTTTGCATTACTTATTTTAACTTAACTAGTTAATAGATGTATATACTTACTGTAATAGTTTCTTTTTCCTATATTTATTTATCATAGATTTCATTGTACTACTGTTTCAAAGTTAACAACAAATTTCACAACACATGCCAGTAATATTAAACCTGATTCTGATTCTCCTTCTCATTGGACAGGGAATGAAGAAGTAGAATCACACTGTAGGCTCCTGATTCTGAACAGCGGACATTACAATGGTACAACGAGGGAGTTGGCTATTGTAGTACAGGAAACTTTTTAAAGTAGGTTGATGGTACATACATATTTAGCTCTGTATAATATTTAATTGCAGCTGACAAAGAAATTGCTATGGGCCTGAGGAGCGGAAGCAGTTTAGAATTCAGCAAAGGAAAAGAAAAAGATTAAGAAAGGGATGATGTAGTATGAGAGTAAACTTGCAAGGAGCATAAAAACGGACTGAATGTTTGCCCAGTATGCACAGAGAAACAGGTTAGAGAAAATAAATGTTTGTTCTGTACAGTCAGGAACAGGGAGATCATAATTGGGAATTTAGAATTTATTTTAATTCTTACATCCATCTCACAACATGAGGGAGTAAAAATCTTTGTTTATCTTCACTTAATCTCTATGTTGTGTCTACATCGCAATGTACAAGCAATAAGGAAGGGAAACATGAGAGGATATTGCCCAAACACTAGGATTGTATAAAGAATTGTTTTGTATACATCTATGTACAGTCAGATATGGAATCAGATAAATGTGTATTGATAAATCTGATGGCCTAGTGAAAGAAGCTGTTGTGAAGGCTATTGGTCCTGACCTGAATGCTGCAGCACCGTTTGCCAGACTGAAGCAGCTGAAACAGTTTGTGGTTGGGGTGGCTGGATTCCTGATGATTCCCCCAGACCCTTTTTACGCACCTGAATAGAGGGAAGTTCACATCCACAGATGTGCTAGGCTGTCCGCACCACTCTCTGCAGTGTCCTGCGATTGAGGCTAGTACGGTTCCCATACCAGACAGTGACACAGCCAGTCAGGATACTCTCGAAGGTGTCCCTGTAGAAAGTCCTGAGGATTTGGGGACTCATGCTGAACTACTTCAGTTGTCTGAGGTGAATGAGGTGCTGTTGTGCATTTTTCATTGCACAGCTGGTATGTACAGTTGATGTATATACTGAGGAATTTGAAACTACTCACCCTCTCAACTATAGTCCCATTGATGCCAATAGGAGCTAGCCTGTCTCCATTGCTCCTGTAATCCACGATCAACAAAGGAAAGAGAATAACTGACCATTTCCAAGGAGGGTACAGATAATATCCTAATTAGGTAATCAGAGGTCCAGAGAGGGAGAAAATAAAGGAAATCAGTTCCTGCTCTACATGGTAACAAATATAATCTCAATGTTTAAAAAGACAAGGAGGGTCATACACAGAATTACAGATAAGTCTAACTTCAGCAGGCAGAACAATTATTATAAGCAATATTACAATAGAAAGCATTAACAGGATTGGACAATATCCATGTGAGTTTGTGAAAGGCAAATCGTGCTTAACTGTTCTACAAAAAGTTTTTCTGAGCATGTAACAAGTAGGATAAACAAGTAGAATAAACAAGAAAGATCATGTCGATATGCTGCATTTGTAATTAATGAAGGCTTTTGATAATATCCCACGTAAGATTTTACAAAGTAGTTACAAAATTTAAACCTCATGTCTTTGGGGTGAAATCCAGGCATGGATTGATAACTGGTGGGCAGACAAGCAAATGAATAGAGGAGTCTGTGTTCTGAAGGCAGCGACTATTGACATTCTGCAGTTATCATTCCTTGGCCAGTTATTTACAATATTTATCTATGATGTGTACGAGCAACCAAATTATTACATTTCCAGGTCAGAAGTCAATACAAAACTGGTGGGGAGAGTAGTGGGCTGGGTTAGTCGCTGCGGGAGAGATGCAAAGAACTTCCACTGAGATTTAAGTAAGTTGGATGAGTTAAACTAAACCACGACAGGTGATGTATGATGTGTTTGAATCCTGCTAACTCTGATGTAAGGCTGCTACTACTACATCAGGTCTTCTATAGACAACCATGACTTTCAATAAAAGGCACCACCATCATCAAAGTATTTATAGTTTAAAAGACTTGTACTCTCATTCAATGTGACTCATGTTCTTAAAATATGAGCAGTACACTATTCCTGGGCTATAAATTCTAACTCTCCATCACACACTGTCCAAGAGTAACTAGATGATGCAGGTTTCAACTTTGAATTCACAATTTAGTCTGGAAGAAACTTTAGTCTGGAAGTCACTGTTGCAACTTGGGCAACATCTGCTTCTTGGCTTCAAGCAAATAACAGTAACTTTATCTGCTAAAGTTGATTAAACGATCATGATGAAGTCCTGACCAAGCATTTCAGCCTGAAATGTTGACTCTTTAATTCTATCCATGGATGCTGTCTGACCTGCCGAGGTTCCTCGAGCAATTTTTGTGTGTTCTTCTGGATTTCCAGTATTGGTGTTATTGTGTAATAATTTATTCAGTTTTTGAAGGAGAGAGAGCTAAAGAAAGTTGCTCTCTTGCTTGCATTGTTTATGATGAGTAGTTGGTTTGACGTGCTCTGTTTGCCAATGGATAGCAGACCATTTCAAGAGCCCATGTTATTTGGAATTACTTGCAGATAAGTAATAACGATTGTTAAACATTTAATTGATGAAAACTCAGTAGCAATATACAATGATATTGATCATATAGTATAGAGGTTCTCAACCTGGGGTCCATGGACCCCTTGGTAACTGGGGGAAAAATGGTTGGGAACCCCTGATGTAATAGGTCACTATAAGCAACATTCTATGGACTATTCCATGCCAGAACACATGTGAGACTATGGTACAGTAGGGCTACATTAACAGAAGACCTGATTTCAAATCCCACCATGGGTAGCTCTAGGATTTAACAGTCATTCAACATTAATGATGATGATGATCACCACGTTTCCCTACTGCTGTAAAATTGGCTCCATAGTATTCTTTTAAGGAGAACATCCGGCATTCAAAGCTTGTACAAGTATGACTCCAGACCCCAACTATATGGTTGACTGTGAAATAGCTCAGCCAACCACTGGGTTAAAGATGAAAGATTAGCTTTATTTGTCACATGTACATTGAAACATCAAAAAATATGGTGCAAAGCGTCATTGGTGTCAATGACCAATGGAGTCTGCAAAGTGTCTCAATGCTTCTTGAACCAGTGTAGCATGCCCAGGGCTTACTGACCCCCAGTAATCTATACTTCTTTGGAGCGTGGGGAGGAACCGGAGTACTGGATGAAACCCACGTGGTAATGAAGAGAATGTACAAATTCCTTATAGACAGTGGTGGAAACTGAACACTGATCAATGGCACTGTAAAGCATGATACCCGCCACTCCACAGACGTTGAGGTTGGAGGACTGGTCAGGGTGTCAAAGGTTATGGGGAGAAGACAGGAGATTGTCGTTGAGGAGAGAGATAATAAATTAGCCATGATTGAATGGCAGAGCGGGCTTGATAGTCCAAATGGGCGAAATCTGCTCCTATGTCTTATAGCTTTAAAATGCTCCAGTGCTCATATTTCATTTATTCACACTTCTTTTGCTTTCTTGCACAGAAACAGTGTAAAGCACTTGTTTATTCATTGAGATACAAAGTGGAATAGGCCCTTCTGGCCCTTCCGGCCATGCCGCCCAGCAACCCCTGATTTAATCCTAGCCTAACCACAGGTCAACTTACAATGACCAGTCAACCCACTAACTGGTATAGCTTTGGAATGTTTGAGGAAACCGGAGCACCCAGAGGAAACCGACATGGCCGTGGGTGAATGTAGGCAGCAGCAGATATTGAACCCAGGTCGCTGGTACTGTAACCATTGTGCTAACAACTATGCTACTGTGTTGTGGACTGATTACCTCCTAGATAAATAACTCTTTTCAAGCTTCTGTCTAATATATTCAATACAGATTGGCTGATTGGAACTGGTAGCAGAATTCACAAGGAAAATGGCTCAGAACTGTTTTAATCAAACTGATTATCATATACCTTGATATGGCATGGTTAAACAAATTCCTGTGATGGTGGTTGAATTATGTATTGCAGCACAATGTACTTATTTAGTACGAAGGCCCAGATAATGTCAAAGATTCTCCGCTGCTTTTAAAATCAAGCTAAGTGCTGGGTTGTTTTCAATACTATAACAAAATGAACTATAACACACAAAATGCCGGAGGAAGTTAGCAGGCTAGGCAGCATTTATGGAAAAGAGTAAATTCCGCCAGCACTTTCAAAGGTTCATTTACTATCAAAGTATACAACTTGAAATTTTTCTCCAGGTAGCCATTTTGCATGTATTACTTTGATTTCCAGCATTTGCAGATCTCCTCTTGTCCGTGAATGAACAAAATTAAATGTGTTGTTTTCAAGCTTAGCACTGCCAGTAGCTGAATCTCTTTCCCTGGTAACAGGTATGAAATAAATGTATGAAATAGATGTTTTTGAATTATTTAAGCAAATGTGCATTATCACCTGATATGTCCCGTTTTTAAGGGATGATCACCCTGCAGGTTGCCTAGGAAGTGCATAATGAGATGTAAATAAATACAGAGAGTATAGGTTTGACTTTTTAAACTGGTTTCAACATCTGTTTCAGATAGCGCCTTTAACACTAATGCAATAGGTGATGATTTTGATTTCTGGAATTTGCCTTGTTATGCAAATGTTCATTGTCAGCACATCTGTTATAAATGAAACTGGCAATGAATGAAAAGGACTTAGATTTGTCCAAAGCCATTTGCATTTCTTAACCATTTCCCAGTTGTAATCTTCATTGAATTATGGGAGATGTAACAGTCAATTTGTGCTTGGCAAACCCAGGCGACTTACAATGTTAAAGTAACCTAATCATGTGTTTTTTTTAAATCAATTTGGCTCTGGGGTAAATCCTGATGAACCCAGTGGGGAACTGGTCTTATGCTCTTTAAAGTAATGCCAAGGCATCCATTATAGTTCTCTGAAAGAGAGGATGTCTCAACTAAAACATGGCGCCTCCAATAGAGTAACAATCTCTCAGTACCACTCTGCACAACAATCTAGGCTTTAATGCTCAGGCTGGGTTTTCAACCCTGAATCTTTGGACTCAGAGGCAAGAACACCACAAGAGTTGAAATCAAAATCAGAATCAGGTTTAATATCACTGGCATATGTTGTGAAATCTGTTTACTTTGTGACAGCAGTACAATGCAATACATGATAATAGAGGGAAAAATCTGAATTACAAGAAGTATATATATGTATATCAAATAGTTAAATTAAGTAAGTAGTGCAAAACCATAAATTAAAGAAAGTAGTGAGGTAGTGTTCATGGTTTCAATGTCCATTCAGAAATCAGATGGCAGAGGGAAAGAAGCTGTCCCTGAGTCACTGAGTGTGTGCCTTCAGGCTTCTGTACTTTCTTGCTGATGGTAATGATGAGAAGAGGACAAGTCCTGGGTGGCAGGGGTCCTTAACAATGCATGCTGCCTTTTTGAGGCACTGCTCCTTGAAGATGTCTTGGATACTACAGAAGCTAGTGCCCTTGATGGAGCTGAGTGATTTTACAACTCTCTGCAGCTTACTTCGATCCTGTTCAGTAGCCCTCACCCCCATACCAGATGGCAAACCAGCTAGAGTGCTCTCTGCAGTACATCTGTAGAAATTTTTGAGTGTTTTAGGTGACATTCCAAATCTCCTCAAATTCCTAATGAAATATAACTGCTATCTAAAGGCTGTGTAAAAATATGTAAAGCACAGAGTGTAGAAAGAAAGAAAAAGGTAGGGAATACCATTTGCATCCATCGGTGTTTGCATTTGGAGTCATAGCTCAACATTTGGCAAAGAGGTTATGCAAACTTCTGAGAGATTGTGATCCATTCTGTGCTTGAAGGCTTAGATGTGATCTTGTACTTAAGTAGAGATAGTGGATATGTCTTGGGAAGTCGGTAGAGCGAGTCACTTGGCACAGGATATGGGATAACATCTTGGGTTGGGATGGGCATCTTGGGTGGCATTGACCTGATTGTCTGAAGAGCCTGTTTCTGTACTGTAGGCTCCTATTACTAGCCCCAGTCCTGATTTTTGCAGCCACAATATTAATGTGCTTGCTAAGAACAAACTGCTGGAAGAACTCAATAAGTCAGGCAGCATCTGTGGAGGCAGAGATTCTGCTATTACTAAACACTTGAATGGACTTCTTGTACAATAAAATGGACTCTTGACCTTGCAATCTACCTCATTATGATCTTGCACTTAGTTGATTGCCTAGATTGCATTTTCTCTTTAGCTTTTAACTTTATTCTGCATTGTTATTTTTTTACCTTGTCCTGCCTGAATGCACTATGTAAGGATTTGATCTGTACGAACAATATGGAAGACAAGCTTTTCACCGTGTCTTGATGTATTTGACAATAGAAAACCTATACCAGTACTATCTCTATAGCCATTATGGAGATGTAGATTATTAGGTCATTGAGATTTATCAGTTTTTGTCAAACTTTGTCCTTGAAGGTGAAACATGAATGCATTTTCGGAACCAATTTATTAGAAGATACAATTTCCGAGAATTTCAGTTACTCTGTAGTCATGCAGGTGGTATGAACATCTTTGTTAGCGTACAGTGACTATATCTAACTGCTCTTCAGAAGGTGGGGATGAGCAATCTTCTTGAACCACTGGGTCCTCATGGTGGAGGCTTACATGTTTTAGAACTAGTGTTGAAAAAACCTTAATGAATTGTTGCACTTCATTTTAATATTAAGAGGGAAATCTGGAGGGCAAAAAGAGGATACGAGATAGATTTGGCAGATGGGGTAAATGAGGTAACAGTAAAAGTGTGACCAGGAATTCTAAGTCTTCTGAAAGACCATCAGGGCTACCTTTGTGTGGAACCACAGGAGATTGCCTTTAAGTTTTTAATGTATATTTCTCTTTAGTGTTTACTAGGGAGAATATCATAGATGCTAAAGAAATGAGGGTAATAGTAATAAAGTTTCGGAACACCAGCATTTCATGATGAAGCAGGTATTTGTAACCTGAAGAACATCCCCAAGGCCCAAGTGCATCCCTGGATTTATGAGAAGGCAGGCAAAAAAAATTGTGAATATTTGCTTCATCATTAGCCACTGGTGAAGTTCCAAAAGATGAGAAGCTGGCTAATATTGTTCAAGAAGAGTAGCAAGGACAGGCTAGGAAATGACGGGCTGGTGAGACTGACACAGTCGTAGGAACGTTATTGGAGGGAATTCTGTGGGAGAATATCTGCCATCTCTTGAATGGACAAGGCCCGATCAGGAATTGTCAGCATGATTTTGTTTGCGGGAGGTCATGTCCAATGGACCTTTTGGAGTTTTTCAAAGTGGTAACTAAGGAGACAGATGAAGGTAGGGCAGTGATGTAGCCTCTATAGATTTTAGTAAGGCTTTGACAAGGTCCCTCATGGCAGGCTAGTCTGTAAGGTTAGATTTCATGTGGTTCAGGGGGAGATAGTCTACAGCTTTCATCACTCTGTTACAGGAAAGACATAGTTAAACTGGAGAGAGTGTAGAAAAGACGAGACCAGAGGACACGAGTTATAAGGAGTAGTTGGCCATGTTTGATATTTATTCTCAGGAGCACAAGAGAGTGAGTGGAGCCCTTGTAGAAGTCCTATAAAATCATGAGGAATACGGATAAAGATCACAGTCATAGCTGTAGTCTTTTTCCTCAGGGTTGGAGAGTCCAAAACTTGAGGGCACAGATACAAGAAAAGAAGGGAGAGATTAAAAAGAGATCTGAGAGGTAACGTCCTTACACAGACGGTAATGAGTACTTGGAATGAGTTGCCAGAGGCAATTGTTAAGGGAGGTACAGTTACATCATTTAAGGGGCATTTAAATAGGTACATGGAGGGTTGGAGCTTATAGGCCATATTCCAGTGACTGGGACTAGCAGAGCAGATGCTGGGGCCAGCAGGCATCATTTGGGCCGAAAGGCCTGCTTCTGTGCTGCATTCTGATTCTGCTCCTGACTCTACAGGCAGCAAATAATGCAGCTACAGTTTTCCAGAGTTGTCATTAATGAAAGAATTTCTCTCCCTGCTTTTAGATTACCTTCTTTCTTAAAAGACTTTCATGTGATGAATAACTGAGAGAGGCAAACTTTTAAATATCCATGCTCTTCTGTGCCCATTTGTTCTATTATGTGAACGCTGATGGAACTGCCTTTTCTGAGAATTTCTAAGTGTTCCCTGTGTTGTTGCATTAATGAGCTTGAGTTAAGAATTCCTTTCACATAAATTATGCCAGACATCGCGAGCTTGGAAATTAACTGGGAAAGGTAAGGTCTGAATCGTGACGGGCCTTGCTAAATTAATGAAAATGTATTGAGGTTGTCACATTTGTATTTCTTCTGCAGCATATTAATAAGTGATGTGAGGCACTGTTCTCATTCTCAGAACTTGAAGTACTTGGTTATATTTTATGGGGTCATATAATTGTTACAGCCCAGGAGAAGGCAATTCAGCCCATTGAGCCAGACATACTGTCTTAGCCCCAATTCCTTAGCCTCTTCCGCATATCCTGGCAACACTGTGTCCTTCAAATTCTCATCCAATTCCAATTTGAAAGCACTAACTAAATTTGCTTCCACCCTCTTCAAAGACAGTGAATTTTAATTCATGACAAAATTGTTACATGAATGCTCTTTCCTCTTACTGTTCCCTTTTGTAACTTCAAAACATTAAACTAATTTGAAGGAAGACAAATAAGTCTAACTTCATGTTTACTTGCGAGGTGAGCATGTATCATGTGGTAGCATGATAACGTATGTAATTCATTTATTAATATATTTAACTTGTTTGTTCTCTGTTGGGTGGTGGTTCATGGTGTACAGCATGGAGACAGTTGTGGCATCATCCAGTACCTTTCTAAATTTGCTTTCAGTTGGCATTTTTTGGGGGATTTGGCATGCAAATGCTGGGTGGATTGCCAATCAAGTTGTTGGTATCTCAACCAATCATGACCCCACAATGCTGGTCCTCCTGTTTTTACCACTTGCAATCTCAATGTGACTAATTGGTTGTTGAATTTCACTGTTATGAACGTCATTCTCACAGGAATTATCTTTTCTCAGTATAAGTTCTTAGTTGGATATCTGCAGGCTTCAGTTTAGTATCTTTGAAATGCTTCTCAAACTTATTTTGTGGAATGAATGAAACAGCTGAACCAATGTCTAATTCCATTTTAATTAATTTGCCATTCATTTCTGGTGTAAGCCATATCGCTGTCTATTGCTGATTTTTCACATTGCAAATCTTAAAGCTACAAAGTCGTCTGTCACTCTCATCATTATCGGATTTTTGATCAACAGTGTGCAGATTAGTGTTCTTTTTGAAACTGCAACTTGACTTTTTAAACTTTTTTTTCTTCTTGTGTAGTCCTTTTAGTTTTGTCTGCCCAACACGCTCTTTTTATATGTCCTGCCTTTAAATGTGCATTGGTCTGGTGTAGGTGAGCCACCAACACAACGGTGACACAATTTGCTCATCCAGGCAGGTTATTTTGTTCACGCTCACTTCCATTCAATTGCATCTCTGTCTCTTGTTTCCATTGACACAGCAATTTCAACTGCTCTTTTAAATGTAAGTTGTGCTTCAGTTGGGAGCTGTTTTTAAATACTTTATTGTAAGATTCCACAAACTAAATGATCTCCCAGTGCATCATTAAGCGCATCACTGAACTGACAATGCTCAGACAATCTCCTCAATTCAGCCACTTATGATGAACTGGACTCCTCTTCCTTTTGATTCCACTTATAAAACATAAAGTGTTCTGCAATCAGTAATGGTTTTGGTTCTAAATATTCCTGCATTACTTTGACATTATCAGCCAAGCTCATTTCTGCTGGTTTGGCTGGAGCAGTTTAACTTTAAAGTAAACTGTATGCCTTTCAACCCAATACATTCAACAAAATTGGTACTGTTTCTCATTGGCTATATCATTTGCTTCAAAATACTGTTCAATTAACTCAGTATACATGAGCCAGTTACCCATTGTGTCTTGAAATGTGTCAGTCTTTCCAACGTAGCCAGCCATTTCTGATTTTTAAAATGATAATTATCACCTAGTATTCACTATTTATGAACCCATGAATTCATCCATTTTTCACCTTTTAGTTTAACTTGATATTCTTTGCACATGCTGGGCTGCACTGTTTTTTACTTGCCATTCCTCACTGCACTTTAACAGGTCCATAGCCATCTTAAGTTTGTTTTAAAAATATCCTGTCGCCACTGTTATGTTTTCTAACTTCAAAGCATTAAACTAATTCAATGGAAGACATGAAAGTCTGAAATTTTGCGAAGAAAAAGCATTTCAGGATGTATATTGTATAAATTTCTCTGACATTAAATTTGACCTTTGAAATGTGAGTCTAACTTTGTGTTTACTTTAAGCGAGGTGTGTTTGTATCACATGGTAGCATGATGACATATGCAATTAATGTATTTACATATATAACCTGTAATGAATTATTTATACAAACAAAAATGCTTAATCAAACAATAGATATACAATATTACTGAAATATTAAATATACACTTCCCACTCCTGATTAATCTGCCAATCACCTTAAGTTTGTGCTTTTTGTTTAAAATTCAAAGTAAATTTATTATCAAAGTGTGTATACCATGTACTACACTGAGATTCATTTCCTTACAAGCACTCACAGGAACATTAAAGAAATAAGATAGAATCCATGAAATATAACAAAGACAGAGTCCTTGAAAGTGAGTCTACGGGCTGTGTAGTTAGTTCAGTGCTGAGGGGAGTGAAGCGATTGATGCTCGTTGTATGGCAACAACTGCTCATAAGCCTGTTAGTATGGGACTTAAGACTCCTGCATCTTGATCCTTCCACAAATGAAAATTGTTTCTCTTAATTCACTTTGTAGAGACTTTGAACACCACTGCCAAATTCACGTCCTACTCTCTTAGCTTCATGGAGAGCAATTCCATCTTCTCCAATCTATCCACGTAAATTAAGTCCTTTGTTCACACTTTCTATTTTGAAAGCTGTTTTC
This sequence comes from Hemitrygon akajei, assembly GCF_048418815.1. Taxonomy (NCBI): domain Eukaryota; kingdom Metazoa; phylum Chordata; class Chondrichthyes; order Myliobatiformes; family Dasyatidae; genus Hemitrygon; species Hemitrygon akajei. The sequence continues at coordinate 99,683,548 of NC_133125.1, read as the reverse complement.
AATTTGTTAATGTATTCATAATGGTGGCTCCATTGTTACTGTACAGCAGCCAGAGCAACAGCCAATTCATAATACAGTGTGCAGTATTAAAAGGAAAATGTGAAGAGCAATATTAATAATTAATCAGAGTCTAATAGATGGTAAATCATAGACTGGATGCAGTCAATCAGCACAAAATTTAGTTGTCTCTGCCTGCTCCTGCACACTAAGCAATTCAATTTTATTACCTTCTATAATGATTTTATTTCTTCTTCAAGAATATGAAATAGATACTAATAAATCCAGTCAAGGATTTAGAAGCTTCTTTACTGATAGAATGCCTGGGAAATGGAACCTGCTATCAGCAGTGAGAGAATGTGTAACATAGATGCATTTAGAAGGAAAATGAATGTAGGAGAAAGCAATGCAAACTGATATATAAAAGGGTTAGATTACAAGACCTGCAACATGCTTGTGCGTAGCACGAACACAGTTAGACTGAATGTCTTGTCTCTGTACATTCAACATACACTTCTGACAGTCGAAAAAAACAGATGACAAAAAATAAAAAGTTTTAAATAATAGCAATTAAACATATCCTACAGTAAATCTTTATTTTAATATCCCAACTCTTACAATTAAAGAAGATTCTGACAGGATAAATTAAGGAAGTAAAAATTTTTTCCTGAGGCAGATATTTCAAGACTTAGGAGATGTAGAATTAAAGTTTTGGACAAAAGATTAAAAAAAAAGGAACATGAAGAAGGTTTCTTTTTACACAGTGATCTACTTAAGAACATTAGATGTAAGAACACGAGTAGGACAATCAACCCCTTGAGCATTCACCATTTAATGAGATCATGGCTAATGCAAGCGTGACCTCATTTACTGCTTTTTTCCATGCCTCTTGATTCTTTTGTAGCTGAATGCTCTGTCAATCAATTTCTGTTTTGAATGCTTTTAATGAATCTGCCTCCATAGCTCCCTGGGATATAGAAACCCAAAGATTTATGACCCATGGAAAGAGGAATTTTTTCCCCTTTGCCTGAAGTGGAAAGTCATTTTCTGAAACTATGCCCCAAGGAGTAACTACCCTCTCAGCATTCCTCTTATCAATACTCTTCAGTATGTTTTGTTTCACTAAGATCCCCTCTTATTCTTTTGAACTCTAATTACTTCCAAACTTGCTCAAACTCTCTTTGAACATTAACTTGTTTCACTCAGGAATCATCTGAGTGAGACTTCTCTGCATCTTCCTTAAATATGGAGACTAAAAGTATATGCAGTAGTATCGGTTTGCTTTTTACCAACAATGTTGCATCGATACTTCCCTACATTCATACTGCATACTCCCTTGCAATTAAAGCCAACATTTTATTCTTCTTGATAAGCTTGCAGCAAATGCAAATGCTAACTTGTTTCTTGTACTAGAACCTCAGTTGCCTTTGTAGCACAACACTTCGTAGTGTCATTCTATGAGAATTAAAAAGTAATTGCATATTTTTTCTGAAGTGAACATCTTCTCATTTGCTAACGTTCTATCTCATCAGACAATTTTTTAGATGGGATAGGACCTGTTGCAATCCCCTTGCAGGTTCTTGCTGGAGAACCGCACTCTGCTGAGGGCCAGATCATTCCGGTCTGGTGACCAAGTAAGACACAAGATTTCCAGGTATGATTTCCAGAAAGCCATCTGATATGTGATGTGGCAATTCTGGACCAAATTGGAATCACTGGAGGATGCACTACAGCTGTGTCAGAGCTTGAATGCTATCACACTTACAAGGTAAAACCAAGTAACATAAGTGACAACAAGTCCTTGCTTCTAGATTAGCTCAATGCCTTCTATGCTTGCTTTGACCGTCAAAACATGAAGGAACCTTCACAAACTCACACAGCCCCTGAAAAGCCTGTGAGTTCAGTCTCTGAGGCTGATGTAAGAGCATCCTCCAGGAGCGTGAACCCATGGAAAGCTTTCGGCCCAGAAGGGGTGCCTACACAATTACTAAAGACCTGTGCAGCTCTCTGGACCCACAACCCCTGGCAACTAATCCGTTGCTCCCAACGCTCGTGTTCTCCCGCGACACTTCAGTCAGGGGCACTGGCCTAGAATCAGCACATCCCCAGAGCCACGAAAATCTGGAACCCTGAAGGTGTACTCACCTTCCGGGCCACGTCCTTGTGATACCAAACAGCGGATGGTCATGAGGCCCTGAGAGAGGGTCCCAATCCCACAAAGAACAACTGTCATCAGTCAAATCAGCATATAGAAGGGGAGATTGAAAATGTGGCTGAGTGCTGCTACAATAACAACCTCTCAATCAGTGTCATCAAGACCAAGGAGCTGATTATTGACTTCAGGACGAGGAAACTGAAGATCCATGAGCCAGTCCTCATCAGGAGATCAGAGAGGGAGAGGGTCAACAACTTTACGTTCCTTGGTGTTGTTATTTCAGAGCATTTGTCTTAGGCCCAGCACATAAATGCCATTATGAAGAAGCATGGCAGCACCTCTAATTTCTTAGACGTTTACAAAGATTTGGCATGAGATTTAAAACTTTAACAAGTTTCTATAGATGTGTAGTGGAGAGTATATTGAGTGGCTGCATTAGGGCCTGATATGGAAACACCGATGCCCTTGAATGGAAAATCCTACAAAAAGTAGTGGATACAGCCCAATCCATCCTGGGTAAAGTCCTCCCACTATTGAGCAGATCTGCATGAAAGTGTTACTGCATGTTACAGGAAAGCAGCATCTATCATTAGGGAACCCCACCACCCAGGTCATACTCTCTTGTGCTGCCATCAGGAAGAATGTACAGGAACCACCAGGTTCAGGAACAGTTATTACCCTTCAAGCATCAGGTTCCTAAACCAAGAACCAACTTTGCTTGCCCCGTCATTGAACTGTTCAAGGACTCTTCATCTCATATTCTTGATATTTATTGCTTGCTTGCTTATTTATCTATTTATATTTTGTATTTGCACAGTTTATTGTCTTTGTTTGTTTGTCTGTCCTGTTGGGTGCTGTCTTTCATTGATTCTATTGTGTTTCTTGGATTTACTGTGCATGCCCTCAAGAAAATGAGTCTCTGTGTAATTGATGGTGACATATATACACTTTGACGATAAATTTACTTTGAACTTTTGAACTTTTTTGTTCTCCTTGCAACCTGAAGAGGCACTTATCTTTGTACTATTAGCACAACAGGCTACTGCACACTCAGTCCTTTGAAGTAAGTCATTAATACAGATAATGAATATTTGAGGCCCCATCACTGATCTCCATGGACAGTCATCCCAGCTCTACATCTTTTGTTATTTAGCTGTTCCCCTACTGAGGTCAATATATTAGCCTCCGTTGTGTTGTTGTCTATTCTATGGCACTTTATAGAAGGTTCTCTGTAAATCCAAATATACTACAGTTGTTAATTTCCCTTTATCCATTCTGTGATATTCTCAATGGACTCTAGCAAATTTGGTGAACATAATTTCCCATTTCATAAAACCATTTTTTGATTTTGAAACATGCTTCTATTAGCTGTTTAATGATAGAGTACAGCCTTTCCTCTGATAACAAACGCCATGCAACAGGCCTATAGCTTCCAGCTTTCTTCCCCTGCATTTCTTGAATATTTATATTTTGTTTGCATGTTTTTGCTCCTCTGGAAACTTTCCAGAATCCAGAGAATTTTAATACATTACAGTCAAAGCATTCACATTCTTTGCAGCCACTACCTTTCAGACCATAGGGTTTAAGCCATTTAATCTGGGAGATTTGTTGGCCTCAAACACAACAAAATCTGGAGATGCCTGAATTCTAAGCAACATACATAAATTACTGGAGGAACTCTGTAGGCCAGGCAGTATCTATGGAAAAGAGTAACCAGTCAACGTTTTGGGCTGAGAGCCTTCATCAAGACTGGAAAGGAAGGGGAGAAGTCAGATTAAGAAGGATGGGAGATGAAGGGAAGAAGAGGTACAAGTGGCAAGTGATAAGTGAAACCAGGAGAAGAGGAGGGGGTGAAGTAAAGAGCTGGGAGTCACTTGGTGAAAGAGGTAATGGGCTGGAGAAGGGGGAATCAGATAGGAGAAGGTAGAAGACCATGGAAGAAAGGGAAGGGGGAGGAGCACCAGAGGGAGGTGATGGGTAGGTCAGAAGATAAGGAAACAGGAGGGAATGGTGAAGGGGGGCAATTACCAGAAGTTAGACAAATTGATGTTCATGCCATCAGGTTGAAGGCTACATAGACGGGACATAAAATGTTGCTCCTCCAACCTAAGTGTGCCTCATCGTGGTGTAGGAGGCTTGTTGGCCTTATGGGCCATTAGTTTGCCTGGAACTTTTGTTAACAGAAATAGAGACTGTTTTAAGTTCTTCCCTCCCTGTACATCCCTTTGATTTTCTATTATCATTGGAATGCTTTACTGTCTGTTTTTATATTATTTGCTAGCTTCCTCTCAGACTCTGCCTTCTCCCTCTTTATAATATTTTGAGTCATTCTTTGCTGGTTTCTAAAAATTACACAATCCTCAGGCTTCCCACTCTTGTAGGATTTGATGTATACACTGCATGATTTTTCTTTCAACATGTCTCCAACCTTAATATATTTAGCTTATCAGAGATAGTTCCTTCTTGTTCTTCCTCGCTGCAGTATGACTTTGCTGAGATATTTAAAATGCCTTCTTAAATGTCTACCACTCCGTCTTGTCCTTCAATCTGTATTCTCATTCCATTTTACCCAATTATGTCTTCATACATTTGTAATTGACTGTATTTAAATTTAAAGCAATGGTTTCCGATCCAAGTTTCTCCCTGTTGAACTGAATTTGACATTTTACCAATCTATGATCACTCTTTCCTTGGGGATTCATTGCTATGAGATTATTAATTAACCTTGTCTCATTGCACAATATCAAAAGTAATTAAGCCCACTCTCTCCTGAGTTCCTCAGTGCTACGCTCCAAGAAACCATCCTGAAAATTCTCTATGATCTTGCCTCAACTCCTGCTACTTTGATATTTCCAAATGTTATGATAATTAACATTACCAATGATTATCATCATTGTATCTGTCTTACATGACACCATATGTTTGATGTAGACTCTCCCCTACAACAGAATAAATGTTAGTGGGCCGATACACTACTGCCATCAGTGATCTCTTACTGCAGGGGTTCCCAGCCACGTGAGAGGGGTAGTTTCTTAGGGGATGTAAGTGAGAGTGGTGGGTGGCTGGAATGCGCTGCCTGCTATAATTTAGAGGCAGATAGATTAGAGGCTTTTAAGAGATATTCAGATAGGCACATGAATGTGAGGAAGATGGAAGGATACGGACTTTGTGTTGGTAGGAGGGATTAGTTTTTGAGGGATTTTATTTATCTTTTAGCTGGTCTGGCACAACATTGTGGGCCAAAGAGCCTGTGCCTGTGCCATCCTGTTCTATGTTCGAAGTTCTATGACCCATGCCATTAGCCAATGGGTCTGTGGACCCCTGGTTGGGAACCCCTGTCTTACTAATACTATTGCCTCATTCCACCTGAACAGGAACCCTCTGCCAGCATTAGTAGAGAAGTCAATTTACACCTTCAAAAAGGAACTTGAAAGGTATTTGAAGGAACAGGCTGTAAAAAAAAACTAAGGGAAGCTTATTGCTCTTTTGTGAATTGACAGATATTTGATGGGTCAAATGCCTCCTCCTATGCCTTTGTGGTTCTGTAACCTTGAAGCAGAAGGAAGACGTGTAGTTGTAATAAGGACCCATCTGATCTACACATCCTCCAAGAGGATCACAACCTTGTCATAGGGTTTGGAGGCTTGCGTGCCTCAATGATCCAGAGAGCTATGTTGGCTAGTATTAGGGCCTTGCACTTTGGCTCTTAGGAGGGTCTCCCATGCCAAACAGGTCAAAGGGCAGAGGCCAAACTAAGAGTTGTCCACCAGTCCTCCAAGTTTAAGGGTTCAACTCAGGGCTTACAAGCATAGCTGGTCAAAATAAAATGTTACGGAAACATCAATGAAGAATCCTTCTGTATCTATGTGTGGCAGTATGGACAGAGGTGGAGGGCCTTCATGCTGCCCTAAACACCAGTGGTGTAACAGGCATAAGTAACTAAGTTAGGATGTGCAAATGGAAACGAGTCATCTTCCAGACTGATGTGGGTTTAAATAATTAAAATTATTGTTTGAAATATACAGTAAGTTAGTTAGAATCAAAATGATATTTGGATATAATATCATTTCCGTCTTGCTTCTGTAATTGTAACTTACTATTGTTTGTCCCAAATAGCACATATTTCAGACAAAGATGGACTTGATATCAAGCCAGTTTCGTCTAGTGAATTATAGGCTACACTGGTTAGAGTTCTCTTAGGTATACCGAGCTTTAATCATAAATTGAAGCTTTAATTGAGGTTTGGCTCCAGCTGGTGTAGACTTTAAATCACAAATTAATGGCTTCATTGAGGTTTAATTCAATGTAACTGAACTGCAAAGCTGAAGAGAATGCTTGACTCCTACTCTTTTTGTATTTAAAATACATGAATCTTTTCAAAGAACTTTTGTTTGTACATAAAATGCTTCCACACTTACGGAAGATATGCTAACGAGAATGCTAAGTTGGAACTATTTCCACTGTTGAGGATGTGGGTGGTTTGTGGCTGTTTACTGATCCAAATTAAAAAGAATTCTAACGATTTTGTCTTTTGTGAATAATCTAATTGTTCAGTATTTCTATCACTTTTGAGCCTGTATGCACCATTCAAGACAGGTAGGGGTGATAATGTTTTGAAGAACTGCAGTGCAAAACATGGCAACAGAAGGTTGAAGTAGAGCAGTTAGGGGTGATTTCATAGAAAGGGGGAGTAGACATATGTCATTGCAGCTTTCAACATGAGTCTTGCATGGTTTGTTGCTTTCTCAGTCATGGGTCATGGGTTAAGGGTGAAAGGTAAGAAGTTTAAAGGGAAGACGAAGGTTGGTGAGAGTGTAGAACAAGCTGTAAGTGGAATTGGTAGATGGAGGTTCCATTTAAACAATTCAGAGAAATTTGGATAAGTATGTGGATAGGAGGAATATGGAGGGCTACGGTCCACGCACAGGCTAATAGGACTAGGCAGATTAATAGTTCAGCATGGACTAGATGAGGCAAAGAGCCTGTTTCTGTGCTGTGGTACTCTATGACTCTCTACAACTCTAGTATATCACATAATGAATTAGCACAGAATATTCAGCTGGCAGAAATGGGTTAGCTAGGAGTCAGATGATCACTGACCTGTCCCAGGGCTCATCTCCCCACTATCTAGGACATGTGCAGGAGGCAGTACCTCAAGAAGACAGCATCCATCACTAAGGACTATCAACATTCAGATTGTGCCTCCTTCTTACTACGACCATCAGTGAGGAGCAGCTCAGGAGCAGCTTCTTCCTCTATGCCATTAGATTTCTCTATGGTCCATGCACACTGCTCATTATTCCTTTTAGCACTATTTTTGTAATTTTTAATAACTTTATGCTTCCTGCACAGAACTGCTGCTGCAAAACAACCTGTAGTTCATATAAGTTTTCATAAAGCTGAAGCAGATTATTGTGTCAATTCTACATAGTCCTCAAGTCCCTGATATTTCAAAAATTTGTCTACCACCTTTTTAAATATTGCAATAATCTAGCCTCAACAATCTTTCAGAATAGGAAATCAACCACCCTCTGTAAGAAAAAGCTCCCTTCTACTTCTGTTTTAAATGACCATTCTCCCTCCTGAATCTTGTAATTATGTCCCGTCATTTGGATTCTCTGACTCATATAGACAACCTGACATTGAGCTTGTCATGCTCACTCAGGAGCTTGTATTATAACCCTTTATTCTTATCAACTACAAAGAATAGTGACTAAATTTCTTCAGGTGCTTGTGGTAGAACTTATTTCTCATTCCACGAATTAGCCAAGTGAATTACTTTGGTAATGCAAGAAAGCCATTCCTTAAATAAGGGGACAAACTTGTGAGCAGTACTCAGGTGTTGGTTTATCAACATCCTGTGAAATTGGAACAATACCTCCCTATTGTGAAACTCCACCCTTTTTTAAAAAATAAAGTCCAATATGCCAACTACCTTTGTAACTACATGCTGTACCTGCCTGCATATTGAATAATTCACATACAAACATTTTGATTCGTTTGTGCTCTTTCATCTTTAGAAAGCAGGCAACATAATCAATTGCCCTACCCACCCAGGACATTCTCTTTTCTCCCCCTTCCTATTGGGAAGAAAATACTAAATCCTGAAAGCATGTACTACCAGGTTCAGATATCACTTCTGTCCCCCTATTATAAGACAATTGTATGATAAGACAGACTCTTGACCTCATAATCCACCTCGTCATGACCTTGCATCTTATTGTCTGCCTGCATTGCACTTCCTCTGTAAATGTAATACTTTATTCTGCATTTTATTATTGCTTTTCCCTGAACCATGTACCTCAATGTACTGATGTGATGAAATCACCCATATAGATGGCATACAAAACTAAATTTTCACAGGTCCTGGCTATGTGACCACTGACACCAGGCAGACAACCTCTGAAGAGTATTGTTAATGACTGGGGTGGCCCGTCTTGTAAAGACACTGCCCAGAAGAAGGCAATAGCAAACCACTTCTGTAGAAAAAATTGCCAAGAATAATCATGGTCATAAAAAGACTATGACTACCCACGTCATATGACATGGCACATAATGTAAGTACAAACAAACGATTACAGGAGATCCAGTAACTTCTCTTTGAATCTCACCCAGGTTCCTAAAAAGTCCTTTGAAATGGAGCAAAAATATACTTGCACTTCTTCCATTCTAGTATATTGCCTTTGGTACAGTACTATGCAAACATTTTAGGCACATCTATACAGCTAAGGTGTCTAAGACATTTGCACTGTAATGTATATTGCCTCCAATCTACATTGTGAGAAACCAGATACAGATTGAGTAAGCATTTTATGGAACATCTTCAGTCACCTCACAAAGGCGATTAAATTTGGCTGTCACTTTAATTCTCCATCTAACTTTTACTTTGATATCTTGCTCTGGGTCCTCTGAAAACTGTAAGGTGGCCATAATTATGAAATATAATTTCGAGTTCCTTTTTCTGTTATAAACTGGCTAATTCGGCTGTAATGTTAACTCTGTTTCTTTTTCTCTCTCCATAGTTGCTATCTGATCTACTGGACATTCCTAACATCCTCCTCTTGGGCTTTGTTTCTCTGCAATAGCTCTAATTTTATTTCCCAGAATTTATGTGCTTCTTTATTTATTTCCTTTCCCTGCCCTGGTTCACTCTGCCCATTACTCACATGCCTATCCACCTCGGCTTTTTACTCCCTTGTTTCATTTTCCTGTTCCCTCCTCTGCCTGGTTTCATCTGCCCATCATCACTCAGTTATCTGTTTCCACTTATTTACTATTTTCCCTTTTGCTCCCTGGAATCAAAATCAGATTTATTACTACAGGTCCACAAACCCTTATCCGAAATCCTTGGGGCCAGTTGCATTTCGCAACTCAGAATTCTTTGGATTTTAGAATCCCTCCTTATTGGTTCCGGGACCCCCACAGCGGATACCAAACAACACGGATGCTCAAGTCACTTATTTAACCTGTCTCAGTGCAGGTGGACTTTAGGACCTGGTGGAGATCCAGACCTAACCACATCCTCCCGTGTACTTTAAATCATCTCTAGATTTCTTATAATACCTAATACAATGTAAATGCTATGTAAATAGTTGTTATACTGTATTGTTTAGGGAATAATGACAAGAATTTTTTTTTATTTCCAACAAAGACATCTAATAAAACATAAAAATATACAGCTTCAAACGAACCGAATCAAACACATGGTAAATGAATTATTGGAATAAATGTAGAACGTCACTGTCACTATAAAACTTGAGTAACTTGTCTTTCTGTTTCTTTAAATCATATACAGTTGTGACTCCGACACCATATTCTTCAGTAAGACGCCGCACAGACACATCACGTTTAAGCTTCTGCAATAATTGCACTTTTTGTGTTATTGATAATGATAGCTGCTTCCTTCTCTTTTTCTCATTGTTACCCATAGGGGTATCTGCAGCTTTTTTTTGACATTTTCACAGTGAAATTAAACACGAAGTCAACAGTGAACACAAGCTGTCAGCAAACACCAAATGCACGTGTAACCAGTATGAGCGCTGAGCCACAACTGACGTCTGGCGGCCTCTGCTAGTGCTGCCACATCATGCCTGAGTGACGTCAGCTGTTGGCGAAAAAACTTCGGTTTTCGGAGCTTTCTGGATTTCAGAATGTCGGATAAGGGATTGTGGACCTGTACTAACGTAAATCAGGAAGTATGTTGTTTCGTATCAGCATAAACTGCAGGCATAACAAATTATTATAAAGTTATAATAGAAATAAATAAATCAATTGTGCAAAAGAGGAACAGTGAGGCAGTGTTCATGGATGGTCCAGAAATCTGATGGTGGAGTGGAAGAAGCTATTCCTAAAATGTTTAGTTTAGTTTTTCAGCTTTCCTTACCTCCTCCCTGATAGTAGTGTTGAGAAGAGGGCATAAGACATAGCAGCAGAATTAGACCATTCAGCCCATTGAGTCTGATCCCCCATTTCATCATGGCTGACTTACTATCCCTCTCAACCCCATTCTCCTGCCTTATTCCCATAACTTTTTGATGCCTGATTAACCAAGAATCTATCATTCTCTGCTTTAAATTTACCCAATAACCTGGTCTATGGAAACAAATTCCACATATTCATTTATTTATTGTGATCCACCATGGAATAGGCAGGCCCCTCTGGCCCTTCAAACCGTGCCGCCCAACAATCTCTGATTTAATCCCAAACTGATCATGGGACAATTTACAATGACCATTTAACATACCAGCCAGTAACTCTTTGGACAGTGGGAGGAAACCGGACCATCCAGTGGAAACCCACATGGTCACGGGGAGAATGTACAAACTCCTTACAGACAGCAGCAGGAATTGAACCAAGGTTTCTGGTGTTGTTAAGTGTTGTGCTAACCACTACACTACCATCCTTTCACCATCCTTTTACTCTTGTGACTTCATTAGGGTAGCTGCCAGAGCAGGTCATTCCCTACTTGCTTCACATGTTTGAGGCTGGTGCTGTTAAATAAAATAAACTGATTATTTTACTTCAGCTTGAGTGAGATCCTCTTGGGTGCCAGTTTTGCATCATTGCTTTGTGACAGCAGGAAAAAGCAATAGCAGTTTCAGTAACTAGGACACGCATGGCTGAGCTGTTATGATGCAGGAGTCACATGAGTTGGAGTTGTTCATTGACTGTTCTTTTATTTGGATTTACTGAATGTGAGCATTGTTGGCAAAAACAGAACTATTGCCATTTGTCAAGTGGTGGTGGTGGTGTGCTGGCTTCCAGAATTGCTGCTGGTGTAAGTACTCCTTCAAAGGTGCCAAGATTTAGATCCAGTAGTAGAACATAGAACAACCAGTACAGCGCAGTACAGGCCTTTCAGCCCACATTATTGTGCCAACTCTTTCAAACTACTTGAATATCAATATAGCCGTTCCCTGACGTACAGCCCTCCGTTTTGTGGGCATGCTATATTGCTACATGAATGTATGGAAACACTGGTGTGCAGCACTCAACACATCTTTGGGTGTGTTCACTGTTGATGCAAATGACATATTTCACTGTGTGTTTCGATGTACATCTGATAAATAAATCTGAATCTGAATTTTTCTTTCATCCATGTGCCTATCTAAGAGTCTCTTAAATGGATCTGCCTCTATCACTACTCTGGGCTGCAAGTTCCACACACCCATTACTCACCGTAAAAAAGGAAACTACCTCTGACATCCTCCCTAAACCTTCCTTCCAACACCTTGAAGTTATGTCTCCTTGCATTAGCCATTTCTGCGCTGGAAATAACTCTCTGGCTGTTCACTTTATCTATGTCTCTTATCATCTTTACTCATCTATCCAGTCACCCCTGAGGGATTGGATGCTTGTGGAAGGGGTATCAGTCAAGTGGGCTGCCTTGTACTGGAGGTTGATGGAGCTGCACTCATCCAGGTGACTGTTGAGTACAGACAGACAGACATACTTTATTGATCCCGAGGGGAAATCTCCTGACCTGAGCCTTATAGATGGTGGACAGGCTTTGGGGAGTCAGGAGGTGAGTTACATGCCACAGTATTCCTAGCCTTTTTTTTTGAGATGACATCACAATCTCAGATAACCGGCCATTCCAGTTTTTAACAGCACTGTCTAGCTCTGATGAAGAGCATCCACCAAAATATAAGATAAATCCATTTTCTCTATCTCCATAGAAGCTGTCGGACCTACCCTCCTCACTCCTATCACCCTTTTCTATACCTGGCTGCATTCCAGCCGTTGGCTATTTCATGCACCACCACTGCCATCGTGTGCTCTCTGACTAGCCCATCCAGCTCGGATTGCTCATATGTGCTCTGTGCCTGCACCATATCCCTCCACCCTCAAGCACTGCTCAAGCCACTGAGTTTATCCAGCAGACTGCTTGTTGCCCAAGTTTCCAGCATCTGCAGTCTCCTGTGTCTCCTGCTCACCCTTATGTTGATTCCTTGCTTCCTGTTCGTATTCGACTGGAATCTGTGTTGGAGTGAACAGTTAATTTTTGATGGACTGTAGACCATGATCTCTCTTTGGGGGCTTTGCTTTTGTTTGTATGGTGGGTGGTGGAAATACTGATGCTTTATGCTTGAAAAAGTGGGGGGGAGGGGAGGGTTGATGCTGTTTGTGCGTGGGGGGGGCTTTGAGGTTCTTATGTTTTTTCTGTCATTCATTCTCTGGGGGGAGTTCTTCTGATTCGAAGATGTCGAGAGTAAGAATTTAAAGTTGTATATTGTATACATTCTCTGATATTAAATGAAGCCGTTGAAATATTGGTCAGATACACGAGGAAAGCAACGAGTTTCACAGCCCTGCCTCTCTCCTTATCCTGCAATGTGTTGTCCCGTTGACCGTTGAGCTCCCCTCCAGTGAGGCCCACTCACAGAGCCCTCTATTCACGGACTGCAGACTACCGGACACGAAAGCTGAGTGCTGGTGCCTCCTTTCTCCCAGCGCTTGCAGTTGTGCTGTCCTTCCCTTTGACCTTCTCTGGGAGCCATGGTGTTTATATGGATAGACCAGTTCATTTTCCTGTTGTTTACACAGAACTCCATTACACTCCTCACTGGGGTATCAGGAAGTGAGTAACTAGTTGGGAGGTGCCTAGCTTTGATCTGCTCTTGTGGTAGCAGCAATAGTGAGATTGGCTCAGCTGAGTTTCTGGTCCTTGCCATTTCCTTAAGGATGTACTGTATTCCACAAACTGCATCTGAGTGCTGTGGCTGTACCTTATGGGCTATTAAATTAGTTTTGCTGATTTTCAGAAGGATAGCATAAGGAAATAGTACAGAGAGTGGAGTAACACTTAAATTAACTCTGTGTTGTGGATAATATTATTTTCAGAGCTGCACTCCTTAGAGTGGCAAGGTAGAGATGCATTCCCTCTGCTAGACTGCAGGTCACCCTTGGGCAAGGTGTATTACCTGCTTAGCCCCCAATCCAATCAGGGCCATACGAAGCCATGGGAGCAGGTGGTGGATGGTCATACGAGCAGCTGGTGCATATCACAATTCTTGGTTATGTGACCACTGACGCTAGGTAGACAATCTCTGAAGAGTATTGATAGCGGCTGGGGTCACCTATCTTGTGAAGACACTGCCCAGAAGAAGGCAATGGCAAACCACTTCTGTAGAAAAATTTACCAAGAACAATCATGGTCATGGAAAGACCACAATCGATCGCCCATGTCATATGACATGGCACATAATGATGATGATGATTGCTTAGACCCGGGGGAGTGCTAAACCTTCCTGTCTGTGTCTCATTTGCTGTAGTTGTTGAGGAGGCAATGAAATTTCAGGAGGAAGCTTGGCTAACTTGGCATGCTTAGATTTAGATTTGCTTTTACAAATGCTGTGCTGATTCAGTTAAACTTCACATCTACTGTGTCCACAAGATGTCATAACATAGTGCTATCAGAGTGTTTTTAGATGAAATGGTCCATTTGATTGTTGTGGATAGAATACAGAAGTCAGATCAGCAAAGTGTCCTGGCTTTCCTGTTAAGCTTTCTGATGAAGCAGTTGTATATACAACAGCAAAGGTGCTTTTGTCCTCAAGAACTGTGGTAGTGATTGACTTCTCACCATTATGATCTTTGGCCACTGCAGGATTTTTCACTTGAATACACCCAACGGTATGCTAAGTTTTCAAAAATTCCCTTTAATATTATACTGACCATTGAAAAATGGAAAATTCCTCGATGAAATCTGCAACAAGACTTAAGCCTTATTAGTCCTTGTTATGTCTGAACAGAATAAGTGAATGGATGAATGACACTTGCTGACAGCAAAGAAATTTCAGGAGTAACTCATTAGCTTTGAAACACTTTCCTGTGCCTGGGACTCTGAGACACAATAAAACATATAAGTCCTTTCTTCTTTTGCCAAGTGGATATGGCTACAGTATTTGGATCTGGATTTTCCCCATATGTGTTCTTATTTTCCTTTTTGTTTTAGCTGAATGCATAGTTCAGGGCAATTTGTAGCCAGAGGGACTTGGGCACAGTGTAATCCAGGTCCAGTCAATGATGATGGTACAAAAATAGTTATATTAAGAAGAATGTTTGGAAGAGCTAGACTTTTGCTAAATAAAATCTAAATTAACTCTCAATGTTGGACTTTTGTGATTGCCAAATTTTTGGGGCTTTATGAGTATTTTATTTGAAATTATCTCTTGCCATTTACTTTCTCTTTGAATTCGTCCATGGGTTTTCAATTATAGCTGAGTGCCAAGAACACCCATAGAAATTTGTGGATGAACATCTTGTAGTGATGTAGCTTTGAATCAATTACAGTTTATCACTGAAGTTTCGGGCACCATGAGTGTAAAACCTACTTCTCATGGATAAATTTTAGCTCCTTTTCCCTGATGCAATTATTTGTTTCAGATGTTACTCTGTTTCATTTTATTTAGTAGTTTTCCAAATCTTGTACATCAATAGGTGAGGAAGTAGAACAGTAAATCATAAACACAAGAGATACTGCAGATGCTGAAAATCTAGAGCAACACATGCAGAATTCTGGAAGAACTTAGCAGGTTAGGCAGCATCTCTGGAAATGAAACTTCCAATCGATGTTCCTTCAAGACCAGTAAGGAAGGGGGAAGATGCCAGTAAAAAAGGTGGGGGGAAGGGAAAGGAAGAAAGGCTAGAATGTGATAGGTAAAGCCAAGTGGGTGGGAAAGGTAAAGGGCTCAAGAGGAAGTAATCTGATAGAAGATGATAATGGTGTCAAAGGAAGAGTTATCAAAACAGGTTATTCTTGTTATTATCTCTTTGTTCAAGGGATGTATGCATTTTAGATTGGCCAGTTAGACTATAAGACATAGAAGCAGAATTAGGCCATTAGGCCCATTGAAGCTGCTCTACCATTCCATCATAACTGATTTATCATTCCTCACAACCCCATTCCCCTGCCTTTTCCGCGTAAGCTTTGATGCCCTGACTAATCAAGAACATATCAACCTCTGCCTTATACATACTCAATGATTTGGCCTCCACAGGCATCGGTGGCAATGAATTACAATGATTCACCACCCTCTGGTGAAAGGAATTCCTTCTCAATGCTCTTCTATTGGAAAGGCTATGCACTCTGGTCTTAGACTCACAAACCATTGGAAAAGTTCTTTGAATGCCCACTCCATTGAGGCCTTTCAACATTCGATAGGCTTTATTGAGAACCCCCTTCATTCTTCTAAACTCCAGCAAGTACAGGCCTAGAGACGTCAAGTGCTCCTCATTCACTACAATCTTTATACTGTACGCTCGCATCCTCTTAATATTCAGACTACACTCTCTTTGGTGCCACATGGAGAACTTTAATAGTAGTGATTTTCTGTAGCTTGTGAGAATTTTGCATGAACACAGTTCTCCTGTTTTCTGTCATCTGGTATCCATGTTTTATCGTAGTAGGATTATAAGGGCATAAGACATAGGAGTAGAATTGGGCCATTCAGCCCATTGAGTCTGCTGTGCCATTCCATCATGGCCAGTCCCAGATCCCATGCAACCCCATTCACCTGCCTTCTCACCTTATCCTTTGATGCCCTGACTCATCAGGAAACTATCAACTTCTCGCCTTAGGTATACCCACGGACTAGTCTGTGGCAGAGTGTTCCACAGATTCACTACTATCTGGCTAAAAGAGTTCCTTCTTACCTCTGTTTGAAAAGGTTGCACTTCAATTTGAGGTTGTGCCTTCTAGTTCTGGATACCCTCACCACAGGAAACATCCTCTCCACATCCACCTTATCTAGTCTTTTCAGCATTCAGTAGGTTTCAATGAAATCCCCCCCCCCCCCACATTCTTCTAAATTCCAGCGTGTACAGGCCCAAAGTTGCCACATGCTCCTCTTATGTTAACCCCTTCATTCCCAGAATTATTCCTTATAACCTTCTCTGGACTCTTTCCAATGACAACACGTCCTTTCTGAGATATGGGACACAAAACTGCTGACAATACTCCAAGTGATTAGTGTCTTATAAAGGTTCAGCATTATCTCGTTGCTTTTATATTCTATTCCTCTTGAAATAAATGCCAACATTGCATTTGCCTTCTTAACCACAGACTCGAGCTGTAAATTAGCCTTCTGGGAGTCTTGCATGAGAATTCCTAAGACCCTCTGCACCTCTGATGTTTGAATCTTCACCCCATTTAGACAATAGTCTGCATGGCTCAGTGGCACAACTAGAGCTGCTGTCTCACAACACCAGAGACCCAGGGTCAATCCTGACCTTGGTGAACATGTGGAGTTTGCGCTTTCTCCTTGTAACCATGTGGGATTCCTCTGGGTGCTCAGATTCCTCCCACATCCAAGGACTTGTTCATTCGTAGATTTGACCCTATCAACTTGCATGACATCTTTGACAATCTGTGGAAGTGGACACCAAGATCCCACTGTTCGTTCACGCTGCTAAGAATGTTGCCATTAATCCTTTATTCTGCCTTCAAGTTTGCCTTTCCAAGGTGAATCAGTTCCTACTTTCCCAAATTGAACTCTGCTACTTTTCTGCCCAGCTCTGCATCATGTCAATGTCAAGAATTTCTAGAGTCCCTGTGAGATGGATTTTTAGAGCAGCTCTTGGTTGAGGCTACTAGAGGATCAGCTATTCTCAACTGGGTGTTGTGCAATGAACCAGAATTGATTATAGAGGTTAAAGTGAAAGAATCCTTAGAAGCAAGTGATCAAAATATGATCAAATTCACCCAGAAATTTGAGAAGGAGAAGCTAAAGTCAGATGTATCAGTATTAAGTGGAGTAAAGGGAATTACAGGGCCATGAGAGAGGAGTTGGCCAAAATTGATTGGAAAAGAACACTGGCAGGGATGATGGCAGAGCAGCAATGCTTGGAATTTCTGGAAGCAATTCGGAAGGCACAGGATATCTACATCCAAAGAGGAAGAAGTATTCTAAAGGCAAGATGACACAACTGTGGCTAACAATAAAAGTCAAAGTCAACATAAAAGCTGAAGAGAGGACATATAAAAGAGCAAAACTTAGTGAGAGGTTAAATGATTTGAGAATCTTTTAAAAACCAACAGAAGGAAACTCAAAAAGTCATTAAGAAGGTAAAGATGAAATATGAAAGTAAGCTAGCCAATAATATTAAAGAGGATACCAACAGTTTCTTCAGCTACATAAAGTGTAAAAGAGAGGCGAGAGTGGATACTGGACTGCTGGAAAGTGATGCTGGAGAGCTAGTAATGGGGGGACTATGAAATAGCAGACAACTGAATAAGTATTTTGCATCAGTCTTCACTGTGGAAGACATGAGCAGTAAGGTGGAAGTTACAGGTGTCAGGGGTCGTGAAATATGTTAAGTTTTACTAGGGAGAAGGTTCTTGGGAAACTGAAAGGTCTGAAGGTAGATAAGTCACCTGGACCAGATGATGTACACCGCAGAGTTCTGAAAGGGGAGGCTGAAGAGATTGTTGAGCCATCAGTAAAGATCTTTCCAGAATCACTAGATTCTGGAATGGTTCCGAAAGAATGGGAAATTGCAAATGTCACTCCACTTTTCAAGAAGGGAGAGAAGAAAGGAAACTTTTGGACAATTAGTCTTTTCTCAGTGGTTGTGAAGATCTTGGAGTCAATTGTTAAGGAAGAGGTCTTAGGGCACTTGGAGGCTCATGATAAAATGGGATGTATTCGGCATGGTTTCCTGAAGGGAAGATCTTGTCTGACAAATCTGTTGGAATTCTCTGAAGAAGTGAAAAGCAGGATAGACAAAGGAGAATTGGTTGATGTTGTGTACTTGGATTTTCAGAAGGCCTTGAACAAGATGTCACACATGAGGCTGCTTAACAAGCTATGAGCTCATGGCATTACAGGAAAGATCCTAGCATGGATAAACCACTGGCTGATTGGCAGGAGGGAAAGAATGGGAATAAATGGAGCCGTTTCTGACTGGCTGTCAGTGATTAGTAGTGTTCCACAGGGGTCATTGTTGGGACCAGTTCTTTTTATGTTATATGTCAATGATTTGAGTAATGGAATTGTTGGCTTTGTTGCAAAGTTTGCAGATGATATGAAGATAGGTGGGGAGGCATGTAGTTTTGAGGAAGTGAAGAGGCTACAGAAGGACTTAGGGTAAAGAAATTGCAGATGGAACACAATGATGGGAGATGTATAGTCATGCACTTTGGTAAAAGAAATGGAAGTGTTGACTATTTTCTAAATGGAGAGACTTGGGAATCTTTGTGCAGTATTCTCTAAAGGTTAATTTGCAGGTTTGAGTCTGTGATTAGGAATACAATTGCAATGTTAGCATTCATTTCAAGAGGATTAGAATATAAAAGCAAGGATGTAATGTTGAACCATAATAAAGCACTGGTGAGGCCTCACTTGGAATACTGTGTGCAGGTTTGGGCCCTTTATCTTAAAAGGGATGTGCTAAAAGTGGAGATGGTTCAAAGGAGGTGCACAAAAATGATTTCATGATTGAATGGCTTGTCATATGACGAGCATTTGAAGGGTCTTGTCCTGTATTCACTAGAATTCAGAAGAATGAGGGATGACCTCATTGAAACCTACTGAATGGTGAAAGACCTTGACAGAGTGGATATTGAGAGGATGTTTCCTGTGATGGGAGAGTCTAAGACTAGAAGGGATAGCCTCAAAATAGAGGGGTATCCTTTTAGAATGGTGATGAGGAGGAATTTCTTTAGCCAGAGAGTGGTGAAACTGGAATTCTTTGCTACAGGCAGTTGTGGAGGCCAAGTCTTTATATATATTTAAGGCAGAGGTTGCTAGATCCTTGATTGGTCAGGGCATGAAGGGATATCTGGAGAAGGTAGGGGATTGGGGCTGAGAGTAAAATTGGATCAGCCATAAGGCCTAATTCTGCTCTTATACCTTGTGGTCCTATGGTAAACTACGTGCAGCTGTTTGACAACATATTTCAAGCATACAAAACCATGAAGTGCGACATGTCACTAATGATTAATTTTTCTGCATTCCCATTTAGACTTCTTCCCTGTAAAGCTGTCAGTGATGAGCATGGTGAATGGTTTCACCAGAACATTGCGGTCATGGAGAAAGGGTATCAGGACAACTGGAATCCATCAATGCTGGCTGATTGTTGTTGGACACTTAAGCAAGAAGCCTCGGACACTGAGTACAAATGAAAATCATCAACAAAGTGTTTTTAACCTAGTTGAACAAAGCATCAGCACCATTATATTCAAGTTAATTCCTAGTAGTTTTGAGATTATATTTGTGTTTAGCTTGAAGCAGTCTATCATAAACAAAAAAAAAAACTCTGAGGAAGCAACACTTGAAAAAATGTGCAGTCCAGTGCAATAAGATGGTTTCTTGAAGGCAAAGTTTTCTCATTCTGTGGGCGGTGGGGAGAGTAACATATATACATTGGCACCTGTGGAACTGACCATCATGATTCTGTCATGGTGCACCTGAACCTGATACACCTGCAGCACTACACTGATTTCATGGATAAATATGATAGGTTCAAAAACATTTTGCAGCCAGTTCACTGAATGCAGCCCCAAATCATGCTAAACCATTTTAGGTTGCCCTTGCACCAACATTTCAGGTAGGTATTCCTTCCATAGAATTTGGCACCAGGTAAATTGTTTTCAACAGGTGTTCTAAATCTGATCCTTTCTCCGCTCCTGCACAGCACTTCTCAATTATTCAATCACATGAGATTCTGCAGATGATGGAAACCTAGAGCAGAGTACACAAAATGCTGGAGGAACCCAGAAGGTCAGGTAGCATCTATGGAGTGCAATAAACAGTCGATGTTTCTGGATGAGATCTTTCATTTATTCAATGACCTCTTCCATTCAAAGTACCTAAAACATCTCACACATCTTAGAGAACATTTTCTGTTCTGCAAACTATCTTTCACTTTAATGTATGCCCTTCCTTTTGATGGTTATTGAATATTTTGGTCTACTTCTTGATAGATCTGCAATTGATCTGTGTGTTTAGTGTAGGGTCCATTTCCTTTAGTTGCACTCTCAGATGCCATGAAGAATCTCATCTCTCTCTGTGGCCCAGCAGATTTATAAAATTATTTACTAACAATCTTTGCTCAGACAATAAAGTGTAAAAGTTTTCTGTCTGTTCCCTACTTGATAAAGCACCCGTAACATTGAATGGTTTCACTTTCAGGTGGGTTATAATGTGCTACTCATGCATTTAGTGCATTCTCCTGGGGCCCATTTGAGGAATTTATGGTATCACAGTTCTTCCTTTCTGAACAATAAGATGCAGTAACATCTTTACCTTTTGTCTGTTCTGGTTTATCTGTTGTTGCCAACTCCACATAAAGTGTGAACTCTCTCCATTGTTTACTCAAGTTTTCTTGTAAAGTTCAGCGGTGTTTGGCAGACCGCCATCTACTGAGTTGGAGTGTGGGGCAAAGAGACAGGAAGTATACCAAGTAAGTTTGGTTCTCCCCCAAAAAAAAACTTCTAATAATATCAATAAATCTAATGCCTTTTAGAAAGTCAAATAGACACTTATATACGTTACAATGGCAGTGAGATCCTAACAAACTTCCCATGTTTGAAGCAGCACAGTGCAGTACAGGTGACCCAGGTTGAGTTTCTGCTGCAGTCTGTAAGGACTTTGTATGTCTTCCCTGTGACTATGTGGGTTTCCTCCGGGTGCTTCGGTATCCTCCCACGGTCCAAAGACATACCGGTTGGTAGGTTAGTTGGTCATTGTATTAGGCTTGTAATTGCCCCATGATTAGGCTAAGATTCAATTGGGGGAATTTCTGGGCAGCTTGGTTTGAAGGGCTACTCTGCACTGTATCTCAATAAATAAATAATTGAGCTGTGTCAATTTAGAAATTAGATGCATCTTGTAGGTACATTCAAACAGTATATGCTACAAACACGAGGAAATCTGCAGATGCTGGAAATTCAAACAACACACTGGTGTGGCCTTTTATATATTGGTGAGACCCGATGCAGACTGGGAGACCGTTATAGTAGATATCAGTAGATAAGCCATCTCCAGAGATGGAGACAGGAAGATCAAGAAAGGGGAGGAAATGGACCAGGTAAATTTGAGGGCAGAGTGAAAGTTGGAGGCAAAGTTAATGAAATCAACGAGCTCAGTATGCGTGCAGGAGGCAGCGCCAATGCAGTCGTCGATGTAGCGAATGAAAAGAGTGGGACGGATACCTGTATAGACTTGGAACATGGACTGTTCCACAAAGCCTACAGACTCTCACAGCTGCCTGGACTATTCCTCTTCCCACCCTGTCTCTTGCAAAAATACTATCCCCTTCTCACAATTCCTCCGTCTCTGCCGCATCTGCTCTCAGGATGAGGCTTTTCACTCCAGGACGAAGGAGATGTCTTCCTTTTTTAAACAAAGGGGCTTCCCTTCTTCCACCATCAACTCTGCTCTCAAACGCATCTCTCCCATTTCCCGCACATCTGCCCTCATCCCATCCTCCCGCCACCCCACTCGGGATAGGGTTCCCCTTGTCCTCACCTACTACCCCACCAGCCTCCAGGTCCAACGTATAATTTTCCGTAACTTCCGCCACCTCCAACTGGATCCTACTACCAAGCACATCTTTCCCTCCCCCCTATTTCTGCTTTCCGCAGGGATCGCTCCCTATGTGACTCTTTTGTCCACTCATCCCCCCCATCCCTTCCCACCGATCTCCCTCCTGGCACTTATCCTTGTAAGCAGAACAAGTGCTACACCTGCCCTTACACTCCTCCCTCACCACCATTCAGGGCCCCAGACAGTCCTTCCAGGTGAGGCGACACTTCACCTGTGAGTCGGCTGGTGTGGTATACTGCATCCGGTGCTCCCGGTGTGGCCTTTTATATATTGGTGAGACCCGACGCAGACTGGGAGACCGTTTCGCTGAACACCTACGCTCGGTCCGCCAGAGAAAGCAGGGTCTCCCAGTGGCCACACATTTTAATTCCACGTCCCATTCCCATTCTGATATGTCTATCCATGGCCGCCTCTACTGTCAAAATGAATCCAAACTCAGGTTGGAGGAACAACACCTTATATACTGGCTGGGTAGCCTCCAACCTGATGGCATGAACATTGACTTCTCTAACTTCCGTTAATGCCCCTCCTCCCCTTCTTACCCCATCCCTGACATATTTAGTTGTTTGCCTGTTCTCCATCTCCCTCTGGTGCTTCCCCCCCTTCTTTCTCCCGAGGCCTCCCATCCCATGATCCTTTCCCTTCTCCAGCTCTGTATCACTTTCGCCAATCACCTTTCCAGCTCTTAGCTTCATCCCACCCCCTCCGGTCTTCTCCTAGTACTTTGCATTTCCCCCTCCCCCCACTACTTTCAAATCTCTTAGTATCCTTCCTTTCATTTAGTCCTGACGAAGGGTCTCGGCCTGAAACGTCGATAGTGCTTCTCCTTATAGATGCTGCCTGGCCTGCTGCGTTCCACCAGCATTTTGTGAGTATATGCTGCACTTTTCTAGCCTGGAAAGGCAGCATCTCGGGTGCCTTTATTCCTTTATTGTATACTTCCTGAATGGACTTGCATAGCTCATTGTCTCTCACCACATCTCAATCAGTTCGGAGAGTCCAGACTGGTGATCAGCATTCTGACTTGGGCACTATGTTTAAATTTTATTATTTCTTTAACCAGCACTTTTTACAAACTTATTTCAGCTTACTTATCCTCTGAGATACTGGTACCTTATGCATGAAAGAGGTCATGGGCCAATCAGCATCCTCCCAGTTTCTTTCTTTGAAACAGCATCCTTTTGGAACCACTTTCACCCAAAGTACTGTCAACATTTAGGGAAATAAAATAATTATTGAAGGAATGATAGTATTGAAGGAAAAAAAATTGTTTACAGATTGATATTTTACATGACATTGTACCTCATTTATCTAGTGTCCACTTAAATGTAGGCAAGACCATAAGCTATATGAGCAGAATTCGGCCATTTGGCCCATTGAGCCTGTCTGCAATTTATTATCCCTCTCAATCCCATTCTCCTGCCTTCTCCCTGGAAACTTTGATACCCTTACTAAGCAGGAATGTATGAATCTCCACTTTAAATATACCCAGTGACCTGGCTTCCATGGCCACTTGTGGCATTGAATTCCACAAATTCACCACAATCTGGCTGAAGAAATTTCACCTCAACTATGTTTTGAAGGGATGTCCTTCTATTCTGAAGCTGTACCCTCTACTCCTAGACTCCCCAGTACAGGAAACATCTTCTCCACATCTCCTCTGTCTTGGTCTTTTAATTGCTCCCCCTGCATTAGCCCTTTAATATTAATACTGATGTTCACCTTTTATGTGGTAGCCAGTTTGAAATTCTGTTCAGTTTGTGATGAAGTAAGATTCCTCCACATTCCATAATTTATTTCCTGATGTCCATTGAGTTATAGAAATGTACAGCACAGAACCAAACCCTTTGGCCCATCTAGACCATGCTGAACCATTTAACCTGCCTATTCCAATCAACCTTCACCAGGACCTGTGCTGGGAGCTCATTCCACCCTCTCAGCTTTCCCTTTCACTCTTAAATGATGACTTCTGGTTGTAGTCCCAACCAACCTCAGTGCAAAAAGCCTGCTTGCAATTATCCTGTCTACACTCCTCATAGTTTTGTATACCTCTGTCAAATCTCCTCTGGGTATGTGATTTGATAGCATTTCATTTTGTTCCCTAAATACCTATTTGTATGTAATCTGTCAATAGAAAGGGATTTCAGGTAGTGTGTAAAACAATTATTTTCATCAACTAGTCACACAAATCTTTCTTCTCTCACACAACTCCGAAGATTAATCTATGGTTCGACAATGTTTTTGCTGTTGTCTGTTTTGTTAAGTATGACAGCGAACAACTGAAGCCTTAAAAAATTCAAAAAAATTGCTGTATAAATGACCAAGAGAAAACTAGTTGAAGTTCTATCACCAGAAGTCTAAATTTGAAGGATAGATCAATCATCTGAAAATTCTTCAGGGTATGACCGGCAGTAATCAAATTGTTGAACTTTGATAGGTCTGTGGAGATGCTCTGCCAAACATAGGATTTACAGTGTATTGAAATCATTTAATATGTTCAAAGACTCTTTGTTTGCTTGTCACCAATCGCATTTGAAATCTATGCTTTGATGTATTTTTGGAGCCAGTTACAATTTCTAATCATGACTCAGTTACAGTACACTGGCGTTCAAAGGCAACATCCTGGTGAAAGTCCAACTGGTGTATACATATAAAATAGTGAAATAGTTTAAATTATAAGAGAAATGTTGAAAGTACTTAGCAGATCAAGTGGCAGCTGTGGAATGTTAATCTTTCAAGACAATGACCTTCCACAATGACTGGAAAAATGTAGGGTTAAAACAAGTTTTTAAGCTGAAGAGAGAGAGAACAAAAGGGAAAATTGTTACAATATAGAAGAGTAACATATATAAAATGCTAGAGGGACTCAGCAGGTCAGGCAGCATCTATCAAAAGGATAAAAGAATCTACAGTTACCTGATGAAGAGTCACTGACTGAAATATCAACCCTTCATTCCTTTCTGTAGATGCTGCCTGACCTACTGAATTCTTCGAGCATTTTCTATATGCTACTTTGGATTTCCAGCATCTGCATAATCTCTTGCATTTAAAATGTCAAAAAGGCTATTTCAACCCATGCAGTCAATTCCAATTCAAAATCCCCTCACATTTTTCCTGTGATTTATTCTGCCTATAATTCTATTACTCATCAAGAGACTAAAGGTAATTTTTCAGTAGCCAGTTAGCCACTGTATGTCTTTGGACTATGGCAGGAGACCAGAGTGCCTGGGGAAAGTCATAAGGCTTTTACGAGAATGTGCAAACTCCATACTGACAGCATTAGAGGTGAGACGTGAAACCAGGATTCTGGTGTTGTTAGGCAGCTCATCTTCTGGGTGCTCTATGCTATCCCAGAAGAGATTGAAAGATATGGTTGGTGGCATCCGAAAGATATCTGTAAAGGATATTAATTAAGCAAAGCTGGAGCCCGGAAAGGCATCAGAATTTGGAGATCAATAAAAAAAATGAAATCACTCAACGAGGAGAGAGAGTTAGAGATAGAGTTAAACTCAGAAATCTGAAATCAGTGTCTGATTACCTGAATAAAAAGGCTGCACTTCCTTGTGTTACATAAGTATACATTTTTTTCTGTAAACAAAATGATCAATCTGGTTAAAATCTTGGAAAATTACTCTTTATATTCTTTAGGGTGCCCATCAGGTCTCCTTAAAAAAAACAAGTGGAGAATGTTAGTCCAGATCATCCTGTATTTTGGCTGATTGCCCAGACTCACTGCCTGTGGATCTTGGCTGCCTGGCCTTGTTTTTCTGGATCTGTAGGGCTGACTGAGATGACACGGCATTTATCTTTTCTTTTCACAGCCAGTGATCCAATTGAAATGATTGAGGTTGCCTTTTGTACAGCACCCTGTCGTGTCTTTGGTTGTGATGTGTGAGCCAGGCTTGTAAAACTGATAAGATTTGCCTGTAAAATTCTCTGGGAGACACCATGAACTTCACAAATTGTGTTATAGTGGACAGAACAGAATTGTTATCTGTACTTTTGTCACACACATGATAACATCACTATGTTCATAAACATGTTTGACTCATTGAAATGTGTTTTCAAATATATGACAAAGATTTTCCTCTTTTGATAGGTATTTCACATCTGTATAGAAATCATAGGTCTAGTCTTTAATTGGCTTTCTCAGAGTCTTGGACCTAGGCTTTCTGACAGTGTGATTATTTCTTGATCTGAACCGTTTGCAACATTCAGACATGGCTCATGGTTTCTTTATTTCTCCTCATCAGCAATTGGTTCTAGATCCATACTTTGTACGTGTTCATTATCACATCATTCATAAGTAAGCCCTGGTTTATTTCTTTTCACAACGAATGCATGCCAGTGCCTCCTAGTAGTTCATTAGGAGTTTGAGGAGATTTGGTATGTGACCAAAGACTCTAGCAAGTTTCTGTAAAGGTTCTATGGAGAGCATTCTGAATGGTATGGAGGCTCCAATGCACCAATTCATAAGAGGCTTCAGTGTGTTGTAGACTTAGGCAGTTCCATCACGGACACAAGTCTCCCCACCATCGAGAGTATCTTCAAAAGGGGGTGACTCAAGAAGGCGGCATTCATCACCACTGGGACATGCCCTCTTCTCATTGCTGCCATCAGGGAGGAAGTACAGGAGCCTGAAGACCAGCAGTCAATGTTTTAGCAACAGTTTCTACCACCTTGCCACCAGATTTCTGAACAGCTCAAGAACTCATGAAGATTGTCTCCTTTGCACTACTTAATTATTTTTTCTTATAACTTATAGTTATTTGTTATTCTTGCACATTACTGCTGCCACAAAACAACAGATTTAATGACTTATGTAGGCGACAAGAAACCTGATTCTGATTCTGCTGTATTTCTTCTCTCGCCCTATTCCCAAGGAGATTTTAGGCTGCAAATCCGATGTAGATTTTGTTTCATCCACTGTCTCGGCACTCTCCTGTCAGGTTGTACTGTTTTAATCTTAAATTTAAAAAAAAAAACAGCAATTTTTGATGGAGTGAATCCTGTGGTAGATCATGGCACTTGAAAGTACTTGAATAACCATTTAGTTGAACGATGATTCATAGTTTGACTCAAACAACCTTGGGAAGCATACCCCTCTGAGCCCTCCTTTACAATCCATACAGACTTTTCCACAGCTCTGTTGGTATGGATAAATTAATGAATACTTAATACCATAACCTCATGAAATGCTCATATATTTGATGTAAACCAAGGTCCATTGTTAGAACCCTAAATCTAAAAGCACAAAAATAATTTCATTTCTTCGGCTGAGCGTTCTGTGATTATGCTTTTCTCACGTGTTGAAATCAATCCATTTAGAACGACATTGATAAGGTTGAGAAAGTTGTAACATTTCTGGGAAAAAAAAGATTCTCTTAAATGGCTCTGTTGACCAATCCCATGTTCACACGAGTGTCTATAGTGGTTTTTGTTTAATGCTCTAGACAAGTTGTGAGAGGGCAGTCATTAGCTGGCCAATATACAAAGCTTCTGTTATTCTACTTCATCTATACAATCTAGTATGTGCTGAATAGAATTCATTCAAGATTTGTTACCTCAGCACATTCTGTATGACTATTTTGTGCTTTCACTTCATGCATCCTTAATTAGTGGACAATTTGAATCTTCAATTATAAAATGGTTACACATGAACATTTGGAGACTTATCTGAATTGTCAAGGTTTGGAAGGAGGCTCACAGACTTGTTTCAGAAGGATTTTTTGGGCTCTGATTGTGAAGTCATCACCCATTATTTTTAAGGAAGGAGTTCTCAACCTTTTTAATGCTGTGGACCAATACCATTAAGCAAGGTGTCTGTGGACCCCAGGTTGGGAACCCCTTCTTTAAGGTAATAATTGTGTTTTTGTGAACTGTGTTAAAATTTTACATGGAAACCTGAAAAAAATTACCAAAAACTGCATACAATTCTATTCAGTAACCAAGAAATCAAGACTTCTTTTATAGTGCTATTTAGAAATTCATGACATCATACGGAAGTATTTCTGAAGTTTGACTTAGCTGCTGTTATAGTGCTGAAAATAAAATAGTCAATTCAAAGTCGGCAAGATCTCCATTTAAAAGTAAGACAATTGACTGACATTACTAATCCAACTGTAGTGACTGAATTATAGGCATAGTAAGAGTAAAAGGGGTGGCTAGGGAGAGAATGGTAGCATACCGGTTAGCACTACACTATTACATCTCGGGGCATTCTGGAGTTTGGAGTTCAATTCCAGCGTCATTCTGTAAAGAGTCTTCGTATGTCCTCCCTGTGGAACGTGTGGGTTTGCCCAGCTGCTCTGGTTTCCTCTCACATTCCTGAGACGTACTAGGTACGTGAGGATTACATTCCTTGACTTCTCTAGTGCCTTTAACACCATCCAGCCCAAGATCTTAAGGCACAAACTAACGGAGATGGGAGTAGACTCTCACATGGTGGATTGGATAGTGGACTACTTGACAGATAGACCTCAGTATGTGCGGTTGGGAGACTGTAGGTCTGACACGGTGGTCAGCAGCACAGGAGCGCCGCAGGGAACCATACTCTCTCCGGTCCTGTTCACCCTGTACACATCAGACTTCCAATATAACTCGGAGTCCTGCCATGTGCAGAAGTTCGCTGATGACACGGCCATAGTGGGGTGTGTCAGGAATGGACAGGAGGAGGAGTATAGGAAACTGATACAGGACTTTGTGATATGGTGCAACTCAAACTACCTGCGTCTCAATATCACCAAGACCAAGGAGATGGTGGTGGACTTTAGGAGATCTAGGCCTCATATGGAGCCAGTGATCATTAATGGAGAATGTGTGGAGCAGGTTAAGACCTACAAGTATCTGGGAGTACAGTTAGACGAGAAGCTAGACTGGACTGCCAACACAGATGCCTTGTGCAGGAAGGCACAGAGTCGACTGTACTTCCTTAGAAGGTTGGCGTCATTCAATGTCTGTAGTGAGATGCTGAAGATGTTCTATAGGTCAGTTGTGGAGAGCGCCCTCTTCTTTGTGGTGGCGTGTTGGGGAGGAAGCATTAAGAAGAGGGACGCCTCACGTCTTAATAAGCTGGTAAGGAAGGCGGGCTCTGTCGTGGGCAAAGTACTGGGAGTTTAACATCGGTAGCTGAGCGAAGGGCGCTGAGTAGGCTACGGTCAATTATGGAAAACTCTGAACATCCTCTACATAGCACCATCCAGAGACAGAGAAGCAGTTTCAGTGACAGGTTACTATCGATGCAATGCTCCTCAGACAGGATGAAGAGGTCAATGCTCCCCAATGCCATTAGGCTTTACAATTCAACCGCCAGGACTTAAGAACTTTTTAAAAGCTATTATTAATGCTTTTTGAGATAGTGATTTAGATGCATATCATTTTTTTACTGAGTTAAGTATTGTATGTTACTAGTTTTGCTACAACAAGTGTGTGGGACATTGGAAAAAAAGTTGAATTTCCCCATGGGGATGAATAAAGTATCTATCTATCTATCTATCTATCTATTCTAGGAGTCCATAGACGGTGTTTGTTTGCAAAGCTGTCTTTTTAACTTCAAATTGATCATTGTTTGCCAATTACATTAAGAACTAAAGACTGGCTCCTGTTTAGGCCAAGCAGCTAAACAAAGAAGTTTAACATTTAAAAACAGCACACTGATATTTAGAAGTGTCAACTGCTGCTTTTAGAGAGATGAACTTGACAAAAAAGCAAGGCTCTTTGGCCCTGGGCTGTGAATATCCATCATACCACCATCTTCCTATAATGTGGTAATCAGAATTAAATGCAATACTTCAGATATGGCCTAGCTAGAGTGTGATGAGCATGACCAAGAATCCACTATCTAGCTATGCACTACAATCTCGGCACTACCTATGCCCAGCAACCAAGAACAGCAAATCCACAAGGTATCTAAAGCATATGGTCACTCCTCTAGCTGCATCGTCCTGGGTTTAAGTTCCAGTCTAGAGGCTTGAGCACATAATCTGCTACCAAACAGTCCCAACTGATCTCAGCACTGGCACTTTTAGATTCAAAGTTAAAGAAAAATCACATTTCCTCTCACAGCTAGACCCAAAGGATACTATAATAAGATTCTTCTCTAATTTTTTTCTCAATCCTGTTATTAAAAACATTTATCAGATGGTGTATTTATATATACTTTGTATACACACACACGCGTTTTATATATATATATATATATATATATATATGTATGTCTGAAGGAGCATTTTATGCGCATTAAGACTGATGTATTTCCAGAGACTGTGCTTGCAAAAAAATGCTTCTTTGGCCAAAAGAAACTTTGTAAAGTCCTGGACTTTCATTTAGCCAAACCGCTAATTAATTTCATCATTCAGCCAAAAAATTTACTGATATTGCTGAAGAGTCCTGAAGAAAGGTCTCGGCCAGAATTGTGGACGATTTATTTCTCTCCGTATATGCTGCATGAACTGCTGAGTTCCTCCAGCATTTGTGTGTGTGTTATTCAAGATTCCCAGCATCTGCAGAATCTGTTGTCTCTCTGATACTGCTTAAGTTAATTATGTTCACATTTCTCAGTGAATTAATGCCAGTCATTAGTCTGGAGAACTCCACCGTGGACGGTCCCAAACCCGGCAGTGAAAGGAGAGGGTTGGGCAGACAAGGAATCCTGTAAAAATCTACAGCTATGGAAATGCCAACAGAAGCTTCAAAGACCTCTTCTCTGGAAGAGGAAGGATCTTTGAAGATGGACTACATCTGGGACAATTTGAAAGACTAGCCCAGGACAGTGGACTTTGACAGTGGCCTATGCCCCGTAAGAGTAATGGGCTGAAGTAAGTAAGCAAATTAATACGGATGATCTTTTTATTGTAAGAAATTTGTGCACATCTGGGTTGTTTCTTGTTGCTTGCCCAACCAACATACATAGTATGGCAACGTTAGAAATCAATTTCTGGCGAGATTTTGAACTACATCAGTCCAAATTATCACTGGCAGGAAAACAAAACATTTAATAAAGCTGAGGGCTAAAACTGCACACTAAAAATGCAATGGAAATCTGAAATTAAAATAGAAAATGCTGGTTTTGTAGAAAGGGGCTATAAGGAGTATGAAATACCTTGTTCTGGTAAATACCTTCTACTCCAAAGTTCCAGACTAAAGTTCCAGAGTCTTGTTCATAACTACAGAGCCTTTTGAAATAATAACTGGAATCTCGATTACTATCCATATTCGATTGGCATCCCTACATTATTTTCCTCTCCTTTCTTTGCTAATATGCACACTACTATTAGTGTCCTGTTAAAAGTATACGTGTGGATTTTCCTCCAATACTCTGCCTCTGCCCTGCCCCATTACCAACTTCGAATAACGTGTGGTCACACACCAGGCTCTGAAGTGCATCCTGCAGCTGAAAAAGATACTCAGCAGTAGCACAACAGCCGAAGATCTAAGCTAACTGAAAAGGAAATTATTAAGCTCAGAAAATGCAAGAAGAGGAGGAGGAGATTATTTGGCCCCTTGATCCTGGTCTACCATTTAATGAGATTATAGTTGGTTGAATTTCTGCCTTCAGCTCTATTTGACAGCACCTCCAGTGAAGGGGCTTGCCATGTCCATTCTGCAGTAACTCACTCACCTTTGGTCCCCAGCAGACACTTAGCTTCCTCTGTGGCACCAAATGGCTGCTTGCATTCGAACAACCTGCTTCAAGGTTTCGATGTTTTGATGTACATGTGACAAATAAAGCTAATAAGCTGGTAAGGAAGGCGGGCTCTGTCGTGGGCAAAGTACTGGAGAGTTTAACATCGGTAGCTGAGCGAAGGGCGCTGAGTAGGCTACGGTCAATTATGGAAAACTCTGAACATCCTCTACATAGCACCATCCAGAGACAGAGAAGCAGTTTCAGCGACAGGTTACTATCGATGCAATGCTCCTCAGACAGGATGAAGAGGTCAATGCTCCCCAATGCCATTAGGCTTTACAATTCAACCGCCAGGACTTAAGAACTTTTTAAAAGCTATTATTAATGCTTTTTGAGATAGTGATTTAGATGCATATCATATTTTTACTGAGTTAAGTATTGTATGTTACTAGTTTTGCTACAATAAGTGTATGGGACATTGGAAAAAAAGTTGAATTTCCCCATGGGGATGAATAAAGTATCTATCTATCTATCTAGGTAGGTTAATTGATCAATGTAAATTGTCACGTGATTAGGTTAGGGTTAATTGGGGGGGTTGCTGGGGTGGTGTGGGTTGAAGAGACATAAGGGGTGACTCCGAGCTGTATCACTAAATAAATAAAATGAATAGAAGTAGGTCCCCTCGAAGGTCAGCATGGCCTTCTGCGAGTGGAACCAAAGGAAATTGCTGAGATTTCAATGAGTATTTCTCTTCAGTTTTTACAGTGGGCATGGGGAATGATTGACATTGTCTTGGACCACATACAGTTTATCAGCAGGGAGGTACTGGAGCCCTTAAAGTTCATGAAGGTGGATAAATTCCCTGGGCCTGAACTTGTGCGTTCTCGGACATTGTGGGAAGTTCGTTAAGTTAAGCCAATTACCCTTCTCTGGGGTATAGGCTGCTGACAGCATTTCACCAGAGTCCTCTGTCCTGGGCTGGTCTTTCAAGTTGTTCCCATCTTCTTGGTGTCAGCTTCAAGGTCGCATTACCAGGTGTACTTTAGCTGGTTCTCTTCCACTTTCTCTAGGGATTCCACATTAGCGCTTGCCTAATGATGTTGGTATTTGTGTCCTGTCCATCCCCATCTTCTTTTTCTTAATTCTTCTTTTGCAGTTAGCTGGTATGTTCTCTGCCATACATTGGTGTGGCTGATGGTTTCTGGTTAGTGGATCCAGAAGATTTTACTCAGTCAGCTATTAATAAAGGTCTGCACTTTCCTAATGATAGCCTTTGTCGTCCAACAACTCTCTGCCCCATACAGAAGAACTGATTTCATGTTGGACGTGAACAGCCTGATCTTAGTGTGCTGCGACCACTCTTTGGAGAACCAGATGTTCTTGAGCTAGATGAAGGTTGCCCCAGCTGAACTGATCCTTGTCTTGACATCCTCATTAGTGCCACCTTGTCTGTCAATGACCCCATTCAGGGAGGTAAAGTCTTCTACTTACTCAAGTGGGCTTCCCTTGAGAGCAACACAGACAAAATGCTGAAGAAACTCAGCGGGTTAGGTGTCATCTGTGGGAATGAGTAAATAGTCGATATTTCAGGCCAAGATCCTTCTTCAGGGTAGGAAAGGTACGGGTTTGTTCAGTAGATCTTCAAAGTGTTCAAGCCCGCCTGTATTTGCTGAACTGTTTCTTGGAGGTGTCATACAGCTTCCTCATGTTGCCACAGCTTGTTCTGCTTCTTCTGTGAGGCCGTCTATACAACTGCACTTGTCAGATTTATGCTCTTCTTCACGGCCCTGTGAGTTTCAGCATGCTCTCCCCATGCTTTCAGCTTTCCTGCTCTAGTCCTGCGGTTATTCATGGTTGCTTTCTTCGACCTCCTCACCTTGATCTAGCGTAATGTTTCAGCTGAGATCCATTCTTCCTGCTGGTTCTTTTTGGCACCTGGTACCTGTGGACATGCTGAGACTATTCTCTCCTTAACTTTCTGCCATTCATTGTGTAGATCCTCTTCTTCCTGCAGTTCCTGCAGCATTTGGAACATGTTGCTGAGGACCAGTTTTGACTGGGTCTGTGTGTCTCAGAAGGTTAGGTTGACATTGGTCCTCTGCCTTGCTGATGCTGATTTGCATCCAATTCTTCTTCAGTTTGAGTTTCAGCTTTGTGACCAAGAAGCAATGACCAAATGCACCATCTGCTCCTCTCCTCACCCTGACATTTTGAATTGATCTCCTGAATTTCTTGAATATACAGAAGTGGTCTACTTTGTTCTTTGTTACCTGGTCAGGTGTCACCCAGGTGTTCATATGAATTCAAGGTCACCCACTTTGGAAGGAAAAATTAAAGCAGATTATTATTTAAATGGTAAAAAATTGCAGCATGCTGCTGTGCAGAGGGACATGGGAGGGCCTTTGCATGAATCACAAAAGATTGGTTTGCAGGTGCAGCAGGCTATCAAGAAGGCAAATGGAATGTTGGCCTTCATTGCTGGAGGGATTGAATTGAAGAGCAGGGAGGTCATTCTGCAACTGTACAGTGTACTGGTGAGGCTGTACCTGGAGTACTGCATGCAGTTCTGGTCTCATTACTTGAGGAACAATATACTGGCTTTGGAGGCAGTGCAGAGGAAGTTCACCAGGTTGATTCCAGAGATGAGGGGATTAGACTATGAGGAGAGATTGAGCCGGCTAGGACTGTACTCTCTGGAATTCAGAAGAATGGGAGGGGATCTTACAGAAACATATAAAATTTTGAAAGGGATTGACAAGATAGAGGCAAGAATGTTGTTTCCACAGGTAATTGAGACTAGAACTAGGAGACATAGCCTCAAGATTCCAGGGAGTAAATTTAGGACAGAGATGAGGAGGAACTGCTTATCCCAAAGAGGGTTGACTCTGTGGAATTCTCTGCCCAATTGAGCAGTGGAGGCTGCCTCAGTAAATATACTTAAGACAAGGTTGGATAGACTCTTGCACAATGCCGTGCTGGCTCAGATTTGTTCTTCATTTCACCGCCCACTTGCGCTGTCTTACCACTTTCATAAAAGACCTTTACATTCCATTTTCCAATGGTGGTGGTTGTGAATGTAGGAATGGTGATTGGCTCTGTGGCTTCTATGGACGTGGCTTTCATCATATGACTTCATGCATCTTCTAGATGAAGATCCTTCCTCTCACATGGATGAAGTCTTTGGATCTTCTGTTGCCATTTTTGTGGTATTAGCTTTTTGTGACATGTGGTTTGTTAGCCCCATGCCCAACCCTCCTCCCTTTGCAGCCAGGCTTGGGACTGGCCATGGCAGAATTAC
Organism: Hemitrygon akajei; assembly: GCF_048418815.1. Classification (NCBI taxonomy): domain Eukaryota; kingdom Metazoa; phylum Chordata; class Chondrichthyes; order Myliobatiformes; family Dasyatidae; genus Hemitrygon; species Hemitrygon akajei. Next base: position 99,648,422 of record NC_133125.1, on the reverse strand, counting down.
AACGCTGGAAGCTAGAGAGGAAATTGCAGAGCTCCTTGCTTCATCTCTGGCCACGGGTGAGATTCTGGATGACTGGAGAGTGACTGTTACCATTCCATTGCAAAAAGTAGTCGAGAAACTACAGGGTGGTAAATCTGGCATCGGTAGTGGATACATTTCCAGAGGGGATTCTGAGGGACAAAATCGACAACATTTGGAGATGCAGGTCGGATTCAGAACAGGCAACTCAGCTTTGTGTCTGGGAAATTGTGTCTGACAAATCTATAGGAGATCTTTGAGGAGATAGTGAAGAAGGTAGATGAGGGTATGGTCTAATTGGACGTCAGCAAGGCCATTACCAGGTTCCCCGTGGCAGACTAGTCTGAAAGATTAGATTGCATAGGATCCATGGGGGATAGTGGTCTGGATTCATAATTAGCTTAATGATCGGAAGCAGAGTTCGATGGTTGACTGTTGCATCTCAGACTGGAAGACTGTGCCTAGTGATGTGCCACAGGGGTCAGTACTGAGGCCTTTGTTTTCGTAATTTATATAAACAATTTGGATGTGAATGTATAAGGAATGGTAAGTAAGTTTGCGGATATTACTTAAGTAGCAGTTGATCTAGTACAGAAGGTTATGAAAAATTACAGGGAGATTTTGATCAGATAGCTATGCAGGCTGAGTATTGGCAAATAACATTCAATCCAGATAAATGTGAGGTATTGCATTTTGGGAAATCAAACCTGGGTAGGATTTGTACAGTGAAAATCAGACTCGCGGGGAATATTATGGAACAGTGGAACCTAGGGACACTAGAGCATAGAACACTGAAAGTAGACTCAGGTAGATAGACTGATGAAGTTAAGATGCAGTTAGATAAGACATTGAGGAGGTTGTGCTTGGAGTGTGGTATACAGCTTTGGTCACACTATTATAGGAAAGATGTTAGTCAACTAGAGAGAGAGCAGCAATATGTACCAGGATGTTGTCTGGACTTGGGACCCTGAGTTACAAGGAGAGGACATTTACACCATAAGACCGTAAGACATAGGAGAAGAATTAGTTCATTCAGCCCTTCGACTCTGCTCTGCTATTCCATCATGGCTGATTTATTATCTCTCTCAACCGTATTCTCCTGCCTTCTCCCGGTAACTTTTGATGTCCTGACTAATCAAGAAACTATCAGCTTCCGCCATAGATATACCCAAACACTTGACCTCCACAGCTGTCTGTGATAAAGAATTCCACAGATTCACCACCCTCGGGCTAAAGAAAAATTTCCTCATCTCTAAATGAACGTCCCTCAACTCTGAGGCTGTGCCCTCTGGTCCTAGACTCCCCCACTATAGGAAACATCCTCTCCACATCCACTCTACCTAGGCCTTTCAATATTCAATAGGTTTCAATTAGATCCCTCCTTCTAAACTCCGGTGAGTACAGGCCCAGAGCCATCAAACACTCCTCATATATTTCATTCCCAGAATCATTCCTGTTAACTTCTCCAATGCCAGCACATCTTTTCTTAGATAAAGAATAAAAAACAGTTCACAATATTCCAAGTGTGCTCTGACCAATGGCTTATAAAGCCTCAGCATTGCATCCTTGCTCTTATATTCTAGTCTTCTCAAAATCAATACTAACATTGCATTTGCCTTCCTTACCATTGACTTAACCTTCAAGGAATCCCTTTGCATCCTTGAGTTTTGAATTTTTTTCCCATTTAGAATATAGTCCACACCTTTATCCCTTCCACTGAATTGCTTGCCCATGCATTTCCCTACACTATATTCCATCTGCCACTTCTTTGCCCATACCCCCAATCTGTCCAAGATCTTCTGTTGACCCCCTGCTTCCTCAACACTACCTGCCACTCCACCTAACTTTGTATCATCTGCAAACCTGGCCACAAAACCATCCATTTCTTCATCCAAAACATTGAGCTAGAATGAGAAACAGAGCAGTCCAAACAGTAACCCTTGCTGCACACCATTTGTCCAGTTACAGGCCAGTAAGCCTGGCTTCAGTGGTTGGAAGGACGTTGGCCACCACTGGCAGCCAACTAGAAAGAAACCCTTTTATTCCCACTGTTTGCCTACTGCTAGTCAGCCAATCTATCAGTGCTAGTACCTTTCCTGTAATACCATGGTCTCTTTCTTATTAAGTAGCCTCCGTGTGGCACCTTGTCAAAAGCTTTCTGAAAATCCCCAAAAAACGGCATCCATTGACTCTCCTTTGTCTATACTGTCTGTTATTTCCTCAAATAATTCCAGCAGAATTTTGAGGCAAGACTTCCACTTGAGAAAACCATGTTGACTTTGGCCTATTTTATCATGTGCCTCCAAGTACCCCAAAACCTCATTCTTAATCAAAGACTCCCACATCTTTTCAACCACTGAAGTCAGGCTAACTGGTCTATACCGTAGATTCCGGACTACAGAGCGCACCTGATTAAAAGCCGCTGGCTCTAATTTTAGAAAGAAAATCAATTTTTTACTTGTACAGGCCGCACCGGATTTTCAGCCGCAGGTGTCCCACGTTGTAGTATGAGATATTTACACAGAAAGATATTACACGTGAGGATTTTTTAACTTTTAATTAAATCCATATGGTAACATAAACAAATACACATTGCAAATGCTTTTTTTCGAACCGTGCCTGTAACGCGGCTACTTTTAAATATACGTTGCGTATACTTTTTTACTGAACAATATTCCAATATCTCCTAACGACTGGTAAAAAATATATATACTGCAGCCTACCAGGAAAAGTTATTGATCGCCTTTAACTTAAAAGCAGCGTTTTCGCTCCGCCGCTCCGCCGCTCGCCTCCCGCCGTCCCGCTTATCGCAAACCGGCATTTTCCCACAAGACGCGGCGAAACCGGGTGTGACGTCATAGCATCCCGCGATGTAGTACAGAAAACAAATATAGTTAAAACTCTTCTAACTTTAACTAGAAAATGAATTACTAAGCGAAAATATTATAAACTAAATAACTGCCATAAAGGCAACACAATACTTTTCTTCGAGTGTTTTCCATGTTGATGAGGGTGAGTACAAATGACTGATTTACAATAATTTAATTGTGAAAGTGCGCTTGATTTATCGTACAATTTCATTGGACCTCTGTGAACTACTCATCAATTTTATTGGTCTACTGTTACGAGGCAAAATGTTTTTGGCGGCATGAAAAAAAAACATGCATTAGCCGCACCGTAGTAAAGGCCGCAGAGTTCAAAGCTGTTCAAAATGTGGGAAAAAAGTAGCGGCTTAAAATCCGGAATCTGCGGTAATTTCCTTTCTTCTGCCTTTCTCCCTTCTTAATGAGTGGAGTGACATTTCTAATTTTTCAATCCTCAAGAGCCATTCCAGAATCTATGAAAAATGATTCATGATTCATGAAAAATCATTACTAATGCCTCTGCAATCTCTTCAGCTATTTCCTTCAGAACTCCGGAGTGTAGTCCATGTGCTCCAGGTGACTTATCTACCTGCAGACTTTTCAGCTTCCCAAACACCTTCTTCTTAGTAATTGCAATGACACTCACTTTTGCCCCCGACACACTTGAATTTCTGGCATTCTGCTACTGTCTTCCACAGTGAAGACTTACAAACTAGTTATTGAATTCCTCTGTATAACTTTGTCCCCATTACTAACTCTCCAGCGTAATTTTCCAGGGGTCAGATATTCACTCTCATCTCTCTTTTACTTTTTCTGTTTGTGAAATGTCTTTTTGTGACCTATTTTATATTATTGGCTAGCTTACCTTCATATTTCATCTTTTCTCTCTTTATGACTTTTTAGTTACCTTCTCTTGGATTTTAAAAGCTTCCCAGTCCTCTACCATCCCATTAATTTTTGCAAATATTATATGCTCTCTCTTTTGTTTTGATGCTATATTTGACTTCCCTTGTCAGATATAGTTGTCTCACCCTCCCTTTAGAATACTTCTTCATCTTCGGGTTGTACCTCCCCTACACCTTCCAAGCTTCCCCCAGAAACACCAGCCAGTGTGGCTCTGCTGTCTTCTATAATAGTGTTCCCTTCCGATCACTTTTGGCCAGCTCCTCACTCATGTCTCTGTAATTCCATGTACTCCACTGCAATACTGATATATGCTTTTTTAGCTTCATCCATAGACTAGGATTTCATCCTGTTCACTTTAGGAGGTTGAGTGGTGACTTGAGAAAAGTATATAAGATCAAAAGATTTTCTGTATTGTCATTGAAAAATCTCTTGTACATAACATTGCTGGACCCTGCAACCGTTTAAACATACGTATTCTTGTTAACATCAGGGTTGCCTCCTATAAGGTAGTTCTGTTTGGATTTCCTAGTTTTAGCCTCTGTGAGGTTTCTTAAGGTTGTCAAAGCTGGGGGTGGTACTGGGGATAAGCTCCCACTACCTATTAATGCTCCCAATGGCATGTGTCTCAAATAGATTCTGACGACCAAGTCCAGCTCCTGGCCTTCATGTGTGGCTTAGCTGCTAAGCCTGGCGGAACTATTTCTACAGACAGGGGAAGGGCAAAGGCAGGTGACTGCTGCCTTAAAACTAGTCGCTTCGGGCAGATGGGGCTTATCAGCCGTAGTTGGTAGCTCATCCAGGAGAAGGAAAACTCTGATCTCAAACCTCCGCTGCCTTGTTGCTAGACCCACGCATATGGAAGGCTTCGGGATTAAACCCCAAGGAAAAATCCTGGAGCTGGAGTCCCTAAGGCAGTTTGAAGTTGGGTTCAACACTGACTGGTAACTCCTACAACACCGCTGGTGCCAAACTATATCAGACTCTGCTTTCCTTTGGACTCATCACCTGAGTGGAGAGGAGGAGCCTGCTGCATGGGCAACAGCTTGCTCTCTGTGTTGTATTGCCCTGGTTTGAGTATCACATAGACAGCTGGGACACAACATCCATGGTGGATCCTGACCACTGGAGAGTCTCAAGCCTCTGTGTACCTAAAATTACCCATAATTCTTCGGTGCTGACTCACAGTTCGCCTTGTTTAATCATCACCCATGTGTTGACCGGCACAGAATGGCTTCTAGTGTTAAGCAATGCTATTACTTCAAATTTCTCATTCTCTTTTAAATTCCTCTCCCTACATAGTCTTGGTCCATCTTAAATTTCTTCTGGAACATTATTTATATATCTCCAAATCTACTTTTAAAAGTACCTCCAAAATAAATTGCTCCACGATTGACATGTCTTTAGTTGCTTAGCCATTAGACTTTGCACTGTTTCATCGAGCACCTCTGCTTCATCCTCCAATAGCAGAACATCCCGCTGGCCCAACATCCCAATTCCAATTTCCATTCCTGTTCCAACATGTCAGTCCATGGCCTTCTCTTGTGCCAAGATCAGGCCACCCTCAGGGTGGAGGAGCAGCAACTTGTATTCCATATGGGTAGTCTCCAAACTGATGGCATGAATATCAATTACTGTACTCCCTCCCCCTCCCATCTTCTTCTATTCCCCACTTGTGTCTCTTACCTCTTTTCACCTGCATATCACCTACCCCCCCGGTACCCCTCCTCCGTCCCTTTCTCTGTTATTCTCTCCTATCAGATTCCTTCCTCTCTATCCATTTACCTTTCTAACCCACCTGGATTCACCTCTAACCTTCTAGCAATCCTCCTTCTGTGACAAGTTAAAGGATAAGACACTGAAGATCTGTTAAGTTCAAAAATTGTTAAAAACAGTGAAAACACATGTTAAAAAGGGCTAAAATACTATCAGGTATTTAATTCATTTCATTGTTAATTTAATTCTTTATTGTGTAAAGTTAAGCCCTGATAGTATTATCAGTGATCTGCAGAGTAGCCTTGATCTGCTAGCCAGTGGTCGACTGCTTCTGTCTCCGCCCACATACCCAGGGGACATCACGGTACTTTCTTCACTTGAGTAAATTCTCAATGAGGAAACCACATCACGTCTTTGTTGTGATTATCTCTCCCCATTTTTCAGGGGCGTAACACTTCCGCTTCCCCAACCTTTTTATCATGGCATCTTCCCCCTTTCTTTCCAGTCCTGAAGCCAAGTCTTGGCCTAAATTGTTGACTGTTTATTCATTTCCACAGGTTCTGCCTGACCTGCTGCGTTCCTCCAGCAACGTGTGTTACTTTGGAGTGCATTTCCTAAATGCTGCCAACTCTCTACCATTATTTCATCTTTAAGATACTTCTTAAAGCCTATTTAACTCCAGCATGGATGGTCCCTAGCCCGGTTGCAAAAGGAAGAGTGTTAGGGATAGGACTAGCAACCCCATCCTGTAAAAACTCAGAGTTACAGAAATGCTGACAGAAGCTCTAACATCTCATCTGTGGGAAAGCAAGGATCTTAAGATGGGCTTCATCTGAGGAGAACTTGAAAGACTGGCCCAAGACAGAGGACTCTGGCGAGCCGCTGTCGGCAGCCTATGTCAAAGTAGGAGTGATGGGCTTAAGTAAGTAAACAAGTTAAAACCTATTTCTTTGGCCAAGTCTTTGGTTGTCTGACCTGATAGCTCTTTATGTGTCAACATGTCATTTCTATGATGCATCTTGAGACATCCTGATTCCTTAAAGTTGCTTTTCATTGACGTTATTGTTGCTGTTAAATAAACTATCACCACTGACTTAGCTCTTTGTGAAGCTATGCATTTTCCTATGGGCAGGGAAACATTTTTAATGATCTTTATTGAAGGATAAATATTAACAAGGTACACACCTTTTCTCAAATAGAATCATGGGACAATTTATGTCGATATGAAATGGGGCTTTTGGTAGTCATCAATGCATCTGAAGAACCAGTCTGAACTTTATTTCTACTCAGTTTTTCAAAAACAGAACCCACACGAAGCTGAATCAGGGACAAACAAGACTGCATTGGTGGATTTATATGTGGATATACTTGGGAGGATCTCCACCTCTGAATCTCACGTGTACTTGGGGGAATTGATGTGTCATCAGTGAACATGCAGGATATTACAGAAATATTTCTTCATGTCTTACATTCATTTAGGTAATAAAGTAGTTTGAAGAACTAAGACAGCAAGACATCGACAGGGGAATTGTTAATGGTGCCAGCCATAAATTGGTTGTCAGGATGCCAAGAGGGTCTCACTGCCCTGTCCCTGCCGTTGCTGAGGCCAACTAAATCTGCCCATTGACTAGGTGGCTAGACTGCTTATTATATGTATTAGACCTTTAAAAGGTTCCTTAAGGTTGTCGTTGCCGGGGGTAAAGTAGTGAGGATAAGCTCCTATCACCTATTAAAAGCTCCCACTGGCATGTACGTTAAATAGCCTCTGAAAACCATGTCCAGCTCCAGGTCTTCATGTGTGGCTCAGCAACTAAGTCTAGTAGAACTGTTTCTATTGACTGGAGAAAGGCCAAAGGTGAAATACTGACGCTTTAAAACCAGTCTCTTTGGGCAGATGGGACTCCTCAGCCGTGGTTGGCAGTTCATCCTGGAGACAGGGAACTCTAATCTCAAACCTCTGCTGCCTTGCGGCTATACACACTTACAGGGAAGGCCTTGGGAATAAACCCCGAGGAAAAATTCAGAGCTGGAGTCCCTAAGGCAGTCCTATGTTGAGTCCAACGCTGACTGGCAACGCTGGTGCCAAACTGTATCGGTCCTTGCTGTTCCTTTGGGCTCACCAGCTGGATGGAAACAGGGAGCCTACTGCGTGGGCCACAGATTTTTCTCCTTATTGTACTGCCCTGGCTAGCATAGACAGCTGGAATGGTCAACCCCCATCAACAGAGGGACCAAAAGGCCTTTAAAGTGATATTTGAAGGAGTGTTGCTGCATATTGTCAGCAGATAATCCAGCTGGAACGAATAGTGCAGGTAACTTCTTTGACTTCCAGTAATTTAATGTGAACTCCTTTATACTGTGGTGGTCAAAAGCTATATCTGTCAGGTCAACGAATTGGAAAGGTAAATGCTTTATTTTTATTTTGTTTAATATTAAATTTTGTATAAATTTATATCAATTACTGTAAGTATCTTTTTAGGTAAATGTACTGTAAGACCATAAGAGATAGGAGCAGAATGAGGCCATTCAGCCCATCGGGTCTGCTCCACCATTCCATCATGGCTGATCCTGGATCCCACTCCACCCCATACACCTGTCTGCTTGCCATATCCTTTGATGTCCTGACCAATCAGGAAACTATCAACTTACGCCTTAAAAAACCCACAGACTTGGCCTCTACCGCAGTCTGTGGCAGAGCATTCCATAGATATACTCTCGGTGGCTAAAAAAATTTCCTCCTTAACTCTGTTTTAAAAAGTCTCTCCTGAATTTTGAGGCTGTGCCTCCTAGCTCTGGATATCCACACCAAAGCAGACATCCATTCCACATCCACCCAATCTAGACCTTCAACATTCGGTAGGTTTCAATAAGATCTCCTCGTATACTTCTAAATTCCAATGAGTATATTTCTTAAATATATTTACTGAGGTAGCCTCCATTGCATCACTGGGAAGAGAATTCCACAGATTCACTACTCATTGGGAAAAGCAGTTCCTCCTCATCTCCGTCCTAATTCTACTCCCCCGAATCTTGAGTCTATGTTCCCTAGTTCTAGTCTCACCTACCAGTGGAAACAACTTTCCTACCTCTATATTATCTATCCCTTTCATAATTTTATGTTTCTATAAGATTTCCTCTTCTGGATTCCAGTGAGTACCATTTCTTTTCAGGATATTGTGGACATGTTCAGAAACATCTCAGACCCCCGCATCTTGAAGGCAAACTACCATCTGTGTTTCCTTTCTGCATCACAGAATCACCTATCTGTCCCCATGACTATACAGCCCCCTATTGCTGCTGTCATCCTCTTCAGTTCCCTACCCTTCTGAGCTACAGGGCCAGACTCAGTGCCAAAGGCACGACCAGCATTGCTTCCTCCAGGTAAGTTGTCCCTCCCAACAGTACTCAAAATGGAGTACTTATTGTTGAAGGAGACGACCACAGGGGTGCTCTCCACTATCTGGCATTCTCCCTTCTGTCTCCTGACAGTCACCTATTTATCTGTCTCCTATAGCCTTGGGGTGACCACTCCTCTGTAGCTCCTGTCTATCACTGCTTCACTCTCCATAACAAGTTGAAGGTCATCGAGCTGCAACTCCAGTTCCCTATCATGGTCTCTAAGGAGCTGCATCTCGATGCACCCGATACAGATGAGGCTATCGGGAAGGCTGGAAGTCTCCTGGAAATCCAACATCTGACACCCAGAACAGAATACTGTAGACATACCTTCTATTCTCACAAGAGTTAATTCAGAAAAAAAGAAATAAGAAATAAGGAATAAACTTACCTGCTTACCTTATCTCTGTCAGTTCTCGCTGAAGTCTTGTTGAGCCAAAGCCTTACTACTCTGATTCAGACTACTCCGATGATGACTGCTCCCATGCTGATCACTCCACTGAGGTACCTCGCCTTTATAGAGATTGGATTTTTTAAAGCTCTTCACTGGACCTTCACGGGAATGCTTCTGTTGCATCTGCACAGTACTTCAATCAATTATGTTATTTTAACTTAAATTATTAAAAACTATTTCAATTGTTTTGAAATATTTTTGACAATTGAGTGTATGGGGTTTCTTCTTTTATGTTACTGCTGAGGCTAATAAAATGGCTTCTTTGTTATGTTTAAAGTAAAAATGCTTCTTTGTTATGTTAACTGGTGGGAGAGTGCTTTCTCTTGCAGCTTGTTTGGCTTATAACTACTGATAACGAGAATTATATTCATTTGTTAACCAATTGGGATAGATGTTATTCTTTCTTGTGAGTCTGTAAGCTAGTGTTGTGCGGACTTTTGGGGATAAGGTGCGAGGGGGTTGGAGAGAGAAGACGCGATGTTGTAAGCTGGGCGACGGAACGGACTCCGAGCGGGGGGTCCGAGGCCCAGGGTTTTCAGCGTGGAGAGGAGACGAGGGCAGATTCGTGTGGAGCGTCTGGTCGACCACCGTTGTTGGTCCCAGGCGGCGGGTCGAGGAGGTCTGAGGGGATCGAATGGTGGCAAGAAGACTTCAGTAACTGAGCTCCAATGGTTGTGTACGAAGTGGTTGGACTTTGATAAGTTTGGCGCCTTTTACTTTTCCTTTTATGTTGTATCTCTATTAAGTACATAGTTCCAGTAAGATCTATAAAGTACAATCATTTAATCGCACATGGTGTACTGTCTGTTATTTGGCATGGCTGCTCCCCCTAGACAGAAGCGAGCTGAGCCAGCCTGAGGCTTACCAGGGGGCTACATGAGTATATTTAGAAACTGCAAAGAAAGGCTTTGTCTGCATAGGCTGTCAAGAGATCATCTGGGCAGTCTGTGGTTGGCCCGAGGATCCACCCCCTTTGTGTACTGTTCTCCTCACTGGATGGATGCAACAAAAAGACCTAGAGCTCAGCTTTGCCCTATAGAGCTGCAGAAGGTTGATGGGGCTGCAGGGATAGGATGTGTGGCAAACGCATTTGGGTTCAGCAAAATCCAGCCCTTTATTTCATCTAAAAATATATTTGTAGTTTTATTCTGTGCATATCACCCACCCTTTGAAGGTGAAAAGAAAAGATATGCGCCAATTACTTTGTTCGTGCATCATCTTCAGAGGCTGAAAAATGCAGCACTACTGAAGTTCATTTCTTTATGACTGGCAGTAGACATGCAGAGGAACCGCTAACCCATGCTGATACCACCATTCAGGAGGGTTGAAAAATAGAATTTGCTTTCTAAGATGTTAGTTCTTCTTTTGGAGTTGGCAGAAGTGATGAGAAAGGATAAGGAGGAAGTAAGTGATGACTTGAGCAATATTTTGAAGAGTTCAATCATTCACTATAGTAATCTCAACAGGTATTCAAATGCGTTGTGCTAAAATAAGGTCAAATTCTTATTTCCAGACATAAAAATATTGAATTGAACATCACTGGAAACAAAGTGACATCAAATCTCAATACAGAACTTCTGCTTCACTGACCAAAAAGTACTGTCAGTGAGTTGAAGATATTGACATCTTCGGAGACGCCTGACTTCAACAGTTCAAAAACCCAATGAATTCTAACATTCACCAAAAAAGTCCCTTGGCACACATGTTGTGCCAATGATAGTACATAGATGAAGCTTTCTAGTAGGCAAGAAACTTAACAGAAAATGTGAAAAAAATGGATAAGAAGCTAACTAGGTCCATCAAATTCAGACCAAAAGACCATTAGATACAAGAGCATATTTAGGCCATTTTGTTCCACCCTTCCATCCTGACTGATTTATTATCCATCTCAACCTCATTCTTCTACCTTCTCCCCATTATATTTAATGCCCATAGTAATCAAGAACCTATCAATCCCTGGTTTAAAATACCCAAATGCCTTGGCCTCCATAGCTTAGTCTCCTAATCTGTTTAAGTCCTGCAGACTCCCTACTTCCTCAACACTACCTGCCCTTCCACCCATCATTGTATCATCTGCAAATGTGGCCACAGTGCCATCAATTCTGTTATCTAATTTGGCACATGCCATGCAGGCCTGGAAATAGATCATCATTCTGTCATTGTCAATAAACTAAACTTTGCCAATCCCTACCCAATAGCATGTTAGGATTATTTTTCACAATCATGGAGTCATGGAGTTGTACAGCATGGAAATGGGCCATTTGTTCAACTTATCCATATTGAATGAGATGCTTATCTATGCTAATGCACGTAACTTGCATTATAGGTCTGTACTGATTACTCCTATCCGAATCACAAGAAGGATTGTAATGGCTTAGGAGACAACTCACCAACACCTTCCCAAGGGCAATGAGGGAAGGTCAGTAAAGGCTGGCCTTGCTAGCAGTGCCCACATCCCAAGTAAACAAAAACTTACCAATCAAGGAAGATGCTAAAGTCCTTACATTGCTGCATCTAAAAGTTTCAAAATGTTGCCACCATCACTTTATCTGTACGCTCATTCCTTCTAGATAGATAGATAGATAGATAGATACTTTATTCATCCCCATGGGGAAATTCAACATTTTTTCCAATGTCCCATACACTTGTTGTAGCAAAAACTCATTACATACAATACTTAACTCAGTAATAATATGATATGCATCTAAATCACTAACTCAAAAAGCATTAATAATAGCTTTAAAAAAAGTTCTTAAGTCCTGGCAGTTGAATTGTAAAGCCTAATGGCATTGGGGAGTATTGACCTCTTCATCCTGTCTGAGGAGCATTGCATCGACAGTAACCTGTCGCTGAAACTGCTTCTCTGTCTCTGGATGGTGCTATGTAGAGGATGTTCAGGGTTTTCCATAATTGACCGTAGCCTACTCAGCGCCCTTCGCTCAGCTACCGATGTTAAACTCTCCAGTACTTTGCCCACGACAGAGCCCGCCTTCCTTGTCAGCTTATTAAGACGTGAGGCGTCCTTCTTCTTAATGCTTCCTCCCCAACACGCCACCACAAAGAAGAGGGCGCTCTCAACAACTGACCTATAGAACATCTTCAGCATCTCACTGCAGACATTGAATGACGCCAACCTTCTAAGGAAGTACAGTCGACTCTGTGCCTTCCTGCACAAGGCATCTGTGTTGGCAGTCCAGTCTAGCTTCTCGTCCAACTGTACTCCCAGATACTTGTAGGTCTTAACCTGCTCCACACATTCTCCATTAATGATCACTGGCTCCATATGAGGCCTAGATCTCCTAAAGTCCACCACCATCTCCTTGGTCTTGGTGACATTGAGACGCAGGTAGTTTGAGTTGCACCATATCACAAAGTCCTGTATCAGTTACCTATACTCCTCCTCCTGTCCATTCCTGACACACCCCACTATGGCCGTGTCATCAGCGAACTTCTGCACATGGCAGGACTCTGCTGATTTCTGTGAGAGAACAACTTCCTTGTAAGTCTGAGGTTTGTGTTTTGTCTGTTAGAAACTAAGTACACTCTGTGACCACCTTATTAGATACACCTGTACACCTGCCTGTTAATGCAAATATCTAATCAGCCAATCCAATGCATAAAAGCATGCAGACCTGGTCAAGAGATTCAGTTGTTGTTCAGACCAAACGGCAGTATGGGGAAGAAATGTGATCTAAGTGATTTTATCCATAGAATGATTGTTGGTGCCAGATGGGGTAGTTTGATTATCTCAGAAACTGCTGATTTGCTGGGATTTTCACACACAGCAGTCTCTAGAGTTTACAGAGAATGGTGCAAAAAACTAAAAAAAAACATCCAGTGAGCTGCAGTTCTGTGGACGAAAATGCCTTGTTAATGAGAGAGGTCAGAGGAGAATGGCAAGACTAGTTCAAGCTGACAGGATGGCAACTGTATCTCTAATAACCACGCATTACAGCAATGGTGTGCAGAAGTGCATGTCTGGGCACACAGCATGTCAGACCTTGAAGTGGATGGCTTACAGTGGCAGAAGAGCACACCGGGTTTCACTCCTGTAGCCACTGCATTAGGTAGACTCCTGTACCTGATAAAATGGCTACTGAGTGCAGCTGTCCTCAACTCTCACCATCTAACTTAAAGTGACATTCTGGAACTTACTTCACTTTTCCATCTCCTAACTATATTGTAAAACTCTTTTCAGTCAAAGCTGAAAATCTCAAGTTACTCCAACCTTTTGTTGCAGCTAGCAGCTTTTACAGTGCTGGAGAAGCCAGGATCACGCACAGCTTAAAGGATTCTGAGGCTGCCAATTCACTGTCAAGAATGTGACTAATGGCTACTTGGGCAAGTTGCCAACTATTAACGGAGGAATTAAACCCAGTAAGAAGCAAAAGTTTTGGATGTGGGGAGTAAGTTACAGAGGAAGGTTTAAATAAAACATTCACGTTCTGTATTGGAACTGATTAATTATAATTCATTAATATACCGTGTACTGCGATATCAGGTTCTCATTTCTTTCTCTGACCAAATAATGTGATGATTTTGTGGCACTCTGTTCCAGAGAATGAAAAACATAATACGATTATTCATATCTGAGGAGAACAGCTAAATAAAGATCAACTACTTTTTCATTTCCATAGATGCGTTCTGACCTGCTCAGTTCCTCCAGCATTTTGTGTGTGTTGCTAAGGAGTTCTCAGCTTGGAGAATATTCATTGATTTAGATAATGTTAATATCATTGACATCTTCATACCAATTCAAAGATGTAGCTTTCTGTAAGTATTTTCTTGATTATAGCATTCCATTACGAAACAAATGGATCACTGGGACCATAGTGCTCCATATCCCTACCATCCATGTGCCTATATAAACTTATCTTAAACATTGAAATTGAGCTCACATGCACCTCTTGCACTGGCAGCACATTCCACACTCTCACAACCCTTTAAGTGAAGGAGTTTCCCTTCATGCCCCCCTTAAACTTTTCACCTTTGTCTCTTAATCCATGACCTATAGTTGTAGTTCCACCCAACCTCAGTAAAAAAAAAAGCATGCTTGCATTTACCCTCTCCATACCCCTGATGATATTGTATACCTCTCCTCAATCTCCCACATCTCAAGGAAATAAGTACTAACCTCATCAATCTTTCCTTATAACTCAGGTCCTCCAGTCTGGACAACATGCTTGTGAAGTTTCTCTGTACTCTTTTCACCTTATTTACATCTTTCCTGTAGGTAGGTGACCAAAACTACATGCAGTACTCCAAATTAGGCTTCACAAATGTCTTATCCAGCTTCAACATAACATCGCATCTACTGTACTCAATATGTTTATTCATGAAGGCCAATGCACCAAAAGCATTCTTTATCACTTTACCTACCTGTGGCACCACTTTCAATGAATTATGGACCTGTATTCCCAGATTTCTTTGTTCCACCGCACTCCTCAGTGTCCTACCGTTCAGTGTGTAAGACCTAACCTGGTTTGTCCTACTGAAGTGCAACAGCTTGCACTTGTCTGCATTAAATCCCATCTGCCACTTTCAGCCCATTTTTCCAGCTGGTCCAGATCCCACTGATTATCTTTCTCACTGTCCTCTACAGACCCAGACCCACTATTATCTGCAAATTGTTGATCCTGTTAACCATATTATCATCCAGTTTGTTGACATAGATGACAAACAACAATGGACTCAGTACCGATCCCTGCGGAACTCCACTAGTCACAGTCAGAGAGGCAACCATCTACTACCACTCACTGGCTTCTCCCACAAAGCCAATGTCTAATCCAATTTACATCTACCTCATCCTGAATGCTGAGCAACATTCACTGCCTTGCCTTCATCCACTTTCCTGGTAACTTCCTTGAAAAGCTCTATAAGATTGGTTAGACATGATCCACCATGCCATGCCTATCCCTAATCAGTCCATGTCTTTTCAAATGCTTATATATCAGGTCCTTTAGAAGATCTTCCAATAACTTTCATACTTCTGATGTCAGGCTCACTGGCCTGTAATTTCCTGGTTTATTTTTAGAGCCTTTCTTAAATTGCAGAACAATCCACTAATCCTCTAAAACAAGCTATCCTCTAATCCTCTGGTACCTGGCCTATTGTTATGGATGGATTAAATACCTCTGCTAGGGCCCCTGTAATTTCTGCACTTTCCTCCCACAGGGTCCATCAGAACACTTTGTCAGGCTTGGGAATTTATCCACAAGTTCCTCAGAACATTCCTTCAAGGCAATTTCAACTGGAGACCTCCCCCTACCCTCCATCACCTTATCCACCATTCTGAAGAAACTAGCTCTGATAGGTGAGTAGTATCAACAGCTCTTTAAGCTCTTTCAGAGTTCTTAAAAAACCTAAGAGTGAAAAAGAGTCATATGTTAGTAGTTCATCTTTTCTCCAACACACCCTTTCTTACTGTATTTTAATTTTTATTTCCCCTCAGATTTCCAGAGTCACAGAGCCATAGAACTGTACTGTTCTTGAGCTCACCGTTTTCATGCCAATATTTGCAGCCATTCTATGCTTATCCTATTTGCTCTATTAGGTCTACATCCTTCTCTGCCTTGTTATCTTAAGTGCCAGTCTAAATGTCTCTTAAACATATTGATTGTATCTGACTCCATCATTTCTTCTAGCAGCGAGTTCCAGATGCCAACTAATCTCTGTTAAGCCACTATAAAACCAAACTCTTTTAAATTCCTCCTCACCTTACGACTATGCTTTCCTAGCAGGGGTATCTATGATTCCCATGTCCATTCGTCCCTCCCCATTAATCTATCTCCTGGCACTTATGTCTGCAAGTGGCTGAAGTGCTACACCCACCCATTCCCCTCCTTGCACACCTCCATTCAGGGCCCCAAGTCTGTCTTTCCAAGTGAGGCAACACCTCACCTGTGAACCTGCTGGAGTTGTCTATTGTGCATGGTGCTCCCAATGTGGCCTCATTTACCTGTCATAAATTGATGGACACCTTTGTTGATCTCCTCCGTGTCAACTGCCAAAAGTGGAAGTTCCTGGTTGCCAAACATTTTAATTCCGATTCCCATTCCCATTCCAACATGTTGCTCCATAACCTCCTTATGGGCCAGGATGAGGCCAGCTTCCGGGTGGAGGAGCGACATCTTATATTCCATTTGGGTAACCTCCAACCTGATGGCATGAATATCAATTTCTCCTTTTGGTAAAAAACTTACCTCTCCCTCCCATCTTCTTCTATTCTCAGACCTCCTCCTCCTTTCCTTTCTTCTATGGTTCACTTTCCTCTATTTTCCTATCAACTTGGCTTCACCTATCACCTTCCAGCTAGCTTCCTTCCCTCCCTCTACCTTTTTATTCTGGTGTCTTTCTCTTTCCTTCCTATTCCTGAAGAAGGGTCTCAGCCTGAAATGTCAACTGTTATTTCACTTCCATGGGTGCTGCCTGATCTGCTGAGTTCCTCCAGTACTTTGCGTGTGTTGCTGAAGGTTTTACTTACCCTATCTATGCCTCTTGTAACCTCTACCAGGTCACTCCTCAGCCTCCTTCATTCCAGGGATAACAAACCCAGTCTCTTCATAATTAAAATTCTTCAATCTTTTAATCCAAACATATAAGTCAAAGGTTCAAAGTAAGTTTATTATCAAGATATGTCCATTTCATCATATACAACCCTTAATGCAACCTTTTCCTTCTTACAATGCAGTTTATTTTGTAATTTGTCTAGTTTTGAGTTCTCATTAGTATTTACAAAATTATACTTGTACTAAGCAGCCTTTTTAGATTCACCTTCGTCTGTATCTCTTTCATCAGCCAGGACACTCTGGAGTTGTTTTCTTCCATTGCTCTTGATGGGAATGATCCTTGACTGTTCTTGAATTATCACTACCTGTGCATATAAACTTCTGCTTCAAAGTTCCAGAACTACTCTCTTCCCATTGACACTAACCTTCCCCAATTGATATCTTTTGCTTTGGATTAGTCCTCCTTTCTTATATTTATATATTTATAGGAGGAGGACCTTCCACTCCAGCAATCCCATAACCTCGATTAACACAGGACAATTTATAATAACAATTCAGCTCCTCAGTACATCTTTGGACTGTGGGAGGAAACCGCAGCACCGATGGAAAACCAACGCATTCCACGAAGAGGAAGTATAGGCACTCCTTACAGAATGGTGTCGGAATTGAACTCTGAACTCAGAAATACTCTGACCTGTAATAGTGTCATGATAACCATTACACTATTGTGGCTCCTATAGGCAATTTAAATCTTATGATGCATTTCTTCCTCTTCTGTGAAGGAAAATCTGCTACTCAGCTTTAATAATAAAATATATGATAATAAATTCTAATAAAATTTATATTATAGGAATTTGTACAGCTTGTGGGCATAATTGCCCTCATTCAGATGTCTCTACAGTAGACCCATGCATCGAATAAGGCTGAAGTCTATGATGAGATAGAGGTTATTTGCCAATACTTTTGAACGTCTGCTCTGCTGTGTAACTCCATATAAACTGGTAACCTTTTATATAGATCTACTATCCTTTGAGAGAAGAATCATGCTCTGAGATAGTTCATTGCAATTCCTTCTGGTAATGATGGCTGAGCAATTACATCCAGCAGAGACTTTGCACTTGGCCCTTAGATGTATCCCAGGAAGGCAGTCACACTCATTTGAATGCAATTGTTGACCCTATGGACAAAAGGAATGAACAGACAGAAGCCTTTCTTGTTCTGCATTATTTGTTATTTTTAAAAATCTTTTTCTTTTATTCATTTCCATTTTAAAATAATTTTGGCACTTTAAATTTTGTACAATTTGGTTTTATTAAAAACATATAAGACTCTTTGTAAAGCTTTATTTATTTTTTGACTCTTATGTTTTTTAAGAACTCTGAAAGAGCTGTTGATACTACTCACCTCTCAGAACTAGTTTCTTCAGAACGGTGGATAAGGTGATGGAGGGCAGGGGGCGGGGGAGGTCTCCAGTGGAAATTGCTTTATGCAAAGGTCCTTCCCCTGTACTTTGGGGACCTGGGTGGAAGGCGTTGCAGTACTGGGGGCAGTACTGTGCAAGAAGTTTTTAAGTTGGTTCACTGACCCTCTGTTCACTTGTCCACTCTATGACCAAGAGGAGTCAGTATACTACGATGATATCCCAGGGACATGGCCTGGAAGACTAGTGGGCCTTCAGGGTGTCGGATTTTCGTGTCTCTGGAGATGGGCTGATTCAAGGCCAGTGCCCCTGACTGAGGCTTCGCGGGAGAACACGGAACATCGGGAGCAGCGGGTTAGCTGCCGTGGGCTGTGTGTCCAGAGACTTGAGCTCTCTGGGCGCAGAGCTCGGAAAAAGTGACGCAGCAGACTTCTAACATCATAAATCAGTGAGTTGTTTGTTACATCTCCCCTCTGGCTAGGAAAAGGGGGCACATATTTTCCCTTATTAGGGAGAGAGAGAACCTGTGCTATGTTGAATTACTGTGTGAACAAGTAGAATTTGGGGTACTGCAAGTCTGTGTCTTTATTGATGCTTTGCTTTTATGCTTGAGTACTTGGTGGAGGGTGCCAATGCTGGTGGGTGGGGGGTCGTTGCTTTATTGCTGCTTACGCGTGGGAGGGGGGTTTGGGGGAGCTTTGGAGTTCTAACATTTAACTGTCATTCATTCTTTGGGGCAATCCTCTGTTTTCATGGATGTTTGTGAAGCAAAAGAATTTCAGGATATATATTGTATACATTTCTCTGGCATTAAGTGTACCTATTAACCTACCTATTAGATGGAGTGCGAGAGGATGCAGCCCCTTTTGGAATATCTGAGGGATTACTCCTCCGATTTTGATTGCACTTCAGCCCTGAGCTCCTGATATATGGGCATCCAGTATGGAACGGGGCAGGTTGTTCAGAGAATCTTCTGGTGGGCTTGCTCCTGGGCCTGGCCAAGATGGCCATTCTTGGGTTCAGGCAGTGGACAGTCGATTGCTCTGCTTGAACTCACTGCCTGCCCCTCTTCTAGGGATATGTTCATGCTGGGGTCTCTGGTGAGGGAGTATGCAGTCATGATAGATACAGTGGGGCATATCCAGGACCAGTGGATCCCTGCTCCCCACCCCGTCCCAGGGAATTGACTGTTTTATAAGGCAGTAATAATCATATTTTAATTTGAATTTGTTCACTGTCTTGTAAATACTTGATGTTCGTATTTCATTTATTTTTGTGTGAATAAACTTCTGTAGTTTTGTTAAAAAAAAGTGGAGGGGAAGGTCAGCTGCCTCCAACATACAGAAGAGGTAAATGTGGGAACTGAGGTAGCAAGTACAAAATAAAGCTCTTGTTAATTCATCCTTATTACAATGCTTGCATTTCAACTCACACAAGAGACAACGAATAACCTGTCCCATGCTGTAGATGAAAAACATCTCAGCCATTGTTCTTTCAGTTCTTAGACGATCGAAAATGGGAGAGCACCCTTGTGCAATATTATGCAATACTACAATGGAAAATGACCCTTGCCCTCACTACAAAACATGCAGCTGTCACTTGAAGGGCAGCAATACCACGGCACAGATTGGCATTCTGCTCCGTGGTCCACTGTTCCTTTGGAAAGAACTGCATTCTCTGATTTTTCATTAAATTCCTTCTTATAATTTTATTTCCTTTACCACAATGATATTGTGTATCATTTAGGATGGCTTCTCGCAGTCTGACTGAGAGCAGCCTTGAATGTGTATTTGTTAGCACCAAAGCCAGCTAGTTGATTATTCTTTACTTTTTTGTGTCCATCCACTTGCATAAACATTCTTTGTTGCCTGCGCAACCTTGATATTCAATGTTCCCAAGTAACACTGGTGTAGTCTGCAGAGCTGTATATGCGGCTGTTTGTATATCAGAACCATTCGTTCATTATGCGCCATTTTGTACGGCATGGGTGATCGCAATCTTTCCATTTCCATGATTGCTTCTGGCAAATTTTTCTACAGAAGTGGTTTGCCATTGTCTTCTTCTGGGCAGGATCTTTGCAAGGTAGGTGACCTTAGCCATTATCAATACTCTTCAGAGATTGTCTGTCTGGTGTCAGTGGTTGCAAAACTAGGACTTGTGATATGCACCGGCTGCTCATACAACCATCCACCAACTGCTCCCATGGCTTCACATGACCCTGATTGGGAACTAAGCAGGTGCTACACCTTACCCAAACTAGCAGAGGGAAGGAGCGCCTTAAACCCTCCACCCTGCCACCCAATGTCAGAATGTATGTTTAAATATAAAATAATCAGAAAATCGAATAAAGATAAACAAAATAACGTGAAGGTGGATGCAAAAATTCATAAGGCTGAAAAGTTTTGTAATATATTTCAACTTCTTAGGTTGCATTGCCATGGATGGTGGGGTACAAGGGAAAGTGAATTTGTTAACTCCCAGTAATTCAGCAGGCTAGCGATCAGATTCCTGCTCCTTCTCTAGACTTTAATATTTAATAGGGTTAGATCGTGCAAGGTGCAATAATGATGTAGAATGCTGGCAGAGACTTAATTAGACTTATGGTTGTATTGCAATTTCTGTGCAATTTTATGTCCAACAGAGATTTGGAAGGATTATATGGGGTAAATTAAAGAAAAAAAAAACTGGTTGGTTTGATGTACAGTGCAGCCTTACTGAAACGTGACACAGGAAAGTGTACGGATGTCGTGTTTAATATTTAGATTATTATGTCGGACTTGGGAAGGAATTGTCCAAATTAGAACCAGATGGTATTTGAACAAGTAGATAGATAAACAGATAATTTATTGATCCCAAAGGAAACTACAGTGTCACAGTAGCATTACAAGTGCACAGATATACAAATATTAGAAGAGAAGTAAGAAAGAATAAAAAATAAGTTACCTCAAGCAATCTAAGAGGTGGGGTCATCAATTCCCCAGCTATAGGTTGACTCATTATAGAACCTAATGGCTGAGGGTAAGAATAACCTCATATAACACTCTTTGGAGCAGCACAGTTGTCTTAGTCTATTACTGAAAGTGCTCCTCTGCTTAGTCAAGATGGCATGCAGAATGAGAAACATTGTCCAGAATTGCCAGGATTTTCTGGAGGGCCCTTTGTTCTACCACAGCCTCCAGTGTGTCCAGTTTGACTCCTATAACAGAGCCAGCCTTTCTAATCAGTTTATTGAGCCTGTTGGCGTTACCTGTGTCGATGCCATTGCCCCAGCACACCACTGCAGAGAAGATTTTACTGGCGACAGCAGAACATGAAGGAGAGGCCTGCATACTCCTAAAGACCTCAGTCTCCTTGAGAAGTAGAAGCAACTCTGGCCCTCTTGTACATGGCCTCTGTGTTGGTGCTTCAATCAAGTCTATCATCCAGGTGCTCCCCTAGATATTTATAGGTTGCCACCACATCCACGCCCTCACCATCAATGATAACAGAGAGCAGTGCTGCCTTGGTCTTCATAAAGTCCTTCACCATCTCCTTTGTCTTGCTGATGTTGAGTTGCAGATGATTCAGTTGTACTATTTGACAAAGTCCTCCACTATGGCTTTGTACTCATTCTCCTGTCCACCCGTTATACGCCCACTATTGCTGAGTCATCAGAGAATTTCTGCAGATGACATGACTCAGTGTTGGAAAGCAATGGCAAAGTGGCCGGTTCTTTAACATTTCAAGCCTTTCTGAGAAAAATGCCTTCAAGATGATGTATAGGTGACAGATTTGACTTTCCCAAGAAAGCTCTGGTGTGATCTGTGGTGCTTCATGTGTGGCTAATTGTATATCAGTGTATTTTTATGAAATGCACATTAGTCTTCCTTGATTGTTCATCTGTTTTTGGTTCATAAGATTAAGCGTTGTCAGTATCTACCATCTTTTGCATCAATGGTGCTGAGGTGGAGATGGTTGAGAGCTTCAAGTACCTGAATGTAAACATCTCCAAGAATTTGTTCTGGGCCAGCCGTGTTCATGTAAAGACTAAGAAAGCACACCAATCAAGCAGTAGGAAATCAAGGCAACTGGACTTGCTGTGTTGTCAAGATGACGTTTTGCCCTCATCCAAGAGGCTTCTTCAGTTCTGATCCGTGGTGGGTACCGTAGATTCCGGATTATAAGCCGCTACTTTTTCCCCACATTTTGAACAGCTTTGAACTCTGCGGCCTATAATCCAGAGCGGCTAATACATGGTTTTTTTTCATGCCGCCTCGTAAACATTTTGCCTCGTAACAGTAGACCAATAAAATTGATGAGTAGTTCACAGAGGTCCAATGAAATTGTACGATAAATCAAGCGCACTTTCACAATTAAATTATTGTAAATCAGTCATTTGTACTCACCCTCATCAACATGGAAAATACTCGAAGAAAAGCAAGACCCGAGCGCATCAGACCCGATTAGACCCGATCGCGTTACGCAAGCGCGTCAGACCCGATCGCGTTACGCAAGCGCGTCAGACCCGAGCGAAAACGCTGCTTTTAAGTTAAAGTCGATCAATAACTTTTCCTGGTAGGCTGCAGTATATATATTTTTACCAGTCGCTAGGAGATATTGGAATGTTGTTCGTGCTGTTCAGTAAAAAAGTATATGCAATGTAATTTGTGTTACCGATACGTATGTATATTTAAAAGTAGCGGTGCGGCCTAAAATCCGGTGCGGCCTTTACAATTAAAAAATTGATTTTATTTCTAAAATTAGAGCCTGCGGCTTTTAATCAGGTGCGCTCTGTAGTCCGGAATCTACGGTAGTTTTCTGGCTTATAAACTCTGTGAGTTGTTTTAAGGTATAGCAATCGCATGAGGGTCATAAAGAGTCACAGAGGTAATGAGAGGGCCATTAGCCTTATCTTTGCATGAATAGAGGTGTGAGCTGTTGTGGAGACCCCTCTTTCAAACCACCTGTCCTCCCTGTCCAAAATGTGCACATTGTTATCATCAAAGGAGTGACCCTTGTCCTTTAGGTGTAGATATACAGCTGAGTGTTGACCTGAGGTGTTAGCCCTCCTATGTTGGGCCATCCATTTGTGAAGTGATTGCTTTTTCTTGCTGATGTACAGATCTGTGCAGTTCCCATTGCATTGCATAGCATATACAATATTGTTCTGTTTATGTTTGGGTGTAGAATCCTGGGAATCCTACATCGTTGTGCCAAAAATGTGCCCACAAGGAGTGCATATTTGAAAGAAGCCTTGAAAGCTTATGGCTACCCTGACTGGGCCTTCATCAAGCAGCAACAGAAACCAGCAAGGACATCAGCTCAACAGACAGAGGTAAGGAGCAAAGCAGATGGAAAAACATTGCCATCCCATATGTAGCTGGAGTTTCAGAGTAACTCTGAGGATTCTCAACACCAAAAATCCCTGTGTTTTTCAAAGCTACAAACACACTCAGACAGAAACGTGTCCACCCTAAGGATCCTACACCCAAACATAAACAAAGCAATGGTGTATATGCAATGAAAAGTGCACAGATCAATACATTGGTGAGACAAAATAACCATTTCACAAACGGATGGCCCAATGTAGGACTAATACCTCAGGTCAAGACTCATCTGTATATCTACACCTAAAGGACAAGGACACTCATTTGATGATAACAATGTGCACATTTTGGACAGGGAGGACAGGTCGTTTGAAAGAGGGGTTAAAGAAGCCATCTTTGTCAAACTGGAAAAACATTTCCTCAGCAGATGGGGTGTAATACGACACCACCTATCAGCTACTTACAATGCAGTCCTCTAACCTGGGTTTCCACAGAAGTTCACACCTTCATTAATGCAAAGATAAGACTAATGACCCTCTCATTATCTCTACACAACGACCCTCATGACAGCTATACCTTTAAACAACTCACGGAGTTTCTAAGCCAGAAATCTATGCACCAGGGATCAGAACTGAAGAAACCTTTTGGTTAATTGACGATGCGTCTTCTGGACAACACATCAAGTCCAGTTGCCTTGATTTACTACTACCTGATATACAATGACCTGGATGACTGAGAACCTTCTTAGACATAAAGCACACCATAGAAAGCATCCTATCTAGAGGCATCTCAGCTTGAGATGGTAACTGTTCTGCCCAAGGCTGTGAGAAATTGCAGTGAGATGTGAAGGCAGCCTTGTCCATTACAGAAATCAGCCTCTCCTTATTGACTCTGTCTATACTTCCTGTTGCCTTGGGAAGGTAGCCAACATAATCAGGGATCACTGTGGACATTCTCTCTTCTCCCTCTTCCACCGGGTAGAAGATACAAAAGTTTCAGGACACATATCATCAGATTCAGCAGATCCTTCAATGGACCTCACGTGTGCTAAAGATGAATTCTAAATCTCCCAGTCTACCTCTTCACATCCCTTGCACATTATTTCTTTACCTGCATTGTACTTTCTCTACGAGTGCTACACTATATTCCACATTCTCTTTTCTCTTTACAACTTTGATGTATTATGCATGGCACGATGTCACACAAACAGAAATTCTTCATGGTCCACATGACAATAATAATAAACCAAAAATGAACCTGAGGGACATTCATGGCAATGGTTTTGATTTCTTTAACATAAAGATTTTCTTTCCTTTCAATACTATATCGTTTAAAATATGATATTGAATTGGATCGTGGCTATCCACCTTTCCTCTGGTAATCTGGAGTAGGGAAGTACTCAAGGCGGAGATGATGAGAGGTTGGACAAACTTGGGTTGTTTTCTCCGGAGTGGAAGAGGCTGAAGGCAGATTTGATAGAGCTTTATAAGACTGTGAGAGACATAGATAGAATAGATAGACAATATATTTTTCCAAGGGTTGAAATGTCTAATACCAAGTGGCATGCATTTTAGGTGAGAGGGGGTAATTACAAAGGAGCTGTGAAGGGCACAATTTTACACAGGGAGTGGTGGGTGACTGGAATGCACTACCTGGTGTGGTGGTAGAGGCAGAAACATTAGGGACTTTTAAGAGACGTTTAGGTATGCACATGAATGTGAGGAAAATGGGATGGTATGGGCACAGTAGAGGCAGAAGAGGTAAGTTTAGTTCACCATTTGATTACTAATTTAATTAGTCTGGCTCAACATTATGGGCTGAAGGGCATGCTCCTGTGCTGTACTTTTCTATGTTTTATGAGCCACTGGGAGTTAAGGAGAAAAGTGATCAAGGTGGCTAGGAACACAAGTTATTGAGGAAGTAGCAGAGGCAAGGATTTAGAGGAACCAGTACTGGAACTACAGTGGAGTATGATCCCCCTTTCATATACACACCCTCCAGAATTAATTGTTGGATGGTGATCAGGATCAGAAGCAATGATGGTTTTGAAATGAGAAAAGAAAGAAATAGAACATGCTAAACGATTGGAAAGTGGAGCGAGCAGAAGACTTGAAACTCATACATCAGGTGTGTTGATGTTGCGATGCAACGGACAGCAACTTTTGCCATTTCCTTAGAAATTGTCTGTTTTTTTTATGAGGCCAAGTTGCTAGCTCAATGCTCACCCAGCACGGGTGGAAAGTGCGCAAGGAGTCGGCCAGATTTGAACCTGGGATTACTGGCCTTGAAGCCTGGTGCTGATGCCACTGCAGCACCGGTCCAGTGAGATCCGAAGCTAATACATCAGGTGAGTACAAAGTTGAAATTCCACAATGCATAAACTTTGGTTTTGATGAACATAAACTGTAGAGATGCTTATACCATGATTGCATTTAAGCTGCTGTTTCATTTTCGATTTATTTGTTCCTGTTGCAAACATTTGGCAATTAATATATAAGACTGAGAAACCCATGTACCATTCTCATCTTGATTTAATTCAGTGCACAGCTTTAATTTTAATTACATCACTGTCATTTGAATAATTTAGAACTTCTCAAATCCCCAAATGAATGCAATTATCCTGTTGGGTTGGATCACAGCTGGTGATAATCCATTGAAATTTATTTCATAAAATAAGCTCTTTTTCATGCTGAACTTTTCAGGAAAATCTCAATTCCTTCAATTGCCAGGAACAAAATCTGCTGAAAGCCTCACTGTGATAGCATCTGGGGAACAGTTTGAACCGTGGCAGATTGAACATGCTGTAATATTCATATGTTCTAATATAATTCTTCAGCTTTTGAAATTTAGCAGGACATATGCGATTACTAAGGGATAGATTACAAATCAGATGATGTGTATTATGTATGAAAAATTGCTGCTGAGACCTCATGTGCAGCATGCATGCAAAATTGGAAAACGAGTAGGTGTAGAGAGTGAAGATGAAGTTGATTCAGAATCAGAGACTTAGGTCACGAGGAATATTTAGGGATGTTGGACTTTTTGTGGAACGTAGGAATCAGAAGTGGCCTAAAGAAAATGCTTGAGGACATAAAGAGAATCGAATTTGTCCTGGAAAATTTCTCGTCAGCAATAGCTGAGATAAGCTAATAACAGGAGCAGATTGTTCATTGTTAAATCTGAAAACACAGCCTGCAACCAGTCCTTTTCTAGACAGTGGACTGCTAATGACACATATTAAAAATTCAGCAGATTTCACAAATGTGATAAAGTCTCCCAGTGTTGGAAATCCAAAGCAACACACACACACAAAATTCTGGAGGAACTCAGCAGGTCAGGCAACATCAATGGAAAAGAGCAAACAGTTGATGTTTTGGGCCGGACACCTTCTTCAACAGGTATGAGGAGACTCTAGTGTTTTGAGGTCAGTTTGCAATCAACTCTCCCTTAGATCTTCCCATAATCATTGTGTCTGTCACTCACTGTTCCCTTGAATCTATTCCAGCACCAGTAGTCCAACTGAAATTACTGCACAAAGGCTGCTATTCCCAAAACTGTTACATATGCCAGGCCACCTGTCTGCTGTTTCAGAAGCCTACAGAAAAATCACTTTTCACTATTCTATCTTTGTTAGAGACTGTAGTGCTCCCTTCTGCAAACTTAGTGGCCAAGAGAAAAATGTGATTTCAATCCAAGCCCCTCTAGTATCAATAAAATGACAAATTATTCTTCTGATACTAATATTAAAGCGGGCTCTAGATTCAGTGTGTGGCTAGCAAATAGAAAAAGGATCTCTGGACACCCATATGAAATAACTTGACCAGGAGTAGGGTTGGTCACTAATGTTTAAACAAATATAATGTTACACCATAATAAGCTCTGAGGCTCGAAGGCCAAATACGCTATTGTCATTTTTTTTTGCAGTGATGCAACCTATTTGCTGATGGCACTAAGGGTAGATGCAGGCGCTTAGATATAAATATCTTCAAACACTATCGTTGCCAGAAAAGATGGAGAAAAGTACTGTGGAATGATTTCAGCTTAATCAAATTTGAATTTGATTAGATAAGTATTAATTACTCTTCATTTATTATTCTTGGAGTCAGCAATATTAAGTTCTTCAACAACTCTTCATTGTAACATTAATACTTTCCACATTCCTCTGTGCCTTTCACAGTTTTGGCCAACTCTCCAGGGATTTTATACCTAATCCTTCCTTAATTATAAATCTCAGTCTAATCTTTCACCTCAGAACTCCTGAAATCATCTCAATGCCCATCCTATCCAAGGTGGAAATTTTATATCCTAGCATTAACATGTCCAGAAGATTTGTAAGTGGACCCAGTTGTGTTCTTTAACCTATTGGAACCCTAATTCCCACGATTCCTTTAACGCACCAAAGTTTTGGTTCATACGTTCCCTTTGACACATCAGGGTTCCAGTTCCACTCCCCACCCAATTCCCACGATTGTATTCAACCCACCATTGTTCTGATTCCCATGCTCCCTTTAAACCCACCTGGATCTTCTTCCTGGGCATCCTTAAAACATATCTGGGCATCAGTTCCTGATCTCCCTTTAAATCTACCCAGCATGCCGGCAAATTTTTTTGTACTATTGTGTAATACCTAAAAGGATGATTGAAATTGTGTTGGATTATTAATTGAAATAACATCCAGTACTATTTCACCAAATCAGATGTCCACTAAAGCCACAAGTGTGTAGGATTGATAGTTTTACTTCATGAGAAAAAAATGACACTGCATTAATGTATTAATAAATTTTTGATGTCAGTAATTAATGCTTAACTCTTAATTAATTAGCACTTTACAATTTTACTAAAGGAACCTTGTCATTGCTACATCAAATTATCTGAGATGACGCTTTCAGAGGCTGGTCATGGCATACATTACCCACTGTAATTAGACCATAAGACCATAAGATATAGGAGCAGAATAGGGCTATTTGGTCCATTGAGTCTGCTCTGCCATTTCATCATGGCTGATACAATTTTCCTCTCAGCCCCAATCTCTTGCCTTCTTCCCGAATCCTTTCATGCCCTGACTAATTAAGAATCTATCAACCTCTGCCTTAAATATACATAAAAACTTGGCCTCCACAGCTGCCTCTGGCAAAGAATTCCACAGATTCACCACCCTCTGGCTAAAGAAATTACATATCAATTTCATTCTAAAAGGATGCCCGTCTATTCTGAGGCAGTGTCCTCTGGTCTTAAACTCTCCCATTATTGGAAACATCCTCTCCACACCCATTCTATCAAGACCTTTTACTATTCAACAGGTTTCAATGAGGTTACCCCTAATTCTTCTGAATTGTAGTGAATACAGGCCCAGACCCTTCAAACGTTTTTCATATAATAAGCCATTCAATTGTGGAATTATTTTTGTGAACTTCCTTTGAACTCACTCCAGTTTCAGTATCATTTCTAAGGTAAGGGGTCCAAAACCACTCATGATGCTCCAAGTGAGACCTCACCAGTGCTTTATAAAGTCTCAATATTACATGTTTTCTTTTACATTCTAGTCCTCTGGAAATGAATGCTGACATTGCATGTGCCCTCCTCACCACAGACTCAACCTGCAAAGTAACCTTTAGGGAATCCTACACAAGGATTGCCAAGTCCCATTGTGCCTCAGTTTTTTTTTGTATTTTCTCCCCTTTTAGGAAATATTCAACCCTTACATTTCTTCAATCAAAGTGCATGAACATATACTTCCCGACACTGTAATTCATCTGCCATTTCTTTGCCCATTTTCCTAATCTGTCTAAATTCTTCATAGCTTCTCTATCTCCCCAAAACTACCTGCTCCTCCACCTATCTTCATATCATCTGCAAACTTTGCAACAAAGCCATCAATTCTATCATCCAAATCATCGACATATAATGTAAAAAAATTGGTCCCAACACAGACCCCCATGGAACACCACGAGTGACTGGCAGCCAACCAGAAAATGCTCCCTTCATTTCCATTCTTTGCCTCCTGCCACACTTTTCCCATGCTAGAATCTTTCCTGTAAGACCATGGGATTGCAGTTTGTTAATTAGCCTCATGTGGCATCTTGTCAAAGGCTTTCTGAAAATCCAAGCACACAACATCAACTGATCCTCCTTTGTCTATCCTGCATTTTACTTCTTCAAAGAATTCCAACAGTTTTGTCAGACAGGATTTTCCCTTGTGGAAACTATGCCGAATGCATCCTATTTTACCATGTGCCTCCAAATGCCCTAAGACCTCATCCTGAACAGTCGACTCCAATATCTTCACAACCACTGAGAGACTAACTGGCTGATAATTTCCTTTCTTCTGCCTCTCTCACTTCTTGAAGAGTGGAGTGACATTCGCAACTTTCCAGTTTTCCAGAAGCATTCTAGAACCTAGCGATTCTTGAAATGCCTCCACAATCTTCAACCAACTCTTCTAGAACCCTAGGGTGTACTCCATCTGGTCCAGGTGACTTATCTATCTTCAGACCTTTCAGTTTCCCAATAATCTTCTCACTAGTTATGGTAACTTCACAGACTTCAAGATCCCTGAAACTTGGAACTTCCCAGATACTGCGAGTGTCTTCCACAGTGAAGATTGATGCAAAATACTTGTTTAATCTGTCCACCATATCCTTGTCCCCCATTACTACCTCTCCAGCATCGTATTCCAGCAGTATGATATCCACTGTCATCTCTCTTTTACACTTTACATATCCGAAGAACCTTTTGCTATCCTCTTTAATATTATTGGCTATCTTACTTTCGTATTCCATCTTCACCTTCTTAATGACTTTTTTGGTTGCCTTCTGTTGGTTTTTAAAAGTTTCACAATCCTCTATCTGTCCACTATTTTTTTACTCTAACACATGCCCTGTCTTTGGCTTTTATGTTGGCTCTGACTTCTCTTGTTCGCCACGGTTGTGCTATCTTACCTTTGAAATACTTCCTCTTTGGGATGTATACCATAATCCCAATCAAGCTCATCTCTAGACCTATAGATCTAGAATTCTACAACCCCCACAGCAATTGATGCTTAAGTTTCTGATGCACCATCAATAACTCTCGGAGACAGGAGGCGAACGATAGGCTTTTATTAGCTGCAAGAGACCACGATTAGCAGCAAGAGACCACCACACAACATCCTGGAGACTGAGGGGGGAGCAGTGCCTCCAATCGCCTTTATACAGGGGTCTGCGGGAGGAGCCACAGGAGCAGTCAGCAGAGGGGCATGTCCAGATAGGTATATGTAGTTCACCACAGTTTCAAACCAATTCAATTCAGTTCAATTCAAGATGGTTTAATGCCATTTCAGTACACAGAGTAAAGGAGAATGAAATAATTGTTAAGCTGGAACTGATACAGCACAAAAATACACAATAAGATAAACACACAATAATGATAAAAACACAATAGATATAAATACATAGGATAGCATATATACATAGAGCAGGGGTTCTCAACCTTCAGTGCATGGACCCCTTGCTTAGTGGTATTGACTGAAGGCTTAAAAAAACTTTGGGAAACCCTGACGTAGAGTGATGGCCTGTGCATGAAGTGATGCTTGGCACAGAAATATCAGTATATAAGGTGGCTTACAGGAAATGATTGAGGTTCTGGCAGGGTGAGTTAGTGGGTGGAGGTGTTGATCAGCCTTACTGCTTGGGGAAAGTAACTGTTTTCTGAGTCCGGTGGTTCTGGTGTGGATTCTACATAGTCTCATCCCTGATGGGAGTGGGCCAAGCAGTCCATGAGCAGGGAGGATAGGATCTTTCATGATGTTACTGGCCCTTTTCTGGCACCTCTCTGTATATTTGTCCTTGAAGGCGGGGGAGGCTGACCAATAGACTGCAGTCAAGGGTAGGTAACAATACCTCCTCCATGATTATCCTCAACAACTGTGCTCTGAGCCACTTACAAAACCAATTCCAATCCACCCACAAGAATAACAACTTAATAATGCTTGATTCTTGTAGGTGGTAATGCAAACAGCAGAGGATTATATTCATGAAGATAAATCTTATGGATAATCCCAGATACCAATTTCCATTGGTTGTGTTTTATAGGATCATCTCCTCTAAGGTTACAAATGTATTTGCACATATGCAATTGTATATTTTATTGGCAAATCTAGTCTTGTGAGATGAGACACACTTAAAGTCAATTTGAATTGATTAATATATTCTTGGACTCCTTGTTTTCTGAATGATTGATGAAAATGTTGTCACTTTCAAAAAGATATGGAAAGGACTAAAAGCAGTGATGAATTAAGGGAGGGAGGTTTCATTTCAAATCAGGTATGAAACAGAAAATTAAATATTAAATTAGAAAAGAAGGAAAAACAAAAAATATTAAAATATATTAAATTTGGACATTTTTCATATCACTTGCATATTTTAAGTACATGAGAAGATGCAATTACTCTCTTGTATTGGTGAGTTCTGGGGCCAGGACTGTTGACTGGAACTAATTAACACTTATAATGCCTTTAAAAAGGTACATTAGCTTGTAATTGCACACATTAAACATTAATTTGAAGTGAGCAGCTCCAAAATTTATCTTTAAATATAAAAATATGAAATCCTCATTTCTGTTTTTCAGAGGCTCAATATTTGCCAAGCCTACAAGAGATTTCACTTCTACTGTCTCAAAGTTGTGCTGTGATATTGTTATAACTGTGCACAAAACAGAGATTAGAGAATAAAGACTATTATGGCTTGGATAGCTTCATCTACCTTGAGTATTAAATTGTTATCTGCTCACTTTATCCTGATTAAAGCAGGTTGACCACTTTTATTGCCAGTACTTAGCTTGTAGGTGCTTATTACGTTTGTGGATTAAATAAATTGCCATTGTGCAGTTAAGAACATGCCCAGTGAGACATGAAATGCTGACAACACACAGTTCAGTTATTTTCACTAACTAGGCTTGTATTTTTGGAATGCTTTGATGCAGAAGAATGTCAATGCATTTTGCAGAAGTGTAACAGGTATATGTCTGCAAAACAACCAGCTTTTAAAAAGGTTGAACTTGGTCAAGGTGGTGCGTTGTAAGCAAAGTCTTAAAGAAAGAAAGTGGCAATCAAGGCTTAAGAACAAAGTTATCCCTATGCAGCTGAATGAGGTCGGCATTATAGTGTAGTGGTTAGCACAACACTTTACAGTGCCTGTGACCTGGGTTCAATTCCCGCTGCTGTCCGTAAGGGGTTTGTACATTCTGCTCATGGCTGCATGGGTTTTCACTGGGTACTCCAGTTTCCTCTCATAGTCCAAAGATGTACCGGTTGATAGGTTAATTAGTCATTGTAAATTGTCCAGTGATTAGGCTAGGGTAGAGTTGCAGGTTGCTAGGCGACACAGTTTGAAGGGCCAGAAAAGCCTCTTCTGCACTGTATCTCAACACACAAATAAATAAATAGCTGACAACTGATGGTGGGTGGTTGAAGACAGATACAAATCCAGGATAATGTAGGTATAGGATAAGATCTGGGGAGATTGCAAAGCTGGGAGCCTTAAAATAGCAAAAAGATTACACACGATAAGAAATAGAAATGCTACCATGGGCCAGTTCTTCCAATGAAACTTCATAATCAAGAAACTACAGTTAAACAAGAAGCTATAGCATAGGAACAATGATGTAAATTTTGGTGGGAAACTGCATGCTGGGCAGAATATTGACAATGAATACAGAGAGAAAATAGCCATTGGGCTCGCCAGTCTGCAGCTTCTGCACAACTCTACACTCTATTTCTTTGATTAGTCTCTCTAAAGAAAACTTCTCACAACTCCTTACCTTATAGTGGTGATGAGCATAACTATACTGCACCATTCCTAAAGCTCTACCTTTCATTTTCTGTTGATGTGCTTGCCAGCATCTACATTTAATATCACACCTTTCCACCTCCAGCATCACTGACATTAGCATTCCCTTGGAGCTTTTTTGAACATCTGGTTGTCTTTGTCCCCTTAGTCTTTGGTGCCAATTGTCATTATGGAAAGATCAGCAATGATTTTAAAAGTAAGGAGAAAATGAACTATTTTTAGGAATATCTCTAGGAATATGAATACATACTTCTGAATATGGCAACATCCTTCTAGCTTTAATGATAACACACAGCAATCAGATTTTTATTGATCTCTTATAAAATAATTACTTGAAATACCATTACTGTCTTGGCACAAATGTTCAAGTTAAGGGTATATTATAGACACCTAAAATTTGCAGTTGAAGAGGGAGACTTGATTGATAGTTGTGGAGAAATATATAAACCATAGAAAAGGTAATGAGAATCAACAGGGAGATGCAGCTAGTTCCACACTATACAGTGAATATTCACTCCTGTAATTTTCAGTCAGCTTGATTTACAATGGCTTGCTGCTGGCAGTAAGTTCTAGTCTATTTTGTTTAATCAAGGAGGATGAAGCAGGGTGTCTGCTGAAGGACTTAGGAGAATGGACAAATGGAATATAGTGTGGGGTAGTGTATGGCCATGTGCTTTGGCAGAAGGAATAAGGGCTAGAGCAATTTTTAAGCAAGGAGGAAATTCAGAAATCAGAGGTGCAAGGGGACTTGGGGGTCCTTGTATAAGATTCCCTGAAGGTTAACTTGCAGGTTGAGTCAGTGATAAGGAAGGCAAATGCAATGTTAGCATTCATTTTGAGAGGACTAGAATATAAAAGCAAAGATCTATTGATGAGGCTTTGTAAGGCATTAGTCATACCACACTTGGAGTATTGTTAGCAGTTTTGGATCCCTTCTTGAAGAAATGATGTGCTGGCATTGGAGAGGGCACAGAGGAAGTTCACGAGAATGATCCCAAGCATGAAAGGGTTAACATATGAGGAGTGTTGATGGCTCCGGGCCTGTATTTGCTGGGCATTAGAAGTTTGAGAGGGGATCTCATTGAAACATATTGAATATTGAAAGACCTAGATAGAGTGGATGTGGAGATGATGCTTCCTATAGTGGGTGAGTGTAGGACCAGAGGGCACAGCCTCAGAATAGTGGGGCATCCATTTAGGTCAAAGATGAGAAGGAATTTCTTTTGACAGGGTTGTGAATCGGTGAAATTCATTGCAACGAATGGCTGTTGAGGAAAAGTCACTGGGTATATATCAAGTGGCGGTTGATAGGTTCTTGATTAGTAAGGGTGGCAAAGGTTATGGGGAGAAGGCCGAAGATGTGGTTGAGAGGGATAATAAATCAGCCTTAATGGAATGGTGGAGCAGAGTCGATAGGGCAATTAGCCTAATTCTGTTCCTATGTCTTATGGTCTTATATTTCCAGTCAATATTGCTGTGATGTTAATAAAAGATTGCTGTTGATCTATAAAAATATTACAGCGGTGTATTCTTTGCCAGTGTTAAGTGCCCATGTTGAAATTTATTCACTACCATGCCTTATAGTTGCACTCACTACTGGAAGACGTAATGCTAGCATGAAAAATTCACATGACTATTTACATAATCTTGACAAGAATAATACATAACCACAAAAATGACAAAAAATATATATTTTAAACATAGGACCAAATAGAAACTGGAAAACCATCTTCAGTTATTTCCAAACTTCCTGGTTTTTGTCTTCTGGCATAGTTGGTGGAACTTTTGCATTCACATCAGAAGATTGTAGTTCAAGGCCCATTCCAAGTTCTTGAACACAAGAATTCATGCCAGAATTTCAATGTGTCCAAACTAGCAGTATTGGGCTTTGGACAAGGTCAGTGAGTTTATTAACAATCATACATCGGCTGGGAATGGCTAAGCACTTCTGAGCTGTTGCTACTTCGTTGGTCATGGCTAGTTTTGTTAAAGTTCAATTATGAAGCAGACAATCTCAATAAATCATAAATTTCACTTTTTTAATTTAAATCATACTCAACTTCTCTTGCCCCATCATGAAAATGTTCCCATAACCTATGGACACACTTTCAAGGAATCTTCATCTCATGTTCTTGATATTTCTTTCTTTCTTTTTGTATTTGCACAGTTAGTTGTT
Source organism: Hemitrygon akajei (assembly GCF_048418815.1). Lineage (NCBI taxonomy): Eukaryota > Metazoa > Chordata > Chondrichthyes > Myliobatiformes > Dasyatidae > Hemitrygon > Hemitrygon akajei. Next base: position 99,612,837 of record NC_133125.1, on the reverse strand, counting down.
TTTTTGCTATCTGGTTGAATGACCAAGTTGATGCGGTCTTTCATTGATTCTATTATGGTTATTATTCTGTTATGAATTTATAGAGTACGCCCTCAAGAAAATGAATCTCAAGGTTGCATTTAATGACATATATGTCCTTTGATAATAAATTAACTTTGAACCCACCTGGCATGGTAGAGCCTACTATCCTTTACGTACCCCTCATAGAACAGCAAGTGTTGGTTCCTTACTTTGGCACTTATTCTGAATTAGGATCCACCTAACCTGGGAAATGGAGGTGACGAACACGCCACTAGCAGCTTGCACTCATATTTTTGTAGGATGTTGACCAAAAGAGCCACTGCAACCCTTTATGTTAAAGCTTTGATCAAAAGAATTTCACGTATGTGCTCATTGGCCTAAGAGGATGGTTTTATGAAATTGCTCTTCAAGACCATCAGGTGATGATTAAGTCTAAATGGTAATGCATTGAGCATAAACTTTCCTCTGGAATAAAAATAAGGCAAATAAAAATCTTCTTTCTATTTCAATGCACACAAAATACTGGAGGAATTCAACAGGTCAGGCAGCATCTATTGAAAGGAATAAACAAACAGATGGCATTTCAGGCTGAGACCTCTCTTTAGGACTGGAAAGGAAGAGGGAATGTGCCAGAATAAATAGGATAGTTAGAAGTTGACAGGTGAAGCCAGGTGGGTAGGAAAGGTCAAGGGCTGTAGAAGAAGGAATCTGATAGGAGAAAGGAGTGGAACATAGGAGAAAGAGGAGAAGTAGGATGGAACTTTGGGGGGGAGGATTTGATAGATGGGTGAGAAGGGGTAAGAGTCCAAAGTCAGGATCAGAGGAAGAGGGAGGGAAAATATTTTTACAGGAAGGAGAAATTGATATTCATGCTATCAGGTTGGAGGCTACTCAGACAGAATATAAGGTTTTTCTCCTCCACCCTGAGGGTGGCCTCGTTGTGGCACAAGACGAGGCCATGGACCAACATATCAGTCTATTGCAGGTTTTGCTTCGTCATACCCTTATATTACAGTCGTAATGCTCTCAAGCCAAACTGCATATGCTCCTCAGATTGCTTTGTGGAAACCTTGGAAGGATAGTTGAATGTGTTTGAGAAGATTGAGAGTGAAGAGAGTGAAGAGAAACGTTATGAGAGGATTGGAGAATGCTACTGCTTCAAATGAGCTTTCCTTTAGGTAGTTTGTGATAACATTCACAGCATTCTGAGATGGATTGCGTGCCTCAAATATTCAGGTTCACAAGCGGGCTGCTGATAATCTAGTTTCCATTAGATTGAACTGTCCCATCATGCCAGGGCTACAAATTTCTACCTAACAACTATCAAGGTCAACTTATTTTTGCATTTTGGGAAGCTGAAGAGAGAACTACTTTGTCTGCTTGGTGATCCAGAACAGAACAGTTGATCTTTATTTATGTATTGTTTATTTATTTGTTTACTTATTGAGATACAGTGCAGAATAGCCCCTGCTGGCCCTTCAAGCCATGCTGCCCGGCAACCCCCGACTTAACGTGAGCTTAATCACAGGACAATTTACAATGATCAGCTGGTGGTTGTCTTGCGGGGTCTGAGGAAGACTAAACATTGTGCAGTCATCTGTGGATACGCTTGTGGTTTCGGAGGCTGAAGGCTGAAGCACACATGCGGTTGCAGGTTGGACATGGAATGGCGGCTGTTGGAACAGGTGTATACACAGCTCTGTGGCGTCGATCTCGTGCAGCTGCAAGGCGCTGATTTCAGTCATCCTCAAAGTCAGATGCAGCTTTTCTGGTCGGAGCGCACCACGCAGCCCTGTCCGCTGCGGACTCCTCAAGTTGTTGAGGCTGGAGGTCTGCCCATTTGATGTACGATTCTTTCCTTTCCTTAGCACGTTCCTTTCCGGGGAACGTGCTAAGATGGTAGCGCAATATCGATACGCAGCAGCCTCTCCAGACTCTGGATTGGGGATTACCAAATGTTATGTGGTTTTTCTTGTGTGGTCTGTTTTGTGCTTTTTCGTGATATCATTCCGGAGAACGTTGTCTCTTTTTTAACTGCATTGTATTTGTGGTTTATAAATGACAATAAACTGAATCTGAATTCAAATTGTCTTTGAATCTTTTTTTGGGGCGGCCCTGAATGTGACTGCTATGCTTAAGCTCACCGTAGAGCAGCTGCCTGGGGTTTCACCCATGAGGATTTCATGGCCAGTCCAGTGTAGCTGGGCCTGGAGGATCCTTGCCTCAGTGCTTGTGCTGTTGGCTCTGTCAAGGACTTCCTGGTTGGTGATTCGGTCCTGCCATTGAATCCTCACGATCGGCTGCAGAAAGCGCATGTGAAACTACTCCAGCTGTTTGATGTGCCTGCAGTACAGGGTCCAGGTTTCGCAGCCATACAGGAGAGAGGTGAGGACCATCGCCTTATACATCTTGAGCCTGGTTGAAAGTTGAATATCCTTATGCTCCAGAACTTTGACACGGAGTTTCCCCCAGTGCCTGGCTGGCTTTCTGGATCCTTGCTATGATCTCTCTGTCAAGGGATCCATCACTGGAGATGGTGCTTCCTAGATACTTGAAGCTCTCCACATTCTTCAGGACAGTGCTGTCGATGGTGATGCATGGCTGAGGAGGGTGACTGTTTGGTGCAGGTTGTAGGAGAACTTCTGTCTCAGCGAGGCTGATTGTCAGGCTGAACAGCTTTGAGGCTGCGGAGAACTTGTCGACATTCGTCTGCAGGTGGTTCTCCTGGTGGGCCATGAGGGCATAGTCATCAGCAAACAGGGCTTCAGTGATGAACCTCCTCAACGTTTTGGTCTTTGCAGCAAGGCATCTCAGGTCAAACATCGATCCGTCTAGGCGATATCTTATGTAAATACCCAGGTCTAGGTCCTTAACAGCATGCTTCAGCATTTGGGTGAAAAGAGGTTGAAGAGCACTGGTGCTAGAACACACTATTACTTCACGTCATTTGAGATGTTGAAAGTCTCAGATGGGGAACCACCTGAGAACACTTCTCCTGTCATGCCATCATGGAGCAGGTGGATGAGAGTAGTGAAATTCTTCGGGCAGCCAAGGTTTTTAAGGTTGATCCACAGCGCGTTTCTGTCGACCATGTCAAACACCTTCGTCAGATCAATGAAGACAGAGTATAATGTCATGTTCTGTTCCAGATGCTTCAACCTGTATCTGTCTCACTGCAAAGATCATGTCGACGGTGCTGTATTCGGGACGAAAGCCGCATTGTGACTCGGGAAGGTTCTCTTCTGACACTGTTGGAATCAGTCCGTTGAGGATTATGCAGGCGAGGATTTTCCTGACAATGGAAAGTTGTAAAATGCCTCTGTAGTTCCCACAGTTGGTCCTTGAACCTTTATTTTTGTAAAGGGCGATTATCGTTGCATCTCTGAGGTCAGGTGGCATCTTTACTTCTTCTCAAATGCTATTCAAGGTGCTGTGGAAAGCCTCAAGTGATTCCTTGCTGAATGCCTTGTACAGTTCAGGAAGTATTCCATCTTTTCCGGGCGCCTTGCCGCTGCTCATCTGTATGATAGCCTTCTTGACTTCATCTATCGAGGGAGGATCTTCTAGTTCCTCATCAATAGGCTGTTGGGGGTTTGGTCCAGAGCAGACCGGTCGACCGATGAAGGGCGGTTCAGGAGCTGGCTGAAATGCTCTCTCCATCTGTGTTGGACGCTCTCTTTGTCCTTTAGCAGTGTGGTTCCAGAGTGGCAAAACGACTCAAGCTCCATTCCCAAAAAAGAGCGGTTTAAGTCCCTTCAGGCCCATGCCCAACGGGAAACCCGCAAGATGCACGACCTTGAAAGCTGAAGAGGTGCAATGCTTCACCGACATCAACAACCCTCATGATCTGTCTCATCTCCGCTATTGTCTGCTGATGGAACCACACAATGATCAAATAACCTACTAACTGGACAATGGGAGGAAACTGGAGTACCCGGAGAAGTCCCACGCATTCCTGAGGGAAGGATGTACAAACTCCTTACACATGACATCGGAATTGAACTCCGAACTCTGCCACTCTGAGTACAAAGTACATTAATTATCAAAGTATGTATAAATTATACAACCTTGAGATTCGTCTCAGTACAGGCAGCCACAAAACAAGAAACCCGAAAGAACCCATTTAAAAAAAGACTTAACAAGCACCCAGTGCGCAGAGAGAGAAAAACAAATTGTGCTGACAGTAAAAACAAGCTACAGCTTTCAGACCAGAAAGTGAGTTCAAAGACACGAAGCCTGGAGCAGCTGGAGCAGACCCACAGCCTCAGCCTCATTTCATCACTCAATGGAGCAAAATATTACTGAACTCGCAGGTGCAAAGCCCGGAGCAGTCAGAGTAGGCCCACAGCCTCAACCTCAGTGTTGTGGAGAGCGGAGCAGTGGACAGAACTGGCCCAATACCCTGCCTTTTCAATCCATCCAGCCTGGTGTTTAAATTATCCCAACATTGTATCGTCCCCTTGCTCTAAGACTTGGGCCCTGTCGCATTGATATGCTCTGGGCCTGGACCCGCTGTAATAGAGTCCTGTTAGCTGCAATGCCACTACAGTGCACAGAACATCTTCTGTCTGTAATGCAACTAAAACATACTTACCTCGTAGATCTGACGCTTGAGACTTCTGACTTTGGTAACTGGCTGTAACATTCTGGCAGCTGGAAGTGTCTTTTCCAAGTTTAGGGCTCAGTTACCTCCTCAGGTCATTTTCAGTCATGGTGTAAAAACAGCTCGTAAACACATCTCTGCATCCAGATACTGAAGGTCGGAGATAATTGTTGTTTATAACAAATGTGCCATCTGTAATTTAATCCATGTTCAATAATCCTTGTTCCAATGCAGCCACTCCTGCAGCATTTGTGTCAAATGCAATATTGGTCCATGAACAGGAATAATCCCTTCACAGCAGTGAGCTCTTTCAGGACTGTTCCATTTGATTAGCCGCTGTGGTATTCTGAGGATGGTGTTTTAAAAGGAAGCTGTTTGAAAGAAAACAGGTCTCGCAGATACTGTTTCTTGAACAAAACACTTCTGCCGATAGCTTAAGTTACCAGTCATTTCTAGTATCTTGGAGAGAGAACTAAGCAGATACATAAACACAAGAAGTTCTTCAGATACTGGAAATCCAAACCAGCACACACAAAATGTGGGAGGAGCTTAGGCAGCAGCTACGGAAATGAAGAAACAGTCGATGTTTTGGGTTGAGACCCTTCTTCAAGACTGGAAAGAATGGGGAAGATGGCAGAATAACAAAATGGGGGATAGCTATAAGGGGGATAGCTCAAAGATGATAGTTGAAGCCAAGTGGGTGGAAAAGATAAAGGGATGGAGAGGAAGGAATCTGATAGGAGGGTAGAGTGGACCATAGGAGAATGGGAAAGAGGAGGGGCACAAGGGGGAGGTGATAGGCAGGGGAAGGGAAGAGGGAAGAAGCCAGAGATGGAAATAGAAGAAGAGGGAAGGTGGTGGTGCGGAAATCACTGGCAGGAAATCTCGATGTTCATGCCATCAGGTTGGAGGTTACCTGGATGGTGCATAATGGAACACATAAAGATATCCGTACCATTTGACTACATATAAAGACAGTCTAGTCTTATTAATTGGGCCATTGGTTAATTGGCATAGCTGCTTATTTAGAAAACAACTCTTAAAGAACAAAAAAAGGTTGAGCAAATAGCTAGGATTTCCTTTGTTTATTTGGGACACTATGCCTCTTAGTTGGGTCAGAAAACTGTTGCTGAACATTTCTAACTAGCGTCAGTTGTGTGCATGTCGTGTTGCTGTTAGACACTAATTTGTGCTTGGAGTGAGCACTTCTAAATAGATCACTTGTATGTTTGTCTTCAAAAAGCAGTGATTTTTTGCCACTAATGATTGGTGAGTATTAAACAGGAAGGCAATTCAGAACTGCTTTCCTCACTGTGGTTTCAAGCATTTATGCTTGGAGATGCCAAAAATGGCTGGACTGAAAATAAAACGATTTTACTACTTCAACAAGTTAAGAACAACAAGGAATTTGAAGTGTCAACAATCGTCTTGAAAGTTGCAATGAAAATAAAGATTTGGAGGTTGCAATTGTCGAAAAAACTTTTTGAAGATAGTCCACTATCTGCACTAGGTGTCCACACTGACTTTGTTCATTTACAGTCAATTGAAAGAACACGGCAGGATACACTGGATGAATTCCTCTGTCAATAACTATTAGGAACCAATACAGTTTTATGGTACTCCAGTAGTGTTCTAACTTATTTTGTATTTTCATTTAAATACATAATTTGTTACACTGTTAAATGATAGTTTGTCTTTTTCTATGCCTTTAACAATTTCCATGAAACTTCAGCTAATTTGAGCAGACGTTTAATTCAGTCAAAATATACTGGTCCCGATGGGTTCCAATCAACTGCAATCCACTGCAGAGATACTTCAGTAATACTAAACCTGAAAACCTGATTCTGACTTGGATTTAAATGTTTATATTATTCTATGAAATGTTAGTATAGGCAAATAAAGCCATGCAAAAAATATGAAGAAAGTAAATGGAAGAAGCAACAAATGAATATGCTATACAGAATGATGTCGGTGTGCAAAATTTCGGTTAAGCTAAATAGTGCTGATATTGTTTGCACTGGGAATGAGACGACTGAATTATTTCTTAAGTAAACCTCCTTTCAAGTCCTTGGATCATTGCAATACAATTCACAGTACATCTTGAATACCAACCAGAATCAGAATCAGGTTTATTATCACAGTCTTACATGACATGATATGTGTCATTTTGCAGTAACAGTACAGAGTTAAAGCCTATAATAACTATAAATTACAAAATACACTCCCTACTTGTACATAGTTTTTTCCTTTTGTTTGTTTTTTCTTTCCACTCTTTTCTATAAGTGTATACTTCAGATAAATACTATGTGGAGATTTGTGACATATATGATTATATGATATATATGTACAATGTCTGAAATACATCTTATGGAAATGTTTGTTTGATGATGAACTTCAATAAAAAATAAATCACAAAATTTTTTAAAAAAAAAGGAATAATGAAGTATTGTTCAATGGTTTGTTCAGAAAGGGAAAACCTGTTTCTAAATTGTTCAGTGTGGGACTTCAAGCTCCCGTATCTTCACCCTGATGGTAGTAATGAGGACAGAATACACCCTGAATTGCGAGGGTCTTTAGAGATGGAAGCAGCTTTCTTAAGGGACCACCATGTCTATGATGTGGGGTTAGGTTGTGCTTGTGATTCATGGCTCAGGCTACAGCTCTCTTACGATCCTGTGCATTGGAGCCTCCACACACGTTAGAATGCTCTCCACCCTTCATCTACAGAATTCTGCAGGACTGTTTGGTAACAGACCAAACCTCCTCAAACTCCAGTCGAATAGAGCCACTGGCATGCCTTCTTTGTGACTGGATCAACTAGAAAACTTCTGGAGACTTCTCTGTGGTTTGTTTGCATCTATTTCTCCCATCACAGCAGAATGATCACTTCTGAAAAACTGAGAGTAAAACAGACTGAGCAATGTGCTAACCTGAAGGATCAGCATATTTTGTTGTTCCTTTCAAATTCCAGTAGAACTCCTGAGGCTGGTCCAGAGTTTGCTAGTGTTATTTAGCATCTGAATTGAAATTGGACTGAAACTGCTGAACAACTGATACCATATTCAAAAACACGAGGAAGTCGGCAGGTGCTGGAGCTTCACAGCAACACACACAAAATACTGGAGGAACTTAGCAGGTCAGGCAGCATCTATAGAAATGAGTAGATAGTCGATGTTCCAGGCCGAAACCCTTCTTCAGGACTGAGAGGGAAGGGGGAAGGCGCCAGAATAAAAAGGTGGGAGGAGGGGAAGGAGGCTGGCTGGATTATGATGGGTGGGGCCAGGCGTGTGGCGCCATAGGAGAAAATGAAAGTAAGAGGGATACCAAGGGGAGGTGATAGGCAGCTGAAAAGAGGTAAAAGGTCAGATTGGGGATGTGGGGGGGTGGTGAAATTTGTTTATCAGAAGGAGACATCGATATCCATGCCATCTGGGAAGAGGCTTCCCAGACGGAATATTAGATGTTGCTCTTCTGCTGGTCCATAGTCATGGGAATGTGAATGGGAATTGGAATTAAAATGTTTGGCCACTGGGAAGTCCCACTTGTCCCTCCTCCTTCCCTTTTTCCTATCATCCACTCTCCTCACCTATCAGATTCCTTCTCTCTAGTCCTTTACCTTTCTGGCCCATTTTCATTTCCATAGCTGCTGCCAGACCTGCTGTGTTGTTCCGGCTTGTTGTGTGGATAATGTCTTCAATGCTACTAACTTAATCTGGAAAAAAATGTAATATCAATCAACTATCTTAGAATTTCACAACGGTGAAAGAAAAACATATACTTTTTTATTTATCATCATTTAATATAACAATGTATCCACAGGATATTTCTAAAGGTACATTTATAAATCATTATAATGCTTTTTACAATGTAGGTTTGAAAACGTGGACATCTCCAAATACACTTATAGACTGATGAGTTTTTAAAAGATGACACATTACCATAGTGGTTAGTGTAATCACTTTACAGTGACAGAGTTTAGAAGATTGGGGTTTGATTCGCATCGTTGTCTGTAAGGAGTTTGTATGATCTTCCTGTGATAGCTTGGGTTGACTTTGGATGTGCCGGTTCCCTCCAATATTCCAAAGATGTACAGTGAAGGTTAGGTTTAATGAGCTGTGGGCATACTGTGTGGGGACACATGCAGGCTTCCCCTAGCACAACCTTATGCTACGTTGTGCATTGATGCAAATCAGTGCACTTCACTCTGTTTCACTGTTTTACCATCCAGGTGACAAATAAAGCTTTTAAAATTTTTTTATCTTTGAACTTCAAATATCGAAGTTCCCACAAAGAGTGGAGATAATGATGAGATATTCTATTAAAGTGATTTTGGATGAAGGATGACTATTACACATGCTCCTGACTGCCACTGAGTCATGTCTGATATCATAGCATTTGTATTATCCCTTTTGAAAGATTTCTGATCCTTTGTTATCTTTTATTGACATCTTAAGATATCGACATCCTAAGATACAGGACAATAAGGAGAGAAATGCACAACAATAAGTAAACAATCTTTATTCCCAAAGTTAGTTGTGGTAAACTCACAAATTATATTTGATATTGGATATTAGCGTAGGTGTTTTTGATGCAGGTACTTACTATTGAATTGCATTGGTTTTACTTTTATTTATTGAGATACAGTGTGGAATAGGCCCCGTTGGCCTTTCAAGCCACAAAGCCCAGCCATGCCCTATTTAATCCAAGCCTAATCATGGCACAATTTTACAATGACCAATTAACCTACCAACCGGTATGTCTTTGGACTGTGGGAGGAAACCAGAGGACCCAGAGGAAACTCGCACGGTCATGGAGAAAACATACAAACTCCTTACAGGCATTGACAGGAATTGAACCCAGGTCACCTGTATTGTAAAGCATTGTGAAATCTACTACCCTACTGTGCCACCTCTTTTGTGTTATGGAGGCATCCAGATGTTCAGGGAGTTTTGCATGTTAATACTAAAATGTCACCTTATTAAACCATTAATTTTGCAGCTCACTTACTTGCTAATTCTTAAGCAAGGAGCCATGGCCCAATCTGAATCTATAGGACTAACCTGAGTGATGGAATACATTAAAAATGATTTTAACTATGTTCCACAGTTCAAGTAATTACTTTGTCCTGAGCCAATTAAATTGCATACTAATGGAAGTATTGATGTCCTTTCAAACTGACATTTTGACAAAGGTCATCGAAAGCACGTTGCACAGGCTAGCTAATTAATTTAACTATTTACTGCCATAAAATTTAATCTTTATCTTCTGTATTCCTTGATTTACATTTTAAAGTTTCAGTACCCACAATTTTTTTTTTTTTTCTTTTTAATGACTTACAATAATTTCCCACTTGGGAAAGAATCAATCTACAATTTGTTTTATAATTTACCTAAATATTGTATTGTTTGGGTAGTTGTATTCTTGTATGGGGAAGCCTGTGGAATGGTAAGTCAGTCACATGAACGTCCCTGTAGTATTGTTGACCAGAATGTATAGTTCAACCTAAGCAAAAATGCTTTAGCAATAAATTTACAAGTTTATTCAAAGTTAAATTACAATTAATATATTACATTCTTAAATAAAAGAATTGAATCCCCCCTTCAAATTTTGCATTTTAAATAAATAAGCTATCTAACAAACTTTTCAGTTTCAGCAGTTTAGCACAAATGGTCATTTTTTGCATCTGCAGAATTTCTTAAGTTTATAATTGGTTTTTATTTCATCCGATCTTTAAAGAAGTTCAATGTCTCTGACACATTGTGGATGAGGTCAGAGATTAGAAGAACATTTTAAGTTAGGTTATACTCTAATCAATGGCATAGGATATTGATGCCATTCTTGTTTAGAAATTTAAATTCAAACATATGGCTTGTGGAAGACAAATCAAATTAGACCATCCTTGCTTGAAAACAACTTTCATGATTATTATGATCAAACAAAGTTATTCAAGTTTTGAAAAATAAGTTTGTTTAAAAAGTAATGATTAGTAGCATTTTTAAATTTGGAACATCTTGTTCAATGCAGAATTGAATTAAATTGCTTGATTTCTTCATGTGAGTCAATTAGTTACAACTAAATTCAGTGTGAATCTCATTTATGTTATTCTGCTTAATTGAATGCCAATTTCGATACCTTATGCAGCTTGTTGACTGAGTCTCAGAAATTCTGCCGAGACAAATGTCTGTGTTGTGATAGCATATTATTGGTGTTAGTAATCCTGAAGTCAGTAAGTTATGAGTTTAAATCCTATGACCACAGTCATGTAATTCAAATGTAACAAGTTAAATAAATACATAACTTATCGGTGGTGTCAGTGACCTACTTGAAGCACGACAACTCAGTGGGCCAGGCAGATGACTTGGTGTATTATTGAACTGGACAACTTTATACTCAGCACAAATATTTATTTTTATTTAGCACAGAGTAGGTACATCCAGCCCTTCGATCCATGCCACCCCAGCAACCTGCAAGAAACCCGATTAACCCTAACCTAAACAGAGGGAAATTTACAATGACCAATTAACCGACTAACTGGCAGTCCTTTGGACTGTGAGAGGAAATGGGAGCCCCCCCCCCCCCCGGGAAAACCCACACATTCCACGAGTGAAATATGCAAACTCCTTACAGAACGGTGCCGGAATTGAACTCCAAACCCCGGAATGCCCCAAGCTGTAGTAGCATCATGCTAACTGCTACACTACCCTGGCTACACTAGCAGTTAATGCAGGGTTGGTTGGGGCTTGATATTCATCAATCCCCCACAAGCCTTATGGTGCTCCTACCAAAATTTGGCTGTCCAAACAAAAGTCGATTCCTAAAGTGAGGCAGGGAGATCGTAGAAGCTAGAATTCGGGGTAAAAAATAAATAGCAGCTGGTCAGGCTTCATCTATGGAGGGAAAAGAATGGTTGAGGAGTGGAATGGAGATATGGAAACATGAGAATGGGAATATCTAAGTGGATTGGGGGGAGAGGGACTGGGGTTGTGTGGGGGCTACCTGAAATTGGAAAATTCAATGTTCATAACATTGGACTGTAGAGTTCCCAGGTGGAATATGATGTGTTGTTTTTCAGAAATGTTTTTACCTAGAAGTTGAGACTGCACTGGTATATACTGAAAATTAAATTATTAGTCTTTCAGGTTGAAGATGTAACCCTTGGTGGTTATGCTAGGAAAGAGACATATCAGCAGGTTAAGAGTATTTTTATATTAAATGTGGTATTGTGGCAAAGATTAAAAAATATGAAAAGAAAGTTAAGTTGGCTCCTATAAATTTTATTAAACACTAGCCATTAATTCATTTAGAATATAAGATAAATGCTTAACACAAATGACAAATATCACTGTATGTTTGGATGTACATGTGATCAATCAATTGGAATCTGAAAGCCAGCAAGCAGAGGGAATTGAAGCATGAACCTAATATGATAGCAAGCACTACTCTATTGCTGAGACCTTGGTACTGTGAAGAATAAAATCAGGGAATAAAACATAACTAAAATGATCCCTGGTAATCCTTCAACCACAGAAAGGAAAATGAAAGTCAAAGAAAGGAGGGATATTTTTCATTTTATAAAATTCCAGTGAAGGCTTGCTAATTAGCTGAAAACCAATTACTGTTACTGAGGGAAGATAAGCTCGAACATCTACATCAATTCTCATTGAGAGCATCCTGTAACTTTGGATAGTAAAATCAACTGGGGCAATTGCTATTGCTGTTCAAGGTATTCCCATTTAGATTAAAGTATCTTTTGTATCTGTTGCATAAGAGATTCTATGTTAAAATTAAAATGTAACTCAGGTAAGGAGTATCTTTTTCCTAGAGTAGAAATGTCGATAGTGGTAGAAGCAAGTACATTAGAGACTTTTAAGAGGTGTATAGATAGGCACATGAATATGAGGAAGATGGAGGGATATGGACATTGTGTAGGCTTTTGGGAGTTTTTTGATTTTCTTTTTAGCTGGTTCAGCACAGCATTGTGGGCTGAAGGGCTTTTTCTGGGCTTTACTGTTCTGTGTTCTATGTTCCATGTTAACATAAAATGGGGGGGGGGGAACTGATTCCTTCTGTTTCATAACTTGCTTATCATTTGAGATTTCATCATGCTTGATGATTAAAAGAAAACACATTTTTGATAAAGAATTGGGCCCCTTCCTTAGGATTAATAAATCCTGAACCGAGAGGAGTTTTCTGATGCCGGGCAGTATGACTAGGAGTGAAAAAAGAACTATTATGTACTGTGAGATTACTGTTTTTTTTATTTGTGCTGGCTGGTAGTAATAAAATTAAGGATAGAAGAAACAGCCACTAAATGGACAGAAAACTTATTTCGAAGATTGGAAGTACATTCATTATCAAAATGTATACATTATACACCTTGAAATTTGGCTGCTTTCAGGCAGCCACAAAGGAAGAGACCTGAATAGCCCAGTAAAAAAATACCAAAAACCACTGCTTGGAGAAAGAGAGAGAGAGAAAAAGCACATATCATTACAAAAAATAGAGGGAATCCAATAGCATCCCGAACCAGACTGAGTCCAAGATCTGCTCCTGGAACATCCAGAGTAGGCCCAAAGCCTCAGTCGCCAGTTATTCACATCAGAGGGGCAGAAACATACAGTGGCTGAATCAGTTCTCAGTCACGGACATACTTAAAAATGCATGTGTCATGTCACCAGAGAAAGGAATGTAAACTCTTCAGGAAATTCTGACTCCAGATTCAGATACAATAAGACAATTCAAAACTGCGATTTCAAGCATTCAGGCTTCGAGATGCCAGAAACAGTTGGGAATGCAAATGAAATGATTTCACTACTTTATCAAGTTAGAAACTACTAAGAGTTTGATGGTCTTGACAATTATCTTGAACGTTACAATGAAAATAAAGACTTGAAGGATGCAATCATCAAAGGCAGTCCATTATCTGCACTTGGTGTCCGCACTGATTTTGTTCAGTTAGTCATCAAATTTCTGCATCAACAACAGTTAGGAACTATACACAGTTTTATTTTATTATGGTAGTAATGGTAGTGTTATAATTTGTTCTGTACTTCATTTAAGTGTATAATGTGTTACTCAGTTAAATAGCAGTTTGTATTTTTTATGTCTTTTTAACATTTCCATGAAAAATTCAGCTAATTGGTGCACCTGGTTAAATGGGCCAAATGTGCTAATCTTGATGTATCTCTGTTTACTTGAGTCCTATACATATAGATAGATAGATAGATACTTTATTCATCCCCATGGGGAAATTCAACTTTTTTTCCAATGTCCCATACACTTGTTGTAGCAAAACTAATTACATACAATACTTAACTCAGTAAAAAAAAATATGATATGCATCTAAATCACTATCTCAAAAAGCATTAATAATAGCTTTTAAAAAGTTCTTAAGTCCTGGCGGTTGAATTGTAAAGCCTAATGGCATTGGGGAGTATTGACCTCTTCATCCTGTCTGAGGAGCATTGCATCGATAGTAACCTGTTGCTGAAACTGCTTCTCTGTCTCTGGATGGTGCTATGTAGAGGATGTTCAGAGTTTTCCATAATTGACCGTAGCCTACTCAGCGCCCTTCGCTCAGCTACCGATGTTAAACTCTCCAATACTTTGCCCACGACAGAGCCCGCCTTCCTTACCAGCTTATTAAGACGTGAGGCGTCCCTCTTCTTAATGCTTCCTCCCCAACACGCCACCACAAAGAAGAGGGCGCTCTCCACAACTGACCTATAGAACATCTTCAGCATCTCACTACAGACATTGAATGACGCCAACCTTCTAAGGAAGTACAGTCGACTCTGTGCCTTCCTGCACAAGGCATCTGTGTTGGCAGTCCAGTCTAGCTTCTCGTCTAACTGTACTCCCAGATACTTGTAGGTCTTAACCTGCTCCACACATTCTCCATTAATGATCACTGGCTCCATATGAGGCCTAGATCTCCTAAAGTCCACCACCATCTCCTTGGTCTTGGTGATATTGAGATGCAGGTAGTTTGAGTTGCACCATATCACAAAGTCCTGTATCAGTTTCCTATACTCCTCCTCCTGTCCATTCCTGACACACCCCACTATGGCCGTGTCATCAGCGAACTTCTGCACATGGCAGGACTCCGAGTTATATTGGAAGTCTGATGTGTACAGGGTGAACAGGACCGGAGAGAGTACGGTTCCCTGCGGCGCTCCTGTGCTGCTGACCACCGTGTCAGACCTACAGTCTCCCAACCGCACATACTGAGGTCTATCTGTCAAGTCGTCCACTATCCAATCCACCATGTGAGAGTCTACTCCCATCTCCGTTAGTTTGTGTATCTACTCAGACAGACACACATACACAATAGACCAGTGGACTCCGGTTTTATATAAAACAGTAAATATAGCAGCATGTGGAAAATAGCAGAGTGGTGCGAGCTTTAATTCATTCTGAGGTATTATCAAATGAAATGGTGAAGTGACAATAACAGAACAACTAAGACAGTCCAAGAATGTGGCAGTAGTACATTCTTAGGTGTGAAAGAGGTGAATGGTTCAGAAGTCTAATAGCAGCAAGGAAGAAACTGATCTTCAGTTCAGATATTTGGGCTTTTGAGTTCCTGTATCTTTTCCCAAAAGATAGGAGGAGAGAAAGGACAAAACCAGTGTGGATGGAATCCTTGTTGAAACAGTGCACCGTGAAAATGACTGTAGAGGACAAAGTGATGCTGCTACGATGCACTGAGCTATGTTCACCGCTCTCTGCATGCCCTGTTGGTTCAGAGCAGAGCTTTTGCCAAACCAGACCATCAGGATACTTTCAATACTGGTTGAAGTTTGAAAGAGGAAAAACAAAGGAAGTAGAAGTCAGGAACGTGCTTGTTTACAGGAAGATTATATCCTGTGCACTATACCTCAGGCATAAATGTTGAGGGCGCTTATCAGTTTATCTGTATCCACTCCAGGATTTCCACGTCCTTCTTAAAGCGTAAACAGAAAATGCAGGAAATTATCTGCAGGTTAGGCAGTATTTGTGGAAAAGGGAATAGAATTTATGTTTTAGTTACTTCATCAGAACTGATAAAGAGAGAAAAAAGGTGCTCTTAAGTTGTAGAGAAGGCAGTGGGTGGAATGGAGGGACACAAAGGGAACATCTGTGTTAGGATGAGGCCAGGTCAAAAGAGTTAATAGGCAATTAGAGTGTGTGCATAATTTTTGTTGTGTTATGTCTCTTAGGATTTTATATGTTTGAATAAAATCACCCCTCATTCTTCTAAACTCTGGAGAATACAGACCCAAACCTCTCACTCCATCTTTCTATATTCTGTGCAGAACTACAGTATCCTCATCGCAACCTACCATTGCACTTATTTTTGTGTCTTTGGAAAACTTGGATGCTTTGCTTTCTGCTCCCTCATTCAAATAGTGAATAATCGAGGGACAAGTTGTGGTGAACTACATATACCTGTCTGGACACGCCCCCTGCTGACTGCTCCTGTGGCCCCTCCCACTGACCGTGGCTCCTCCCACAGACCCCGGTATAGAGGCGATTGAGGCCTGAGCCCGGCCTCTCAGTCTCCAGGATGTAGTATGGTGGTCAACTACTGCTTGTTCTTTCTCCCGGCCGAGGCCTGCGCGGCCTTCAGCTGCATTAAAGGGGACATTGCCAAAGCAACGATGCATGCGGTGGACGAGACCATTCCCTTCCAAGTAGAGAGTGACGCCTCCGATTTCGCGCTTGCTGCTACCCTCAATCAGGCAGGCAGGCCAGTAGCATTCTTTTCTTGTACCCTTCAAGGCTCTGAAATTCGGCACTCCGCAGTGGAGAAAGAAGCCCAGGCCATAGTGGAAGCTATTAGGCACTGGAGGCACTATCTCGCCGGCAAAAGGTTCACCTTGCTGACCGACCAGCGCTCAGTTGCATTCATGTTCAGCAACCAACAGCGGGGCAAAATCAAAAATGATAAAATTTTGCGGTGGAGAATAGAACTCTCCACCTACAACTATGATATCCTGTACCGGCCGGGAAGGCTCAATGAGCCCCCTGATGCCCTATCCCGGGGAGCGTGTGCCAGCGCACAGCTCGACCAGCTATATGCCCTCCATGCAGATCTTTGCCACCGGGGGTCACCCGATTTTACCATTTCGTGAAAGCTCGGAACCTGCTGTACTCCCTTGAGGACATCAGGACGATGACCAGGGACTGCCAAGTCTGCGCTGAGTGCAAACCGCACTTCTACCGTCCTGAAACGGCGCAACTTGTCAAGGCCACCTGCCCCTTTGAGCAACTGAGTGTAGACCCTAAGGGCCCCCTTCCCACCACCAACCGCAATGTCTACTTTCTCAACATTATTGACGAGTACTCGCGGTTCCCCTTTGCCATCCCCTGCCCTGACACCACTACCACGTCCGTCATAAAAGCCCTGCACCAGCTCTTCACTCTGTTCGGATATCCCTGCTATATCCACAGTGATAGAGGGTCCTCCTTTATGAGTGATGAGCTGTGCCAGTACCTGCTGGCTAGGGGCATTGCTACTAGTTGGACCACGAGTTATAATCCCCGGGGAAATGGACAGGTGGAGAGGGAGAATGCCACAGTGTGGAAGGCCACACTTTTAGCCCTTAAGTCAAAAGGGTTGCCGGTCTCTCGATGGCAGGAGGTCCTCCCTGAGGCACTCCACTCTATCCGCTCCCTGTTATGTACGTCCACCAATGCCACCCCTCACGAGCGCCTATTCTCTTTTCCCAGGAAGTCTGCCACTGGGACCACCCTACCGGCTTGGCTGACGTCCCCAGGGCCAGTGCTGCTCCGGAAACATGTGAGGAGCAATAAATACTCCCCGCTGGTCGAGAGGGTTCACCTTCTACATGCGAACCCCCAGTATGCTTACATGGTCTTACCTGATGGGCGGGAGGACACGGTCTCCGTCCGCGACCTGGCACCCGCAGGAGCAGCAGACCACTACCCCGAACACTCCACGGTAACTATGAACCCTGTACCCAAGGTGACACCGCGCACACCGAGCCCTACACAGACTCCTCACGACACTTCTATACCCGGCGTCTCGTACGCGCATATACCAGGCGCCTCGCACACGCATGAGGGATCACTGACGCCTAGTGGGCTGACACCTCCAGTTAGGCCGGAACCAGCACAACCACCATCTCCGGTGCAATCACCACCGGCACCTGTGCAATCACAGCCGGTGCTACGTAGATCGCAGCGACAGATTTGACCACCTGATAGACTTAACCCGTAAATATACTTGTAAGAAACTTCGCCCCATGGGGACTTTCTTTTAAAACAAAGGGGAGGTGAATGTGGTGAACTACATATACCTGTCTGGACACGCCCCCTGCTGACTGCTCCTGTGGCCCCTCCCACTGACCGTGGCTCCTCCCACAGACCCCGGTATAAAGGCGATCTCAGTCTCCAGGATGTAGTATGGTGGTCAACTACTGTTTGTTCTTTCTTCCAGTTGATGGTGCATCACAAGTACAGACCTCTGGGTGTATCCATAGTTTCATGCATCCAGCCTGTAAATGACCCAGTTATAAATTGTGGATGCTGCCAATCTTAAGCAACTCACACAAAATGCTAGAGGAACAGAGACAAGTTTTTCAAACATGGCTTGCCTTTCATGAAACCACGTTGACTTGGGTTGATAACAAGAGTTATTTTTTCTTGGATTATTGATTACAATTATTTAATCTTGAAAACTTAATCATTTAGAGCAGGCTTTTATTCACAAAATAACTTTTGATCATTTGTCTTTGCTTTTTAATACAGTTCCAAATTTGGATTCTGCTTGCTCTTTTCCCTGTTGATCCCATGGATTTTTACATTGACCGACCAATTTAGTAAACGATTTGCTTCTCAAAAATGAGCGCATTGTGCTCAGTGGCTAGATGTGTCAGTGATTTTACATTCAGCGGCTTTTGGTTGAAATACACTGAAGACATTTTCCCTTTTTTAAGTGATTAGATGCTGATTGTTGCTGATCCACTGTGATTTGATCATAACTTAACCCTCATAGATTAGTGGAGCACAATTGTGGCATGCTGCATGTGACAGAAATGTCAGGTTTCTTTTGAGAAATCAATGAATGTTGTTTATAATTGCCATCATCCATCAATGTGTTTCTGCCAATTACATGACCTTATGGAGTTGATGGTAGTGTATCATAACAATGTCACATGAAGCTGACAGCTCAAATGCAGCCAAGTTTATAGCATGTACTGTAGTTACAATGAAAGTGGCGATGGGGCACATCAGAACAAACAGATCACAACTTAAGATGTCGTGTGCCAAGCCTTGCAAAGCTTGTTCAGTTGGAAACATTGTTGAGATTCTAATTATTTTAAGCAAATTACAGACTATTGCAATTTGGTATTGCCTGCTGTTAAATTTGAATGTAAATCTGTTTTTTTTTCCAAATGATTGCCATGGTTACAGTGGAGTAGCATAGAAACATTTCTCTCTGCTTGCTTCCAGTGTACATTGAAATTGTTCTGCTTTCTATATGAACATATGAATATGTGAGCAAACAGAACATAGACTGAAGACTGAACAGCCTCTCCAGCCTGCTGAACAATTCAATAAGTTAGTTAGTTACTGTTCATTACACCACTGGTGTTTAGGGCAGCAATGATGGTGGCGGTGTACATGGCTTCCTTCATCGTGCTAGTAACTCAGTTTTCATCACTGTCAGTCATGCAAGTCCAAGGCAGAGACTCAGGAATACCGTCACAATCAGATGTAGAAGGATTCTTCATTGTTGTTTCTGTAACGTATTTTGTTTGACCAGTCAGAGGTTTTAGCCCTGAGGCTTCTTCCACTGAGGCTAGGGGAGAAAAAAACCAGAGGACATGGGTTAAAGCTGAAGGGGGAAAAGTTTAAAGGGAACATTAGGGGGGGCTTCTTCACACAGAGAGTGGTGGGAGTATGGAATGAGCTGCCAGATGAAGTGGTCAATGCGGGCTCACATTTAACATTTAAGAGAAACTTGGACAGGTACATGGATGACAGGTGTATGGAGGGATATGGTCCAGGTGCAGGTCAGTGGGACTAGGCAGAAAAATGGTTCGGCACAGCCAAGAAGGGCCAGAAGGCCTGTTTCTGTGCTGTAATGTTCTATGGTTCTACGAACCCGAGCCTGGAGGGCCAGTGAACCTCCAGGGCACAACTTCAGGATTGAAAGACATCCATTTAGAACTGAGATGCAGAGAAATTACTTTAGTCAGAGGATGGTAAATCTGTGGAATTTGTTGCCACGAGCGACTGTGGAGGTCAAGTCATTGTGTGCATTTAAGGCAGAGATAGATATGTTCTTGATTAGCCAGGGTATCAAAGGGTATGGGGAGAAGGCAGGAGAGTGGGGATGACTGGAAGAATTGGATCACCCATGATTGACTGGCAGAGCAGACTTGATGGGCTGAATGTCCTACTTCTGCTCCTTTGTCTTATGGTCTTATGTCCTGGGTGTTGGCGTCCTTAAAGACGGATGCCACTTTTTTGTGTTATTGCCTTTTGAAGACTTGTTGGATGCTAGGCAGGCAAGTGCCCATAATGGAACTGACTGAGTTCACAACTTTTTACAGCTTGCTTCTATCTCCAAACCAGATGGTTATGCAGCCAGATAGAATGTCTGGCCCCTACACTTGTTTGGCATTGGTGACCCAACCAAGAGTCAAAGCATAAAGCGCTGAATCCAACCAGCATAGCTCTCTGGGTCGTTGAGGCCTGCAAGACCCCAAACCATGACAAGTTTGTGGTCCTCTTGGAGGAATTCAATAAGATCATAACTGATTTCATTGTAAGCACAACTCCATATTCCTACCTATTCCTGCTGTTACCTCCATGTTTACCAAATATCTACTTCTGCCTTATAAAGACTGCTTTGACTTCCTGTGAGCAAGAAGTTTCTGAATACTCACAGGAACTACGAGACAGAAAAAAAAATCAACTTACCTTCATCTTTAAATAAGCAAATCATCTGCAAATAATGGCCATTGATCTAGATTCTGCCACAAGATGAAATGCACTCTCCACTTCCCTCCTGCCAAGACTTAACAGGATCTTATATTTTGAGAAACTCTTCTAAACTTCAGTGGATAAAGTTTTCTTCATAATGAACCCACCTGTCCCAGGTATGAGTTGAACTATATGCCTGCAACTTATTTTCAAAATATATTGGGAAGAATTAACTTGGCAACTATTATTTTTGGAAGATGATGAGTATGCCTGTGCCCGAGGAAGTGAAGAGAAAGTTGGCTGGCGTGTTAACTTGGCTGCCCTGGTCATGCCATGGAACTGACTGAGGCACTGGGGTGAGAGAGTTGACACTCAGTTCCAATGCCATCTCCCCTCACATGCATTGTGACTTTTCTCAAAGGTTTCCTGAAACAGACATTGGACCATCTGTCTACTGAGCTCATTTTACAACCAGGAGGTGTGTTTCTGAGAAATCATGACATCTTTTCCTCTGTGTCACATCCCAGTTTTATCACAGATCTTCTTGAAGAGAGAGAGACAATAAAAAAAATTGTGAAAATATGTAGCCTAGCTCATTGCCAACCAAATGACTGAACCTTAGCTGTTGCTTCCCTGGTTTGACACTGCAGTACTTTTCAGCTATTTATTTTCAAAAGTTGGATGCAAACTCTCATGTGCTGTGGCATTTAGTGAGCTTTGCACTAATCGCTATTCTAATGAATCTGTAAATCAACTGATTCAGGACATTCTGCTCTGAAAAACCTTCTCAGACCACTAATGCGCAGTTTTATTTTCATCTGCTACAATGAACAGTAGAAATTCAGAAATAGATAGCTTGTGCAAAGGTGATTATTAAGAGCTGGAAAACTATATTAGAATTCTTCCAGTCTTTGGAAAGAAATCTGATTTTGTCTTGCTCTTTCTATAACGTAAATTAAATCAAAGCCAAAGTTAAATGATCAAGACTTATTTTTCTACACCATGAATGCATCATTTAGCACCTGACCCAAATTGTGCATAGATACAATGACTTATCAAAAACTATGTTGAGAGGAGGTGATGCATGAGACGATAGAGGCATGGCAGGTGTGCTGGAATCCGTGCTGGGTTGGGTGCTGGCCTCTGCAGGCCAGCTCTCCCACCAGTGCTGTTCTCCAATGTTCGCTCCTTGGAAGACAAGCTAGATTGCCTTTGGCTGCAGGAGATGAGGAATTGATATCCACTCAGGAACTTGTATATGTGCTACTATGTGTTGTGTGCTGTGTGTGACTGTAGGTACTCTGTTTGGTGCCTTGGTGCTGGAAGAACACTGTTTTGTTTAGCTGGATATATGTATATTTTTGAATGACAATTAAACTTGAACTTAGCATAATCATTTCATCCACAGGGATTTAATTGGGATTATCATAGCATTAAGAATAGCTGAATGGGATTGAATGCATTTTGTATAAATCAATTATACTTATTTACAATAAGATCTTATCAATCTCTTAGTCCAGTGGCAATTTGGTCTCAAAGCAATTGGTCTAATATTTCCATGTTCTAAATAAATTGACTTCAGTATAATTCTTAACAGAAGATTTTTTTTTCAATTGTTACTACAAGTAGATGAAAATTTGAAGCACAGTTGACATAATTTTGCTTTGCTGGACTCTTGTGTGTTCTGTGTGCTCAATAACATCAGCTTGAGTTCGTGGTGTTGCTTCAAAGTCCTCCAAGGCTTTTCAGGTGAGTGCCATCATTTGTTATGTGAAACGAAGCTTTGTAAAGAGCTTTTAAGACAGAAGTGCATGTACAAGGTAAGAGATGAAGAATAATAGTATCATGGAAAATGTTGACACAGAGGAGGTTGGTCATTGCATTGTGCATAAAAGGGCTGCCCACTTTCCAGCTTTAGATCAGTAACCCCTCAGGTCAGAGCTCATCAGAGCTCTTCAGGCACAATTACAAGAACAATTTAGAAGTGGTTTTCCAGTCCTAGAAGCAATCCCATTAAAATCCTTTGCAATTCTATCGTACCTTTCCTATAATATGGCGATTCAAAATGAATCTAGTTGTCTGGGTGTGATGCTGGTCCAGCTAGAAATTTACACTTCATATCACCTTGACAACATATAATTTATATAGTAATTAAGTACATATAAAATTGAAAATATAGAGTTGATAGTTATTCTCTTCCAAACATATAGGGACCATTGTGATTTTGGGGCTTAACATGTCATTGTTTTGATCTTTGGCAGGTACCATTTTGACTGATCTCTGTAGGGGCTCTGTTTTGCAGACACCCACACTCAGCTTGAATGAATAAAATAAACACATTTCCTAAAGGACAAAACACAGTTTTTTTGCCATTTTGCCCTATCATGTTGGAATGAGGAAAATTATTCCCAGTGTCAGGTGGGACCAAAGACAAACTCTTTTTCAATAAAACCAAATTGGGAGAGAGAAGAAAATTCTAACCATCATCTGTTATAAAAAAAGGCATGAAAAATGAGCACAATAGCATGATTGACTGTAGCATTCGAATTTTAAGTTTAGATCTGGGAGGACTATGGCTGGAAATTGTCACTTAGCTGCAAAAAAACATTTATGATAAAAAATAAACAGTTAATTAGTGCAATGGGAGATTTGACACACAGTTTATTTAGAAAAATACTGAGCTTGGAGAAACCCGTAATAAAAAGTTTAAGGGACTGATGGGTTTGTTGAAGAATCATTTTAACCAATGTATGTGAGATTGTGCAAGGATTTCTGTGTGATTCATAGTTAAGAAAACTCGATAAAATAGTGGTTTTGTATGCAGCAGAGCTGAAGAAGTTACGGCAAAATTGTACTTAAATGCCAAGGGGCAGGTCCGTGTGTAGAATCATTGATAACAGCTTCAGAAGTAATTGTTCTCAGAAGTGATTCTGATCTTTGAGAATTCATTGGGAATTGCCAAGTAAAAGTCTGCAGAACTTGTCAGTGAGAGCAGCTGTTTTGTGTAGTAGCAACAAAGTACATCATTCCAAAGAAAATTGAACATAATTTTAAGGAAGTAAGTGAGGGCTGTTTATATGGTAGAGAGGAAATTTTTATCATCTGGACAGCAGTTCAAGAAAGTTGGGTGTCAGATACATCATTTAAAAGTACAAACAACAAGAATGTGCAGGCTTGAGCCATAAAATAAATTTGATCAGACAGGAGGAATATAACCGAAGGAAAGAATTTACATTTACAGCTTCCACCATTCTCATCATGTAAAGGAAGCAAATGAAGTCTTTGACGAGAAAATGTTTTCAAGAAAATTGAATGAAAATGGCAGCTGACCTAAGAAATTCTGCAGATGCTGGAAATCTAGAGCAGCACACACACAAAATGCTGGAGGAACTCAGCAGGTTAAGCAGCATATTTCTCTAAATAAACAGTCAACACTGTCCTGATAAAGGATCTCAGCTCAAAATGTTGACTGTTTATTACTCTCCATAGATCAGGTGTCCCCAACCTTTTTTATGGCACAGATCAATACCATTAAGTGAGGGTTCCATGGATCCCAGGCTGGGAACCCCTGCCATAGATGCTGCCTGACCTGCTGAGTTCCTCCATCATTTTGTGTGTGTTGCTTATGTTACGCCTGTGCCCCAACTCTGAGGGGCTGAAGGGTACAAAGTAGCCCCCTCCTTTTTGAGAATTGCAAGATCCCTATTAATTCAGGTCAGGAGACCCAGGAAATGAGAGAAAGACACGCAGAATCCACAAGGAGTTTGGAATGTCCTGGCCCCTCAGCAATACAAAGCCACGTGAAATGGCCATTGTCTCTTGGAGACAGAATTGTGTATTGAGCACTGTGCTATTCATCGAAGCCCTCAAGGAATGAGCAACGTGGGCTGGTTGGAGGATGGCATCCTCCCAACCTGATTGACATCTGAGACCCCGTGAGAAAGGATAAAAGAGGGTCTGGGGAACAACCCCTTTAGACGCACCAGGAGAAACGCTAGAAATCCCGTGACAGCGTTTAATAGCGACAGCCAGTGGAGGGCCCACGTGTGTCTTTTTCCGTTGCCTGGGATTGGGGCCTTACCACGGAAGACGGCTTAGCTAAAGAAGAGATCACCGATGACATTTCGAAGGATCGACATCATAAAAAGGAGAACGGGCAAGTTCTAAAAAATCCGTCTCTCTCTCCAACCAAAAGCTGCAGCCTGAAATGAACTGAAGCGACTTTTATATTTCCATCGGACAATACATTATCCCCTAGACAACGATAAAGCTATTTCTTATTGATTATTATTATACTCGCGCTTTTAGATTTAGTATTGACGATGTATATTATCTGTATGTTTGCATTGATATTATTTTTGTGTATTTTTATCAATAAATACTGTTAAAAATAGTACCATCAGACTTCAACGGACCTCTCTATCTTTGCTGGTAAGTGACCCAGTTACGGGGTATGTAACACTTACAAAAAGGACAGCCATCAACTGTTGTCATGAAGGTAAATGTTGGAGACTTGTACTTCACACTGTGTGCAGGGTAAAACTGATCAGCCGGGCTGAGTATGCAGCTGAATGACCAGATTACACTATAAATGACCTTAAAGAAGAACAACTAAATCTGAAAACCTATGCAACTGGAAGCAGCAAAGTAGCTGGAATAACAAAGACAAAAAAACAGATCAAAACTTCCCAGACTGGCAGTGTTGCAAGCTCCAGATCAAAACTTTTGGAAAGAAGCTGTTGAAGTTATTCCCTGGTTTGGAGGCACATTCATCACTTTGAGAAGTATGAGGAGTTCTGGAAAGATGTGCTAAGCACATTGAAATGCGCCCAGGACAAATTACATGCTGATTTTTACTCTGTCATTTTTTCTTTAAACCAAAATCAGTAAGTTATGTGATACAAGCAATATTGGAGGCAGAAGGTGACAGGCTTGTTTCTTTGTTAACGCCTGCTGGATTCTACAGAACTTTGGGGAGATCGCAAGTTGACTGTGAATCGAGACTCATCCTTGGAACAGCATCCCATTCCTAGAATAGAAGCTGTATTTACAGTTTGTCTGGAGGGCAGCAGTGTGCTAAATCATGCTCATCAACAGATGATGTTAGGGGAGTCCAAAATTTTTCTGACTGTTCACACAGGGGCACGTTCACATGAAGCTCACTATCTTCTGGAGATTTGTATGCACCTGCCAGAGGGGTCACTGAAAGACACTTCAAAGACACTGGATGATAGATTTGGATGATATTTTGTCAGCCACAAGGAAAACTGCGGAATCTGGAAGAAGTGTTGAATAGACTGGAAAAGGCAGTCTTTCTATTAAAGAGAAGTGAGTGTATATTCTTGGTGAATGAATTCAATAATTGGGACACAACATGAATACTAAAGGACTACACTCAGTTCCAGAGAAGGTAGAACAAATTCTCTATGTTCCTTCACCAACCAAGATAACCAAACAGAAGGTGTAGTTGTGATTGTTAGACTATTATAATATATTCTATTTAGCAATGCCCTTGGCTCCATTGCACCAATTTCTGTGAATGGATCTGGAGATGGATGAAAGTGAAGAAGATATTTTTAGGCCTTCTGAAGAATTGCTGTGGTTCATTCATGCGTTTGTCCACTAATCAGCAGGTATAGAATCAATGTTACGTTGATGTCCGGTTGTCCCATTAGATGGAAGGTGGTTCTGAAAATCCAATAGCATTTATGTTCAGAATGCGAGCAACAGCAACTGGACAAAGATAACTTAGCCATCACACTAGGAGTGCAGAATTGGCCATTCACACAGGCCATGTTCCATGAAGTGTAGGCAGTCACTCGAATGGTTCCCCTATGAGCTCAAAGATCAGAATCAGGTTTAATATCACTGCCATATAGAGCCATAGAGTCATAGATCACTACAACACAAAAACAGACCCTTCAGCCCATCTGGTCTATGCCAGGCCTTTAATCTGCCTAGTCCCATCAACCTGACCCTGGACCTTAACCCTCCACACCCCTCCCATCTGTGTACCTATCCAAACTTCTTGTGAATGTTGAAATTGAAATTGCATCCACTACTTGTGCTGGCAGCTTGTACCACACTTTCACCACCCTCTGAGTGAAGATGTTCCCCCTCATGTTCCCCTTAAACCACCTTTCACCCTTAACTCAAGGCCTTTAGTTCTAGTCTCACTGAACCACAGTGGGAAAACCTGCTTAGATTTACCCTAACTATACCCCTAATAATTTTGTATACTTCTATCAAATCTACCCTCAATCATTTAGGTTCTAAGGAAAAAAGTCATAACATATTCAGTCACAAGCAAGAGAAAATCTGCAGATGCTGGTAATCCAAGCAACACTCACAGAATCGAAGCAGCACACAATCTGATGATGTGCTGGGTGCAGACTGCAACTGTTTCCATGTTTCCAGTACTAACATAGCATGTGCACAACTTACTTACCCGAACCCATACATCTATTGGAACACAGGAGGAAACCAGAGCACCTGGAGGAACCCATGAGGTCATGGGAGATCGTTCAAATGCCATCAGACAGTAGTGGGAATTGAACTCCAATCTGCCAAGCATTAAAACATTACACTAACTGCTATTCTATCTTTTAGGTTAGGAAATGCCAGAATAAAAGAAATGGGGCACCTTTGTTTGAAAGCGGAAGTAAAAGAGCAGATGATGCCAGGCAGAGGAGAGCAGGGGACTAGAGGAGAACAAAGCACCTAGCCAAGTGTCTTTAGAGAGCACTGCTCTTATCATCAGTGTGGTTTTATAAAGGAGATTCCATCGAATTCAGTTTCACCAGGGCTCTTTGACAGCAAACTTGGTCAAATGCTGTCTTGATGTCGAAGGCATACTTGCTGGGATATTTTCTGGATTTCAGCTCTTTGTTTTATCTTTGAATCAAAGTTGCAATGTGATATGATGAGTGTTGGTGGAGGTAACTGGTGTTGGCAAGTTGGGCAGTACTGGCAAAGAAACAATTTAGCTCTCAGTGATGGTTGAGTTCTTAGATAGATAGATAGATAGATAGATAGATAGATAGATACTTTATTCATCCCCATGGGGAAATTCAACATTTTTTCCAATGTCCCATACACTTGTTGTAGCAAAAACTCATTACATACAATACTTAACTCAGTAATAATATGATATGCATCTAAAATCACTAACTCAAAAAGCATTAATAATAGCTTTAAAAAAAAAGTTCTTAAGTCCTTGCAGTTGAATTGTAAAGCCTAATGGCATTGGGGAGTATTGACCTCTTCATCCTGTCTGAGGAGCATTGCATTGACAGTAACCTGTCGCTGAAACTGCTTCTCTGTCTCTGGATGGTGCTATGTAGAGGATGTTCAGGGTTTTCCATAATTGACCGTAGCCTACTCAGCGCCCTTCGCTCAGCTACCGATGTTAAACTCTCCAGTACTTTGCCTACGACAGAGCCCGCCTTCCTTATCAGCTTATTAAGACGTGAGGCGTCCTTCTTCTTAATGCTTCCTCCCCAACACGCCACCACAAAGAAGAGGGCGCTCTCAACAACTAACCTATAGAACATCTTCAGCATCTCACTGCAGACATTGAATGACGCCAACCTTCTAAGGAAGTACAGTCGACTCTGTGCCTTCCTGCACAAGGCATCTGTGTTGGCAGTCCAGTCTAGCTTCTCGTCCAACTGTACTCCCAGATACTTGTAGGTCTTAACCTGCTCCACACATTCTCCATTAATGATCACTGGCTCCATATGAGGCCTAGATCTCCTAAAGTCCACCACCATCTCCTTGGTCTTGGTGACATTGAGACGCAGGTAGTTTGAGTTGCACCATATCACAAAGTCCTGTATCAGTTTCCTATACTCCTCCTCCTGTCCATTCCTGACACACCCCACTATGGCCGTGTCATCAGCGAACTTCTGCACATGGCAGGACTCCGAGTTATATTGGAAGTCAGATGTGTACAGGGTGAACAGGACCGGAGAGAGTACGGTTCCCTGTGGCGCTCCTGTGCTGCTGACCACCGTGTCAGACCTACAGTCTCCCAACCGCACATACTGAGGTCTATCTGTCAAGTAGTCCACTATCCAATCCACCATGTGAGAGTCTACTCCCATCTCCGTTAGTTTGTGCTTTAAGATCTTGGGCTGGATGGTGTTAAAGGCACTAGAGAAGTCAAGGAATGTAATCCTTACAGGTGAGAGAGTGATTTGTGCAGCAAATACGTGATAGCATCCTCCACTCTCACCTTCTTGGTGAGAAAGTACCATTTGATAGCACCATTGGCAATGTCTGTGATCACTCTGCTAAGGATAGTGTGGACAGTAATTAGCCAGGTTGAATTTGCCCTACCTTCTGTGAACAGGATGCACCTGGGAAAGAGGATGAACCTGGGTAATTTTCCACATTTCCCAGTTAGATACCAGTATTGATTTTGTACTAGAACAGCTTTGGTGGAGGGAGAGCTACTTCTCTCAGGCTGATCTTCACTACCACAGCTGGAATTTTGTTTGGTACATGGTATTCACTGTATCCTGCACTGTTAACCATTTCTTGATATCATTTCCTATAGCCTGGAGTGAATGAAATTGCCTGGAGACTGGCATCTACAACATTGGGAATCTCAGAAAGAGAGAAATGGGTCTTTTTTTTGGTCTTGCTGGCTGAACATACTTGTAAATGTTTCAGCTTATTCTTAGGTGCTGGGCCCTACTATCACTGGGAGTAGTTTTGTGCCATCTTCTTCCTGTTAGCTGTTCCACCACTATGATGTAATATGACTACAGACCTTCAATCTGACCATTTGTACTGCAATCACTTAGTTCCATGCATTGTATGCTCTGTTTATTGAAGGCAAGTGTCACTGACAGTCTACAAGCAGCATTTCCTTGCTAGTTCAGACAATGGATCTTCTGCATGTCTCTATTTCCACAGATACTGCATGATCTGTGACATGTTTCTATTTAACATATCTGGCACCTGCTTTTCTTTTAATTTCCAATGGCTATATCCAACAAGAGAATGTCTAATCATCTACTCTTGAGGCCAGTACCATCACAAGTCCCCTAACATCAACATCCTGCGAGGTCGATGTATCAGTCACATAGATATCTGGAATACCCAAAGGCTTTCTACCATCTATAAAGCTAAAATCAGGGGTTTAACAAAATAATTTCCATGAGTCTGGTTGAGTGCAACTTTAGCAACTCTCAACGTCCTCAACACCACTGAGGACAAGGCAATCTAGTTGCTTAATCATCACATCCCCCTCCCTATTCATCCCTTTTCTCTGTTACCAGTACCTGCAGTGTCTACAAGCTACAAACTCCACAACAGTTACTTGCCCAGGCTAAGTTGATAGCACTTCCCAAATGCTGACCACTTCCATCCAGGAAGACAAAGGTAACATTGAGTTCTGCAGAATCTCTGTTAGTAATATTCCATCATGACTTTAAAGTATATCACTGGTCCTTCATCATTGCTTGGACTAAATTATGGATTAGTACCATGGGGGTATCTTCACCAGAAAGACGGCAGCTGGTTTGAGAATGGCTCGCCACTACATACTCAATATCAATAAGTCCTCACCTTGTTAGTAATCACAGTTGCATCAGAAACTGGTATGGTCTCTAAAGTACAGAATCACAAAAGGCTGCTCATGGTTGTAGATTCAGCCAGTTCCATTAACTGGTACAACCCTCCCCACCATTAGGGAAATCTTTAAGAGGTGGTGCTTCAAGTAGGTAGTATCCATCACTGAAGACCCTCATCATCCAGACTTGTCCTTTTCACCTTCAGGGAGGAGGTGCAGGAGCCTGAAGACCCACATTCAATGTTTTAGGAACAGCTTCTGCTCCATCGGATTTCTGAAGGTCCATTAACCCATGAACATCTTCTCATTATTCATGATTTACAGTTGTAACTTATAATTTTTATGGCTCGTACTGTACTCCTGCCACAAAACAATTAACTTCACAACAAGTCAGTGATAATAAATCTGATTCTCATTCCATACACTCTGACAGCTTTATTAGAATAGGACCAGAAGCTCAAAAGCAAATTTTGTAAACTAAGTTGTGGTGACTACTCAATCAGTGTTTGTATATTTATCTTTTCGTACAAATAAGAAAGTTAAATGGGGCACCATGGTGGCGTAGTGGTTGACACAGCACTATTACAGCATGGGGTACCTGAGTTAAGAGTTCAAGTCCAGTGGCCTCTGTAAGGAGTTCGTATGTTTTCCCCATGGAATATGTGGATTTTCTCTGGGTGCTGTTGTTTCATCCCACAGTTCAAAAATATTCTGATTAGTAGGGTAATCGGTCATTGTAAGTTGTCCTGTGATTAGACTAGGATTAAATCAGGGGTTCTGGGGGACATGACTCAAACACCGGAAGGACCTATTTTGGGCCGTTCCTCAATAAATAAATAAATATATATGTACTGGCCTGAACGAGGATGGTGGTGAATTGAGAGGCTACACAAGATGTAACTTAGGATTTTTAACTCTGCTTTATATTCAAAATAACCATCAGAACCTCTGACAGATTTGTTTGTGGTGGCTCAAAAACAGTCCAGAGAGAGACATACAAAAATGGTGGAAGCTTGGTTATTTCATCCCTCTTGCCTGTTGAGAGACCATAGGACTATAAGACATAGGAGCAGTATTAGGCCATTCAGCCCATCAAACAGCCTGTAAACACCACCTTTATGGAGATCAATGAAAGCTGCATCTACTTAAAACTAGCGATCTTCTCAAAATCAATGATTGAGACAGTGACAAAAGGTAAGCTCTCCAAAGAACCTTAACCCTTGCTAGTTTGATGCTGAATGACTATCAATTACATGCACAAAAATGAATGGATTAGCTTTATTTGTCCCGTGTACTTCGCAACATGCAGTGAAATGCATCACTTGCGTTAATGACTAACGAAGTCTGAGGATGAGCTGGGGCTGTCCGCACATGTCACCGTGCCTCGGGGTCCAGTATAACAAGCCCACAGCTTACTCATGCTTGCATGTATGTCTTTGGAATGTGGGAGGAAACTCGAGCACCAGGAGGAATTCCACACAGTCACAGGGTTATATTATTTGTTATTCATGATTTTATATATATATAAATCGTTTACACTACTTCCACAACCCAGCAAGCTCAGGCACTACAGTAGCTTACAGTCAGCATGACGCTATTATAGCTCAGGGGATTCTGGTGACGTCCTGTAAGGAGTCGGTATGTCTTCCCCGTGGAATGCATGGGTTTTCCTCAGGACCTCCAGTTTCCTCCTACAGTGAAAAGACATACCAGGTAGGTTAACTGGTCATTCTAAACTAGGTTAGGATCTGATTTGCACTAAACCCACAGGCAGGATATCCAGATGATCCATCGTCATTGTTTAGGAACAGCTTCTTCCCTTCCGCCATCAGGTTTCTGAACAGACAACGAACCAACCCACTAACACTGCCTCACTATTTTATATCTAATTTATAGTACTTTTTTGTGTATGGCTGCTACAAAATAATAAACTTCACCACACATTGGGACGTTATGTCGAAATTGTATAAGGCATTGGCGAGACCTAATCTGGATATTGTGTGCAGTTTTGGTCACCTACCACAGGAAAGATGTGAATAAGATTGAAATAGTGCAGAGAAAATTTACAAGGATATTGCTGGGACTTGAGAACCTGAGTTATAGGGAAGGGTTGAATACGTTATGCACACAAGGTGCTGGAGCAACTCAGCACACCAGGCAGCATCTCTGGAAAAGAGTATAGTCGATGTTTCGGGCAGAGAATCTTCATTAGGACTGGAGAAAAAAAGATGAGGAGTCAGATTAAAAGGTGGGAGGAAGGAAGGAAGAAATACGGGTAATCAGTGAAACCGGAGGTGGGGGGGTGGAGGTGAGATAAAGAGCTGGTAACTTGATTGGTGAATGAGATACTGGATGGGAGAAGGGGGTATCTGATAGGGGAGGACAGAAGTCCATGGAAAAATGAGAAGAGGGAGGAGCACCAGAAGGAGGTGATGGGAGGTAGGAAGATAGATTAGAAAGAGAAAAGGGAATAGGGAATGGTAGGAGGGGGCATTACCAGAAGTTAAAGAAATTGAATATTTTGTGTGTCTTGCTTGGATTTCCAGCATCTGCAGATTTTCTCTTTGTCTTTATATATATAGTTACTTTGCTTGTAAGCAAAACGGGGAAGACATTGTTAGCTGACTGAGGATTCCGCTGATGCCATTCATCGAGTAATTCAATTCCTTTGGGCCTACTGATGGAAGAGCACGTGAAATTGTTGAAAGGATACTTTGTTTTACATGAGTATCGTCAGAGTGCCTCTGAAAAAGTGTTAACACATCTTAACTATGTCTTTACAAAATATTACAAAATGCTTTGTAACATGTACAGTATCAAAGGGCTTCTTCAAGCTTCTTCAATTAATTTGGTGAGTGAATGGTGATGGCTAATGCAGCCTTCAACAACTGCCTTTAACTCCTTTCCTGTTCTCTCAGGTGCTGCAGAATGTCCAAAATTTTCAACCCTGGAGGCTGGAGAGGGCAAAATACCTGCAAGTACTCAAAGAGAAGTTTTCACAAGCTCAGTAATATAAGGCCTCTGGCGATCTTGCAGAGAAGATGAGTTGAGACCAAAGACAGATTAGCCATGTTGGGATAGAATGATGAAGAGGGTTAAAGGTCATGTGATCAATGCCTATGTACTAATTGTGCTTTTGTGCTCTGCTCTTTGCTGCTAAAAGTTGATTAATCACTCTGGTGGTCAGAAAACAGAGTAGATTAGATGAGATTGGCTTTATTTTTCTCATCTACATTGAAACATATAGTGATATGTGTCGTTTACATCAATGACCAATGCAGGCGGAGAATGTGCTAGCAAGTAGCCATAGGAGTGTCCATGTTTCCGTGGTCAACATAGTATGTCCAGAATTTACTAACCCTGGAATGTGGGAGGAAATAAGAGCACTCAGAGGTTACACAGTCACGGAGAGAATGTACAAACTTCTTAAGGCAGTGGTGGAAACCTACCCCCGATTGGCACTGTAAAGTGTTGCCTCAGCTGTTGTGCTACCATGCTGTTCCTGAGCCCCTAACCACTCAAGGACAACAGATACAATGGTAAGTCAACTCTCATTCAAATGCCAGGACCCAGCACCCAAAGGGGCATAGAGCAGTGATCATCTTTCAGAGTCATCTGGGTCCCGTAATCCTTGGTTCCATATGTATCCTCCTTGCATACAGAAAGTTCCACCTGCTTGCCAGCAGCAGAAGGAAAAACATCTTCGGATTCTGTTCCAATAGCCAGACCATCGGGATGAGCCGTGCTGGTGCGTCACAAAGCCGGAGCATAACATGCTGCAGATGGAGATGTTGTTGCTGTCAGAGGTGGTTTTGGAGTGAACAATTTAGGGAGGAGTCGATGCGGAAGAATTTTGATGCCTGTCCACCTAAACCTGGTGTGAAGAATCACTCTAGATGCAGAGCTGACTTGAAGAGATTGAGAACAGCTTCAGGCAGGGCAGCAAGGTCTAGGCCCAGAGCGTATTGTTGCACCGGGGCCTGGGTCCTAGCGCGAAGCACTACCTGGTGCTTGGACAATTTAAACACTGGCCCGGAGAGTCTGAAAGGCCCAAGTTTCAGGACTGAAGGTGAGGGTTGGGCCGATTTTATTCCCTCACCCGCAATGTTCATTCCTCTCTCCGCGGTGCTGAGGCTGTGAACAGTTCCGGCCACTGTGCTTCATGTCTGCGAGCTTTGCAGCAATTTGCCCTGTTATGTACTGAACCGACACTGAGGCTTGGGCCTACTCCGGCTGCTTCTGGGAACCGGATCTATGGATGTATTTGGTTTAGAATGCTGTAGCTTGCTTCTATTGTTTGCATGATTTGTGTATTTTTTCTCTTTCTCTGCACATTGGGTGTTGGTCTATTTTTTTAAAAATTAGGTTCATTTGGATTTCTTGCTTTGTGGCTGCCTGTAAGTGGATAAATCTCAAGGTTGTATAGCTTATAGCTTATACACACTATGATATTAAACATATTTTGAATCTTTGAGTCTTTGGATTAGAAACAATTAAAAATAATTTAACAAGTTAACAGTGGGCTAATCCTCTTCAGAGTGGCATTCGTAGAGTTATTTTACACTCCTTTACAAAGTCCATGTGTTCCACCAAATCCAGGCTCTTCCAGTGCTGCAGATCAGGACTTCACTTTCGCTATTTCCCTATCCTTGGTCCCCAAACTTTCAGTATGACAACAGTCTCCAACTCAAGGATATATTTTTTGACTTGTAATACTAAGTGCCAGTACTGGCTTTCTATAATCCACTGCTAATTAGCTTTCAATATTTAAGGTCATTTAATCAACAGAACCACATATCAGTTGTATTTTATGTTCAACTGTTCTAGTCATGGCCTCCAAAAGCATCCAGCTATTCCATATTTATGTGAAGTACATGATGTTTTGTAAAATAAACACTGAAACATAGACTCTTGTCTTCGAGATTCATTCCTGCAGTTAATGATTTCAGCTGAACCACTCATTAAATTTATTACATGGTAATCATCACATTTGATATGCATTATACTGGATGTTAAAATCCCAGGGAAAGAAGAACTGCTATTTTAACAAATCAATGTTGATTTCCATTACCTGCTGATTGTAAGATTATAGGTCGCCTATTTAATAGTATTTCATACTTGAAACTATTTGTATTTCATACTTTGATAGCTTACATGAAGATTTAATTGTAACTATTCTATTCTTCGATTTTATCTTGAGAAGATAATCCACTCTTTCAATGGCTTTAAGCCAAGAACGTTGGCACAAGTTTCTTGTAAGCAGCAGCTTCACATTTCTTGAGCAAGTTGTTAGGTAAAACTGTATATCCCCAGGGCAGAGGCAGGATGCTGTAACAGTGTTAACTTCTGCAAAACTTTGCACTGAATAGCAATCTTCATACTTTGCAGCTGTTTTTTTTTAATGAAAAGAACAGCGATAGATTATGTTAATTTATGATGATTGTGGGTGGCGGGGTGATGTTAAGTCTCTGCCAAAGGAGGTGTAAGGCATTCCTTCCATTGGCTAATCTGCAGGTCACCCTCGGGCAAGGTGTAGCACCTGTTTAGTCCCCCAAGCAGGGTCATGTGAAGCCATGGGAGCAGGCGGTGGATGGTCGCATATCGCAAGTTCTGGTTATGCAACCACTGATGCCAGCAGGCAATCTCTGAAGAGTATTGATAATAGCTGGGATCACCTGTCTTGTAAAAACACTGCCCAGGAGAAGGCAATGGCAAATCACTTCTGTAGAAAAATTTACCAAGAATAATCATGGTCATAGAAAGACCACGATTGCCCATGTCAGCACATCATGAGTGAACAATGGTATTTGATTTATATTTCATGGGCCTTTAGAAAAGATTGTAGATGGTAAGAAAAACAGGTTATCGAAGTTCTGTTACATATATGGACAAAAATATAAACAATTAGAATATACAGTATAATAGTTGGTGCTTGAGTACGTTTGTTGATATAAATTAGGAATGGGAGTTTCTGCGATGATTTTAAGATTTAAATAAGCTCAGTTTCTACAAGGCAAAGGATACATTCTGGCATACAACGTCTGCCCTACAATGCAACCTACATTACAGCTTTAGTGAGAATTCTCTTTCTGCTATTCACCATGTCTACACGAGAGCTTTCAGTATAACATTTGGCCTCCATGAACAGACTGTGAGATCAGGACCCCTCCTTATCCATCTGCTGCCAGCTGAAATGAGTTCTCCCCTAGGATGGCATGACACTTTTCACATGCTGGCCAATTGCCTGATCTCCACTTGTAATCAGTGCTGATGGTTGCCAGCGTCTTATGCAAGTATTCATAAATATCAAAACGCCTTTCAGATCATCAAGATGATGCCAATAAAAGGCAATTATTTGCATGTGGCTCTGATGGGATTTGTCAAATATTCCCATTCAGGACTACTACAACTGAAATCCACAGTTGTAGCCATGGGTACTTCAGTACGCAACCTCATTTTAAGATGTTATTAAAAAAAACTATCAAAACTCAAGATTGATGGATCCTGGACTGCAGACTCAGATAACAAGTGCCGTTCCTCTTTAAGTAAACAGAAGTGTGGAAGTTGAGCCGATCTACTGGTAGAAATGCAGAGGCCCCCATTCTCGACTGTTCTGCTGGTGAATGTATAGTCTGTGGAAAGTAAGACTGAAGACCTCAGAGCAAGATTGCTGTACCAGGGGGACATCAGGGACTGTTGTGTACTTCGCTTCATGGAAACCTGGCTATCCCCTGTCATTTTGGATGTAGTACTACAGCTTGGTGGCTTTACCATTCTCCGCAAAGACAGGACAGCACAGTCTTTAAAAGGCAGGGGAGGTGGCATATGCTCTATGATTAACTCACCATCGTGCACAGGTGTGGCAGTTCTGTCTCAGTCCTGCTCACCTGAACTGTCTCATGGTCAAATGATATCCTTTTTACCTACTGAGGGAGTTTTCCACTGGTGGCAGTGTACATCAGGAAGGCACTCCAGGAGCTGAGCAACATAATCAGTGGGCACAAAATTGTGCACCCTGATGCCTTTCCTATTATTGTGGGAGATTTCAATGAGGCAGGCCTGAAGAAGTCTCTGAACAGTTACTACCAACATATCACCTGTGCCACCAGAGGAGACAGCACACGTGACCACTGTTATACCACAATCAAGAATGCTTACTGTGCCATCCCATGCCCACACTTTGGAAAGTCTGATCATCTGGTTGTACTTCTGCTTTCAGTGTATGGGCAGATACTAAAGATCGCAGCCCCAGTGTTGAAGACCACAAAGGTATGGTCAAGGGAAGTGGAAGAGTGCATACAAGACTGCTTTAAGTCAATGGATTGGGCAATATTAGGGGATTCACATTCGAATCTGATCAAATATGCCACAACTGTCACCAACTTCATCAAGACTTGTGTGGATGAGAGTCTGCCGTTGATAACACACTGGACATAATCTAGCCATAAGCTTGATTAAGAGAAATAAGAGAAAATCTGTAGATGTTGGAACTCCAAAGCAACATACACAAAATGTTAGAGGAACTCAGTTGGCCTGGCAGTATCTATGAAAGAGAGTACAGTAGGCGTTTCAGGCCGAGACCTTTCATCAGGACTGGAGAAAAAAAGATGAGGAGTCAGTTTTAGAAGGGGAGGGGAGAGGAGGAAGAAATACAAAGTGATAGGTGAAATGGGAGGGGTGGAGGGATGAAATAAAGAGATGGAAAGTTGATTGGTGAAAGAGATACAGGGCTGGAGAAGGGAGAGTCTAGTAGGAGAAGACAGAAGACCAAGGAAGAAAGAAAAGGGGGAGGAGCACCAGAGGGAGATGATAGACAGGTAAGGAGATAAGGTGAGAGAGGGAAAAGGGAACAGGGAATGGTGAAGGGGGGAGTGGGACATTACCAGAAGTTTGAGAAATGGATGTTCATGCCATCAGGTTGGAGGCTACCCAAACAGAATATAAGGTGTTGCTCCTCCAACCTAAGTGTGGGCTCATCACGACAGTGGAGGAAGCCATGGATGGACATATCAGAATGGGAATGGGAAGTGGAATTACAATGTGTGGCCACTGGGAGGTCCCACTTTTTACAGTGGACAGAGTGTGGGTGCTTGAAAAGTGGTCTGTCAATCTACATTGGGTCTCACCGATATACAGGAATTCACACCGGAGTACTGGATACAGTAGATGTCCCCAACAGACTCACAGGTGAATTGTTAGCTCACCTGGAAGGACTGTTTAGGGCCTTGAATGGTAGTGAGAGAACACTAGTTCCACTTGCAAGGGTAAGTGGCAGGAGGAAGATCAGTGGGGAGGGACGAATGGACAAGGGAGTCATGTAGGGAGTGATCCCTGCAGAAAGCAGAAAGTTGGAGGAAGGCCAAGATGTGCTTGGTGGTGGGATCCTGTTGGAGATGGTGGAAGTTACAGAGAATTATGTCCTGGACACGGAAGCTGGTGGGGTGGTAGGTGAGGACAAGAGGAACCCTATCGCTGGTGGGATGGCAGGAGGATGGGGTGAGGGTAGATGTGTGTGAAATTGAAGAGATGCAGTTGTTGGCAGCCATTGATGAATCAGGAGCTTTGTAGTCTGCTGAGGGCTAGATGTCTGGCATTCAAGACTGGTGATTCAGAACTATACAAGAAGTCTAGGTATGTCCAATGGAAAGCTATCTTAAGAGCAAAAAACAACCAGTTCTTGGTGAGGCTAGAGATGGAATCAGATGCATGTCAACTCTGACAAGATTTGCAGAACTTTACTTTCTACAAAGTGAAATGTCACATCGTGAATGGTTGTGATGATTCACTCCCAGGGAGCTCAATACCTTTTATGCACACGTTGAAAGAGAGAATAAGACTATGTGAATCCCTGCCACATCTGCTGACCCTGTGATTTGTCTAGGTTCCAACATCAGAACATCTTTCCAGAGGTTGAACCTCCTTGCAAGACGTCTGGCCAGGTGGTGTACCTGGTGGGGATCCAAAGTCCTGTGCCAACCAACTGGTGTGAGTGTTGAAGGACATCTTCAGTCTCTGTCTGCTGCAGTCAGAGGTGCCCACCTCATTCAAAAGGGTGACAATCAGACCAGTGCCTAAGAAGAGCAGAGTGAGTTGCCTCAACAACACTCAAATCTACTGTGATGAAGTGCTCTGAGAGGTTGTTCATGGCTAAAATCAACTCCTGCCTCAGCAAGGACCTGGACCCACTGCAATTTGCTTATCACCACAATAGGTTCTAATGGGTTGCATCCCTGTTTGGGATGGAGGGGCAAAAGTACAGGATCAGAAAAAGCTGCAGGAAGTTGTAAACATAGCCAGCTCCATCATGGACACTAGTCTCACCAGCACTGAGGACGCCTCCAAAAGTTGATGCCTCAAAAAGGTGGCATCCGTCATCAAAGAGCCCCATCATTCCAGGACATGTCCTCTTCTCATTGCTACCGTCAGGGAGGAACTTTTTCCC
This sequence comes from Hemitrygon akajei, assembly GCF_048418815.1. Lineage (NCBI taxonomy): Eukaryota > Metazoa > Chordata > Chondrichthyes > Myliobatiformes > Dasyatidae > Hemitrygon > Hemitrygon akajei. Next base: position 99,573,252 of record NC_133125.1, on the reverse strand, counting down.
CTTTGTCATCAAATTTCTGAATGGACAGTGAACCCATGAACACAGCCTCACAATTCTTTTCTTCTCTTTTAACATTACTTATTTAATTTAACTTTTAAACTGTATATATTCTTACAGTAATTTGTATTATTTATTATTATGTGTTGCAATGAACTGTTGCCAAAAAACACCAAATGTCATGTCATATGTAGTGATGTTAAACTTGATTTAAAGTCAAAGTATATTTTATTATTAAAACTTGCTTACTTTTTATGACCTTCAGATTCGGCTTCTTGCAGGCCGCCACAAAACAAAGATGTGCAATAAAACACATTAAAAGCTCCACATAACAAAGACTGTCAAAGAACTCAATGTGTGGGGAAAAAGAACAAATAGTGGAAATAAAAATAAAGTGAATAAATAACACACAGAACATGAACAGCAGAGTCCCCGAAAGTGAGTCCACAGCCGTGGGGTCACTTCAGCACCGAGGCGAGTGCCAGTGGTTGCAAGCTACAGCATCATTTCAGTGTTGAAGCAAGTAAACCTCGCGTAGTAGTGAGCTGAACATCAATTTTCCTGCCCCCTAAGTCTTGAAAGCCTTGATCAAATCATGCAATGGTACCAAAAATGGAGTCAACAAAAACACAGAGTTACCAACAATGAGTCCGCAGCTGCGGAGTTTGTTTTGTGCTGAAGCGAGTAAAGCTGTCCAGCAGCCCAGTGGCTGCAGAGCAACACCTCTTTGGTGTGTGGGACTCCTGCACCTCCTACCCGACCATAGCAGTGAGAAGAGAGGGGGACAAGTCAAACACAGGCCAATGGTACGGGACACCTGTTTGTTTTTCAATCTTGACCCCGACGATTTTAACCATGCTCAATACCTCAATTGGCATGAAGTAATGGAGCTGACCATGGGATTGTCTTTTGCAATCGTGTCCAACCCCAGCAATGGCTGCACCGGCTATACCTGCTTTCTCGATAGTCGAGCTCACCAATTCCACCGGGAGATCTCAAAAGTGGCAGATCGTTTTGGTGGTCCAAAAGTATATCCTTAAAAGGGAAATTACATGCTGAAGACTGTGGCGATCGCAGTTCAGATGAAGAAGTATATCTGGAGTATCTAGTAGTTGCAGACGAAGCTGTCTGCAACACGTCACCTTCGGTCACTAGTACCTCCTTGTTCCACCTGATTCTGATTCCGATTCTTTATGCCCCTTGAGAGTCAGCATCCAATTTCTGTAGAGAATTAGAGGGAATACTGGGGTATGAAAGGGTAGTTTCAACAAAGAGCAAAAACAGATAACACACTTTAAGTAGAGTTGTCCACTTGAGAGAGGCAGTGCTTGCTGCAAGCCATTCAATGTAAAAATCATTATTATCTTGAGCCAAGGAAGGAGATACTTGGTGATTAGCCAAAAGTTTGTTCGAAGATTCATGTCTTATTTCTGCTTAAGGTGGAGAAGTAGCTTGGTTTAAACAGGCATTTTCAATCATGGACCGTTAGCAGGTAGAGTATGGCCAGCAACATAGGCTTCAAACAACATGCAAAAAACTGGAGTAACTCAGTGGGTCAGGCAGCATTGTTGGATGCTTATAGCATTCAAGCATGGTTCTAAGGTACTGCAGCAAAGGACGTAAGGAACTAAACACCAAGGTGAGAATTTAATGGGGAAGAGGAGGATAATGGAATAAGCCATAATGGAGCGGCTGATAATACAGAATCTGAGGCCACAAACCAGGCACGCCCAGGATCCTCTTCAGTTTGCGTATAAGGAGAAGGTGGGAGTGGAGGATGCTATCACGTATTTGCTGCACAAATCACTCTCTCACCTAGATGGGGTCAGTTGTGCTGTGAGGATTACATTCCTTGACTTCTCTAGTGCCTTTAACACCATCCAGCCCAAGATCTTAAGGCACAAACTAACGGAGATGGGAGTAGACTCTCACATGGTGGATTGGATAGTGGACTACTTGACAGATAGACCTCAGTATGTGCGGTTAGGAGACTGTAGGTCTGACACGGTGGTCAGCAGCACAGGAGCGCCGCAGGGAACCGTACTCTCTCCGGTCCTGTTCACCCTGTACACATCAGACTTCCAATATAACTCGGAGTCCTGCCATGTGCAGAAGTTCGCTGATGACACGGCCATAGTGGGGTGTGTCAGGAATGGACAGGAGGAGGAGTATAGGAAACTGATACAGGACTTTGTGATATGGTGCAACTCAAACTACCTGCGTCTCAATATCACCAAGACCAAGGAGATGGTGGTGGACTTTAGGAGATCTAGGCCTCATATGGAGCCAGTGATCATTAATGGAGAATGTGTGGAGCAGGTTAAGACCTACAAGTATCTGGGAGTACAGTTAGACGAGAAGCTAGACTGGACTGCCAACACAGATGCCTTGTGCAGGAAGGCACAGAGTCGACTGTACTTCCTTAGAAGGTTGGCGTCATTCAATGTCTGTAGTGAGATGCTGAAGATGTTCTATAGGTCAGTTGTGGAGAGCGCCCTCTTCTTTGTGGTGGCGTGTTGGGGAGGAAGCATTAAGAAGAGGGACGCCTCACGTCTTAATAAGCTGGTAAGGAAGGCGGGCTCTGTCGTGGGCAAAGTGCTGGAGAGTTTAACATCGGTAGCTGAGCGAAGGGCGCTGAGTAGGCTACGGTCAATTATGGAAAACTCTGAACATCCTCTACATAGTACCATCCAGAGACAGAGAAGCAGTTTCAGCGACAGGTTACTATCGATGCAATGCTCCTCAGACAGGATGAAGAGGTCAATACTCCCCAATGCCATTAGGCTGTACAATTCAACCGCCAGGACTTAAGAACTTTTTAAAAGCTATTATTAATGCTTTTTGAGATAGTGATTTAGATGCATATCATATTTTTTTACTGAGTTAAGTATTGTATGTAATTAGTTTTGCTACAACAAGTGTATGGGACATTGGAAAAAAAAAGTTGAATTTCCCCATGGGGATGAATAAAGTATCTATCTATCTATCTATCTATCTGAATGGAAAATCACTGCAGCCTGATTGAAATTTCCTTCACAATTTGGTCACCAACAATTATTGATCAGCCATTGGATCAGCCATTTCCCCAATGGGAAACAGTTTATCCACTTTTTATCGACCAAGTTTAAGATCGATCCAATAATTCCTCAGGATACTCAACTCAAGGGAGATCAAGCAGAATTCATAGAATTCACCTTTCTAGCCTTTGGAATCCTTCAGGTGAATCTAAGAATCTGCCTACTGATTTCCAAAGCTAGTGGTATATCCTCCCTGGGATGTGATACCTCGTCTGTAGAGTAAGACTATATAGAACACATCACCACAGCCCATCCCAGCCCCAATATATTCAAGATTACATGAGAATTATTTGTAAATTTTCATTCACTTTTTAGATATCTATGTTCCCATTCACTGTGTCATTGTGATATGTGCATTTAGAAACCCACATTTTTCCCCTTTTCACAATCCTTGTTGCTCTGTATTAAAACAAATTCAATTTGTCAATCAGCATGCAGTTGAACAGTGATCCATAAAGGTACTACTACAGAATACAGCCAGCAAAGTAAATGTCAGAAATCGATATGAATACAGAGGCAGGCATTGCTGATAATTAACTGGAAAACATTTCCTTCAATGTAAAAGTCCTTTTTTTTCAACTGCCAGTAGTGTCAGTGCATTTTTATCTGATAGTGTATTTACTGACAGGCATGCCAGATAGGTAGAAATGATGAACATTTTATGTTAATTATGTGATCAAAATATCTCCTCTGAACTTTAGCAACAAGAGAGGAGACTATTGCGATTTTTAAGCATCTCTCCAAGTTCATAGAATTTTTTGCTTTTCTTGGCATTTATATAAGCCTCTTCTTTGAATTGTTATGATATCTTACTTCATTTCTTGAGTATGGTTGCTCAATCACGTAAGTAGATTATTTTGGCTTTTAGAGCTACTCACTGCTTTTGCAATGTGTCAAGCAATTTGAACAAGAATAATTTACACTGTGTTTGGCCTACTTTAGCAGAAAGTTAATTGGCGAATGTGTTCTTTCTTGCCTTATGAAGTACTATGCTGCAAATAGTGCCATACGTGTCTTGATTGACAGGCAGAAATAGCTAAGAGCACTGAAAATAATTTTGGTTAAGAAAAGTGTGGCCAACAAGCATGGTGTTTCAGTAGCACAAGAGAGGCAAGGCTTTTTATTTCTGTTCTGGATTCACCCCATTTATACCACTACAAAAATGTTTGCTCTTAAACACTGGGGAATACCTGGCCCCATGAATATGAAATAAATATTTGAAAAAAATCCAAAAGTTGGTCATTACAGAGAGGTTTCAGTATGCTGATGTTAGTTCAGCTGTTTTCTGATTGGTTCTTGTACATTGCCATAGTGCCTTACATAACGTTGAAAATAAGCCCATGACGGAGAAACATACTAAAAACATTCATGAACATGCAGCTCATTAATGCTTTTTGTGAGTAACAAATGACAACATGAATGTTAGAAATAGGAGCAGGAAGTAGGTCATCTTGTTCATTGAATGTGTTCTGCCATTTCTTAGGATTATGACTGTGCTTCCACTTGGCACACTTTTCTAACACTATTGTGAAGAATGTGTTTTCAATAGACAATAGACAATAGGCAATAGGTGCAGAAGTAGACCATTTGGCCCTTCGAGCCTGCACCACCATTTTGAAATCATGGCTGATCAACTACTATCAATACCCGATTCCTGCCTTGTCCCCATATCCCTTGATTCCCCTATCCATAAGATACCTATCTAGCTCCTTCTTGAAAGTATCCAGAGAATTGGCCTCCACTACCTTCCGAGGCAGTGCATTCCAGACCCCCACAACTCTCTGGGAGAAGAAGTTTTTCCTTAAATCTGTCCTAAATGACCTACCCCTTATTCTCAAACCATGCCCTCTGGTACTGGACTCTCCAATAATCAATGATGAAATGATTATGGGCTGTGGAAGCAGAATTGTTGCGAAGTTAGATTTTTGATAAGCAAAGGAGTAGAGGTAAGTGGAATGCAAAGCTGAGTTACTGTCAAACTAATCTTAATCATTTGATTGACAGATCAGTTTGGAGGGCCTGAACAGTGAAATTCAGCTCCTAATTCATACTTCTTATGATGTTAGTCCAGATTATTTTGGATTAGTAGTGAAGACATTAGCACTTGGCATTATAAAGGATAACTCTTGTTACCTTTTGCAGAGTGTAGAGGTATAACATAGCTCAAAATTCAGAATTAAATTCCAGATTGTTTAATGCCATTTTGCTGTACACAAGTGTAAAGGAAAATGAAATAATTGGATCTGATACAGCACAGAAAAAACACATAAAATAAATAACACAATAATAACAACTCTCAGACTCTACCTTGCTGAGGCCCGGCACCAACTCTCTTACTTACTCCTTGAACGGGACCCCACTATGGAGCACCAGGCCATTGTCTCCCACACCATCACCACCCTTATTAATTCTGTGGATCTCCCATCCACCGCCACCAACCTCATAGTTCCTGCACCCTGCACCTCCTGTTTCTACCTCCTACCTAAGATCCATGAACCCGCTTTTCCGGGTAGACTCATTGTTTCAGCTTGTTCCTTCCCCACTGAACTCATTATCTGCAGACCTCAACTCTGTTTTATCCCCCCTAGTTCAGTCCCTTCCTACCTACATCTGTGACACTTCATGTGCTCTGGATCTTTTCAAGGATTTCAGGTTCCCTGGCCCCCATCATCTCATTTTTACTATGGATGTCCAGTCCCAATACACTTCCATCCCCCACCAGGAAGGCCTCAAAGATCTTCGTTTTTTTATGGACATCAGACCTAATCAGTTCCCCTCCACCTAGCTGAACTTGACCTCAGTCTAAGTAATTTCACCTTTGGCTACTCCCATTTCCTTCAAAAAAAAGAGGTAGCCATGGGCACTTGCACGGGTCCGGCTATGCCTGCATGATTGTCGGCTACGTGGAACAGTCTATGTTCCAAGCCTACACTGGCGACCGCCCCGCACTTTTCCAATGCTACATTGACGACTGCATTGTTGCTGCTTCCTGCACCCGTGCTGAACCATTGACTTCATCCACTTTGCATCCAGCTTCCACCCTGCCCTCAAATTTACCTGGTCCATTTCTGACACCTCCCTCCCCTTCCTCAATCTCATTGTCTCAGTCTCCATCAATGCCTATTATAAATCCATGGACTGTCACAGCTACCTGGACTATACCTCATCCCACCCTGTTACTTGTAAAATCACCATCCCCTTTTCTCAATTCCTTCGTCTCCACCACATCTGTTCTCAGAATGAGGCTTTTCATTCCAGAATGGAGGAGGTGTCTTTTTTTCAAAACAAGGGGTTTCCCTTCCTCCACCGTCAACCCTGCCCTCAATGGCAGCTCTTCCATTTCACATACGTCTGCTCTTACCACATCCTCCCATAACCCTACCAGGGATAGGGTTCCTCTTGTCCTTACCTACCACCCTACCAGCCTCTGTGTCCAGCACACAATTCTCCGAAACTTCCGTCACCTCCATTGGGATCCCTACAGAAAGCACAGCTTTCCCTCCCCTCCCTCAACTTCCTGCTTTCCACAGGAATTGCTCCCTACACCACTCCCTTGTCCATTCATCCATCCCACTGATAGCCCTCCTGGCACTTATCCTTTCAAGTGGAACAAGTGCTACACCTGCCCCTACATCTCCTCCCTCACTACCATGTAGAGCCCCAAACTCTCCTTCCAGGTGAGACGACACTTCACCTGTGAGTCTGTTGGGGTCACTTACTGTGTTTGGTGCTTCCGGTGTGGCCTCCTGTATATCAGTGAGACCCGACATAAATTAGGAGAACGCTTCGTTGAACACCTACGCTCCATCCGCCAGAAAAAGTGGGATCTCCCAGTGGCCACCCATCTTAATCCCACTTCCCATTTCCTTTTTGATATGTCCATCCATGGCCTCCTCCGCTGTCATGATGAGGCCACACTCTGGTTGGAGGAACAACACCTTATATTCCGTTTGGGTAGCCTCCAACCTGATGGCATGAACACTGAATACTCAGACTTCCGGTCATGCTGCCCCCCCCCCACTTCACCATTTCACATCCGCTTTTCCTTCACTCACCTTATCTCCTTACTTACCCATCGATTCCCTCTGGCCCTCCTCCCCCCTTCTCTTTCTTCCATGGCCTCTGCCTTTTTCACCAATCAACTTTGCAGCTCTTTACTTCATCTTTCCCCCTCCAGATTTCACCCATCATCTTGTGTTTCTCTCTCCCCTCCCCCCACCTTTAAAATCTACTCCTCAACTTTTCCCTCTAGTCTTGCCGAAGGGTTTTGGCCTGAAACACTGACTGTACTCTTTTCCATAGATACCGCCTGGGCTGCTGAGTTCCTCCAGCATTTTGTTTGTTTTGCTCGGATTTCCAGCATGTGCAGATTTTTCTCTTGTTAATAATGATAAAAGCACAATTAGTATAAATACATATGACAGCTTATATACATAGATTGATTGCACATCCATAAAGTGATGCTAGGCTGTACCTAAGGTAGCATGGAAGATAATAAAGTAGTGGTGGAGTTAGTGGTTGGAGGTGTTGATCACTCTTACTGCTTGGGGGAAGGAGCTGTTTTTGAGCCTGGTGGTCCTGGCATGGATGCTATATAGCCTCCTCCCTGATGTAAGTGGGACAAACTCTTTCCAGGAGTTGAGATGGCGATCAAAAACTAGAACACTTTTGTTAGAGAATGTTTGGTAGGTATGCTTTCAAATATCACCACCCCCACTCCCTCACTGCAAGACATTTATAGAGAATCCTGATCTAGATGTCACCTTGACCTGTCCTTGTTAAATGAAAGCAAAGCAGTTTCACCAAGCTAAGATCCATGGAAACCAACAGCTGAAGCTGAGTTTTTAAGTCTTGGACCTTGCATTACACCATCCATCCAGCTCTGTGGATGCTTGGTTAAATTTACTAGTGTAGAATCCAGGGACCAGTGTTATTGATCCAGAGAGGTGAGTCTGAATCCAAGGAGCTAGAGAAATTGGAAAACGTAATCCCAGCCATGATGTAAAACCAGAATTAGTAAGCCAAAAGACCATTACTAATATCCTAAAGGAAAAAAAGTCTGCTGCCCTGCCTTCTGGAGCAGTAAATATTTAACCTTTGAAAGTCTTTGTAATCCACTCAGATCAAAGCTATTAGAGATGGACAATAGCTGTTTGTCTTTGTACTGAATGAATAAAAGGTAAGCATAATTATTAGCTTTAATTTAGGTATGGGAGGGGAATGGAAAAGGTGTAAGCTCTTATTGATCCTATGTCCTGGTAAGGGAAGTGAAAGGAAAGTTGTATAAAATGTGTTTCTTTTGGCCACTTTCATCAAAGTCAAAGTAAATTTATTATCGAAGTACATATATATCGCCATATACTACCTTGAGATTTATTTTCTTGCAGACTGGCAAATACCCAAAGTGCAAATAAAAATATAAATAATACTGAGAGTATGTGCGATAGACTCCTTAAAAATGTACCTTTTGGTTGTGGAATCCATTCAGAGATGAAGTTTGTCATGTCTTGTAACTCCAAAACATAAAACTAATCAAAAGGAAAACAGGGGGAGACTGGGAGATAATGCATCTACTTTCATTTAATGTTTACTTAAGTGAGACATGCACTTATGATGTGGCAACGTTCTGACTTATGCCATTCATGTACTTTTACATATAACATGTAATGAATTATATAAAAAACAAAGAATGCTTAATCAAAAATATATTTACAGTATTACTCAAATATTACTGAAATATTAAATACACAACAATCCTCCCTGCTTATTGACAAACTCCAACTCAATATAGAATGCATTTCAACTCATATACATAAATACTGTAAATACATTATACTATAGAATACAACTACTATATAGACAGCCACAACTTGTAAATTTTAAATTGCCCCATTCAGTCTTAAAGATTTAAGCACTGTGGGGGATTTATTACTCTTGTGGGATAACTTCTTTCCTGACAAATGAGGGAGGCTGGGGTTTAACTCTGCTTGGAAGGAGAGATTTGTGGCTGTGAGCCTCCTCTGTGATGGTTGTAGGAGTTAACTCTGAGACTGCAGCAAGTGGTTCTGACAGCTCTGGGCACCTTTCTTTTCCTTTCTTCTTTCTCTTCCCCGATACTCTTGGCACCTTCTGGACGTGTTGGCAAACTGAACAGTGTATGGCAAACTGTTTGATCTGCTGATCAGTCTCATGCCACCAGACAAAGCTTTGAGCCAGCTCTTTCATTTTGACCATGCCTAGATGACTGGCATGTAGCTCCTCCAACATTTTAGTTCTCAGCTTGGATGGTACAAAAACTCTCAATCCCCATATAACACAACCTTTGTCCACATTCTAGCCATTCTGGGTTGTCATCTAGACCTGAGACAGTGTGGGATCTTTCCTGGTTTCCCTTTGGATCATCTCAGCCATAATAGGGAGACTATGAAACTACACAAAGATTGACAGAGAAGCCTTGAGAATGGTTTAGGGTGTAAAACATTTCAACCAGAACATGTATGAGAAAGTTTACCCTCGTTACTGATCATAAGCCATCAATTCACAAAAGGGTGTTCCACTAACAACAGCAGCAGCAGTCAAGAGGAGGTCCACTTTTGTAAATTTTGCAGGTATTTCCTTTTCCAAGGGTAAATGGGATAATTCAAAAGCATTTTCATAAAAATTTGTCTTCTTGAATTCACTCTTGTAATTGTGTCTTCCATAAAACAGGGCCCATCCCTGCATCGCACTGCTGCTGCTGTTAATGGAACACCCGTTCATGGATTGAAATTTGACATTATCACTGCTTATGAACCCACAAATTTGTTCATGTTCTGCCTTTTTTTGACTTGACCTTCTCTGTCCCTTCCTGAAGCAGTTGTCTTAGAACTTCCTTATGTAACTTCCAGTGATAAGGAAGTTCACTGTTATGCTTTGTAGCTCCAGAACATAAAACTATTTGAAAGAAAAACATGGGAAGACTGGGGAATAATGTTTCAATTTTACTTTAGCGAGGTGTGTCTGTGTGACATGCAGCATAATGACATAAGCCAATCATCTGCTTTTACATATAACCCATGAAGAATTATTTAAATAACAAAGAATGTCCAATCAAACAAGATATTACAATATTACTCAAATATTACTGAAATTTTAAATACATTACAAGGTGAGTGAAGTTATCCATGACATTAGCTGTAACTGTTCCTAAACCTGGTAGTGTGGGCTTCTAAAGCCCAAGCATCTCCTCCCTGATGATAATTAGCAAGTAGAGAGCTGGAAGGTGTGGGTCCATAGTGAAGGATAGTGCTTTCTAGAGGCAGTGCTCCTTGTAAATATGCTCAGTGGTGGGAAAGGTTTGCCTGAGCTTCTGGCCTTGCCTGTTGTCTCCACTGATTCTTTAACAAATGACTGAGTGACTAGACTACTTCAAGAGAGATCAATATGCATTGTGAAGCAACAATTGCATAAAAGCCAAAACAATTTGAGCCCACAGCTTCCTGACAGACACTTGGAACCAATGGGACTCTTGCTTAACAGCTTTTCTGAGAATTTTCTTTGGTGGCAGCCCAGAACGGAGCAGTTTTTTTTTAAAGTTCATTTTCACATTGGTGGAATTTGAGCTTCTAAGCCATTGGATTGATGGCTCAGTAACATAACAGTTACACCACTGCACTTATTACGAAATTTATATTTCCCAAACAATGAGGTTTAAACTACAAAATGCAACATGAATCTGATCACTGTTCACTCATGTCTGGCTCCTGAGAGTGAGGCAAGTGAAGCTGATAAAATCAACGTCTCTTTGTTCTGATTCCAACAGTTCAATGTGAGATGAAGTTGAAAAGATGCTGCCAAGTTTTTAATGTTCTTGCGTTCACAGCAAGACAACTGGCTGCAACTCAGTGTAACTTGGCACCCAGTTTGTGTAGAAACTTTAACAACAATGCCAGTGAATGCGTTTCCAAAGAAAACTTGTAAAGCTGATACATCTGCAGAAGTGGAAAAATATTCTCATTCCCAGTCCAGTGATCTATCACTTTCGATCCATGGCATGTGCAATTTACAAAAGAATTATTTAGCGGAGACATATGGAGTTTTAGAAAATACAATTCTTTTGTCAGTTAAGTTTTTGAGATATGAAATCCCATCAATAAATCCATATCAACATTAAGATACTCAGAAATTCAGGTAATTTATACCTATCATAAATACACTTTTCAAATGGATGTAGCTGACATACTTAAACTGAAGAATTCAGATGATTTTCAAGAAGGTTTGAGGGATCTGTGAGTGCATGTTCAACCAGCTAAATAGATGTCCCATAAATGCATGTGTGGTTTGCTTGTATCTCAGTATGCAACAGAGTACTGGTTTGCAGGGTTACCTGGAGTCAAGTGGATTGAATCGCTACTATTCCTGTTAAGAGGAGCATCATGGAATCATGTGGACCAAGTTGACTCACCTACTGAGGAGTTGAATCTGCTACAGAGGGTTGCTACTTCTCTATTTCAGAACCTTCCCTGGCCTCTTTTCCCACTATGTTAATTCAGTAGTTGATAATGCCAGTGACTGGGGGTGTGAATTTCACACTTCCATCAGAGAAGTGGGAAAAGAGGTTAAGAGTGATATCTTCATATAGAATGTTTTTGGAACATGAATTATTAGATGTAATGTTTGAGACTGAGATTTATGAATACTCTGAAGAAACTACAGTTAGCTATTTAAGACAGCAGTGAATCCAGAGCTATAGGGAGTGATCAGGTATGCAGTACTTCATTTGGACACTGCATGGACATCTATGATTCTGTATTACAGAAACATAGTGGTTAGCTTAACACTATTACATCTCGGGGCATTCTGGTGTTCAGAGTTTAATTCTGGTGCCATCCTCAAGGAGGTTGTATGTTCTCCACATGACCACATGGATTTACTGCGGCTGCTACGTGTCCTCCCGTATTCCAAAGACCTACTGGTTAGTAGGATACTCAGCAATTGTAAATTGTCCTGTGGACTAGGCTAGAGCTAAATAGGTGGGTTGCTGGGCCTTGCAGCTCATATATAGTTAGATTGCCTAAAAACTTTGCGCAGTACAGTATATTATGTCTTTCCAGTTGCCAAATAACACTCAAAACTACTGAGTTAACCTGAAAGTAAGTACTCTTATTTCTGTTTCCACAAGTAACTTTCTATTTTAACCAATATACCATACTGGACAAAAGTTTTAGGTATCCTTACTATACATACCTGCCTAAGAGTTTTGCATAGTAATGTAGAAGGAGGTCACATGATCCATTGAGTCACAGAGCAATCCCACTTCCCCACTAAATTCCCATTTTCCTGTAACCTACACTCACCATATTCCTATAATTTTCCCAAGGTGTAATTTACAGTGGCTAGTTAACCAATGGACTACATCTTGCCTCCGGAGGAAAATTACCTGCTCACAGACTCCACAGACTCTGCAATGGAAGTTAGGATTGAACTTTGGAACTATGAGAGAGCAGCTCAACTAGCTTAGCCACTGTGTTGCCCTCCTCATCATGTTTTCCTTCAAAAATGACATGTCCTGCAGAATTAGATCAGTTTTGTCTGCAGTGAATTACAAGTGCTAGGTATCCAGCAAAATATCAAGGACGCACTGATAGAGAAATTCATCCTCCTGAACAAGTAAGACACTGAAACATCGACCGTTTATTCATTTCTGTAGATGCTGCCCGACCTGCTGAGTTCCTCCAGCATTGTGTGTGTGTGTTGCTTTGCATTTCCAGCATCTGCAGACTTCCTTGTATTTGAAATTCATCTTTGGTGCTAAACTGGTGTGTGAATATTAATTCGCGGCACTCACTTCTTACATTTCCTCCAAGAGAACCATGAGCTTGTTGTAGGATTTGAAGGCTTGTGTGCTTCATTGATCCAGAGATCTGTGTTGGCTGAAGTCAGGGCTTTATGCTTTGGCTCTTGGTTGGATCACCCATGCCAAACTGATCAAAGGGTAGAGGCCAGACTACTGTGGTCCACCAGTCCTCCTAGGTTTGGGGGTTCAGAGGGCTAACAACCCTGACTGGTAAAACAAAATTGTTATGGAGACAGCAATGAAGAATCCTTCTATATCTAAGTGTGACGGTATTCCTGCATCTCCACCTTGGACTTGCATGACTGACAATAGTAAAAACTGAGAGGAAGCTTTTGGAATGGTGAAGGAAACCTCGACTACTACCAGAGATGGAGGACCTTCATTTCTGTCTTAAAGGTCAGTAGTGTAATGGGCAGTAAGTAATTACTCGCTATATTTGGTTCATTGATTTCAATAGAGCTTTATGTGTGTGAAGTAAGTATAAATGACAGCATATGTTAGTCACAAACAAAAAAAATCTTTTGAACAAGTATATTTCAGACAAGTTACACTGCCAGACAGAAAATATTCTGATGCAATCTTTAACAATAGTTCCTTTGGAAAATATTAAACATTGTAAACAAAATAAAATCCTACTGATACTGGAAAAATGGAATAAAATCAGAAAGTGTTAGGAAAACTCAGGAGGTTAGGCACCATCAGTGGGAAAGAAGCAGAATCAATGCTTTAATTTACTGACAGCATAACTGGGAAATTTTAAAGACGTAGGGGTGGTGCTGAGGGTGGACAGAAGAATAGATAATTCCTATGGCTAGTCAGAAAAAAGTTCAAGTAAATTTATTATCTAAGTACATACATGTCTCTATATACATCCCTGAGATTTATTTTCTTGCAGGTGTACTCAATAAATCCATAAGAGAATAATAACCATAACAGAATCATTGAAAGACTGCCCTGACTTGGGTGTTCAGTCAGTGTGCAATGGACACATCTGTGCAAATACAAAAAGAAAGAGATAATAATAATAATAATAAAAAATATATCAAGAACATGAGAAGAAGAGTTCTTGAAAGAGAGCCCATAGGTTGTAGGAACAATTCCTTGATGGGGCAATTGAAGTTGAATGAAGTTATCCCCTTTGATTCAAGAGCCTGATGGTTGAGGTGTAATAGTCATTCCCAAACCTTGTGGTGTGATTCCTGAGGCTCCTGTACCTTCTTCTTGATGGCAGCAGTGAGAAGAGAGCATGTCCTGGGTGGTACAGGTCCTTGATCATGGATGCTGCTTTCCCGCAACAATGTTTCATGATGGTGTACTCAATGGTGGGGAGGGCTTTACCCATGATAGTTGGGTCATATCCACTACTAGAAGGCAGACAAGTTTAAGTAGCAGAGGAGATGATTGTGCAAAGTGGATAGAAGTGAAAATTGGAATAATAAAAGAATAAAAATGTCTTTGGAGAAGATGAACATTGGCACAATAGAGAAGTCAAACTGGGTGGAGAACTTATAGTTACATTAGAAAATTCTGGAAGAGCTCAACAGGCTGTACTACATAAGATGCAGAGTTAATGTTGATCACCTGATGATGGATTTATGACTTTAAGATTTATGATTTATGATTTTAAGATAAGGAGAAATCTGAGATAAATGACACTCAACCTGTGTCGGTAGAGGCCTATTCAATATGCTTGTCAGGGACACTTTTAATCCTTGACTTTTGAAAGAAATCAAATAGGTTTGTTGTTAAAGCACTTGACAAACAATGACTCAGAACTACGGAGAGGTGCTGCTGTGAAGTACAATCATTGTAGAGTTCTGAAGGCAAAGGTTGAGACCACATATATAACTTCACAAGGAGAATGGGCCTCTAGTTGTGGTGACTATATCCATTGCAGAGGGATACAAGCAAATGGGAGTTGCTTGGTTAGCCTGGTTGACATGGATGAGTTGGACCCAAGAAATTGCTCCCCTTTCAGGATGCTATGACTTGTGAAGTCAAGCTACTACTTGTAATTTCCCAAGGTGCAATCCCACTCTTTTTTGGAAATAAGTGGCATGGTTAGCACAGCACTTTACATTACTCATGACCCTGGTTCAATTCCCACCTATGCACTGGTTTCCTCCCACTGTCCAAAGACCTTCTGATTGGTCAGTAAATCGGTCATTGAAAATTGTGGCACAGTGATATCAGCGCCGGACTCCTGAATGGAGGTTCCCGGGTTTGAATCCAGTTGGGCTGTTCCCGAGTATGCTTTCCATCCTGGCCGGGTTGAGTGTTGAGCTCGCAACTCGACCTCGTAAGATAAAGAAAAATAGTGCAAAATGTCTGTGTGAGGAGTGGTGTGCCACACAGCCTTTTGTTCCATGCCTTGTAAGGCATGAAAATGCCCGACGCTGGCCTAACGGGCCTGAGTTGACGTCATCATCATCATCATTGTAAATTGCCCTGTAATTAGGATAGGATTAAATCGGGGGAATGCTGGGTGGCAAGGGCCTGTTCCATGTTGTATCTCAATAAATTAAAAAAAATATACACATACCTGAAGTCTTCACTGGTCATAGTGTCACTTCTGCCTGCCTTTCTGTGTAAAACAAAAACTATGAGGACTTTCCTTCTTAAATTAGGTGTGGATTTTTGGAATACTGCCAGGTAGATAAGGTTTAAAATCAACCCACCATGAAAATCAAAAACCTTGTAATGTTAAGCCAATAATAAAAGCAATAAAAGTGTTTCTTCTTTCCTCCTCGACCCCTTGCACGGTATACCAAATTAGCTTCGAGCTAGATCACACAAGACGATCCTACGGCAGCAGAAACCGTAGTGCTGTGCATTTAATGCATGCTTGTCCAGAGACTAATGGTTTAGTAATAATTTATATGCTCTTGTACAAGGAAACAGGACAGCTGCACTCAGTACTTCCTTGTGCTGCCTGTAACAGGAATATGCTCTTGTTCATCAAGTGGTTTACACAAGATTGGGTTTATATATCCTGGTATCATAAAGAGCTTAAAATCTGGTGTTCTACTGAAAGTCACAACCTGCAATTATGCTGCATGTCTAGTGACTGAAGAAATCAATGCTTATGAGCAAAATGGGAACTTGGAGAACCATAATATGACACAGGGGAGTCTGTGAAGATTCGTAACAGCAGAACGCGTATTAATATAAAAAAATGTCCTCCTCCCCCATTCAGCCCACTGACTGCATTGTTGAAAATCCATCTTGTTTTATAAGAAAGGATGCTCTTTATTTACAACATGGCAATTTCAAATTTTCTTTGCAAAGTTTGATGTTGTTTACTTTTGAATGATCCTGATTTACAGTTACTTTTATGAATTTTTTTATGCTTTACTTCATCCAGCCCAAACCCTGACACTTAGCATTTTCCACCCTTCTTATTATTTGTAAGGCTCAAGTTCTATTTTTATTAATAAAGTAAAGCTGGTTGCATAAGCGCTAATAGCTGGCAGGTTAGTTCAATGAAATATTTCAGTCACTCTTCCTTGCAGAGATACACATTGGCCCAAAATCAAAAGTGCATGCAGAGCCACATGCAGACACCCAGGGCTGTTTCATTGCAAGGAATGGAAATTAAATTCAGCAGGGTTATAAATTAAACAACCAATCCAAAACTCTAATTTCCTTCAGGCCAGGTTAGCTTAAAGTTATTCTCATAGATTTGTAAAAGGAGTTAAATAAAATATAAATTAATTGACATTCAGCCTACTGTGGAAAGGAAAATAGACCGAGAGCTCAGCCTGGAAAGATGTATTAATTTGATGGTGTGTGGTAGGTTAACAACGTTTTTGGATAGAGTCCCAATGCTGCTGCATTGTACAGAACAGAAATCCCAGGTCAGGGTTTACAACGGACTGAGCATTTCAAACACTGCATACTCGCTAGCTTGCTTCATCGTTACAGACACCACAGAGGAAAACAAGTGAACTGTGACATCGTTAGGGGCAGCGTAGGGGGTGGTTTGTGGCAGGGGGTGAAGTGGGCTGGGATGGAGGAGACATTGAGGACTTTCAAGGTTCAAAGTACATTTATTATTAAAGTATATACACTATATACAACCTTCTCATTCACTTCCTTACAGGCAGCAACAAAGCAAAGAAACCCAGTAGATCCCATTCAAAAAAGACCATCCAACACCCAATGTGCGGAAAAAAACCAAATCGTGCAGACAATAGAAGTAAGCAAACCGCTTTCAGAGCTGAAGTTCATGAAAGTGAGTGACAGGCACATAGCCAGCAGATGATTCAGGAGCCCATTAGTTGCAGGCCCCAGCCTCAAGTTAGTGCCGGGATGAGTAAACCTTGTGGATCAGTGAGCTGATCACCGACCCGACCGCGCCCGACCCTTTTTCAATCTGGTCTGGTGCTTAAATCTATCAAACCACGGGTCCTTCCATGCTGTGGGGCCTGGATCTGGGCCCCGGCCACTTCACCTTTGGTTCTGCTGCATCGGATCACCTCCAAGTTGCTTCAGCAATGGTCAAGCACTGGCTCATTGCTCACTCTCGTGCCCAGGCCAAGTTGCCTCACTTCGGTCTGTACATTACACACTGCAACATTCCTGCAACTTTGAGGCTTCAGTTCACACTACAAAAATGCCAGATCATACAGGCAGTTCAAAAGCTGGACTCCAAAAGGGAAGTCATAGGCAATTGATAGCAGAGGTTGATAATCAACATTGATGGTTGAGTTAGGACATTAAGGAAGGCTGTGATTAGCTGCTGTAATGGGAAGAATTCAGCCATGTTGTTGATGGGCTGGTGGTCTGTGGTTGGGTGGGGTGCCATGGCTGTGATTGGGAGGTAAGTGGGTGATATAGAAAACCAAAGGAGAATTGACTCAGGTGGAAGTACTTCCATTGAAGGGGTCAAGACTGAGACACATTCCCAGTAGTGTTTCTCACGAGCTGCATTGAAGCAAGCCTCCTATTCATTAAGGCCATCACCCACACTGGAGAGCTGTGCTGTCAACAGGCCACACACCTCCGGACAAATATCTTGGAAATGCTTTCCACTTGTGAGTTGTTAGTGTGAGCTTCCATTGCCGTGTCTGGGTTCCTCCACGTGTTTGAGAATTAGGCACTCTGAGCACCCAGGAAGAAAATGTAGTATTTTAAAATGTCTTTGTTTCTTTTGTACAATTGACATAACTTTCTAATAGAACCTCTAAGCCATAGGCTTAATCTTTCAAATTTTTTAGCTATGTATGTCTCTCCAGAGATACTGTACCTGAAGGAGCTCTTATATAAGGTGGACTCTGGACCTTACAATCTACCTCGTTATAAACTTGCACTTTATTGTTTATCTGCACTGCACTTTCAAAGTTCAAAGTACATTTATTATTAAAGTGTACCTATATCACCATAAACACACCTGAGGTTTATTTTCATGTGGGCAATCACAGTAATTTACAATAAACAACAGAATCAATGAAAGACTGCACCCAACAGGATGGACAAACAATGAACTGTGCAAGTACAAAAAGAAAGGAAAAAAGGAAAAAAAAAAGATCAAGAACATGAGATGAAGGGTCCTTCAAAATGAGTTGAGAGGTTTTGGGAACAGTTCAGTGAAGGGGTGAGTAAACCCATCTGGTTCTAGAACCTGATGGTTGAGGGAAATAACTGTTCCTGAACCTGGTGGTGTGGGTCCTGAGGCCCCTGTACCTTTATTCTGATGGCGACTGCAAGACGGCCACCACCTGGATGCTGGGTTTCCTTAATGATGAATGGTGCTTTCCAGCAGTGTAGGTTAGAAATTTAGCACAACGTTGTGGGCCGAAGGGCCTGTACTATGCCGTAGTGTTCTATGTTCTACATAGGTGATTAAAATTATGAATAAACTTTGGGATATTAAAGAATCATCATCATCATCATCATCATTAAGTGCCATATCGTATGACTTTGGTGTTCATGGTCCTTGATCATGATTGTTCTAGACAAATTTTTCTACAGAAGTGGTTTGCCATTGCTTTCTTCTGTACGGTGCCTTTACAAGATGAATGACTCCAGCTGTACTCTTCAGAGACTGGCTACCTGGCATCCAAGGTCGCATAACCAGGACTTGTGATAATAACCAGCTGCTCATATGACATCGACCACCTGCTCCCCTGGCTGCACGTGGCCCTGATCGGGGCTAACAGATAGTACACCTTGCCTGAGGGTGATCTACACGCTCGCAGAGGGAGCGATTGCTTTACACCTCCTGTGGTAGAGACGTATCTCCACCTTGCCAACCAGAAAAGAATATTTATGCCTAAAAGTTTAATCCTGGGGAGTATACGAGCAATTTCATATTGCCTCTGATCTTCACTTGAGAGGCTGAGTAGAATATGCTTTTGTGCTGTTTACTGGACATGGACGATTTAAACGATTTACTGGACATTGGTGTTTTAGACGCTGGGCCGGATGGATTGAAAAGCAGGGTGTCGGGACTGGAGGCAAGTGTTGGCGTGGATCTGCTCGCTGCCCTGTGATGTTTACCCCACTCCTTGCGGCACTGACACTGAGGCTGTGGGACTGCTCTGGGCTCCGTATCTGCAAGCCCCACGAAGATTTGCCCCACTGTGTGATGAACTGAGGCTGAGTCTGTGGGTCTGCTTCGGATGTTCCAGGCTTCGTGTCTATGGAATCTCTTTCAATCTGAATGCTGTTGCTTGCTTTTATTGTCTGCACGATTTGTGCTTTTTTCTCTCTCTCTTAACATTGGGTGTTTGTTGGTCTTTTTTTAATTGGGTTCTTTCAGGCTTCTTGTTCTGTGGCTGCCTGTAAGGAGACAAATCTCAAGGTTGTAAAATTTATACATACGTTGAGAATAAGTATACTTTGAACTTTGAACTTTGGATTTTAATTGCAATATTTGTTTAAAACGATTGTGTGAAGGAATGAGTGTAATTCACAGGAAGCTTGATTTGAAAACACAAGAGTTTGATAAGACTTATCACTTTATCATGCCATTAAAATTAACTTCATCTTCATGCATAAGTGTAAAATTTTCAGGTTGCTTTATACTGAAAGTAGATATTAGACACTTCTGATTGTGTAAATTATTTTCTATGATTGCAAGGATGATGCTGAAAACAATGTCACTTGTAGAATAGCTTAGAATCATTGACAAAAGCTTTGGACTTTACATCTTAAACTGTATGTTTGGAAACTGTAAAGTTGGTGTTAGTTTCAAGGAATTATGTCAGTGGAACTCTACAGCTAATTATTTTTGCTACTAAGCATATGGGTCATATCATGAATTATGCTGAAGAAAACTTGATATGTAACCCTCACAACCTTTACAGAGAATTCCATTTTTGGGTATTGACATATTTGTTAATTTCTTTTCACAATGTTTTCAATATGGACTTAGGCCAAATGTTCATGGCACTTTTGCAAGCTGCAGTAAACACTTTATATAATCAAGCCTGATAACTTATTCACTATCAAGACACCAGAAAGTGCTATTGCCCTTACAGGGTCTAGTTTATGAAATATGTTACTTAGCAGCTGTTGCCATTGTAGATTCTCAGACAGGTGGTGTGCAAATAGCAAATGGAACGAGCAAGTTATGAACATCACAAGCTATCACCAGAAGCAGTTGGAAATGATGAACCTGCTGAACATCTGCATGAAGAAACAAACATGGCAAAGAGCTTTATTTTTCCTCTTGTATTTTTTAAAATTTCTCACACATTCTATCTCCCCACTCAACACTCGCCAACTTTCACACCTTGTGCATATGTGATGCACAGTCATGTCCCGTCTCGTTGATGCATCACTGAAATGCAATTTGCTGGTTTACTATTTTAATTGCATTATGTCATCCTCTAGTTCTTCAGTGTCTGGCAGGGGAAGTTGGCAAATAACTTGAGCATTACTTTACTTCTAAGTGGAGGTAGGCTAATATTTTATTTGTAAATGCAGCAAAACTTTGGGTTTCAGGAACTGCAATTAAAGATGATCTTAAGTGAAGCATCCTGCCTTACAGGAATGGTCACAGATGAACAGAAGTGGTAATCTGAAAACAGAGAAATAAAAACATGTTGGAATAAATCTAACTTTAACTTCTATCATTCTGCTATCCTGCTGTAATAACCTATTAAAGTTCATAAAGTTTAATTGTCGTTCAACCATACATGAATACCAGAATCAGAATCAGAAACAGGTTCAATATCACTGGCATATGTCATGAAATTTTTTATCTTTGTGACAGCAGTACATACAATATATATAATAATGTAGTAAAATATGATTTACAGTAAATATATATATATAATAGTTAAATTAAATAAGTAGTGCATAAATAAAAAAAAGTAGTGAGGTAGTGTTCATTGGTTCACTGTCCATTCAGAAATCAGATAGCAAAGGGGAAGAAGCTGTTCTCAAATCACTGAGTGTGTGTCTTCAGACTTCTGTACTTCTTTCCTGATGGTAGCAATGAAAACAAGGCATGACTGAGGTGATGGGGGTACTTAATAATGGATGACACTTTTTAAAGTCATCATTCCTTGAAGATGTCCTGGGTACTATGGAACCTAGTGCCCATGATGGAGCTGATTAAGTTTACAGCTCTCTGCAGCTTATTTCAATCCTGCGCTATAGCCCCCAGACGGTGATGCAGCTAGTTGGAATACTCTCCACAGTATACTTGCAGAAATTTGTAGTGATTTTGGTGACATACTGAATCTCCTCAAACCAAATATAGCCATCGTCGTGCCTTTTTTGTAGCTGCATCGATATGTTGGGTCCAGGATAGATCCACAGAGATGTTGACATCCAGGAATTTGAAATTGCTCACTCGATCCACTTCTGATCCCTCTTTGAGGACTGGTGTGTGTTCACTCATCTTACCCTTTCGGAATAACCATGAATACAGCCAACCAATCCGGTGTTACTCAGGGGCCATACTCCGGGGCAACAGTAACAAACGTCACACACAGCATAAGGCACATATAACATAACAAGCACATACAAATACAGTAAAATTGCAGACAATGATTTCAATCTAATGTGCATAAATAATCTTTTTTCAGATAATATCAATCTTTTGCTATCTTTCTTTATAGAGTATTCATATTCATGTTTGCATCTATCTTTGATATTCTCATATCACTATGAAGGATATGTATATACATATATTTGATTAAAATATCTAAGCAAATAATTTTCTTTTGTTTGTGCTCAATTGAATTATTGAAATAATTTATAAAACCAGAAAATCTGAGAACAGCATAATTAAATAAATTATGATAATCAACTCCTCTGTAAACAACATAGAAATGATAATGCACAGAGAATATATTTAAATAAGACAACTTTCAGTTATTACAATTGTGGTAATGCATTTCAATTCACCTTTCATAAAACACAATTTGCTGATGAATGCATAGTTAAATTAAAGCTAACTTAATTTTGAGAGTCCAGATTTTGTGATTAGAGCAGTATGATTTATGATATAAGCTCAGCTATGGTTGGGTACAGTCAGTTATTGTGCCGGGAGCCCTTCCCCTAATCTACCTCCTTCTTCAGCGGTCCTTTGGGATTGTAGCTGAATTCTTCCCCCTCTGGTTTGGTAGATATTAAATAGGCTAATCAGGCCAATGTGAAAACTGTAAAAGTCTCTGCAGTGAACCAAGAAGTAGCTGATTGGGGATCAGGGGGAGGTGGTCAGTAGGTCCTTTATGAGGTGCTGTGCCAGTCTATTGTTTATGTAGGGCTTTGTTCCTCTCTTGATGCATTGCCTTGCGTTCGTCAGTACGATCCATGTGCAGCCTTGTGAAGTGTGTAAGAGAGAGCTCGAGATTCTTGGTCTTGTGGATGCTGAGGCTAAGGCACAATCTCTAGTGTTCTTTTGTGAGTAAGTCATGGAGATGCAGCTCTGAGCATGTAAAATGCAACCTTCTCTGTACGCTGCTGCTCAACCACTGAGGTTGGCCTGGAACAGAGGTTCCCAACCTTTTTATGCCATGGACCCTTACCATTAAACAAGAGGTCCATGGACTCGGTTGGGAACTTGTGGTCTAAAATATAGTAACCATTAGTTTTCTATTAGTTTTGAAGATTAGCTTGTGATGAATATTCACTGTACAGGGGCCCCAGGACCTTTTGGCCAAGCTCAGCTTTCTAATAGAGCAGTTGACACTACCAAAGATCAAAAAGTTGTTATATAGTCCAAGTCCTTGAGTGCCATGTCTTGTGACTTGATGATGCATGAGTGTTATCGGCAAGAAGAAGCAGTTCTCAGCAGTCAGCAGATGAACGTGTGCATGCAATCCAGTTTACCTTCCACCAGTTGAACACTGGGGGGCAGCACTAGTGGGAGGGGCCAGCCCTCAGCCCAGCATGAATGCTGCATTATGCTGCCTCTGGTGTCCTTTCCCGGACTACTACAGAGACAAGCCTACAGCTTGAAGCCTGGTTCTCATTAAAACTGAGGCCACGCAGGTTCCCTGCTGTCTGTCTTGCTAATAAACAAGGCAAATGGACCTGCAGCATTCTACATGATCAATGTCCAACAGGGTCTTGTGATTGCAAGGGAAATGTCAAAGACAACCACTCACTGTTACACTGCTCACCATCTTTATGCACTGACTCTGATGCCTTCTTGTAACACAGTCTGCACAAAGTCCAGCTTCTCTCATGAGCAGTTCTCTGATGGGGTAGACCTGCAGAACCTGAAGTTCTTAATGTCCAGCATTATCCTGCAATCATAAAGGCGATGTTTAAAAACAACTTCAGTTGACGCCCAAGGCGTCCCTCCATCTGAATGCATCTTTGTCTTACTGGAACCAGAGAACACTGGCTAAGTTGTTTAGTTCAAGGAAGCTTGCAGACCAGATCGATACTATCACTTACCACATCAGATAGATCATCTATCAATAGCTGAGAGGTTTGTGTACTCACTGAGTCCGCCCTCACAACAATTAATTTTGTGTGTCAGGGATCTCTGTCTCCAGAAGCTTTTAGACCATCTGCGTGAAAATGCATCTTATAAAATATTACATGCATATGAAATCATCAAGTAGGAACAAAGCAGTATAAATGTTAGAGAGCAGTTAGGCTAGTTAGGAATGGTCATGGAACAATAGGAAGAATGACAGAAAGAATCCATTCCTCTACTTTTCATTTCTGAGGCTGATGCCTCATTCACCTACAGCTCATTGGTATATTCTTGTAACTTACAGGATTTGTACCTTTGCTTTGGAAACCTTTGCATTTTATAAATTGTTTGTAATTTGGAAATCTTTTATAAGTTAGAAATCCTCTATGAGTTTTAAATGCATTTTCAGAATTCTATCTGAAATTAAACATTATCACTAAAAATAAATGCACTGTGTTTAAACTACATTGCTAGGTGGAAATGTCTCCTCTTTAGGAGGGAGAGGATCCTACCGCTCAAGTAGTGGGTATTGGCAGCTAAACTTGCTGTGGAGGATAAGCAGGGAAGTGACCTAGCCTTTGGTGAGTAAGTGGCTACTGCATAACCCTCCTTTAGGGAAGATAGCCATAGCTATCTATATCTGATAGGACTGAAGACCTCCATTTGTGCCTAGCAAACCCAATACCATCACAAGCTCTACACTCGTGGAGGTGACGTGCAACACTGCAGCAAGAAAGGTTGGAAGATATTTTGAAGCAATAATAGAGCCTTGTTTGAGACTAGTCTTAACAGAATGTTTCTACTGGCGAACGAAAATGAATCAGATCAAAACTATTGAAGATCTGTAGAGTTAAGTTGTTCTTGTGGTAGAAAAACTAGACAAAATTTTCATGGTGCTTAAATGACAAGGGTATGTAATACAGTTATCATGATGCTATATTTACAGCTCCATGGCTTCATTCATGTACCAAGCTAATCTGGCAATTACAATTTTATCTTGGTTCCTTTTTGAAGAAAGGAATTACGTTTGTTATCGTCCATTATTGTCAAACTGTTCCCAAATCTAGGCAATGTCAAAAAATTAAAACCATGGCAATAGCTTTCTTCCAAGCTACATAGATGGCAGGTGTTTTTGGGTTCCAGTTTGGGTTGCTCCTTTTAATATTGTAGTTTCTTAGAGTGATTTTGATAATTGTGGGACTAGGCAGTTTGAATGGGGTTTGGCATGGACTAGATGGGCTGAAGGGCCTGCTTCTGTGCTTTTTGATTACTCTAAGGTTAACATCCATTTATTATTAAGGTAGGCTTGGGACCCAAATTTAGTTACCCATTTTGCACCACTTTTGAAATGTGGCTGAGTGGAATACACAGATATAGAGTCATAGAGCACTACAGCATAGAAACAGGCATTTTGACCCATCTAATATGTGCTGAACTGTTACTCTGCCTTGTCCCATCTTCCAGCAGCTGGACCAGAACCTTCCACCCCTCCCATCCATGCACTCATCCAAGCCTCTCTTGAGTGTGGCAATCAAATCCGGGAATTGGAACTTGGACGCAACACGAGTGAATCTGCAGATGCTGGAAATAAATAAAAACACAAAATGCTGGCAGAACTCAGCAGGCCAGACAGCATCTATGGGAGGAGGTAGTGACGACGTTTCGGGCCGAAACCCTTCATCAGGAGTCGTCACTACCTCCTCCCATAGATGCTGTCTGGCCTGCCGAGTTCTGCTAGCATTTTGTGTTTTTAATTGGAACTTGGATCTTTTCATAGACCTCATCTCAGATTCCATGGATCAGGTCTTCAGTGCACACAAGGCCAGAGTTAAGAAGCATCAACAGGGAGCCCAATTTCAGCAGCGCCATTGCATCCCAGTTTATCTGGAGTTCTGAAACATTTCTCCCCAGACACAGTGACCTGACTCTGGAGCTTCCAAGTAAGTGTAAAGGTGACTCTGGATGGCATTTGAGGTCTTGCTGTTTCTCTGTAATCTTGAGCCTTTCAGAAGGTTCATGGTGCTATCACAATCTCCTCCTGACCTAAATGCCAGAAGGTTACCTATTCCCATTTTCTTTTATCTATTGTACAGGGCACTGTGCCCCTGTTAAACTGTTTTTTTGCTTTGTTTACCTAATGCCATTACTATTTGTTTTTGTGCAGAATCTCCTCACTATTTACAGCAGCATGAAAGGTTATTGGTTACAGTCTACCATCCCTGTAGGACATATATGTATCCCAGGCAAGGAGCGGGCAGGAAAAATCATTTCAGACAGTTCCAACCTACCAAACTGTCTTTTCCAAAAGTTCCCTTCTGGAAAGCTCTACAGGGCTTTTAAAACAAAAAAAAACTTCAGGTCATCTTAAAAGTTTCTTCCTCCATGCAGTTAATCTGATCAAACATTCTATTTAGTTCCCCCAACTCCCTTCTATTACCCCATCATTGCACTGTATGGTGAACACTTTAGACCACTTTTTATAATGCTGGTTATACTGCAAGTATTTACTTCACATCTTGGGTGAAGATACATCTCTATCAAAGGAAGAGTAAGGCACTCCTTAACTTTGTTACCTGCAGGTTGCCCTTGGGCAAGGTGTAGCACCTGTTTAACCCTCAGATCAGGGTCACGTGAAGTCATGGGAGCAGGAGGTGGGTGGTTGTATGAGCAGCTGGTGCATATCACAAGTCCTGGTTATGTGACCACTGACGCCAGGCAGACAATCTCTGAAGAGTACTAATAGTAACTGGGGTCACCCATTTTGAAAAGACACTGCTCAGAAGAAGACAATGCAAACTGCTTCTGAGGAAAAATTTGCCAAGAGCAATCATGGTCATGGGAAGACCATGACTCTCCATGTCATACGACAAGTCATGAAAAGAGTGAACATTCCGTATCTGTACTTCTAACTTTATTTTATATAATTCTTCATAACATGCAATTGTTGAATGTTATAATTGTTATTGCATGTTGCACAAACACACCACAGCAATTTCTGAATACATCCAAATGTAGATGGCAAGTAAAGTTGATATTTGATCCTTAATAACTAATTCACACAAGATGAAGGTTCAGCTTATTAAGCATTGCCTGTTTCATTCACATAAACATGACCAACTGCCTGCCATAAATGATAGAACTTCTGAGTAATTTGGAAGTTTCTAGAAGAAAAATTTGGTAAGCTCCTTGTAAACTAGAAGAGTTTTCTTAATTCCATTTACTTTCTTCAAGTCATCCTTCAGCACTTGTTGCAACTCCTCCAACCAATCTTAGGACATGCAAGTCAAAAAAAAGTCAGAACTCTTCTCATAACTCTGTCCACATGAATTAGTCGATAAATATAAGTCCTAAGAATAAGCTGGTGCAGGCAATACTGATTATATTAATTCTCCTGCTTTGCTATGCCATCACGACTTGATCATTTGCAAACCCAATTATGTGGTTCTGTAGAAAAGCCTAAAGATTCTCTTATCTTTACTATTATATCTGGCGGTTTTTAAATCCCAGCAGCAGCCAAAAATAATGAAAGAAACTTTGCAAAATGAATGACCACCTAAAGTAAATGGAGATGACTCTGATTACAATTGCAAAAGAAAAGAATTGTTTCAGTGCCTCAGACAGTAATCTGCCTTCTAAGTGATTACATGAACCAACCTAGTCCCAGGGCTTGCATTCATAAATAGGCAAAGGAATGCCTAAGGTTGTGAGATTTGGCAAGGGATCCCAATTCAAGATTCATGAATATTATTCAAATAGGCTTTCTACCGTTCTTCCATTGATATGAATAATTCTTGCAAGCTGATGGCAGAGGAACATTGTGTCCCCTGAAACGGCAGTTAGATTGTGCAGTGTACAATGTTTTTATGGTATGTTATCATGTACAGGTTCCAAGGTTGTCAAGCCGAGGAGTGATAATGGGAACAAGCTCCCGCTACCTAAAAGTGCTCCTCATGGCATGCACCTCAAACAGCCTCTGACAACCAAGTCCAACTCCTGGCCTTCTTGTGTGACTTAGCCTCTAAGCCTGGCGGAACTGTTTCTACTGATAGGAGAAGGGGCGAAGGCAGGTCCTAGTGCCTTAAAACCAGTACTTTGGGTAGATGGAACTCATCAGCCTGGGAAAGCAGTCCATCTAAGAGAGGGAAAACTCTGATTACAAATCTTCGCTGCCTTGCAGCCATACCCACTCAAATCCAGAGATGGAGTCCCTAAGGCAGTCCGACGTTGTCTATAACCTCACTCTGGCAACTCCTGTGACATCACTGGTGTGAAGCTGTATTGGCCCTTGCCCTTCCCTAGGACAACATCGGGGGCGTGGAGAGGGGAGACCTGCTGTTTGGGCAAACGCTGGTCTTCCATACAACCTTGCCCAGGCCTGCACTCTGGAGAGGACAATGCAAGACTTTCGAGGTGCAGATCCTTGGTCTCGCGAGACTAACGGATGCCACCAATCAATCAATCAATATCATGTACAAGGTTCTACATTCCTGAAAAAGAATCCAGTGCTTTCCTGGCATATATGACAAATAAACTCTGTTCGGGCTCCATCTGGGTACAGGTATTGACTATAACAGACGTTTTGATGACAAACTCTGCCATCGTCATGAAGATGGCAGAGTTTGTCATAGAAACATTGGTTACTATAAATAACTGTACCTGGCTGGAAGCCTGAGAAGAGTTGATTCCTCTCCATTTCTCTTTAAAGCTTTGTACAATTTATTCCTTTGTGCTATTTCTTCCTCAGTTAACTGATGCAATTATTGATTTGCTAGATGATATTTATCCCTTTCGTAACTGCACCTATCAGAGCTGATATCACTGTAATAATAACATTTTACTGCATGACAAATGATGTGACATGAAGAAAGAATTTTACCCCTTTGAGGAGGTGGACATTAAATGTATTAAATGTGATGGCTTGCTAGAAGCCTGACCTCAGTTAGAGGTTTGAACTTGTATCTGGGAAACTCCAGCAGGAGAGATGAGTGCCATGGTTCCGACTGAACATCAGCAGGCACCTAAGTTTCGGCATTTTAATTCCCTGGAATATGGTTAGCTGCCACTGTCCCTTTAGGACTCAGACTACCAATTATTGCCTGCCACATTCCTTCATGGAAAGTCTGTACTGAAAGGCCCTGTGCTGAGCACTCTGTGCTCAATCGTAGGAGTCCCATTTCTAGTACAACTGTTTTTGATTTTGCCTTCAGATCTTGTTTGGATCATCTTGTTTATTTGGAGTCTGAGTTAATTCAAACCCTACTCTGCACTACCATCCATAGTTCTCTCTTTACTGTGAACTTTCAAACTCAATATGCTAGTCATTAGTGAAGACTTTAATCAGTGTCAAATATGCTCAGCTAGTTTGAATACAGCAGAGACTGCAGATATAGGAATTTAAAATTAAAAAAAGACCAGAATGTTGGAAATACTCAAAGCTTTTCTTGGAGCCCTTCTACCTTTTCTCTTTGGATTCCATTGTTAAAGTGATCCTGCCTTTATTGGAGGCAACCAGAAATAAAGTGGCTTTTACATCACTAAGTTGAGAAAGTAATTGAGATTCAGGAAATTTCAAAATGCAGTCTCATTATAGTACAAAGAAACTCAGCGGCAAGATAGTCCCTAACAAATCTGTAAATAATTAAAGATCTTTTTAATTATCTCAGTTGCAGGGCTACTGTTCAGATGTGATTTCTTGTGCGTGATTCACATTGTGTGTGAAGCTATTACACCTGGCCTTATGCAGCATCAATGGAATGCTGCACTAATTTAACATGGGCATTATGTGTGCTTCATCATCTTGTCTGACTTACATTGAACTGCACAGTTCTGTCAGGAAATGTAGAGGAGGATTGACCCAAATGCAGAGCAGTGGAGATGATTTAGCAATGAGTGATCACTCTAATAATAAACTGCAAAATAACAAGCCACAGGAGACCACGGAACAGGAAAGGACAGATACTTAACATGACAAGGCAACAGAGGACTAGAAGCAACTGGTTGAGGCTGGCTGGTTTGATGTGTGAACAAGGATTGTGGATGAGAGCTGGGTTTGAATAGGCTGCAGGTGATGAGTTGCAAGCTGGTGGTAGGTAACTCATGTTAGCTGAGTGGAGAATGGGAAGTGCCTGCCCGTGCAGCACTAACAAGTTCAGTTTTAGCAATTCCACATTTATGTGTGAATTGCAGTCACAGTTTTGCACTGTGGCCTGTAAGCTTATCATAAACTAATTTCTATTTCACAGCTTCTGATATGTGTATCTTGTATAAATTCATGATTGTGGAAAGAACTTGCATCACCTTAGATATTGCAGTTTGTTAAATTAATGAATGACATTTTGTGGGAGGCATACCAAGTTCTTTCCCACATCAATGGAGAACTAAATGAAATTAAATTAATAGAGTTAAGGTTATTATTAAAATAATATAGAGATGAATTTAGTATGTGTGTTGACTGTTCAAGCAGTAATATTATCCATAGTCAAACCTTTGTATGAAGTCATCTCCTATAACAGCAAAGCATTGTTTTCTGTCACATGTAAACTGCAGTGCACATAGTAAACTGCTAGTTTTGTGGTGATTAATTGCAATTCATTGATAAAGGTATTAGTATCTGAGGACTATTAACATTCTAGGAAGGCTAGAATTTGCTGTTTGACAACACTTTTGGCAGCCTCTGCAGTTTGATTTATTTTCCCTGATATATCTTTATAGCTTGGCCAGCAGCCTGACTAAGTGCTAAGCCTGACATTTAAACCAGCTCCCAGTTATTGATCTGGTAGAAGCCTTTTCTGTATCGAATGTCCAGGTTTCACTGGTACCACAAAGCAGGCAGCTGTTAGATTGTCAGGCCAGGATTTTATTTCCTTTATTAAACTATTAGCACAAAACTGGTAATGGTGTCTGAATTTCCAACAAAAGCTGTAGTTACCAGCCAATGAAGCATTCACATCATGGAAACCATTGATAATGATCAGTGCTTTAGCTCTAAATATCTGCAGTCTGGAGAAAAGGACATGATTTAGGTTTTGTTATACCGATCTGGAATTTTGTTCTGGGACCCTTACTCTTTGTGATTTTTATAAATGACCTGGATGAAGAAGTGGAGGGATGGGTTAGTAAGTTTGCTGATGACACAAAGGTTGAAGGTGTTGTGGATAGTGTGGAGGGCTGTCAGAGGTTACAGCGGGACATTGATAGGATGCAAAACTGGGCTGAGAAGTGGCAGATGGAGTTCAACCCAGATAAGTGTGAACTGGTTCATTTTGGTATGTCAAATATGATGGCAGAATATAGTATTTGTGGTAAGACTCTTGGCAGTGTGAAGGATCAGAGGGATTTTGGGGTCCGAGTCCATAGGACGCTCAAAGCAGCTGCGCAAGTTGACTCTGTGGTTAGGAAGGCATACGGTGTATTGGCCTTCATCAATCGTGGAATTGAATTTAGGAGTCGAGAGGTAATGTTGCAGCTACATAGGACCCAGGTCAGACCCCACTTGGAGTACTGTGTTCAGTTCTGGTCGCCTCACTACAGGAAGGATGTGGAAACCACAGAAAGGGTGCAGAGAAGATTTACAAGGATATTGCCTGGATTGGGGAGCATGCCTTATGAAGACAGGTTGAGTGAACTCGGCCTTTTCTCTTTGGAGCGACAGAGGATGAGAGGTGACCTGATAGAGCTGTATAAGATGATGAGAGGCATTGATTGTGTGGATAGTCAGAGGCTTTTTCCCCAGAGCTGAAATGGCTAGTACAAGAGGGCACAGGTTTAAGGTGCTTGGGAGTAGATACAGAGGAGATGTCAGGGGTATGTTTTTTACACAGAGAGTGGTGAGTGCATGGAATAGGCTGCTGGCAACGGTGGTGGAGGTGGATATGATAGGGTTTTTTAATTAAGAGACTTTTGGATAGGTACATGGAGCTTAGGAAAATAGAGGGCTATGGGTAACCCTAGTAATTTCTAAGGTAGGGACATGTTTGGCACAACTTTGTGGGCCGAAGGGCCTGTATTGTGCTGTAGGTTTTCTATGTTTCTAATCTTATTTAATTATTTATTGATTGAGATATAGTGCGGAAAAGCTTTTCCACCCTGTTGAACTGTACCGACCAGCAATCCCCCGATTTAATCTCAGTCTAATCACGGGGTAATTTGCAATGAACAATTAGCCTACCAACTGGTAAGTCTTTGGACTGTGGGAGGAAACTGAAGCACCCAGAGGAAACCCACGCAGTCATGGGGAGAACGTACAAACTCCTTGGAGGCAATGGTGGGAATTGAACCCTGGTCTCTGGTACTGTAAAGCATTGTGTGAACTACTATACCACATTGCCACCCTAATAACCTTGAGATAAGTAAAAAAAAAATTTTAAAGTGTTGCTTGCTCCTATTTATATATAGAATTATTCAAATTTCCAGGGCATTCAGATTTTTTTCTTGAATTGAGCTTCACTCCATTAAGTAGTTATAATAGAAACATACATAGAAACATAGAAAGCTTACAGCACAATACAGGCCCTTCGGCCCAGCAAGCTGTTCTGAACATGTCCTTATCTTACAAATTACCTAGGGTTACCCATAGCCCTCTATTTTTCTGAGCTCCGTGTACCTGTCCATGAGTCTCTTAAAAGACCCTATCGTATCCGCCTCCACCACTGAAAATAAGATCTTAAAATGATGTAATTAGCATGTTATAGGATCTTAGTCATGTCTGATCATAGCAGTGTTACAATTGCCTTAGATCCCAGGGAAATGTTCTGTTTCAAATGACTGCACAAGAATGATTTATGAGTGTCCACAAAAACATTGATAAAGGTGATAGAATAGGTTCAGAAATTATTTGAAGGGTAATTAGCTCCATTGTTAAATGAACACATACCGCTTATTCAGACTGTTGCTATTTTTGATATTGTTATCTCCCATTCATCCAAGTGGATTTTTTTTACCCTAAAGTACTGCATTGACATACGATGAAGGCTTAACATTTGCTGGTGTGTTAATGAGTTATAGTTTTATATTGCTTGAAGGCACAGAGAATGAAACTTTTGCAGGACAAAATTAAATCTCAATAAATGAATAATCTTTAAAAAGAATAGTTTAGGATTGCAAAATATGTATTCTAGCTGTGCTTTATTTTAACTAAGAGAATACATTTATACAATTAAGAATAATAAGTGTAATTTGTTTTTGGGTTGGTGTGTTTAATGACATAATGGATGATATATTTTTGGTTCTGATGTCAGTTTATAGATCGGATAATTTAATTATACTACATATTATTATCTTGAAGGATCCCACCCACCCTGCTCATGGACTGTTTGTCCCACTCCCATCAGGGAGGAGGCTACATAGCAGCCACACCAGGATCACCAGAATCAAAAACAGTTACGTTCCCCAAACAGTGAGGCTGATCAAAAACTCCACCCACTAACCCACCCCTCCACAACCCCCAAACACCACTACTTTATCATTTCCTGTCAGAGTCATCTTATGTACAGACACTCTTGTATCTAATGTTACTTTATGTATATGCATTCAATCTATGTATATATTACAAGCTATCTTAGTTATTTATGCTTATTGCATTTGTATTATTATTGTGTTCTTTAACTTATTATGTTTTTTGTGTTGCATCAGATCTGGAGTAATGATTATTTCATTCTACTTTGCACTAACACACTAAAAATAACATTAAACAATCATGAATCTTGAAATGAATTTATTGTATGAATTCACTATTCTCTCACTTACTTACTCAATTTAATCATTGTGACCCACACCTTTGCTTTCATTATTAAAATCCTACATACAGAATGACTTGTAGCCACACTGCTTTGGTGATGCAAACAGTGGATGTTAAATTAGAATCAGGTTTAATATCAATGGCATATGTCATGAAATTTGTTGTTTTTGTGGCAGCAACACATCGCAATATATGATAGAAACTATGAATTACAGTAAGTATATGTATAGTTGAATTAAATAAATAGTGCAATAAAAGTAGTGAGGTAGTGTTCATGGGTTTAGTGTAATTCAGAAATCTGATGACAGAGGGGAATAAGCTCCCCATATCCCTTCATGCCCTGACCAATTAAGAATCTGTCAACCTCTGCTTTAAATATACGTATAGACTTGGCCTCCGCAGCTGCCTGTGGCAAAGCATTCTACAGATTCAACACCTTCTAGCTAAATAAATTCCTCCTCATCTCCATTCTGAAAGGACACCCCTCTATTCTGAGGCTGTGTCCTCTGATCTTAGACTGTCCTACTATAGAAAACATCCTCTCCACGTCCACTCTATTAAGGCCTTTCACCATTCAATAGGTTTCAATGAGGTCACCCCTCATTAGAACCATAGAACATTACAGCACAGAAACAGGCCTTTTGGCCCTTCTTGGTTGTGCTGAACCATTTTTCTGCCAAATCCCATTGACCTACACCTGGACCATATCCCTCCATACATATCTCATCTATGTACCTGTTCAAGTTTTTCTTAAATGTTAAAAGTGAGCCCGCATTTACAACTTCATCTGGCAGCTCATTCCACACTCCCACCACTCTCTGTGAAGAAGCCCCCCCTAATGTTCCCTTTAAACTCTTCCCCCTTCACCCTTAACCCATGTCGTCTGGTTTTTTTCTCCCCTAGCCTCAGTGGAAAAAGCCTGCTTGCATTCATTCTATCTATATCCATCATAATTTTATATACCTCTATCAAATCTCCCCTCATTCTTCTATGCTCCAGGGAATAAAGTCCTAACCTATTCAACCTTTCTGTGTAACTCAGTTTCTCAAGTCCCGGCAACATCCTTGTAAACCTTCTTTGTACTCTTTCAACCTTACTAATATCGTTCCTGTAATTTGGTGACCAAAACTGCACACAATATTCCAAATTCAGCCTCACCAATGCCTTATACAACCTCACCATAACATTCCAACTCTTATACTCAATACTTTGATCTATAAAGGCCAATGTACCAAAAGGTCTCTTTACGGCCTTATCTACCTGTGACCCCACTTTTAGGGAATGTTGTATCTGTATTCCCAGATCCCTCTGTTCTACTGCACTCCTCAGTGCCCTACCATTTATTTACCTTATATGTTCTACCTTGGTTTGTCTTTCCAAAGTGCAATACCTCACACTTGTCTGTATTAAACTCCATCTGCCATTTTTTAGCCCATTTTTCCAGCTGGTCCAAATTTCTCTGCAAGCTTTGAAAACCTTCCTCACTGTCCACTACACCTCCAATCTTTGTATCATCAGCAAATTTGCTGATCCAATTTACCACATTATCATCCAGATCATTGATATAGATGACAAATAACAATGGACCCAGCACTGATCCCTGTGGCACACCACGAGTCACAGGCTTCCACTCAGAAAAGCAATCCTCCACTACCACTCTCTGCCTTCTCCCATTGAGCCAATGTCTAATCCGATTTACTACCTCACCATGTATACCTAGTGACTGAATCTTCCTAACTAACCTCCCATGTGGGACCTTGTCAAAGGCCTTACTGTAGTCCATGTAGACAACATACACTACCTTCCCTTCGTCCACTTTCCTGGTAACCTCCTCAAAAAACTCTAATAAATTTGTTAAACAGGACCTACCACACACAAAGCCATGCTGACTCTCCCTAATAAGTCCCTGTCTATCCAAATACTTGTAGATCCTATCTCTTAGTACTCTTTCCAATAATTTACCTACTACCAACAACAAATTTACTGGCCTATAATTTCCCAGATTACTTTTAGAGCCTTTTTGAAACAACGGAACAGCATGAGCTATCCAATTGTCCGACATTCTTCTGAATTCCGTTGAATACAGGCCCAGAGCCATCAGTCACTCATCATATGACCAGCAATTCAATCCGGGAATCACTTTGCATTTGCCTTCTTCACTACAGACTCAACCTGCAAATTAACCTTTATAGAATCCTGCACAAGGACTCCCAAGTCCTTTTGCTCTTCAGTTTTTTGTATTTTCTCTCCATTCAGGAAATAGTCAACCTTTTCATTTCTTCTACCAAAGTGCATGGCCATACATTTCCTGATGCTGTATTCAATCTTTGCCCATTTTCCTAATCTATCTAAATACTTCTGTCACCTCTCTACTTCCTCAAAACTACCTGCCCCTCTAGCTATCTTCATATTGTTTGCAAACTTTGCAACAAAGTCATCAATTCTATCACCCAAATTGTTGATGTATAATGTAAAAAGAATTCGTCCCAACACAGACCACTGTGGAACATCAGTAGTCACCAGCAGCCAGTCAGAAAAGGCTCTCTTTATTCCCACTCTTTGCCTCCTTCCAATCAATTACTGCTTTATCCATGCTAGGATATTTCTCGTAATACCATGGGCCTGTAGCTTGTTAAACAACCTCATATGTGGCACCTTATCAATGGCCTTCTGAAAAGCCAAATATACAACATCAACTGGTTTTCCTTTGTCTATCAGGCTTGGTAATTCTTCAAAGAATTCCAACAGTTTTGTCAGTCAAGATTTTCCCTTGAGTAAATCAGGCTGACCACACCCTATTTTATCATGTGCCTCCAAGTAGCCCGAGATCTTAACCTTAATATTCGACTCCAACATCTTCCCAGCCACTGAAATCAGACTAACTGGCCTACAGTTTCATTTCTTCTGCCTCTTTCCCTTCTTGAAGAGTGAAGTGATATTTGCAATTTTCAGTCTTCTGGAACCATCCCTGAATCTAGTGATTCTTGAAAGATCATTACTAATGCCTCCACAATCTCTTCAGCCACCTCTTTCAGAACTTGGGGGGTGTACACCATCTGGACCAGATGACATCTACCTTCAGACCTTTCTGTTTTCCGTGAATCTTCTCTCTAGTTATGCTAACTGTATATAGTTCATGCCCCCTGACACCTGGAACTTCCACCATATTGGAAGAAGCTTAGGAGAATTAAATTGCCAGAGAAGTGGTTTTGGACAGATTATCAGATGGATATCAATTCCTCGGGTCTTGATGGACCATCTTAACAGACGTGGTTCATGAAAAAGTCAATGCACTGCTTTAAATTTCCCAAATTTCCCTAAATCTGAGGATGGATTTCATTTGATTGAAAGATAGCAAATGTAACTCCCTTATTCAAAAGTGAGCAAGACAGGAAACTACGGTTCAGTTGGCTTAACATAGAGAACCTTTTAGAAACCTAGCTTTATCTAAAAGAAGAATTGTTGCAGTTATGTAAGCCATGGGCAAGGTCACACTTGGAGTACTATGTACAGTTTTGGTCATCCTGTTGAGGGAAAGAGGGCTGAACTGGAAAGGATATGGAAAAGATTTACAAGTGTGTGGCCAGGACTAAACAGGGGGAATTTAGTACTGGTCAGATCTGAGGGAGAGATTGGCTGGGCTAAGACTTAATTTCTTGGAAAACAGGAGAACAAGGGATGACCTTATAGGAATATTTAAAGTGGATAGTAACTGGGATTAGTTGGGTGGGCACCACAATCAGCACAAAATCGTTGGGCTGAAGGACTTGTATCCTTTCTAATGTGCTTTATGACTCTCTATATTAGTTACACCAACGGTGAAACAGCAGAGTACTTCAAAAATTATGGTAATCAACCAAAATCCATATGATTTTCTGAAAGGAAACTATGACCAATATATTGGATTTATTTTGAAAATACAACTTGTGCTATAGATATAGGAGAAATTTGTGAAAATATATATATTCTTAGTATAATTCAGTTATTTTTCTGTTTATCATGTACTTCATTGCACTGCTGCCACAAAATTAACAAATTTCATGACATATGCCAGTGATATTAAACGCAATTCTGATGTATATTTCCAGATGGGTGGCAGGATAGAGATACGTTCCCACCAAAGGAGGGGTATGGTGCTCATTTCCTGTACTGACCTGCATGTCACCCTTGGCCAAGGTATACCACCTACTTCACCCCTCCCACCTGATCAGAGTCACGTAAAGAATGGGAGTAGGTGGTGGATGGTTGTATGAGCAGCTGGTGCATATTGCAAGTCCTGGTTATGCGACCACTGACGCCAAGCAGACAATCTCTGAAGAGTATTGATGATGGTTGGGGTCACCCGTCTTATAAAGACACTGCCCAGAAGAAGGCAATGGCAAACCACTTCTGTAGAAAAATTTGCCAAGAACGATCATGGTTGAGGAAAGACCATGATTGTGCATGCCATACGACATGGCACATAAAGATGATATTTCCAGAAGGAGTTTGATGAAGTTTGACGTCAAAGATTATTGGTAGAAAATGAAATCTTATAAGTTAGAAAGCACCAGTTTGGCATGGATAAAAGATTGGGTGGAATGGGGTGCAGAAAAATTCATAACTGGGTCTTTATTCTGTTGACAAGATGTAATGAGTGGTGTGCAGCAAGAATTGATTCTGGGGTCTCAGGTTTTTAATATTTATATAAATGATTTGGATGAAGGCACTGAAGGTGCATTTGTAGGTTTGCTGTGACACAAGGATATACAGTAAAACCAGTTGTGAAGCGGATGACAGGAAGCTAAGTGAATGGGCACGGAACTGGCAAATAAATAGAACATAGAACATTGAACAGTACAGTGCAGAAATAGGTCTTTCAGCCCACAGTTTTGTTCTCAACTAATTAATTTCCTGATGAAAGTAATCCCTACTCCCTGCACAATTTCCATATGCCTTCGTTCGCTGCACATTCACGAGCCTATCTATGAACCTTTTAAAAGCCTGTCATATTTGCCTTCCCTGCTTCTCTGGGTTGGGTGGTGAGGTGGTGAAACGTCTCTGCCAAAGGAGGTGAAAGATGCTCCTTCCCTCCACTAGCCTGCAGGTCACCTTTGGGTGAGGTGTAAAACCTGCTTAGCCTCTTGCTCAGGGCCATGTAAAGTCATAGGAGTAGATGATGGCTGTATAAGGTGCTGGTGTATATCACAGGACCTAGTTATACGACCTCTGAAGATGTTGTCTTCAATGGCTGGGGGTCACACATCTTGTAAAGGCACTGTCCAGAAAGAAGAATGGAAAACTACTTCTGTAGAAAAATTTGCCAGGAACAACCATGGTCATTGAAAGACCATGATCACCCACATAGAATAGTACAGCACATTACAAGCCCTGCGGCCCACAATGTTGTGCTGACCCTCAAACCCTGCCTCCCATTTAACCCCCCAACCTTAATTTCCTCCATATACCTGTCTAGTAGTCTCTTAAACTTCACGTGTATCTGCCTCCACCACTGACTCAGGTAGTGCATTCCACGCATCAACCACTCTCTGAGTAAAAAACCTTTCTCTAATATCCCCCTTGAACTTCCCTCCCCTTACCTTCAAGCCATGTCCTCTTGTACTGAGCAGTGGTGCCCTGGGGAAGAGGTGCTGGCTATCCACTCTATCTATTTCTCTTAATATCTTGTACACCTCTATCATGTCTCCTCTCATCCTCCTTCTCTCCAAAGAGTAAAGCCCTATCTCCCTTAATCTCTGATCATAATCCATACTCTCTAAAACAGGCAGCATCCTGGTAAATCTCCTCTGTACCCTTTCCAATGCTTCCACATCCTTCCTATAGTGAGGCGACCAGAACTGGACACAGTACTCCAAGTGTGGCCTAACCAGCGTTTTACAGAGCTGCATCATTACATCCTGACTCTTAAACTCTATCCCTCGACTTATGAAAGCTAACACCCCATAAGCTTTCTTAACTACACTATCTACCTGTGAGGCAACTTTCAGGGATCTGTGGACATGTACCCCCAGATCCCTCTGCTCCTCCACACTACCAAGTATCCTGCCATTTACTTTGTACTCTGCCTTGGAGTTTGTCCTTCCAAAGTGTACCACCTCACACTTCTCCGGGTTGAACTCCATCTGCCACTTCTCAGCCCACTTCTGCATCCTATCAATGTCTCTCTGCAATCTTTGACAATCCTCTACACTATCTACAACACCACCAACCTTTGTGTCGTCTGCAAACTTGCCAACCCACCCTTCTACCCCCACATCCAGGTCGTTAATAAAAATCACAAAAAGTAGAGGTCCCAGAACAGATCCTTGTGGGACACCACTAGTCACAACCTTCCAATCTGAATGTACTCCCTCCACCATGACCCTCTGCCTTCTGCAGGCAAGCCAATTCTGAATCTACCTGGCCAAACTTCCCTGGATCCCATGCCTTCTGACTTTCTGAATAAGCCTACCGTGTGGAACCTTGTCAAATGCCTTACTAAAATCCATGTAGATCACATCCACTGCCCTACCCTCATCTATATGCCTGGTCAGCTCCTCAAAGAACTCTATCAGGCTTGTTAGACACGATCTGCCCTTCATAAAGCCATGCTGACTGTCCCTGATCAGACCATGATTCTCTAAATGCCCATAGATCCTATCTCTAAGAATCTTTTCCAACAGCCTTCCCACCACAGATGTAAGGCTCACTGGTCTATAATTACCCGGACTATCCCTACTACCTTTTTTGAACAAGGGGACAACATTCGCCTCCCTCCAATCCTCCGGTACCATTCCCGTGGACAATGAGGACATGAAGATACTAGCCAGAGGCTCAGCAATCTCTTCCCTCGCCTTGTGGAGCAGCCTGGGGACTTATCCGTCCTAATGTATTTTAACAACTCCAACACCTCCTCTCCCTTAATATCAACATGCTCCAGAACATCAACCTCACTCATATTGTCCTCACCGTCATCAAGTTCCCTCTCATTGGTGAATACCGAAGAGAAGTATTCATTGAGGACCTCGCTCACTTCCACAGCCTTCATCATATGACACAAAACATAATGAGCAAACAAACTTCTTTGGGAGTCCATTCCTGGCACCCACAACTCACTGTGTAAAAACCTTGCTGTGTACATCTCCTTTGTATTCGCTCCTTCTCATCTTGAAGCTAGTGTATTACTCTAACGTTAAGACCTACAAACTTTTGATATTAACTTGCTATCCATGCAAGGAGAAAAGACACCGGTGGTCTATTCTTGTATGCCTTTCATAATCTCTTAACCTTCTATCAAGTCTTTGCTCAGCCTCCACTGCTCCAGAGAAGGCAACCCAATAAGCTACTTGAGCTATACGAGGGGATGTTGGGGCAGATAATCAAAATGTTCAGTTAAAGTGGGATATTTTAAAGAATCTCCTGGAGGATGTGAAAGGGATAATAACATGCAGAGAATTTTAAGAAGAATTTCAAAACTTTGGGGATTGGCTGTTGATGGAAAGGTGGAAGATTTATGGTTGGGATTTTACAAAAAATTGAGGATTGCAATAGTATGAACAACATGATTATCTCTAAAAGCTGTGGGGCTTAACACCAGAGTAAGAAATTCTGCCGATATAAGATAAATTCCAGTCTTTATTGGCATCTTTCTCATCTCTTACAGCACCAACCAAGTTCATGTTTCTCGGTAGTTTTTATGAAGCCTTCAGGCATTTAGCAACATAGAAACATTTTGCAAAAAATAATTAAAGTTGTATAATTCTCAAAAAGAGCATACATGGCAAATACATCTTCAGTTCTTTAATGTGGGTTCCAGGTTTGTTCACAATGGAAGTGGACTGACATGCCTTAATTTATGACGTGTGTTTATAAACATTGATAGTTAATATTCTCATTGAATAATTTTTTCCATAATCAGAGTCAAGTTTATTATCACTAATGTATATTGTGAAATCTATCATTTTATTGCAGCAGTACAATGCTAGACTTAGAAAAAATTCAATTAAAAATGCAAAATAGTGAGGTTGTATTCATGGTTCATGGACAAATCAGAAATCTGATGGTAGAGGGGGAAAAACCTTCCTAAAAGGTTGAGAGTGGGCCTTGAGGCTCCTGTACCTGCCACCTGATGGTAGTAATGTGAAGAGGTGTGTCGCAGGTGGTGAGGGTTCTTAAAGATGGATGCTGTCTTCTTGAGGTATCATCTTTTGAAGATGTACTCAATGGTGCAGAAGTTTGTTCCCATGATGTTGATAGTTGAGTCTATAACCCTCTGCAGCCTCTTTTGATCCTATGCATTGGAACCTCCATACCAGGCAGTGATGCAACCAGTTAGAATGCTGTACAATACATCTGTAGAAATTTGCTAGATTTTTACAAATCCCCTCAAATGTCTAATGAAGTATAACTACTAATCTCCATTCTTCATGACTTGTATGGATGTCTGCAATGTTGACACTGTGGAACTTGAAACTACCCACTCTTTCCACTGCTGACCCCTCATTGAAGATTGGTGTGTGTTCTCTCTACTTTCCCTTCCTGAAGTCCACAACCAATTCTTTGGTTTTGCTAACACTGAATGTAAGGTTATGTCATCATACCGCTCAACCAGCTGATCAATCTCGATCCTCTATGCCTCCTTGTCACTATCTGAATTTTGTATCTATGAATTTTATCTAATTTGAAAATCGTAACCACGGCTTAAAGTCTTGCTGCATCAAGTATGTGTGAGATCCAAGTACCTATTTACTCTGATATTTGAATTACATACATAGAGAAGTACACAGATTTTGGTCCAAAATGGTTTAATACAAAACAGAAAATAGAGGCAATATAAAATGACACATTCAATTAGAGAACATGCCTATTTTAAGGTGCAAAATTTCGTTTTTGAGTTTTGGTGGACAGCAACCTTTGGACAGTTAATAATCTGATTCTATTATATTTTATTGCTCAGAAACATTTGAGGCTCCCTCCAACTTCCCTCTTGCAAAGGACACAAATTTCTCACAAAGAACATTTTGTTCCTTGAAGTTGAACACTGTTCTCTGTGTACTCTGCCAGGAATTTTCTGTTCTGAGATGAGACTAATTCAGCCACGCTTACGAAAAATTATGGAGATTGATATTTGAAAATAATTCTTTGAATTTAGATAAGTATTTCATAGACAATAAAGGTAATCATGCAAGACTGTACATAATTATTCTCTGTTGCAGGCTTTCATTTTTGTATGCATAAACAAATGTCTAATGTATCACAAAACACTCCATGGTCCACTGTCCTCTCCTATCAGATTCCATCTTCTTCAGCCCTTTGCCTCTTCCACCAATCAGCTTCCAGCATCTTATACCTTTCCCTCCCCTTCTACCTGTCTTCCCCTTTTATCTAAATCACTGACCACCTTTTTATTCTAATGAAGGGTCTCAGCCCAAAATATTGACTGTTCAGTTCCCTCCATTGATACTTCATGACCTGTTGAGTTTCTCCAGTACATTTTTGTGTGTTGTTCCAGATTTCTATCATACACATTCTTTCTTGTTTCATCACCTACAATGATTTCAACTCAAAAGAAAAGCATATTCTTTACTTTTTCTGATTTTGGAATGGTGAAGATATTATTCGGAAGTTGAACTTCAGTCTTGATCAAAACGGAAGTATTCTGATGAGCTTGGCATTGATATGAAACATATTTGACCTGACACTTTAAGTTCAAGTTCAAATTCAAATTCAAGTTCATTGTCACTCAGCCATACACATGTATACAGCTAAATGAAACATCATTCCTCTGGGACCAAGGTGCATAACATAATAGTTAGATCACATAAAATTGTATTAACACAATAATGTTAACAGATAAAAAGTCTCCTGTAGATATAGTAGTTGACATAAAGTGCATGTGTGACATATAATTAAATATACATCTGTATTACTGCTATTGGCTCTGTCATAAATAATGTGTACAGGGTGCTAGCAGGGTGTTCAGAAGTCACACTCACCTGGAGGAAGAGCCATTATCGAGACTAAATTAATTTTGTATTTAACAGATCAGTATTTTTCAATGAACAATTAGTTGATTGAATTCACATTTTACATAGTTTAAAGACTGTTTGCGCTTAATTGTTTATACTTATAAAGCCATTCAGAGAATAATGGAGCTTGCCTAGAAATAGATTTGAGTGTTCTACATAAACTTTACTTGTAAGATTTGAAAGTCAATACAGAATATGTTTAAATTGATTTGATGTAATAAGTGATATACTTTAAGCATTCTCCACTGATTCCAACAAAGGAATAATCTGTCCATAACTATTAGTTACTAAGCAACACTCACTATTGATTAAGCAAGCCCTATAGAATTGTTCATACAAAGAGACTACGAAACTAGTGTGTGTTACTAAGAAACTATCTGAGATGTTTAGACAACTGTCTTTCATCAGTCAATGAAAGCAAGCATGCATGTACAGCAGGCAGTGAAGAAAGCTAATGGCACGTTGGCCTTTATAACAAGAGGAATTGAGTATAGGAGTAAAGAGGTCCTTCTGCAGCTGTACAGGGCCCTGGTGAGACCCCACCTGGAGTATTGTGTGCAGTTTTGGTCTCCAAATTTGAGGAAGGACATTCTTGCTATTGAGGGAGTGTAGAGTAGGTTCACAAGGTTAATTCCCGGAATGGCGGGACTGTCATATGTTGAAAGATTAGAGCGACTGGGCTTGTATACACTGGAATTTAGAAGGATGAGAGGGGATCTGATTGAAACATATAAGATTATTAAGGGATTGGACATGCTGGAGGCAGGAAGCATGTTCCCGCTGATGGGTGAGTCCAGAACTAGAGGCCACAGTTTAAGAATAAGGGGTAGGCCATTTAGAACAGAGATGCGGAAAAACTTTTTCTCCCAGAGAGTGGTGGATATGTGGAATGCTCTGCCCCAGAAGGCAGTGGAGGCCAAGTCTCTGGATGCATTCAGGAGAGAGTTAGATAGAGCTCTTATAGATAGCGGGGTCAAGGGATATGGGG
Organism: Hemitrygon akajei; assembly: GCF_048418815.1. NCBI lineage: Eukaryota > Metazoa > Chordata > Chondrichthyes > Myliobatiformes > Dasyatidae > Hemitrygon > Hemitrygon akajei. The sequence continues at coordinate 99,528,724 of NC_133125.1, read as the reverse complement.
AGAAGGCAGGAACAGGGTACTGATTGTGTATGATCAGCCATGATCACAGTGAAAGGCAGTGCTGGCTAGAAGGGCTGAATGGCCTACTCCTGCACCTACTGTCTATTGTCTATTGTCTATTTAACTTTGAAATTACAGACCTATTTACAGTTATTTATTATATACTATTAAATCTGTGTTTCGTTTTAATGTATCCCTAACAGCACAAAGGAAAAACATTTGTCACCCTTCAAGCTTCTGGAACTACTCCTGTGGCCTGTGAGGACACAAAGATCATCACCAAACACTTAGCAGTCTCCTCCCTCGCTTCCCATAGTAACCTGGGGTATCTCCCTTCTGGCCCCAGGGACCTTTCCATCTTAACTTTTTTCAGAAATTCGAACACATCCTTTTTCTTAGCATTAATATATTCCAGCATATTAGTCTATTTTATGCTCTCCTCACATTTGTCAAGATATCTCTCATGGGTGAATACTGAAGCAAAATACTCATTAGGGAGTATCCAGCTGCAGGCGAATGTTTCCTCTTTTATCCCTGATCAGTCTACCCTTATACTAGTCATTCTCCTCTTCTTCACATACATGTAGAATGCCTTGAGGTTTTCCTCAATCCTACTCGCCAAGGCCTTCTCATGTCCCTTTCTCGCTCTTCTAATCCATTCTTAAGCTCCTTTCTTGCTATCTTTCAAATTGCTAGAGCCCTGTCTGATCCTTTCTTCCTAAACCTTAAGTATGCTTCTTTCTTCCTCGTGACTAGATGTTCCACTTCTCTTGTGCACAACGATTCCTTCACCCTACCATCCTTTCCCTGCCTCAATTGGACAAACCTATCCAGAATCCCATGCAATTGCTCCCTAAACAACCTCCAAATTTCTGTGTGCATTTCCCTGTTTACATCTACTTCCAATTTATTTGAATTTGAATTGACTTTATTTCCTATATCCTTCACATACGTGAGGAGTAAAAATCTTTACATTACATCTCTGTCTGAATGTGCAATGTGCAAATTATAGTAATTTGTAATGAATAGTATGTACAGTAAGATATACAACAGAGCAATCAATATAGCTTAGAAATACAATTGTGTCAGTGTGAATTAATTGGTCTGACGGCCTGGTGGAAGAAGCTGTCCCAGAGCCTGTTAGTCCTGGCTTTAATACTGTGGTACTGTTTCCTGGATGATAGCAGCTGGAACAGTTTGTGGTTGGGGTGACTCAGGTCCCCAATGATCCTTTGGGTCCCTTTTTTTGCATGTGTCTCTGTAAATGTTTTAACTAGTGTGAAGTTTACATCCACAGATGTGCTGGGCTGTCCGCACCACTCTCTGCAGAGCCCTGTGATTGAGGGAGGTACAGTTCCCATACCAGGCCATGATGCAGCCAGTCAGGATGCTCTCAATTGTGCCCCTGTAGAAAGTTATTAGGATCTGGCGACTTACACCAAACCTCTTCAACTGTCTGAGGTGAAAGAGGCGCTTTTGTGCTTTCTTTTCCATACAGCTAGTGTGTACAGACCAAGTGAGATCCTCTGTGACGTGTATACTGAGGAACTTAAAGCTGTTCACCCTCTCAACTCCGGATCCATTAATGTCAATAGGTGTGAGTCTGACCTGTTCCTCCTGTAGTCCACAGCCAGCTCCTTTGTTTTGGTGACATTGAGGGAGAGGTTGAGAGAGGAATTATGTGGCAGGGTGATGACTTCTCCTCTGTAGGCTGCTTCGTTATTATTTGAGATAAGGCAAATCGGTGTAGTATCATCTGCAAATTTAATTATCAGATTGGAGCTGTGGGTGGTAACACAGTCATGGGTATATAGAGAGTAAGGGAGGGGGCTTTGGACACAGCCCTGGGGGGCTCCTGTGTTTAGGGTCAGAGGTGAGAGAGCCCACTCTTACCACCTGCTGGCGATCTGACAGGAAGTCCAGGATCCAGCTGCACAAGGCAGGGTGAAGGCCAGGGTCTCTGAGCTTCTTGTCGAGTCTGGAGGGAATTATGGTGTTGAATGCTGAATTGTTGTCCAGGAACGCATTTTCACATTAGCATCCCCCCTCTCCAGGTTTAAAAGGATGGTAGAGCTGTGGTTATTGTGTGATCTGTCAATAGGTTTTGTCGGTAGGCGAATTGTAGGAGGTCCGTTGTGGGTGACAGCATGCTGCAGATGTAATCCTTGACCAGCCTCTCAAGGCATTTGCTTATTATTGAGGTGAGAGCAACAGGACGCGAGTTGTTCAGACTTGTTACCTTGGTCTTTTTAGGTACAGGGACAATGATAGATGTTTTGAAGCAGGAGGGCACTCTACACTGGGAGAGGGAGAGATTAAAAATGTCTGCAAACACACCAGCCAGTTGTGCTGCACACATCCTGAGTACTCGGCCTGGGATGCCGTCCGATCCCACAGCCTTGCGACTGTTCACTCAATGGAAACACCTGCAAACTTCAGCCTCAGAGATGACCAAGGTGCAGGTCAAATTACCGGCTCTCCCCAGGGCCTCGGCGTTGGTGATATCAAACCGAGTGTAAAAACGATTTTGCTCAGCTGGGAGGGAAGCAGTGATGTTGGCAGCACCACTGCGTTTAGCTTTGAAGTCTGCGATGGTGTGCAGAGCTTGCCATAAGCTGCGTGCATTGTTGGTGGAGAGCTGTGTCTGGATCTTGTCCCTGTCCTGTCGTTTCGCTGCCTTGGTGACTCTGTGTAGATTGTGACTGCATTTCTTGAGATCCTGTTTGTTATTGACAGTGAAAGCCATGTCTCATCTGGCGAGTGCAGCGTGTACGTAACTCCCAGTCCAGGGTTTCTGGTTTTGATAGACCCTGACCGATTTCTGGGTGAACAACATCCTCAATGCACTTCTGGATGAAGCTTGTGAACCCTTCCGTGAACTGGGAGACATCCTCATCATGAAAGACATTTCAGGTTTTCCGGTGACGTTATCGTCGAGAATGGCAGCTTAAGTCACTAGCTCCTCCGGAAAAACACGTATTAAGCCCCGTTAACCCATTAAAATTAATATTTTTTGAAAAATATTTGAACTGAAAAGAGGGGCAAGAATGGTGAAAAGGAATGGAAATAAAAAAAGCGACACTGCGGAGCCTGCGTCCGAGAGGAGTGCAGCGCGCTAGTGCTAGTGAGGCGGACGCTGGGCCTCGTTCAGGCGAAGTGGTGAATATCTTCGAAATCCTGAAAGAAATAATGGAGGTCCAGAAAGATATAAAGCAGCAGCTTTGTGATATTAAGTCAGAGCTTGCCAACGTGAATCAAAAAATAGCGATGGCAGAGACTCGAATTGAGAAGGTGGAAGATCACGTTCAAAACGTGGAAAGGATACTGAGTAAGACAATAAAAATATTAAATCACCAAGAAGGTAAACTGCTTGACCTGGAGGGAAGATCACCGCGGAAAAATATCAGAATCTACAAGGAGCGGAGCGGAGGGTTCGTCTATGACGGAGTTTGTCGGAAAGTTACTGGGGGACGCGCTCGATCTTCCCCTGGCTATGGAGCTGGAAGTCAAAAGAGCCCACCGCGTGTTAGTCCCAAAACCTACCCAGGATTGAAAGCCACGCTCAATAGTGATTAAATTCCTTCGGTACAGCACCAAGGCGGAGATTCTACGAAGGGCTTGGGGTAAGAAGAGAGTGTTTTTCGATGATAAATTAATATATTTCGACCAAGGTTACACCCCTCCCCGCGGTCCTCCAGAAACGCAAAGAATACTCCGAAGTAAAGCGAGTACTAAAGCAAAATAACATTAGATTTCAAACTCCATACCCTGCTAAACTTCAAATGTTTTATGACAATGGGACGCGGTTGTACCAGACAGTGGAAGAGGCAACTACAGACATGAAGGCCAGAGGGTTGCCCGTCAGCATGACCAAACCAAGGGAAAGCCTGGCTGAGGAATTATCCTGCTCTGCTTGGGAAATGGTGCGAGAAATGAGAAGGCAGGAGATGGGAGGAGGCCGGGAGTAATATATCAGGAAGAGGCTGGGAGTTTCCCAAAGACAGTCCTCACCCACTTCAGAAGAGCCATAAGGTTTGGCTAACTTTAAAAATGTTGAGAAGTCAAACGGAAGCAAAAGTACACGGTGATATACCTATCTCGAGAAATACTTATTATAATGCGGATTTTATATTACTTAGTTGTTATTCTTTATTCGCTCACTTACTCCTTTTTCCCCACCAAAATTAAAATATATATATATGTGCATATATGTGTATGTGTGTAATATGTGTGTGTATATATCTATATGTGTGTGTGTGTGTGTGTGTATATATGTATGCATCTATATATATATATATATTTGTGTGTGTGTGTGCATATATATATGTATATATAGGAGTATACAGGGAAATCTTTTCTGCGTAATGGATTTTTTCACTGACTTTTATGAATACTGCAATGGGGGCCCTCACCTCACAAGTAGAAGTGGTTATTCCTCACAGCTAGACATTTCCTCTAGCTCAACGCAGGGTCATTTACTAGAGACCTCAGCCTTGGAATTATATGTTCGTTGCCACTTTTGTTATTATTTGAGTTTCTTGGTTCTTATTTGTTCAGGGAGTAGATCGATTAAGTTTTATTCTAATTTCAATGATACATTGACAGATAAATACAGATGGCTAAGGTAAAATTCATTTCTTTTAATGTCAATGGGCTATTAAATCCAATCAAGCGTAAGAGAATTTTATCCAAAATGAACAAAGAACAAGCCCATGTAGTATATTTACAGGAAACTCATTTAAGTGATAATGAGCATAAAAAACTAAAGAAAATGGGCTTCACTAATCTGTTTTTCTCCTCATAAAAATCAGGACATAGGAGAGGAGTTGCTATTCTTATCTCAAGTAAGCTAAATTTTGAAAAAGTATTTGAAATGGGAGATAAAGAGGGCAGATATATTCTGGTAAGGGGGAATATAGATGGCAATTCAGTTACTCTATTAAATATATACGCACCCCCAGGAAGTGATATTGGTTTCTTTCAGAAAATTACTGATATTATGGTAACGGAAACAGAAGGTCTCCTGATATGTGGGGAAGACTTAAATTTACAATTATAACCAAACTTAGACTCTTCCAACAGAAAAACCTATGAAACAAAATCTTTACATAAGAAAGTTAATACACTTTTTGAGGATGTTGGTTTAATTGATATATGGAGGGACCTTTTCCCTGACAGAAGGGATTACACTCATTACTCTGCTCCCCATTCTGTATATACCAGAATAGACTATTACATGACATTTGGAAAAGACAAAAACAAAATAAACACCTGTGGAATTGGGATAATAGATGTAAGTGACCATGCACCTATATATTTATCTGTTGATTTTGACCTACAACCAAAGAATACTATTTGGAAATTAAATTCAAGTCTACTCAATGATCCGTACTTTAAGGAACAAATTAAAAAAGAAATTGGTCTCTACTTAGAGTTTAGTGATAATGGAGAGGTTTCACCTCTGAAGGCGGTCTTAAGAGGGAAAATTATAGCGATAACTTCATATAAGAAAAAAAGGAATAAGACATTAGAGGAATTACAAAATAGGCTGAAGGAACTAGAGAAAAAACACAAATTGAATTTGGCACAGGATACATTAGGGGAAATTAAAAGAATTAGGAATGAAATAAATAATTTGGCTACGCAAGAAATCAGGAAAAACTTAATGTTTCTGAAACAGACATTATGAAAGTGGATTGAAATCTATGAAAATACTCGCATGGAAATTGAAAAAAAAGATAGCAGAAAATACAATTCATAGGATTAGGGACCCAAGAACGAAAATGATAAAAAAAATAAGTTAAGTGAAATTCAAGAAGTTTTTGAAGTGTTTTACAAAACTCTATATTCCAAAGTTCCAGGGGGAAGCATAACCCAAATTGACACCTTCTTGAATTCTCTAGAGTTACCCACTTTAAGCGAAGAACAAAATAGAATGATGACTGCTGACATAACTGAAGTTGAATTAAAAGCTGCAATTAGTAGGTTTAAATTAAGCAAGTCACCAGGATCAGATGGGTATATGGCAGAGTGGTACAAAGAATTTAAAAGTGAGTTAATTCCTGTTTTACTCCCCACATTGAACTGGGTTCTAAAAAAGGGACAAATGCCACCCAGTTGGAAGGAAGCGATAATCTCAGCTATACTGAAAGAAGGCAAGGATAAAATGGAATGCGGGTCATTTAGACCAATATCCGTTCTTAATGTAGATTATAGGTTATTTACCTCCATCATGGCCAAACGATTAGAGGAGTTTCTACCCATACTGATACATAATGATCAGACAGGTTTTATATGACAACGCCAGACACAAGACAATATACGAAGGACAGTTCACATTATGGATCATATGCAAAAAAATAAAATCAAAGCAATAGTGATAGGTGTGGACGCTGAAAAAACATTTGATTCGGTTAATTGGAATTTTCTTTACAGAGTTTTACATAGATTTGGTTTCCAATTCACAATTATTAAAACTATACAGACACTATATGACAATCCTACTGCTAGGATTAAAATCAATGGATATTTATCAGATAGTCTTACCCTAGAAAGGAGCACGAGAAAGGGTTGTGCATGGTCACCACTACTCTTTGGATTATATCTGGAACCATTAGCTCAATACATCAGACAATATGAAGATATCAGGGGAATTACTATTAAAGGGACAGAGCATAAATTGGCTTGTCATGCGGATAACATTTTGATCTACCTAGGGCAACCAACATACTCTTTATCTAAATTGATGCAATCCTTTGAACAATATGGTCAATTATCAGGATACAAGATCAACATAGATAAAACCCAATTACTTTCATATTACTATAGCCCACCAAGAGAAATTGTAAGTCGATACCCCTGGGCATGGCACACAGAGTCTTTCAAATATTTGGGCATCATTATGCCAAAAGATTTGGCAAAATTATCAGAATGTAATTATCAGCCTTATTATAAAAAAATTAAGGAAGATGTGGCAAGATAGAACCTGATTCCTTTTTTCAGTCTCAGTTCAAGGATTGAGTCTATTAAAATGAATATACTGCCCAGACTGTTATATCTCTTTCAGACCCTACCAATTGAAATTAATCAAAATCAATTCAATGAATGGAACAAGATGCTATCAAGGTATATTTGGCAGGGTAAAAGGCCTAGAGTTCATCTCAAAACTATGCAATTAGCAAAGGAAAAGGGGGGATGGGGCCTACCTTCTCTTAGAGATTATTATTTTGCAGCACAGTTGAGAGCTGTGATATGTTGGTGTAACCCATCATATGACGCTCAATGGAAAAACATTGAGGAGCGGGTACTTCCCATCCCCATACAAGCAATTTTGGCTGATAACAACCTGCAAAGGTACATAAATACTATTGATAACCCATGGGTGAAATTGACTCTTAAAATATGGAAAACTAGTATAAAAGAATATAATCTAGAGGGAGATATTGCAATTCTTAAATGGTGTGCATATGACTCGGATTTTACACCAAATAAATTGGATGCTAGATTTAAGGACTGGACAGCTAAAGGAATAACAGTTCTTTGCAACATAATGAAAGAAGGAACACTGTTCAGTTTTGAAATGCTTAAAGAGAAACACTTATTAGAAAAACAAGATTTTTATCCATATTTACAGATGCGACAATATGTTAATAAGATAATTAAAAATGTAACCAAGGCAAATACATGCTTGATAGAGCTCTTTAGAAAAGCATATAATTCAGATAATGGTAGTTGAATCATTTCAAGCATGTATAAGGGGTTGTCAAATCTTAAAACACATTCAATTTCATACATTAAAACAAAATGGGAGAAGAAAGGAGGGATAATTATATCTGAGGAAGAATGGACAACAATATGGAGATATCAATGGAAGTGTACCAGTTTACAGAAATGGAGGGAGCTTGGGTGGAAAAACTTGATAAGATATTTTATTACACCCTCTCAGAAATCCCATTATGATAGTAACCTCCCTGTTTGCTGGAGAAATTGTGGAAATCAAAATGCAAATCATTATCATATTTTTTGGGACTGCCCTGTTATCAAAAACTATTGGAGGGGGATACACAATGCCCGACAAGACATCTTTAAATGTGAAATACCCTTAGAGAGTAAGACCATATATTTTGGATATATACCTCAAGAATGGTTGAAAAGAGATAAATATTTAATGAATATACTGTTGGTGGCTGGTAAAAAGACTCTTACCTGGAAATGGTTATCACAGGACAGCCCAACTTTAAATACATGGATAGAAATTACAATGGACATTTACAAAATGGAGAAGATAACAGCATCTGTTAATCATAAGCTGGAACAATTTGATTCATACTGGGAAAAATGGTTTAACTAATGCCTCATAGGCCTGATTTTATTCTCACAAATCAATGAATATGTTGTAAAAAAAAGATCACTCCCAACTTGTACATAGTTTTCTCCTTTTGCTTGTTTTTATCTTTCCACTCTTTTCTGTAAGTGTATACCTCAGATAAATACTATGTAGAGATTTGTGATATATATGATTATATGATATATAAGTACAATGTCTGAAATACATCTTATGGAAATGTTTGTTTGATGAACTTCAATAAAAAATTCAATTACAAAAAAAAATGAAAGACATTCCAGTTGATGTCATCAATACAGTCCTGTAGCATGGAGACTGATTGGTCAGACCAACAGTGGATGGTTTTAACTATGGCCGCCTCTTGTTTCAGCTTCTGCCTGTACACAGGCAGAAGCAGGATGGAGGAGTGGTCAGATTTCCCAAACGGTGGACGAAGGAGCGTCTTGTAAGCATTGCTATCAAGTATGCTATCTCCCCGTGTGCTCACCTGGATGTGTTGACAAAACCTCAGACAGACTTTAGTCAGTGATGCTCGATTAAAGTCTCCAGTGATGACGAAAGAGCCTCCAGGTGTATAATCTCCACTGTGCTGATGGTCTTGTACAGTATCAGCCTGCGATGGAATATGCACAGCTGCAAACTCTCTAGGCAGCCAGAAAGGTCTACATAGCAGCACAAGGTTCTCCAGATCCAGAGCACAAAAGGATTTGAAGGAATGCACAATCCAAGTGGAAATAAGTCCAGGACCAGCCTATTGGCTCAGGGTGTCTGACGCTCCGAGGGAGGAGTTGTAAAGTTTGTTGGCCACAGGCAAGAATGACTTCCTATGACGCTCAGTGTTGCATCTCAGTGGAATGAGTCTCTGGCTGAATGTACTCCTGTGCCTAACCAGTACATTATGGAGTGGATGGGAGACATTTTCCAAGATGGCATGCAACTTGGACAGCATCCTCATTTCAGACACCACCGTCAGAGAGTCCAGTTCCACCCCCACAACATCACTGGCCTTATGAATGAGTTTGTTGATTCTGTTGGTGTCTGCTACCCTCAGCCTGCTGCCCCAGCACACAACAGCAAACATGATAGCACTGGCCACCACAGCCTCGTAGAACATCCTCAGCATCGTACGGCAGATGTTAAAGGACCTCAGTCTCCTCAGGAAGTAGAGACAGCTCTGACCCTTCTTGTAGACAGCCTCAGTGTTCTTTGACCAGTCCAGTTTATTGTCAATTCGTATCCCCAGGTATTTGTAATCCTCCATGTCCACACTGACCTCTTGGATGGAAACAGGGGTCACTGATGCCTTAGCCCTCCTCAGGTTCACCACCAGCTCCTTAGTCTTTTTCACATTAAGCTGCAGATGATTCTGCTCACACCATGTGACAAAGTTTCCCACCGTAGCCCTGTACGCCTCATCTCCCTTGCTGATGCATCCAACTCTGGCAGAGTCATCAGAAATCTTCTGAAGATGGCAAGACTCTGTGCAGTAGTTGAAGTCCGAGGTGTAGATGGTGAAGAGAAAGGGAGACAGGACAGTCCCCTGTGGAGCCCCAGTGCTGCTGACCACTCTGTCTGACACACAGTGTTGCAAGCGCACGTACTGTGGTCTGCCAGTCAGGTAATCAATAATCCATGACACCAGGGAAGCATCCACCTGCATCACTGTCACGCTTCTCACCCAGCAGAGCAGGGCGGATGGTGTTGAACGCACTGGAGAAGTCAAAAAACATGACCCTCACAGTGCTTGCCGGCTTGTCCAGGTGGGCGTAGACACGGTTCAGCAGGTAGACGATGACATCCTCAACTCCTAGTCGGGGCTGGTAGGCGAACTGGAGGGGGTCTAAGTGTGGCCTAACCCTAGGCCAGAGCTGCTCTAGAACAAGTCTCTCCTGGGTCTTCATGATGTGGGAGGTCAATGCCACCGGTCTGTAGTCATTGGAGCCACTGGGGCACGGTGTCTTCGGTACAGGAACGAGGCAGGATGTCTTCCACAGCACAGGAACCCTCTGGAGACTCAGGCTCAGGTTGAAGACATGGTGAATTACTCCACATAGCTGGGAGGCACAGGCTCTGAGCACCCTGGGGCTGACACCATCTGGGCCTGTAGCCTTGCTTGGGTGGAGATGTTTCAGCTGTCTTCTCACCTGTTCAGCTGTGAAGCCCACCGTGGTGGTTCCAGGTGGGGGAGGGGTGTAGTCATGAGAGCAGGGTGGGGGGCTGTGAGGAGGGGTAGGAGGGGAGAGTGGAGTATGTGTTGGTTGGGGGCCCACAACAGATGAATTGTGGGGGATGGGCATGGGCCACAGTGTCAAATCTGTTGAAGAACAGGCTAAGTTCATTGGCCCTGTCCACACTGCCTTCAGTTCCTCTGTTGCTAGTTTGCCGGAACTCAGTGATGGTCCTCATCCCACTCCAGACCTCTCTCATGTTGTTCTGCTGGAGTTATCCAAGCATTATCGACCATGAAGCATAACCCACCTTCTTTTCTCTTCCCAGAGAGGTTTTTATACCTGTTCAGTTGGAAGAGGTAGAACCCAGAGGGCTCGATGGTGTGATCTGGTATCTCCTCCGTCAGCCAGGTCTCCACAAAGCACAAAATGTTACATTCCTTTATTTCCCAGTGGTAGGAAATTCTGGCTCTTAGTTCACACAGCTTGTTGTCCAGGGACTGAACAATAGCCAGGAGTATGCTAGGGAGCAGTGGCTGATTAGTACACTGTCTCAACTTCAGCAGGACTCCGGGCCTTCTCCCTCACCTCTGGCACTGTTTCCAAGGTAGCACTGTAGTAAATGAACCTCCCATGGATCATGTAAGCAGAGGTTCCCAGTGTTGAAAAGATGGTGTGTTGTGGCTAAATACCATCTTCCCAATGGTTGGAAGAGTCAGTCGATCATATCTGATGTGACTATCAGCTTCTTGAACAAGAAATGTGGAGAAAATTACAGAAATTAGCAGTACACTGTAGAGTTGATATTGACCTCACAATAAGGTTGATGTGTGTGGAGTCATCTTGGCTCCCAAGTTCCTGCTCAATTGCACCATAACTTGGTTCCCTCCCTCTTTAAATACACTTCCATACTCTCTGCTCTTATGCATGTCCAAGGCTATTGTAAAGGTCAGGGCATCGTGGTCATTATCTCTGATAGTGGTAAAACAATAACAAGGCAGCCTCAAAACTGGGATGCTTGTGGATAACTTTCCTATGGTTGATTCCATTTGTGGTTCCTGAGCAATTGTAACAATCCATGTCCGTAGACAGCAGGGCCAAGGCAACATTCGAGCAGGGTCTGATAGTTGGCAAGGATCATTCTCACCACAGCTAACTTAGACAATGGATACTTCTATCAAGACAGAGGCTAATCATTAACTCTTTGCATTCAATGGCATATGACATGACAAAATGTCCTATCAGCAACATTTTAGTAAGTTACCATTGTCTAGACGTTCATCTGACCCAGCCATATAAACACATTTGCTCCAAGAGAATGTCAGAAGCCGGGTATCGTGTGGTGACAGGCCCATTGGATGACACCCCAAAGCACAAGTGTCATAGAATGTCCTCTATTTGATTAGGGGAATTCAACACCAATATTCTCAAGAAGCTCAAAAGATTGTTATCCTATCCATTAGCCAACACTCTCCACTACTGCTTCATAGTAGCTTCAGTCTGTACCACTGACTTTGAGAGCAGCTCATCCATCTGCATTCTCTCGCACCAAGGAGATCAAGGGCAAAGGGTACATGGGAACATCACTACCTGCAGATTTCCCCTTCTACTCATACACATCAGAATTATGTCTGATTATTTTTCTGAATCGGTGTCTTTACCTGACTAAAATTAAATAGAGTGTTGAGACCAAGCAATTGGGATTAAGACTGATTTCTCTGACTGTAAAAGTGCTTTTAGATTTTAGTGATAAATAATGAGATATAATTTTACAATGATGCCCATGTTCTACCAAAAAAAATTAGTTTTTATTTATTGTATCAAATTTTTTTCTCAACTTAGCCTCAGTTAGAACATTAATCTTAAAAGTTTTGGAAATATGCCTAATTTAGCTCTTTTACGTTGGTATCTTTCAGGTGATAAATCTCATCATTGTATTGTTTTGTGTAGACAGCTCCCTCATTCCACGTATTATACATCGTAGCAGGGGAAGAGAGAAATGTCTCTGCAGCACTCTAGTAGAGAACAGGGGATGATCATGATAAAGGGGGATTTCATCTCTCAGGGTTGATAGCAGGCAGAGAAAATCTGAACCTGGTTCAAACCAACCCAAACTACAAACTGCAGGCTAAAGTGAATGGTAGTAACGACATGTCTGGTTACCAGCCTAATAATAATCAAATAAACTCCAGGACAGAATGTATGTATAAGGTAAAGACAGAAGGACACACTGCTCATTTAACACACGGGATATTCAAGCTTCACTGCTCATGCTTAAGCACAGAAGCTTGATACTGCAAAAGGCTTACCTCACTCTATGTGGGGTAAAGATAATGGGGAGATCGTGCATAAGAGATAGAATGAGAATAATGGAAACTTTAGATCAGGGAGCATTCTTTGCAGGATGAGTGACTTTCTGAAGACATCAGCTTGTAATAAAGAGGAAGTTTGTTCTGTAGGTAATCCCCAGGCTCTGCATAAATTCTTTTGTCTGTGTATGTGTATTCTGTATGTTGCATAGGCTAGAGAAGCAGTCATTGTTCAATACCAGCTTTAGAATCCATTCAGTGGTTTCAGATGAGGCAGCACAAAAAGATGTCACCAGGACTGAATCTCTCAGGGAAGAATTCAATATGCAGATGGTGGTCTGACAGCCATAATGTAGGTTGCCCTGCATGTTTCCTTTATAGAGCTACAGACCATATCCTCCCTGGCTTGTGCTCAAGTAGTTGAGGATTGTCTGAGTTTTCCTTGTGAACTTAAAATCTGAGATGGCATCACTTGTGCAGTGGTTGGCAATGTTTGTGAGCAGTCGAGGTGCACCTCTGAAAGCCAGGGTTGCTACTTTTTGGGTACTGAGTGTATTCAAATGGGAGTTATGGGATTTCATATGGGTCTTTGTCAGTGTGAGTGCTTTGTTGGCTCTCAGCCAATGGTGGTAAGAAAAGTAATTTCCCTCTAGATACTAGAAGGTTCACTGTCACCCAGGTAGAGCCAATGTTTTGTAATGCCTTCTGGAAATGAGCAAACTACCACATTAGAAACAGCCCTGAGCCAGGTTGAACAGAATCTAAATTATTTATCCTTGTTATAAAAGCAAAATATTATGAATGCTAGAAATCTGAAATAAATAAATCTAATATAAATAAATGTAATAGTTAATGTATGAGGAGCATTTGATGGCTCTGAGTCTGTACTCACCTGGAGTTTGCAAGAACTCCAGAGGGACCAAAGGGCATAGCCTCAGAATAGAGGGATGTCCATTTAGAAAGGGGATGAGAATAAGTTTCTTCAGCCTGGGTGGTGAATCTGTAGAATTTATTGCTATAAACAGCTGTGGAGACCACATCATTGAGAATACTTGAAGTAGAGATTGATAGGATCAAAGGAACTTGGTTAACTAGGGCATCTAAGGTTATGAGGAGAAGGCAGGAGAATGGAGTTGAAAGGGATAGTAAATCAGCTGTAATGGAATGATGGAGTGAGTGGCCTAATCCTGCTCCCATCTCTTATGGTCTGTCTTATAAACTGGATCATCTGGAAATCGCATATCATTGACGGAGAGTAAAACAAAGCTAGCATTTTAAATTGATGACTCCCAGTGAGTTTGCCATTAATCTAGGCTGCCGTTGCAGCATTTTCTGTTTTATTTTCCATTTTCCTTTTGTAAAAATAAGACCACAGAGTAATCTCCAAAGGGAATGGTTTGACATATCCTGCCAATCAGAGAATGTTGCCTTTAATCTCTTTTTTATATCTGCTGACAAATTGCCAACACATGCCAAAAAGGTTGCCTCTAATACCATGTTCTTTGATTTTTGCTAATGGCCTATAATTAAAAGCAATATCATATGCATTTTTCCACTGAGAGAAAGGATGTGATGTACCCAATTAACATGTTGTCTATTTGTTAATCATAATAGGTTTTGCATGTTTTTATCTTCAGTGAGTCTATGTACCCTGGTCCACTTTATCTCTTAATGCATTTATGAAAACTATTGCCTCAACTTCACTGTTAATTGAGTACGTTCTGAACCTTTGATAAGTTCTGCCAACATTTATATCAGTTGCTTAAGCAGAAAAGATTTTAAATTTCCTCTGCAAATTACCTAGCAACATACACCTGGAGCCTTAAGTTTAATAGCACTAAATTTCAGAAGATAATAAAGAGAATTATAATCATTACACAAATAAAAATCAAAAACCTAAAGAACGCTTCTTACCAAGAATATCTGCTCATCTGATAATGTTATAGAAAATGAAGAAAGTTAGTTAACCAAATAGTATCAAATTTGACATCAAAATGTCAGAGGAATGGCCCTCAATAGACCGAGAATGAAATTTAAATCTGTTTGGTTATTTTACGAAAGGCTAAATTCCTTTGAAGGATAATCAGCCAACAAAGGATGTCTACATTAGGATTCAAAACTTTTCAGAAATTAGCAAAAAAGTAATGTCAGTCATAATGACCCAATAACAAAGGCAATGCCTAAGACTATCATAAAAATGACACACTTGGCAGACTTCCTAACTTTGATTGAGGAATAGCGGTATGGGATTTCTTCTTCACCACCTTGGGTTGAAAACGATGGGTCTTATTGTCAATAATTTTGCTGAGATTTATTCCATTGATTTCACCTGGTCCCAAAGTGAACAGGGAAGCATCATCACAACTGGTTAACCAATGCTGAAGATAAAAATCTAGGATGGAATCATTAAAGGGTTTTGTGAATAAATATCCTTTTTGAAATAGAGAGTGATATTCCTGTTTTAATAGCCTCATGTCCTTTCCCTAAAAATGTTGGATTCTGTAGATCCTTTACTGCCAGAAGTGCCTTAAAGAAATCTGCTTTGCATACTGCAGTATACATAGTCCTGGTGAGTAGCCGTTAATCTTCATGCAATATTGTTGGAGTCACCATTCAGTACCTAATATCAGGGACCTTGTATACTTTGCTCAGTCTGTCTTAGTACTGATCAGCAGAGGCACAATTAGTCAATTCAGCTACGAGACCACAAAAATGGAATATGGTCAAGATCCTTAATGCCTAAAACAGAAGGGACCATCCTACATTCTGTAATGTATCTACTTATAGGTGTCCACTTCTGTTACGCTGCTATCATCCTGGGCACATCTAACCTGCATGCTTTGGTTTTCTAAAACTCCAATCACAAAGATAAGTGAAGTTTTGAAGGAAGACCTTTGGCAGCACCCTCATGGCTAGAATTCCTCTCCAAGAATGGGACATTTAAGATGCCTTTCAACTTCCCTGCCACAAGATCTATTCAAACATCTGCACACAATTTGTTGCCTGTCAGAGAGATCACCCAACTATTGTCTCCATATAGAAATGTCTGCAAATATTTTGGTTTGCGTTGACAGTAGTTGCCATCTCTGGTAGTGGGATTTTTCAGAACTGCTGACTTTTCACCAGTGAAGGCAGACAGTGAAAACTTAGGTCTTCTCAAGAACAGAAAAGTATTCTGCTCCCTCAATGTATATACTGTTGTGATTGATGAGAATAACATCCTGATGTTGAGTGGCATATTTCAAGGAATCTCACATGACCCATTCATCTTAAGCCTATAAGGCTTAAGGGCAGAATTGGGCCATTCAGCCCATTAAATCTGCCCCACCATTCAATTGTGGCTGATTTATTATCCCTCTCAAACCAATTCTCCTGCATTTTCCCCATAACCTTTGATACCCTTACCAATCAGGAAACTACCAACTTCTGCTTTAAATATACCCAATGACTTGGCCTCCACATCAGTCTGTGACACTGAATTCCACAGATTCACCAGCTTCTAGCTAAAGATCTTCCTCTTCATCTCTAATCTAAAGGGATGTCCTTCTATTCTGATGTTGTACCCTCTGATCCTAGACTTCAACCACTATAGGAAGCGTCCTCTCCACATCCACCCTATTCAGACCATTCAATATTCAATGAGATCCTCCCTCATTCTTCTAAACTCCAGCAAGTACTGTCACAACCACGGATTCCGCAGCGCAGTAGATACAGCAATTGTGCCCGTGAATATGCACGTGTCAGCTAATTAATATTTCAATGTGATAGTACTTAACTCCATTCATTCCAGCATAGTATTTGTTGAGACTTGGACATAGCTATGCTTCATTATCTGCATTCCGTCTTGCCTGAGAAATTAGACAGTCTAGTCATCTGACTCTGAAGACTGGCGGTATTCGTTTTATTCTTAATTGTTCTTTTCAGCCAGAGTGTAGGCTTTGTTCAACATTTGAGAGTTTTAGTTAACGGCACTGTTTGACCTAGCATTTATTGTTTTCTTTTCCCTTTAACATTGTTCGCATTAAAGTCTGTGAACTATCGACCCGCTTCAGTGTCTCTCACGCCGCACTTGGGCCATATCCGAACTGGGAGTGACAGCAAGTCTCGACCATGCAAAGATGGACCCAGTGGAGAGAGAGCAGCTGGCCTTGGCCATGAAATTCATTAGTCAGAGTGATTCATTGAGGCAACAATGTTCAGTTGGAATTCCCATGTATGAACTCTTGTTTCTGTCTCCGGCATGACAGAAGGATTTTGCCAAGTAATGGACCCAGCAAAGTTTGAACAGTGACGTTTTGACATTGGTGGCTTGAGGAGAAGGTGCCTTCTATTCTGAGTGCATGTCCTGACTCTACATTCCGAGAGCCCCGAGTCTACATTCCAAGATTGTCTACTCTACATTGAGTTTCTCTGGTACCCATTCCAAGCTTTTCAAGTCACAAGTACCCAGGTTCCCAGCTTTGTAGTCCGTGACCGGGTCTGCATAACAAATGAGTGCTTCAAGCAAGCTTATCAATTGATTCAACAAATCATCATTCAGGTCAATAATGTAAATTCTGGAAGAGCCCTACTCCAAAAGCTGATCCCTGGTTGGTGTGCAAATACACAAGTAAAGTAACCCTATCAAGAGTATTTTTAACCTCTTGATGAAAGTCATGGTACAGACTGGGGAAATTAAACTTTCATGTAGCAAATTAAACAGACCTACAGAGGACAAGCTAGCTTAGCGATGAAAGAAACCTCTCCATGCTGTCTTGATCTGTAAAATTGAGAGTATATCCTAATTGCCTCTGGAAAAAATTGTGAAAGATAAAACACTGAGCAAGATTTGAAAAGGTTCCTTCTCTAGGTTTCAGGTTTCAAGTTTCATGTTGTCAAGGCTTCCCAAGGACTTTTCTCTATGTTCCCAGGGTTTTTATTTTTCCGCTTGTTTCCACGGCTTATTCAATGTGTTGAGGGGTTTTCAATGTCCTCCCCATCTCGAGGACTCCCAAGCATCCCTCTTGGCCCTGCCTGAGGTTTCTTGATCTCACTCAGGATTCTTTGGTCTCTCGGTCAGTTGGGGTTCCCAGTTCTCTCAGTCTCTCTGGATCCCCTAGTCTCCCTGCCTCTCAGGTTCCCCAGGTCTCTTAAGTCATCCCTGGATCTTGAGTTTTCAGGTCTTCTAGGGCCATCGTGCCAGCTATAGGAAGAGGGGTCCTGTCATGACTTCTTCAGGCCGGGCATCAGTGAGCATCGGCTCTGAGATTTTTAGAGCACCTGAGTTAGTTAATTGTTGCTTAACGGCTAATTAATGGCAAATTGTTAATGGCTTAAGAATTTCTTGTGTTTTTCTTGAGCGACTCACTCTTTGTAATGGGATTTGCTGATGCCTTCTGTTTAAGTTTATTTTGATAGGCTCAGGAATTCTTTCATTTGTTGAAGCAGATGCCCGATTAGTTCCAATCAGAGGATCCTCATTTTGAGAATGATTTGTCTCACGGTGTCACTTGGTTGAGCTACCTCTGTATAAGCTCTTGTTCCTGTCTCTACAGGGAAGTCTTAGGCTCTGATATTGGCAGTGCACACCATGGCACTTATCTACCAGCATCACTGAAGGACATCTTGGACAAGTACCTTATTCGGGACTTCCAGCAGACACAGTTCTGTGGTGCCTCAGGTGCATGCGCCCAGCGATGGGGCCCTGTCACAACCATGGATTCCACGGCACTGTGGATACGGCAACTGCACTTGTGAATGTGCGTGTGTCAACTAGTTATTATTTCATTGTGATAGTACTTAACTCCATTCATTCCGTCGTAGTATTTGTCGAGATTTGGACATAACTACGCTTTGTTATCTGCATTCCGCCTCGCCTGAGAAATTAGACTGTTGAGTCATCTGACTCTGAAGACTAGCGGTATTCATTTTATTCTTAGTTTTTTCTTTTCAGCCGCAGTGTAGGCTTTGTTTTCCATTTGAGAGTTTTAGTTAATGGCCCTGTTTGGCCTGGCGTTTATTATTTTCTTTTCCCTTTAACATTATTCACATTAAAGTCTGTGAACTATCGACCTGCTTCAGTGTCTCTCAGTCCACACTTGGGTCATATCTGAGCCAGGGGTGACAAGTACAGGCCCAAAGCCATCAAGAACTCCTCATGCTTCAACCGTTTCACTTCCAGGATCATTCTCATGAACCTCCTCTGGACCTTTTCTGTGCTAGCACACCCTTTCCTAGACAAGGGGTCCAAAATTGCTCAAAATACTCCAAGTGCGGTCTGATCAATGCCTTATAAAGCCTCATACTGATTGAGAAATTCATTCTGGCGGATAAGGAATATTTATATTTCAATGGCAATTAAAACCCAGCAACAGACATACTGTGAACTAGACAAGTACCCAGATCATGGAGGAAGTTGTGACTGGGCTCTTTAAGCTGAGATCTCATGACCTCCAGGTTAAGTACTGCAGTTCATAATGAACTGATATGCAGCCTTTGTTGTCTTTTGCTGTATTCTACACAACTCTCGATGGCAACCATTGTCACCTGGTGTCAAAGGTAGAATTTGGAACTTCATTGGCACTAGGAGCAAATCAAAAGGCCACACTCAGAGTTTGTGTTCAAAATAATAGGTGTTTTATTAAAACTACTGTGCATCGGAGACCAGTCAAAGCTGATCTACCTGAGTGTGAATTTGGTACAGCTTCTACATTCTCAGTTGATGAGATCACACAGTAAAACTAGGTTTTGATCATTAAATGTTGGTTACAGTAAGACTTTATTAAGTAACAGACTAGGTCTTGATTACAGAATAAAATGATTATCCTGAAGTCTTACTTAGTTAACAGAAAATCCAATTTTCTATTACACAGATGCATGCTATAACATAATTAATGAAGTTCCTCAAACTTGGTTGTCCTCACTGTTGCATTCTATGTCTCTACTTCTGTCTGTGGCTCCCTGCTACCACATTAGCACAACCCACATCACTATTTACTTGTTAGTCCTCACTATTCTTTCCCCTACAACAAGTGCAATGAAGAAAATCATGACAAGAGGCAGGAGCATAAAGAAGCAAAAGAGAAAGGAGTGAGATATCCCTGTTCAGCATTCACAACCTCATTTTCCTCCCATATGGAGGAAAGCTTTGTAGGTATGGGCAGCAAAGGACTCCCTGACAGATTAACGTATCTTCAGAACATCCTGAAAGTTCATAGTATCCAATTTTGCCCTTTTCAATTATTTAAATACTTTCCTATAACATAACTTCTCTTCTCACTGCTGCCATCAGTAAGGAGGTACAGGAGCCTCAGGACTCACACCCCCAGGTTCAGGAACAGTTATTATCTCCCAGGTATCAAGCTCTTGAACCAAAGGTGATAACTTCAGTCAGCTTCACTTCATCGTTGAAATGTTGCCACAATTAATGGACTGACTTTCAAGGAATCTTCATCTAGTGTCCCCAATATTTATTGTTTATTTATTTATTTTTATTATGTCTTTCTTTTTGGACTTAAAATACAACATTGTGAAAGGCACTACATAGCAACTTCCTTTTATTTATAAGAATGTCTCTATTTAGATCCACAGTTATACAGAATGATTACAGGCCCTTCGGTCCAACTTGTCCATGTTGACAAAGATGCCAGTCTGAGATAATCCCATTTGCCTGAATTCAGCCCAGATCCCTCTGAATCGTTCCTATCATGTACTGTCCCAATGTCTTTTAAATGTACACTTTCTCACCATAAACTCACCATTCTCTGGGTGAAAAAGTTGCCCCTCAGATCCTTGTTAACCCTTTTCACTCTCACCGGAAAACTATGCTTTTTTTATTTAGGCTCCCTTATCTAGGAAAAAAGACAGTCAACAACCACTTTCCCAACCCCGTCATAATTTCAGGAATCTCTTCGATGTCACCCTTCAGCCTCCTTTGCTGGATGGAAGACAGCTCCAAGGCTATCTAATTTCTCTCAGTTGAATAGCAGAGGAAGTTTGAGGAACCTACTCTTGCCCAGGCATCTTGTATTCTTGTGAGACTAAATGAGCTTATACTTTAAAAATGCAAATATAGAAGTGAAATGAAGTATTACAGTATGCACCTTGTTCATAAGTAACAGGAGAAGACATATTATCTGGTATATGAGTCTGGGTGTTAGTTCAAGTTCAAGTTTATTGTCATTTAACTTTATTCATATACACTGCACTTCTGGAACAAGGTGCACAACACAGTATTTATGACTCAAACACGCACCCATAAAGTAATATTACCACGAATAAATTAATCTATAATAAGGTGCATTTATGATACAAGTTACGAAGTAAACAGTAAACCGCTACAGGTGCTTTGCATGTGGTGAGACCTGGATGGCGGCAGAGAGTTCAGCAATCTCATGGCCTGGGGGACGAAGCTGCTTCTCATCCTAATAGTCTGTATCCTAGTGCTATGGTACCTTCTACCTGATGGTAGGCGATCAAAGAGATTGTTGGATGGATGGTCATTGACAATGTGAGAAGCCCAGTGTATGCAGTGTCCCTGTAAATATCTCTGATGGGTGTAGAAGGACCCCGATGATCCTCTCAGCAGGGCTTGCAATCCTTTGTAGAGACTTGTAGTCAGATGCCTTGTAGTTCCTGTACCATATGGTGATGCAACTGGACAGGACACTCTCAATCGTCCGCTGTAACAATCAGTTTGGAAGTGGGAGGAGTGGGAACCTCGCTAACCTCAGCCTCTTCAGGAAGCGGAGATGTTTGCATCTAGGAACTGACTGTATAGTAGCTCCTTGAGACTGAGCAGTATCAGCCACAAAGCTGCAAGGATACTCCCATGCAAAGCAAAAGCCCTGTGACATTGTTGTCTGATGTTGCCAAACAAATCTGGTGTCTGTGTGAATGCCATTGGAATTAATCACACTATAAACCAGCATTGCTCATGCCACATAATTAATCACTTTTATTCTCTGGAGATTGTTATGTCTGGCGAGGTAAAACAGTGAGAAAAAAAGCAGAACAGGTGGTAAGATCTTAAATCATTATATATTGCAGTCTCAATTTGTACAATAATCTTACACATTTAGGATAATGATATGAATGATGGCTTAAGTTTTGAAACACTGCCAAATCTGCAAGTCTTCTTTATGTTTCTGTCTGGTGGATACAGGACCGATAGTACATTTTACATGCATTTGGTGGGCTTGTGTCCTCAAAAGCAACATAGGATTTAAACCTTAAAAGACTGGATCATAACATTTCACTTCACTGCTTTAAAGAACATTCTCACAATGAAGAAGAATGAGACACAGACTGCAAAAAATGTTGGATTTCAGTAATAACACAATGTCCTGTGAGATCAAACTCACAGAAATGCTGTGCCTTGACTATTTTTAAAATAAGTATCATTTGGGTAATGTAATGTGTGGTAACTTGTTTATAGCTTTTTGAGGTGATTTGTATGTGCTTAGAAAAATTTGCTAACTAGGGAATTCATTTTGTTCAGGTTGTGGAAATATGATGGATGTTTTTACTTTGAGCCATCTCAAATGATTTTATGTGTGCATAAGCCTTTATTGTAGAGGTAGCAGAAACATCAATTTTCATGATTACAGAAGACCAGAAATTTAAATCCTCTGCAATTTCAAATGTATATTGGAAAAGCAAGTCACATAACCACAGCTAGAATAAACAAATAATAGTCACATAAAAACATTACTTAAGGGTTTGCCATTGTAAATGGCTTTACAGCATTGATGTTTGAAAAATGTAT
The DNA here is from genome assembly GCF_048418815.1 of Hemitrygon akajei. Lineage (NCBI taxonomy): Eukaryota > Metazoa > Chordata > Chondrichthyes > Myliobatiformes > Dasyatidae > Hemitrygon > Hemitrygon akajei. Next base: position 99,506,158 of record NC_133125.1, on the reverse strand, counting down.
TTGCTTTCCTTACCCAAATTAATTAACTAGTTATTTATTGTGCAGTGTGGAACATCAAGGATCAGGACCTCATCTCCCCTTAAAAAACATGATGGTCTAAGCAAATTGAGATGGACTCAATCACATTGTTTCATGATGTTTCAAATCCTTCAGTTAAAGATGGTAGTTAAGTCACTTTAATAAATAATTTGTCTTAATATTGAACTTCATGTTGAATGCAACTTACTGGTTAACCTTGGAACACATTTTGGTTAATAACTATAATGTCATAAGCAAGGATCAAAATGTCCAGATTAATTTACTGGCTATTTATAGTGCAGATTGGGACATCAAGAATTTTATGTATTGAAAAGGACACAAAGTTGATGATGATGACGTCAACTCAGGACGACTGTGTGGCACGCCCCTCCTCACACAGATTGCACACTAGGTTGCGTAGATTATAATCAATATGAACTACATGTAGTGGTCATGCATCTGTTTTTTTAAAATCTACATTGTATCTGGTGTTGCACGTTTATTCTGGTAGTTGGTCATGTGGGTGGGGGTGTGGTAAAAGTGAAGGGAATAAGTTACGTATTCGTGCTTTATTCGGGGTAGTTTTCGTCCTGGGGAATGATGGATGTCATATCTTTTGTTGACTGCTTAATTATGCTTAACTTCGCTTAATTACATTTGAAATCGGTTAACTCTACTTAACTTGGATTAAGTCCACTTAAGTACATTTAATATTGCTAGTTTATTTTCATAAATTTCATCGCTTCAAGATTGTATGTTTTGCTAGCTGCTCAGAAAGGATTGAATACATTTCTTCAACTTTGTGGAACTTTATTATTGTGCTGATCAGAAGGCACGTCACACTAGGATAACAACCCATAGTGTCGCCATCAGTGGGATTGAATTGTTTGAGTTGCCGCTAGGCTAAGTAAGGGATGTTTGATAAAACTACAGTTATCAATCAACACACAAAAAATGCTGGAGGAACTCATCAGGTCAGGAAACATCTATGGAGGGGAGTAAGCAGTCCCATTGTTTTGGGCCAAGACCCTATATCACATGGTGAGCTATTTTGGGCCCATTACCTAAGAAAGGGTGTGCTGGCATTGGAAGTTCACGAGAATGATCGTGGGAACAAAATTGATACTGTATGAGGAGCATCTGATGACACTGGGCTTGTACTCACTGGAGTTTAGAAGAATGGGGGTGATCTTATTGAAATCTATCAAATATTGAAGGGCCAAGATAAAGTGGACATGGAGGGTATGTTTCCTATAGTGGGGCAATATAGGACACAGGGCACAGCCTCAGAATGCAAGGATGTCCCTTTAGAACAGAGAGGTGGAGGAATTTCTTTAGCCAGAGGGTGATGAATCTACGGCATTCATTGTCTTGTATTGCTGTGGAGGCCAAGTCATTGGGTATATTTAAAGAAGAAGTTGATAGGTTCTTGATTAGTATGCATGTCAAAGGTTACAGGGAGAAGGCAGGAGAATGGGGTTAAGAGGGATAATAAGAGAAATGGCAGAGCAGATTTGATGGGCTGAATAGCCTAATTCTGTTTCTATATCTTGTTGTCTTAATAGTCCCCATTAATGTGAAGATAATTTTCATTGTTACATCTATGTTGTTAGAAAATATAATTTATGTTATTTTATTTCTACAATTAAGAATAAATAACTCATCTTGTTATCAAATACTAATGTATGCCCAAAAATAGCCTTTTATTTTCTAAATTCCCCCTCAAGCAATTTTTTTAATCCTTTGAAGTATATAATCCTTCTAAATCCTTAAAATTGTTGTAATTATGTAATAATATCAGACTTTAAATGTCTATGTCAAATATACTTAAAGATTTAGTATTTAAAAGAATGATTATCCCTCCAGGTATCAAAAATGGATTTTGTTATTTTCAATTTTGCATAAATGAAGACTTACTGGCCAAAGCTTATTTGCAGAAATAGAAACATCATGTTTTGAAATTTAAAATTCAGAGGAAGGTGTTGTTTGGGCAATGAAATATAGAAGTGTTGCTAATAACCCTGAGATGTACAGTGAAATGTCCATAAATTCATCAAAGTCACGAGCATATATCATCTTACATTGCTTGGAAGACTCAGCAATTCTTCATGAAACCTGTAGCTGCTCTTACAAACCCATTCCTGTCTCTGCTCTGACTCCTGTATGGTGATACACTTACAGAAATATTTACAGACTGTTTACTCGGCGACATTACTTCTATATTCCGCATGGCATAATGCTAAGTTGCTATTTCAGTTGAGAACTGATATCATCATGAAGATGTGTTGTAATAATAATTAATTTCCATCAATCAATATACTTAAAATAAGCATGTATTTTGTGTTAACGAGTAACTTGATTCCAAACAGTGAAACAAGAGTCCCCTTAAGCCAAAGCAATGACAGAAGCTTGCTGTCCCAATATGACCTGATAGAAAGCCACTGTTTCTCTATATACATCCCCATTAATTATTCTGTCAAAACATGTGATGGATAGCCCAGTGGTAAAGGCTTGACATTGACATCATTGGAAATCTTCAGTAATGCAACCATCTTCTTCAAAGGATTTAATAACGCTATTTAAATGCAGAGACTTTTTTTAGGGAACATGACTCACTTTCATTATGATAATATTAAATAGAAATGATGCAATGATCTTTGCTAGCTTACATAAGTTTCAACACTGTTTTATTGATTTATTTAAAATGACATTATATGTGTTATTCAGTCATATGTTTTTAAGATAAACAATGAAAAGACTGAACTTTTGAAGTGCTTCTTCACAAAAATAATGACTGCTTCAACTGTGTAGATGTGCAGTCAGTGGCCAATTTATTAGGTAGAGGAGTCTTCTAAACAACAACTGAACCTCTTGACCATGTCTGCATACCTTTATGCATTGAGTTGCTATCCCTTGATTGTCTGATTAGATATTTTCATTAACAGGCCAGTGTACCTAATAAATTGGCCACTGAGTGTTCATTCTGTTATCAGAATGTATCATCAGTTTATACTTTACTGTTTTTTTAAGCAACAAATGCAGCATGCAGTTGCAGAAATCACTGAAATACATATTTAGCAAAGAAAATTATAAATAATATTTTTATTTTCTCTTCTTTCATCTGATCTGATCTGGAATGCAGAACATAGAATGTGGAACTTAGGACAGTATAGCACGAGATTGGGCCCCTCAGCTCACAATCTTGTACTGAACTAAATAAATGAGTAATCAAATGGCCAACTAAACTAATCCCCTCTTCTTACTCATTGTCCACATTGTTCACATTTCCTCACATTCGTGTGCCTATCTAAAAGTCCCTAATGTATCTGCCTCTACACACCACAGAGTGGCACACACCACTCTGTGCAAGAATGTGCCCCTCACATCTGCTTTTAAATTACCCCTTTCACCTAATTGCTTGCTCTCATATTGGATATTTCAACCCTGGGAAAATGATACTGTTTGTTTACTCTATTTATGCCCCTTATAATCTTACAAATCTGATCTCCCCTCAGTCTCCGCCACTCCAGAGAAAACAACCCAAGTTAATCCATCCTCTTGTTATAGGACAGGCCCTATAATCCATGCAGCATCCTGGTAAACCTCTTCTGCACCCTCTCCAAAGTCTTGACATCATCGTCATCTATGATGATATGTCATACGGTGTGGGTGATCATGGTTTTCTGACCATGATTGTTCTTGGCAGATTTTTCTACAGAAGTGATTTGCCATTGCCTTCTCCTGGGCAGTGTCTTTACAAGACAGTTGACCCCAATCATTATCAATACTCTTCGGAGATCATCTGTCTGGTGCCAGTGGTCAAATAACCAGGACTTGTGATGTGTACCTGCTGCTCATATGACCATCCACCACCTGTTCCCATGTCTTCACGTGGCCCTGATCAGGGAGGTGGGGTGTGGGGCTAAGCAGCTTCCTACACCTTGCCCAAGGGTGACCTGTAGGTTAACAGAGGGAAAGAAGGCCTTACACCTCCTTTGGTAGAGAAGTACCCCCAACCCACCACCCGCAATGTTTCAACATCCCTCTTACAATGAGCCAACCAAAACTGTATGCAATACTCCAGATTGGCCTAACTAGAGCATTATGGAGCCTTGAGTTAACTTCCTGAATAAAATGATACTATTTATAATAGTTTTTAAAGTATATATGAGAAAGGGGAAACTGGGAAAGGGTAAGAAAGAATAAGAGTCAAGATTGGATTATCCCTGTCTGGAGTAGTGAATTTTTAATTCCAGTGGAAAGCAAGTATAGCTTGATGATACAAGGGTTACAGGTACAAAGAAAAAGTGAGAGGGAATGGAACAAGTAAAGAAACAAAACACTGCCTTCTTGATAATTGTCTCTTATGCACTGAGTTGGCCTGAACATGTTCCAGCAAAGTAAAATAGTTAAGGTTCATATAGAACCGCAATCCACAATCTTCTACATACTGACGCCAGAACCATGATAAAAATAACATTGTAACTAAAGTGAAATAAGATGTTATAAGAAATCACCAAATATTGCTTACTATAAATAATGAAACTCACGCAAAATGCAGGAGGAACTCAGCAAGTTAGGCAGCATCTATGGAAAACCAGTTGAAAACTCCTTCATCAGAGTTTATGATTTGCTATAAATAATTTCCAAAACATTGTATACTACTGTCTTCTATACCTTAAACAACTTTAGCCCAAGACTGAATTTATAATCTTTACTCATATTTGCTTTTATTTGACTTGAAATGCAACTCATTGAAGTAATTACTTAGAGGAATTCTTTCTCATCTGCATGGTGAAAATCTGAAACTGAAGTAAGCTGAAGAAATTTGGCCTGTCCCCTAAAACCCTCACTAATTTTTATAGATGCACCATAGAAAGTGTTCTTCTAGGGTGCATCACAACTTGGCATGGAGGTTGTCCTGTCCAAGACTGGAAGAAGCTGCAGAAGATTGTGAACATAGCCCGGCACATCACACAAACCAATCTTCCATCCTTGGACTCACTTTACACCACACGCTGTCGGAGCAGTGCTGCCAGGATAATCAAGGACACGACCCACCCAGCCAACACACTTTTTGTCCCTCTTTCCTCCGGGAGAAGGTTCAGGAGCTTAAAGATTCATAAGGTTAGATTTGGGAACAGCTTCTTTCCAACTGTGATAAGACTGCTGAACGGATCCTGACCCGGACCTGGTCCGTACCTTCCAAATATCCGGACCTGACTTGCACTACCTTACTTTCCCTTTTCTATTTTCTAATTATGATTTATAATTTAAATTTTTATTATATTTACTTCGATTTGTACTTCAGGGAGCACGAAGCGCAGAATCAAATGTCGCTGAGATGATTGTACGCTCCAGTATCAATTGTTTGCTGACAATAAAGTAAAGTAAACTGAAAATCAACTCTGTCTTCAGTTCCCTTGCAAGGTCTCCTTTAACTTTAAATACTTCTCACTCTTTAGCTGTAGATGATTTTGCACATAACTCACCTTTATAAAACAAAGAGGATATGCATGTCCTGGCCCTTCCATGGCTATTTGCAAGTTGCCAGAGTTTACCCCTGAAACTTCTGTATACTATAAAGCAAAAATCACACACCTGATAATTTAATTGATATAACCTCTACTCTGATTTTGCCTGCCACAAGACCATGAACTGTTTGATGAAGAAATTCTTGATGTAGAATCACTAGTACAACAAAAATACTTCTTTTCTTTGAAATGTCTAAGTTGGTCTGCGTCCCAACAAATTGATAACAACTTTTTTTTCAGGAACAATATGCCAGTGGATTGGTTGCTAGCTGAATGCCAACACAGAACTGATCATGGTCACTGAACAAATGACAAAGAATGTTGTGTGAATAGTCATCCTGCAAGTGAAACAGTCCAAAAATATTGCAAAAGCACAAATAGGAACCTTATAACTAAGAAATCTTTTGGATGAGGTTATTATGGATGTGTGCCAGCAGGAATTTGAAGGGGTTAAAAGAACACATACTTGCATGGATAAGGGAAACAATATGTGACCCAGTGAACTTCTCAGATCATATTGGAAAATGAACAATTAGATGCATTTGGTGAGTGAGCGCTCTGTTTTGTTTATCTTGTACTTAAATGAATGCCAATTTGAATGATTGACTTTAGAGATATGAGTGTCCTGGACAGGGGTAAGAACAAAAAAAAAGCTTTAGGAAGATTGGGGGAAAGATCATAGAACAGAAGGACTGTCAGAGACACAATAGTAACCACCATAGAAGCAGCCACAGCAGTAGGAAGACTCTGAGTATGGTACGCAGAAGATTACCATGCAGGTGAATTGAACCTTGTCATTGAGCTGGTATCTGAGGCTAAGCCTTGAGCCTTGTGATTGAGATAAGAAGTGATGTGCTTGAATAGTAAATCAACTGTGAAATTATTCAAAGTAGGTAATGGACATGCATACTTAGGTAACTCAAATCTAATAAAAGATTAAGTTGTACTAAACTTAGACCAGGGGTTCCCAATCTTGGATCAACAGACTCCTCGGTTAGTGGTAAGGGTCCATGGCATAAAAATGGTTGGGAACCCCTGGTTTAGACTCTCTTTGTTTGATAATAGACAATAGACAGTAGGTGCAGGAGTAGGCCATTCGGCCCTTCTAGCCAGCACCGCCATTCGCTGTGATCATGGCTGATCATACACAATCAGTACCCCATTCCTGCCGTCTCCCCATATCCCTTGACCCCGCTATCTATAAGAGCTCTATCTAACTCTCTCTTGAATGCATCCAGAGACTTGGCCTCCACTGCCTTCTGGGGCAGAGCATCCCACATATCCACCACTCTCAGGGTGAAAAAGTTTTTCTGCATCTCTGTTCTAAATGGCCTACCCCTTATTCTTAAATGGTGGCCTCTAGTTCTGGACTCACCCATCAGCGGGAACATGTTTCCTGCTTCCAGTGTGTCCAATCCCTTAATAATCTTATATGTTTCAATCAGATCCCCTCTCATCCTTCTAAATTCCAGTGTATATGTCATTTGAAACTCCATAGAATTAATAGTATCAGCAATAGGTCTTTTGTGAAAACATTTGAAAAACTGACTTACTGCTTGCCCAGTTAAAAATATTATCAGAAGTTTCTAATTTGCTTGAAATTTCGAATGAACATAGAAAATGTTTGGTATTGCAATAACTTGATAATGACCAAAGATAGCCTGCATTGATTAAGAACAGAGAACATAAAACATAGAACGTAAATGTAAATAGTACATTTTGATCTCAAAATAACAGCACATTTTCTCTACATATTTTCAATTCCATTTCTTTCTAACATTCCTACAATTTTGAAAGATTATTTTCTCATAATAAAAGTCAAGTCAAGTCAACTTTTATTGTCATTTCGACCATAACTGCTGGTACAGTGCATAGTAAAAATGAGAAAATGTTTTACAGGACCATGGTTTACATGACACAGTACAAAAAACTAGATTGAACTACGTAATAAACAAAAACAGAGAAAGCTATACTAGACTACAGACCTACACTGGACTGCATAAAGTGCACAATAACAGTGCAGGCATTACAATAAATAATAAACAGGACAGTAGGGCAAGGTGTCAGTCCAGGCTTCGGGTATTGAGGAGTCTGATAGCTTGGGGGAAGAAACTGTTATATAGTCTGGTCGTGAGAGCCCGAATGCTTCGGTTCCTTTTCCCAGATGGCAGGAGGGAGAAGAGATTGTATGAGGGGTGCATGGGGTCCTTCATAATGCTGTTTCCTTTGCGGATGCAGCGTGTAGTGTAAATGTCTGTGATGGCGGGAAGAGAGACCCCGATGATCTTCTCAGCTGACCTCACTATCCGCTGCAGGGTCTTGTGATCCGAGATGGTGCAATTTCTGAACCAGGCAGTGATGCAGCTGCTCAGGATGCTGTCAATACAACCCCTGTAGAATGTGATGAGGATGGGGGGTGGGAGATGGACTTTCCTCAGCCTTCGCAAAAAGTAGAGACGCTGCTGGTCTTTCTTTACTATGGAGCTGGTGTTGAGGGACCAGGTGAGATTCTCCATCAGGTAAACACCAAGAAATTTGGTGCTCCTTATGATCTCTACCGAGGAGCCGTTGATGTTCAGCGGGGAGTGGTCGCTCTGTGCCCTCCTGAAGTCAACAACCATCTCTTTTGTTTTGTTCACATTAAGAGACAGGTTGTTGGCTCTGCACCAGTCCGTTAGCCACTGCACCTCCTCTCTGTAAGATTCAAGATCTAAAGATTCAAAGTAGATTTATTATCAAACTATGTATTCAGTATACAACCCCAAGAATCGTCTTCCCCACAAGCAGTCCCAAAACAAAGAAGAACAATGGAACCAATCCGTTCAAAGAAAAATCATCTCCTCCCTCTCCCCCCACATTCAAAAAAAGTTGTGCAAATGCCAACTAAAACATAAAACCCGAGCGAAAGCACAGAATATAAAACACAAAATCCCCACCTTCAGGCTTCCGGGCCTCCATTCTGCAGGCTTAGCTCGCAGCCTCGTGGAACACTCTTGGAAACAGTCAAATGCCAGATCGCTCATTTGGCCCGAAATCACACTGCCAGAATGTAAATAACGGGCCCTAACTGTAGCAGAACCATATCTGAAATAAAAAGATATATGTGCTTTGTGACCCATCTTGAGGATGCCACCTTTGGTGGCATTATTTGCTAGTGCCATCTTCTGAAGAAGAATCACTGGAAGGTGATAGGTGAAGCCAGGTGGGAGGAATGGTAAAGGACAGGAGAGGAAGGTGGACCACAGGAGAAAGGGAAAGAGGAGGGGCACCAGAGGAGGTGATAAGCAGGTGAGAAGATGTAAGAGACCAGAATGGGGATTAGAAGAAGGGGGAATAAACAAAAATTATTGGAAGGAGAAATCAATGTTCATCCCACTAAGTTGGATCCATAAATTTCCAATTAATTATCTTGGTCTGAATGAAAATTTAATTTTCTTTCTGTTTTTTTGCATAATCTAATGTAATAATCATTTTCGCAGATCTTCCGCAAATGTGCTTAAAGCAGCATTAGAATGTTTTCTTTTCCCTTGTGAAGTAATATCTTTACTCCAAAACCCAAGTTATAAACCCAATCACTTCTCACTTTCTGGCCCACTCTGACACATTACACACACACACACACACACACACACACACACACACACACACACACACACACACACACACACACACACACACACACACACACACACACACACACACACACACACACACACACACCTTTCGAGCTGTAAACTCTGTGATCACGGCTGCAAATTTATCTTCCACGCCATGACTCTCACTACTTTAAGGTGCATATGAAAGTCTATTTTTTTGAATTGTCTGTTGGCTACTTAACTCAATGTGTCATTTGGTATCAAATTTTATTTGTCATTACTCCTATGAAACTTATTAATTAAAGGCACTGCATAAAGGCAACTTGTTGTTTTTTCCTGTCATTGTGTAGCTAGATTACAAATATTGTAACATGTGGCAGTTCAGAAATAATGTACAACCTGTTAAATCTCTCACACAGCCATCAATTTGGTTTTATGCTAATTATAATAGACACTAATAAAATTTCTAATAGAAACATATCACTGAGATAATCCTACCCCAGTGAGATTTGGCACTTATCACATCCAGTGTTAAAAGCAAAATTGTGTAAAACTGTAATCTCAAGCACAATTTGAGAAATTAACATCAGTTGTCATGTTCACTCTCAGCCATCACTGCATCTGAGTTCTTGGAAAATGAAAGCTCTGCTTGCTCTTTAATATTTTTGTAATATTTGAGTAATATTGTAAATATATTGAAAGATTAGCATTCTTTGTTGTTTACATAATTCATTTGGGTTATGTGTAAATTTAAGTGAATGACATACATCATCACAGCACCATGTCAAAAGTGTGTGCCTCGATAAAAGTAAAGCAAAACTGAGGCACATTATTCCCAGTCACTCCATGTTCTTCTTTCAATTAGTTTCATGATTTAGAGGTGGAAAACATAACAGTGACAGCAAATACATTTTAAACAAACCCAAGACGACTACCTAACTGTTGAAGAACAATGAGGCATTCAAGTTTTTAAAAAATTGCAACAAGACATTTGAGTTAAAAAAGGCAGGAAACAGACAAATTCATGGGTTCATAAACAGTAAGTACTGGGTGATAATAATCATAAATAAAAAAGCAGAAATGGCTAGTTACATCGGAAAGATAGACACTTTCAAACTTCCAATTGCACAATGAATAACTGGCTGATGTATAACGATTTAAAAAAGCAGTAGTTCAAAGAAAATGGAATAACCAATGAAAAGGGAGTATGAGCTTTTCTGAATGTAATTGGTGGAAGTGCATACAGTTTGCTTAGATGTTTCACTGCTCCAACCAAATCAGCCAAAATGAACTTTGTTAATGTTGTGAAAGAAATACAGGAACATTTAGAACCAAAGTCATTGTTGATTGCAGAATGTTTTTCCGCTTCATAAGCGGAATCGAAAGGAAGGGGAGTCCATTTCAGAGTACATAGTTGAAGTGAACTATGAGCATTGTCAGTTCAGTGATGGGCATAATGATGCACTGAGCAATTGTTTAGTTTGTGGATTCTTACGAGAAAGCTTTCAACAGCAGCTCTGAACTCAAACACAATTCACATTTGAAAGAGCAATTGTAACAGCTGTATCAATGGAAACAGCAGTCAGAAATGCAACTGAATTGCAGGCATGGATGAAAATGCACATGAACAAAATTGCAATGTCTAAACAGGAACTTGCCTGGCCAAACATTTTGTGTTACCATTGTGGCAGGGGTGCACATACACCAGCCCAATGCAGGCCAATGCAGCTTAAACAGTTGAGGCTGGTTCATTGGCTATATTTAAGAGGAAGTTAGATATGGCCCTTGTGGCTAAAGGGATCGGGGGTATGGAGAGAAAGCAGGTACAGGGTTCTGAGTTGGATGATCAGCTATGATCATACTGAATGGCGGTGCAGGCTCGAAGGGCCGAATAGCCTACTCCTGCATCTATTTTCTATGTTTCTAAAGGCAAAGCTTGCAGAAAATGCAACAAAGTAGGATTCGTGCGAAGGACATGCTGGGCAGACAAAAATAAATAGACTGCACAGGGAAGAGTAAAAAAAATTAAAAGTCAAGTTGCATTTTCAAAAAGACCACTAATCTGCATCTGATAATAAAGAGAATGACACAGGAATAGGTAGCCTTGAGATTTAAAATGTGTAAACTAACAATAGATAAGCAAGATAGCTTACATCAGGTGTGAACGGCAAATTAATTAAAATGGTCTCTGGCTTGCCTCTTTCAGTCATTCCACAAAAAGAGTTTGAATGGTATTTGAAAGATACTAAACAGAAGCCTGCAGCTATCCAACCAAAGATTTTTCTGGAGTGAAGTTAACTCTTGTGGGTGTGACATTCATAAAAGTGAGCCCGATACAGCGGGCAGCGTCGTTGCGGGCAGTGGAGTGAGCTGGGAGTAGAGTGGAGGCCTAAGGGCTTTGGTTCAACGGGCTTCGGCAGAACCGGGCGAGGCGAGGAAGACCGGAGCTGCAGAGCTCTCACAGCTAGTTGCTTGGTAAGTAGTCCTGCTTCCTTTTACACTTATAACTTTAAAAGTATTGTTAAATAGTGTGATAGTTAGCTGTATTGGGGCAAAGGGTTCTTGCATAACTAATACTAGTACATTAAATTAACTATATAGCATGGAGCAGGTGATGTGTTACTGCTGCGAGATGTGGGAACCGGTAGACCCCATTGAGGGACACGGCGACTACATTTGCAGCAAGTGTTTGTTGCTCGAGGAACTCCAGCTTCATATTGATGAGCTGCAGTCCGAGCTTCAGACACTGCGACACATCAGGGAGGGGGAGAGTTACCTGGACTCTTTGTACCAGGAGATAGCCACACCTAATAGATTAACTAATGTAGATTGCAGTCAAGCACAGGATGGTGTGGCTATGAGTGAGGCAAGTAGAATCCAGGAGGTAGGGCTGGAGGAGATGCAGGCCTTGCTCTTGTCCAATAGATTCGAAGCTTTAACTCCCTGTGAGGGCAGGAGCGGGGACTGTGGGGAGGATGAGCAACCTGCCCATAGCACTGTGGAGTGGGGGGCCATTCCAGAGGGGGGAGTCAATAGAAATGTTGTAGTAATAGGGGACAGTATCGTCAGGGGGTTAGATAGGGTTCTCTGCAACCGAGAGCGAGAGTCCCGAAGGCTATGTTGCCTGCCTGGTGCCAGGGTTAAGGACATCTCTTCTGGGCTGGAGAGGGGGAGGATCCAGTTGTCTTAGTACACGTCAGTACTAATGATATAGATAGGACAAGGAAGAAGGTTCTGTTACAGGAATATGAGCAGCTAGGGGTCAAATTAACAAACAGAACCTCAAGGGTAATAATCTCTGGATTATTACCTGAGCCACGAGCAAATTTGGCTAGGTTAAATAAAATTAGGGAGTTAAACGTGTGGCTCAAAGACTGGTGTGGGAGAAGTGGGTTTTGCTTCTTGGGACACTGGCACCAGTACTGGGACAGGAGAGAACTGTTCCGGAGGGACGGGCTTCACCTGAACCGGGCTGGGGTTAGTGTCCTGGCGAATCATATAACTAGGGCTGCAGAGAGGTCTTTAAACTAACTAGTGGGGGGGAGGATTCTAGAGAGCAAATAATTAAAAAGACAATGGAGAAGGTAATGGATGTAGGTAAAAGTAGAGGAATAAAAAGACAGAGTGTGTCAGGAGGGGAAAGAATGTACGGAGATAAGCGTAAAGTTGTACAAAAGGAAAAGGAAGGAAATAAGTGTCAAACATATTTGAAAGTCCTTTATTTGAATGCACGTAGTATTAGGAATAAAATTGATGAGTTGGCGGTACAAATAATTACTTATGGTTATGATATTGTGGCAATTACGGAAACATGGCTGCAGGGTGACCAGGACTGGGAATTAAACATACAAGGGTATTCGACAATTAGGAGAGACAGGCAAGAAGGAAAAGGAGGTGGGGTGGCTATGTTAATAAAGCAAGAAATCACTGCAATAAAGCGAAATGATATTGGCTCAAAGGATCAGGATAACGAAACAATTTGGGTAGAAATAAGAAATAGTAAAGGGAAAAAAGCAGTGGTGGGAGTAGTCTATAGGCCTCCAAACAGCTGTAATTCAGTTGGTCGGAGCATAAATCAGGAAATAGTTGGGGCTTGTAATAAGGGAACAGCTATAATTATGGGGGATTTTAACTTTCATATTGACTGGACTAATCAAGTCGGACACGGCAGCCTTGAAGAAGAGTTTATTGAGTGTATTCGGGATGGGTTCCTTGAACAATATGTTACTGAGCCGACAAGGGGGCAAGCAGTCTTAGATCTGGTCCTGTGTAATGAGACAGGACTAATAAAAAATGTCCTAGTAAAGGATCCCCTTGGAATGAGTGACCATAACATGGTCGAATTCCATATTCAATTAGAGGATGAGAGGGTTGGATCTCAAACAAGCGTACTGAGCTTAAATAAAGGAGACTATGATGGTATGAGAGCGGAATTGCTTAAGATGGATTGGGAAAATAGATTAAAGGGTAGATCGGTACTTGATCAGTGGTGTATATTTAAGGAGTTATTTTACAACCATCAAGAAAAATATATTCCACTGAAGAAATAAGGGTGTAAAAGAAAAGATAGTTATCCATGGCTAAGTAAAGAAATAAAGCAAAGTATACGACTAAAAAGAAAGTTATATAAGGTAGCTAAATCTAGTGGGAAGATTGAAGATTGAGAAGCTTTTAAAGATCAGCAGCAAATAACAAAAAGATTGATTAAGAAGGGGAAGATAGATTATGAAAGTAAATTGGCGAAAAAGATAAAAGCAGATAGTAAGAGTTTTTATAGTTACATAAAAAGAAAAAGGGTGGCTAAAGTAAATGTTGGTCCCCTAGAAGATGAGACCGGGGAATTAATGGTAGGGGACATGGAGATGGCGGAAACGCTGAACAAATATTTTGTATCAGTTTTTACAGTTGAGGACGCTCAAAATATCCCAACACTGGATAAACAGGGAGCTCTAGGGGGAGAGAAGCTAACTACGATTCAAATCACCAAGGAAATGGTACTTGATAAATTAAGGGGACTGAAGGTAGATAAATCCCCTGGACCGGATGGCTTGCATCCTAGGGTCTTAAGGGAAGTGGCGGTCGGGATTGTGGATGCATTAGTGATAATTTTTCAAAACTCGCTGGACTCGGCAATGGTCCCGGCAGATTGGAAAAATGCTAATGTAACTCCTTTATTTAAAAAGGGCAATAGACAGAAGGCTGGGAATTATAGGCCAGTTAGCCTAACATCTGTGGTTGGCAAAATGTTGGAATCGATAATTAAGGAAACAGTAACAGGGCATTTGGATAAACATAGCTTAATAGGACAAAGTCAGCATGGCTTTACAAAAGGGAAGTCATGTTTGACAAATTTGTTAGAGTTCTTTGAGGACATATCATATAGAGTAGATAAAGGGGAACCAGTGGATGTGGTGTATTTGGACTTCCAAAAGGCATTTGACAAGGTGCCACACCAAAGATTATTACTTAAAGTAAAAAATCATGGGATTGGGGATAATATTCTGGCATGGGTGGAGGATTGGCTTTCTAACAGAAAACAGAGAGTTGGGATAAATGGTTTATTCTCAGACTGGCAGTTGGTGACTAGTGGTGTTCCGCAGGGGTCGGTGTTGGGACCCCAACTCTTTACAATCTATATTAATGATTTGGAGAAAGGGACTAAGTGCAACGTATCGAAGTTTGCTGATGACACAAAGATGGGAGGGAGTGTAATGAGTGTGGAGGACATTGAAACCCTGCAGGGGGACATAGATAGGCTGAGTGATTGGGCAGACATTTGGCAGATGAAATATAATACTGACAAGTGTGAGGTCTTGCACTTTGGCAGGAAAAATAATAGAGCAAGTTATTATCTAAATGGAGAGAAACTGGAAAGTGCTTCTGTGCAAAGGGATCTGGGGGTCCTGGTGTAGGAAACACAAAAAGTTAGTATGCAAGTGCAGCAGGTGGTCAAGAAGGCCAATGGAATGCTGGCTTTTATTGCTAGGGGGTTGGAGTATAAGAACAGGGAGGTCTTACTGCAGTTGTACCGGGTATTGGTGAGACCACACCTGGAGTACTGCGTGCAGTTCTGGTGTCCATATTTAAGAAAGGACATACTGGCTCTCGAGGCAGTGCAGAGAAGGTTCACTAAGTTAATTCCGGGGATCGGTGGGTTGATGTATGATGAGAGGTTGAGTAGATTGGGACTCTACTCATTGGAGTTCTGAAGAATGAGAGGCGATCTTATTGAAACATATAAGATTGTGAAGGGGCTTGATCGGGTGGATGCGGGGAGAATGTTCCCAATGAGTGGTGAAACTAGGACTAGGGGGCATAATCTTAAAATAAGGGGATGCCGTTCCAGGACTGAGATGCGGAGAAATTTCTTCACTCAGAGGGTAGTGGGGCTGTGGAATTTACTGCCCCAGAGAGCTGTGGAAGCTACTACACTCAATAAATTCAAAATGGAGATAGACATTTTCCTGGATAAAAATGGCATTAGGGGATACGGTGAGTGAGCAGGTAAGTGGACATGAGGCTAGGTTTAGATCAGCCATGTGATTTCCTGGACCAGTTTTCGATAGCCTGGATGGGTCGGAGAGGAATTTTCCAGATTTTTTCTCCTCAATTGGCAAATCGTTTTTTTTTCCCCCGGGTGATCACATGGGTTTGGGCGGGATGAATAATAAAATAAAATGGGTGGCATGGTGCCCTGTTGGTTAGCACTGTTGCCTTGTGGGATTCGGTGAAAACTAGAGTTAAGATTGGATCAGCCATGGTCTTGTTGAATGGCGGAGCAGGCTTGAGGGGCCGATTGGCCTACTCCTGCTCCTATCTCTATCTCTTATGAAATACAACAACCAACCAACCACATAGGGTTTCTATGTGGTAAAAACAGAGGGGTAAGCAGAGACTACAAAAAAGCTGGATGAACTCAGCAGGTCGGGCAGCATCCATTGAAAGAAGCAGTCAACGTTTTGGGTCGAGACCCTTCGTCAGGACCGAAGAAGGAGGGGGCAGGGGCCCTATAAAGAAGGTGGGGGGAGGGTGGAAAACCAATCAGAGGAAAGATCAAGGGGTGGGGGAGGGGAAGCAGTGAGGGGATAGGCAGGAGAGGTGAAGAAGGAATATAAGGGATAAGCACTATGGGTAGTAGAAGAAGGCAGAGTCATGAGAGGTGATAGGCAGCTAGAAGAGGAGACAGAGTGAAGGTGGGATGGGGGAAGGGGGAGGGAGGGAATTACCGGAAGTTGGAGAATTCGATGTTCATACCAAGAAAAAGGGGTAAGCAGCATGGGGTCACAATCGGCTGAGACAATTGTAAATCCAGCCACATCCCCTGAAATAGAGACAACTGAAATCAAATTAAGAAAGGCACTGGATGATGCCACAACAGTGTTTAAGGATGGCATTGGAAAACGTAAACATATCAAGGGTAAAATAGCATTAAATGAAAATGCCACACCCAGGTCTTACAAAGCCTGTCCAGTTCCTTGTATCATTCATGATAAAGTAACCAGTGTCCTAGATCATATGGAGCCTGAAGGAATTCATGAGCAATGTCAATGCCGATGGTCCCAGTAGCCAAGAAGAATAGGTCCGTCATGATCTATGGTGATATTAAGGTCACCATCAACCCAGTACTGAAGGTAAATTAATACTTTCTGCCCAGGATAGAGGATATCTTGGAAATCCTTTCAGGAGGAAAACACTTCAGCAAAATGGACTGAGCAGAGAGCTACCTACAGTAGGAGATGGAAGAAGTGTCCAGAGGGTTTCTCACTGTGGTGAACTACATATACCTGTCTGGACTGCTCCTGTGGCTCCTCCCACAGACCCCTGCTGACTGCTCCTGTTGCTCCTCCCACAGACCCCTGTATAAAAGTGATTGAGGCCTGAGCCCGGCCTCATTCTCCAGGATGTAGTGTTGTTCATTCTTCCAGTCAATAAAAGCCGATATCTCACTTCTTACGTCTCAGAGTGAGTTATTGATGGTGCATCACTCACCATAAACATTCACAAAGGGCTTTATTGTTACAATAGGCTTACTTTTGGAGTGATATCTGCACCTTTATTCTGGCAGAAAGCTATGGACTAGGTGCTGCAAGCTTGTCCAGGAACTTAGTGTTACTTGGATAAGAGTGTTGTTACTGGTAAGAGTGACAAGAAGCATCTCCAAAATCTCAAGTCAGTGTTAAAGAGATTAGAACTTTATGGGTTCAGAGCACAGCAGGACAAGTGTGAATTTAGAACAAGTACCACTTACTGTGGTCACACCTTTGATGCACAATATTTACACAAGTGTGCTGAGATAATTTAAGCAGTGGTAGATGCCTCAAGACCAAAGGACATGTCACAGCTGCAGTCCTCTTTAGAATTTTTAATTACTTAACAGGTTCTTGCCAAACAGGCTACTCTGCTCCACCCCTGGAACTCATTATTACAGATCAAGAAGAAATGGCAATGGACAAATTAGTGTGAAGTGGCTTTCAAAAAGATAAAGGAAATGGTGATGTCACGCATTATATCTCATACATCCATCATGATCCAGGTAAAGCTTCTGTCATGCCACATGTTATGAGTGATAGTAGTGAACACCCCACTGGCTTTGTATCCCGTTCCCTTACTGTTGTAGTGAAAAACTATGCACAGATTGATAAACAGGCCATGAGTCCGTTTTGGGGTGTAAAACATTTCACCCACTACCTACATGGGGGAGAGTTAACCCTCATTACTAATAATCAACAACTAGTGTCCATTTTTAATCCACAGAACGGTGTTCTGTTAACAGCAGCAATACAAATGTGGAGATAGGTTTCCTTCATGCAGGACACAATCAGTAGGTCGAATTCAAGACGGCAACTAATCACAGAAATGCTAATGGGTTGTCATGTTTAACCTTGGAAAAGAAATACCCTTACAAAAGAGTAACGTAAATCAAATGTGTCCCTATCATGGCAGAGATGATCCAAAGGGAAAATTGAAAAGACCCCACACTGTCTCAGTTCTACATGGCCACCCAAAATGACTGAAGTGTGTAACAGCATCCCCAGTTGCCCCATTTTTTACCAGTGACGGGATGAACTTGTCCTTTACAGGGGTTGCCTCATGAGGGGATTGAGAGTTGTACCATCCGAGCTGAGAACTAACGTGTTGGAGGAGCTACATGGCAGTCATCTAGGCGTGGTCAAAATGAAATCACTAGCTCAAAGCTTTGTCTGGTGGCCTGGCATAGATCAACAAATCGAGCTGCTTGCCATGCATTGTTCTGGATGCCAACATGTCCAGAAGATGCCAAGAGCAGCGCCTCTCCGTCCTGGAGAAGTGGCCTGCATTGCTGTAGCAGAGGATTCATGTGGATTTTGATGGGCCATTCGTGAGCACAGATTTCCTGGCAGTAGTGGATGCTGCTACAACGTGGCCAGACGTGTTCCCAATAGCCTTCCCTACAACTTCGCACACTGTTGATATTTTAAACTCTTCTCAAGTTCGAGTTCCAGGTGAAGTTTACTTGTCATTCAACCATACATAAATACAGCCAAATGAAACAGCGTCACTCTGCGGCCAAGGTACAAAACACAGTACTAACAATTATACATAGAACATATAAGATAGCAGTAAACATACAGTCACACTAAGAACATATATAAATACGCGCCTTGCTAAAATTAAACAGAACTATGACACATTAGCCCTAGCCTCCCTGTGTTTTCCTTTCAATTAGTTTTATGGTTTGGGGTTACAAAACATAACAAGCTGTTAAAAGAAATAATATTGTGTCCTCAGTTTAACTGGGTTAAGAGGACAAGCTAGCGTGGTTAATTTTCGTGAGACTTGGGGCCCTTAATGATTCAGAATATTTTTGGCACTTGTCTGCACATGTGTTGTATGCATTTAGACAGGTTCTGTATACGATGTCTGTTTGTGCATGCCATATGTTTCATGTTTCCAATTCAAACTTCAGACTTTTGTTTTGCATCATTGAATTTCTGATCAGAATAATAATCCTGCAAAATTAAAATTGAATACTCTGTACGTGCATAAAAAAATCAGGAGACACTCTGTAGTTTAGTTGTCTAGGAGTTTCTGGTTTGGGAATAATTATTGATTGGGGAGAAAATATGTGCAAATCTTTAAAGGGCTGTTTAACAAAAAAGAATTAAAGGATATGCCGATGTCTGTGAATATGGTATTGAGGTGGACAATGCTGGAAAGAAGTCTGAGGTCTGAATAGCCTATTCCTGATACTGTGTTCTATGTTTCTATAACCATATTAAAAATGCTCCTGGGATATCCATTCAGTGGCCACTGAGTGTATATTCATAGTCTTCTGCTGCTGTAGGTCATCCACTTCATGTTTTACTGTGTGTGTTCAGAGATGCTCTTCTGCACACCACTCTAATGCGTGGTTATTAGAGTTACTGTTGCCTTCCTGTCAGCTTGTACCGATCCGGCCACTCTTCTCAGACCTAACAAGATCATTAACAAGATATCTTCACTTACAGATTTTCAACCCACTGTATCTTTTTTTCTGTTGTTTGCACCATTCTCTGTAGACTGTTGTGTATGAAAATCCCAGGATATCTTAGACAATCAAACCACTCCATCCAGCACCAACAATCATTCCATGGGCAAACACGAGGAAATCTGCAGATGCTGGAAATTCAAGCAACACACACAAAATGCTGGTGGAAAGCAGCAGGCCAGGCAGCATCTATAGGAAGAAGCACTGTCAACGTTTCGGGCCGAGACCCTTCGTCAGGACCTTTTTAAAGTAATGGAAATCTAAGGTGTCAGTGATCATAATGTAATAGAATTCACCATGCAGTTATCAATGTTACAGTGGAGTAAAGGGAACTACAGAGGCATGAGAGTGGAGCTGGCTAAGTTGAGAGAAGGGGACACTAACAGGGATGACAACAGAACAGCAATGGCTGGAGTTTCTGGAGGCAATTTGAAAGATGCATGACAGATACAGAGCTGTGCAAGCATCTTAGGCACAAATACATATATCGCTAGGGTGCTTAAGATGTTGACACAATACTGTATATTATAACTTTCCAGTTACCAAGTAACACCTAATACTACTGAGCTAATACAAAGCAAAGTGCTCTTATTTCTGTTTTCCAACCTCCATCGTGCTTTAACCAATATACAGTACTGCCAGTGACTAGTGGTGTTCAGCAGGCATCGGTACTGGGATCACTTCTTTTCATGTTATGCTGTATGTCAATGACTTGGATGATGGAATTGATGGTTTTGTAGCCAAGCTTGGAGATGACACAAAGATAGGTAGAGGTACAGGTATTGTTGAAGAAGCGTGGAACTGGAGAGGGACCTGAATGGATTGGGAGAACAGTGACAAATGGAATATAATGTAGAAAAGCCTATAGTCACGTGTTTCAGTAGATTGAAAAAGCCAGAGATAAATTTGGATGATTTTGCAGAAATAAAGTTGGTGATATTTTTCAAATACTGGAGAAGCCTAGACCAGGTTTCAGAATCTTAAAGTGGTCAGAGATCATTACAGTCAAGTAGACCATAAGTTTTGGGACAGGTATGAAGTCTTTGTAACACCCTGGTTCATATTTTTACTCTTATGCTGTATGTATTTCATTTTGGCAGTTCTGTAAGAGCAGTTTGTTTGGGTTACTGTTGAAGATAAGGGATGATGTGGAATGTGTAGCATCTAATTAGTGTGAGGTATTCTTGGTGAGGGGCAATGAAGTTGGGCTTGGGTTTTTTAGTGTTCAGTGGGAGACGGAGAGAGAAGACACCGGGGAGAACCAGTTGTAGCGTACGACTTGGTGGGAGACCCATTTGTCTGAAATAGGTTGTGAATGGTGTTTGGAAGGTGGTGTGGGAGTTCATACTGATGCAGGCCCAGCTTGTGAGTGACAGAGAGTTCAAGCTGAGCTCCAACTTGTGCACATTTGACTGTTTCATTAGAATGGGCCCTTTTCTTTTTGTTATTCTTTACTAGCCCTTCAGTTAAGATTCATAAATACAATTCCTTTAATTGTATGCAGTGTATTGTCTGTTATTTTGTGGCACCAATTTGTAGCAGGATAGCAAATTACACAGTATCCACACAAACTGGGGTTTGGGGTACGGCAGTGCGCCAATCTCACGAGTTTGGCGAGGCCGGAGTTTGTCTTTCCTAGACTTACGCAGCCAAGGAAACCAAGGTGTTTCATCTTTATTTCCAAATACCCTGTGCTGGCACATCATAGGTGATGAATTTCAACATGAGTTTCCCCCTTTGTCTCGAGATGCCTCCAAAATATGAAACCTATTCCATAATGTCCAAGTCTGGCAGTGAACTTTTTTGTTGGAGCAGGGACAATTTGGCAGGGGTGGTGAACCTTTTTGACAGCGTTTGCTCCAATAGGCAATATCTTGTAAAAAAAACTCATTTGCCATTCTAGTTTTGAACAGAGGTTATAACTGATTAATGAATTAGTAACAATAATTTTGAACTTTATAAGGAAAACGGATGTATTCATTGTTGTACAATGAATAAAAGTATAAAAGGGGCAGATAGAAACAAATAACGCATTTTAGAAATTTATTAATATTAAAATTCTAAAAAGAGAATTGAAAAATGACATCATTTCTAACTAGTATTTTTATTTTATATCTCATACCTAAGAAATGTGAATGTGAATTTATTAGATTTGGTGTATATTCATAAAATATCGAGGAAAGGAGAGTAAACACACTTTATTCTTAGTGAAACTAATTGCTACACTAACAATGACAAATACTGATGTTGTACACAAGATCTGCGAGGATTTCAAAACATATCTCTAACGTCATGTGTTCTTGCAACCATCTAGCTGGCGCCAAGCTGGTGCGAGATGTTTCCTGTGAAAACTTCTCACTGCTCTCAGATTGTAAAAAAAAATTCATTCAATGTTTCATTTGGCAGTAAAGATATCCATTTTTTTTATTATGGGTGGGGTTTAAAGAATCAAGGGCTGGAACTGTATGCAGTGTTTGAACAAAACTGTTTCAAATTCCATCTTTAACATGCATGCTATTGATTTGCCAACCCTAGTTAGGGGATTTTGAGTGGAAGGATATTTCCATTAAGTGTTAATGGTGGCTTGGATCTAGATCGTGGTTTAGCACAAGCATTGTCTAAATACTGCAGCACAGTCACTGAGGTTCAGCTAACTTTCATTCCAGAATGTAGATGAACATACCCCGATTAATTATGAAAATTTGCTTCAGTCCCATAGGCTATTTTTTGGGAGTTGATTTGCAACTTTGCAGTAAGAAGAATTGAAGAAGTACTAGGACAAATATACAGCACTGTTTGGCACAGGTCTTCTGTGAATCTGGCTCTCTTGTAGACTGATTGGTTACTATCATGGCTTGTACTTAGTCATAGAGCCAATGTAAAGCACCATATTTGAAGATGGTGTTCCACAACTCTCTTCATTAATGAAGTCAAGAACTTTACTGAACTTTACTCATGAAAGTCATGTACAGGAGTTGATGCTGCACCACTCTATTTTCTTGGAGTTGTTGTATAGAGAAGGTAATGTTCACCGGATCCCTGGATGTGAAAACTGCACTATGATTCAAGGAGAAACTCTTCTGCCACCAGGGGGAGCTGTTTGAGGAGACAATGACAATCTCTGAGGCAGATCCCAGGCACTTTAAATTCCTGGATGTTACTATTTTAGAGAAACTATCCTGGACCAAGCACGTAAATGAAATAGTTAAGAAAGCACAACAGTGCCTTTACTGCCTTAGGAGTCTGCGGAGATTCGGCATGACATCAAAAACTTTGACAAACTTCTATAGATGTGTAGTGGAGAGTATATTGACTGGTTGCATCATGACCTGGTACGGAAACACGGAAATGCCTTTGAACGGAAAATCCTATAAAAGGTAGTGGATTCAGCCCAGTGCATCATGGGTAAAACCCTTCCAACCATTGAGTATACTTACATGAAATGTTGCCATAGAAAAGTAGCATCCATCATTAGACATCCCCACCAACCACACATGCTCTTTTCTTTCTGCTGCCATCAAGAGGCAATTACAAATGCTTCATGACTTGCATCACCAGGTTCAAAAACAGGTACTACCCATCAATCATCAGTCTCTTGAACAAAAGGGACTCCACTCATCTGCCCATCTACTGAGAAAGTCCCACAACCATTGATCTCACTTTAAGAACTATTTATTTTGTTATTTCTTGCTGTTTCATTTCATGTTATTTCATATTCATTATTGCAGCCCCCTCACCATGCTCGTATGTAAACTTCACTCATTAGCCAGCACTGCTAATAGACATGTGACTCAATAGTGAGAAGGCTGTTTTCATAAACAATATATGTTGGTATGATTTGGGGTTCAGCCAAACAGGAACATTGTAATGTTCCGATTAAAGAAACCTCAAATGGACCGAAAGTTTTGTAAATACCACCGATACTCAATTATCTCTCGGCAAGAAATAACAGATTGTACACCACGTAAAAATAGAAAGAAAGTATATTTACCAACGTCAGCTTTATCAAACAGTTATTAAGAGAAAGAAAAGAAAGAAATAATTAAAATGGCCCATTACAATTAAACTGGTCTAAATGTGCACATAACGTTGGAGCTCGTACTTCCAAAGCTGGGTATAACTGTTCCTCATGGCACCGAACCTACGGTCTGCATGGAAGCCCCAGCCACCATCTGAACTTGTCCTTAAATCCGTCTCAAACAAAATGGCTTTCTCTGAGGATTGTTGGCCCTCCTCCTTGGAGCTATTCATTGGCACAAAGTACTTCTTCCAATGGGAACTCTCCTTCCCATGAGATTCTGCGGCATCTTCTCTCCTGTCCTTTCCTCAGCTCCCACCAAAAAGACTTTGAGCGAGATTACTGTCCATCACAATTCCCTCTCCACCCCACTCTCTCCAGATCCCACCATCCTGATTGGCTGACACAATATTCCTAGGTTGAATAGCAAGGCTTCTTATTTTAGCTGAAGCCAAAACATTCTACTAGCAGGTCACACAGTTTTTGCAGACAACTGCTGAAATTAAATACCTACAGCATAGCAGTAGAAATCTGAACTAGGGCATTAGATTATGTACTGCTATTTATTTATATTTTGTTGTTCATTGATCCTGTTTACAGTTACTGTTCTATAGATTTGCTTTGTATGCCCGCAGGTAAAAGAACCTCAGCATTGTATGTGATGACATGTATGTACTCTGAGAATAAATTTTACTTTGAACTTCGAACTTTTTAGTACTTTGAATGGAAATAATCTTCAAATGAGGCAGTATCTATGGAGAACCCCCCCTTGTAGTCTACTATGTGCACCTCCAGGTATATCTTAAATGTAGTGAAGTTATTGTTTTGTAGAGAAAACAGAATAGTGAGTCAAAATGCTGTAAAATGCTTCACTGGAGTTTTTTTAAGATGCCAGTGATAAAGTCAGAAATAGATGTGGGACTCAATTTATTGTTCTTGAATGCATCTTCACTACATTGCTGTCTTTCTATGGTAGATATACGGTAGCCATCTTGTACCTATTGTTTTTAGTTTTAGTTTATTTCCATGTGGAAATGTTCTTTTCAAATCCACTTTATCAAATAACTCTTGATTTAAAGAAGGATGTTGTTAAATTACTGAACCAGTGACTGGAGAACTGAATCACTAGTCCAGATAACTCAAATCCCAGAGCAGCTGAGCTATTTAAACCTAGGTAATTAAATACATTTGGAACTAAGGACAAAACAGTTTCAGTTAAGGTGATAATGACATGACTAGATTGTTGTAAATACCCATTCATCTTACTGATCTCTTTCAGAGAAAGAACTCAATATTATCCTTGCAGACACAAGAAACTGCAGTTGCCAGAATCTAGTACCAAAAAGAGCAAAGTGATGGAGAAGCTCAACAGGTTAGACAACATCTACAGAAATAAAATTACAGTTGGCATTTCGGGATGAGTAGTCCAGATGAAGGGTCTTGACCAGAAACATTGACTGTCAGTTTCCTTCCTGAGATGCTGACAGATCTAATAACCTCATCTAGTATTTTGTTGTTTTTTTTGTTGCTCTATATTATCCTTGCCTGGTACTTCCAAGTCCAGCAATATGATGAACTCATCAGTTCAGGACAATTCTGGATGGACAATAAATATTGGCATCTTAGTTGTGTCCTGGAATCATATTTGGGGGAGAAGAGGCAATAATTTCTCCATATTGCTCTAACCTCCTTCTTGCGTGAATCAAGTTTAAGCGAGCCCTCAGTCGAAGAATTCATCCAGTGTCTTTTACGGAATGATAATTATAGTGGAATTCTGTTGGAATGATATCACATATATCTTCAATTATAGTACAATTACGTTGCAGAGCCTAAAAGAAAAAAAACTTGGCTGGCTTTCAATTTTCTTAAAAGTTTCATCTACTGAAAGAATCCTTTGAGGAGATCAGAGTTATATGTATTTTAAAAATCTGACTGAAAGTCTGATTTCACATCTTGCTCAAGGCTTCAGCTCTCTCCCGTTCCTTTTCCAACCTCAACACTTTACTGTTATTTATTGTGCTTGCTTCAACTGCAAAATATGGTCTTCTTAATTGCTGATCAGCCATTACAGAACTTTATTAATTTCCACCCTCCCTCCTTCCATGGTTATGTCTGAAACCAGAAATGAAAGAAAATTCTGGGAAAGAATAAATTTAAAAAAAATTCACATTACATAAAAACCTATTCTGGGATCTTAGCCAGCTTTTGGAGGTGGCTTTGCTGAAACTCAGATTTAAATCCTGCCTACAATTCAATTATTGAAATCAATGGTACTGACTCCATGACAACAATAGAATCATTGCTGCCGTTTCTTGTAGATTTCAATTAGTTTCAAACTCCAGGGAGTGCACACCACACACAACTTCTCATGGTACCAGAACACATCTTACACAGTCAAGAAATCACACCAAAGCCTCTGCGTTCTGAAGAGGCTGAAGAGAGCTGAACTTTGCACATCTGTACACACGCCTTTCTACAGATGCAGAGCAGGGAGCATCCTATCAAGCTGCATCACAGCTTGGTATGGAAACTACACTGCAATGGAGAAGAAGGCTCTACAACAGGCAGTCAAAAACCACCCAATGCAACCAGCCCGCCCACCATCAAGGACATACTATATGCAGAAAGGTGCTGGAAAAGACCATAGGACCATAAGACATAGGACATAGGAGCAGGCCATTTGGCCCATCGTCCATTCCTCCATTCAATTATGACTGACCTTTTTTTCCCCTCAACTCCATTCACTGGCCTCCCCCCCCCCCCCACCCCGTATCCTTTGATGCTGTGTCCAGAAAAGACCAGTAGCATCATGAAAGATTCCACATTCCCTGCTCATGGACTGTTTGTCCCACTCCTATCAGGGAGAAAGCTATATAGCATCCAAGCCAGGACCACCAGTCTCATTAACAGTACTTTCCTCAAGCAATAAGGCTGATCAATACCTCCACTCACTAATCCATCACTACTTTATTATTTCCCATCAGTCAGTCACCTTACGTACAGCCTAGCATCACTTTATGGATTTGGAGTAACAATTATTTTGTCCTTACACTTAGATACAGGAAATGACATTAAACAATCTTGAATCTTTAATCTTGGATTTAGATCTCGACATACATATATTATATAACATTATATATATTCTGTCACGTTATTAATAGTGAATAATAATGCAAAGTAAAATTAGAAGCCATCAACAAACAATTCAGCAAACTGTCTGAATAAAGAAAAGTTATTGATATTCTGAGGCCTGGAATTTTCAAAGCTGAATCTGATAAGATCTTGTTAAGGCTCAGGTTCTCTTGGTTGTGAAACTAAGAGAACAGATGGAGGTATTATGATAGATCATATTTAAGGAGCTGAATGGGCCACTGTTCTGATAATGAAAAATATTGAAAATCTGTAATTTACATTTTTTGCTGCTAATAAAACCTTGCTTAATTTTAATTAAAAACATGCAAAGTGCTGAAGAAGGCTTTTTTTTGAAAATGAAGTTTAGATCACTTTATAATATTTGATCAGTCTAAAAAATAATTCAGATCTCTTTTTCTATTATTACATATATTCATAGTCATCAAATCATAACAGCACAGGAATCGGCAATTTGGCCTGACTAGTCCATTCCGAATAACATTCTTAGTTTAGATAGTTCAATTTATCTATATTTGTCCCACATCCCTCTAAATCACAACTTTTTTTATTCCATGAAACAATACTATTAGGCAAGGGGTCAAAGTTGGGAACCCCTACTCTAAATCTTTTTCTATCTATGTTTCTTTCCAAATGTCTTTGAAATATTCTTAATGTACCCTCCTCAACAACAGTATTTCCACTGTCAGCTCATCCTATATATAGACCAACCACTGAATGAGAAGGTTGCCACTCAGGTTCCTATTAAATCTCTTCCCTCTCATCTTAAATCAATCTCCTCTAGTTCTTGATTTCCCAACTCTGCATTCACCTTATCTATGTCCCTCATGATGTTATGTCCCTCTATTTAATCAGTGCACATTCTCCTATGGATAAAGTCCCAACATGCTCAAACCCCATCTCTCATTCAGTCCCTTGAATCCCAGTGACAGTAGAGACTCACCTTTCTACCCTAATGGCATCTTTCCTACAGCTG
This sequence comes from Hemitrygon akajei, assembly GCF_048418815.1. NCBI lineage: Eukaryota > Metazoa > Chordata > Chondrichthyes > Myliobatiformes > Dasyatidae > Hemitrygon > Hemitrygon akajei. Next base: position 99,478,359 of record NC_133125.1, on the reverse strand, counting down.
GGTAACCACGATATTCCAAACATGGCATTACAACATTCAAGCTACGTATTGAAAGCAGCAGATGCGGGATATAAATCAAAGTTGTGTGGGAGCTTACCTGCAACTACAGAGATAGGCAAGACTATATCTGTGACCGCCTGTAAGAAGTTGAGGCAGGAACGAATTCTAGACCTTAACAGCATGAGCATTTGCACAGCTGATCAGGTGTGCAGGATCTATGGCCGAACCTGAAGGCCCTAAGCTATCTCCATACTGATATTGTGCAGTCTTTCTGAAAAGAAGCTCTACCACTGTTCCTAATACCAATAACTGCAGCACGAAAAAATACTGCACCATGTGCACTGCTGTTACGTATCCCGTAACTGGATCACTTACCAGCAAAGATAGAGAGGTCCACTGAAGTCTGATGGTACCATTTTCAAACGTTTTTATTTATAAAGGGGCACAAAAGTAAGGTTAATACAAACATTCAGATACCATAAGTCGTCAATACTCAATCTAAAGCGCAGGTATAGTAATAACCAATAAGAAATAAACTCTATCGTTGTCTAGGGGTAATGTATATATTGTCCGCTTTATATCTGAAAGTCTCTTGCGGTCATTGCAGTTCCACCAGCTGCCGTCTTTTGGTGGTGTCACGTTGGTGCACTTTGTTAAAGAGAGAGAGATAGAGATTAAATGAAACAGTTACCCGGCGGGGTTTTTTTTCCAACCTTTAGGAGGTCGATTCGTCGAAGCCTCGTTGGGGAATGGACGCTCACTTGTGGCCTCCCCTGTAGCTAAGCTGTTCTTTCGTGGTGAGGTTGCCAATCCCAGGCAAGGAAAAGACGCACACGAACCCCACCACCGGCTGTCGCTCTTAAACGCTGTTGCAGGATTTCCAGCGCGTCTTCTGGTGCGTCTGGGGGGGCCATCTTTACAACCCCTCTTTTATCTGAACTCACGGGGTCTCAGATGTCAATCAGGTTGGGATGATGCAATCTCTTTCCATCTCTCCACCCACGTTGCCCTGAGGGTATACACGTAGTACAGTTCCCAATTCACAAAGGTGTCTCCACGAGACAATGACCACAGTCGCCAGCTTTGCCTCGCTGTGAAACGAGGGACACTGCGCGTATCTCTCTCTTCTCTTGGGTCATTGACCCCCCCTTCACTAGGGCTCTGGCAATTCTCACAAAGGAGGGGGCTGGGATCATAACACCTTCCCTCTTAAAAACGTTTTTACCAGCGGTTAAAACGTAGTGGTACAGAGTCTTACAGAGTTTTAGGATTTAACATAGTACAAAAGCTTTTCTTTTAACTACAGAGCTGTACCGTCATACATTTTTCAGCGTCTAAACAGTTAACGATTACAGTGTCACTTCCTTTAATATGGTAACATCTTGTCCCTGACTAAAGGCTGGTAGCATCAGATTTCAACAGGCAGGGGTCCAAGGGGGTTGTCTTTGTTATTCACATGCTTTGTCAAAATCCCGTACAGCCGGTTTTTCTATTTAAAAATGGCGCCCCCATTAGCCGTCACCTCTTTTCCGGTGAGTTCCTACGTGGGGGACCTGGGTAATTTGTCGAGGTACTCTCCCGCCTTTCCGTTCCATAAGGGTTATTCTCTCAACACCGTGTCCCAAACTTAAATCATCGTGGGAATTTCCACCCAAATCTTTAATGTTACACAGGTAGCTAACCCTTTCGTCAAGACTATGCAGGCTGATGGGTTTCAGTTCGAACCTTTCCCTCAGGCCGCATTTAAATTTCGGCCTTTTCACAGCGCTCTCTTGAATAACAACAGCGTGTGGGGCACCTTTACATTCCAGATCCACCTGTAATCGATGCGCAGGCACTGCGTTACCAAGCCCTCGTTTCTGTAGCTTGGTTGCTTCTTCTGACACCAATCTAAACTTTAAATTTTCTTCATTCGATTTGGGAACTACAAACTTCCCGTTCCCTTCAATAATAATGTTTATCCCCCCCATGGTCGAGTTCCACTTTAAGGTTCACCACCCCTTCGTGTACCAACACCTGGGAACCCTCCCTTCCCCCAATTACCAGGGTTAACCCTGTCTTCACTGAACCCAGACCATCTGACTCACAGGGACTGCATTCCTTTTCAACTGAATCAAATACCTCAGACCTTTTCTGAGCTCCATTACTAGGTTCAGTACCACGTGCATCCACATCTTGGACACACTCAAACGGGACATCTGCCTCTTCCAGGCTTTCAATACCCGTACCCTTTTCAAATTCTAACTTCCCCTGATCCTCCCAGTTCCTCTCTGGGCAACTCCCTTCCGGAGTAAACTCAACCCCGCGGGCTGAAACAACCTCGTCTGCCAACCCAGCAGACCTCTCCAAGGTAATGGCATCCTTTTCATCTAGGACTGCCTTCATCTCATTATCAGGAACACCTTGATAACTCTCAACTTCTTCAAACAGGGCTGCCACCCCCGACAGATCATCCATGTCCAACTCTGGACCTTTTAACAGTGGGTTCCGTTTCTCCTCTTTATTTCCTACCTCTCGGACTTTTCTCTTCGCTAAGGGCAGATCTCGCTCCTCTCCCTTAACCCCTTTCACTTTACTACTCTTCGGTTTACCACCCTCAGAACCCTCATGGTACAGGGTCGGTAGGACCGTCTCGGCCAAATCAATACTGGCCAGATTTAAACTGCTCGCTTTCTCAGCTGCCTTTCTCGACAGGCTGCGAATGCTCGCGCCTGTGGTACAGACTGGAGATGCGAGGGGCGGGGCTGCAATCCTCACAGGCTGTTTGAGCCGTGTCACCCTTGTCCAAACCTGCCCCCCGGCTAAATCATTTCCGAGGAGGACGTCCGCATCAGTTCTCGGGAATTCTGATGGCACCCCTATTTCGACTGGTCCAGATACCAGCTCACAATCCATAATTACCTGATGTAGGGGCACTATTTCTATTCTTGTACCTATCCCCTTCACGGCGACCATTCCCCTTCTCCGACCGAAATCTAGTATCTCACGGCGGATAAACGACAGCTCCGCCCCGGTGTCTCGCCAGATTTGGATGGGAATGGGTGGGTCTCCCCCCTTCACGGACACGGTTCCGGGTGACAGCCAAGTCTCTGACCCTTCTCGTACTCTGTCTACCCGGGGCTCTCTTGTCGATTTACTGATTACCACGGCACACCCGATAGGGACCGCTGCTCTCCCTTTTTCTGGCTCCTTTCTCGGAGCAAAGCACCTAGAGGCAATATGTCCTCCCTTCCCACAATTATAACAGGTCAAGCCCAGAAATCTCGGGCCGCCTGGCCTTTCCCCCTCAACCTTGCCACTAGCTCCCGGCGGGACCTCTGCCTCAGCCGGCGGACTTTCTCGGTCATTCCCACGGTCTCTCGGGTAACCTTTTGGTGAGGAAAACTTTGTCCTGTGGGTTAGGGCATATTCATCTGCGAACCTAGCAATTTCCGAGATGGACTTATTCGCCTTCTCATTCAAATACATCCGGATCTCCTCCGGAACACACCCTTTTAATACCTCAATCAAAAATAACTCCCTGATACGCCCATAATCCCCGTCCACCTGTTCCGCGGTGCACCAACGGTCCAAGAGCACACCCTTTTCATAGGCTAGCTCGGTATACGTTTGATTCCACCCTTTCCGTAAATTTCTGAACCTTTGCCTATACGCTTCAGGTACTAGCTCGTAACTCCGGAGAATGGCCTCTTTTACTTTGGCATAATTCTCCGCTTCCCCTCCCTCGACGGCCAAGGCCGCATATGCTCATTGTGCCTTCCCCTTTAACACACTTTGTAACAACGCCACCCACTGCTCTTTGGGCCACTTTTGATTTACTGCCACCTTTTCAAAAAGCAAGAAATAACTATCAACATCCGACTCTTCGAATGGAGGTACTACCCTCAACTCCTGACTAACATTAAACCTCTCCTCTCGATCTAACCCTAGATCTCTTCGCTCTTTCTTTAACTTCTCCATCTCCAAGTCATGTTCCCTCTGTTCTCGGCTCTCCTCATACTCTCTTTGCTTTTCAGCTCATTCCCTCTCGTTCTCAGCTCGTTCTCTCTCATTCTCGGCTCATTCTCTCTTGTTCTCGGCTACTTCTAGCTCTTTTAGCTGAATTTCATGCTGTCTTTGCTTTTCAGCTTGGTCCCCGCTCTTTTCCCACCTCTAACACCTTTAGTTGGAGCTCCTGGTCCCGTTTCACCTCTAACTCCTTTATGTGGAACCCTTTCTTTCTCAGCCCTTTCTTTCTCTCTCTCAGCCCGTTCTTTCTCTCTCTCAGCCGCTTCCAGCTGCTTCATTTTAAATTCATGTTCCAACCTTAATTTCTCCAACTCTAGCTGATCCATTCCACTCGCTGGTACTTTTTCAGGGATATTTTCCAAGACCCCAGCTTCGAACACTTTCTTTCCAATGTAATACCGAGTTATGGCCCCTCGCACCTCCCGCTTTTTCATGGATGACCTCAGTTCTGCGAGGTCCAATCTCTTCGCCAAATTTAACAAGTCTGATTTGGTAGCCGCCTCTAGCGCCTCTACAGTCGGGTTTTTCATAAATTCATCCACGTCCATCTTTGCTGGTTTCCCGTCTGGCTACTCGCGTACCAGATCCAAATTTTATTTTTTATTTTTTTTTGACTTACAAACCCAATTCACTGCCCTCCCAATTTTGGTTTCAAATCTCGAGACGAGGCCCCACGTTGTTACGTATCCCGTAACTGGATCACTTACTAGCAAAGATAGAGAGGTCCGCTGAAGTCTGATGGTACCATTTTCAAACGTTTTTATTTATAAAGGGGCACAAAAGTAAGGTTAATACAAGCATTCACATACCATAAGTCATCAATGCTCAATCTAAAGTGCAGGTATAGTAATAACCAATAAGAAATAAACTCTATCGTTGTCTAGGGGTAATGTATATATTGTCCACTGTATATCTGAAAGTCTCTTGCGGTCATTGCAGTTCCACCAGCTGCCGTCTTTTGGTGGTGTCGCGTTGGTGCACTTTGTTAAAGAGAGAGAGATAGAGATTAAATGAAACAGTTACCCGGCGGGTTTTTTCCAACCTTTAGGAGTTCGATTCGTCGGAGTCTCATTGGGGAATGAACGCTCACTTGTGGCCTCCCCTGTAGCTAAGCCGTTCTTTCGTGGTGAGGTCGCCAATCCCAGGCAAGGAAAAGACGCACACGAACCCCACCACCGGCTGTCGCTCTTAAACGCTGTCGCAGGATTTCCAACGTGTCTTCTGGTGCGTCTGGGGGGCCGTCTTTACAACCCCTCTTTTATCTGAACTCACGGGGTCTCAGATGTCAATCAGGTTGGGATGAAGCAATCTCTCTCCATCTCTCCACCCACGTTGCCCTGAGGGTATACACGTAGTACAGTTCCCAATTCACAAAGGTGTCTCCACGAGACAATGACCACAGTCGCCAGCTTTGCCTCGCCGTGAAACGTGGGACACTGCACGTATCTCTCTCTTCTCTTGGGTCATTGACCGCCCCTTCACTAGGGCTCTGGCGATTCTCACAAAGGAGGGGGCTGGGATCATAACACTGCTAAGTGCTCAAGGTAGGATCCTGCACGGTCCTGGGTCTTGCTGAAGCTGACTTGTTAGTTTCCATTATGTCTGTCTCTGACTTCGATGCACTCAGAAAAGGAGGAAGATTATGTAGAAAATGAGGATAATCCACACACACGCCACCATTCCGCTACCTTAATAGTGATAGAGTGCCGCTTGTCCTTACCTACCACCCCATGATCCTCCAAATCAACACATCATCCTTCACAGCTCCCCCATCTCCAAAGGCATCCTACCATTAAACCTCCCCTCCCTCTCCGCTTTTCGTAGGGATTACACCCTACAAAATTCCCTTGTCCACTTGTCCCTCCCCACTAATCTCCTTCTCAGTACTTATCCCTGCAAGTGGCTTAAGTGCTACACCTGCGCATTCATCTCCTCCCTCACCTCCATTCAGGGACCCAAACAGTCCTTCTAGGTGAGGAAACACTTCACCTGTGAATCTGCTGGGGTCACCTATTGTGTCTGGTGCTCCCAATGTGGCATCCTCTACATTGGTGAGATCCCTCGTAAGTTGAGGGACCGTTTCATTGAGCACCTGCGCTCCATCATCCACAAGTGGAACTTCCCTGTGGCCAAACATTTTAATTCCAATTCCCATTCCTATTGTGACATGTTGGTCCATGGCTTCTTTATATGTCAAGATGAGGCCACCCTCAAGGTGGAGGAGCAACACCTTATATTCTGTCTGGGTACCCTCCAAACTGATGGCATGAATATTGATTTCGTCTTCTGGTTAATAAAATATTTCCTCCCCCCTTCCTCTTTTCCCCACTCTGATCTTTACCTCTTCTCACCTCTCTATCACTTCTGCCTGGGTCCCCTCCTCCTTCCATTTCTCCAGTAGTCCACTTTCTTCTCTTATCGGATTCCTTCTTCTCCAGGCCTTCGCCTTTCCTACACATCTAGCTTTCCTTATTTCCTTCCAGCTCACCTCCTTTCCCTCCCTAACTTGTTTGTTCTGGTATCTTCCCCCTTCCTTTCCAGTCGTGAAGAAGGGTTTCAGCTCGAAATGTTGACTATTTATTCATTTCCATAGATGCTGCCTGACCTGCTGAGTTCCAATCACAAACAAGAGGAACTCTGCAGATGCTGGAAATCCAAACAACACACACAAAATGCTGGTGGAACTCAGCGGGCCAGGCAGCATCTATGGAGAGTCTCGGCCCAAAACTTCATCTGTACTCATTCCCACAAATGCTGCCTGGCCTGCTGAGCTCCCCCAGCATTTTGTGTGTGTTGCTAGGGATAACTTATCGCTGTATGGAATCATAGTGCCACAGAACCAAATAGACCCTTCATTCAAGATTGTTTAATTAAATTTCATGTAATTTCCTGTACACAAGTGTAAAGGAAAACAAAATCATTACTACTCTGGATCTGATACAGCACAAAAAACCCCACAAAAGATAAAGAACACAACAATAATAGAATACCATAATAAACATAAAAAACAACATAGCTTCTACAGCATCTGACATCAGTGTAGCTGGATACAATGTCAAGGGAGTTCAGGGACTGTAGCTGAACTAGAAAGCTCTACACTATTTCTAGATTGACATTGTGCAGTCATAGTTAAAATGTTTAAGGTGAATAACAGGATATATTAAAGTAGTGGTGGTTGTGGATGAGGTAAATGAGATACCAATCTACACTAATCTGACTTGCCTATCCTTGGTTATTCCTTGGAACATAGGAGACTAAGGGGTGATGTTATAGAGGGGTACAAATTATGGGGAATGGGCGGCATACATAGCAGTGTGTATAGGGAATGAGCTCCCAGATGAAGTAGCTGAGGTATGTACAATAACAGCATTTTAAAAATGTTTGGATGAATACTTGGATAGGAAAGGTTGAGAAGGCTTTGGGCCAAAGATGAGTCAAAAGGACTAGCACAGATGGACACTTTGAATGACTTGTGCCAATGAGTCTGTTTCCATGCTATATTATTCTCAAACACTACGACTCCGTGGTCAATACCCCTCTATTTCAGGGGTTCTCAACCTTTTCTGTGCCATGGACCTGTACCACTAACTGAGGGGTCCATGGAACCTCTGCTCTGTTTTCCTATCCTATTCATGTACTTTTTGAAATGTTGCAAGTGTATCCGTCTCTACCACCTCCACTGGCAGCTTCTTCTCCATACTCACCACCATCTGTGTGAAGAACTTGTCACCCAGATTGCCTCTCACCTTAGACTTATGTCTTTTTGATCTTAGATTCCTTTACTCATAGAGAAGTACTGCGACTATCTGCTTAATTAATGCTTCTTATCATTTTACAGATCTCTGTATGGTCACTCCTTAGCCTGCAGCGCCCCCAGTGAGAACTATCCCAGTCAATTCAATTTTTCTTAGTAATTAAAACTCTCCATTCCAGGCAACATCCTTATGAACCTCTTCCAGACTTTTTTCTAAAACTGCTGCATCATATTTAAAGAGTTCTCCTGGAGGACCACAACCTTGTCATAGTTTGCAGGCTTGCATGCTTCAATGGTCTGGAGGGCTATGTTGGCTGGAGTCAGGGCTTTTTATGCCTTGGCTCTTGGTAGGGTCACCCATGCCAAACAGGTCAAGGAGTAGAGGTCAGACTAAGAGCGGTCCCTCAGTCCTCCAGGTTGGGGGGGTGGGGGGTGGGTTCAGCTCGAGGCTAACAACCCTGACTGGTAAAACAAAACTGTTACAGAAACAGCAACAGAGAATCATTCTATATCTAAGTGTGACGGTATTCCTGGGTCTCCACTTGCGACTTGCATGACTGACAGTAGTGAATACCGGGAGGAAGCTACTGGAATGATAGAGGAAGCCCTGAACACTGCAAGGGATGGAGGACTTTCATTGCTGCGACGTAATGGGCAGTAAGCATATTTATAGAATGGTTGTGAGACCGGAAGCAATATTCCATGTGTGTCCCAATCTATGTCTCGACAGCTGCAATGCTTTGGCAAATGTCTTATACTCAATACCCAATACTTTTGCCTATGAAGGTAATCAATCTAAGTGTTTTCATCAATCTAAATGGCTATCCAACTGTATTGCCATTTTCAGTTGTGTTGTGAATTTTCATCCCAAGTTCTCTCCGTGCATCACACTTTCAATGTCCCTGTCATCTACTGTATATCTCCGGCGAACATTAGGAGACCCAAAGTCACCTAATGCTGACAGGATATATACAGAGGGTGGTAGTAGATGGAGTGTATTCTGCATGGAGTTTGGTCACCAGTGGTGCTCTACGGGGATCTGTTGTGGGACCCATTGTCCTTGTGATTTCTACAAACGACTTAGATAAGGAAGTGCAAGAGTAGGTTAATAAATTTGCAGATGACACAAAGGTTGATGGCATTTTTACAGAGTGTAGAAGGTTATCATAGGTTACAATGAGACATTGATAGGATGAAGAGCTAAGCTGAGAAATAGCAGATGATTTCTATCTGGAAAAGTGTGAAGTGATGCCAAAAATTGAAGGCATAGTACAGGGATAACGACAAGATTCTTGGCAGTGTGAAGGAACAGAAGGATACTGGTGTCCATATCAATAGGTCCCTCAAAGTTGTAATGCAAGTTGAATGAGTGGTTAAGAAGGTGTAGTGTGTGGGCTTTCATTAGTGAGGGACTTGAGTCCAAGGACTGTGATGGTATGTTGCAGCTCTATAAAACCCTGCTTATACCACATTTAGAGAATTGTGTTCAGTCCTGGTCATCTCATTATAGGAAGGATAAGGAAGCTTTAGAGAGGCTGTTAAAGAGATTTACCAGGAAGAAAGGTTGAGTAGGCTGGGGCTTTTCTCTTTGGAGTAGAGAATGAGATCTGATTTGATAGAAGAATACAAGATGTTATGAAACATAGATTGAGTGAATAGCTACACCATTATCCCAGAGTGGCAATGGCTAATACTTTATAGATTATTGGGGGAAAACATTGGGAGAATATCAAGGATAGTTTGTTTTACATGGTAAATGATAGGTGTGTGGAATGCACTGCTGGGGTTGTGGTAGATCCAGATATATTAGGGGCATTTAAGAAACTTTTAGTTACAGTAGGCACATGGATGGAAGACAAATAGTGGGCAATGTGGGAGGGAAAGGGTTAAAATGTTGACCTTACATTGTGGGCCAAAGGGCTATGCTGTGCTGTATTGTTCTAATGTACGTTATCTCTCAATTGGCTAGATTAAGTTCCCACTCTACTCATCTTTGAAGGTGATGTTCTGTACAGAAGATCTGTGTTCTGTATCCTTAAGCAAACATCCTTGTTATCTTGATATCATCAGCAAGCGTATTTATTGAATGAAAGACATTTTCATCCAAGTGATTTATGTATATAAATATTTACCTATATATGAAACCCCTTTTTTACCAGCCATCTCTGGAAATGCAGCTCGTTAGCCTCTTGTTAACAGCCACAGGGCTCATTGGTGAGAAAACAACCTTCTTCAGACTTTGTACGTCCAGGGTCAATATGACTTGGGTTCCCACCAAACCTGCGAAGTTGGGATGTCTCATGCACCCAAATCCCGATTTGTGTGAGTACTGTGTAACTACTGCCCCCAAGCAATTTTCCATTGGCAAGAAATAACAGACCATACACTGCATACAATTATAAAGGAAGTATCTTTTCAAATGGCAGCTTTATTGAACAGTTATTAAGAAAATGAAAAGGGAAAAAATTAAAAGCACCCATTACAGTTAACCCAGTCCAAAGGTGTCATAAGTTGGAGCTCATCTTTAACTCATGTGCTGAACCCTCAGTTTGCATGAAAGCATACACCACCTTTCAAATGACTTTTGAAATCCACCTTGAACAAATGGGCTTCCCACAGGTTTTTGGGCCTTCCTCCTTGAAGCCATTCATCTGCACAAAGCACCTTGTGCAACAGGGACAGTATCCTCAGCCATCCTCCCTCCTGTCCTCTCCCAGCTCCTGCCAAAAAGACCTCAGCCCACACCAGTGTCCTTAACAAAAAACCTCTCCACCCAGCATTCTCTAGAACCCTTCCTAAGGCCACCATCCTGACTGGCTGACACAACATTCCTAAGTTGAACAACATAGCTATTTATCTTTAGCTAACACCAAACATGCTAAAAGCAGAACTGACTGCACTTACAGAACTGCTAAAATGAAATGCCTACAACATAACAGTAAAGATCTTAACCAGGGCATTACATATATATAAATATATAATTTATATGACAAACAACAAAGATACCTGTAGTAATGGCAACTCTCCACACTTCCCTCTTATCACTAAACCTAATTTTGATCCATTTTGTCAAAAAACCTCAGACCTCAAGTGCCTAACTTTCTAGACATTGAAAAGGAGGTCAAAATTGAAAGGAGAAGATTTTTCACTGTCTCACTTGGGTGTCAAAGATTACCTTGGGTGAAGTACAGAGAGGAAAATTAGGAGGAAAAGAGTCTGCCTCATTCTCCACTCATTTGAATGACACAAGCAAGTATGCAAACCTTCTTGCCTGCAATCCTTCTCTACTGAACCTAAATTAGAGCCCTGCCACCCATTTCACTCTTGCAGCCAAGACAGCCAGTCACCTTTACTTCCTCAGAAGGCTTAGGAACTTTGGCATTTCCTTGACAACCTACACCAGATATTGCAGCTGCATCATGAAACACATCACGCCCTGATGCATCACTGCTTGGTAAGACAACTACTTTGCCCAAGGACATAAGAAACTGCGGTGAGTTGTGAACACAGTCCAGTTTATCGCAAAATCTGGACTCCACTTACACTTCCTGCTTCCAGGAAAACAGCCAACATAATGAAAATCCCTTCCCAGCTCAATCATTCTCTTTTCTCCCCACTTCTGTTGAACAGAAGATACAAAATCCTAAAAACATGTACCACAAGGCTCAAGAACAGTTACTCTCCCACTTTTACAAGACTGTTGAGCAGACCTCTTATACAATAAAGATTGATCTCTCAATCTATCTCATTATGGCCATTAACCTTAAGATTGTCTGCCTACGCTGTGTCTTCTCTGTAACTACAATACTATATTTTGCATTCTGTTATGTCTTTCTCTTACCGTACTGCCTTGATGTACTTCTGTTTAGAATGATCTAACTGGATGACATGTAAAACAAAACTTCTCACAGTATCTGTTTTCCTGTGACAATAATAAATTTATTACCAATTACAAATTAAGACCATTACTTTGTTTTCTTATTTTGCCAGCTTCAGAAAATAACATTGGGTGAGGGGAGCACGAGGACACATGTAGCACAGCACTGAAGTTTTATCTGCTGTCCTGTTGGCTGCTTTCCTAAATGCAAGTAGATCTTCCCAAGATCTAAATTGCTTTCCCAAAGGCAAGTAATGCCATCTTAAGTCTTTTGGTTTAATATTACACTACTGAACATGGATGACTGCTTACTGCTTGTTTCCAAAGCAAGAAATTAGACAAAATACTCTATTGACGACTCTTTTTTATGTAGATTTTTGTGACAACTGATCACTTCAAACAAAGAAGAGGCGAGCAAAGGTAAAGCTGATCCGAAGGCTGAGGTGTGTGAGGCAAAGTCAGAGCGAGGTTGAGGCATGTTTCTGGAGAAGTTGGAAAGAAGTGGAGATGTTGGAACCTTGGAGATGAAGTTGGAGCGAGAGGAGTGGAGAAAAGTTGAAGTGCAGTTGTTTCAGAGCCCGTCCACTTAAACAGGAAGTTTGATCCATCAGAGTGTTGCGTCGATTTGGAAAGGTCGAATATGGGCCAGAGTGTGTTGCTGTAGCAGGGCCCAGGTCCGAGTGTGGGGGATGAACTGGGGCTTGGACAATTCAAATGCCGGGCCAGGTAGGCAGGAAAGACAGGGTGTCAGGACTGGAGGTAAGGGTCGAGCCAGTTCTGCTCCATGATGTTTTACTTTACTCTCCCCAGTGCTGAGGCTGAAGTTGTGTTGTGCTCTGAGTGCTACATGCTTTGTGTCTGCAAGCTTCTTGGCAATTTGCGCCCCCCCCCCCCCCCCATATGATGGTCTGAGACTGAATTATGGGCCTACTCCGGCTGCTCCAGGGTTAGAGTCTATGGACTCAATTTGTTTCGGAATGCTATTGCTTCCTTTCATTGTCTGCATGCTTTGTGTTTCTTTTCCTCTTTCTCTGCATGTTGGATGTTGGTCTTTTTTTATTGGGTTCTTTCAGATTTCTTGCTTTGTAGCTGCCTGTAAGCAGACGGACCTCAGGGTTGTATAATTTATAAATACTTTGATAATGAATGTACTTTGAACTTTGAAACTCCTGGTCTTGCCAGTTGATAAATTCATGAGTGTTTTCTGCAAGTGTGCCTTGCCAGCACTGTTAGACAGGAGCCTTCCACATTAATGCTCAGGCCTCTAACTGTCATTCTAAGTGGCTACTCTCGCAGTTGTCAGTTTAAGTACTCTAATCTAACAGTTAGCTTGTTACTTTATGGCAGGAAGAAGAAGAAGAAGCAAGCCCTTAACTCAGTGGAATCATCAGGACGTTTTTTTTAGCAGACTTCCTTATTTTTACGAGGCTGAGTTGCTAGCTCGACGCTCAATCCAGCACGGATGGAAAGCGTGCAAGGGAACCAGTTGGATTCGAACTCAGGAGCCTTTGCTCCGAAGTCCGACGCTGATGCCACTACACCACCATCCAGCTTTATGACAGGGGCTCCCAACTTCTTAACACCATGACGTCTGTGGACCCCAGGTTAGGAACTCCTGGTTTATGGCATCATTTATGATTTTCCACGTGGACAGTGTATGGGGACCTAGCCCTGTTTCCGTGAACAGGAGCATAAACTTTAGAGGCTTCTAAGAGATGTTTAGATAAGACCGTGACTATGAGGGAGATGGACATTGTGTAGATAGGTGGGACTAGTTTTTGGTTTTTTTTTTCAAATTACTAATTAGTTGATTCGGCGCAACACTGTGGGCCAAAGGGCTTGTTTCTGTGTTGTACTCCTCTACGTTTTGTGTTCTGTGTTCTATGTCTATGTATGGAGTGTCTAAAGCGTAAACATATTTGATAAGCATGTGTGATTTTTTTCCTTGCCCTCCAAGGCATGCAATGAGAAAGCCTTGCTCCCAAGCATACTAACAGCTGCATAAAGGTTTCTATTACCAATGTCAGATGCAATACCAAACCCTGAAGCTTAGAAACTGGATTAGTAAAAATCCATTCATGTATGTATTTTAAGCATAAATAATTTTGGGCATGATTTTCTAAGTGTTAATACAGATTACCTGAGGAAGACCATTCATGGACAATTGTACTTGGCATTTTATCTTGGTGTCAGTGTGATTTCACCAGTGCATTTTGCACACACGATGATAACACAATGCACACTACATATTTTTTTAAATGGCCTGTATCTAAAATAGCGTGTATTTACTGGCACTAAATTTTCAATTTATAATGTGTGCAATGAATACAATTCTTCAGGGAGAACATGCTCAGAGCAATGAAACGTGCAGGATTTAAAGTGCCTTACCAGTCTATTACAATAAAAGTCATGCCCAGGACTGTACAATACTGTGCAGTACTGTGCAAAAGTCTTAGGCACATACATAGAGCTAGAGTGCCTAAGACATTTGCACTGTACTGTATTTGTTCATATGGAGTGTAGTGGAGAGTGAATTTGTAAATCAGGATGTTGGGAATGGTGAGGGTGGAGTACCATGGGAGGGGTGTGGAACAGGTGGCAGAGAAGGAGTGTCAGGGGTGTAGGGCGATGGGTGGGAGGGTGGTGCGGGTGCAGACACGTCCAACCTTGAGACACCAGGCAAGATCATTTGCTTCCAAACAACTGGTTTATTGACCATTACAGAATGTCTCTCTGATGCTTCCTGCTCCCTCCTCTCTCCCTTCTCCTTTTCCCACCCATGATTCCCCTCTTCCTGCCCCCTATCCACTCTCAGTCCACAATAGAGACCCATATCAGAGTCAGGTTTATCATCACTCACATATGTATTGAAATTGGGGTTTTTTGCAGCAGTAGTGTGCAGTACATAAAATTACTACAGTTCCTTACAAAACTCTTCGGCACCCTAGCTCCTGTATATATTCTGTATGTGCCTAAGTACTGTACTGTATATTTCTAAAACACTTCTTTGCTGACACGTCTTGGTACAGATTGTGGGTGTGGGGCTTCTGTGAGTCGATGAGAACAGTCCATTGATTGCTGGTCCCATAATTTGTGAACAAGGTGAGGGGGAGTTGCACCTTCAGCACTTAACTCCTCCCATATTCTCACTTCCCATCTCTGTGTTTTGCATTTATCTCGACCAACTCCCACCCCCCCCCCCCCGACTTTGTTTGATATCACATCCGTAATTGCAACACATGTCATGCTTCAACATGTCTTAAAAGTGCACAGGCTATAAGAGCTCTCTTAGGGTGTCCCAGTTTCACCATTGTTTGTATATTCTCTAAAATGACATTAATACTACTTTGGTACACACTGTACTTAGTGAAAAATAAATAAAGGCAATCCAATTTCTAGACAAAGGATGCAATGAAACAGTTAAGGTACTAGATGTCCAGGGTCTGGACTGATGATACAGCACAAAACCTGGCAGATGGGCAGTTTAATGCATGCCACTTAAATTTTTTTAAAAAACAGTAACCGTAACCATGAGACAATTGACTTGCCCTTAAAAGTCCCATCTACTGGATGATGTTGGTGATGTTCTTGTTCACTAAAGTAATTGATTCAGAATCAGAATCAGGTTTATTATTGTTGTGTCCGTGCACAACTACACGTCAATTAAATAAAAGCACGCATGCGGGAGATGGTTTGGTGTTTTCAGTTGCAGTGAGAGAGAGAGAACAATGTCCATGCGCAGACAACAGATCAATATGTACTGCTAAGGGGGTAGAGGGGGTGTCATTGCTCTAAATGAAATAGATCTATATATTACACTTCCTCCCCCTTTAGATTAATGCAACATAAAACTGTATATGTACAAAACATTCGATTCCCTTTTATAAACCCATATCCCAAATAAACATGCTTTCACAATACCAGTCCATATCTAACTTCACAGTTCTAAAGGTTCAGTCTTTTGGGTGGCACTCTGTTTCTTTCAGGACCTGTGGAGTGACATCAGGTTTGGTAGGTGTCTTGTCTAAGACAACGTTCTTGGTTTCTGGTGTCAAGTTGCTGTCAGTGACATGATCATCACTGAGAGGTAAGTCTGGTGACTGTAATGTGTCCGCCTTATTGGATGCAATCGACTCAGGTGTGTTCTTCAGATGAGCATCCAGTATCTGGTCCACCTTACGTCTCCATGTCTGATCTCCGACATCCACTGTGTACATCAGTGGACCAGTTCTTTTAGCTATCCTACCAGGTGTCCACGTCTTCTCAGTAATCAGGCGCTAGGACTTCCTATCTGATCTTGAATCTCCTTGCTACTGCACTTGGCAACTGTCTGAACTCTTTATTCTGCACTTCCCTCTGTAGGTCTGGTTTCAGAAGGTCTGTGCAAGATCTCAGATTCCTGCTCATGAACAGCATTGCAGGTGTTTGATTTGTCGTTGTATGAAAAGAGTGACAAAAAGGAAGTTGTCCACCTTGTGCTGTAGAGAAATGTCCTCCTTGTCATTTGCTTTAATGCACTTCTTGAAGGTTTGAATAAACCTTTCAGTTCACCCATTCATTGCTGGGTGGAGAGGAGATGACTTGAAATGTCTGATGCCATTTTTCTTCATGAATAGTCGGAATTCTTCCAATGTGTATTATGGTCCGTTGTTCCTCACGATTTGTTCTGGTAAGCTGTTTCTGGTTAAGATAGTGCTCAGAGCAGAGACAGTCTTTGCTGATGTGGTTGACTTCATTGGTATAACCTCTGGCCCCTTCAAATACGCATTCACAGCAATCAGAAACATGGAGTCCATGAATGGCCCAGCAAAGTCCATATGTACTCTTTGCCATGGTGATGATGGCCACTCCCATGGGTGTAGTGGTGCCTGGTGGGGGTGCATTTTGAAGTTTTTGGCAACCTAAACAGCTTTTGGCTAAGTTGTCAATCTGTCTATCTATCCAGGCCACCAAACGGAGCTCCGGGTGAGACTCTTCATCTTGACTGTCCCTAGGTGTCCTTCATGAACGTTTTCTACCAGTTTAGCGGGAACCACAACGAGATCCACAGATCAGGGTTCTTTGACAATCTGACAGTTGGTCTCATCTCACTGAGAACTCTGGAAGCATAGGACTACCATGCGTTGGCCACCCATGCACGGTGATTTCATAGACTTTTGACAATGTCGGGTCATTCCTTGTTTCCTTTTGTGTTTCGGAATTTGTTGCCGACAGCTGGTCCACAGAAGTGTGAACACTTCTGCTAGGTCACAGTATGAAGACTTTTCTTCTTCAGTTACCAATAGTGGAAGGCATGACAAGCCATCAGCATCGCTGTGTTGTTTGATACCCTTGAATTCTATGTTATAAGAGTGGGCTCCGAGGAATAGTGCCCAACATTGTAACCAGTTAGCAGCCATCACTGGCATTCCCTTCCTGGGACTGAAAATGAACACAAGGTGGAACTTCTTTATTCCCCGTACTAGACTAAGGGCCTCTCGGTCAATCTGTGTGTAGTTGTGTTCTGTGCTCATCAGTGATCCTGAAGCAAATGTGATCGGGTGTTCAGATCCGTCTTTCATAATGTGTGACAAAAGAGCTCCAATACCATAAGGGGATGCATCGCACATCGGTTTAATGGGCAGGGATGGGTCATAACGGGTAAGCAGTTTATCAGATGTTATTAGTCTCGTTGTTTCCTTGAATGCTCTTTCACATTTTTCTGACCATTCCCACTTTGCTCCTGTCTGTAACAGTACATTCAATGGGTGCAGCACTGTAGCAATGTTTGGGAGAAACCGGTGGTAGTAGTTTACAAGGACCAAGTATGACCCGAGTTGTGACAAATTTTCTGGTTTGGGTGCCTGTAGCACTGCTTCAATCTTTTCTTGTGAATTATGTAACCCATGTTTGTCAATGACATGTCCACAATATGAAATTGCATTCCTGAAAAACTCACATTTCTCTCTCTTTGTGCACAGACCACACTCACTCAGCCTGGTAAGCACTTTACCAAGGTTCTGGAGGTGCTCTTCATCATTCTTGCCGGCCACAATGATGTCATCAAGGTAACGTTGCATTCCTGGGATAAATGCAAGGCCTTGGTCCATTGCTCTTTGCCAAATTGCTGGAGCTGATGTAATGCCAGACAGGATGATTATACTGGAACAGTCCCTTGGGAGTGCTGATTGTGAGGAACTTCCTGGTTGATTCCTCAATCTCCATTTGGAGATGGACTTATGACAATTCAACCTTTGAAAACATCTCCCCGCCTGCCAAAGCTGCAAAACTGACTTCTATTTCTGGCAGGAGATACTGCACAGTACGCAGCACCGGGTTGATGCTCAGCTTGAAATCCCCACATATGTGAATGGTTCCAGCCTTCCCTTTCCTGATCACTCGATACTCAACCTGGGAGAGAATTCCAGACACCTCCAGGCTCTCCAGTTCAGTATCCTCTTTTGGACGTAGAGCGTAAGGCATTGGACACGCTCTATGGAATCTTGGTGCTGCTGTTTCATCCAGTTCAGTTCTGGCTCTCGTGCCTTTGAGGCTGTGAAAGAGACTGGACATTCCTGGGCCCATTAAGCCAAGGGCTTTCTTTTGCTCCTCCATGTTGTTCATGTTACAATACAGTTCAACTGGCTCGATATATGACTCCCAGCCTTCATTAGTGCTATCAATTTCATCAACTTTCCTCACTGAAACCATTAGCACGTTATTTCACTTTTAATTCAGTGCGTATTTCACTCTTACTATGCTGTGTAATCACATCTTTGTTAGCGTCCCTGACATCCTTCTTGTGCTGTTTAACTCTCACTGTTTCATCCCGTAACTGTCAGTGCAGTTGGTGATGTTTTTTGACATTCAGGCTTGTTCTCGTCAGCAATTTGTTGTGTCTGTGCACAACTATGTATCAATGAAATAAAGTATGCATGCTGGAGGTGGCTTTAACTGGTGTATTCACATTGCAGCGAGAGAGATGCGCATGTGTAGACAATAGCACATGTGCAGACAACAGATTAATACGTAGTGCTAACAGGGAGGGAGGGGGTCATTACTCTAAAAGAAATGGATCCATACATTACAATTATCACTGACACATGTCATGAAATTTGTTTTACGGCAGCAGTGTAGTGCAATGTATTAAAAAAATTTGCAAGTCATTGTAAGGAATAAAAGTAATAATAAGTAGCCGCGAAAAAAAAAGCAAAATAGTGAGGTTGTATTCATGGATTAATGGACTACTCAGAAATGCGATGGCAGATTTGAAGCTGCTGTGTGAAATGTCCTGAAAAGCAACTCAGTTCAAGGGGAATTGGGACTGCACAATACATGCTGGATGACCTTCTTACCAAATGGAAGCAAATAAGAATCACTTTTCTACATACAGAAAATCTTGAAAGAATGAAAAACCAAACAAAACATGCTGACCTTGAAATGTCTAAAGACACTTAAATGCACCGACTTGGGGCCTCATCTGTGCAGCAATATCATGAGGTGATCTGTGCAAGAGGAGGCTGAAAATTTATTTGGAAAAAATTGATTGAACATGAGGGCCACTTGGGTGGTTTAACTCTAATACTAATCATCTAATATAAAGTGGCAGGGCAGTGGTAATATTCCTTGACTCACAGATGCATGTGTTTTCATGCACTCTGTACTCCAACAGCTTCTGGTTAGGCTATTCTGCATTGAAATAGCACTGACAGGCTGCATCAGGGTGGAATCACTTCATACAGGATCTTTGGTTACCTCTAAAGGCCCAATTAGCGATAGCAGCAGGAGGTACAGAAGCCTTAGGTCACCATGTTCAGAAACAATTATTACCCTACAACTATCAAGCTCAAGTCAAGTTTATTGTCATTAACTCTATGCATGATTCCCACCAAATGAGAAAATATTTCTCTGGACAAGGCCGTAAAACACAGTATTGCACATAACACATATATAACCCAAAATAATTTAGGAAAGTAAGAATTAAATCTACAAATGAATTATGCATAGAAAAACAAATTTAAGTGCATAAATTAAATATTGAAGGCTACAGTACAAATTATCCAGAGACACTTCGAATGCGGTGTGGCTGGGAGTTCAGAAGCCCTAATGGCCTGAGGGAAGAAGCTGTTCCCCAACCTGACCGTTCTTGTTTTTATGCATCAAAGTCTCCTGCCTGATGGTAGAATGTCAAAGAGAATCCTGGATGGAGGGGTGGGATCCTTAATAATACTAAAGGCCCTGCATACACAGTGCTCCTAATAAACACCCCCAAAGGACAGTAGGGAGACCTCGGTTGATCTTTTCGGTCATTCTCACAGACCTTTGTAGGGGCTTCCGTTCCGATGCTCTGCTGTTTCAGTACCAGACCGAGATGCAGCTTGTCAGGATGCTTTCAATAAACCAGCGTGGATACTTCAATCACCACACTGTGAATTGTTCCTATGACCTGCAGACTCACTTTCAAGAGCTCTTTACAACTCATGTTCTCCGTGTAGTTTTTACCGGCACTGTCTGTTGTCCTTTTCACGTTGGTTGTTTGGAGGTCTTTGTATGTTTAAGTAGTTTTTCATAAATTGCAAGTCATTGAATCTCACTGTAGCATATAGCAATATATACTTTTTTTTGCAGACTGTGGTGGAACAGGCTGTCAAGAGTCATTCTGGAAGCAGATATGATAATGATGTTCAAGAGGATGTTAGATGCATGAATATATGGATGTGGATTATATATGGCAGAAGAGTTTTTGTTTAAGTTCAGATTATGGGCAAAAGGGCCTGTTCGTGTTCCGCACTGTTCTAATTTGGGATAGTGATGAATACTGGCAGCTCAGGTTGAGGCGTTTAATGTGGTGTGCACCGAACTTGGCAAATAGCTTGCAGACGTTTTAGCACCAGTCGGAGGTTCTGGCACAGGCAAACACAAAGCAGGCATGAAAATTTTTAGAAGCATGGTTCTCGTCTGATAACTCTGAAAACAAACATATTGAAATGCATGCCATCTATGAACCCATAAGAGCCAAAGAAGTGTGAGCCAATAGAATTCAAACTGAAGGGATAGCCAATCAGGACCGAGGCCAACAAATGGGGGTCAATATAATCGTGAGCACTCCCAGAGAGAAACATCAACAACTGCGCACTGAGTATATCACCATGCTGGTGATGAAAAGCCTGCAAGCTAATTGCCGAGCTCTGCGAACTCTGCAACATCAAACTGTTCTATTGTCATGTTTGATGAACTCTCCGAACTCTCTGGAGTAGGGAATTCCAAATGTTCACCAATTATTGAGTGAAGTATTTTTTCCTCGTCTCAGTTCGAAAAGGTTAACCCTAATTCTCAAATTATGCTCCTAGATGCTTTCGTCAGAGGAAGCATCACCCCTATACCTGGCTTTTAAAAATTTTAGTATGTTTCAATGAGATCTTCTCTTATTCTTCTAAAGTCCAGTGAATACAACATTAAGTATTAACTCCTTCTCGCACCTCAAACAGAATGATTGGAGGTAGAATTGTAAAAACAATGGAGAATATAGAGGTGGAAATACTGTGAGTGAGTCAGACTATGGAATCAATGAACAACTCTCGTTTGCTCACTGAAGCAGCAAATCCAAGTAAAGGAAAGAATAGTAGGGTGAAGGTGCTATGGTACTACAGGAGCTATGGAACATTCAATCAAGAGGGAGATGGAAGCATATTTAAGGATTAGGATGTAAAGATCAGGCAGAACTCTTGAGAAATATAAGGTAGTTCAGAAGGAACTTAGTAAGGTGCTTAAGAGAGCTAGAGGTGGACATGAGAAGGCCTTGGTAGGTAGATTTAAAGAAAACCCCCTACACGTTCTACACACAGGTCAAGAACAGGAAGATGACTAGAGTGAGGGTAAGATCACTCAGGGATGTGCCTGGAGGCAGAGGAGGTAGGGAAGGTTCTGAATTAATGCTTTGTTTCAGTTTTCACTACAAATGTGATGTTAACATAGAACAGGCTAATGTAGCTTGTTGAGTGAAGGATGAGGCAGTAGAAAACCAGATGATAGATAAATTTCTGGGGCCAAATGGGATATACCTCAGGTTACTATGGGAAGTGAGGGAAGAAATTTCCTGAAGTATTGTTGATGAGCTTTCTATCCTCCATAGCTACAGGAACAGTACCAGAGGACTGTAGGATGGCAAATGTTGCTCTTTGTTCAAGAAAAGGAGCATGACATCTAAAATTTTGACGAACTTCTATAGAAGTGTGGTGGAAATTGTATTGACTGGCTACATCACAGCCTGGTATGGAAACACCAATGCCCTTGAATGGAAAATCCTACATAAAGTAGTGGATATGGCCCAATCCATCACTGGGAAGACTTCCTCACCATTGAGCACATCTGCATGAAATGCTGTCACAGGAAAGCAGCATCCATCATCATTCTCGCTGCTGCCGTCAGGAAGTAGATACAGGAGCCTCAAGATTCACACCACCAGATTCAAGAACAGTTACTACCTCTCAACCATCAGGCTCTTGAACTGGAGGGAATAACTTCATTCAATTTCACTTGCCTCATCTTTGAAATATTCCCACAACTGATGGACTCCCTTTCAAGGTCTCTTCCTCTCCTGTTCTCGATATTTATTCCTTATTGATTTATTATTATTATTTCATTCTTTTTGTATTTGCACAGTTTGTAGTCTTTTGCACACCGGTTGAACACTCAAGTTGGTGTGGTCTTTCATTGATTCTGTTGTGGATATTATTCTATGGATTTATTAAATATGCCTGCAAGAAGATAAATCTTAGGGCTGCACAGTGTATGGAGATATATATGTACTCGATAATAAACTTACTTTGAAACTCAGAACTTTGAAAGGAAATAGTGATAATCCTGGAAATCATAGACCAGTGAGTCTTATGTCAGTGTTGGGCAAACTAATGCAAAATATTCCTAGGGACAAGATTTATGAGAATTGGCTGGAGAATGTCTCACGGGCCTGATTGAGTTTTGATTGAGCCAATACCAGAGGATATATGTTTAAGGTAAGTGGAGAAAAGTTTAGGGGAGATGACAGCAGTAGGATTTTCACACAGAGAGTCGTGGGTGCCTGGAATGTACTGCCAAGGGTGGCAGCAAAGGCTAATAAAATAGAGATGTTAAAGAGTCCCTTTGATAGGCACACTGGAGTAAGAAAAATGGAAGGCTATGGGCTATGTAGGAGGGAAGGGCTGCTTTGATGGTGGAGAAGATTTATATAGGTCAGCACATCATTGTGAGCCGAAGGCCTGTACTGTGCTGTATGGTTCTGTGTTCCATGTTCTACACAATCCATTACACTGGCCAAAGCTGTATACAACTTTTCAAATGTAGTGTCAGCAGAGCCCTTTCTAATTGTAGTAAGACTTTATTACACTCATTTTAAAACATACAGCTCATCCAATTGTGATTGTATTGTGTCAGTAGCTTGGAGAGATGAGACAGCTCCAGGGCTGGTAATAAATATCCAGAGAAAATCCATTGTCAGAGACAGACAGAAAGCAATCAATGATGGGGAAGAAATCAGTGAATTCAGCTCATTCTACCATTGGCAGGGAGAGATCACTGGTGATTGTAATTCCTTGTCTTCTCCATGTCACTGCCAAAATGATAGGGTGGTAGCTTTGAGAGAGGTGGTGAAATGATGGGGCTGAGAACCAAAGAAATAGTCTTCCTCCACAATTTATATGATGGAAGATCTATAGGACTAATATCAAGCACAAATAACCCAGTGATAAAACAAAGCTCAAAGCATCCCTCATTGACTACAGCAGAAAATGTCCTTTTATCACCGATGGATATGAAACAAAATAACCAAACTGGAGAGGAACATGGGTGATCTGTTCAACTACATCTCTACAGCTCTCATGTATTCCATGGATATTCTGATCTGTGATACATGGTAGCATGTTTATATAAGTTTTTGAAGTATGTTAAGCTTGTTGAACTGGAGACTTTAGTGGTGTGCCACAGGGGTTAGCACTGGGGCCACTGTTGTTTATCATTTATATCATTCATTCATTATGTGTCGTGTTGTATGACAAGGATGATCGTGGTCTTTCCATTACCATGATTGGTGTTGCCAAATGTTTCTACAGAAGTGATTTGCCATTGCCTTCTTCTGGGCAGTGTCTTTACAAGACACTCTATGGAGTGTTATGGATTAGGATTCTGTTAATTGGTTCCTGAACCAAGTGATGAAAAA
Source organism: Hemitrygon akajei (assembly GCF_048418815.1). Taxonomy (NCBI): domain Eukaryota; kingdom Metazoa; phylum Chordata; class Chondrichthyes; order Myliobatiformes; family Dasyatidae; genus Hemitrygon; species Hemitrygon akajei. The sequence goes on along the minus strand of NC_133125.1, from coordinate 99,454,527 downwards.
GAAGTAGCTTCTATGTTAGGTTGAAGTATCTTCAAGGGTAGGTGATTATATTTTCTTGTGTTGGAGATGGTCTTTGATTGATATTTTTGTCACTTGTTTCTTATCAGTTCACGAATTATCTAGGCAAATGGCTTACTTCATCTTCTGAGGGTGTTCTGAATGGAGTTGAACATTGTGCAATTACCTTCAAGTATCTCTTCTTCTCACTTTCTGTTGGAAGCAAGGTCACTAATGAAGCAGATGATGGATGGTTATGCCTAGGACTGACCTGAGCTTATGTAGTGTCTGGTTTTCCGATGGACAGGGAAGAGACACAGACAGTCTCCAGGATCGAAGAACTTGATATTGAAGTGATGCAACTTTGATGATCACTGATACCCAAGGAATGGGAAAGGAGATTAACCGAGAAGATGTTGAAATGCAAAGAAGTCTTTTCTACTGATGTTGGTTGCTCCCAAAAGTACGCGCCATGTAATTAGAGTGACCGAAGACACCCCTTTCTGAGAGAGCTCTCACTAGTTAGCATCAGTGGAGGCTGAAGATGTTCAGCAGCACCTGCTTAAACCAAAGGAAGCTAAGTTCAGTCAAGGGGCAAGGGACCAGAGCCGCCCAAAGATATGAGGGATAGACAGGGGGAGGCATCCTCTAGTAGACAGGAAAGGTCATAAGGAATGGCTGAAGCTGCAGAAGCTGGAGATAAGGGGGTCTTGGAGAGTCAGGAAACCCCTAGCTAGGCAGGCAGAGGATGCACGTGGAAATATCCATTCCCTTGGTGAGATGTGAGATATGCTATTTCCATTTACAAATGATTTGGGAGTCCTGAAACCACAAAACTCATTTGAACACTGTTATTAATAATGGTTTAATAAACATTAATGTAAAACCAAGCTCAAGGACAGCTTCTATTCCTCTGTTATAAGACAATTGAATGTCCCCTTGTAGAATAAAATAGTCCCTTGACCTTACAATTTTCCTCAACATGGTTATGTACTTTAATATCTGCCTGCACTGCACTCTTTGTGTAACTGTGACACTTCATTCTGCATTTTGTTATTGCACTTCTCTTGTACTACCTGAATGCAACACCTGCTTAGGCCCAACCCCGCCAATCAGTGTCATGTGGAGCCATGGGAGCAGGTGGTGGATGGTCATATGAGCAGCTGGTGCATATCACAAGTCCTAGTTACGTGACCACTGATGCCAGGCAGACAATCTCTGAAGAGTATTGATAATGACTGGGTCACCCGTCTTGTAAAGACACTGTCCATAAGAAGGCAACAGCAAGGCATTTCCTTAGAAACTCTAGCCAGGAGCAATCATAGTCACACATCATGATCGCCCATATCATACGACACATCACAAAATGATGATAATGATGACCTCAATATGCTGATGTGATGAAATGATTTTATGGATATACATGGAAGACAAGGGTCTCACTGTGTCTCAGTTCACATGATAATAATAAACCAGTGTATCAATTTGCTCTAGGAACTCAATGGGTTAAGCAGCATCGATGGGGCCAGTGGGTCGGGGGAATGCAATTGCTCAGGTTCCGGTCAAAGTTGTTTGTTTCTCTAGATTCCGACATAAATGAATGATTAAACCTCAAAAAAGTAACAAGTAATGTTGTTCAAACCTAATCCCACAGGCAGCTATGAACCAGGCTGTGAAGCTTGTGCATTAGTGGAATATTTTTATGTAATTGATTACTCATTAATTACCTTCACTTGCATGTTACAGAAAGCCCAGGAAATCCAACGGGTGTGCCAGTAATTTAAAAGCCAGGTAAACTGTTTCACTAATTGAATAATTAACATGGGATAAATAAACCCAATTCACTCTGTTTAAGAGCTTTTCTCTGGCATTACTCTTGGTTTCAGTCTCCTTACCTTAATCTGCAGCCAAAGCTACAAGTTCCTTCAAGTTAAAACCTCCTTAATGCTTCTGGTAACATCATGAACAAAGTACAATTGCATAAACACATTAAGCATTCATTCATTGATTATGGATTCCTGGCCTTTAATGGAGGAGGATGCTTTGAGCACTTCCCTTATTGCACTGAATTTCCTGTGGCGCTGCAATAAATTGTGTACTATATATTTTAAAATGATAAAAATAATGCTGAGTATCATAAAATCAACAACTAAGTACAGAACCAGCAAAACCTGCATTATTAATTCGTTGCATATACTTCCATGACATAATTGATTGCTCTTCAATAGATATTTGATATGTAAATACTTAAACTATGAACATAAGCTTTAAATCAAGCCTCACTGCTTTTGTGCATATTGTTTTCAAATATAACTTTTCTATAAATAAGTGTTTGATTTTTTTTTGCAAGGTTTATTTGGGTAGAGGGATGGTGGGATGGAGATGCATCTCTACCAAAGGATATGTCTCTCCTTCCCTCTGCTAACCTGCAGGTCACCCTTGGGCAAGGTGTAGCACCTGCTTAGCCCCCCAATCAGGGTCACGTGAAGCCATGCGAGCCAGTGGTGGATGGCTGTACGAGCAGCTGGTGCATATCGCAAGTCCTGGTTATGCGACTACCGATGCCAAACAGACAATCCTTGAGGGGACTGATAATGCTGGGGTCATCCATCTTGTAAAGACACCGCCCAGAAGAAGGCAATGGCAAACAATATCTGTAGAAAAACTTGCCAAGAACAATCATGGTCACAAGACATCATACGATATGGCACATAATGATGACTGGGTAGAATTTCAATGTTGATTCTTCCGTATCTGACATGAAGGCTAGAGGGATATTAACTAAATACAGACAAATGAGACTTGGTCAACAAGGCACCTTGGTGGAGATGGATGAGTTGAGCAGAAGGACCTGTGTCCATGCAATATAATTCTCTAAAAAAGTCAAATATTGACCTAGTGGAAATGAGTATACAAAAACATCTCTATCCAGAGCTTCTGTCTGCATGATTGGATTAAACCCATAGTTCTGGCTTCTATCACAGATATACCTCATTGACCACTGCTGTACTCAGAGAACACCAATTTAATGTTACCTGGGTTTCAGCACCTAAGTTACAGGGAAAGATTGAACAAGTTAGGTCTTTATTCTTTGGAGCGTAGAAGGTTGAGGAGGGACTTGATAGAGGGATTTAAAATAATGAGGGGAATAGATAGAGTTGACGTGGATAGGCTTTTTCCATTGAGAGTAGGGGAGATTCAAAGAAGAGGACATGAGTTGAGACTTAGGGGGCAAAAGTTTAAGGGTAGCACGAGGGGGAATTTCTTTACTCAGAGAGTGGTAGCTGTGTGGAACGAGCTTCCAGTAGAAGTGGTAGAGGCAGGTTTGGTATTGTCATTTAAAGTAAATTTGGATAGGTATATGGACAGGAAAGGAATGGAGGGTTATGGGCTGAGTGCGGGTCAGTGGGATTAGGTGAGAGTAAGCGTTCGGCACAGACTAGAAGGGCCGAGATGGCCTGTTTCCATGCTGTAATTGTTACATGGTTATATGGTTAAACAGGGCTACTGCCTTCAATGTCCAGGCTTTTATATATAACTCTATTTCTATTTATTTTGGCTACAACCTTTAGACTCTACTCAGTCAAAGATACTTGTTGAGAAGTTTTTACGCCAGTTGAAATACAGACACATAAAGAAATGAAATAGTCGGATGCAAATAGCTCAATGTGAAATTAAGTTTCACAATTGAGAGACCTCAGTTCAAACCTCTTTGAGGTTTGGTTACTGTTTAAATTGCCATGGTGCTGACAGCAGGGATTTGAAAGTTGTGGATCAAGCTAACTTGTACTCAATATCTCAGCAGTGGTTTTCTGTGCAACTACCGGTACTAGTTGGCCATCTGCACAATTCAGTTATTGGCACAATGACATGACTGCTAGGGGGTGTTAGTCATAGTTTCAGTGACCCGGGTCCGATTCTGTCCTTGGCTCCTGTCTGTGTGGATTTTGCATGTTCCACCTGTGAACAAATAGGTTTCACCCGGGCGCTACATTTTTTCCCTCTGCATCCTAAAGGTGCTCAATTTCTTAGTCACCGTAAATTGCTCCTACTCTGTAGGTGAATGGTAGAATCTAACTGGAGTTGAAAATGCGGACAGAATAAAATGAAGTCAGTGTTGGGTTCCTGTAAGTGAGAATTTGATGGTAAGAGCAGACTAGAGCACCACAGGACCTGAATGCATGCTGTATGACTCTGTGACTATACAGGAGGTTAATGTGGCAAGATAAATACAACATAACGGATTACATTTGCAGTAAAATGAAGATGTCTTAAGAGTTTGGTTCTACTGCTATTAGATAAAATGACAGGCTTATGTCCCTCAGAGGAAATACTAATTAAAGAAAACCATTTATTTGTATATTTATTTCTACTCAGTTCTGTCAGATATCTTTTACTTTTAGGATACAGAGTTAGCTGAAAGAAAAACTATTATAAAATTTATAAGATTGCAGCCCAGTTTTGGGGGCAGATATTCAATTAGACATATCTGGACTTTATGCAGATATTTGGCCATTATGTTACAGCAAGCCTTCACAGCATATGATCCCTGTTTCAGCATAATTTACGATGTGTCTGCCTGAACATGCCCATTCTGGAAAAACAATTAAGTCCACAAAGCTCCCAAAATCCTTTCATTCCAACCCCAGCCACCCTTAGCCTAATTTCCCATTTCCTTATACTGTATGCACTTGATATCATTATCCCTCTCTACTCTTCACTGAGTTCCTGTTCTTTTATCACCCATTAATTCCTTTTCATTGGGGCTGACAAATTGGGCCAGCAGACATCTTAATGGAGAACCGTATGGTAGAAATATTTGAGCATTTTCATGAATCAGTGTATTGAGTTCAGAAAATGTGATGTTATGTTGAAGTTGTATAAGATGTTGCTGAGGCCTAATTTGTAATATTGTCTGCAGTTTTGGTCACCTACCTACAGGAAAAATGTAAACATAGTTGACAGAGTGCAGAGAAAATTTACAAGGATGTTGTCGTGTCTGGAGGACCTGAGTTATAAGGAAAGGTTGAAAGATTAGGACTGTATTTTTTAGAACACAGAAGATTGAGAGCAGATTTGATAGAGGCATACAAAATTATGAGGGGTGTAGATAGGGTAAATGCAAGAAGACTTTTTCCACTGAGTTTGGGTGAGACTAGAACTAGAGGTCATGGCTTATGAGAGGAAACTTCTTCACTCAGAGCGTTGTGAGAGTGTGGAATGAGCTGCCAGCACAGGTGGTCCATGCTCGAATTCAACTTTTAAGAGAAGTTTGGATAGCAAGGATATGGGGGGGGGGGGGGGGGCTATGATCCCAGTGCAGGTCGATGGGAGTAGGCAGTTTAAATGATTTTGGCATGGACTAGATGGGCTGAAGGGACTGTTTATGTGCTGTACTTCTCTATGACTCTATTTTAATGTGTAAAGCCTTTTTCACTGTGCAAGCTGTGTGAGCAATAGAACTTTGCTGAAAAAGACTTGGAAAAAATTATGGACCTGTTTGTTTTGATGAAGTGTGAAAATAGAGAAAATTTGAAATCAGGAACTGTATACTATCATTATAAAAGTAAGAAAAATAGTAAAAGTTTAATTGTAACAGAGAGTTAACACATGAAGATGGACAGTTTCAACTTATGTAACACCCGCATTAACAAGAAGGTTTCAACATTTGATGCTGAGCTTTTATAGATGAGTCAGGACAGGTTGCTGAATGCTGAGTCAAAGTTATAGATTTTAAAGAATATGGAGGGATTTAGGTAGGGAATTTCAGATTCAAGAGGCAATTTACAACAAAGGAGAGAAAGCTGGCAGAAATCAATGCAAAGATGATGATCACAACTCAGCTGAGAGTTGCAACTCATTTGAGAGTCACATGTAGGTGTTGGCAATTACAAATAAAGTCATTTCTCTTGTAGTTTTCAAATGAATGTCAACATTGAGGTAAATGTTTTTGTTAAATCTCCTCAGAAGCAGGTTATGTAATGTTGCAACAATAAATCTTCCCTTAATTTTCTCTTTATTTCAATCCTATCTAACCCAATAACTTTCAGAGTTAATATCTTTGCAAACAGTGTTGTTAGGAGTGAAGCAAATATGCACTCCATTATCTTGTAAGGCACTCTTGAGAATCACTGACTTTCATTCTCAAATTGAATTAAAACCTTGCTCTATTGGTCATTCACTTTAGGTACTCTGAAGTTCAATACCATCGAATGTATTTCTCTAAATATCTTTCTTATTGAAAAAGTATGAAGACCAAAATGGGAGGCAGGTCTACAGGTGCTTGTGCGATATTTTGTGAATGATCCTGACAGTAAAGGGAGTAATCTCATCAGGATTGCTAATTAGAGGACCTCAGAGGAGGAAGAGCAATTGCATTATGTTTATAAGTTGCAGACTTACCATCAAATGGGAAAGGAAAAATTAATGGCCTTCCATTTGAACAATAAAAACAATGTAGGTGAACATAGAGAAATGCTGCTAACAGGCTGGAACTGCCATTGCAATAGAATTTGCTATGTGCGTCTTTTCTTTGCAATTCAGATTTGGATCTTCGACTATTTTCTTGGCTTTGCGTGTTATTTTCTATTATCTATGAAGAGATCTGGTGAATTGAAGTATGATTCTGGCATCTTCCCTCTCCCTTTCAGTAATGAAGAAGGGTCTCAGCCCGAAAAGTTAATCGTTTATTCACTTCAATTGGTCCTGCCTGACCGGCTGAGTTCCTCCAGCGTTTTGTGTGCGTTGAACTGAAATATTTGTTCTGTTTCTGTCTCCACAGTTGCTGCTGAGCTTCTATTTAAGATTTCTGGCAACCAAAGAAATTACGAGTAAGGTGCCATTGAAAATCAAATTTAGAAATCAAGTAGTGTATTATGTTAACCACCCAGACTGTTTCAACATTGCTTTTGTCTAGTACAGCTCGTATAGATGCTGGTAGAGAACAGGTCATACCAGAATGGGAAGGAAAAATGGGCAAATGGAACCAGCGGGGAGGAGACAGCAAAAGCAAACAATGATAAGAAAACTATGTAGTGGAGAGTTGAATAGCCTGGGGAAGAGAACATGAGCTGAAAAGGAAAATTTAGTGTTCACATGAGATTTTACCATTTGTAGTCCCTTTTGACTTCACGTTGTCTTGCTCCATTCTATTTACTTGAACAACATAGCAGCAGTGTTTTTAGATAAAAAGCAGTATTGTTTGCACAGTTATTGTGAGTAATATGTTTTGTATAGTGAAAGTAAATGCACTTGATATTGCAATTAATACTGATGAATTTAATTTTACCTTGTTTATTTAATTCATTATGGGAAATGGGAGGTAGAAGAAATGAAATTATAGGCCAGTTAGCTTGACTTTAGTGTTGGAGTGTGTAAGATGTTGGAGCCCCATCATTAAGGGAAAGATTTTTGGGGTACTTGGAGGCACATGATAAAGTAGGCCAAAGTCAGTATGGTTCCTTTAAGGGGAAATCTTGCCTGACAAATCTTTTGGAATTGTTTGAGGAAATAACAGGCAGGATAGACAAAGAATCAGTGGATACTGTTTACTTGGACTTTCAGAAGACAAGATGATGCACAAGGTATAGCATTACAGGAAAGATGCTAGCAAGGCTTGCTTTGGATTTCCAGCATCTGCAGACTTTCTTGTGTTTGGGATAGAAGACTGGCTGATTGACTGAAGGCAAAGAGTGGGAATAAGGAGGGCATTTTCTGGTTGGATACCATTGATTAATGGTGTTTCTCAGGGGCTGGTGTTGGGATAGTACCTTTTCATGTTATATGTCAATGATTTGGATATTGATTGTTTTTTGGCTAGGTTTGCAGATGATACGAAGATTGGTAGAGGTGTGGGTTGTGTTGAGGAAGCAGGGAGTCAGCAGAAAAACTTAGACAGATTGGGAGAAAGAGCAAAGAAGTAGCATATGGAATATACTGTAGGGAAGTGTATGTTCAAGCACTTTGGTAGAAGGATAAAAGCATAGACTATTTTCTAAATATGGAGAAATACAAAATCACAATGTGTTAAATGGACTTGGGTGTCCTTGTGCAGGATTCTCTAAAGGTTAACTTGGAGGTTGAGTTGGTGGTAAGGAAGGCAAATGCAATGTTTTCATTCATTCCAAGAGGACTAGCATATAAAAGCAATAGTGTGATGCTGAGGCTTTGTAAGGACATTGGGCACACTGCACTTGGAGTATTATGACCAGTTTTAGGCCCCTTATCTAAGAAAAGATGTGTTGGTATTGGAGAGGATCCAGAGAAAGTTATGAGAATGATTCCAGAAATTAAATGATTAATGCATGAGGAACACTTGATGCCTCTGGGCCTGTATTTACTGGAGTTTAGAAGAATGAAGGGGTGGGGGGATCTAACTGAAACCTATCAAATATTGAAAGGCCTAAACAGAGTGAATGTGGAAAGCATGTTTTGTATAGTGAGTGAGTCTAGGACCAGAGGGCACATCCTCAGAGTAGAGGACCTGTACTATGATGTACTGTTCTATGTATGAATTTTTAACTGGTGGATAAAAAGCAGAGAAAAGGAACGGGACATTAAACAACTGAACTTAACATTATGAGATTTTGTATTTACATTTTCTTTTGCAGGTTATCACTGTTGTAACAACTCAGGTTACTTTGTTACTATAATAGCTCCCTCCTCTTTTCCTGTGACATTATACAAGGTATTTACAGTGGGATCACTACCTACTGAGCCAATAATAGAGAAATAGCTTTGTAGCACATACTTCTAAAACTATTATTGTTTTTATTTGTAGCACTTAAAGCTCATCACCTTAACACTCTGCTCTTTCTCTGCTTTTCTTCTAAATATAAATGCGTATCTAGCAGGCAGATTTTCTGACCACTTGTTTTGAGGATGTGGTTTACATGAGCAGCAGTAACCCCTCCTTCTGCCCCATGCACAGTTGTTGTTTCAAACTGCCACTAGGCTATGGTTTGGCTTAGTGGCAGAGGATGACATTTTACTCAGGGGGTCCATTTTTTATGTGTGTGTGGGTGGGGTGGGGAGCTGTCGGTCAGTTACAGGTGTCCACAAAGTCTTCAGAGACAGTCCTCCCACCAACAGTCTTGACCCTTTACTCTTTCCCTTGCATAGTTCATTTTATTGATTAAATACAATTTCAGAGGTTTCTATCAATTTAAATTCAAATGCAAGAAGATACAAGGACAACATGGTAAATAAAACATTTTACATCTAATGGACAGCAAGAAGCAAAGTGGAAATTTCCCTTAGAAGACAAAACAACCAGATATTCTTAGCTCACCTTACAAGTGGTTGGTTGGTTATTTTTGAGTGTGTTTTATTAGCATATAATACAACTTTAATTTTCTAGGCTTTGAGAAACCATGAAGTAGAAAGTATTGCAGATACTCAGTACTGTGCAAAACTCTTAGACATGCATATATATACATTTTCTGGCATATGTGAGTGACGATAAACCTGATTCTGATACGGGTTTCTATTGCAGACTGAGATTGGGAAGGGGGCAGGGAGAGGGGAATCGTGGTTCGGAAAAGGGGAAGTGAGAGGGGAGGGAGGGATGGAGCACCAGAGAGACATTCTGTAATGATCAATAAACCAATTGTTTGGAATGAAATGAGTTTCCCTGGTGTCCTAAGACTGGGTGTGTCTACAACTGCACCACCCTTTGCCCCGGCACCCGTTCTCTGCAACCTGTCCCACATCCCTCCCATGACGCTCCACCCTTGTCAATCTCAACATCCTTTGCTCCTACCAGATTTACAAACTCGCTCTCTGCTCCACATTGCCAAGTACAGTACTGTGTAAAAGTGTTAGGCTCCCTAGCTATATATATGTGCCTAAGACTTTTGCACAGATAAAGCTTAATTTATGTATTTTAATAGCCAAGGAATAATATAATATCATGCTAATTAAGGTATAAACATGTGGATTTCCTGTAATATTGTTCCTGGTTCTGTACAACAGAGAAGCACAGTTTTATGTGTAACCGAATTGCCATCGTTCTCTTGTTTAAGAACAACTATGTGCATTTTCTGACAGTGATGGTATTGGGTTTGCTGATCACAAAGTTCTAAACTCAAAAGATCTTAAGCCCTAATTCCAATGTAAGTAGCTCTGAGTATCCTCACTAAAAGGAGGTTATATTATAACTACCCAATCTTCAAATACTAGCTTACTTCCCTGTTTATCCTCCACAGTGAGTTTAGCTGGCAATACCCACTATTCAAGTGGTAGGTTCTCCCTCCTACCAAGGTTGAGATACTTACAGCTAACAAAGTAGTTTATTCATTTTATTTATTTTCAATGATACACATTTAAATCTAAACAACATTCTTGAATTCCTGCCACCTGCAGAAGTTTTCGGATGATTGAGCAGTTGTGGGCTGTATCAGCCGGGGTCAAGAGGCTGAGTACAGAAGAGTGATGGACAGCTTTGTTGAGTGGTGTGGGCTGAATTGCCTGCAGCTCAACATTGCTAAACCAAAGGAATTGGTGGTGGACTTTAGGAAAGTGGAAACACCCTGCATTCTCATCTCTATCAAGGGAACAGATGTGGAAGTCATCTGGGACTACAAATTCCTGGGAACTCACCTGGACAATAAACTGGACTGGACTAAAAACACAGAGGCTCTGTACAAGAAGGGACAGAGCCAACTGTACTTCTTGAGGAGGATCTGGTTATACAACATCTGCACTACTATGCTGCAGATGTTCTACGACTCAGTGGTGGCCAGCATTCTGCTGGGGCAGCAGGGCGTGAGCAGCTGATGCCAAGAAGATTGATAAGCTTTTCAGGAAGGCTGGTTCTGTTCTGGGGGTGGAACTGGATTCCCTGGTGTTCGTGTCTGAGATGAGGATGCTGCTGAAGCTATGGAGGATTATGGACAATCCCTCTCACCCCCTCCATGACACTCTGGACAAACCGAGGAGCACCTTTAGTAACAGACTGATTCCACCGAGGTGCTCCACTGAACACCACAGGAGATCCTTTCTCCCCGTGGCTGTAAGACTCTACACCTCCTCCTCCTTCAGTATATATGGTTTCACTGCACATCTGTATTTTGCACTGTTACTTTTTAATGCACATTTTGTATTTTTTTATACCTCAATGCTTACATTTTGTATTTTAAAGTATATATTTTTGACTGAACAACCTTGGAACAATAATTTCCTTTGGGATAAATAAAGTCTTATCGTATCTTATATTATCTTAAAACACAAAAAATTCTGCGGATTCTGGAAATCCGAAGCAAAGTGCACAAAATGCTGGAGGAACTCAGCAGGTCAGGTAGCATCCATAACAAACAGTCAATGTTTCAGCCCGATGAGAAAAGAAGGAGGAAGACACCAGAATTAAAAGGTGGTGGGGGGAAGAGGAAGGATTTGGATATGTAACATCTGTGTAGTGCTTGTCTTATCTTGCCCCACCCTTTGTAGAAAATTTAATTACATAGTACTACACTAGGTGCTAGTAGGCCATCAGAAGGTCAAGGTATCGAAAGGAGGCAGTGAATAGAAAATGCACATTTCTGGAAGTAAGTTTGTTTATAAAAATAGCAATATATAAAAAATATTTACATGAGTAAGAACAATTCAAAATTCCAACATTCTGTTTAGGTTCCAAATCTCAGATATCAATGAAAACCAAATTCCTGTTTAGTTAGAATCAGTGAGATTCATTAGAATAACCTTTATTACTCCAATTTCTCTAAAAAGTTAGATCTAGTGTTATTCCATATTTAAAGGTTTACAGACTAACATTTACTTTTTACTTATCCCTAGTTAGATAGAAAAGTAATTCTTAAGTATTAAGGTTAGCCTCAGGTTCTGTTTCAGGTCAGTATATCTACAAATTCAAATTCAATCCAAATGTATATATATATATATATATACACACACAACTCCTTTCGCGACAAATCTCCAACATCACAACTTCCACACAGATCTCATTCAGCAACTTATCAAAGTCTTTGAAAAAATAATCAGTTCTTTTCAAAAATCAAACTCAGATCCTTCAAATAAGAAATAAACTTACACATCCCACTGTATTATATTCTTTATGTCTGGAAGCATTTTGTTCCCTCACTGGTTCTTCGATCTTGGGTGGACTGCCATCTTGCTTCCTGGTTCAATGACTGAAATAGTTGGTCATCCACGGAAGGTCGATTCACAAAACTTGTACAAGAGTAAAACCTGACCAAATCCCTTGGTATGATTTAACAGAACTAATTCCCGGTTACACAGTAGAAATCTCTGCCGATATTGTCTCTATAGCTGCTGCTTTTTATAGCCATATCTTCAATAACCCTTTCATCACTATTGTCTCTCATCCAGGGGTTCCACCCTGAGTTTTTCAAGTAAGTAGGGTAGAGATACTCGCTACTATTTCCACTTTTAACAGCTTAACAGTTCTCTCACTTGTCCGTGCCTGCGTCAGCCAAGCCTCGTTCTTGCATAGCTTTTTTACCAAATCCTCTTTTTTAAAAAAAGTTTGGTAAACCTCTTTTCATCTCTCCACAGGTGGAGTTTTCTATCATTACATCTTTGGATTTAATTAACCTGGGTTACAGATAGGAGAGAAGAGTGGACCTTATGATAAAGGGAAGGAGAAGGGGGAGGTGATAGGCTAGAGTGGGGAAAAGAAGCAAAGCAGGGCGAAAGGGAGATTTTTTTTACTAGAAGTAAATCGATATTCATTGCATCAGGTTAGAGGCTGCCCAGACAGAATATAAGGCGCTGCTCCTCCATCCTGAGAGTGACCTCATTGTGGCACAAGTGGAGACCTTGGAACTGACATGCTGGAATGGGAAATGAATTGGAATTAAAATGTTGGGCCACCGGAAAGTTCTGCTTTTGGCGGACGGAGCGGATGTGCTCAGTAAAATGGTCCCCAACCAGCAAGGGGTTTCTCCAATGTAGAGGAGGCCACATTGACAGTGCCAGATATATTAGACAAACCCAGCAGATTCACAGGAGCAGGACCGTTTGGGACCTTTAATGGAGGTGAGGTAGGTGGTGACTAGACAGGGGTAGCACTTTGGCCACTGGCAGGGGTAAGTGCCAGGAAGCAGATTAGTGGGGAGGGATGAATGGACAAGGGAATCATTGAGGGAGTAATCTCTGCTAAAGCAGAGTGGGGGGAGGTAAAGGTGCGCTTAGTTGTAGGATCCCTTTGGAGATGGCAGAAGTTGTGGAGAATCATGTGTTGGATGTGGGGTGGTAGGTAAGGACAAGAGAAACCCCATTGCTATTAAGGTCACATGAAGATGGGGTGAGTGCGGATGCCCAAGAAATGGAGGAGACCCTGGTGAGGGTATGATCAATGGTGGAGGAAGGGAAACCCCATTCTTTGAAGAAGATGGACATCTTGGTTAGCCTTGAAAGGAAAGCTTCATCCTAGGAATGGATGTGGCAGAGACAAAGAGACTGAAAAGGGAATAGCATTTTTACAGGAGACAGGGTGAGTAGAGAATTAATCAAGATAGCTATGGGAATCGGTAGGTTTGTAAAAGATATTGGTCAACAGCTTGTCTCCAGTGATGAGGACAGAGACTGAAAACTGGAGGGAGGTATCAGAAATGGCCTAAGTGAATTTTTAGAGCAGGGTGGAAATTGGAGGCAAAGTTGATGAAATCGACGAGCATGTGTGCATTTAGCAGCACTACTGCAGTCGTCAATGTAGTGGAGGAAGAATTGGGGAGCATTAATGGTGGAAGCTTGAAACGTGGACCATTCTACATAAGCAAGAAAAAGGTAGGTATAGCTGAGGCCCTTGTGAGTGTCCATGGCTACCTGTTGTGTCAGGGGAAAGTGGGGGGTGCTGAAACATAAATTGTTGAGGCTGAGAATATATTTTAAGACACATCTTAACACCTTAAAACATATTTAAAGCTCACGGAGGATTTCTATCTTTTAAAAGTCTTCCAGATTACAAAGCATTTCTAAAACACAAAGGATTTCCAAAACACAAGTGCAATCTGAGCCACATATGAACCAATTGTCCATCATAGTAATTGAAGGCAGAGGAATGGATTTGAATTCATTCTGTATTTCTGTCATTCTTCATGATGTTTCTGGACCATTTCTGAAAGTCTGGACTTCTCCTACTCTTTCTTTGCCACGGGTGACATTACCATAGATGTGATAATTTTTCAGATACCTTTTTACACAAATGGTCTAACAGCTTCTGAAGACAGAGATTCCCAGGTGCCCACAATTAATGTTGTGAAGCTGACTCATTTGAGTATATAAACTTTCAACCATCAGCAAATCAGCTATTTGATACGTTAAGTGCTAATATCAACCTGGTCTGTCAGCTTCCTTGCACTAAACAGTTTAGCCAGCACTGTCTAGACTGCAACAAGCCAAGTTAAACAACCCATTGTCTTGAGCATCTCTGAAGCTGTTTGTCCAGGTGCTGTGTGGCCAGCAAGACTGTGCTACAGTACATAGACAGTGCTTGTTTGCAAAGCTGTGCTTTTAACTTTAAGCTGATTACTGCTTTCCATTTACATTAAAAACTGAAGTCTGGCTCCTGTTTATGACAGGAAGCTAAACAAAGAGTTACAGGTTGGAAGTTTAACTCATTCAAAATGAACATTTTTATCTTTAGAAGTTCACAGCTGTTGTGTTTTGAAATCTGAACAAGGCAAAATAGAAAAGGCTCCCTGGACCAGGATAGTGAATAGCCATCACCTGGCTTGATAATTCTTGTTGCAGCATTTTGTTCTATGTGACACATTCTCTATTTTGTCAGCACGTTGATTGTGTGTTCAGTAGTAGTTTGTGAAGATGAAGTCATTAAGTATGGTAATTCATAATATAATTGCAGAAAAGTTACCATGAAAGCTGCCATGTTTCATAAATAGGAAATGGATAAATAATGTTGCTTAAGTAATAGAACCTATAATCCCTCTTACTTTGGCTGGTGTTAAATAACAATTTGCATTTATTTCAGTCCTTCGACAGAGAAAGGTATTCAATAGCACTTCATGATAGTGTTATCAATCAAAATTTTACTCTGGTTTATGTAAGAATGTATCAGGTGAGACAGATTTTAAGGAGTGGCTTAAAAAAGGATAAAATAGTGGAGGGAGTTGTGAAGTTAACAGTAGTTGTAGTTCAGTGCCTTCTAAAGCAGCTTAGCAATATATTCATTACTAAGTTGAAAAAGTAGTCCATAATTACCTTTATAAAACACCTCACATTAAACATTCCAAGAGCATATGAAGGATAATAAAATGCCTTGTGCCTTAGATATGCCTTGTGATGTTTAGGTCTACATATTATCTTCTCAGGACTGAACATATCTTTGGTGCTTTATATGGTTTTTGCTTCCCATCGAGTTCTACCTCAGACTCTGACCAACCTCATGTCAGGAGTGAAAAGTTAGGGTCGTTTTTAGAATGGGGAATATAGAACAGTATAGCATAGCAACAAGCCTTTTGGCTCACAATGTTGTGCCAAACCAATTAATTTAATAATCAAATGGCCAAGTAAACTAATCACTTCTGCCTATGCAATGTACATGTCCATCCATTTTTCTTCATTCACATGCCTCCCTAAATATCTCTTAAAAGTCCCTAATGTATCTGCCGTTACCATTCTCTCTGGAAGCACATTTCAGGCACCCACCAATCTCCACGTAAAAACTTGCCCCTCACATCTCCTTTGAACTTGCCGCATTTCACCTTAAGTGCATGCCCTCTGGTATTAGACATTTCAACTCTAGAGAAAAAGATACTGTCCATCTATTCTATCCATGCCTCTCATATTTTTATAAACCTCTGTCAGATCTACCTCTAGCCTCCACTGCTCCAGAGAAAGTAATTCAAGTTTGTCCAACCTTTCACTACAACACATGCCCTCTAATCCAAGCAACGTCCTGGTGAACCTCTTCTGCACCCTCCCCAAAGCCTCAACATCCCTCCTGTAGTAGGGCAGCCAGAACTGTATTCATTACACCAGATGAGGCCTAACTAGAGTCTTCTAAAGCTGTGACTTGAATACCTGACTCAATGGCTGGACTAATAAAGTTAAGCATGCCATTTACTGTTTTAACCACCCTATGAACCTGTGTAACCACTTTCAGTGTGCTATACCCTTGAACCAAAGGTCCTTCTGCTCATTAACATTGTTAAGGATCTTGCCCTTAACAGTGTACTGTCTCTTTACATTTGACCTAACAAGATTCAACACTTCACATTTAGTCGGGTTAATCTCCATCTGCCATTTATTCACCCATATCTGCAACTGATCTATACCCCACTGTATTCAATGCCAGTGTTCTATGCCCTCCACAACACTGCCAATCTTTGTATCATCTGGAAATTTGCTAACTCACTCATCTACATGTTCATCCAGGCCATTTATATACACCCCAAACAGCAGAGGTCCCAGTACTGTTTCCTGTGGATCACTACTATAACCAGATGACTGTTGAATGTTATTTTTTAGTTTTAAAAGTGCATTTATGTATTCAGCCTGGTAATGCTAAAATGGCTGTCTGTGCCTTTAGGAGAGACAGTCACAATTTATGTGTGGAGTAGAAAAAAATGCTGACAATGTTCTAGAAAGATGAGCATCAAGTGCTGGGAGCTTCTTTTCCCAGGCCTACTGGTCGTATGGTGAGGAAAGGTGAATAATATTTGATAATTCATTTATACTTGCTTGTAAGTCTAGAATATCAGTAATTAGAAATATTTTACATGTGATTTTCGTGAGTAAGGTATCGGTGCTGAATAGCGAGGTTGTGTGAGTTCCTTATTGGCCTAATGGGTTAGTCTTTCTAGAAATTTAACTACAAGGTAATATGTTGTAAATGTTTTTGGTAAAGGTTTATTTTTGTCTTACTTTGTTGTTTCAAGACCACATGTGAATGTAGTGGAGTAATGTGAATGTGTTAATCTCTGTCACATAGCATGAGTGAGGAGAATTTCTTTCACAGTGTAGCTGACATGTGTTTGGAAGTTAAGCATGTGTATGCCAAAGTGAGTATACACCTTGATGGAGGTGAGAGCATTTATTTACATTTTTGATGTTGTGTATAAGGTACAGGGTTGATGGGATTCTAATGTTGTTTGTACTGTTTTTAGAATTACCTCTACCATATTGGTTTGTATATTTTGTTTTATTTATTTTCATACTGCATACGCAACTAGTTGATGCATAAGTGTGTGGGCCAAAAGCTGAGATTACAACAACAGGAACTACTTTTTTTTAAACTCATTTTGTTCTTTATATTTTGATATCCTCTTTCTGCATGAAAACATTTAGAACAAATAAAGGAATTAAAGACTCAAAACAGTATTTGTTGTCCTGAGTGTATATTTTTCCTAGGCTACAAAATGACTAATCACAGACCTCCAGCTAGAACAAGCCCTTCAACCACTACCCTCTGTCGTCTTCTATGGTCAATGATTTGGACGGTGGAATTGATGGTTTTGTTGTAAAGTTTGCAGGCAAACTTTGGAGGGACAAGTGGTTTTGAGAAAGTAGAGAGGCTACAGAAGGACTTACACAGATTAGGGGGTTGGGCAAAGAAGTGGCAGAAGGGTCATGCATGTTGATAGGAGAAATGAAAGGGTAGACTATTTGTTAAATAAAGAGAAAATACAAAATCTGAGCTGCAAAGGGACTTGGGAATCCTTGTGCATGGTTCCCTAAAGGTTAACTTGCAGGTTGAGTCTGTGGTGAGGAAGGCAAATGCGATACTAGTATTCATTTCAAGAGGACTAGAATATAAAAACAAGGATGTAATTTTGAGACTTTATAAAGCACTGATGAGGCCTCACTTGGAGTATTGAGAGCAGTTTTGCACCTCTTACTTTAGAAAGGACACACTGAAACTGGAGAGGGTCCAAAAGAGGTCCACGAAAATGTATTGAATAGCTTGTTATGTGAAGAACATTTGATAGGTCTGGGCCTGTATTCACTAGAATTCAGAAGAATGAGGGGTGACCTCACTGAAACCCATCAAATGGTGAAAGGCTTTGATAGAGTGGATGTGGAGAGGATGTTTTCTATGGTGGCAGAATCTAAGACCAGTGCACACAGCCTCAGAATAGAGGGGCTTTCTGTTAGAACAGATATGATGATGAATTTCTTTAGCCAGAGAGTGGTGAACCCACGGAATTCATTGCCACAGGCAGCTGTAGAGGTCGTCTTTATGTCTATTTAAGGAAAAGATTGATAGGTTCTTGATTTGTCAGGGCATGAAAGGATATGGAGCAGAGGCAGGAGATTGGGGCTGAGAGAGAAAATAGACCAGCCGTGATGAAATAGTGGAGCAGACTTGATGGGCCAAATGGCCTAATTCTGTTCCTATGTCTTATGGGCTTATGTTCTTCTCATCAAATAACTTTTTAAAAAATCTTGAAGCAGGATTTGCAGCTTCTATCAGGAAGCATGAATCCGGTGGAGAAGACACAGGCAAATGCAAGCTTCAACAGTTATCTGAAAAGTGCATTAATGCTTTGAAAGTGACCTGTGGCAAATACAAAAATGACATACCTGTGTAATCAAAATCTCTCTTATTTAAATTTAGCTCTATTTTAAATAAAGCTACTGATCCATGCCTGTTTTTTTATTTCCTCTTGTGTCCGAAGCTGAGGCCTAAGGTTGTTTGATGCAGGACGAAGCCATGGTTTAAAAAGAAAATCCATTTTACCTAGACTTTGTTTGGCTTGTTTTTTTTGTTGGAAACGTTCAACTGTGTTTCTGAGTATCAAGTCTCTCTATAACATGGTTGATAGGAACCATATCAGAATAAGATACCCTTTTTTTACATTCACCTTCAAAGGGAGTTTTGATGTACCTCAGCAAATTGTGCTGATAGGAATTTGTGATGTAAAAATAAAAAGAAACCTTTCTCAAACTATTTTTCAAACTAGATGCAAAGATTTATAGATAAAGTGTGTGAAATCCTGACCCCACCTCAGTCATCTCTGAGACTGAAGTACACATGTGTTTCCAATGAGTGGACAGTTGCAAGACTGTGGGACCGGATGGCATCCCAGGGCGGGGACTCAGAGCGTGCACGGCATAACTGGCTGGTGTGTTTACAGGTATTTTTAATCTCTCCCTCTCCCAGTGTAGAGTGCCCTCCTGCTTCGAAACATCCACCATTGTCCCTGTGCCTAAAAAGACCAAGGAAACATGTCTGAACGACTGCCATCCTGTTGCACTCACCTCAATAATAAGCAAATGCTTTAAGAGGCTGGTCAAGGACTACACCTGCAGCATGGACACCCATATTGGACCCCCTTTAATTTGCCTTGTTACGTACCCCGTAACTGGGTCACTTACCAGTAAAGATAGAGAGGTCCGTTGAAGTCTGATGGTACTATTTTTAAAAGTCTTTATTTATAAAGGGGCACAAAAATAAGATTAATACAAACATTCAGATAATATATGTCGTCAATACTCAATCTAAAAGCGCGGGTATAATCATAATCATCAATAAGAAATAGCTCTATCATTTGTCTAGGGGATACTATATTGTCCGATGGAAAAATAAAGTCAATGTCATTCAAGATGCAGCTCTTTGGGTTTTAGAGAGAGACAGTCTTAAACTTGCCCGGGTCTTTTGATGAGGCCAATCCATTGAGTCGGGGGAGTTGGTTCCCCGTTGTTAGTTAAAAGTCGATTTCTGTAGTATCAGCCACCGGCTCCCAGGCAAGGGAACCGAACGCACGTGGCTTCCTTCAAATGGATTCCCGCTATTACGGGATCGCTAGCGTTTCTTCTGGTGCGTCTGAGGGGGCTGTTCCTACAGCCCCTCTTTTATCCTGACTTGCAGGGTTGAAGATGTCAATCAGGTTGGTGGATGATGCAATCTCTCCCCGTCACCCAGCCCACTTTGCCCTGAAGGCTGACACGTAACATAGGATCGCAATCCACAAAGGTGTCTCCAAGAAACAATGGATATGTCTTGGGATTTTACATCGCTGGGGACGAGGCATCTTGCACGTCCCTCTCTCATTTCCGGGGCCCCCTGACCCAACCCAAGAGCGCTCTTGCAATTCTCATAAAGGAGGGGGCTGCGGGCATAACAGCCTTGTGACACAAATAATCAATAGATGACACAATAGTCACAGCTCTACACACTGTCCTTACACATCTGGAGAAGAGGGCTGCTTATGTGAGAATGCTGTTCTTGGACTACAGCTCAGCATTCAACACCATAATTCCATCCAGGTTCGACAAAAAGCTCAGAGACCTCGGCCTTCACCCTGCCTTGTGCAGCTGGATCCTGGACTTCCTGTCAGATCGCTGGCAGATGGTAAGAGTGGGCTCCCTCAACTTTGCCCCTCTGACCCTCAACACAGGTGCCCCTCAGGGTTGTGTACTAAGCCCCCTCCTTTACTCTCTGTATACCCATGACTATGTCGCCACCCACAGCTCCAATCTGATAATTAAATTTGCTGATGATACTACATTGATAGGCCTAATCTCAAATAATAATGAGGCAGCCTACGGAGGAGAAGTCATCACCCTGACACAGAGGTGTCAAGAAAGCAATTTGTCCCTCAATGTCACAAAGACAAAAGAGCTGGTTGTGGACTACAGGAGGAATGGAGATGGGTTAACCCCTATAGACATCAATGAACCTGGAGCTGAGAGGGTGAATAGCTTTAATTTCCCTGGTATACACATCACTGAGGACCTCACATGGTCTGTACATACTGGCTATGTGGTGAAAAAGCACAATGCCTCTTTCACCTCAGATGGTTGAGAAAGTTTGGTATGGACCCTCAAATACTAAGAACCTTCTACAGGAAGTATCCTGACTGGCTGCATCGCTGCCTGGTACGGGAGCTGTGCAGACAGCCCAGTGCATCTGTAGATCTGAGGTTCCCCCTGTTCAGGACAGTTACAAAGACAGGTGTGTAAAAAGGGCCTGAAGGATCATTGGGACCCGAGACACTCCAACCACAATCTGTTCCAGCTGCTACCATCCGGGAAACGGTACCGCAGCATAAAAACCAGGACCAATAGGCTCTGGGACAGCTTCTTCCACCAGGCCATCAGACTGATTAATTCATGCTGATACAATTGTATTTATATGTAATATTAACTGTCCCGTTGTACATACTATTTATTACAAATTACTATAAATTGCACATTGCACATTTAGACTTAACATAAAGATTTTTACTCCTCGTGTATATGAAGGATGTAAGTAATAAAGCCAATTCATTTCAATTACATAAACATTCACCTCTCTATCATATATAAGCAATGGCCGCACCATCTATAAAATGGCAGGCTGACTCTCTGATCAGTGATACTCTCTAGTGCTCGCTCACTGGAAGATAAGCTGGAATGCCTTAGTCTGCAGCTGTGGGAGATGAGGAACTGCAGCTCGTTTTTGCAGAAATGTGGCTCTAGGACAATATCCCATGTACCGTCAACCTTCAGGCCATGACACTGAGGGACTTGCACAGCTATTATTTTGTGACTGTGTGTGTTATCGTCACTATATGTGCTGTGTGTGACTGTGCTCTGTGTTTTGCACCCTGGCCCTGGAGGAACGCAGTTTTGTTTAGTTATGTACATGTGTATGGCTGAATGACAATTGAACTTGAACTTGAAAAAATGCACTCACCAAGACTTTGATGGGACACCCCAGAGGCAAAACTCCCATTGTTAATAAGGACAAGAGTGGCAACTGTTAAAAAGCTGTCAATCCTCAGTTTTGGCATGCTTTATCTATTAAATAGTACCAGAGATGTGAAGATAACATTGAAGGAAGATAAATAAAAAAGTAGGATTCAGTGGAGCAGAGATAGCTATGAGTCGATTTAATAAAGATTGTTGAAAAAATTATGAAGGCTTTGATCATGCAAACAGGGAAAGAATATTTTCCCTCGTTGCTTATTCAGTGACGATGGGTCATCAATTTAAAATTGCCATTATTGAATAAGAAGCAAGCTCAGGAGAAATTTATTTATGCAGATTGTTGAATAATTGAATTCATTTCAAAAAGGAATTTTTAAGCAGCCACCAATGTACTTTTTAAGGAAAAATTTGATAAATATTTATAGCAACTGATAACAGCTGTCTTTGGGGAGCAAGGTATAGAGTTGAGGCAGGCTCATTGGCCAAATATCTCTAGTTTTATGCTAATATTTATTTTGGTAAATGCAGAAATTGCTACAAACACTCTGCTGATAACATAGCATCTGGAGCAGGGGTTCCCAACCTGGGGCCAACAGACCCCTTATTTAATGTTGCTGTTCCATGGCATAATAAAGGTTGGGAGCTCCTGATCAAGAGCGAGAGAATTAGAGGTCAGTATTTCTCAAATTTGTCAACAGTTGGAGATGAAACAGTTTTTCAGTTAAATCTGAAAGGAGAAATTGGGGTAAGGAGAAAAGAACAAAAAGATAAAGGTAAGTTTTATTTTATTTGGCATATCGTAACATTGATGTAGGCAGTGAAATGCATCGTCCGAGTATGTGTGGGGGCTGCCTGCAAGTGTTGCTATGCTTCTAGCACCAGACTAGCATAACCACAACTTTTTAAGCCAAACCCTAACAGAGGAAACCCACAGAGTCACAGGGAGAGCAGGCAACCTCCTTACAGACAGCAGTGGGAATTAATCACTGATTGCTTGTGCTACAAAATGTTGCACTAACTGCAACACTACCATGATGCCACAAAGGCAGGTGGGTGGAAAATTAAATAAAAAGGGAGATGAAAAACAAACATAATGGGCTCAAGCACATGAGATGCTGCAAATGCTGGAAATCTTGAGCAACGAGAGCTGGAGGAACTCCTCAAGTCAGGCAGCATCTATGGAGTGGAATAGTCAACATATCAGGGCTGAGAGACTTTATTAGGACTGGAAATAATCCAGAAAAAGTAAGTGGGGGCAGTGGAGGTGGTAGAAAGAGGTAGAAGATGGCAGGTGATTGGTGAGACTAGGTAAGGGGGAAGGTTGGTGGGTGGGAGTGGGGGGACCAAGCAAGAAGCTGGGATGGAATTCATGAAAAGGACAAGGGGTTGAAGAAGAAGCAACCTCTTAGGAGAGGAAGTGGACCATGGAAGAAAGGGAAGGAGGAGGGGAACCAAAGTTAGGTGACCGGCATGTGATGACAAGGAGTGAGAAGGGAACCAGAATAGGGAGTGGAACGAGAGAAGGGGGGAACGGGGAGAAATTACCAGAACTTGGAGAAACTGATCAAGTAAAGCAGCAGCAGGAGAGAAAGAGAAGGTATAAATGGGAATAAATCGAATCATTGCTTGAAAATGTTTAACTCATTCTTCTCACCCAAAATCTATTCAAAGGATGAAGTTTATCCATCCAGTTTATGTGGAGCTTTACTTTAATTGTATGGGATCTAGAGGACAGAAGCAGAAGAGATGGAGAATATAAGAGACTGGAAAATTGGGGGTATAATTTAGATATACTTTAGACTTAGACATACAAAAAAAACCCAATAAGACATAGCAGCAGAACTAAGCCATTCAGCCCATCGAGTCTGCTGCACCATTTCATCATGACTGATTTATTATTCCTTTCAATCCCTTTCTCCTGCCTTCTCTAAGTAATCTTTAATACCCTTACTAATCACTTTAAATACGTCCAATGACTTGGCCTCCACAGCTGCTTGTGGCAATGAATTCTACAGATTCACCATTCTCTGGCAAAGAAATTCCTCCTCACCCTTACTCTGAATGGATCTCCCTCTGTTCTCAGGTTGTGTCTTCTAGTGATATG
Organism: Hemitrygon akajei; assembly: GCF_048418815.1. Classification (NCBI taxonomy): domain Eukaryota; kingdom Metazoa; phylum Chordata; class Chondrichthyes; order Myliobatiformes; family Dasyatidae; genus Hemitrygon; species Hemitrygon akajei. Next base: position 99,430,796 of record NC_133125.1, on the reverse strand, counting down.
CTCACCGCTACAGGAAACACACTCTCCATATCCCCCTCTGTTTTCAGGCTGTGTCTTCTAGTGGTATGCTTACTTCACTGTGTCTTCTAGCGGTATGCTCACCCCTACAGGAAATACACTCTCCATATCCACTCTATCTGGAGTATGCTCACCCCTACAGGAAACACGCTCTCCATATCCCCCTCTGTTCTCAGGCTGTGTCTTCTAGTGGTGTGCTCACCTCTACAGGAAACATACTCTCCATATCCACTCCATTCAATATTCAATAGGTTTCAATGAGATCCCACCTCATTCTTCTAAACTCCAGCCAGTTTAGGCTCGGAGCGATCAAACACTTCTCATATGTTGATCCTATCATGCCCGGCATCATTCTTGTGTACCTTCTCTGGACTGTCTCCAATGTTACTGGCCGGATCAAGGTAGGTGATGAATTTGTATATAGGAGGGAGATTAATAATCTGATTGAATGGTGCCACAACAACCTCTCACTCAATATCAGCAAAACCTGAACTGCTTATTTTCTAGAGAAGCAAGAAATTGGGGGTCTATGAGCCAGTGCTCAATTAGAGAATCAGAGGTACAGAGTGTCTGTAACTTTAAATTCCTGGCAGTTATCATATTAGAGGGTCTGTCCTGGGACCAGCACGTAAGTGCCACTTCAAAGAAAGCATGGCAGCACCTTTGCTTCCTCAGAAGTTTTGCGTAGAATTGGCATGTCATCTAAAGCTTTGACTATAGATGTACAGTGGAGAGAATCCTGACTGGTGACATCATGGCCTGGTTTGGAAACATGAGTGCCCAAGAATGGAAAAGCCTACAAAATGTGGTGGATAGAGACCAGTCCATCACCAGTGAGCACATCTAAAATCAGCGCGACCACAAGAAAGTATCACTCATCATCAAGACCCCTCACTATCAAGGCCATGCTCCCTTCCCGCTGCCACCATCAGGACGGAGGTACATGAACCTTAGGTCCCACACCAGCAGATTCAGCAACAGTTATTACCCTTCAACCATCAGGCTCCTGGACTAGGTGGGCATCTTCCCTCACCACAACATTGAACTGATCCCTGAGCACAACCTATGGACTCTACAACTCCTGCTCTCAGTATTATTGTTGTTGTTATTATTATTATTAGTAGTAGTAGTAGTAGTATTAGTATTATTATTAGTATTATTGTATTATTGATTTATTTATTAAGTGTTTCTGTTTTGTATTTGTCTTCTCTTGTGCATTGCTTATCAGTCTTTGTGTGTAGTTTTTCATTGTTTTGCTGTGAATGCCTGCAAGAAAATGAATCTCAGGGTAGTATTTGGTGATATAAAATGTATCTACTTTTATAATAAATTTACTTTGAAATTTGAATACAGTTGCTCTATCTCAAATGAAGAGGAATGTATAAAAAGAACAAAACAATGATTACATTAAAATAAAAAAAAAACTATAGATAGCTTAATGTTTGAGCTGGTAAAATAGACGATAAAATGCAGATGTATTTTCTGTACAGAGTAAAAGGCTATGGAAAGGTGTGAGGTGTACATGACAATTGAATAGAAATGAGTGCCTCGAAAGGTGATGAAATGATGAAATTCAGTCATAGTGATCTAGTCATTAAACATCTCAATATTTACAGCCAACAGAAAAGAAATAATGTATTCTCAAGTGAATTTCATCTGATAAGCACCAGATAGCTTAACTGTAGTCCAATAAGAAACCAAAAGTATAAGGAAACCACAGCATCATATAGTCATAGATTTATACAGCATAGAAACAGGTCTTTGGTCCAACTCAGGCACATTGACTGAGGTACCTTCGTGACCTAGTCCCATTTATTTGTATAACCATATAACAATTACAGCACGGAAACAGGCCATCTTGGCCATTCTAGTCCGTGCCGAATGCTTACTCTCACCTAGTCCCACTGACCCGTACTCAGCCCATAACCCTCCATTCCTTTCCTGTCCATATACCTATCCAATTTTACTTTAAGTGACAATATTGAACCTGCCTCTACCACTTCTACTGGAAGCTTGTTCCACACAGCTACCACTCTTTGAGTAAAGAAATTCCCCCTCGTGTTACCCCTAAATTTTTGCTCCCTAACTCTCAACTCATGTCCTCTTGTTTGAATCTCCCCTACTCTCAAGGAAAAAGCCTATCAACGTCAACTCTAACTATCCTTCTCATAATTTTAAATACCTCTATCAAGTCCCCCCTTAACCTTCTATGTTCCAAAGAATAGAGACATAACTTGTTCAACCTTTTTTCTGTAACTTAGGTGCTGAAACCCAGGTAATGTCCTAGTAAATCTTCTCTGTACTCTCTCTATTTTGTTGACATCTTTCCTATAATTCGGTGACCAGAACTGTACACAATACTCCAAATTTGGCCTTACCAATGCCTTGTACAATTTTAACATTACATCCCAACTCCTATACTCAATGCTCTGATTTATAAAGGCCAGCAAACCAAAAGCTTTCTTGACCACCCTATCCACATGAGATTCCACCTTCAGGGAACTATGCACCATTATTCCTAGATTACTCTGTTCTACTGCATTCTTCAATGCCCTACCATTTACCATGTATGTCCTATTTTGATTATTCCTACCAAAATGTAGCACCTCACACTTATCATGTACTTGGCTGATGTATAAAAATAGAGAGATGCATTTGTGCTGGCCTTGGTATTGTATTGGAGATGCACTAGATGCTCTGGAGACATTGGAGAGTAAGTGGATGGAGAATCCCTTGTGTTTTTGAGAGGAGGAGCAGAAAGGCCAAGTCATTGGGTATGTTTAAAGCGAAGGTTAATATCTTGGCTAATAAGGGTTTCAACGGCTATGGGGAAAAGCCAGAGAATGGGGTTGAGAGGGTTATTGAATCAGCCAAGATGGAATGGCAGAGCAGACGCAATGGAATGAATGGCACAATTCTGCTCCCATATCTTATTGTCATGTGGTCTTCTTCATCCTAAGCAACACTGTCCCACCTCAAGGAAACTAATGGGTTTCAACATTTTCACCATATGGTTTCATATTTTTATAAAGAAAGTTACTTTATATTTGGAACAAATGTGTGTGGCATTTACACTGAAAGCTAGCTTTAGCTTAAACAACGAAAATGCTTCCAATATTTAATATTCAGGAGAAGTCAAATGAGTCCATGTTGTTTTAGATCTCACTTTAGTTGGAGAAAACAGACCTTTTCTGATTCTGACTGTGAATGGCAAAAGCATTAATAAATGCTATATGGTTCCCATTTGCTCTACAATTAATCTTCTTCTCCAAATTGATCTTATATCAGCCTTGGCTCTGTTAATAGCTTTGCTCTCTGATTCAGAATGCTATGGGTTTGAAAACAAAAGTGCAGCTCTGTCAACTGTGACAAAATTTGGATGAAATACCTAATAGAAGCCCACCACCAAGTACATCTTTCCCTTCCCCTCCTCCTTCTGCTTTCCGCAGGAATTGTTTCCTACGTGACTCCCTTGACCACCATCATCCCTCCCCACTGACCTCCCTCCTGGTATTTATCCTTGAAAGCAGAACAAGTGCTATACCTGCCCCTACATCTACTCCCTCACTACCATCCAGGGCTCTAAATAGTCCTTCCAGGTGAGGTGACACTTCACCTGTAAGTTTGTTGAGGTTATTTACTGTGTTTGGACCTTCTTTCTCTTTTACCAATCAACTTCCCAGCTTTTTATTTCATCCCTCCCCCTCCAGGTTTCAGCTATTACCTTGTGTTTCTCTCTCCCCTCCCCTCACCTTTCAAATTTTTCTCCTTGGCTTTTATTCTCCAGTCCTGCTGAAGGGTTTCAGCCCAAAACATCAACTGCACTTTTATTTCCATAGATGCTGCCTTGCCTGCTGAGCTCCTCCAGTACTTTGTGTGTGTTGCCCTCCCTGCTTGGCAGGCTGAATGCGAAAAGTACCATGATGTCATCTTGAAGAAGAGTGGATGAAGGGAGGCCAAGACATTGGGTACATTTAAACTGGAATTTCTTGATTAGTAAGGGCATCAAATGTTAAGGGGAGAAGGCAGGAAGATGGGGTTGAGAGGGACAATACATCAGCCATGATGGAATGGCAGAGCAGACCTGATGGGCTGAATGGCCTAATTCTGCTCCTTTATCTTATAACGTGAGAGGATTCTGGGGTGAATCTATTGTTCTTGGTGTACACTCTCCTCTCAGACAGGAATTTTTTGGTGGTTGAAGACTGCAGACTATAGTATTCAGAGAAATCTCCTTTGGTAATGGGATACCAGTTACATTTCAACACAGACAAGAATCATGTGCCCTTTATAGGTTAGCTTTAATTAAACTATGCTTTGAAAGAAGAGAAATTTCTGCTGAGGTCTTCTTCTGTTGCCTAGAGAAACAGAAATCTCTGTTGTCAATCTTTATTTTTGCTTTCAAAAGCAAACAAAAATGCAGATGTAGGAAATCTGAAATCAAACAGAAATGCTGGAACTAGTTTAAGCATATTCTATTTTTTACTTTTTGCTTACCTTTGAGTTTGCATTTAATTACCTGTTCGACAGTATACTAGTCTCTTTTTTGTGGAATTTATGTACACCACTGTTATTATCCTGTTAGTTGTTTTGTTTTCCTTGGTCCTAATGTTTTTACCTCCTTGCTGAACATCTGCAGTACTGGATGATAATTGTGTTCTTCATTTTTTCCAAGGTACCATTAGTTTGCAGCAACTGTGAGCTTATTTAAGAATGGAATAATATAACCAAGTCCAGTCATTGTTCAGAATTTAAAGTTCAAAGTAAATTTATTTTCAAAGTATATATATGTTATAATTTACCAACTTGAAGTTCATTTTATGGCAGCCATTTACAGGGCACAAGCACTGCAATAGAATTTTACAAAAACATTACATAAAATGATAAAGACTGCAATGTGCAAAATAAAAATAGTACTGAGAGCATGAATTGAAAGAGTTCTTGAAAGTTTGCTTGTAGGTCGTAGAATCAGTTTAGAGTAGTTATGGCTGAAGTTACCAACACTGGCTCAGGAGTCTGATGGTTCTCGGAAAATAATTGTTGCTGAAACAGGTGGTGAGGGACTTTTCTGTACAACCTACTTGATGGTAGAGGTGAGAAGAGAGGATGGCCTGGAAGGTGTGGAGCTTTGCTGATGGATGCTGCTTTCTTGCGACAGCACTCCTTGTAGATGTGCTCGGTGCAGGGGACAGCTTTACCAATGATGGACTTCACCGCTTTCTGTATCTTTTCCATTCCTGGTAAATTATTAATATTTTCAGTATTTTAGTAAGCTCAGCTGTCTTCTATTTACAGTATGCAATTTGTAATGTTTGCTAGTTCTTCCAATAATGAAGATTATTTCTGCTAATGTTTGCTTGGAGAAGAGGAGAATAGCCTCACATTTCTCTTTACAAAAAAATACTTGGCCAGATTATTGGCAATACATCTCATCTTTAAACAATATATCTGTCAGATGGGGACATTTGACTGTGAACTGGGGACAAAGGCATCAAGGGTTCTGGCAAAATACTGCAATGCATAATCAGAGCCTAAATTGCTTTCCGAACTTTGTTCAGTTTGAAAAACTGATTGAATGTATAGAGTCTGGAAACATTTCTGAAAAATCTGATTCCTCTCTATGTAAATGGAAGAGTCTTATTACATCATTTACATTTTGAATGAGTCTGGTGACTTATTTCAGTATCTCTAATGCAAAGTGGCATGCGATGGAAAGCAACTTTGCTTGTATATAGTTCCATAATTTTTCTGCTTGCTGAGAGCAATTTCTCCACTAGGTACTCACATTCATCTGCCTGAAATTAGTGAACAGAGGAATTTTGTTTCTATGATTCCTTGAAGTGTTGCTTAATGACCTGATAAAATGTATTTAATTAACATAAGTTTTGCAGCAGATCTGTTGAAATAACTGCACCAGAGTAAAGGAATCATCTTATGCTAAATTAGATTTCTGACTCCTTTGATGGATGCTTCATATTATGTCTTATCTCTTGTTTACCTTGTTTATCACTCATACAGTGCCAGTTGCCTCCTTATTAAAGTTCAGATAGTATTTCCTATTTCCTCTCTCCTGTGATATTTTGGCTTTGGATTTGCATATGATTTGGATGCAGTTCTTTTCAAATATGGAAGTAAGCATCGTTAACATGCAATAGCATCTGTTATTTATGTTTAACTCAGACTGATTTCACAGTCTTTTGTTGATATTTTTACATGAATATGAATATCTCAAGGCCCGGTAAATGTCCCAAAAATGCAAATATCAAAGAATATATATCTACACAAAAATGAAGGATTTTCAAAGGAAACCAAATTGTAACAAGCTAATAAATTGCTATATTGTGCAAAATGGCAGATATCTAACTAGCAAGCCAAGAGATATTTCTTGCATTTGGCAGGAAAGGGAATTGGGATCTGGCTAGTCATAGACTACCAAAGGAAAAATAAACCTTTTTGCTGCTATTTTTAATTTAAACTACCTTTAAGATTTGCAGGGGAGCACTAGATACCATGCACTTGTTTAATTACTATTTAATATTCTAAAATGGCTCCATGCACTTCACACAATCCAGACTGTTAAGAAGAAATGGTTCCTCTTGAACCCATTCCTATTAGGGTGCAGATAATGAGAAAACACCAAATATATATTTTTGACACTTGTCTATTACATAATTTACTCATACATTTTTGGTAATGTAAACTACCAAAAATGCATTGTTTGGCACCATTGCCACCAATAGGAATTTGGACAGCCAGACAAACCTTTCAATGGTTCCGTCAAAGATTAGAAAATGAAAAGAGGTGATTCAATCAACCTAAATTTCAGAAAATATTGCTAAACCATTAAACCTTCAATGGAGATAAAGAAATAAAAAAGCCAAGTTAAGGAAGGGATAAGAAATTAGCTTCCAGTAACATGGGTGTAAAATCAAAAAGTGTGATGATTAGAGTACTGAAGGGTGTTATATTTGAATGCACACAGTATACGAAGAAAGGTAGATGATTTTGAAGTGTAGTTAGAGATTGGTAGGTATAGCACTGTGGGCATCACTGAATCGTGGCTGAAAGAAGATCATGGTAGGGAGTTAATATCAATGGATACGCATCGTATTGAAAGGACAGGCAAATGAGCAGAGGGAATGGGCTGGCTGTATTGGTAAAAAAAATGAAATCAAATTTTAGAGAGAAGGGACATACAATGCTGTGTAAAATCTTAGGCACCCTAGATTTTTTATATGGTTTAAGATGGTATGGCCTTCACAGAGCCCATCATCGAGGCTGTCTGGGATTATCTGGAGAGGCAGAAGCAGTTAGACAGCCAAAGTCTGCAGAAGAACTGTGTCAAATTCTCCAAGATGGTTGGAATAACCTACCAGACAATTTTCTTATGAAATTGCACAACAGTGTATCTAAGAGAATTGATACAGATTTAACAGCAAAGGGTGATCACAGCAAATATTGATTTGATTTAACTTTTTACTGTTTATTCTCATTATAGTAATTTTTAAATGTTTAAAAACTTTTCATTTTATTATAGAACATAGAAAACCTACAGCACAATACAGGCCCTTCGGCCCACAAAGTAGTGCTGAACATGTCCCTACCTTAGAAATTACTAGGTTTACCCATAGCCCTCTATTTTTCTAAGCTCCATGTAACCATCCAAAAGTCTCTTGAAAGACACTATCGTATCCGCCTCCACCACCGTTGCCGGCAGCCCATTCCATGCACTCACCACTCCCTGTGTAAAAAACTACGTCTCCTGTGTACCTACTCCCAAGCACCTTAAACCTGTGTCTTCTTATGGCAGCCATTTCAGCCCTGGGAAAGAGCCTCTGACTATCCACACGATCAATGCCTCTCATCATCTTATACACCTCTATCAGGTCACCTCTCATCCTCTGTCACTCCAAGGAGAAAAGGCCGAGTTCACTCAACATGTTTTCATAAGGCATGCTCTCCAATCCAGGCAACATCATTGTAAATCTCCTCTGCACCCTTTCTATGGTTTCCACATCCTTCCTGTAGTGAGGCGAACAGAACTGAGCACAGTACTCTAAGTGGGGTCTCACCAGGGTCCTATATAGCTGCAACATTACCTTTTGGCTCCTAAATTCAATTCCATGATTGATGAAGGCCTTCTTAACCACAGAGTCAATTTGCACAGCTGTTTTGAGCGTCCTATGGACTCAGACCCCAAGATCCCTCTGATCCTTCACACTGCCAAGAGTGTTAATATTATATTCTGCCATCATATTTGACCTACCAAAATGAACCACTTCACACTTATCTGGGTTGAACACCATCTGCCACTTCTCAGCCCAGTTTTGCATCCTATCAATGTCCCACTGTAGCCTCTGACAGCCCCCCACACTATCCACAACACCTCCAACCTTTGTGTCATCAGCAAACATACTAACCCATCCCTCCACTTCCTCATCCAGATCATTTATAATAATCACTAAAAATAAGAGTCCCAGAATAGATCCCTGAGGCACCCCACTGGTGACCAACCTCCATGCAGAATATGACCCATCTACAGCCACTCTTTGCCTTCTGTGGGCAAGCCAGTTCTGGATCCACAAAACAATGTCCCCTTGGATACCATGCCTCCTTACTTTCTCAATAAGCCTTGCTTGGGGTACCTTATCAAATGCCTTGCTGGAATCCATATACACTACATCTACTGCACTTCCTTCATCAATGTGTTTAGTCACATCCACAAAAAATTCAGTCAGGCTCGTAAGGCACAACTTGCCCTTGACAAAGCCATGCTGACTATTCCTAATCATATTATACCTCTTCAAATGTTCATAAATTCTGCCTCCCAGAATTTTCTCCATCAACTTACCAACCATTGAAGTAAAACTCACTGGTCTATAATTTCCTGGGCTATCTCTACTCCCTTTCTTGAATAGGGGAACAACATCCACAACCCTTCAATCCTCCGGACCCTCTCCCATCTCCATTGATGATGCGAAGATCATCGCCAGAGGCTCAGCAATCTCCTCCCTCACTTCCCACAGCAGCCTGGGGTACATCTCATCTGGTCCAGGCGACTTATCCAACTCGATGCTTTCCAAAAGCTCCAGCACATCCTCTTTCTTAATATCTACATACTCAAGCTTTTCAGTCCGCTGTAAGTCATCACTACAATCACCAAGATCCTTTTCCATAGTGAATACTGAAGTAAAGTATCCATTAAGTACCTCTGCTATTTCCTCCGGTTCCATACACACTTTCCCACTGTCACACTTGATAGGCCCTATTCTCTCACGTCTTCTCCTCTTGCTCTTCACATTCTTGTAGAATGCCTTGGCATTTTCCTTAATCCTGCCCACCAAGGCCTTCTCATGGCTCCTTCGGGCTCTCCTAATTTCCTTCTTAAGCTCCTTCCTGTTAGCCTTATAATCTTCTAGATCTCTAACATTACCTAGCTTTCTGAAACTTTCTTAAGCTTTTCTTTTCTTCTTGACTAGATTTACTACAGCCTTTGTACACCACGGTTCCTGTATCCTACTATAACTTCCCTGTCTCATTGGAACGTACCTATGCAGAAATCCACACAAATATCCCCTAAACATTTGCCACATTTCTTCCGTACTTTTCCCTGAGGACATCTGTTTCCAATTTAAGCTTCCAATTTCCTGCCTGATAGCATCATAATTCCCCTTACTCCAATTAAACTCTTTCCTAACTCATCTGTTCCTATCTCTGTCTAATGCTATTGTAAAGGAGATAGAATTATGATCACTATCTCCAAAATGCTCTCCCACTGAGAGATCTGACACCTGACCAGGTTCATTTCCCAATACCAGATCAAGTATAGCCTCTCCTCTTGTAGGCTTATCTACATATTGTGTCAAGAAACCTTCCTGAACATACCTAACAAACTCCACCCCACCTAAACCCCTTGCTCTAGGGAGATGCCAATCAATATTTTGGAAATTAAAATCTCTCATCACGACAATCTTGTTATTATTATACCTTTCCAGGATCTGTTTCCCTATCTGCTCTTCAATATCCCTGTTACTATTGGGTGGCCTATAAACAATACACAGTAGATTTATTGACCCCTTCTTGTTCCTAACCTCCACCACAGAGACTCCATAGACAATCCCTTCATGATGTCCACCTTTTCTGCAGCCATGACACTATCTCTGATCAACAGTGCCACACCCCAACCTCTTTTGCCTCCCTGTCCTTTCTGAAACATCTAAAACCCGGCACTTGTAGTAACCATTCCTGTTCCTGAGCCATCCAAGTCTCTGTAATGGCCACCACATCATAGCTCCAAGTACAGATCCACACTCTAAGCTCATCTGCTTTGTTCGCAGTACTCCTTGTGTTAAAACAAACGCATCTCAAACCGTTAGTCTGAGTGTGTCCCTTCCCTATCAGCTGCCTATCCTCCCTCACACACTGTCTCCAATCTTTCTCTACTTGTGAGCCAACCGCCTCAAAAATTCTAGTTTAAACTCTCCCCAGTAGCCTTAACAAACATCCCCACCAGGATATTGGTCCCCCTGGGATTCAAGTGTAACCCGTCCTTTTTGTACAGGTCACACCTGCCCCAGAAGAGGTCCCAATAATCCAGAAATCTGAATCACTACCCTCTGCTCCAATCCCTCAGCCACGCATTTATCCTTCACTTCATTCTATTCCTATACTCACTGTCACGTGGCACAGGCAGTAATCCTGAGATTACTACCTTTGCGGTCCTGCTTCTCAATTTCCTTCCTAACTCCCTGTAGTCTGTTTTCAGGACCTCTTCCCTTTTCCTACCTATGTCATTAGTACCAGTATGTACCACGACCTCTGGCTGTTCTCCCTCCCACTGCAGGAAATCATGGACGCGATCTGAACCATCCTGGACCCTGGCACCTGGGAGGCAAACTACCATCCAAGTTTCTTTCCTGCATCCACAGAATTGCCTGTCTGACCCCCTAACTATAGAGTCCCCTATCACTACTGCCTTTCTCTTCCTTTCCCTACCATTCTGAGCCACAGGGCCAGACTCTGTGCCAGAGGCACAGCTACTGTTGCTTCCCCCAGGTTGGCTGTCCCCCCCCAAGAGTACTCAAACAGGAGTACTTATTGTTCAGTGGGACAGCCACAGAGGTACACTCTAGTACCTGACTTTACCCTTTCTCTCTCCTGACTGTTACCCACTTGTCTGTCTCCTGTGGCCCCAGCGTGAACACCTGCCTATAACTCCTTTCTATCACCTCCTTGCTCTCCCTGATCAGACGAAGGTCATCGAGCTGCAACGTGGTCCCTTTGGAGCTGCAGCTCGACACACCTGGTGCAGATATGGCCGTCCGGGAGGCTGGGAGACTCCAGGACTTCCCACATCTGACACCAAGCACAGAACACCGGCCTCACACACATACTTCCTCTCAGCAATTAACACAAGTAAACCTACCTCGCCTCGTCCCATAACCACCTAAGCCCATTGAGCCAAAGCCCTCTCACACTGCTGCCCGCTGGATATGGCGGTCTTCTTTTTAAACTTTTCCCACTCTACTGGCTGACATCACACACCTGCTCAGTCTTGCCTCTCTTTACACCGAGTGGTAAAATGCCTTTGCTCCGGAAATCCTTAGCCATTCCACTCGCAGGGTTCTTGCTTCAAATTATCTTTGACACCATCTTCACTTTGCAGAATTTTTTTTACGTATGACTCAAACTTCTGCACATTACTGTAGTTTCAGAAGGTGTACAATCCTTGTGAATAGAGTTAAGAATCTGCAAGTATATGTATTAACAAAAACCTCCTGGGAGTTATATACAGGTCCCTGAGAAGTGGGCAGGATATAGAATACAAATTACAACAGGAAATAGAAAAGGCAGGTTAAAGAGGCAATGTTTGATAGTCATGGAGATTTCAATATTCAGGCAGATTGTGAAAATCAGGTTGATGTTGGATCCCGTGAGAGGGAATTTCTAGAATGCCTATAAGATGGCTTATTACAACAGCTCATGGTTGAGCCCCCTAGATGAAAGGAAATTCTGGACTGGGTGTTAAGTAATGAAGCTGATTTGATTAGGAAGTTTAAGGTGAAAGAAGCCCAAGGTGACAGTGATCATATTTTGGTAGGGTTCACCCTGCAATCTGAGAAGAAGCCAAATTCAGATATATTAGTATTACAATGGAGTAAGGGGAATGACAGAGGCATGAGAGAAAAGTTGACCAAAGTTAATTGGAAAGGGTCATTAGTGGGATGATGGCAGAGCAATAATAGCTGAAGTTTCTGGGAGAAACTAGGAAGGTGAAGGATAGATACATCCCAATGAAGAGGAAGCATACTAAAGGCAGGATGATGCAATAGTGGCTGATAAGTGAAGTCAAAGCTGACTTAAAAGCAAAGGAGAGGGCATATAATAGAGCAAAAAATAGTGGAAGGTTGGAGGATCTGGAAGCTTTTAAAAACCAATGGAAGTTAACTAAAAACACCATAAGAAGTTAAAAGATGGGATATGAAGGTAAGCTAGCCAATAATGTCAAAGAGAATACAATTTTTTTCAGATATATAAAGAGTAAAAGAGAGATCACAGTAGATATCAGACTGCTGGAAAATGACACTGGAGAGGTAGTAATGGGGAAAAAGGCAATGGCAGATGAACAGAATAAGTATTTTGCATCTGTCTCCACTGTGGAAGAAACTAGAAGTATGCCAGAATGTTGAGAGGGTCAGGGGTAAGAAGTGAATGCAGTTTCTATTGCTAAGGAGAAAGTGCTTGGGAAGCTGAAAGGTCTGAAGGTAGATAGGAGACCTGGACCAAATGGACTACCTCCTAGGGTTCTGAAAGTGTTCTTTGAAGAGACTGTGGAGGCATTAGGAATGATCTTTCAAGAAACAATAGATTCTGGCTCGTTTCACTCCACTCTTCAAGAAGGGAGGGAGGAGGAAGAAAGGAAACTATAAGCCAGTTAATCTGACCTCAGTAGTTGGGAAGATGTTGGAGTCGATTGTTAAGGGTGAGGTTTCAGGGTACTTGGAGGTACGTGATAAAATAGGCCAATGTCAGCATGGTTTCCTTAAAGGAAAATCTTGCCTGACAAATCTTTTGGAATTCTTTGAGGAAATAACCAGCAGGATAAACAAAGGAGAATCATTGCTTGGATTTTCAGAAGACCTTTGACAAGGTCCTGCACATGAGCCTGCTTAGCATGATAAGATCCCATGCTATTACACAAAAAGTCCCAGAACAGCTAATTGGAATGAGGCAAAGAGTGGAAATAAAGGGAGCCTTTTCTGATCGGCTGCTGGTAACTAGTGGTGTTTCACAAGGGTCAGTGTGGGTCTGCTTAACTTACGTTGTGTGTCAATGATTTGGACAACAGAATTGATAGCTTTGTGGCCAAGTTTCCAGACGTGCAAAGATAGGTGGTGGGGGGCAGGTAGTGTCAATAAAGTAGGGAGTTTGCATATAACTATAATGTATATCACAAACATGTGAAGATCTGCAGATACTGAAAATCCAAAGCAACACAACAAAATGCTGGAGGAACTCACCAGGCTAGACAGCATCTATGGAAAAAGAGTAAACTGCCAACGTTTTGGGTCAAGACCCTTCATCAGGATTGATTAAATATCGATGTATCTCATTATTTAATAACATAGTATTTAATCATAATTTTAATAACATTCATAATAATGTTCATAAGGTAATTGATCAAGGTTGACTATGGATGTTGTATACCAGTTGTCTACACCAGCCAGTATGCAAGCCAGGCAGTACAATATGGAAAGCAAGCTACTGCCCATGCTGCAGGCATCGGCAACAGAATGGTGTAAGAGGATAGTTGTTTGAAATGATGCACAATATTGCAGGGACAGGTTTTGGTTATAAACTTATTCTATGTCATTTTTAAGTGTGGCATTCATTAAAACTAACACTAACAGAAAGAATATGGATAAAACTGCAATGTAATAATTAATAGAAGGAACTACATAATTGATATTTTGCTTTATATATCATTCCATGAATAATTTAAACATGTGGATGCTGAATTGACTGCCAAATAGATCTGAATTCTTTGCAAGAAATCCAGTTGGAGAAAATTTTAACATCTGTGTTTGAAGCAAGTATCAGTTAGTATGAAAGGTTTTTTGAATATACTGGCATTGAAGCTATTAAACTTTGCAACTGCCAGGGAGCTGTTGACCTTACAGATTCTGTAAGCTCAATCGATAATCAAAGTATATCTTCATTTCTAGTGAATTCTACCAAGACGCTACACCTCTGGAGCTCGTAGAGCATTTGTTCCATATCACACCTGTGCAAGAGAGGCCGTGAGAATTCACTGAAGACATTCAGTTCAGATAAAACTTGAATGGGCTGGCTTGATACTGCTTCAACAGTGCATCTTTGGCAAGAGTTTTCAACTTTTGCGATGAGTAGAGCCAAGGAAGTGTTTTAACACATCTAGCAGAGCCCATCAAAGGAGGAAATGGGAGCAACCCTGAGGAGTTCTCATTTCCTTTCATTTCACACCACTACCAGTGCAGCTTTGGAAGAAGGGAGGTTATTTCATGATATGAGCTTTGATTCATATATCATGGTCTAAAAATGATTGTTGCTAGCATGTACTAGAGACTATAAAATGTTTCTGGATATTAGGTTAATTCCTGTGTTGAAGCAACAGGCGGAAAAAAGTTGCAGATATCCATCAGCATTAGTTTGCATTTTGCATTCACAGTAATTTTTACCCTTCAGAGAAATAGATATATCTTAATAGTATTCATGTACAGTGTCAATCCAATTCCTGCATTATTATTCCTATTGCAATAAAAAAAATCACTTAAAGATATTAAAAGGCTCATCCTAGAATTTCTACATCTTCCTCTGTTATTTCCGTTTTTAAATGGGACTGATAACACTAGACAGCAGATTTTGCTTCCTTGGAATATTCTTTGTTTATGATAGACTGCGTGAAGCTGAACACAAATATCATTTCATACTACTTGTATCACGCAGGAATTTGGGGAAACAGGAAATTAACTTTTCTTGAATATAATGTGTTTAATTGCATAATGGTGCCGATGCTTTGCTGTTGTTCAACCGAGCTAAAAATATTTTATTGATAATTTTCATTTGTATTCAGTGTCTGAGGCTTCTCACCTAAGTGTCAAACATGATCAGCCAGCACTGAGGGATTCTATTTGCCCTGATACCCTTTCTCTATGACCATAATGTCCTGGTGAAACCTTTCACCATGTTTGTCACTGACAACGCCAAGATTTGCAGGGAAGAATTCTATAAGTGAATTAATCTTAAGTGTCATGTTGCACTACATGGTTTTGTATGCTCGAAGCATATTGTCAAGCAGCTGCATGTAATTTGGTGCTCTGCAGTTGCCAGGAAAATTTTCAACAACATCCTTGAATGCCTTCCATGCGATTTTTTCCAGTCCCAGTAGAAGTTCTTTGAATTGCCCGCCACTGACGACCTGTTTAATTTGTGGATCAACAAAAATGTCTTCCTTAATTTTGGCATCAGTTATTCTGACTTGAATTATGAACTGAAATGACAAATTGATGCACCATCAATAACTCTTGGAGACGTGAGACGAGATATAGGCTTTTATTGGCTGGAAGAAAGAACAAGCAGCAATTGACCACCACACTGCATCCTGGAGAATGAGGCCGGGGCGGTGAACCCAATCACCTTTATACCGGGGTCCATGGGAGGAGCCACGGTCAGTGGGAGGAGCCACAGGAGCAGTCAGTGGGGGTGGGGGGGGGCGTGTCCAGACAGGTATATGTAGTTCACCACACAAATATAGGTCATATCCAACAAATGGTGCATGATAGGGAGATTACTTGGTGACTTTCATGATCAGCAGCCCAAAATCCATAAGACACACCCAAAAGTATTCAGGAAGTAAAATCTTTGTTTGCCGTGTAATTAGCTTTGTGAGGAAAGTGGGTCATCTCTCCCTGAAAGTAATGCAGACACAAGAGCTGGTAATATTACAGAATTTGCACTAACTGAACACTTTAAGTAAATTAATCCTAAGTATATAAAATACAGTTTGAACAGAGAAAAGTGAAGAGTTTTGGAACAACTTTTGAAACTGGAAGCCACAGTAACTTTTCAGTAATATTTATTGAGACAACACGATTCTCCATAGGACAAACAAGGGAAATGCTGAGTGTTTGTCCTTTAGGATAGAGAACTTGGTGTTTCTGAATGGACCAGTGAGTTACCATTTGTGATGATGAGATGAGAAAATTATTTTTACTCAGAAACTGTGAATGTTTGGAGCTCTATACCCCAAGTAGATCTGGCTTATCTGACTTTGGAAAATCTGAGAATGAAGGGGAATCAGGTTTAGAAGGAAAACTAAATTTGACAGCGAGTATCATCCACATTCTTTGAGTGTAGCTCAACACTGATGGTCAGACAGTACTGTGCCAAAGTCTAGGCACACAGATATAGCTAGGGCACCTAAGACTTTTGCACAGTACTGTATTTATCAATGCGAGAGAGAGAGAGAGAGAGAGAGAGAGAGAGAGAGAGAGAGAGAGAGAGAGAGAGAGAGAGAGATTGTAAATCTAGTGGGAGCAAAGGATTTTGGGAATAGGGAGAGCAGGGAGCTGTGGCAGTGGCAGTGGTATGGAACAGCTGAAAGAGGAGTGCCAGGGACATTGGTGGTGCAGGCGCAGACACACCCAGCCCTGAGACACCAGGCAAGGTAATTTGATTCTAAACAATTGGTTGATCATTACAGAATGTCTCTCTGGAACTTCGCATTCTCTCCCCTTTCCCTTCCTCTTTTCCCAACCATGATTCCCCTCTCCCTGCACCCTTCCCACTCTCAGTCCACAAAAGAGACCAATATCAAAATCAGGTTTATCATCACTCACATACAAAATGTCATGAAATTTGTTTTTATTTTGTAGCAGTAGAGTGTAATACATAAAATTACTACAGCACTATACAAAAGTCTTAGATACCCTAGCTATACATATGTGCCTAAACCTTTGCGCACTACTATATATTTCTGTGTTTTATATGACATTATTTAAGTTTTCTTCACACTACTTCAATCAATGCAACATTTCAGATCGGGTGCAGGTTATTCTTGAGAGGGAGGGCAAGAACCCAGATGTTGTGGTCCATGTAGGGACCAACGACGTGGGTAGGATGAGTGAGGGGGTCCTGCGTAGTGAGTTCAGGGAGTTAGGTGCAAAGCTGAAGGGCAGGACCTCCAGGGTAACAATCTCAGGATTCCCTGTGCCACGTGCGAGTGAGGCAAGGAACAGAAGGATTAAGGATTAATACGTGGCTGAGAGGATGGTGCAGGAGGGAGGGCTTCAGGTTTTTAGATAATTGGGCTTTGTTCCAGGGAAGGTGGGATCTCTTCCGACGGGACGCTTTACACCTGAACTGGAGCGGTACTAACATTCTTGCAGAAAAGTTTGCTAGAGCTGCTCGGGGGGGGGGGGGTTTAAACTTTGCAGGGGGCAGGAATCCAGAATGTGAGAGAGGATAGCGAGATGAAGAATAAAGGACAGGTGGGGACTACAGGGTTCCGGAATATTAAGTGTGTAGTAGAGAAAGGTGAGGCGGAACAAGTGATAAGGAGGACACATGTACAGAGGGATGGTCTGATGGAACATGGAGTTAAATGTGCAGAAAGAATAAGTAAATTTAGGAAGGACAACAAAATTCAAGGGGCGTATAGCCCGATGGGAGTTCAGGGAACTGGGTTAAGCACAATAGGCAGTGATTTAACAGGGAGAGGAGAAATGGGCTAAAAATTATATATCTGAATGCACGAAGTGTCAGAAATAAGGCGGATGAGCTTGAAGCTCAGGTGCGAATGGGTAACTATGATGTTGTTGGGATAACAGAGACATTGCTGCAGGGAGATCAGACCTGGGAAATGAATGTACAAGGGTATACGTGCTATCGTAGGGACAGAAATGTGGGCAGAGGGGGTGGGGTGGCCCTGTTGGTGAGGAATGAGATTCAGTCCTTTGCAAGGGGGGACATAGGATCAGGAGAAGTAGAGTCTGTGTGGATAGAACTGAGGAACAGTAAGGGCAAAAAGACCCTAATGGGTGTTGTCTACTGGCCCCCAAACAGTAGCATGGACATTGGGTACAAGTTGAATAGGGAGTTAACATTGGCATGTGGCAAAGGTAATGTCGCAGTAGTTATGGGGGATTTCAACATGCAGGTGAACTGGGAGAATCAGGTTGGTGTTGGACCCCAGGATAGGGAGTTTGTAGAGTGCCTACAGGATGCATTCTTGGAAAAGCTTGTACGAGAGCCGACCAGGGACAAGACTATTCTGGATTTAGTGTTGTGTAATGAACAGGATTTGATAAGCGATCTTGAAGTAAAGGAGCCATTAGGAGGTAGTGACCATAATATGATAAGTTTTTATCTGCAATTTGAGAAGGATAAGGGCAGATCGGAGGTGTCAGTGTTGCAGTTGAACAAAGGAGACTATGGAGCCATAAGGGAGGAGCTGGCCAAAGTTAAATGGGCGGATATCCTAGCAGAAAAGACAGTGAAACAGCAATGGCAGGTATTCTTGGGAATAAGGCACAAGGTGAAAAATCAGTTCATCCTCCGGAGAAGGAAGGATTCAAAGGGGGGAAAGGGGCCACAGTGGTTGACAAAGGATGTCAGAGATTGCATAGCATTAAAAAAAAAGTATGACAGAGCTAAGGTGAGTGGGAAGACAGATGTTTGGGAAATTTTTAAGGAACAACAGAACTTAACTAAAAAGGCAATATGGGGAGAAAAAATGAGGTACGAACGCAAGCTAGCCAGGAATATAAAGGAGGATAGCAAAAGCATTTTTAGGTATGTGAAGAGAAAGAAAGTTAAGAACAATGTTGGGCCCTTGAAGAATGAATTGGGTGAAATTGTTATGGGAAACAGAGAAATGGCAGAAGTATTTAATAAGTACTTTAGCTCTGTCTTCACTAGGAAAGACACAAGCAATCTCCCAGATGTATGGATGGGCCAAGGACATGGGGTAACAGAGGAAATGAAACAGATTGACATTAGGAAGGAAACGGTGATGAGTAGACTGATGGGACTGAAGGCTAACAAATCCCCAGGTCCAGATGGTCTGCATCCTAGGGTACTAAAGGAGGTGGCTCTGGAAATTGTGGATGCATTGGTAATCATTTTCCAATGTTCCTTAGATTCATGATCAGTTCCTGAGGAATGGAGAATGGCTAATGTTATCCCACTTTTTAAGAAAGGAGGGAGGGAGAAAACAGAGAACTATTGTCCTGTCAGCCTAACATTAGTAGTGGGGAAGATGCTAGAGTCCATTATTAAAGATGAAATAGTGGCATATCTAGATAGCAGTGATAGGATTGGGCTGAGCCAGCATGGATTTACCAAGGGCAAATCATGCTTGACTAATTGATTGGAGTATTTTTGAGGATTTAACCAGGAAGTTAGACAAGGGAGATCCAGTGGATGTAGTGTACCTCGATTTTCAGAAGGCATTTGATAAGGTCCCACATAGGAGATTGGTGGGTAAAATCAGAGCTCATGGCATTGGGGGGATGATATTGACATGGATAGAAAACTGGTTGGCAGATAGAAAGCAAAGGGTAGCGGTGAATGGGTGTTTTTCGGAATGGCAGGTGGTGACTAGTGGGGTGCCACAGTGCTCGGTATTGGGACCACAGCTGTTTATGATTTACGTCAATGATTTGGATGAAGGCATTGAGAATAACATCAGTAAGTTTGCTGATGATACTAAGCTGGGTGGCAGTGTGACATGTGATGAGGATGTTAGGAGAATTCAGGGTGACTTGGATAGGCTGGGTGAGTGGGCAGATACTTGGCAGATGACGTTTAATGTGAATAAGTGTGAGGTTATCCACTTTGGGAGTAAGAACAGGAAGGCAGATTATTATCTGAATGGTGTAGAGTTAGGTAAGGGAGAAATACAAAGAGATCTAGCAGTCCTTGTTCATCAGTCACTGAAGGTGAATGAGCAAGTGCAGCAGGCAGTGAAGAAGGCTAATGGAATGTTGGCCTTTATTACAAAGGGATTTGAGTACAAGAGCAAGGAAATCCTTTTGCATTTGTACAGGGCCCTGGTGAGACCACACCTGGAATATTGTGTACAGTTTTGGTCTCCAGGGTTATGGAAGGACATCCTGGCTGTAGAGGAAGTGCAGCGTAGAGTCACAAGGTTAATTCCTGGGATGTCCGGACTGTCTTATGCAGAGAGGTTAGAGAGACTGGGCTTGTACACACTGGAATTAAAGAGATTGAGAGGGGATCTGATTGCAACATATAAGATTATTAAGGGATTGGACAAGATAGAGGCAGGAAATATGTTCCAGATGCTGGGAGAGTTCAGTACCAGAGGGCATGGTTTGAGAATAAGGGGTAGGTCATTTAGGACAGAGTTAAGGAAAAACTTCTTCTCCCAGAGAGTTGTGGGGGTCTGGAATGCACTGCCTCAGAAGGCAGTGGAAGCCAATTCTCTGGATGCTTTCAAGAAGGAGCTAGATAGGTATCTTATGGATAGGGGAATCAAGGGATATGGGGACAAGGCAGGAACAGGGTATTGATAGTAGGTGATCAGCCATGATCTCAGAATGGTGGTGCAGGCTCGAAGGGCCGAATGGTCTACTTCTGCACCTATTATCTATTGTCTATTTTCATGAAATTTCATGTTTATGTTCATAGAGGGAATTTAGAACAAATTCGCCCACCATTGTGTGCCAGTATCATTAAAGATAAAACTGCAGAGAATTGTATAGTCGTCTGGTAAAGGTTTTGTCAAGAGACCTGGACCATTGATCTTTCACTAAATGTTATTACAGAAGTTTTCAAATTTAAACTCAATTAAATAAATTTGGAATATACGGGAAAAGTAAATGTCACTGACAGTGCAACAATGTTGCTTTTAAACACCAGTTAGGTCACTAATATCCTTAAAGGAAGGTAATCTGAACAAAGATCTGGCAACAATACATAGGCCTCCATTGGTCAAGGTTGACCACAGATGTTGCACCATAGCTGACTAGATACGCAAGCCAGGGCAGTACAATACGGGGAGCAAGCTGTTGCCCATGTAGCAAGCTCCCTCTCTCCACACATCTGATGAACCTAAAGTTTAGCAGAGATTGATACAGTTTGGTGCCAGCAGAGTTGTAGAAGTTGCCAGTCAGCATTGAACTCACTGTAGGACAGTTTTAGGGAATCCAGCTCTGGATTTTTCTCTTGGGGTTTACTCTCAAAGCCTTCCCCATTAGTGCGTACAGCCGCAAGGCAATGGAGGTTTGAGATCAGAGTCTGCCTTCTCCTAGATCAACTGCCAACCATGGCTGATGAGCCGCATCTGATTAGAGTAACTGGTTTTAAGGTACCAATGACCACCTTTGCCCCTTCTCCTGTCAGTAGAAATGGTTCCACCAGTCTTAGTGGCTAAGCCACACGTGAAGGCCAGGAGCTGGACTTGGTTGTCAGAGGCTATATGTGATGCACACATTTGGGAGTATTTAACATGTACTGTGAGCTTATCCCCATTACCACTCCCAGCTATGAGAAACTTAAGGAACCAATATAGAGAGTACAGAATAAATTTACCAAGATGCTGCTTGCAATGGAGGGCTGTAATTCTAAGTGGAGATTGGATGGGCTGTGTTTATTCTTATAGGAACATGGGAGGCTGAAGGGTGACTTAACTGAGGTTTAGAAAATTATGAGTGGCATAGATGCAATAGGTAGAAACTTCTTCCTGAAGCAGCGGAGTTTAGAACAACTGAGCACAGGTCTAAGGTGAGAGGAGAGATCTGGCAGATAGGCTTTTCACAAAGGGGGTGGTGGTTATATTGAACGAGCTGGAGGCAGATACAACCGAATTACTTAAAAGGCTTTGGACACTTACTTAAAGGGGAAAGGCATAGAGAGATACAAGCCTAATTCTAAGGGTTAATTTATGCTCAAACATTTCCTGAATTCTAATAATTTGCTGTCTTTACCTGGTCTACAATCCATATGTGACCCTTCAGTGTATTAGATTCAGAACTGTCTCCTCATCTCACTGAGGGTTTTCAACATTCTTCCTGAGCCAGTGAGTTTTCCAGATTCGCTATTTCTCTTTACCTAGGAGCAAAGTACATTTAATTCAAGCCTGTAAACCTAAAGTGAAACTTGGTATTTTCAGGCTAAAAGAACACAATAGCTGGAGTGCCAACCTGTAATATTGAAAGCTCTGCTTTAGCATTCCTTTCCGTTCATTATTTTATTGGGCTGGCAAAGTTCTTCATGCTTAAGTTGTGTTGGGCCAGTGCAAACAGAACTGACACTGTTACATTAATGTTACAGCTTTTATAATGGCTATATTCACTTCTGAAAACATGTATAACATCATTTTCAATGATCTTCCCAGAAATAGTATATTGATGATTATATACAGCATTTTTTGACCAACTGTGTTACTTCCAGTCCAGTTCACCCATCAATTCCAGCCTCTGTGTCAACTTCCTTCCCAAAGTGTCATGAGCTGCTGCATTTAGATAGACTGAAGAGTCTGTTTCTGTGTTCTACTTTTCCATGACCTTCTATTACTTAATTCTCATTCAAATTGTAAGTTCCTGCCCATTCTGTTTGCTAGATTGTTACATTCATACATAACTTTACATTTTTTTTGCACACACTTCTTTGGTCTTCATTGTGATACCTACCTTCTCCAACTCTAGTGATTGGACACAGACATCCTATAATTGAGCATTGAGTGCTCAGCATGAGGCCTTTAATTGCTGAATTTCCATGAACGAATGTGGCAAGCAATAATTGGCAGCCTGAGTCTTAAAGGGACATTGGCAACTCACCATACTCTGGGGAATGCTGGAATGCTGAAACTTGGATGCATTCAGGCAGGACCAGGACAGCAAAAATAAAGGAATCATAGACACTGTTTAGTTTGTAGCTTCCCATAGAGGCCCTTCTGGCCCTGAATTGCACACATTTGGTTTCAAATGCACAGTACATCTATTAAACCATCACCCTCCCTTCTGAGTACAGATAGTATATTACTATCTTTATTTTACAGATAGTATATTACTATCTTTATTTTATCAAGGATAAAAGGATACTATGTTGCTCGGTTTATGTCAAAGGCTTCTCAAAGAATACGAGAAATCTAGCTCTTCACTACTGTGAACTGTGAATTGCTTCTCAATTCAGTGTATAATTAGAAATGGTTCAATATAATGCAGAAAAAAATGATACATATATAAATGACTGTATAAGAGAAACATAAATGTTTGAAATACAGCAGGTCATGAAGCATCGGCAAAGAGAGAAGTAGTTAAATTTTAGGATGATCGCAATGTATCAAACACAAGTAAAGCAGGAGCAGAGAAAGAGAACAGAAAGGAAGGTTTGTGATGAAGGAATTAGAAGAAAGAGAAGAGGGAATATGGTAAAAGGAAAGATTAAACAACACCATTTAATGCCCCCATCCTAAAATTCATCTTTTGGTAATCATGAGTAGTGGAGATATAGCATATCTACTGTATTAGGAATTAGTAGAAAGTGAAGAGAAGTGATCATTTCTGTTGAATGTGTCTAAGCAGGCCCAATGCTGTGATCAAGCCTAGGCTGAGGAGATGAACTTCTCAAAAGGTGGTGAGGCACAATATTACACTACTCAGAGTGAATCCGCTTTTAATCTGCACAATCTGTTTCTTTCTTGAAGTTGTGTTAGCAACGTTCTAGGCTAATTTAACTCATTGTATTTGTAGAGCTCTGCAAATAATATGAAGTGAGGTGTTTTATGTTTAATGAAACCTGTGTCACATTTTATTGAACTCCAAAAACTAAAACACAAAGGTGTGCTAAAAATCCTTAATAATAACGTCATCACATCAGACCAGATTCTTAAAGTAAAACACCAACTCAATGACAGTGGTTGTCAATAATATACATTTCTCCCAATTACATTACCCTACACAGCCCCCCGCCCCCCAGAATTCACTAAAATCAGCATTGTGAGCCTGTTTGGAGCTCGATTGAGCTGCCTGGCTTGGGTCCAGTATTCCCTGGGTGGAGGAACTGTGGGTGCCTCTGGCTCATCCAGAGGTCTGTTGACATGCTCATGGTCACGTTGGCATGCCAGGGGCATGGCAGTAGAATACACCAAATCTTGGTGGGCTGCCTTAAAGTGATCTACCAAAATACATTCTGGTTTAGTCCTCTTGTCTAAGATAAAAGTGTTTTCTCTCTGTTCCAAAATGCAGAATGGGCCATCGTAAAGGGGCGTAAGGGGATGTTGGTGTACGTCATGATGGATGAAAGCAAATAAGCTGGAATGTAAGAACTCAAGAGTGCTGTAAGCCATGAGGGGAGGGAAGAATAGGTGAACTCACTGAGAGGTGGTCATGGTGTCAGGAATGAAATCACCTGGCACTCATAAAGGCTGCCCTTATGCCAGCCTCAGCTGCAGACAGCTGCTCTGAGCCCCAGCAGGACCCATGGGAGATAATCATGCCAACACATTGGTCAGGGAAGCCCTCAGAGCAGCCTTTAAGGAGCAGTGAAACTGCTCACATAGGCCATTGGACTGCGGGTGACACACCGTGGTGTGATGTAGCCTAACACCGAGGCTCTGGGCCATCACAGCCCAGAGGTCTGAAATGAATTGGGGACCGCAGTCAGAGGAAATATCAGATGGGGTGACAAACTGAGCAACCCAGGCTCTGATGAACGCTCGAGCCACACCTGCAGCTATTGTCAATGTCAGAGGGACAACCTCTGGCCACCTAGTGCTACAGTCCACCATGGAAAGAAAGTGTGTGAAACCGCGGGAGAGGGAAAGAGGACCAACAAGGCTCACATTGACATCGTCAAACCATCGCTCAGGGACCTCAAAAGGTGCCAATGGCGCTTGAACATGATGGTCAATTTTTGCTCACACACTCCACACAGGTTGCCCTGAAAGGGTGTCTGTAGTGTACAGTAGACCACTCTGAAGGCTGGAACCCATGGTGTTCACTGACCTCCGATGTCCCGATGCACTGGCACTGTTGAAGTTGCAAAGCGGTCAGCACTTCCTAGCCTTCCTACCAAAGCATGTGTGGTAAAAACACAGACTTGGTGTAGTCCGTTTCATAGCCATGGGCATTCTTATGTTGAGGGCCTCGCTGATGGGGCTTATTGACATATAGAAAGGAGGAGGAATGATGCATCGCTGCCTAGCTGAGTGTGGACTATCAGCCATTTTAGCAAGCTCCCTATAGTCCTTCACAGATGTATTGGAAGGTCTAAGTGAACTTGATCAGGCATATGTTGCATGCAGAATTCTTTAAAAATAAAACAAAGGTGGTGATTTTGCAGCTTGCAGTCCATTAGCTTGGAAGGCCTTGTATCACTGAGGCCAGGCAAGGAGAACAACATTTTGGTGTACTCAGGCTCTAATAGTCCAAAATTCAGTGATCGATATTTATTGTGTTCAGGCAGGTGTTCAAATGGGAACACTACTCTCACTGCCATGGAATTACTAAGCAACACTACCACGTAACAGAATTTGGTGTCATCAGCGGGGATTTCTCGCAGACTGAACTGGGCCTCAGCTTGTACAAACCAAGTGGCAGCATTTTGCTCCCAAAACTCCCAGCAGTTTCAAAGTGATTGCACTGGCCGACATGTTCAATAACCCCGGAATCATCCTAGAGCATTGGTGTCACCAATGTAGGGTTACACAAATAAAATGAAGTGAGGCATTTCATGTTTAATGAAACTCATAACAGATTTTATTGAACACCAAAACCTAAGACACAAAAGCACGCTAAAAATCCTTACATAACAATGTCATCATGTCAGGTCAGACTTAATGTGAACCCCAACTCAATGTTGGTGGTTGCGAATTGTACATTTTTCCCAATTACGTTACTCTACATGTTCCAGTTCAGTCAAAGAATATGAAAATAAACTGTAAAGAAAAATACAATAAGTTGAATAAAAGATCATAAATTTATGATAGAATAATGTCATAAAATTTGTATTTTTGTTAATCAACGTCTGGGAGGATACTCAATCCTCAGCTGGTCTGGCATATGTAAGACTGCAGATCTGCTAATGTGGTTTGATTTTATGTATGAATACATTGAAAACAATTATAAATGTGTTGATTACTAACTTGGTCAGTAAACCTTTTCCACTCTAAGAAATTCCTGTCAAATTCAAAAATGATGATGACTAACTGAAATATTATCTGAATAGCACAATTTAAAAATGCCAATGTTTTTAACCTATACTGAATGAAAAACTTGGGTTTCCATGATTAATCAATGAACTGATGGGTGCATTCAAGAACATCTTCAGTCTCGCACTGCTACAGTTGGAGGTTCCCACTACCTGCTTCAAATGGGGGATAATTTTACCAGTGTCCAAGAAGAGCAGGGTGAGAAGCCTGGACGAGTATCGTCCAGTTGCTCTCACATCTGCTGTGATGAAGTGCTTTGAGAGGTTGGTCATGGTTAAAACCAACTTCTGCCTAAACAAGAACTTGGACCCACTGTAACTTACCTATTGCCACAATAGGTCTACAGTGGCTGCATTCTTGTTGGCTCTCCACTCAGCCTTGGATCAGCTGGGCAACAGTAATACTTACGTCAAGCTGCTGTTTATTGACCACAGCTCAGTGATCAACACAGTCACACCCTCAGTTCTAATCAAAAAGCACCTAAATCTGTGTGTCTGAACCTCCCTTTGCAACTGTATCCTTGACTTCCCCACAGGGAGACCACAGTCTGTGTAGATCGGAAAAAACATGTTGTCGCTGACAATATAGACTGAAGAACTTCAAACATGTGTGCTTAGCCAACTGCTCTACTCTCTCTCTGCACCCATGACTGTGTGGCCAGATACAGATCTTTTAAGAAATCTTCCTGTAGTGAGGCAACCACAATTGAGCACAGTGCTTCAAGTGGGGTCTGACCAGGATCCTATATAGCTGCAACATTACTTCTCGGCTCTTAAACTCAATTTGCCATCATACTTGACCTACCAAAATGTACCACTTCACACTTACCTGGGTTGAACTCCATCTGCCACTTCTCAGCCCAGTTTTGCATCCTATCAATGTCCCACTGTAACCTCTGACAGCCCTCCACGCTATCCACAACACCTCCAACCTTTACTGTTTATATACCTGAAAAAATTTTTGGTATCTTTTTTGATATTGTTAGCGAGCTTACCATCATATTTGATCTTTCTCCTCCTCATTGTTTTTTTTTTGTTGCATTCCGTTGGTTTTTTAAAAATTCTCAATCCTCCAACTTCCCACAAATTTTTGCTCTGTTATATGCCCTCTCTTTTGCTTTTATGTTGGCTTTGACTTCTCGTCAGCTACAGTTGCATTACCCTGCCTTTAGAATACTTCCTCTTCTTCTGGATGTATCTATCCTGCACCTTTCCCAATTGTTGCCAGAAACTCCAGCCACTGCTGCTTTGCTGTCATCCTTGTGTAATATCATGGCTGAGATTTCTACTGCTAGGCTGTGAGGTATTTCACTTCAGTAGTTTCTGTAAAAGTAGTGTGTCCTGCTGATAGAATGTTCTGCTTTGTCTACAGATAAGGAGCCATGTTGTTCAATTTAGGAATGTTATGTCCGTGAATCAGGATGTTGGGATTGGGAGAAGGTTCCAGAGAGAGCTGGGTGGAGAGAGATTTGGTGTAGACAGTGGTTGGGTTAGTGGTCTTTTGGTGGGAGATGTGGAGGAGAAGATTGGGGAGATATCTGTAGAATTCGATCTGACATGAAAACACTATTACAAAGAGTGCTTCATGAGATGGAGTTCAAGATGGGAAGTTCAGCATTGTGAATACCTGTTCTACCCAGCTTTTGGAAGAGATGAGGTCCAATAGTGACTTGCACATGTAGACTGGTCTAACTGTAATTGGCTTTTTTCTTTCATTTCTTTCTCTTAAGAGCTGTTTGATAATGCTGCAACTGGTAAATATACTTTCTTTGTAATTTTATGCTGTTGTACGATTTGTCATTTCTAGGCAACCAATAATTCTGTATGGACAGTATTTACACAGCATTTATTCAAATCTGTCGGGTTCTGTCGGGTTACGGTGGGACTCAAGTGCAGACCAATGAATGCTCTTTTAACAGGATTTAGTAGGGAGCACAAAGGCAACAGTCTTTCAAAAAAAACATGAGGCAGGCACAAATCCAAAATGGCAGGCAGAGGTCTTACCCAGGAAAGGCAGTCCAGTGAGGGCAGACGATCCAGAGCACACAGGCAAAAATCAGGTCCCAGAACAGGGAAAATCCAAAAATCAAGAGTCCAGCAAAATCGGTTGGCAGCAGTCACAATGACAGGTCAGAGCTGGGACAAACAAGCAGAGAATGCAAGTCAAGGCAGGGTTTAAATGGACTGGGTAATGAGTGAAAACAGAAATAGGTGGGTGCAAGTGAAGAGATAAGTGGGTAATTGGAGAAAGTCCAATAAGGAAAGGGGCAGGGCCAAAACCCACATGGCCAGTTGAAAGAAGGCAGAAATTAAAGACTGTTGTGGTCCAGAGCTACCAGCCAGAGGCCCTTCGACCCAGTGTTCAGGCTGGATCCTTAACAGAACCCCCCACCACGGGCATCTCCAGATGCCCTTCTTGCCAGTACGGGATGGCTCCTATGAAAGTCCCTAATGAGAGAGGGATCCAGGATATCTCGAGCGGGTACCCAACACCTTTCTTTGGGGCCATAGCCCTCCCAATCAACGAGGTATTGCAGTCCACGGCCCCTGCGTCAAACGTCCAGCAATCGGCGCACAGTGAAGGTCTCTGAGCCATCGATGAGACAGGGAGGGGGTGAGGGCTTTGGGGTGGCTGCAGACAAAGGGCTTAATCCTTGAAACATGGAATGTAGGATGGATTCTGCGAAGGGTAGGGGGTAGTTCTAGATGAAGGGCTGATCACCTTGGCGATGGGGAAAGGTCCAATGTAGCATGACGCCAGCTTGCGGGAGTCCACCTTCAAGGGAATATCCTGCGAGGATAACCAAACCTTCTGACCCTGGCAGTAACGGGGGGCCTCGATGCGGTGACGGTCTGCTTGCTGCTTCATTCTGGCTGTAGATTTGAAGCAGCACCTCTCGGCTCACCTCCAGGTCTGTGAACACCTCTGGACAAACGCTTCGGCTGAGGGAACGTCTGCCTCCTTCTCCTGAGGTGCGAATACGGGGGGTTGATAGCCAAGACAGCACTGGAATGGTGATAAGCCTGATGAAGCAGAAGGCAAGGAATTGATGGCGTACTCGACCCAGGGAAGTTGCCAACTCCAAGAGGAAGACTCCTGAGACATCACACAACAGAGCATCACCTCCATCTGCTGATTAGCCCGCTCGGTCTGGCCATTACTCTGTGGATGAAACCCAGATGAGAGGTTGGTCTGGCCATTACTCTGTGGATGAAACCCTGATCCCGAGCAGTTTGCAAAAGGACCTCCAAAAGTGGGAGGTAAATTGCGAACCTCTGTCAGATACCACTTCAACAGGGAGACTGTGAATACGGAAAACATGCTGAATCACCAGGTTGGCAGTCTCCTTGGCAGAGGGCAGCTTGGGAAGGGGAACTAAGTGGACTGATTTGGAAAAACGATCCACTATGGTAAGAACGGTAGTGTTACCGTCAGACACAGGGAGTCCGGTGATAAAGTCCAGTGCAATGTGTGACCAAGGCCTTCTAGGAACAGGTAGGGGTTGCAGGAGACCAGTAGGTGGTTGGCTGGAGGTCTTGTTCTGTGCACAGACTGTGCAGGCAGAAATGAAGCTCTTGACATCCTTCCTCAGGGATGGCCATCAAAATCTTTGACTGATGAAAGCCGTCGTGCGTCTGATGCCAGGGTGACATGCCAGTCTGGAGGTGTGTCCCCACTGTAGAACCTGGGAGTGGACAGACTGGGGAACATGCAATAGATTAGCAGGACACGCACCAGGAACAGACTCACCCTGTTGGGCCGACCGGACCACAGATTCAATCTCCCACTGTTCTGCGGCAACCAGGCATTGCTTGGGGAGAATGGTCGTAACCTCGGGTGCCTCGTTGGTTGTTGGAAACTGCCTGGAGAGCGCGTCAGGCTTGCCGTTCTTAGAGCCAGGGCGGTAGGCCGGGGTGAATCTAAAACGGGCAAAAAACAGGGACCATCGAGCCTGGCGGGAGTTTGGCTGAACGGATATATTCCAGGTTCTTGTGATCCATCCAGACTAGAAAAGGAGTAGTCGTTCCCTCAAGCCAATGCCACCATTCCTCAAGAGCAAGTTTAACAGCCAACAACTCTCGATCGCCGATGTCATAGTTGCGTTCTGTGGGCAAAAATTTACAGGGAAAAAAAAGCGCATGGGTGTAGTTTGTCATCCTCTGCTGAACGCTGTGACAGTATAGCCCCTACTCCTACATCAGAGGTGTCAGTCTCTACAATAAACTGCCTGGTAGGATCAGCCTGAAGGAGAATAGGTGCCCTGGTGAAACGAGTCTTTAGATCAGAAAAGGCTTTCTCAGCCGTTGGATTCCAGGTGAAATTCGACTTGGGGGAGGTTAGGGCAGTCAGCGGGGTGGCCTGGAAGCTGAAATTTCGAATGAATCAGCGATAGAAGTTGGCAAACCCATGAAAGCGTTGGACATCTTGTCGAGAGGCGGGTTGTGGATTCCTCCAGTGCTGATCACATAGCCCAGAAATGAAGTTGAACTCCAGTGAAATTCACACTTCTCAGCCTTCACAAATAACTGGTTCTCCAGGAGCTGTTGGAGTACCCGGCGGACATACTGGATGTGTTCAGAGAGGGACCTAGAAAATATCAGAATGTCATCCAGGTACACAAATACAAATTGGCTCAGCATGTCTCGGAGGATATCATTTACCAGAGACTGGAACACAGCAGGGCCATTGGAAAGTCCGAAAGGCATCACCAAATATTCATAGTGCCCAGATGGTGTATTGAACGTGGTCTTTCACTCTTCCCCCTCCCTTATGCAGACCAGATGGTAAGCGTTGCGGAGGTCGAGCTTGGAGAAGATAGACGCACCCTGGAGCAATTCAAATGCAGATGACATAAGAGGAAGAGGATAGCGGTTCTTAACGGTGACCTCATTGAGACCTCTATAGTCCACGCAAGGGCGCAGAGACCCGTCCTTCTTGGCTACAAAGAAGAACCCTGTGCCTGCTGGGGAGGAAGAGGGACGGATAATTCCTGCAGCCAAGACCTCCTGGATATACTTGTCCATCGCCTACCTTTCAGGTGGAGACAGGGAATACAGATGGCGAGGTGGCGAGGTTCCCGGAAGGAGATCTATAACCCAATCATAGGGGCGATGCGGGGGTAAGGTGGTGGCCCGAGTCTTGCTGAATACCAGCTTTAGGTCCCGATATTCTGGGGGGACAGAGGACAGATCGGGAAACTCTTCTGTAGGCAGAGGAGCCGGACTTACAGTGGCATGAGCAACACGCAGACAATGATTTGGACAGAAGGGACGCCAGATTAATACCCTGTTATTAGACCAATCAATGTGTGGACCATGCTGAGCTAGCCATAGATAGATAGATAGATACTTTATTCATCCCCATGGGGAAATTCAACTTTTTTTCCAATGTCCCATACACTTGTTGTAGCAAAACTAATTACATACAATACTTAACTCAGTAAAAATATGATATGCATCTAAATCACTATCTCAAAAAGCATTAATAATAGCTTTTAAAAAGTTCTTAAGTCCTGGCGGTTGAATTGTAAAGCCTAATGGCATTGGGGAGTATTGACCTCTTCATCCCGTCTGAGGAGCATTGCATCGATAGTAACCTGTCGCTGAAACTGCTTCTCTGTCTCTGGATGGTGCTATGTAGAGGATGTTCAGAGTTTTCCATAATTGACCGTAGCCTACTCAGGGCCCTTCGCTCAGCTACCGATGTTAAACTCTCCAGTACTTTGCCCATGACAGAGCCCGCCTTCCTTACCAGCTTATTAAGACGTGAGGCGTCCCTCTTCTTAATGCTTCCTCCCCAACACGCCACCACAAAGAAGAGGGCGCTCTCCACAACTGACCTATAGAACATCTTCAGCATCTCACTATAGACATTGAATGACGCCAACCTTCTAAGGAAGTACAGTCGACTCTGTGCCTTCCTGTACAAGGCATCTGTGTTGGCAGTCCAGTCTAGCTTCTCGTCTAACTGTACTCCCAGATACTTGTAGGTCTTAACCTGCTCCACACATTCTCCATTAATGATCACTGGCTCCATATGAGGCCTAGATCTCCTAAAGTCCACCACCATCTCCTTGGTCTTGGTGACATTGAGACGCAGGTAGTTTGAGTTGCACCATATCACAAAGTCCTGTATCAGTTTCCTATACTCCTCCTCCTGTCCGTTCCTGACACACCCCACTATGGCCGTGTCATCAGCGAACTTCTGCACATGGCAGGACTCCGAGTTATATTGGAAGTCTGATGTGTACAGGGTGAACAGGACCGGAGAGAGTACAGTTCCCTGCGGCGCTCCTGTGCTGCTGACCACCGTGTCAGACCTACAGTCTCCCAACCGCACATACTGAGGTCTATCTGTCAAGTAGTCCACTATCCAATCCACCATGTGAGAGTCTACTCCCATCTCCGTTAGTTTGTGCCTTAAGATCTTGGGCTGGATGGTGTTAAAGGCACTAGAGAAGTCAAGGAATGTAATCCTCACAGCACAACTGACCCCATCTAGGTGAGAGAGTGATTTGTGCAGCAAATACGTGATAGCATCCTCCACTCCCACCTTCTCCTTATACGCAAACTGAAGAGGTTCCTGGGCGTGCCTGGTTTGTGGCCTCAGATTCTGTATTATCAGCCGCTCTATGGTCTTCATCACGTGCGACGTCAAGGCAACAGGTCTGAACTCATTCAACTCCTTTGGTTGTGGTTTCTTCGGTACCGGGACAATACAGGATGTTTTCCACTGTCTGGGTACTCTTCTCTGCTTCAGGCTCATGTTGAAGATGCGCTGTAGTGGTTCTCCCAGCTCAGTCGCACAGGCCCTCAGTAATCGTGGGGAAACTCCATCCGGTCCAGCCGCCTTGCTGGTACAGATCATCCTCAGTTGACCTTCCACCTGTGCACATGGATGGCCTAACACAACTTCAGCTTTGAGGGAATCTATTACATGAAAAGCAATGCTCTCCTGGTGATTGCCGGAAATGAGGAGACTCACCAGAGCTGTAGAGCGGGTAACCATGGCAATTTTCACTCCGGTTAAGCCACTGGCTTCCAGGGGTTGCTTCAGATGGGAGAGTGGTATCCCGAGATTGGCCACAAAACTGGAAACTGATAAAGTTTCCCTCAGCCCGGAGTCAATAAAAACTGAAATGGTGTGTCTCCTCCCTTCAGCCAGTATAAAAGCAGGTAGCAGGGTTTGAGTGACGGGGGACCGGGGGCAAGGAAGTACTGCTCGCCCGTAGTCCCCTCTTTACCAGCGAGCGTTGGCTTTTACGGGACAGGTAGATATGTAGTGACCAGCCTGACCACAATACAGACAGGAGTTGGTACTGACTCTCCTTCTTTCCAAAGGAGACA
The DNA here is from genome assembly GCF_048418815.1 of Hemitrygon akajei. NCBI lineage: Eukaryota > Metazoa > Chordata > Chondrichthyes > Myliobatiformes > Dasyatidae > Hemitrygon > Hemitrygon akajei. The sequence continues at coordinate 99,397,217 of NC_133125.1, read as the reverse complement.
GACGGGTACGATCAATCTGCATGAGCTCCGTTGGGCTGGATGGGGGTGACTGAGAACTCAGGGAAGGAGATGTGGGTGCAGGCTGGAAAAATGTCAGACGTTCCCCGGTTGTTCTTTGTGACCCTCTGATATCACGCTCCTGCTGATGCTGTTTTATGCGGCTGTCAATCTTAATGGTCAAATTGACCAGCTCTTGGAAGCCAGCAGGCAGGTCATGGGTGCCTAGTTCATCCTTAATCTCTTCGCTAAGCCCATAGAGGAACATGTCAGATTGGGCCGCCGAATCCCAGTTGGTAGTGGCGGCTAGTGTGCGTAACTCAATGGCGTAGTCCGAAACAGAGCGGTTACCCTGACGAATTCGCAACACTTCCCTCGCTGCCTCTCGCCCCTGCTGGGAATGGTCAAAGACTCTTCTAATCTCCTTACAAAAGTCCTTAAACATGTGGCAAAAAGGGGCTCTGCTGTCCCACACAGCCGTACCCCACTCTCTTGCTCTTCCTGACAGCAGCGTGATAACATAAGCGATACGGGATCGATCAGTGGGGAAGGTAGCGGGCTGCAGCTCAAAAACCAGCGAGCATTGAGACAGGAAGGATCTGCAGGTGCCTGGTTCACCATTGTGAAGTTCAGGTGGAGGTAAACGGGGCTCTTGGGCTGGTAGGGTTGGAGTCTGTGGGGCTGATGGTGTCACAACAGGAGGCGGGTTAGAGCTCAGTGCCAGCTGAATCTGCTGTAGTACACTGGGAGGCCACGCTGGTCAGAGAGGCGGAGTAGGCTTCCATCAACTGGCTGATAGAGGTGAACTGTGCTTCATGACTCCCTAACAACATGCCCTGTCGGGAGAGGGCCTCACACATCTGATTGGGGTCTGCTGAGTCCATCTTGTCCAGTTCTTTCTGTCGGGTTCTGTCGGGTTACAGTGGGACTCAAGTGCAGACCAATGAATGCTCTTTTACCAGGATTTATTAGGGAGCACAAAGGCAACAGTCTTTCAAAAAACAGGAGGCAGGCACGAATCCAGAATGGCAGGCAGAGGTCTTACCCAGGAAAGGCAGTCCAGCGAGGGCAGACGATCCAGAGCACACAGGCAAAAATCAGGTCCCAGAACAGGCAAAATTCAAAAACACAGAATCAGGCAAAATCAGTTGGTGGCAGTCACAATGACAGGCTAGAATAACTCAGGTCAGGGCTGGGACAAACTGGCAGAGAGTGTGAGTCAAGGCAGGGTTTAAATGGACCGGGTAATGAGTGAAAACAGAAACAGGTGGGTGCAAGTGAGGAGACAAGCAGGTAATCGGAGAAAGTGCAAAAAGGAAAGGGGCTGGGTCAAAACCCACATGGCCAGGTGAAAGAAGGCAGAAATTAAAGACTGTCATGGTCCAGAGCTACCAGCAGAGGCCCTTCGACCCAGTGTTCAGGCCAGATCCTTAACAAAATCAAAGTTCTGTAAATTGGACCATCCTAACTTTCCTGTTTGGTTGAGCTCAAATCATATCGACCCTAGACATATGTTGTTATAAAGGTGGCCTACTCACTGCTGAGTCACATGGTTGTTAGCCAAGTTTGCATAAGAGTCCTGTGAGAGTGAGCTTATAAGTAAGCACTTCCAATCAACTTTGGCCAGCTCCTCTCTTATGCCTCTGTAATTCCCTTTACTCCATTGTAATACAGATACATCTGACTTCATCTTCTCCCACTCAAATTGCAGGGTGAATTCTATCATATTACAATCATTGTTTCCTAAGGGTTCCTTCACCTTAAGCTCCTTAATCATATCTGGTTCAACATACAATCCACAATGCCTAGTGGGCTCAACCACAAATTGCACCAAAAAGCCATCACAGAGGCAATCCACAAAACCTCTCTCTTGGGATCCAGGATCAATCTGATTTTCCCAATTTATCTGCATGTTGAAATCCCCCATGATATTGCCTTCTCCTATCTCCCACTGTAATTTGTAGATCACATCCTGGCTACTGTTCAGAGGTCTGTAAATTACTCCCATCAGGGTCATTTTAGTCTTGTAGTTTTTTACCTCTACCCACAAGGATTCTATATATTCTGATCCGATGTTACCTCCTTGTAAAGATTTTTGCATTTTTTACCAGCAGTGCCACTCTTCCTCTTCTGCCTTTCTGATTGCCCTCTCGATAGATTGTATATCCTTGTATATTAAGCTTCCAAGTATAATCGTCCTTCAGCCATGACTCCAGTCGTACCTACTGTTCTTTAATTGCGCTACAAGATTACTACCTTTTCTCGTATACAACATACATTCAAAAATATAACACTTTCAGTGTGTATTTGTCCCACTTTTCAATTTTGTCCCCCTTTTACTTTGTAAACCATCCCACTGACTGAAATTTTGCCTGTCCTTCCTCACAGTTTCACTAAACACTGCCTCTGCTTGTAAACCAATTTCCCTCTCATCAGCCCTATCGCCCTAGTTCCTAGCCTGCTGCCAAATTAGTTTAAACCCTCTCCAAGAGCTTGTGCAAAACTTCCCCCAAGGATATTGGTCCCCGTTGGGTTTAGGTATAGTCTGTCACTTTTGTACAGATCGCACCTTCCCCAAAAGAGATCCCAATGATCCATAAATCTGAAACCCTGCCCCCTGCACCAGGTCCTCAGCCACACATTCATCAGCCAAATCTTCCTGTTCTTGCCCTCACTGGCACGTGGTATGGAGATTGTTACCTAGAGGTCCTGTTTTTCAGCTTTCTACCTAGCTCTCTAAATTCTCTCTTTAAGACCTACTCATTTTCCTTCCTGTGTCAATAGTCCCAATAGGTAGCAAGATGGGTGTCTGCTCACCCTCCTCCCTTGGAATGTCGTGGACCTGATCTGAGACATCTTTGACACTGCGTTTGGGAGGCAACATATCATCTGTGTGTGTGTCTTTCTCTCTCTCTCTCTCTATGACAGATTCTCCTATCCACTCCTTTAAATATGAAACCTCCTATCACTGCATCCCGCTCTAGTCATTTCTCTTCTAATCTGCAGCACTAGGCTCAGTGCTGGAGATCCTGTTGCTGTAGTACCACCTCCCCCCGAGAAGTGTGCAAAACAATAGACTCGTTACTGAAGATGAACACGCACAGGGTTATCTGTACTGCTGTACTGGCTGCCTATCTGTACTAATCATATTAAACCTGATTTTGAAAGGTTCCTCAATCAAATCATATAGAAAGTATGCTAGGCTCAATTACAAAGAAGGTTAAAATCCTATTTGATGTTTTTAATGATTAACAACTTCTGGTTTCTGGCATTTTGGCTGTTTTATACCAATAGACAATTGCCAATATGAGCGGTGGTGGTTATATTTTCACCGTGTCAGATGAAAAATGTAGCTGTTCATCAAAGCCAGGCTGGAGTCTTGTGATCGTTGATTACTTGGTCTTTGCAAGCACGACTACAATGCTACAAACTGAAAAGCAAAGCAAGACAACCTTGGAGCAAATTCATCATTCTGAGAAGTGTGAGTAGTGCAGATATTTTGTGTGTGTGTTAGGAATCAGTAGAACGATGAAGAGAAAAAGTGACCATTTCTGGTGAACTTGAACGATCTGTCAAGCCTGTCATTTTTTAAAGACAGCAGCACATTTCAAAATTGTCATTGGGAGTAGCAATGAAAATTAAATGTGCTGTCAGTCATATCTAAATATTTCATTCAATATACATCTCAAATACATCAAACTTCATGAGACTCCGTAATCCTTATAAAATATATATGGACTTAGAACTTATTTCCTTTCCTGAGTGTTGCATAGATCGACAATGACCTGCTAACAGTTACTGTTTATGGACAATGTTGGAAAGTTCTTGAAATACAAGTCAAAGTGCAGCCATTATGACTTTCTGGGGTCTAAGCATGGTCAGTGGTGCTCCTGGTGCAGGTGGGGTGGGGGGGTGAAGAGGCTCGATGGTTCTGCTGCTGTTTGGGTGTGGAAGGGGGGGGCTTTGGGGTTCTGATGCTACGTCATTCATTCGTGGATATCTCTGTGAAGAATAAACATTTTAGGTTGTATTCTGTATTCATTCTCTGATATTAAATTGCAACATTTGAACCATTTGATTAAAGAAATAACTGAGTGATGCAGCCGTGAATCTGTCTTATGTGAAACTAAACTAGAAATGTGAACAAAACTTCATTTGTCACACCTATAGGGAAGGGACCTTACATCAGTAGATATAATTGATGATACAAGCTCGGTGAACCAACTACTGCATCTTATTTTGTGCCAATCCCTTACCATACCTCTGTAACTACACCTAGACAGAACTTTTTAAAGGCTGCAATCTCATCACCATGTAGGTCCATTGTCTCCACGTGGCGTGAACTTTTTTGCGAGTTGATGGCAGAGTTAACCTTTGATGCGTGCTTGAATCAGGAGCCCAACTTCAGAAACTTGAGCACCAAAGGAACTTGACTGCTCAAAGTTCAAAGTACATTTATTATCGAAGTATGTACGCAGTATTCAACCCTGAGATTCGTCTTTCCACAGACAGCCCCCCCAAAAAAAGAAAACCATGGAACCCATTCAAAAAAAAACATCAAACTCCTAACATGCAAAAAACCCAAAAGAACAAATTGTGAAAATGGCAAAAAAAGAGTGAAAAGCACAGATATAAAACACCAAATCACAAAGTCATCAAAAGGTTCCCCTCAGTTCAGCACAACCCAGTGCTGTGTCTTCATTATCTGCAGACCGTTGAGCTAGTTTCCCCATTCAGAACTGAACAAAACAGCAACAAAACAGAGCGACCAGAAACCAGAAACTCATCATAATGTGAAGTACAGAGTCCAATTCACAATCCACATTGATTAAACCTTGCCCAGGATCCACCCTTCAGCAGTAGCAGCAAGCGAAAGGGAAAGAGAGATCTTTCACCTGCAGATGGTCGGTGCTGAACACCCTCCCCCTTCCACTCTTGCCTTCATTTGAAAGAAACTGAAGTAAAAGAAGAGAAAGAAGAAGCATTGGGATCCATCCGGAGGATGTTGCCCTTTGTCACGTTGTTCATTGATGTCATCTTCTTTGGTGCAATGTTCAGGAAGCATTCCTCTGTAAGGGGAACACGTTACAAATAAGATATTAAACCAAGTTTACTTATGCCATCTGATGAGATGAGTGGAAAATCTCTGTAGTGCTATTATTGAAGAAGAATAGGGCAATGTTCTAGTACCTTTTCATCCCTCAGTCAGTAAAAATCAGTTATCTAGACATTAGTATCCTTTGGATTCACAGCTGTGTGTAGAAGGGGAGCGTGCTGTATGAGCAACATCTGGCTCTCCATATTGTACTGCCCTGACTTGCATACTGGCTTGTGTGTCAACTTCAGCAGCTAGGACGCAACATCTATAGTCATCTTTGACCAATAGAGGGCCATAACAAATGTTTGGGCAAAATGGTAAATTGTGAAGATTGCTCTGGAGCTAAGAGCCTGTGTGCAAATTGGCAACAATCTTCTAAAAAAATTCTCGCGTGCACCAAGGTAATTTGAACTGAGATTATCATTGATTAATGAATTTGCAACAATAATTATGCACTTCTTGTTGGAAAATGGATGTGATCTCATCCTTATTTATGTGTATTCATTATTTTACTATTTATAAAAATATAACAGAAACAGATTGAAATAACTGAAGCATTGTAGAAAACCTGTTCAAAAATTAATATTAATCTTTTTAAAAGGCAATTGAAAAATAAATGCCCCTAAACTACATACAGTACCTACCGTTATTATCACTGAATATCCAGTGTTCACTCACAAATGAAAGAAGCAAAAATAGAAGCAAAGCAAAGTCAATACCAACCATTTACTATCCATGTGTGCACCAGATCTGCAAGGATTTCAAAACATATCATCCAATGACATATATTCTTGCAAATGTCTAGCTAGCACAAAAGCTGGTGTGAAATATTTCCCGTGAAAACATCTCACTGCCCTTAGGTTGTAAAAAAAAGATCATTCACTGCTTTATTTGGCAGTAAAGAAAATCATTATGTATCTTTTTATTTCGAATGGAGCTGAAAGAATTGAGGGGTGGCACTGCATGTCGTGTGCCATCTTGGGTATGTGAGCCACAGTTCTGTCATTCCTGCTCTAGAGAGTGACTCTACGTTTCCTTGAAAAATGTATCTGGGAAACTGGTTGTTGTCTTCTTTTTGCTAACATTGTATTTTGTTCTTCTGTGAAGTGGCTCCAATTTGATCTGCAACTATTTCACAGCTTCATTATAGAGCTTATTCTGAGGTATCATAGCATAAAATATAAATATGTAATCCATAAGAGCCAAGCAATTACAGTACACTTCATGTTCTCTTAAGATGGACAAGATGGTGCCAGTGCTTAATGGTGACATCCTGCAGACAACTAAGAAAACTACAAGATATTCATCTTCTTCTAAATACATTTTTCTTCTGAATTGTGATCGCTGCAGTCTGCAGCCTGTAATTTCCCCTTTAAGGATATATTTTTGAACCAACTAAGTGATCTGGAGTTTTGCGACCTTCTGGGGAATTCAGGGTGGATGACAGGTGGACGAGTGGAGCTACATCCATTGCCGTGTGATTCCTACTGGGGGAGCATGAGCCCGTGGCTGGTGCCATTACTCCGTGCCAATTAAAGCATCGAACAAGATTGAAATCATCGAAGGTGAGGGTGGAAAACAAATAGGTGCTCAGCATCATCTGCCTGTATTTGACTGGTCCTTTCTCGCTGCCGCTGGGGTGCAGAAGATGCAAGAGCCTTGGGTCGCATGCCGTCGGGTTCAGAAGCTGCTGTTGCCCTGCAGCCATTTGGCTACTGGGCGGACTTCACTCGCCTCAGCCCTGAGTACACTCTGCAGCTGTGCACTCGCTTTCAGGGGCTCTGCAGTTCATGTTCCCTGTATTCTTGTTGACTTCCTTTTACTATTAGTGCAATTTGATCAAGGCACTTCAGCGCTGAACTGTCTCTGCACCTATGGCCTGTAGACACCAGGATCCCGGTCCAACTTCACTTGTCTCAGTGGCTCCATGGTTGTGGACTCACTTTTGGGGATTCTGCGGTTAATGTTATTTCTTTACTTTTTATTGTTTACGTGATTTGTTCTTTTTTTTCACATATTGGCTATCCTGAAGGCACACACTCAATAGTTTATCCCCCTTCGGCATTAGATTTCTGAATGGATATGGAACTCAGGAACATTTCCTCACTACTATCTTTTTTCTCTCTTTTTGTACTACTTATTTAACTTAACTTTTTAAATATATATATTTAAATATATCTCTCACAGTAATTCACAGTCTTTATTATTACTGCAAAGCACTGCTGCTGCATAACAATCAATTTCATGATATACACCAGTGATATTAATTCTGATCCTAATGGTCTTTTTACATGAAATTTTTCTTTAAATTGATTCTATTGTGCTTCTTTGTTTTGTGGCTGCCTGAAAGAAGACAAATCTCAAGGTTGTATACTCTGTAGATTCTTTTATAATAAATGTAGCTTTCAATGTATTGATCTAAATTCTTTCAGCTCTCCATACTCACGACCAATTTAATTCTTTCCTCAAATGAATGCTTTGATATTCTAACATTCAAGTGTTCCAAGCATTTTTCTTTTTTCAAAGTTCCTCTCTACTTTGGTGCTATTAGTAAAAGAGATGGAGCTAACCTGAAGAATCAATGTGGATATTTTAATTTTCTTCCCTCAATATCTTGTTATATTCTTTGAGCTAGAGTGATGTTTCAAATTTATAACAGGTGCTGGTGATCCTTTGCTATTTATTTTTTCTTGAATTTGGTTTCCAGAAACAAAGTTCATGAGATATTTAAAATTGTGGATCTGTCAGTTTTCTTCTTCATTAGGAGTATATGTTTGATTTTAGTTTCACATGGGTGTCCTTCAAAAAGTCGTGTAAGAAATGTCAGGAAAATTTGTTCAAATCAGTGCAGTTTCAACTGAATACACACATGTGACCAACCCATGTGCCATGCAAGGCGACAGCATGCTACAGTAGCTCCATGTGTTTGCTTGTCTTAACGTTACTTGGCGTAATTTTTTCATCTGTTTTTGTACTGGCTAGTAACACTGTGAATTAACAATGGACATTAATCTGTTTAACAACATTTTCATCACCTTTCTGGCTCTCGGGATACTTTATTCCATCGAGTGCTGTGACTTCAGTAGCGGAGGCGATATTGCATTTATAAGGGAGCAGCTGCTAGCAGCCTTTGTTTGCCCATCAGATACTCCAGATGCGCTGAGATAGAGGTACCGAGGCTGCAGATCAGGTAAAAAGTGGTGCAACAAGAGAAAGAGATATAAACCATATCTCCTGTCTATCATTATGGGGAACATAAGATTGCTGGCAAATAAAATGGAGGAACTAGCAATACTCAAGAGGACACAGAACGAATACTGGGAATGCAGTGTCATGTGTTTCACTGAGACATGGCTACACAAGCAAATCCCGGATTTCAGCTCTACTGTGAATGGGTTTTCAATGATACGAGCAGATAGAGTTAATCTACACTGTGATAAGAGGAAGGGAGGTGGTCTTGTTGTGCTTATGGTGTAATCCCAGTCACATTTCTGTGAAAGAATGGGTCTACAGTCCAGACATCAAACTGCTTGCTGTGAGTTTAAGTCTGTATTATCTACCACATGAGTTCAGCACGCCATGTTGCTTGTGGTTTACATTCCGCTTTCCTGACGCAGTCCCAGTGGTGCATGTGACGTTATACACACTGCCATCGCAAGACTCCAGACTCAACACCCCAATGCATTCATTGCAGTATTGGATGACTTCAACCATGTTTCTCTCTTGATAACCTTACCCAGTTTCTATCAGTTTGTCATGTCACACAAGACAAAATAAAACACTGGACCTTTTGTATGCAAATGTTAAAGCTGCTTACAGTTCTACAGCTCTCCCCCTACTTCGGAGATCATATCACAACCTGATTCACCTCATGCACTTGTATAAGCCCAACAGCTAGTTACCATCAAGACAGTAAATAAATGGTCTCCAGAGGCTGCTTTGAGGTTACTGACTGCAATGTGCTTTGTGAACCATACGGGGAGGACATTAACGGACTTACTGATTGCATCACTGGCTACGTTAACTTCTGTGTGGACACTGTAATACCATCAAGGACTGTTTGCTGCTTCCCTAACAACAAACCATGGGTCACCAGTGATCTGAACCTCAACACAAAGAGAGGGAGCTAAAGGAGAAGATCAAGGAGGTTAAAGTGGAATACAGGAGGGAGCTGGAGAACAAGCCTGTGCAGAGTAGCACACAGGAGGTGTGGAGAGGCATGAAGAACATCACTGGCTTCAATCAGCCTAAGTGCAGAGCCTTGGAATGCAGCTGTGAATGGGCTAATGAGTTAAACCAATTCTTCAATAGGTTTGACAATTGCCCTCCTGTTCACACTCTCCTCAGCACACCAACCTAGGTGCTGTGGCACCCAATGCTCCCACAGTACCAACACCTCCCCTCCTCCCTCCTCCCCTCTCCGGTTCAACACATGGGTGAACAAAACAGGCTACCAATGTCTATACCTCCTCCTCCCCCTGCACCTACCATTCACACCTCCACATCTCCACATACTAACTGCTATTGTCCCGATCTTCACCTTCCCTAGCTCCCTGTCAACGTCTCACCTTCACAAGTGAGAAGGACTCTGCGGAAACTCGGACGTGGCAAAGCATTGGGACTGGATGGTGTGAACCCTGAGGCCCTGAAGGAGTGAGCTGAGCAGCTGTGTGGAGTTCTCCAGCACATTTTCAATCTGTATCTCAGCCTGGAAAGAGTCCCAACTGTGTGGAAAACATCACTGTGGTCCCAGTGCCCATGAAGGGCCGACCAAAAGTCCTGAATGATTACCTTCCAGTGGCCCTGACCTCATTCCTAAGGCAGCACCTTCCAGACCCACGACCACTACCATCTAGAAGGACGAGAACAGCAGATACCTGGGAACACCACCACTTGGAGATCCCCCTCCAAGTCACTCACCATCCTGACTTGGAAACATTGCCGTTCCTTCATTGTCTCTGGATCAAAGTCATGGAATTCCCTCCCTAACAGCACTGTGGGTGTACCTGCACCTCAGGGACTGCAGCGGTTCAAGAAGGCAGCTCATCACCACTTCTCAAGGGCAACTAGGAAGGGGCAATATATGCTGGATTAGCTGGTGATGCCCATGTCCATAAATTAATAAGTAAAAAAAAAATCATCATGAAGACCCTAGAGAGGCTGGCCCCCTGGTCAGATCAGCCCTCAATCCCCTGCAGTTTGCCTACAGGAGCACAATGGAGTCAATGATACTACTCTCATCTGGATAAGCAGGGCAGCGCTATGAGGATGATGGTTTTTGATTTTTCTCGTGCCTTCAATACCATACAGCAGACATCCCACCTCTCCTGGAAGTTCCAGGAGTCTCTTACATATTGATAGCAGCTCCCTGATGCCCGCAAATTATATACAATATCCCGGAAATCAATTTTTTTTTGGAGCGAGTGAGCGAGAGAGAGAGAGAGAGAGTTTTCTCTGTGGGCGGGCTTTACAGTCGACCTCTCTCTCTCTTTCATTGTCCATCAGTTCAGTTTAGTGTTCTGCAGCGTCATGGCAGAGTGTTCCAAAAACAGAAAATATAAAATGTACTTCACCCCAGACAGCACTAAAGTGTAGCCCTGCCTAATAGGGGTCAAAAATAATGACTGTGTTGCTCGCTGCACTGTTTGCAACAGTGACTTTTCTATTGCTCATGGTGGGGGAATTCTGGGGGAAGCTGTCCAAAGTAAGCACAGGGCAGTTGAGATTCCAAGAGCTCTGCCAGTTGATGAAGCTGCTTTGGTGCTGCCAAATTCTAACTGTGATGTAGAAAGGCCGTTCAGCATGGTGCGTCACATTACGACAGAATCTAGAAGTCAGCTATCTCACAAAACACTTGTGAATCTGATGTCTTGCAAAATTAACGAATTCATTGACACAGACTGCTATGAGGTTGCGACTTCCAGCAAAATGTTTAAACCGGCCAAGCAAGCCACATCACAGTACAAGGAAAGTTTGCAAAAGAAATAGAAAAGCTATTTGCATTAGTATTTAGCTATTTTCATTAAGACTGCCAACAAAATACTCAACAAGGAATATATACGTGTGTGTGTGTGTAAATAGTTTCAATATGTGATCAAATAAATTGTTGCCTTCTTTCATAATCAAATGTTCTGTATACATACACCCTTGGAGGTCAACCAGGAGGGGATATGGAGTTGTGGGGAGCAGGGGTGGTGGTGCTACCTCCCTGAAATGAGTTTTGCAGGGTGGGATGACTGATACAGACTTCATTGTTGGAGGAAAAGCTCCATTCAGTGCAGGTTGGCTCTTCCATTGTATCCTGGATAATGGACTACCTGGCTGGTGGAAAACAGTTTGTGTGGCTTCCGAGCTGTGTGTCAGACATGGCTATAAGCAGCACTGGGGTCCCGTCCTCTTTACCCTGTATACCTCAGACTTTAGATACGACACTGAGTAATGCATCTGCCAAAATTCTCTGATGACTTAGCAATAGTTGGGTGTATAAAGGGAGGATGGGAGGATGAATACAGGGCCCTGGTGGAGGACTTTGTCAAATTATGCAAGCTGAATCACCTGCAGCTCAACATCGGTAAGACAAAAGAGACGGTGATGGACTTTAGGAAGACTAAGCTTACACTGCTCCCTGTTACTATTGATGGTGAGGACGTGGACATGATGAGGACCTACAAGTACCTGGGAGTGCACCTGGATGACTGATTTGAGTGGAGCACCAATAGAAAGGCTATACACAAGAAGGCAGAATCGTTTCTACTTCCTGAGGAGACTGGGGTCCTTTGGAGTATTCGGGCTTCTCCTTCACATGTTCTGCCAGTCTGTTGTTGCCAGTGCAATCTTCTATGCGGTGGTGTACTGGGGCAATGGCATCAACATGGGTGATGCCAACAGCACCAATAAACTGATTAGAAATGCTGGCTCTGTTATAGGTACCAAATTGGAGACACTGGAGGCTGTGGTAGAACAAAGGACCCTATGGAAAACCCTGGCAATTCTGGACAATGTTTCTCACCCTCTGCATGCCAGCTTGGCTGAATGTTGGAGCACTTTCAGTAATAGACTAAGACAACTGCGTTGATCCAAAGAGCGCTATATGAGGTAATTCTTACCCTCAGTCATTAGGCTCTATAATGAGTCAACCTATAGCCAGGGAAGTGATGACACCCTCCTATTAGACAGGTAAACCCTCTGTTTACCAGAGCTCTCTTTAAGCTCTGTTTACTACATCCTGTTTTCACGGACACCCTGTGCAATGTGTACATCTTACTGTATAATATTACGGTAATTCTCATACTACTATCTTATCAGTGTGAACTTGGAAATCTTGCAATCTTTGACTTATAAATCTTGTACATCTTATTTCAAAGGAAACATTTTTTAATTCTTTCTTTCTTCTCTTCCAATATTTGTATACTTGTGCACTTGTAACACTACTGTGATACTGTAATTTCTTTGCGATCAATAAAGAATCTATCTATCCATCTATCTATTTACTACCATACTATTGCTCTCAACTATTCAACAGTTATATCATTATGAAATTAAAAGAAAGAAAAGTAACATCATCCATTATGAAATGCTTTGAGAGGCTGGTCATGGAGCACATTAAAGCCTTACTCCTGGCCACATTGGACCTTTTCCAGTTGGTTTATCTCCACTCTGTCTTGACCCATCTGGAAAATTTGGCCTCATATGCCAGGCTGCTGTTTATGGACTTCAGTTAGGCATTTAGCACCATTATATCCCAGAAGCTGCTGGGAACTGTCCTCGCTGGGCCTCAGCACCTCCCTCTGCAACTGGATACTATACCTACTGACAGAAAGGCCACAGTCAGTCCATGTGGGCAGCAATGTCTCTGGTCCCATTATATTGAGCACTGGTGCTCCCCAGGGCTGTGTACTCAGCCTGCTGCTGTCCACACTACTAATGAATGAAAGTTTCGAACCGTGACATCAAGTTTACAGATGACGCAACAGTGCTTGGCCTCATCAACAACGATGATGAGTCGGAGTACAGAGAGGAAGTGGTGTGACTGAGGGACAGGTGTGAAAAGAACAATCTAAGTCTGAATGTGGAGAAGACCAAAGACATCATTGTGGATCAGGAAGGTTCAGATGAACCATCTCCCTCTGCAAATACAAGGCTCCTCTGTAGCGAGAGATTAAGTGCCCCAAGTTCCTGGGAGTTCACATTATGGACAACTTAATATCACCTCCCTGAACAAGAAAGCACAACAGCATACATTTTAAATTGTGTTTAAGTACCTGACTCAATCACTTTCTTATTCCATATACTGACCACCATCTGGGTGCAAAAGTTGCCCCTCGGGTTCCTATAAAATGTGTTCTCTCTCACCTTAAACTTATGCCCTCTATTTCTTGGTTCACTAAACAGGGAAATAGATTGTGTGCATTCACGCTATCAGTGCTCCTCATGATGTTATACACTTATATGTGATCATCTGTGCTCCAATGAAAAGCATGCCATCCTCTCTAAATAACTCTGTCCTTCAAGACCTGGATATACCTTCATTACATCTACAACATAACATTCCAGCTTCTATAATTTGGTGCTGGCCAGTAGTGTAGTGGCATCAGCACCGGACTTTGAGGCAAGCGGTCCTGGGTTCAAATCCCGCCAGCTCCTAGCATGCTTTCCATCCGTGCTGTGTTAAGTGTTGAGCTAGCAAATCGGTCACTTAATAAACAGGCAAAATGCTAAATAAATGGCAAAGTTGCCACCCGATGCATCTTTGGCATTGAGAACAAGGCACTGAGAAAATAACATTCTATACTTATACCTGACGAACGAACACCATGATACCAAAAGTATTCATCACTACAATGCCTACCTGCCGTGGACTTGTACTCCTAGGTTTGTCTGTTCTACAAATGGGCCGTACAATCATCTACATTGATTGTAAATGCCCTATCCAAAATCCAATGTCTTGCATTTTTCCACATTAACCCCTACTTGCTCAGCGGCTGAGGATCAGAATCGGGTTTAATATCATCGGCATATGTTGTGAAATTTGTTGTCTTGCAATGCAATACATTGAAATAGAGGAAAAAACACATGAATTACAGAAAGTATTTATATGTTAAATATATGAACTAAATAAGTAGTGCAAAACAGAAAAGTAGTGAGGCGTTCATGGGTTCAATGCCCATTCAGAAATCGAATGGCAGAGGATTTCTGTAAAATCTGATAACCATCTTTACTGTCAATGACTGTTACTGAGCTGAATAGCTTTTGCTCATTTGTCAACTGTCTAATGATTTTCAACATTTTTGTATAGCTTTATTAGTGAGGGATATTTAAAATCATTTAAATTAGATTCAAATAAAAAATACTAACACTAATGAAAGAAACTAGATTTAATTAGAAACTCATTAAATCGCGAACAATTAATTAAAAAAAAAATAAAACTTAGAGAAGACCAAGGTAGGACCGGATAATGGTACACTAAATAATGAGATGCATATACAGTATAAAGCAGACTGTAAAAAGAATATGTAATTAGCTAGACAAATCACTCCACCAATTAATGGCCATGCGCCACGATCTGCAGATTAGAGCAAGAGTTATCAATCTGTCAATCCTCTTTGCATCCGACCTGGGTGAGGTGATGGGGCGCAATGGTAGCTTAGCAGTTAGTATGACACTATTACAACATGGCGCATCAGAATTTGGAGTTCATTTCTGGTGTCCTCTGTAAGAAAGTTTGTAGGTTTTTCTCCTGAGCACATGGATTTCATCCCACAGTCCAAAGATGTACCCGTTAGTAGGTTAATTGGTCGTTGCAAATTACCCTGTTATTAGGCTAGGGTGGGATGCTGGGCAGTGAAGCTTGTTTAGCTGAAAGGGCCTGTTCCCCATTATATCTCTGAAAACAAAATTTGTAATGATATTGAAGTTCAGAGGGCATAACCTTAAGGTGTGGAGTAAGAGATTTAGAGGTAATCAGAAGAAGAATTTTTCAGCTAAAGAGTGTTTGAAGTTTGGAATGCACACCCCAGGAAAGTGAATGTTCATTGTGAATATTGATCAGTGGCTAATCTGTCAAAGGACATCCAGAAATTGATAAATGGGTGTAGTTAATATTTCAAAGGAAGATTGTGGAAGAATCAAGTGAACAATGAATAGGTACTGCTATTTTATGTTCACGCTCAAGTTCATGTTTATTGTTATTCAGCCATATAAATGTGCACTGCAAGAAGAAGCAATGTTCCTCCGGACCAAGGTGCACAACACAGCACACGTAACTCACACACAAGCACATAATCAGAATAAGAATCAGAATCGGATTTAATATCACCAGAATATGTAATGAAATTTGATAACTTTGTGCATCAGCAGTACAATGAAATACATGATAAATAAGTATAGAGAAAAAATGTATTATATTAAATATATATACATCAATAAAATAGTTAAGTTAAAATAAATAGTGCAAGAAAAAGGAATTAAAAAGTAGTGCTGTAGTGTTCGTCGGTTCAATGTCCATTTAGAAATCAGATATCAGAGGGGAAGAAGCTGTTCCTGAATTGCTGAGTGTGTGCCTTCAGGCTTCTGTACCTCTTTCCCGATGGTAACAATGTGAAGAGGGCATGTGGGAGTCATTAATGATAGATGCTGCCTTCCTAAGGTGCTGATCATTGAAGATATAAGGTAATATAACCACAAATAAATTTAAAAAAAAGTATACTTCAGAAGTTACTAAGGTGCATTTGCAACATAAGTTAAAAAGTAAACAGTATAATGCTACTGGCACATCATATGTGATGAGACCTGGGTGATGGCAGGGAGATCAGTAGTCTAACGGCCTGGAGAAAAGTGCTGTTTTCCCATCCTAACAGCCTTCGTCCTACGGCTACAGTACCTCCTGCCTGATGGTAGATGGTCAAAGAGATGGTGAGAGGGGCCCTTGGCAATGCTGAATAGTTTTGCACAGGCAACACACCTGATAAATATATTGGATGAGCGGAACAGAGACCCTGATGAACATCTCAGCAGACCCCACAATCCTCCATAGGATCTTGTGGTCAGATGTCTTGAAATTCCCAATGATGCATCTGTTCAAGATAATTTCAATAGTTCTCCTGTAAAAATTGCTTAAAATGAGAGGTGGGTGGGAGTCTCGCTCACCTCAAGTGTTGTGCTTTCTTGAATAAAGGGGCAGTGTTGAGGTACCAGGTGATGTGTACCCTCATCACTGAAGCTCAGTGTTCCTAGCTCTCTCCATGGAGAAGCTGTTTCTGTGCAAATGGAGTGGTCAGCCTGCAACGTCCCAAAGTCCACAATCATCTCTTCTGTCTTGCATGTATTAGGACCCAAGCTGCTGTGCTCACGTCATTCTACAGGCACTTTAAATCCTCTCGGTACGCTGTTTCGTCGTTGTTGTTGACGAGGCCAATCACTGTGGTGTCATCAATGAATTTGATGACCCAGTTGAACAGGATCTTGCAGTACAGCAGGACAATAGAAAAATAAATACAGTGAATATTCAAAATCTGAACTAAAAACAGTGAATACTATATCAGATCATAGACCTGAACTGTTAACTATATCTTTTAGTTCACAGATCATGCCTGCTCAGGATCTCCACTATTTGTTTTTACATCATATTGACATATTAATGACCGAGAAATCAGAAATAAAATAAATTCAGCATTTTTGTCTGAAGTATGGAGCTATCTTACATTTACCTGGTTTAAGTTTAATTTCATAAAGTTTGTTTAAAGTTTGATTCCTTAAGGTTGTCAAAGTTGGTGCAGGAAGGGTGGATAGGCTCCCACTACCTTTTAAATGCTCCCAATGGTATGCATCTGAAATAGCCTCTGACAGCCAAGTCCAGCTCCTGGCCTTCACATGTGGCTTAGCCACTAAGCCCCTCAGAACTGTTTCTACTGACAGGAGAAGGGGCAAAGGTGGGTTACTGGCTCTTTAAAACCAGTCGCTTCGAGCAGATGGAGCTCAACAGCCGTGGTTGGCAGCTCATCTAGGAGAAGGAAAGAGCTGATCTCAAACCTCTGCTGCCTTGCGGCTGTACACACTCATGGGGAAAGCTTAGGGAGTAAACCCAGAGGAAAAATACAGAGCTGGACTCCCTAAGGCAGTCCTATGTTGAGTTCAACACTGACTGGCAACTCCTGTGACATTGCTGGTGCCAAACTGTATCAGTCTCTGCCAGTCCTACATGAAAAGGGTGCTCCCCATCTCATTCTGCCCCATCTTGCATACTCACCTGTGCATCACATAGAGAACCACAACACAACATGCGTGGTCAACACCAACCAGCGGAGGGCCTTGCGTGTTTAACATTAATTTGGGGAACATTTGACAGCTTGAAGCAGAGCTATCATTGTCACGTCTTTAAATAGCGACATGGTAACGACAACAGCTTGTGCACATGGATGACTTTCATATTTTTGATATACGTAGCTCAGGTAAAAACAAATACCAGGAAAAATAAGCAAAATACTGATCAAAATATTTGGGTTGAACAAGTAAGGTGTAACAAAGTATTAATATCAATCAAAGTCAAGTCCCAGACCAGTTACAATAGGCTACAAAACAAAGTCAGGCAGCATCTCTGACGGCAGTGCATCCGTTCCTGGGGAGCTGAAAGCATTCAGAGTCAGAATCAGGTTTAATATCACTAGCATATGTCATGAAATTTGTTGTTTTCTGGCAACAGTACATTGCAAAACATAATAATAAGAACCATAAATTAATATAAGACGTACAGTACTGTGCAAAAGTATTAGGCACACATATATATATATATATATATATATATATATATAGCTTGGGTCTCACCACAATCTCTGTTTATACCTTTCACTAGCTCAGTGAAGCAGCCAACATACTCAAGGACACCGACCAGTCTGCACGTTCTCTCTCCTCCTCCCTGTCCTTGGGCAGAAGATACTAAAGCCAGAAGGCACCTACTATCAGGTTCAAGGACAGTTTCTGTTCTGCTGTTATAAGATTATTGAACAGTCCTCTGTTAAGCTGGTCTCCTGACCTCAAAACTGACACGAGGAAATGTCCTTGCAATTTATTGTATGCCTGCACTCCATTTTCTCTTTAGCTTTGTTCTGTATGCTGTTACTCTTCTCCCTTGTACAACACCAATGCACTATTGTAATGAAATGATCTGTATGGATAGCATGCAAAAACAAGTTTTTCAATATACCTCGGTATGTGTGACAATAATAAATCAACTCTAATTCCAATTTTAATTCTGGGGGGTGAATGGTGGAGACACTAAAAATACTTTAGTGCTAACAAAACTAAAAATGCCTTAATACTTTAGTACTATAGTTTTCACTGTAGCGTAGGTATGCAAGGATATGCCACTAGTATTTTGAAAAAAAATTTAGATTTTTATTTTTCTTTGGTACCTGTGTTTCTGGTTTCTGGTTAGTGTCTTTTCACTGTTTTTGTGCAACTTGATCAGGGAGCTTTGGTAAGGACTAGGGTGCTTTGGCACAGACTGGCTCTACAGCCTGTAGTCAATGAACGACACAGTGCTAAACTGAACTGAACTGAACTGACCTGAACAATCCTTGACTACTTCTGGGACTCTGTGGTTTAATTTTTAATATCTTGTGTGTAGTGTTCTCACACAGGTGTAAAAGAACTCTGAACTAAACACCAAGCATAAACCAGTCAATGAGGCGGTCCCAGTAAGATTAACCATTTACTGTTCACTCTTCCACATTAATGTATGGTGAAAACTGTTGATAAAACAATACAAAATATATACAGTATTTGTTTCCTTCTTGACATCACATTTACATCATAAATACTTGCAAAAGTAAAACTACAACAACTATATTACATTAAAGTGCAACATACAGTCAGAATCTACCTACGCCATCGACTGGCTTTAAATACACTTCAACACAAGCTATCCACAACTCTTTAAATAACAAAAAACATAAACTTTATCAATCATCATTACTTTTAACAGAATCAGCGTTAACATTTTAAATTCAACATATCGATTATCTCATGAACTTACGGCATTGCTTCACTGATGTTTCTAGTGTGTAGAAAGAAAACTTTTCTCGCACTGATCCTGCACACACACAAGCCCCCTCCTTCCCGTTTCTCCAAACCGGTATTTTCCCACAAGACGCGGCATAACCAGGTGTGACATCATCGCATGCCGCGATATATCACAGACAACAAATTTACTTTAAACAACCTTAACTTTAACTAGAAAATGATAACAAATGAATTACTAAAATGAAAATATAATAAACTAAACAAATGCCTTAAAGGCAACACACTCCCCACCTGACCTTCGTAGGGTCACAATGAACATAATACAAAACTTCAGTCTCTAAATCAGTCCTTAGGGAGAAGTAGAATGACTTCTGCAACTGGCCTTTGGTAAGTTTTCACATCACCTTGGTCAGAAGTTTTCAACTCAACCTTCCTGCCATGTCCATCCCTACTAGGGAATGTGGCAGTGATTCTAGCCATTGGACAGCAGTTGTGGGCGATTTGCTTGTCCCTGAGCAGGACTAAATCTCCAACTTGAAGATTCCTTCGGGGTTCTGTCCACTTTAGTCTGTGTTGCAACAAAGGTAGATATTCATGTCTCCAATGAGACCAGAACCGATTTGCCAGAGCCTGAACCTGTCTCCATTGCTTTGTGTACAAATCCTTATCAGAGAAGTCCCCAGGTGGAGGGGGAGCTCCTGCCTTCTGCGTAAGGAGCATTGATGGTGAGAGTATGAAGGGGTTTTCCGGGTCAGAAGACACAGGTAGGAGTGGTCGTGCATTTATAATGGCTGTGACCTCTGCCATTAGTGTGCACAGTACCTCGTGGGTCAGTTGGGTGCGTTGCTGTAGAAACATTGAATCAAGAATTCTTCTGGCGATACCAATCATCCGCTCCCATGCGCCTCCCATGTGAGAGGCGTGTGGTGTGTTAAACTCCCAGTTGCATCCCTGCTGACTGAGGTACCTTTGCAACGTTTTGTCCATCCCCAGCTCCTTGGACGCTCCAACAAAGTTCGTGCCGCAATCAGACCTTAACTGTTTTGCAGGGCCTCTTAGCGCAAAGAAGCGCCTGAGAGCGTTAATGCAGCTGGATGTATCCAAAGATTCGATGACCTCAATGTGTACCGCTCTTGAACTCATGCAGCTAAACATGATGGCCCACCGCTTGCTCTCTGCTTGTCCTCTTCTGGTGCGTCTCATAGTGATAGTCCAGGGACCAAATACGTCGAGCCCCACATATGTAAAAGGAGGGCAGGCTTCGAGGCATTCTGGTGGGAGGTCCGCCATACGTTGAGCTTCCAGCTTCCCTCGCAGTTTCCTGCAGGTTACACATTTATGAAGTACTGAATTGATCAGTGTTTTACCTCCCAAGATCCACAGTCCCGCTGCCCTTATTGCTCCTTCCATTAGGTGACGGCCCTGATGCTTTACCTGTTCGTGGTGATGGTGAGTGAGCAGTAAGGACACATGGCTGTCTTTGGGCAGGATTACTGGACTCTTTTCTGCAGCTGGAAGTTGGGAGTGTATTAACCGGCCTCCAATGCAAATGACATCGTTCTTCAGAATCGGGTTGAATTTCCTCAAAGGGCTGTCCTTTGGTATTGGTTTATTAACTTGGAGAGCTGAAAACTCCCTTGCAAAAGCTGCTCTTTGAGTTGCTTTAAAGGTGACGTCCTTTGCCTGGGCCAGTTCATCCGCAGTGCGAGGTACGTTACATTTGTGCCATCCCTTATATTTACTATTTCAGGATGAGTGTTTGTGTGATCTGGCCATGTGAATGAAGAACGCAAGTCCTCTCACTAAAGAATTCAAAGTGGAGAACCGCTGAAAGCGTTTGTTAGTACGTATCGATTCTTCGAGGTAGGTGACTCCTGTTTGTATTTGCAGCTGAATTTCCGAGTTTCTTTCGGGTTCGATCAGCTCAAATATCTTGTTCATTTGAGTTTTTTCCGTTGGTGGCTGATACAGAAAGGGGGGTCCGGTGAACAAGGATGTCTAAGCCAGGCGGGATGCAGGTAAGGATCTCGATGCATGGTCTGCAGGGTTTTCCTCGGTACGTACATAATGCCATTGTTCGGGCTTTGATGACAGGCGGATACGTTGAACTCTATTATGAACGTACACGTAGAAGCGTTTTGATTCGTTATAAATATAACCAAGCACTACTTTGCTATCTGTGTAGAACTTGATATCGTCCAACTCTAGGTCTAGCTCGTCCTGGATAAGATCTGCCATTTCCACAGCCAGGACAGCTGCGCACAGTTCAAGCCTTGGAATTGTCGGCTCGGACTGAGGAGTGAGCTTCGCCTTACCAGTTACAAATCCTACTTCAACTTGACCATCCTTCCCGACCACTTTCAAGTAAGCCACAGCACCGATGGCCTTGGTAGACGCATCCGAAAAAACACACAATTCTGTGTGCGCTGCCGCGGTAGGTGAGGTCGCAGTGTACCTATGTCGGATATGAAGCTGTTTTAGATCTTGAAGTGAATCTCTCCAAGCCTCCCACTTGCTTAACTTGTCTTCTGGTAGGGGAGTATCCCAGTCAGAGAGCTCAGAGGTAAGTTCTCTGAGAAGGACTCTTCCTTGGATCGTAACTGGTGCCAGTAGACCCAAGGGATCGAAAACACTGTTGACAGTGGAGAGAACTCCACGGCGGGTAAATGGCTTGATCACGGTCGGCATGGAGAACGTGAATGTGTCAGTCGTAATTTCCCAGAAGAGACCCAAGCTCCTTTGTGTGGGTATGGTTTCTCCATCTAAATCTAGGTCTTTGATTGCTGGAGCACAGTCATCGTGCGGAAAGGTCTCCATTACTGCCTGACAGTTTGATGCAAACTTATGCAAGCGGAGGTTTGACTCTGCGAGTGAGGCTTGTGTACGTCGGAGCAGATCGATTGCTTCGTCTTCTTTCTGTAGTGATATCAAGCCATCATCGACATAGAAGTGCCTTTCTACAAACTTAAAGGTGTCGTCGCCGTGCTCCTGTGCTCTGATGGCTCTTCGCAGCCCATAGATGGCCACGGCCGGTGATGGACTATTGCCAAAAACGTGGACTTTCATCCGGTACTCAATGACTTCCTTGTTAATGTCATTGTCCTTGTGCCATAAGAAACGGAGGAAATTGCGATGGTCCTCCTGTACTAAGAAGCAATGGAGCATCTGCTGGATGTCCGCTAAGATTGCGACCTTCTCCTTCTGGAAGTGCAGCAGGACCCCGAGAAGGGTATTGTTAAGGTAGGGGCCTGTAAGGAGCATGTCATTAAGGGAGATACCAGCGCACTGAGCACTGGAGTCAAAGATCACCCTGATCTGATTGGGCTTTTGTGGGTGGTAAACCCCAAACGTTGGGAGATACCAGCACTCCCCGCCTTCCCTCAGTGGCGGTGCTACTTTAGCATGTCCATTAGCGAAGATCTTCTCCATAAGTGCTACGTATTGTTGCTGCATCTCAGGTTTCCTTTTCAGGGTTTTTTGCAAGGACGTGAACCGCTTGACTGCCTGCTCTTTGTTGTTTGGCAAGCGCTGGCGTGGTTCTCTGAAAGGTAGTGGGGCGACCCAATTATTTGCTTCGGCTCTGAAGACCTTGGTGTCCATTATTTTTAAGAAAATGGCATCTTGTGCTGATGGAGCAAGTTTATTATCATGCTCAGTTTGAGCGAAGACTGACTTACCCAGCGTCTTGTCGGTTACTTTACATTTGTTAAAGCCTTGTCGTGCTTCCTTGATACACATGAAACTTGTGCAGGGTTGAAAAATTGAATGGCGGCCACTCTCTAGCACATTGGTCTTGAGTGTGTTAACTGTCGGTTTGTGCACATTGCCAAGGCACTCCTCTCCTATCACCACCCAGCCCAGATCCAGGCGTTGGGCAAAGGGGGTGTCGTGTGGTCCATTGACCTGCTACCTAACCTTGTGCACCTGGAGAACATCTCTTCCTAATAGCAGGAGTATTTCTGCTTTGGGATCCAGTTCTGGGATGTGCTTGGCAATGTGGTGGAGATGTGGCTGGTGTAGCACTGCACTTGGCGTCCGGATCTCAGTAAGGTTATTCAAAATTTCATTGCACTCTAAGAGTGGAGGGAGACAGATGACATCTTTACCATCCAGGGACTCAAGCTGGAAGCCTTCTGCCTTCCTTCCATAAGTTTCCACGCTGCCTGAGCAAGTTCTAAGGTTGTATGGGAACTGATTACTCTCAATGTTGAACAAGTCAAAGAACTCTGGACTGACTAGTGAGCAATTGTTCTGGTTGTCCAGAATTACATAGGCTTTGATGGCCTTGTCTTTGGCTCCCTTAGGGTACACCTTAGTGAGGCAGATCTTTGAACAAGAACGGCTTGACTGAGCTTGACTGCAAACTTCTGTGCAGCTCGAGCTGACAACAGTTGTCCTGGAGTGAACCTCTCCCTCCCCGCCGTCCTGTTGTGAGGGTGAAGGAGCTTTGTCGGTTTGCGGTAACGGGCTGGGATGCATGGCCCCATCGTGATTAGTGCTATTACATTCCGGGCACTTCACGGAGATCGTACACTCTCTAGCAAGGTGAGAGGTAGAGGAACAGCATTTAAAACATTTTTTTTCTTCTTGAGAAGGGCCATTCTCTCTTCAAGGGATTTTTTCCTAATCATTCTGCATTTTTGAGGGGGTGGGGTTTGTTGTGCAATGGACAATTCTTGCTAGGGTCAGTGTTAGTTGTAAAGGCTTCAGTTTTACACACTGAGACAGGTTTATTAATGTTGAAATTATTCGAAGTGGATTTAACTGGCTTGGTGTATATTGTACTGCTACCTGGACTCATGAAGCTAGGGTCGTTTCGCTTCTTCGCCTCCTTACACACAAACCTAGTGGAATACTCAAAGGGAGGAAATCGACCATCGTTCTCTTCCTTGTACTCTGAGCCAACAGACACCCACCTTTCCTGCAGCCCAAATGGAAGTTTATCCATGATTGGTCTAATCCCGCATGAAGTATCTAGGTATGATAGACCAGTTAAATAGCCATCTTCTTTGGTGCTTTGAATCTCCATGAGTAAATCTCCGAGCTCTCTTAGCTTAGAGTGGTCCTTGGCTGACACCTTAGGAAAATTTTCCAGACGTCGAAATAGTGCCGTTTCAATAATTTCAGGGGCTGCTTAGCACTTCCGAAATCTCTCCCATGCTTTGTGTAAGGCTAGCTTGGGGTTGTTGATGTACACTGAACGTATGCGTCTCACCTGTTCGCATGATTCTTTTCCCAGCCATTTCGTCATAAGATCCAACTCTTGGGTTGCTCCGAGCTGGACTCCGTGGATAGCATTGGTGAATGAGGAGTACCATGCACGGTAATTTTCAGGCTTATCGTCAAACTGGTATAGTCCTGAAGTGATGAGATCGCGTCGTGCTAAATACTGTGCCATGGGTTCAGCTGCAAGTGGCATGCTGGCTGGGGGAATATGTCGGCGGGTATATGACTGAGGGTGTACATTTGTTATGGAATTTTCTGTTCTGAATTCAGCCTTTGCCTCTCCTCTCACCAGATCTGGTAAGTTTGGAGTCGAGAAGTATTTGTCATTGGCCCTTTCATTCTTGAATTCGGCGCGGAGTTGCAAGGGTAAATTGTCTTCCTCGGATGGATGTGATGCAATTGGGCCTCTCTGAGACTCCTCATAAGGTGAGATTTTATCATATAAGTATGGAGAGGAAGAACGAATCTTCAAGTCCATTTGAGATCGGACATAGTTGCTTGTGCGTTCCAATCTGGTCCTTACTGAAGTAGATTTTACGTCATTCAGAACATGCATTTCTTCAGCACTTTCTAATATCTCTGCTTCCACCCTGGCAGTTTCGGCTTCTCGGTGTAGTGTCAGCACTCCTAACTCTGACTCTATCCTTACCTTTTCCATTTGGTTTTTGGCTTCTCTGGCAGCCGCTTCCTTTTTCAATTTTGCTTCTTGTTTGGCGTACAACGCTCGCACCTTGGCGGCTTCTGCCTTAGCTCTTGCACGGGCAGCCTTACTTGTTGATGCCCTACTGCCCCTGGCGCTGGATGGCAACGACTTGATGCTGGATTGTGATGCCAGCATAGCACTTGAAACACCTGGTAATGTTGCCTTTTCACTGTAGTGTTCTCGCACAGGTGTAAAAGAACTCTGAACTAAACACCAAGCATAAACCAGTCAATGAGGCGGTCCCAGTAAGATTAACCATTTACTGTTCACTCTTCCACATTAACGTATGGTGAAAACTGTTGATAAAACAATACAAAATATATACAGTATTTGTTTCCTTCTTGACATCACATTTACATCATAAATACTTGCAAAAGTAAAACTACAACAACTATATTACATTAAAGTGCAACATACAGTCAGAATCTACCTACGCCATCGACTGGCTTTAAATACACTTCAACACAAACTATCTGCAACTCTTTAAATAGCAAAAAACATAAACTTTATCAATCATCATTACTTTTAACAGAATCAGCATTAACATTTTTAATTCAACATATCGATTATCTCATGAAAGAAAACTTTTCTCGCGCTGACCCTGCACACACATAAGCCCCCTCCTTCCCGTTTCTCCAAACCGGTATTTTCCCACAAAACCGAGTAGCATAACCTGGTGTGACGTCATCGCATGCCGCGATATATCGCAGACAACAAATTTACTTTAAACAACCTTAACTTTAACTAGAAAATGATAACAAATGAATGATTAAAGTGAAAATATAATAAACTAAACAAATGCCCTAAAGGCAACACACTGTGTGTTTTTCACGCGCTTTTTGCCACTTACATGATTTGTTCTTTTTGTTTGCATGTTGGGTGTTTGGTGCTTTCTAGGAACAGGTTCCATGGTGTTTCTTTGTTCCGTGTCTGTCTGTGGGAAGATAAATCTCAGGGTTGTATGCTGCATGCATACTTAGATAACAAATGTACTTTGACTCCTTGAAACTCTGCTATTGCTGCATCAAAAATATTGCTTGAAAATAGCAGTCAGTTCATTAATTATGGATTAAATCATGTAAAATTTACAAAGCTTTTTATAAAATAGCTGCTGGAAATGTTATGGCAGTCTATTCCAGGAGAATGGAAATACTGGGTTAATATCAAAATGATTTGGTGTGGATGTTTAAAAAGTTGGAAAATAATTGGAGCAATATTCGCTTTAGTAGCAATTAAATGTTTTAGTGGTCAAATCGCAATAAAGCCTTGTCATGTACTTCATCTAAGAACTCTGACATGGGTCTTTGATCACCTGTAATCTCAGATCACAACCATTATTGCTAAATCTGCTAAGGAGTTGTATGCCCCTGAGTATAAGAATCTGGGTTCATTATTTGCCTCAAACAGGAATATAAATATTAGGCAGCTACCTTTCCTTTATTATAATAAGTTCTTAAACCTCGATTGTGTGTAATTCTTCAAGAATGACTCGTTTCCTCTGAGACAGCTTCAAAGACAGTGCTCTCTACCAGGCATGGTGTAGCAGAGTGTTCAAGCAGGAGTCGGTGCTGCCCCCACCCACTCAGTTTTCACTCGGCAGAAATCAAGCTGTATTGTGGTAGACTGAAGATTTCTGCAGCATTCACCAGCTCAGGTTCTGGAATTTGTTTTTGCATGCCCGTATTTTACTGATACCTTACGTCTGCTTGCCGTCTTCTCTGTGCAATGTATGTTTTGTGCTGTGTGTGACTGTTGATACTATGCTGCGTATTTTAGCTCTGAAGTAACGCTGTCTTGTTTGGCTGTATTGATGGGTATTCATGTATGGTTGAATGAGAATCTGGAATTGAATTCAATTGACCATTCTCCAGTTATTGACATATGTTACAGCATTACCACGCCCTGTACCTAACAGAAATTAAAGATCTGTCACAGACAACATGATAGGCAGCTTTGCTCCTGTTTTTCTGATTGCTCCAACATTGTGGATAGATTACACCAAGACATAACATCCACTGCTTCTTTCTCCATAGCATTATTTCTATTATGGTAGAAACCTTGCAGAATGTCACAGTTATGACACTGGGACAATTCATGGTACCCAATCTCTGACCAGAGACCATCCTGAATACCACTCTGTCACTGAGTCTTTGACTCTAGTTTTTGTGGTCATTTTCAGCCCTTTGGGGAGATCTGACTTCAGAGACCATTCATCAGCCCTCCATCTACTGCAGGGATTCACAACTTTTTTTATGCTGTGAATTCCTACCAATAACCAGAGGGTCTGTGGACCCCAGATTGGGAATGCTTGATTTACAGCATTATCAGTGTTGTGGAAAATGAGATCTTGAGCACTTACATTTTAGCAATAACCCATAATGATAGGAAAACAAAAACAAGTATAAGTTCTGAAGATAGGCTGTTAACCTGAAATGCTGACTTTAATTTTTGCTCCACAGATGGTGACTGAGTTTTTAAATGATTTTATTACTCTAGCATTGTGCTTAGAACAAGAAAGCACAGAGTATGCCTTTGGTTCATGATATTGTGTCAAATTCATGAAATCAATGACTCCTAATGTTACGTACCCGTGACACGTGACAGTGGTGTACTTGTCACGTGACAGGTGTTGAAGCTATACTGGACTTGAGGAAATGGTCTTGTGATGGTGGAGTGATGTCATTTTCCAGCCAGTAGAGGTCATGTGACAGGTTTTCTTTTACAGGGTATAAAAGGAGGACCCCTCCCTGGGAGGAGGGGCAGTTCGTGGCTGGATTTTGCCATGTTGACTTCATGCCACTGCATGATTTAATGTTATGACGCAGTTTAGTTGAAAGATGAAGTTTAATCTAATGCCTAAAGTTTAAAAGGTCATTGCCAGCAGTTTCTTTATAATACTGCTAGTTGAGAATCAGTGGAGAGTGAAGATTGGAGTTCTAGAGTTAAAGGATTGAGGAGAGTCGATTTCGATGGTGAAATGGGTTCGACCTTGTTCGATCCTCAT
Organism: Hemitrygon akajei; assembly: GCF_048418815.1. NCBI lineage: Eukaryota > Metazoa > Chordata > Chondrichthyes > Myliobatiformes > Dasyatidae > Hemitrygon > Hemitrygon akajei. The sequence goes on along the minus strand of NC_133125.1, from coordinate 99,369,173 downwards.
TCGGAAGGAATTCGTTGACTGTTCTCGTGTTAATCCCTGTGAATAGCAGAAAGGATTGGGAACAGTTTTGTAAAAGAAAGATCAGTGCCTTTAAGACGTTTCATTTGTCCATCTCCGTAAATTCTTCGTGGGAAAAGTTCGATTTGGAATCGAAACAAAACGACGTGAAAGAGAATTTAAATCGTCTTAAAAAGTCTCTCCCTTAAATAGACTGTAAGCATTTTGAACTTTTGCAATACTACTTTGAAGAACTGTTTAAGCTGCCTTGCTTTAAGAACTGTTTAAGCTGCTGCACAGCAGCTGATTTCCGGTTACGTTAGTGATTTGTTTACTTTTGGGGTGTTTGTTTTCAGTGTTTAATCAACGTGTTATTTGTTATAAAAACCCCTGCCTCACTCACTCATATGTTGCTTGAATCCGTAACATAAATATGGGGGCTGCGTCTGGATTGGATCATTTGAGTTTAAATGCTTGTTGACTTTTGAATCGGTGTTTTGGAAACGGGGAATACTCGATTCTTTTGTTTGATTGGCTTGTGAGTGGTATTCAGCAACAATGAATATTAATGAGTTTCTGGCTTCGCCAGTCGTGGAGTTGTTAGCGAAGGCGAGAAAAACTGAGGTGTCTGAGATAGCTAGTAAATTGCAACTTAAAGGTATTTTGAAGACTACATCAAAAGTTCTCATACAGAGAAAAATCACGTCACACTACGTGGATTCGGGTGATTTTGATTTTAGAGTCGTTTCCAATAAGTAATATAGAGATGCAGCTGCAAATCGAACAAATGAAGTTGGAACAAAGTAAAGCTGAATTGTAGCGTTGTAGGTTAGAAGCTGATCAGAAAAAAAGGGAAATTGAATATACGATGACGGAATTAAGGTCTGGGAATCAGTCTTCTGGTTCTAGAAAACCGTTTGTTGCTAGTTAAGAAATTAAATTGGTCCCACCATTTAGTGAAACTGAAGTGGAAAGATATTTCCAACATTTTGAAATGATTGCTCAGATTTCAGAGTGGCTGAAAGATAAATGGTCAGTGTTGTTACAAAGTGTAACTAAAGGTTACATAAAGCTTGTAGCTTAGCCAAGGACAATTTAAAATTGGCTCAGGAGAAAATGAAAATTTGGTATGATAAAGAAGCTAGGATGAGGATGTTTAAGCCTGGAGATAAGGAGTTGGTTCTTTTCCCAGTGCAAACGAATCCTTTACAAGCTAGATTTCATGGTCCTTATGAAATTGTGTCTAAAATCAATGATGTGGATTATGTGATAAAAACTCCAGATCGTAGAAGGTCAACACAACTTTGCCATATAAATATGATAAAACCATATTTTGAGAAACAATCTGATACTGTGACTGTTGTGGTTAGTGAGAATGAGTTTGATTTAACTAGGAACATGGTAGATGATTCAGCTGAATTTCATTCTAAATGCAACATTGTTTCTGTTAAGTTACCAAATTCAACCATTCTGGAAAATATTGATGAGAAATTAGCACATTTACAGCTAGAGCAGAAACAGCAGATGAAGGAATTAATTTTTAAATATTTGTTTCCAGATGTTCTGAGAAGGACTACTATAGATTCATATGATGTACATGTTGGAGATGCCAAACCTATTAAACAACATCCATATAGGATGAACATAGAAAAATGTGAACTTGCTGAGAAAGAAATTAAATATATGTTAGAGAATAATATCATTAGACATTCTAACTCAAATTGGAGTTCACCCTGTGTTATGGTGCCAAAACCAGATGGTAGTATTAGGTTTTGTACGGACTATAGGAAGGTGAATGCTGTAACGAAAACAGATGCATATCCAATTCCTAGAGTAGATGATTGTGTAGATAAAGTTGGAAAAGCAAAGTTCCTTACAAAGATTGATTTATTGAAAGGCTATTGGTGTGTTCCATTAACGGACAGAGGTAGAGAGATTTCTGCATTTGTAACTCCATCTGGGCTATATGAATATAATGTTCTTCCATTTGGGATGAAGAATGCCCCAGGTACTTTCCAGAGGATGATTAACTCTGTGATTCAGGGATTGAAAGATACTGATGCTTATATTGATGATTTAGTGACAGGAAATGATACTTGGGAAACACACATTATTGTGGTGGAGAAGTTGTTTGAAAGGCTTTCAAAAGCTAACTTAACTATTAATTTAGCTAAGAGTGGATTTGGACATGCCACTGTGACTTACCTTGGTTATGTTGTGGGTCAAGGTAAGGTAGCTCCTGTTCAGGCAAAAGTTCAGGCAATTTTAGAGATTCCCACTCCAACGGGGAAAAAAACTCTCAGAAGATTCTTGGGAATGGTAGGATATTATCGAAAATTTTGTAAGAATTTTGCTAATGTTGCCCTTCCATTAACTAACCTTTTGCAGAAGAATGTGAAGTTTGTGTGGACAGTGCCTTGTCAGGAAGCATTTGAGAAATTGAAAACAATGATATGTCAACAACCTGTGCTCAAGGCACCTGACTTTGAAAAACCTTTTTCATTAGCTGTAGACGCTAGTGATGAGGCTGCAGGAGCAGTATTAATGCAAAGGAATGAGGGTGATGAGGTTGATCATCCAGTAGCTTACTTTTCTAAGAAATTTAATAAGCATCAAAGAAACTATTCGACAATAGAGAAGGAATTGTTATCTCTTGTTTTAGCTTTAGAATATTTTGAGGTATATGTTAGTACAACTCAAAAACCACTTATTGTTTACACTGATCATAATCCGTTAGTTTTTCTGAGTAAGATGAAAAACAAAAACAGAAGGTTATTAAATTGGAGTTTGATGTTACAAGAGTACAATATTGTGATAACTCATATTAAAGGTAAAGATAATGTGGTTGCTGATTGTCTATCTCGATGTTGAATGTACAATGTAATTTTTTTATGGAGTGTTTTTTTTTACAATTGTAACACTCCTACTGTATTGTGAGTTGTAAGATGTTATATGATGATACTGTATTGTATATTATGTATGTTATAAAATTTATACATTTGTTTTTCTTGTAAATAATTGTTAAAATTTTTGTTCTTGACAGACCAAAACTGTTTTTTTTTGGAGGGAGGTGTTACGTACTCGTGACACGTGACAGTGGTGTACTTGTCACGTGACAGGTGTTGAAGCTATACTGGACTTGAGGAAATGGTCTTGTGATGGTGGAGTGATGTCATTTTCCAGCCAGTAGAGGTCATGTGACAGGTTTTCTTTTACAGGGTATAAAAGGAGGACCCCTCCCTGGGAGGAGGGGCAGTTCATGGCTGGATTTTGCCATGTTGACTTCATGCCACTGCGTGATTTAATGTTATGACGCAGTTTAGTTGAAAGATGAAGTTTTATCTAATGCCTAAAGTTTAAAAGGTCATTGCCAGCAGTTTCTTTATAATACTGCTAGTTGAGAATCAGTGGAGAGTGAAGATTGGAATTCGGCAGTTAAAGGATTGAGGAGAGTTGATTTCGATGGTGAAATGGGTTCGACCTTGTTTGATCCTCATTCGGAAGGAATTCGTTGACTGTTCTCGTGTTAATCCCTGTGAATAGCAGAAAGGATTGGGAACAGTTTTGTAAAGGAAAGGTCAGTGCCTTTAAGACATTTCATTTGTCCATCTCCGTAAATTCTTCGTGGGAAAAGTTCGATTTGGAATCGAAACAAAACGACGTGAAAGAGAATTTAAATCATCTTAAAAAGTCTCTCCCTTAAATGGACTGTAAGCATTTTGAACTTTTGCAATACTACTTTGAAGAACTGTTTAAGCTGCCTTGCTTTAAGAACTGTTTAAGCTGCCGCACAGCAGCTGATTTCTGGTTACGATAGTGATTTGTTTACTTTTGGGGTGTTAGTTTTCAGTGTTTAATAAACGTGTTATTTGTTATAAAAACCCCTGCCTCACTCATATATTTATTGTTGCTTGAATCCGTATCACTAATTAATGATCATTAGGACACTGAGGAGTGTGGTAGAACAAAGGGATCTGAGAATTCAGGTCTATAATTCCTTGAGAGTGTTAGCACAGGTAGATAGGGTCATAAAGAAATCTTTTGGCACTTTGGCCTTCATTAATCAAAATTTTGAGTACAAGAGATGGGATGTTATGATGAAGTTGTTGAAGATGTTGTTGAGGCCTAATTTGGAGTATTGTGTGCAGTTTTGGTCACCTACAGGAAAGATGTGAATAAAGTTGAAAGATTACAGAGAAAATTTACAAGGTTGTGCCAGACTTGAGTTACAAGGAAAGATTGCATAGGTCAGGACTTTGGCATGCAGAGTATTGAGGGGGGTTTTGATGGAGATATACAAAAATATAAGTGATATAAATAGGGAAAATGTGAGCAGCCTTTTTCCACTGAAGTTGGATGGAACTACAACTAGAGGTCAAAGGTTAGTGGTGAAAGGTGAAAAATCTAAGGATAAGGGGAAACTTATTCACGCAGAGGGTCGTGGGAGTGCAGAGTGAGCTGCATGCATGATTGGTGCATGCTGTTAGAGCGTATTCTGGAGTTAGGGTATATAGCAAACATTAACTTCAACAGCAACCAGTCTTCCTACCTGAATATGGATTGTAGATTGAATTTAAAGAAGTTTGGACTGGTACATGGATTGTAGGGATATGGAGTGCTATCGTTCAGGTGCAGATCAATGGGACTAGGCAGCTTAAATGTTCGTCATGGACTAGATAGGCCAAAAGGCCAGCTTCTGTGCTGTACTTCTCTATGACTCCTGGTCACTATCTAATCCCCCTTTCCTACACGTTGACAGTATCGCTCCATTTTCTGCATATCACATGCTTATCTAAGTGCTTTCTTAAAGCTCCTTTGCTGATTGCCTTCACCACCACCTCTGGCAATACATTCCAGGCTCCCACCGCACAATATAACAATAACAGCTTCATGCATTTTCTTTGTAATCTTATATACCTTCCCTCTAGTACCGAACATTTTAATCCTGGGGGAAAAGAGATACTGGTAATTTTATAAACTTCTATCAAATCTTCCATCAGCTCCCGCTTGTCTAACCTTATCTCATAGTGCATCTTCCAAAACAGGCAGCATCCTGGCAAAAATCTTCTGTACCCACTCCAAAGTCTCTACATCCTTTCTACAATGAGGTGACTAGAAATGAATGCAGTACTCTAAATGTAGCCTAACCAGACCTTTCTAAAGATATGGCATAACTTCCTGACTCTTGAACTCAATTCTTTGATTAATGAAGGCAAGCAGAATCAAAATTCAATATGCATCCTTTACTACCCTACCAACCTGTGTGGAGCTTTCAGGGAACCATGTAACTGCTACAAGATTCCTCAGTTTGTAAACACTGTTAAGAATGAACGAAAAAGCAAGATTTGTTTTGTTTGTCACATACACATTGAAACATCAAAAAATACAGTGAAATGCAGCATTTGTGTCGACGATTAACACAGTCTGAGGATTGTGCTGGGGACAGCCCACAGGTGTTGCCACGTTTCTGATGGCAACACAGGATATCCACAATTTCCTAACACTAATCTTTCAAAGGTGAGGGGAAACCGGATCTCCTGGAGGAATCTGATGCAGTCACAGGGAGAATGTGCGAACTCCTTATGGACAGTGATGGGAATTAAACCCTGATCACGATTGCTGGTGCTGTAAAGTGTTACATTAAACTGTATGCTACAGTGCCATCCCTATATCCTGCCATTAACTGTGCCGGATTTCCCAAAGTGCAGCACCTCACCCTTGCCTGGATTCAATTCCACCTGAAACCTCTCTGCCCATGTCTGCAATTGATCTACATACTGCTGTATCCTTTGGCAATCTTCTATCCAAAACACAGCACCACCGTCTGCAAACTAACTCACCCTACTGTATATTTATCCAAATCATTTAGAGCTACGACAAATAGAGGTGCCAGTCTAGATCCATTCCTAACTGATTGAGGTTTCTTTGATTTAAACAACCAGTGTTGTTTAAATGTAACTCTTTCCCATGCTGTCCCAGTTCATCAGCATCAGCCTTATTGGACAAACTGATTAGATACGAGTTCTGAACAAGAACTGTGATATATCTGTAGAGAACTGTGCAGAAGTCTTAGGCTCATATAGATATATGAGACTATATCTATATATATATATATGTGACTCAGTATCGCATGGGTAACAGCAAGAAGGCCACCTTCAATAAGCAACACATGCCTAGGGTTGGTATGATTCAAGTTCAACCAAGCAGGAAAGTTGGAATGTTCTGATGAGGGAAGGAAAATTATGGTGAGTGCTGTGTAAATACTGCCCCCCTCCACATGCAAATTATTGTTCTCCAGGAAATACAGACCTTACACCAGCATAAACTTAAAGTGGAAGTATATTTACAGATATATCAATTTTAACAAACTGTTAATAGAGGAAAACAAAACAGCCCATTACAGTTAAACCAGACTAAATGTGCACATATACATCGGAGGTCATTTCTGGAGTAGTCGCTTTACTCATGGCGCTGAACCTACATTCTATGTGAAAGAAAGACACCAACCACAGTTTAAACTTCCCTTGGAGACCATCTCAAACTGGTTCTCTCAGAACTATTTGCACTTTCTCCTTTGAACTATTTGTTTGCACGAAGCACTTCTTACAACAGGGTCTCCTCTTCGTGTGGGATCCTCTGAGCATCTTCCCTTGTGCTCTTTTGTGCACTTCCTAACAAAAGACCCCAAACCAGACCCTGTCCTACAGAATTCTGATCCTGCCTAGCTCTCTCGAATGTTCCATGGCGTTCCCCCGTGCCACCACCCCCCCCCCCCAATTGGCTGAAACAACATTCCTAGGCTGAGCAAATGCTCCTTTCTCAACTGAAGCCAAAACACCAATCTATGAAACTTAATTAACAGAACTCATCGTGCTTGCAGAAAAATGGCAAAGTTAAAAATATCTCCCAGCGTAGCAGTAGAAATACAATAAAATTTGCTCTTAATCAGGGCATACACTAGGATGCCTAGGACTTTTGCACAGTACTGTATTTGTCAATGTGTAGCAGAGAGGGAGTTTGTAAATCTGATGGGAGCAAGGGATGTTGGGAATGGCGAGGGTGGAATGCCATGGGGGGATTGTGGGACAGGTAGTTATTTGCTTACTGTCCGTAATGCCACTGGCAGCAATGAAGATCCACCATCATTGTCTCTCCTTGGCCTTCTTCTCTATTGTACCTCAGGTGTGGTTCAGGGTTCTCAGTTGCACACAGATGTAGAAGGATTCTTCAATGCTCTTTCTGTAGCAATTTTTATTTGACCAGTCAGGGTTGTTAGCAGTGAGCTGAAACCCCGCACCTGGCTGACTGGTGGGCCTCTCCTAGTCTGGCCTTTATCCTTTGACCGATTTGGAATGGGTGACACTACCAAGAGCCAAAGCATAATGCCTTGACTCCAGCCAGCACGGCTCTCTGGGCCATTGAAGTACACAAGCCTCCAAACCATATGACAAGCTTGTGGTCCTTTTGGAGGTGTGGGACAGAGAAGGAATCCCAGGGCAGGTGTTGTTACAGGTGCAGACACATCCAGCACTGAGACACCGGGCAAGGTCATTTGATTTTAAACAATTGGCTTATTGATCATTACTGAATGTTTCTATGGTGCTTCCCACTCCCTCCCCTCTCCACTCCCCTTTTCCCAGACATGATCCCTCTCTCCCTGCTCCCTTCCCACTCTCAGTCCACGATAGAGACCCATATCAGAACTAGGTTTATCATCACTCACATATGTCATAAAATTTGTGGGTTTTTTGCAGCAGCAGTGCAGTGCAATACATAAAATTACTACAGTAATATGTAACGTCTTAGGCATTGTAAGGAGTTTGTACGTTCTCCACATGACCACGTGGGTTTCCTCTGGGTGCTCTGGTTGTCTCTCACAGTCCAAAAACATACAAGTTGGTAGGTTAATTGATCATTGTGAATTGCCCCGTGGTTAGGCTAGGGTTAAATTGGTAGGTCACTGTGCAGAGTGGCTCGAAGGGCCAGAAGGACCTACTCTGTGCTGTATCTCAATAAAATAAAATTTTACTGGGAAGTTTCAGGCTTGTAACATCACTCACTGCTGACAAATTTGAAAGGTCTTTCACATTGTACTTTGCCTTCCTGTTAACACTCAGAATTTTTCATCTATTACTCTGTTAAAGCCTTGCTTATCCATTCATAGAACTGTAGTAGCATTGAATAGCTAGCCTGAAATGGAGAAACCTCAATGGTTTGAACTTCCAAATTTTCCTGGAGGGTATTAAAATCAATGTCTATTCTCTGGGGTATGGAAGCAGTCTTGTTGCTAGTGAAGAGGCCATTAACTCTTACATTTCTGGCTTTGATTCAAATTCTAGCATCTGCCATTTTATTTGTTCTCCTTTCATTTGGTGAAAATTCATCAGTTGAATGGACAGTGAAGGTTTATCAGAAGAGTTACAGCAATGTAAAACAAACAAAGAGTTCTCCTTATGGTATGTGACTTGTAGAACAAGTTTTACTTGATGATACCACCAGAAAACAAATTAGACTAAAATCAGGATGGGATTAACCCAGCGACTGGACCAAGCAGAAAATCTGCAAGAAGAGATTAACGAATAGCAGGTATCTTTAAATAAAGAGAACACTTTATTAAAGAGTTACAACACTGTGGTAAAGTCAGTATCTTCCCTATTCAGAAATAGAAATGCTGACTGTCGACAACCTGTTTGAACCCTAATACATATCATCATCATCATCATCATCAGCATGTGCCATGTTGCATGACGTGGGTAATCATGATCTACCCATGACCATGAGTGTTCTTGGAAAAATTGTCTACAGAAGTGTTTTGCCATTGCCTTCTTCTGGGCAGTGCTGTTACAAGATGGGTGACACCAGTCATTATAAACACTCCTCAGAGAACATGTCTGCCTGGCATCAGTGATCACATTGCCAGGGCTTGTGATGTGCACCAGCTGCTCATATGACCATGCATCACCTGTTCCCATGGCTTCACGTGACCCTGATCAGGGGGTTAAGCAGGTGCCACACCTTGCCCAAGGGTGTCCTGCAGGCTAGTGGTGGGAAGAAGTGCCTTACATTTCCTTTGGTAGAGGCGTATCTCCACTCTACCACCCAACTGACCAAAAATAAATGAAAATTTAAATAGGATGAACAGTCTTATCTCATTACCTTTTTTAATGAAGCAGATATATAGCAAGCCTCCTACTTGTGCTAGCATAGTTATAGATACATAAATTAGATAAGATCTAATGTTGTTAGCAAATCCTTAAAGGCTTTAATATAAACTTCAGACAAGGAGATAGATTGAAAGCCACAAAAAATCTAAAGAAAACCAAATGGCTTTTATCTCGAAGCCCTATACTCATAAATAAAATCTGAACTAAATACTTCATGCAAGAAAAGCATTTTAGTTGCTTATTAAATTAATTCTATGTCTAAAATGTATGACCTGGGAATTCAAAGAACACCCTTTGTCATATATTTAAATTCAAGTAAAGAAGAGTTAACCTCAGCAAGTCAAAAGTGCAAGGTTATTGGGTCGATAACCTGTTCTTGGTCCTGAGTTCTGAAGGGCACAATGTTTGCAGTTTTTTTTTGCAATCTTCAACAATATTCTGCTTCTGCAGCTCTTCTCCTTTGTTTAATGCAGATATTTATGACACTGGGGTGCATTTTCAGTACATTTTCCAAACACCAATAATTACAACTTTTAAAATAATTATTTTTTTCTCTGGCGGCACACCAAGAGTGACTTCAAGTCACCATGGAAACAGCTTTAAAAGGAACTTGAATTATTAGTCAAAATACCACAAACTGTTTTAAAGAGCGAACTTGCAGCATTATTTGTTGTGCTTTGAAATATAGCTTAGTCCCTTAATAAAACTAACCTATCAAGCAAAAGCTGGAAAATTATTTTTCAAGGCAAACTGCGTATGGGTCAGAGGAAAAGTAGGGCCTGTGAGGGACAGGTGAATGCTAGCTGAGGAATGGTATAAAAGAAACTGGCAAGAGGTTTAAAATTCCTAGGTGATATGAAGGAGCACAGACACAAAAATATATATTAAAGGGATAAGGGTGTAATGCAACTTTTGCAGCTGTAAGTATTTATTTCAAGGTTAATTAAAATTTATGCAGAAAGGACTAATTCAGTCTTGTAGAAGAATCCCACTGTATATGCAGCCTCCAGGGAAAATGAAAGAACTATACAATAGTACCAAGAAACTAGCTGGGAAATCCAACCAGGTCAACACCCAAGTGAAAGATAAAGATGGAAATGTCCTAACTAAAGGAGATGAACAGCTCCAATGTTGGACACAGTACTTCATTGAGCTTCTGAACAAACCATCTCCTCTGGAATCTCCTTTAATTCCAGAAGCACCATCAGACTTGGATGTCAACTGTGCCATGCCATCAAAGAAGGACATTATATGGGCTTTGTCAAGGGCAGGTCATGCCTTATGAGCCTGATTGAATTTTTTGAGGATGTGACTAAACACATTGATGAAGGTAGAGCAATAGATGTAGTGTATATGGATTTTAACAAGGCATTTGATAAGGTAACCCATGCAAGGCTTATTGAGAAAGTAAGGATGCATGGGATCCAAGGGGACAATGCTTTGTGGATCCAGAAATGGCATGCCCACAGAAGGCAAAGAGTGGTTGTAGACGGGTCATATTCTGCATGGTCACCAGTGGAGTGCCTCAGGGATCTGTTATGGGACCCTTACTCATCATGATTTTTATAAATGACCTGGATAAGGAAGTGGAGGGATGGGTTAGTAAGTTTGCTGATGACACAAAGGTTGAAAGTGTTGTGGATAGTGTGGAGGGCTGTCAAAGGTTACAGCAGGACATTGATAGGATGCAAAACTGGGCTGAGAAGTGGCAGATGGACTTCAACCCAGATAAGTGTGAAATGGTTCATTTTGGTAGGTCAAATATGATGGCAGAATATAGTATTAATGGTAAGACTGTTGGCAGTGCGGAGGATCACAGGGATCTTGGGGTCTGAGTCCATAGGATGCTCAAAGCAACTGCGCAGGTTGACTCTGTGGTTAAGAAGGCGTGCGGTGCATTGGCCTTCATTAATCATGGAATTGAATTTAGGAGCCAAGAAGTAATGTTGCAGCTGTATAGAACCCTGGTCAGACCCTACTTGGAGTATTGTGCTCAGTTCTGGTCGCCTCACTACAAGAAGGATGTGGAAGCCATAGAAAGGGTGCAGAGGAGATTTACAAGGATGTTGCCTGGATTGGGGATCATGCCTTATGAGAACAGGTTGAGTTGAGTGACGGAGGATGAGAGGTGACCTGGTAGATGTTTATAAGATGATGAGAGGTATTGATCCTGTGGATAGTCAGAGGCTTTTTCCCAGGGCTAAAATGTTGCCACAAGAGGACACAGGTTTAAGGTGTTGGGGAGTAGGTACAGAGGAGATGTCAGGGGTAAGTTTTTTACTCAGAGAGTGGTGAGTGTGTGGAATGGGCTGCCAGCAACAGTGGTGGAGGCGGATATGATTGGGTCTTTTAAGGGACTTTTAGATAGGTACATGGAGCTTAGAAAAATAGAAGGCTATGGGTAATCCTAGTAATTTCTAAGGTAGGGACATGTTTGGCACAACTTTGTGGGCCGAAGGGCCTGTATTGTGCTGTAGGTTTTCTATGTTTTTCAGGGGCTAAACTCAGGAAATGCAGCTGGTCCAGTTAGCGTACCACTAGAGCTATTGATGGCAGACCCTAAACTTTTAGTTGATAGACTATATACTTTGTTCTGCAACATATGAAATGAAGAAGAGATGCAACATATGACACAAGAGTGGAAGGAAAGTCACATAATTAAGCTTCCAAAGAAAGGTGACCTATGTCTGTGGTTGGAAAGGTGCTAAACAGAATTATTCAGCAACCCCTTCAACAAGCTGTTGACACAACATTAAGGGACCAGCAAGCTGGCTTTAGGAAAGATCAGGAAAGATCACTCCTGAACAGACCTTTTAGCTACCTTAAGGGTTATTATAGAACAGTCAATTGAATGGAATATTTCTCTTCACGTCAACTTGATTGACTATGAGAAAGCCTTCAATAGCTTAGAGAGAAACACCCTATGGAAACTTATTGAAATACTATGGAATACCAGAGAAGTTTATCAATATCATCCGGAACTCCTACAAAGACATGTCATGCAAAGTCATACATGTGGGAAAACAGTCAGAAAACATGAATGTCAACACAGGGATGAAGCAAAGATTTTTGATTTCTCCTTTTCTGTTCCTGTTGGCAATAGACTGGATTATGAAAAATGCAATGGAATTCAGTGGACCATGTGACAGAAACTTGATGTCCTAGAGTTTGTAGATGACATCACCTTGCTGTCTAGCTGTAAGCAACAGATGCAAAAGAAATCAGCACTCCTGACCGCCAACTCCACCATGTTGGTTCTAAGACCAAACGTAGATAAAACAAAAGCGATGAAAATACACTTCACTAGCAATAGACCCAGTAGACCCATAGTGATAAGAGATACAACCCTGGAAGAAGTGATTTTCTTTGTTTATCTTGGAAGCATTGTGAATATATATGGTAGAACGGATGAGGATGTTAAAGCCAGGATTAAAAAGGCTTAGTAGCATTAAACGTCTTGAAGAAAGTGTGGACATCCAGAGTCATATCAAGGAAAACTAAAATCAGAACCTTCAACTCAAATGTTAAAACAATGCTTTTATCTGGCTCTGAAACCTAGAGAACAACAAAGAAGACACTACAGGCTTTCGTTAACCAGTGCCTAAGAAGGATCCTAAAACATCAGATGGACTGATAAAGTAACCAACCAGATACTGTGAGGAAACAGCTACCAGGAATCCGTAGAGATACAAATGTACAAACGGAAATGGAGGTGGATTGGCCAAACCTTGAGGAAGCCAACCAACAACATCACCAAGCAGCTGTTAAAATGCAATCTGCAAGGAAAGAGAACAAAGGGATGTGCAAAGAGCACAGATTAGATGATAAGGACACTCCTGGTCTACCCTTGAGAAACTGGCTCAGAGCACAGGACAATGGAGATGGGTGGTCATCAATGGCCTATGGTCCACTGGGAACTAAGGTCCTAAGAAGCAGAAGAGAAGGGTTATGTCCAGCAAACCAAAAGTGAAAGGTTATTGTGCCTATATTCTGTTCTTGTTCCCAAGTTCTGAAGGCCACAATGGTCACAGTTTACTTTGCAACCCTCAATAATCTGACTTCTGCAGCCCTTCTCCTTCGTTTAATGTGGATATTTATGACATAGGGATATACTTTCAGTACATTCTCCAAACACCAATAATTACAACTTTTAAAATAATTATTTTTTTCCTTGGCAACGCACCAAGAATGACTTCAAGTCACCATGGAAACAGCTTTGAATTATTAGTCAAATCTCCCATAAACTGTTTTAAAGAGCTAACTTGTGGCTTTATCTGTTGTGTTTTGAAATATAGATTCATCCCTTAATGAAAATAACCCATCAAGCAAAAGCCGAAAAATAATTTTCAAGACAAACCAGCTGTTGGTCAGAGGAAAAGCAGGGACTGTGAGGGACAGGCGAATGCTAGCTGAAGTGTAAAAGAAGCTGACAAGAGGTCTAAAATTCCTAGGTGATATGAAGGAGCACAGACACAAGAATATATAGTACAGGCATTAAGAGGGTAATTCAACTTGTGCAGCAGTGGGCATTTATTTCAATGTTGATTAAAATTTATGTAGGAATGACTAATTCAGTCTCACTAAAGAATTCCGCTATATATGCAGGCTCCATGGAATTATAGAATGTAAAGTTAAATTATCGTCACAACTTGACACACAAGTGTCATTCTGAAGAAAGCATGGCAGTGCCTCTACTTCCTTAGAAGTTTGTGAAGATTTAGAACTTTTACAAACTTCTATAGATGTGTGGTGGAGATTATATTGATTGGTTGCACCAGAGCCTGATAAGGAAACAACAATGACCTTGCATGAAAAATGTTACAAAATGTAATAGATACTGCCTAGACCACTACAGGTAAAGCCCTCCCCACTACTACACACATCTACATGGAGCTCTTTTGCTGTAATTCAGCATCCACCATCAAGGTCCCCACTACCCAGGCCATGCTCTCTTCTCGCTGTTGCCATCAGGAAGAGGTGAAGAGGTACAGGAGCCTCAGGACTCACACCACCAGGTTCAGGAACAGTTATTATCCCTCAATCGTTGGCCTCTTCAACCAGAGGAGATAACTTCACTCGTTTCATCACTGAGTTGATCTCACAACCTATGCACTCACTTCCAAAGTCTCTTCATTTCATGTTCTTGATATTTATTGCTTATTTATTATTATTATTAGTTAGTATTTTGTATTTGAACAGTTTGTTGACATTTGGACATTGGTTGCTCGTCCTGTTGGGTGCAGTCTTTCATTGATTCTATTGTGTTTCGTGGATTTACTGTTGTTATGAAACCAGTAACTGGTTTCACTTACCAGCAAAGATAGATATGTCAGTTGAAGTCCAATGGTACTATTTTCAAAAGTTTTATTAATAAAGGGGCACAAAAATTAAGGTTAATACAAACATTCAGATAACATGCGTCAATACTCAATCTAAAACGCAGGTACATTAATAATCACTCAGAAATAAGCTCTTTCGTTGTCTAGCGTATAATACTGAGTCCAATTGGAAATATAAAGAGTCACTCTGAAGTCTGCAGGCTTTTCCCTTTTTGGTTTCACGTGTTGGAGAGGGAGAGAGAGATTGTTAGGAAAAGAGAACACTTGCCGTTGTCTTTATGAATCAAATCCTCAGCCTCAGAGGATTTGGCTTCCCTGGTGTTAAATAAAAGCGGTTTTCCGTTGGTTCTAGCCACAAACTCCGCATCCGGAATTTAACGCACGTGGCTTCCTTCAAAATGGCTTCCCGTTCCCACGGGAAGCGGTATCGTGCTTCTCGGTGTCTCCTTGGTGCGTCTGAGGGTCGTCCTCTTTCAGACCCTTCTTTATACTGCCTCACGGGATCTCAGGTGTCAATCAGGTTGCAGGTGATGCAATCTCTCTCTCAACCAGCCCACTTTGCCCGAGGGCTTTACAATGTCCCTGCGAGTTGGCACGTCTGCAGTTCCCAGGTGTCTCCTGAGAACAATGCCACAGTTGCCAGCTTTTGTCCCAGTGGAATGCGGTATCAAGCACGTCGCTGTCTTTCCATTTCCTGTGTCCATTCGGCATGTCTCTCTCTCTCTCTTGCTCTCTCTCGGGTCATTGACCCCCCTTTCACTAGGGCTCTTGCAATTCTCACAAAGGAGGGGGCTGGTATCATAACACTGTGTATGCCTGCAAGAAAATGAAACTCATGTTTGGGTATAGTGACATTGAAACCATTTGTCAATGGCCTATAGGTCTGCTCGTGTGGCAGCCCTCCTGATTGTCTGCAGCATTTAACCATATGCTTTCTTCAAGCATTGCTCTGAGCTTGCTGCTCACAGCAGATTGATTGGCATATGACAGCATTTTTCGATGACAAAATTACCTCAAAAGGCAAAACTTTACGAAGGCAGGAAAGTTACATCGAGTGGAAATGACAGATACGAAGCAGGTTTGAATTTCATGGGGATGGGGGCAGGACTGCTCCTCTTAGACCTACTTTTCTTAACCCAACAACATTATAAACAACCTTTCCAAGAGCAGGAAGAAAAGGTTAATAGAAACATAATGAAAACATATAGATGATAGGATATTTGCTTGGATAAACTTCAGGCAAATTAAACCCTTTTATTATAAGGTAGGTTGTTCCATTGGTATGCATTGAAAATAACTGAGATGAAAAGCAGAGGTCTATAGAAAGTCTCAGTAATAACACAATAATAGCAGATCTTAGAATAACTTTAACTCATTTAATCGTTATAATAATCCGCACCCTCTGCAACATCCACCATCTTCAAAGAGATCCTACCTCTAAACACATCTTCACCACCCCCGCCCCATTCACTTTCCTCCAGAGTCACTCCCTCTGTGATTTCCTTGTCCATTTGTCCTTCCCCACTAATCTCCCCGCCGGCACTTATCCCTGCACGTGGCCTAACACCTGTCCATTTACCTCCTCCCTCACCTCCATTCAGAGTCCCAAACAGTCCTACCAGGTGAGACAACACTTCACCTGTGCTGCTGCCAGGCTTATCTATTATATCCAGTGCTCCCAGTGCTGCTTGCTCTTCATTGGTGGAACCCATTGTAAATTGAGGGGCCGCCTCATCGAGCACCTTTGCTCTATTCAACAAAATCAGAACTTCCTGGTGGTCAGACATTTTTATTCTGTTTCCCATTCTCATTGCCGTTCCAACAGGTCAGTCCATGGCCTCCACTTGTGTCAAGATGAGGCCACCCTCAGGATGGAGGAGCAACACCCAACATTCCGTCTGGTTAGCCTCCAAACTGCTGGTACAAATATTGATTTCTCCTTCTGGTAAAAAAAATTCACTCCCCCTTCCCTCTTCCTCTTTTCCTCACTCTGGCCTTTTACCACTTCTCATCTACCTTCTTCCTTCCCTTTCTGCTATTGTCCACTCTCAGAACCTACCAGATTCCTTCTTCTCCAACCCCATACCTTTTCTATTCACCTGGCTTCACCTATCACCTTCCAGCTAGTCATCAAGCCCATTGAATGTGTTGCTTTCTTTCTAATAAAGAAATACCATCATTTCTATCTCTCAGTTCTCCCATATGTCTGAAAATTATTTTCCTTCAAGCTTGAGCACCACAACTGGATCACTTATCAAAACAACTACAATACAATGTCTCGATACAGTTTTTCTTCATCAGTGTCAGTCTCTACTTGCTCTTTACTAATTGCACAGAATTGATTTAACATTTATACAGGTAAAAAAGTAATTTGTATTATTCAGTACAGTTCAAAGGCACTTTATAGAGGTAGATTGGAAGCAGGGCAGTAAAGATCTGTAGTTTGAAACAAAGCTTGTATTTTTAATATACTGAGTTTTGAAAATCTGCAGATGCTGGAAATCCAAATAACACACACAAAATGCTGGAGGAACTCAGCAGGCCAGGCGGCATCTATGGAAAAGAGTAAACAGCCAATGTTTCAGGCTGAGACCCTTCATCAGGACTCGGGGGAAAAAAAGATGAGAAGTTAGAGCAAGAAGGTGAGGGGAGAGGAGGAAGAAGTACAAGGTGGTAGGCGATAGGTGAAACTGGGAGAGGCGGAGGGATGAAGTAAAGAGATGGGAAGCTGATAGGTGAAAGACATAAAGGGCTAGAGAATGGGGTATCTGATAGGAGAGGATAGAGACCATTGAAGAAAGTGAAAGAGTACCAGAAATAGGTGAGAGAGTGAAACTGGAATAGGAATGGTGAAAGGGAGGTCATTGCTGGAAGTTTGAGAAATCAATGTTCATGCCACCAGGATGGGGAGGCTACCCAGAGGGAATATAAGGTGTTGCTCCTTCAACCTGAAAGAGGATGCCATGAACTGACATGTCAGAATGGGGATATGAAGTAGAACTGAAGTGGGTGGCCGCTAGGAGATGCCGCCTTTTCTGGCAGATGGAACATAGGTGCTCGGCGAAGCTGTCTCCCAATCTATGTTGGGTCTCACTAATATACAGGAGGCCGCACCAGGAGTGCCGGACACAGTATATGACCCCAACAGACTCACAGGTGAAGTGTTGCTACACTTGGAAGGACTGTTTGGGGCCCTGAATGGTAGTGAAGGAGTACACTTTTTCTGGTGAATGAAGAATAGGTGCTCAGCAGAGCAATCTAATCTATGTCAGGATGGAAAGACAGTAGTATAACACATATCAAATTTACCACTTGCTGGAGCCATGTGTCCAGTACTGTGCCTTTATGATGATAACGAGTCACATTAGCGGGAGTGTGGTAAAAGCAAAGGGAATAAATTACATATTCATGCTTATTTTGTGGCAGTTTGTAGCTTGGGACCAGCAGAAGTCATATCTTTGCTGACCATGCTTAATTAAATGCTAATTACTAATAAGGGATCGGAGTAGGGAACTCTAACTCTTTGGAGCTGTGGACATGCCATGCAAGTATATCATCTCTGTGAGGGTTGCAGGCTGGTGGCAATTGTTTGGTTTTGACGTCGGAGCAATGTTTTGCTGCTGCACCAGTTATCAGTGTCATCGCCTATTTATATAACCACCATGAATATAAATGACGTACTGCTGTGATAGACAAAAATGCCACGATATTGTGCACTGACTTGAGAAGCAAACATGTAGAATAACCTTGCCTCTTAGACACAAGCAGACTTTCTCTAAAGATTTCAAAGTGAAGGAAACATCGAGATGTTCTCTGAAGTCATGCTGATAAATAAACGCTTGTGAATACAAAGTGAAATGTAATAGAAGTACAGACCATGAACTATCAAATCATTTTTGGGCTAGAGTTACATAAAATAGAAATTGAAAGGAAGTTGCATTAGTGTATAACTCTATTTTGTACAGAATTAACAAGTGAAACATTTAAGAGTACATTCTCCAGCCGTGATGTTATTGCTCAGGATGGATTTGTCATACTTCACACTTTATCCATATTTTCAACGGTCAGATCCACAGATTAGTGGCAAAATGGGTAAATTTAAGGGGAATGCAGCCATTCAAATTTCACTCATCTTGTGTGGATCAAAATTTAATGTGTTTGTACATGAAGATTCATTTAAATATGGAAATATATTTCAAAATACATGAATAGCACCAAGTCTGATTTCCTGTCTGTTGTATTGATTCTGAATCTTCCTGCCCATCTGGAGGTGACAGATGCTCTTCTTGGCCTGCTAAACAGAAAAGGTAGAAGCATTGAATATGAATTTTGTACTTGTGAAACAAAACAGTGGTGGATAGCCAATGGTTTTGTTTTATAGACAAAAAGAACACATGTAAGGTGTTTTTGCTTGCCAGAAAAATGTAACAGTACCAAAAGATATCATGAAATATGGTTTTGAATATTAATAATTATTCCAACAATAACTTCCCAGATAAATGCTTCATAATGCAGATTCAAACTATTTTTTCTCCAACAATAGTTACAAATTGATGTAGCATACAGGGGCTCCCTGGATTACGGATGACTAGACTTATGAAAATGTGACCATGTGTAAAATGCTCCCTTACATTTGTAAAGTAATTTTCAAGCAAGTAATATTACTGATATTATTATTATTAGTAATAATAATACTTATTAATTATACCATCATACAACATATTATAATTGGGTACATCACATTACTTTAATTAGGAGTACTGTGTAGTTGATTATTCAATGGAATATAAGAATTATTGAAACTATGTGCAGTGCAATACCCTATGGGTTACTACAGAAAATCCATTTCTGACATACTGAGAAATTGGCTATTAGGAATGCAGCCCTTATGTAACCCAGGGGCTGCATACATAAGCCCTAAATTTATTTCTAGTCAATCCACACAGTGATGCTAAAGACTAAAACAAGTTACTGTTTTTCTTGTTTCTTTTGAGGAGTGGTGCCTTGGTTTTATATTTCACCTCACCAGATAGTTTTTACTGTGTCTGCAATGTCAGCACATGAGAGATGTCAACCCAAGCAGAACGCTGCTATAGAATTGTGAAATGTGGAAGGAGACTTACTTGCCTATGCTCTATTTTTATATTAATTTAATACTATTCTTTACACTTAATCTCTCTGCAGAGCCGGTTTTCTTTACATCTTTAAGAGCACTATTCTATTAGGCCGTTACAAGAATGCCATGACTATCTTTCATCAGGCTGTTAGACAATGAATGAATAACGATCCACACTCACCAGCACAGTAAACATGATAATGTTATTCCTATTGTCAACAGGCACACACTTTTCACATCAATGCAAATGAGAAAAAACTGGCTTAGAAATCAGCAGCACACACAAAATGCTGGAGGGACACAGCAGCTCAGGCACTATCTATGGGCATGAATAAACAGTTGACCATTTAAGACCATAAAAAAAAACCTTGCCCAGGCTTGCGCCCTGGAAACCTGCCAAGGTGCAAACCCATGGTCTATCCTAATGGAGGCCTACACACACACACCAATGGGATGTGCCCATGATGCATCAGTCTGAGTCCACTTCTCCCTGCAATTTCTTACATTCCTGTATACTTGAATTATTAGTGATCATTCTACAGTATGACTAAACCACTCAGAATACTTTTAACAGTTGAGGATACTTTTAACTTTTAAACATTTGAAGATGTTTATTAGAGTATTCAGTGACAAGCCAGACCTCCTTAACCTCCTAAGAAAATTTAGACACTGGTGTGCCTTCCTTGTGATTGTTTCTAACTGCAGGAATCTAATGTTGACTCCTCAGCACTGATCCCCTCATGTAAACTAGTTCCCCTTCCTAAAATCAGAAAATCATCTCTTTAGTTTTACTGACACGTGCAAAGGGTTGTTGTTGTGACACCATTCAACCAGGTGTCCTTTCTTGCTCCTATGTGCTGTCTTAGCATCTCCTGTGTTTCATCATACAACAATGGTGTCATCAGCAAGATTTTATTTGGTATTGGAGCTGTGCTTAGGCACACAGTCATGTGAGCAAGGTCTAAGCACGCAGCCTTGAAATCTAACATGTTGATGGTCAGCAAGGAGGAGATGTTGTTACTCACCCTCACTGACTGAGATCTGCTGATAAGGGGTTCAAGTATCCAGATGCAGTCGGAGCAATGGAGACTCAGGTCTTGAAGTTGATGGTGAGTTTGGATGAGATCATTGTGTTGAATGCTGAGCTGTAGTCAAAGAACATAGAACAGTACAATACAGTACAGGCCCTTCAGCCCATAATGTCATATTGGGTCTGTAATCTACTTTAATATCAGCCCCTCCCCTCCCACATAGATCTTCATCCTTCTTTCTCCATTGCGCAATGTACAACAACAAGCCAGATGAATTCCTATCATTCAGACAGTTCAAAGAAGTGTGGAGAGCTGGAGAAGTCGCACCTGCTGTTAACTGGTCATGTCAGAATGCACATTGAAATGGATCCAGCTCATCTCTAAGGCAGAAGTTGATTGGTGCCATAAACCCATCATTATAGTTGGTGTAAGTGTAACTGGATGGTAATCATTGAGGTAGGTCACCATGCTCTTCTTGGGCACAGGTACAGTAGATATCCTTTTGAAGCCAGGGTACAGATCTGGGAGGTTGAATGTGTCCATAAAGTCCATCTGGTTGGTCTATAGGGTATGCTGTCTGGTCTAGATGTTTTTCTTGGAGGATACCTGGATGTGGGCCTGAGGCCCTCCGTTGGTCAGGGTAATCACGGATGTTGTGTCCAGCTGTCTACGTGATACACAAGCCAGGCATCCTCCAGGAAAAACATCTAGACCAGACAGCGTACCTGGCTAGATACTAATCATCCTTATAGACCAACCAGATGGACTTTATGGACACATTCAGCCTCTCAGTTCTGTATCTCAGGAAGCAAGCTGTTGCCCATGTAGCAGGCTCCCTCTCTCCACGCAGCTGATGAATCCAAAAGAACAGCAGAGACCAATTCAGTTTGGTACCAGCAGTATCGCAGGAGTTGCCAGTCAGAGCTGAACTCAATGTAGGACTACCTTAGGGACTCCAGCTCTGGATTTTTTCTCAGGGTTTACTCCCGAAGCCTTCCCCATGAGTGTGTACAGCCGCAAGGCAGTGGAGGTTTGAGATCAGAGTTTTCCTTCTCTTAGATAAGCTGGCAATCCCATGTTGAGCCCCACCTGCCCGAAGTGACTGGTTTTAAGGCACCAGTAATCCAGCTTTTCCCCTTCTTCTATCAGTAGTAATGGTTCCGCTGGACTTAGTAGCTAAGTCACACGTGAAGGCCAGGAGCTGGATTTGGTTTTCAGAGGCTATTTGAGCATTTAATAGGTAGTGGGAGCTTATCCCCATTACCACACCTCGCTATAACAACCTTAAGTAAGCATGTCTACTTAAGAGACTGAAATTAAAGTCAGTCTGGATGTTGCCTGGATTGGGGAGCACGGCTTATGAGAATAGGTTGAATGAACACGGCCTTTTCTGCTTGGAGCAATGGAGGATGAGAGGTGACCTGACAAAGGTGTATAAGATTATGAGAGGCATTGATCGTGTGGATAGTCAGAGGCTTTTTCCCAAGGCTGAAATAGCTAACAAGAGAGGGCACAGTTTTAAGATGCTTGGAAGTAGGCACAGAGGAGATGTCAGGGGTAAGTTTTTTTACATGGAGAGTGGTGAGTGCATGGAATGGGCTGTCGGCAACAGTGGTGGAGGTGGAAATGATAGGGTCTTTTAAGAGACTCCTGGATAGGTATATGGAGCTTAGAAAAATAGAGGCCTATGGATAACACTAGGTAACTTATAAAGTAAGTACATGTTTGGCACAGCATTGTGGGCTGAAGGGCCTGTATTGTGCTGTAGGGTTTCTATATTTAAATTATTATCCAGAGATTAGGGGGTTCGTTTGGGTGTGTCAAACTCTCCCTTTCAAATTGTGAGTAAAATACATTGAGTACATTCAGGAGTGATGGGTCTTTAACACCTGTGCTACTTGATCTCACATTGCAGGAAATGATATTGTGTAAACCCTGTGACATAATCTGAAAATAAGCACAGCCCGTATAGTATTTGCCAGTTATTTCACTCAGACACTAACAGGAGCATGTCTGTCACCTAGGGAGCAAGTACTTGAATATGACTGCAGAACACAGTGTTCAATTCCAGTAATCACCCAGGGAAGTTATTATCGGGATAAACAAGATTATTGCCATAATTTGGGTGAAGTAATGGCAATAGTCTAGGAAATTTCCTGGCTCTAAGTGACATGAAAAGGAAATTGTAATTTTATAGCATAGCATTAATTTTCAGCTGAACCAGAAAGCTGATTCTGTGCATGCAGTTTGATCCATGCACTTCACGATGAATTGCTTAGAATAGTTTCAGCCACCATTTTGTAAACGGGAAGAATTATTATGAATATGAAATATGAAATATAAATATTTCATATTTCATAGTTTATGCTTTGTATTCATCCAGTAATTTGCACATATTCTTAAATTAATATTTTACCTGTTAATATTACTTACTAATATTTTAGCAGTTTCTGGATTTCCAGTTAAAGTTCATTTGCAAACTCACAAATTCAATATTTTTCATAAGTTAGTACAAACATTGCTTTGGATTGGAAATATTTTTTCTCTGGCATTAAAAAATAAGCTTTCCATATATTTGAACATGGTGCATGTTTTTTCAATGCAGCATGTATGTGAAACCTTGGACACTATTAGTGAAGCTACTGTAATGGAAATAGAATACATGATTAATTTGCATGTGCCTCAAATTCCGAAGTTAGAAAGTTTTCTCCATCACACTGTATCTTTTGGAATATAGAACATAGAACGTAGAACTCTACAGCACATTACAGGCCCTTTGGCCCACAATGTTGTGCTGACCATGTAACTTAGCTTAGAAGCTGCCTAGAATTTCCCTACTGCATAGCCCTCTATTTTTCTAAGCTCCATGTACCCATCTAAGAGTCTCTTAAAAGACCCTTTTGCATTCGACTCTACCACCGTCGCTGGCAGTGCGTTCCACGCACCCACCACTCTCTGTGTGGAAAAACTTACCTCTGACATCCACCTCGTACCGACTTCCAAGCACCTTAAAACTATGCCTCCTCGTGTTAGCCATTTCAGCCCTGGGAAAAAGCCTCTGGTTGTCCACACAATCACAAATGTGTAAAACACTAATGTTCCACATATTAGTTAAAGTTAAAGTCTGTCCTGAGCCCCCCCTCCCGCCCCCAGCCGGGTAGGACGCCAGTCTATCGCGAGGTTCCACATATTAGATTTAGTGTTTATGTCCGTATTTATTTATTATTCATCTGTCTAGCTATCTATTTATTTACTCATTCACTACTTATTTATTTGCTCACTCGGAGTTTATTTATTTGTTTGTTTATCTGTCTGTTTATTTATTTACATATAGAGATACAGTGCTGAACAGGCTCTTCCAGCCCTTTGAGCCATGCCACCCAGCAACCCCTCAATTATCCCAGGCCCAATCACGGGACGACCTAGAATGACCAATTAACCCTCCAACCGGTACCTTTGGGACTCTGGGAGGAATCTGGAGGAGAGGCACATGGTCAGCGGGAGAACAACTCCTTACAGAGAGCGGCAGGAATTGTTTGGCACTGAAAGCTAAGCACCAAAGGTATTAAAACTCCAAACTGCTTAGTGCAAAACTGACAGGATTGAATCTGCTGCCTGTTTAAAACTATACAGATTGTATTTACCACTGCTGGGTAGACACATTACCATATGTGCTTTCAGCATCTGTAACTCCTAAAGGTACTCCTGGAAGAAGTAATTTATTATTCATTTATCTATCTGTTATGAGCTTCAGACTGAAAGACATACGCAGAAGATCAGTATTTCATAGTAAAAATATATCACAAAATATGAACAATTTTCCCAAAACTTTCTTCATATAGGAACCCGAAGAGACAGGCAGTGAGCCCATTGTAAAGACCACTGCACAGATTGTTGGATCTGGCAAATAAGACCTAATATTTAAGAACTGTCAGTTCTGCTGTCCCCACTGTTTCTGTTCTCAGGATGAAACACTCCATACGACTATAACACATAGCAGCAGAATTAGGCAATTTGGCCAGTCGAGTCTGGTCTGCCATTCCATCGTGGGTGATTTATTATTCTTCTCAACCCCATTCCCCTGCATGTAACCTTTGATGCCCTTACTAATCAAGAACTGATCAACCTCCACTTTAAATATACCCAATGATTTGGCCTCCACAGCTGTCTATGACAATGAATTCCCCAGGTTCACCATCCTCTGGCTAAAAAAAATAAATCTTCTTATTTCTGTTTCAAATGGACATTGTTCTATTCTGAATCTGTATCTAGACTCCCTCCCCAGTATAGGAAACAGCCTCTGCACATCCACTCTATCTAGGTTTTTCAATATTCAATAGGTTTCAATGAGATTACCCCTCCAATCAGTACACGTCTAGATCATCAACTGCTCCTCATACATTAGCCCTTTCATTCCTGGGATCATTCTTCTGAACATCCTCTGGACTCTCTCCAGCGCTGGCACATCCCTTCTCAGATAAGGGGCCCAAGACTGTTCATAGCACACTAAGTATGATATGACCAATACCTTATTAAGCTTCAGCATTACATCCTTGCTTTTATATTCTAGTCCTCTCATTTGTCTTTCCATTCTTGCCATTTGAGACTATCTGAATTATCCTCCTTCTCAGTTTCTCTGTCTCTGTTGCATCTGTTCTGAGGATAAAGCTTCCTGTTCTAGAAACTCTGATCTACCCTTTTTCAAAGAACAGGGTTCTCCTTCCACCATCATTGATGCTGCCCTCACCTGCATCTCATCCATTTCCTGCACATCAGCCATCACTCTCCTGCCCTCCCTTCCACCTTCATAGCAGGGATAAGGTTTCTCTGGTCCTTAATTACCAGCTCACGAACCTCTGCATTCAACACATCATTCTCTGCAACTTGCACATCTAAAACAGGATTCCACCACTTAGCTCCTCTTTCCCTCCCCCAGCTCTCTGTTTTCCATAGGGATCACTCTCTTCATGATTCCCTTGTCCAGTAGTTCCTCCACATTGGTCTCCCTCATGGCACTTAACCCTTCAAGCAGTACAGCCACTACACCTGCCCCTACACCTCTTCCGTCACCTCCATTCAGGGCACCAAACTTCCCAGGTGAGATGACAGACCTGTAAGTCTGTGGGTGTTGTCTACTGTATCTGGGGCTCCTGGTGTGGCCTGTTCTGCAATGATGAGACCTGACATAGATCAGGCTGAGCACCTTTGCTCCATCCTCTGCAAAAGGCAGGATTTCCCAGTGGCCATTCATTTCAATTCTACTTCCCATTCCCATTCTGACATGTTGGTCCAAGGCCCCACCCCTACTGCTAAGATGAGGTCTCACTCAACTGGGAGGAGCAACACCTTATATTGTGTCTGTGCAGCCTCCAACTGAATGGCATGAACATTGATTTCTCTAATTTCTGGTAATTCCTCTCCTTTTTCCTCCACTGTTTTACTATTCTCCATTTTGGTTCTCCTCTTACCCCTTCTCTTCTGCTCACCTGCCTATCACCTCACTCAGTAAGTAAGTATGCCCCTCTTACTTCCTGTATTCCTATAGTCCACTGTCCTTCCCTATCCAATTCCTTCCTCTCCAGCCCTTTACCTCTTCCACCTATCACTTCCCAGCAACTTACGTCATCCCCTTTCCCCCACCCACCCACCTTCCTGTTCACCTGGTTTCACCTATCACCTGCAGCATGTACTCCTCCTTCTTCTTAGTCTGGCTTCAGCTCCCTTCAGTGCCAGTCCTGCTGAAGGGTCTTGGCCCGAAACATTGACTTTATTGATGCTGCTTGACTTGCTGAGTTCCTCCAGCATTTTCAAAGTTCAAAGTTTCAAAGTAAATTTATTATCAGAGTACATGCATGTCAGCATAAACAACCCCTGAGGTTGATCTTCTTCCAGGCATACTCAGTAAATCCATGATAGGATAGTAACCATAAAACCTTCATAGAAGCACTAACTTGGGCATTCAACCAGTGTGCAAAAGACAATAAGCTGTACAAATACAAAAAGAAAGAAATAATAATAAATAAATACATAAGCAATAAATATCAAGAACATGAGATGAAGAGTCCAGAACATGAGATTAATTTTGCGTGTGTTACTCAAGAGTTCCAGCACCTGCAGAATCTCTCGTGTTTACCAAAGAATAACGAGTCCTTTTGGTGCTGGGACTAATACCATACAAGTCAGGGGCAAGTCTAGTTGCCAATCTTCACAGCACCCAGTGGCACTAAGGTCAGTACCCATCTCTGATTTTCCACTTTTGTGGAACTTTGCGTTCTAAAACTTACATATATCTCCCGGTTTTATTTCATTTCTACTGGATAAAATTTACTTTGCATAACTCTTGTTTTATTCCTGCTGCCACGTTTAATGTTGTATACTATATGTCATGTCTGAAGCAAGCTAATTATAATGGGCTAGAGGTAACTGAAAGTGATAGTAAGCAATGAATGAGGAATACTTACCTGACATATAGCATTTCTTCACTTCTATTTCAATCGAGCCATACAGTAAATGCTTATTGCAACAATATTCTCCAGCTTTACATACATATCAGCATTATTTTTCTGCTCGGTTTATACAGTGCCATAAAAGCTGAATTTGATGGAGAAAATTGAACCCAAAGTTGCATCAGAAACCAGTCATGAGTTCAGAATCTAGATTTCTTTGTAAATGCGTAAATGTGTAATAGGAATTTATTTTCCTACTGGGCCAGCTTTCTGTTTGTATTATTTGTAGTTCCACTGGCATTGTCACAACCAAATTTTAGTCAAGTACTTCACTTCCTAAACACAAGAAACAATGCAGATGCTGGAAATCCAGAACAACACATGCATAATGCTGAAGGTAGGCAGCAGGTCAGGCAGCATCTATGGAAATAAATTAACAGTCAATGTTTCAGGCTGAGACCCTTCTTCAGGACTGGAAAGGGGGAAGGTGCCAGAATAGAAAGGTAGGGCAGGGGAAGGAGGATTAGCTAAAAAATGGTAGGTGAAGCCAGGTGGGTGGGAAAGGTAAAGAGCCGGAAAAGAAGCATTCTGATAGGAGTGGTGTGGACCATGGGAGGAAGGGAAAAGAAGAGGCATCAGGGAAAAGTGATAGGCAAGTGAGGAAAAGACATAAGAAGCCAGAGTGGTGAATAGAAGAAGAGGGAAGGGGGAGGCAAAGAGGAGGCCATGGACTGACATGTCAGTGTGTGTGGCATTAGGAATTAAAATGGTTGGCCACCAGGACATTCTGTTCTTGACAGACGGAGTGTAAGTGCTTGACAAAGCATTCCTCCAATTTACGTCAGGTTCACTAATGTAGAGAAAGCGGCATTGGCAGCATAGGATACAGCTGAAGATCTCAACAGATTTGCAGGTGAAATGTTGTCTCACTTGGAAGGACTGTTTGGGACCCTGAATGGAGGTGAGTGAGGCAGCAAATGGGCAGGTGTAGCATTTCAGTCACTCACAGGATATGTGCCAGGAGGGAGATTAACGGGGTGAGGCGAATGGACAAGGGGATCACAGAGGGACCGATCCCTGCAGAAAGCAGAGAGCAGAGAGGAGGTAAAGATCTGTTTGGTGGTAGGATCCTGTTGAAGATGGCAGAAGTTGCAAAGAGTGATGTGTTGAATGTGGGGACCCATGGAGGCAGCGGAAAGATGGCGTGAGTGCAGGTGTCTGGCAAACAGAGAAGATGTAATGATCAATCGTGGAGGAAGGGAAACACTGATTTTTGAAGAAAGAGGACATCTCTATTGTCCTGGAAAGGAAATCCTCATCCTGGGAATATAAGGAGTGGAGATGAAGGAACTGAGAAAAGGGAACAGCATTTTTATAGGAGACAGGTTGGAAAGAGGTTTGATGGTAAGGTTGGGATTGGTGCAGAGAGAGTTGAGGGAAGTGCGTTCAGAAAGGGTAAAGTTCGAGGAGGATTTAGGAGAGCTGAAGTAAAGTTGGTTGATGTCTCCTCGGCAATTAGAGATGTAAAGATCCAGGGCAGAGCATCTAAGAAGAGGAGGGGTGCTGAAGACTAGAAAAGGGCACGTTGGCGCGGGTTGGGGAATTCTTGCCAAAGAAGTGGGCTCAGAGTGAAGGCAAAGAAAGAAGAGCTTGCCGTCGTGGGGGGCTCAGATTGACCGAGGTGCGGGCGAAGGGGGACAAAGGTAAGGCCCTTGCTGAGGACACTCCACCTTAGAGAGGAGGTGGTCGCAAGGAATGGTGAAGGCATGGCATGGATTAGAGCTGGGTTCAGAGGTGGGAGGAGAGTTGGTCACATCAGAGGAAGGGGGACGGATGGGATGTTCAGGAAAGGTAGAGGTGGAGGAAGATGGAGGCTCAGAGGACCCAAGTGGGGACAGTGAGACTGAGAGACCTGGGGTTGGAGTGTGGTGGTGGGTGCCTGGGGACCCAATGGTAGCGAAGAAGGCTTTGCCTTGAAGGTGCTGCAGTCACGGTCCAGGTTGGAGCCATGGCCAGAGGCTGTGTATTTCACATTCTGGAAGCACCTGGGATTGTCAGAACCATAGTTGGATGAGGTGGAATCCGTCAGCTGGAGCTACCTGGATTTGTTGGAGTTGGTGATAATTGTATGCACGGTCTGAGAGCATCCAGGGCCATCCAAACTGGAGTTGGAGTTGGAAGGATCTACAGCTTGGAGATGGGGAATCTTCCGATCCTTCCTGGATGCAAAGAAGGTGAAGAACTGGAGGTTGATCTGGCAGAGGATTGAACGTCAGAGAGGTCCATGGCAGATGAAGGAGAGAGAGGCCAAGCTGTGGCAGAGACTGAGACAGGGCCTGCAGGTATTTCTGCATAGCAGAAAAGGTAGTGTGTAGAATTTGGAGGGAGAAGTGGTGGGAGATGCAATTGATTTTACGTAGGTTTGGATCCTTCGTGGGTCCAAACTGGGAGGCCCAAAAACAGAGCTGGAATCCATGTGGAACAAAATGACCATGACGACAAGTTCCCAGGAAGGCCACGTGGCTGTGGTTGTGAGTCTGGTTGAAAACATGGTTGGAGAGTCAGAGGGCAGCTGAGATCACAGAGGGGGAGCAGTGAGAGAGGGTCTCACTGAATTCCTGTCGAGGAGAAGATTTAAACTTCTTCAGAGTAGGCATCTTCAGAAGAGACTTTGCAACGAAGGAACAAATCATAAACACAAGATATCCTGCAGATGCTGGAAATCTGGAGCAAAACACACAAAATGCTGGAGCAACTCAGCAGTTCAGGCAGCATCTTTGGAAATGAATAAACAGTCGATGTTTCGGGTCGAGACCCTACTTCACTTCCCGTTTGCCTGACTCTCAGCTGGAGCTGAAATAACTACAGGCCATTGGAACCTTTGCAGTTCATGTAATGGGCAACTTTGCCAAAGTTTGTTTTTGTTTAATGCACAGTCACGTAATCTGAAGGGAAACACAGATCGTCTACCGCTTGACAGCTATCCCACTCAGACGTGGCGAGGATCATGTCTGTCCGCTTGAGATCAAATACTTGAATAACTGCAGAACACAGCATTCAATACCAGTATTCACTCAGGGAAATTATTATGAAGTTCTACCATCTCATTACATCTAAACTTGAAAGCAATCCACTGTGAACACAAAGCTGCCGTGGCAGCTAGCATGACAACTGTCTTGAATTCTCAAGCTTCAGGGTTTTTGGCAGCCACAGGAGGCTTGCCAGGAGTGAGTTATTCCTCTTGCACCAGTGCAATCACAGGAACAGAAAAGAATGTGTAATTAATACTGAGCCCCTATTGTGGTGTACGAGGTGTGTGTGACCTACAGGTAATCGATTCTCTTGGTAAGATGTCCATTCAATTTTGAAGTGTTCTGGGTGATCTTTACTCTTTGTAAACCTCTTGTGGCAAACAGCAGAGAGGATTAGCAATTTAAGCCCAGAAAAACAAACACCTTTCAGTGAAGAAGCTACAGTATTTGGTAATCATAATTTCTGATCAAATTGTGCATGCTTGAATTTCTAAGTTTAGAAGACAGTTCATATAATGGCAAATTTTCTGATGCATAAAGTGATTGAATGTAAGTTAAGTTATCTCTTAGTATAAGATAGTAAGAATACAAGGGAATGGAATAGTCCTAGGCATGTGGCCCAGCATGTCTACTCATCCCATTCAAAAGATCATGGTTGATTTGATCTTGGCATCAAATTCACATTCCTGCCAAATTTGTCATGGCCTGCGACTTCCCTATATGTGTAAAACAAAAATAAATATATTCAATGCTGCAGCTCTCTGGGGTAGGGAAGTTCAAAAATTTATAACCCTCTGAAAGACGAGAAGGCCTTTATCCATCTTTTATTAATTAATTTATTTAACGATACAGTGGGGAACAGGCCCTGAGGACTCACTGAGCCGTGCCACCTCTTTAACCCTAGCCTAATCACAAGACAATTTACAATAACCAATTAATCTATGAACCAATACTTATTTGGACAGCGGGAGGAAACTGCAGCACCCAGAAAAAACTCACATGGTCAGAGGGACGAACATACAAATACCTTTCAGACAGCGTAAGGAATTGATCTCTAAACTTCAGTGGTGTATTAGTGTTGTGCTCCCATGGTTCCCTAAATCTTAAATGGGCATC
This sequence comes from Hemitrygon akajei, assembly GCF_048418815.1. Classification (NCBI taxonomy): domain Eukaryota; kingdom Metazoa; phylum Chordata; class Chondrichthyes; order Myliobatiformes; family Dasyatidae; genus Hemitrygon; species Hemitrygon akajei. The sequence continues at coordinate 99,337,932 of NC_133125.1, read as the reverse complement.
ATCTTCCTTTAAAGATTTACCCACTAATTTCCGACTCCTTTAAGAGCAGCAGCGTCCTCACATCTACAATATCGAACTTCGTAGCATCTTATATGTTTCAATAAGTTTTCCGACAGTCCAATCAGCGGCAGGGGCGGGCCACAGTGATGAGTTTTCTTGCAGGTTGGCGACACATGTTTAAAAGGAGAGCTTCTCGGGTATTCAGACTTACTCTGACGGCCGATCAGTGGCAGGAGCAGGGCAGAGCGATGAGGTTTCTAGCAGGAAGGCAATGCGTGTTTAAAAATACAGAAAGGACAAGCAGAGTGGCCATTGTTGGGAGCAGGCCAGTGGTGAGAGTAGGATTGTCAGGCTTTGGCTGTAAGGTGGCTTTGGATCAAAAGAGGCGTTGGCACTGGGTAAACTTCTGTTAAGGTTCTCTTTTATTTCCTCTCTGTAGTAAATGGCTGTTGTCCATTCTTCATGCCAGTTGCTGGAACCTTGGGAGACCCAGAGTCTCTCAGGGAACAACAGCTACATGAAGTGCATCCGGCTGCAGCTCCTTGAAGACTGCATTAGCGATCTGGAGCAGCAGCTGGATGACCTTTGGCTTGTACGGGAGAGTAAGGAGATCATCTGTTACGAATGAGGAGAAACTCTGATGGGCCGAAGGGTACAGAATCGCCAATGCCCCCCCCCACTCTTTTTGAGAATCGCAAGATCGCTATTATTTCGGGTCTGATACCCAGGAAATGAGAGAGATACACATCATGTCAGTGATGAGAGAGACAACGCAGAATACACAAGGTAGAATGTCTCCTATTGACAAAGGGAGAGATTACTGCTATTGTCTCTTGAAGGAGGAATTGTGTATTGAGTACTGTACTAGTCATTGAAACCCCTCAGGGGACAGCCAGAGTGGTCTGGTTGAGGGATTGCATCATCCCAACCTGATTGACATCTGAGACCCCATGAGTGAGGATAAAAGTAGGGTCTGGAGAAACACCCCTCAGACACAACAGGAGAGAAATGCTACGAGACCAGTGGGGGGCTTGTGTGTGTGTCCGTCCTTGTCTGTGTGATGAGTCCTCCACGCAACGGTCTAGCTAAAGGACGGATACAGATCAAGATCGTAAAAAGGAAAGTCAGCAAGTTAATAGCTGTTACTGCTTTCTCTCTCTCTCTCTCTCTCTCTCTCTCTCTCCAACAATTGCAACACAGCGATCAACAATGACTGCAGCCTGTATGAACGAACTGAACTTTATATTTCCATCGGACAATTCATTATCCCCTAGACAATGATAGAGCTTATTTCTTATTGATTATTATTATACCCGCACTTTTAGGTTTAGTATTGATGATGTATATTATCTGTATATTTGTATTAATATTATTTTTGTGTATTTTTACTAATAAATACTGTTAAAAATAGTATCATCAGACTTCAACAGCTACTCCTATCTTTGCTGGTAAGACACCCAGTTACGGGGTTCGTAACAACTTGGGGCCTCGTCTCGAGATTTGATACCAAATTGGAGGGCCAGTAAATCGGGCTTTTAAGTCCAGACTTGGATCTGGTTGCGTGGATAGCCAGACGGGAAACCAGCAAAGATGGACGTAGACGAATTTATAAAAAAAACCGACTCCGGAGGCGCTAGAGGCTGCCACAAAGACGGACTTGGTAAATATTGCAAAAAGACTAAATCTCGCAGAGATGAGGTCGTCAATGAAAAAGTGGGAGATGCAGAGGGCCGTAACTCAGCAATATATTGAGAAGAATGTGTTTTCAGCTGTGGTAGTGGAACAGATCCCTGAAAAGGTACCAGCTATTGGGACGGCTCAGTTAGAGTTGGAAAAATTAAGGTTGGAACATGAAATTAAGTTAAAACAGCTGGAAGCAGCTGAAAAGGAGAAGGAAAGAGCTGAAAAGCAGAGGGAGCATGAAATTAGGTTAAAAGAGCTGGAAGCAGCTGAAAAGGAGAAGGAAAGAGCTGAAAAGCAGAGGGAGCATGAAATTAGGTTAAAAGAGCTGGAAGCAGCTGAAAGGGAGAAGGAGAAACAGAGGCAGCATGAGCTGGACATGGAGAAGTTAAGGCAAGAGAGAAGGGTCCAAGGGGCAGACTGAGAGGAGAGGTTTAATGTTAGTAGGGAGTTTAGGTTAGTACCGCCGTTCGAGGAGACGGATGTTGATAGTTATTTCTTGCATTTTGAAAAGGTGGCAGTGAATCAGAAGTGGCCCAGAGATCAGTGGGTGGCGTTGTTACAAAGTGTGTTAAAAGGGAAGGCACAGCAGGCATATGCGGCATTGTCTGTGGAGGAGGAGGATTACGAGGAAGTAAAGCAGGCCATTCTTCGGGCCTACAAATTAGTACCGGAGGCCTATAGACAAAAGTTCAGAGATTTAAAGAAAGTGTGGAATCAGACGTATGCAGAGTTTGCCTATGAGAAGGGTGTGCTCTTGGATCGCTGGTGTGCGGCAGAAAGGGTAGAAGAGGATTTTCGGCATTTCAGGGAGTTGATTCTGATTGAGGAATTTAAAGGTTGTGTTTCGGATGATATCCGGATGTATTTGAACGAGAAGCCGAATAAGTCCATATCCGAATTCGCCAGGTTCGCAGATGAATATGCCCTAACCCACAAGACAAAGTTTTCCTCGAATAAGAGTTACCAGAAAGACCATAGGAACGGTAGAGAAAGCCCGCCGGCTGAGGCAGAAATTCAGCCAGGAGCTAGTGGTAACAATAAGGAGGAAGAAAGGCAAGATGGCAGGAGGGTTCCTGGCTTGACCTGTTTTAATTGTGGAAAGGTGGGTCATATTGCATCTAAGTGCTTTGCTCCGAGGAAGGAGACAGGAAAAAGGAAAGCAGCAGTCCCTACAGGGTGTATTGTGTTGATCAGTAAATCGACGAGAAAGCCCCAGGTAGATAGAATACGAGAGGGGCGTGAGAAATTTATTTCAGAAGGGACCGTGTCTGTGAAAGAGGGAGAAACACCAGTTCCAGTGCGGATCTGGAGAGATACTGGAGCTGAGCAGTCATTGATTCTCAGTAAGGTACTAAATTTTGGTCCTGAGACTGGAGAGGTAGCTTTGAGAGGCATAGGAAAAGGGACAGGAGCTGTACCTTTGCATAGGATCATTATAAATTGTGATCTGGTATCTGGACCAGTTGAAATAGGGGTGCGATCAGAATTCCCGAAAGAAGGCGTGGACGTCCTTCTTGGTAACGATTTAGCTGGTGGTGAGGTTTGGTCAGCAATGAAGCTGACGAGCCAGCCTGTAAGTGTTGAGGACCCGCCCCTAGGTTCCAAGATCTATCCCGCATGCGCGATCACTCACAGCATGTCGAGAAAGGCAGCTGAGAAAGAGACCAGTTTAAATGAGTCCTGTGTGGATTTGGCTAAGACGTTTTTACCGACCCTGTACCAAGAGGGGTTAGAGGGTGGTAAAACGGACAGTAGAGAGGTGAAAGAGAGTAAAGGAGAGGAGGTAGACCTACCCTTAGCCAGGAGGAAATTTATAGAGGCACGGAGTAAAAATGAGAAACAGATAAGGCTGTTAGAAGGTCCAGGGTTGGACATGGATGATCTGTCTGGCTTGACAGAACTATTTGAAGAAGTTGAAAATTCTAAATGCGTTTCCGATAGTGAAATGAGGGCAGTCCTAGATGAAAAGGATGCCATTACCTTGAAGAAGTCTGCTGTGTTAGCAGATGAGGTTGTTTTAACCCGCAGGGTTGAGTTTACTCCGGAAGGGAGTTGCCCAGAGAGTAACTGGGAGGATCAGGGGAACTTAGAATTTGAAAAGGGGACGGGTATTGAAAGCCTGGAAGAGGCAGAAGTCCCGTTTGAGTGTGTTCAAGATGTGGATGCATGTGGTACTGAACCTAGTAATGAAACTCAGGAAAAGTTTGAGGTATCTGATTCAGTTAAAAGGGAATGCAGTCCTTGTGGGTCAGATGGACTTGGTTCAGTGAAGAAAGGGTTCACCTTGGTACTAGTGGGAAGTGAGAATTCCCAGTTGTTTGTGTTCGAGGGTGTGTTAAAAGTTAGCGAGGAGATAAAAGGTGGTGATGTGGATATTATTATTGACGGGAAAGGGAAAAGTGTAGTTACTAAATTGAATGAAGAAAATTTAAAGTCTGGGTTGGTGTCAGAAGCAGTAACCAGGCTGAAAGAACAATGGCTTGTTACCAAGGTGCCTGCGAATCAATTACAGTTTGATTTGGAATGTAAAGGTGCCCCACTCGCTAATGTTATTCAAGGGTGTGCTGTGAAGAGGCAGCATTTGAAATGTTGTTTGGACAAAGAGGGATCGCTTGCAGATATTAAACTGAAAACTAATAGAATGAAGGGTCCTGAAGATAAAACTAACAACTTGCTTAAAAATAAAGAATTGTGTGGAAGTTCAGAAGATGGGCTAAGTTTGGAAAACATTGTTGATACAATAACTCCTATAAAAGGAGCATGCAAAAGCCTATTCCACACTGGTAAGCAAGCTAACCACGTGGGAATTAACTGGAAAAGGGGCGAAGGTTGACGAAATGCCACTTTAAATAACAGGATCTGGTTTTAAGGGATTTCGACAAAGCATGTAACTAAAAAAGACAACACCATGGAAGATTGACTGTTAAGTTTAAAAGTAAAATAAAAATTAGTATTTGCATAAACTTTTGTAATGTACTACAGAATAATCACACATGGATTGGTTAACCTTTTGTAACATATACGTAAGCAAAGATCACAACCCTTTTGTTTTGCTTTGCTGAAGAAAAGGAATAAAAAGTGAGTGGTTATTAAATTGGAGTCTGATGCTACAGGAATTTATTAAGGTACAAGATACTAAGATATTAAAGGAAGTGACAATGTAATCGCTAACTGTCTAGATGCTGAATTGAATGTATAACTGTATTACTCTGTAGTGAAAAAAAAATCTTTTGTATTGTGTTAGATTCTGAAATTCTGTAAGACTCTGTATTAGTTAATTTTTCCCTGTGGTAAAATCCTTAGAAGGATGGGGGTGTTATGAATGAGGAGAAACTCTGATGGGCCGAAGGGTACAAAATCGCCAATGCCCGCCCCCCCCCGCCCCCCCCGCTTTTTGAGAATCGCAAGATCACTATTATTTCGGGTCTGATACCCAGGAAATGAGAGAGATACACATCATGTCAGTGATTAGAGAGACAACACAGAATACACAAGGTGGAATGTCTCCTATTGACAAAGGGAGAGATTACTGCTATTGTCTCTTGAAGGAGGAATTGTGTATTGAGTACTGTACTATTTATTGAAACCCCTCGGGGCAGCCAGAGTGGTCTGGTTGAGGGATTGCATCATCCCAACCTGATTGACATCTGAGACCCTGTGAGTAGGGATAAAAGTAGGGTCTGGGGAAACACCCCTCAGACGCACCAGGAGAGAAATGCTATGAGACCGGTGGGGGGCTTGTGTGTGTGTCCATCCTTGCTTGGGTGATGAGTCCTCCACGGAACGGTCTAGCTAAAGGACGGATACGGATCAAGATCGTAAAAAGGAAAGTCGGCAAGTTAATAGCTGTTACTGCTTTCTGTCTCTCTCTCTCTCTCCAACAATTGCTACACAGCGATCAACAACGACTGCAGCCTGTATGAACGAACTGAACTTTATATTTCCATCGGACAATTCATTATCCCCTAGACAATGATAGGGCTTATTTCTTATTGATTATTATTATACCCGCACTTTTAGGTTTAGTATTGATGACGTATATTATCTGTATATTTGCATTGATATTATTTTTGTGTATTTTTACTAATAAATACTGTTTAAAAATAGTATCATCAGACTTCAATGGCTACTCCTATCTTTGCTGGTAAGACACCCAGTTACGGGGTTCATAACACATCGAACAGAGTTACAGGGAAGTAGTCATCCCTAAGTTGCAGAGGAGATTTACAAGGATGTTGCCTGGATTAGGGAGCATACCTTATGAGAATAGGTTGAGTGAACTCGGCCTTTTCTCCTTGGAGTGACGGAGGATGAGAAGTGACCTGATAGAGGTGTTTAAGATGATGAGAAGCATTGATCATGTGGATAGTCAGAGGCTTTTTCCCAGGGCTGAAATGGTTGCCACAAGAGGACACAGGTTTAAGGTGCTGGGGAGTAGGTACAGTGGAGATATCAGGGGTAAGTTTTTTACTCAGAGTGGTGAGTACGTGGAATGGGCTGCTGGCAACAGTGGTAGAGGCAGATACGATAGGGCCTTTAAAGAGACTTTTGGATAGGTACATGGAGCTTAGAAAAATAGAGGGCTATGGGTAAGCCTAGTAATTTCTAAGGTAGAGACCTGTTTGGCACAACTTTGTGGGCCAAAGGGCCTTTATTGTGCTCTAGGTTTTCTATGTTCCTATGTTTTCTATGAGACGAGTAGCTGGGTGACTGTCGGGAGAAACAGAAATGTGAATAGGCAGTTAGTACAGAGAACCCCTGTGGCCATTCCCAGCAAAAATAAGTATACTGGTTTGGATACTGTTGTGGAGGATGACCTCCCCGGGGAATGCCAAGGAGACAGGGTACTGGCACTGAGCATAGGTCTGTGGTGCAGATGAGAAAGGAGAAGAGGGGAGTGGTAATGATAGGGGACTCAATAGTGAGGGGAACAGACAGGAGGTTCTGTGAATCTGAACTGGACATCTGGATGTTCCCTTCCAGATGCCAGGGCCAGGGATATCTCGGATCGTGTCCACAGCATTTTGGAGAGGGAGTGAGAGCAGACAGATGTTTTGATACATATTAGTAACAATGACATAGGAAAGAAAAGCAAAGAGGTCCTGAAGAGAAGCAGGACCTCCCGAGTGGTAATTTCTGGATTGCTGCCTGTGCCACACACCAGTGAGGATAGAAACAAGATGATCTGGTAGATAAATGCGTGGCTGAGAGCTGGTGCAGGGGGCAGGGCTTCAGGTTCTTGGATCATTGGGATCTCTTCTGGGGGAGGTATGACCTGTACAAAAGTGATGGGTTGCACCTTAACCCAAGGGGAACCAATATTCTCGTGGGAAAGCTTGTTACATCTGTTGGGGAGGGTATTAAACTAATTTGGCAGGGGAGTGAAAACTGGAGTAAAGGGACTCAGGATAGGACAGTATAGAAACATAGAAACGTAGAAAGTAGGTGCAGGAGTAGGCCATTTGGCCTTTCGAGCCTGCACCACCATTCAGTATGATCATGGCTGATCATCCAACTCGGAACCCTGTACCTGCTTTCTCTCCATACCCCCTGATCCCTTTAGCCACAAGGGCCATATCTAACTTCTTCTTAAATATAGCCAATGAACCGGCCTCAACTGTTTCCTGTGGCAGAGAATTCCACAGATTCACCACTCTGTGTGAAGTACAGTCAGACTGACAGGAAGCGCGGGCAGATGATGACATAATTGCAGCCAGCAGGGTGAGTATCAGTGCATTAGGGATGCAGAATCAAAAAAAGTAGCAAATAGAGTACCCAAAGTGTTATATCTCAATGCATGGAGTGAAAGAAATAAGGTGGGTGATCTTGTACTTTTACAGATTGTCAGGTATGATGTTGTGGCCATCACTGAATCATGGCTGAAGGATGGTTATAGTTGGGAGCTGATTGTCCAAGGCTACAAGTTGTATCAGAGGGATAGGATGGTTGGCAGTGGGCGACGGTGTGGTTGGTAAAGAATGGCATCAAATCAGTAGAAGAATGTGCCATAGGATAGGAAGATGTTAAATCCCTTTGGGTTGAGTTAAGAAACCGCAAAGTTAAAAGGACCCTGATGGCAGTTATACACAGACCTCCCAACAGTAGCTGGGTTGTGGACCACAGATTACAATGGGAAATAGAAAAGGCGAGTCAAAAGGGCAATGTTTTTATAGTCATGGGAGATTTCAACACATACATTGATTGGGAAAACCAGTTTGGAAATGGATCCCAAAAGAATGAGTCTGTTGAATGCCTATGAGATGGCTTTTTGGAGCAGTTTGTGGTTGAGCCTCCTAGGGTTCAGCTTCACTGGATTGGGTGTTATACAATGGACCAGAGATGATTAGGGAGCTTAAGGTAAAAAGACCCTTTGGAGAAAGTGATCACAATATGATTGAGTTCAACTTGAAATTTGATAGGGAGAAGGTAAAGCGTGATGTAGCAGTATTTCAGTGAAGTAAGGAAATTACAGTGGTATGAGAGAGGAATTGGCCAAAGTAAATTGAAAGGAGATACTGGCAGGGATTTGGGGTGAGAGCACCATTCCAATCTCACGAATTTGGCAGGAGCAGAGTGTGTATTCCCTAAACATACACCACCCAAGGAAACTGGGGCTTCTCTCCGGGGTGTCGTCCAGGATTGATTACACTGGATGCTGTGTGATTGTCCCGAGCATTGATCCAGTGGGTTGTGTGTTTAAGCCTGTGTTAAACCATTATACAGTAAAGTGATCACATTGTTATGGTTGCTGCAGGAGTTGAACGGTGATGCAAATCCATGTGATTACCAGTAACGAATGCGTGTGTATTGAGTGGGGTAGACAGTCATAGCTCCAATGAATTGTTAATTAGGACTCTGAGTACCATTAAATCATTAGGAACAGTTACGATCATGGAACGGAGGTTTGACAAGATGGCGGGTACAGACTTTGTTTTAGTTCAGACTACTGTCGATGTAACAGCAGTGGATCTGCCTGGTACGATTGGGGCCCCAGGAGAGGGGGGGGGGCCGTGGGCTGTCCATACTTTCTGGGAGGAAGAAGTGTAGGCAAGGGTGCCAAATCAGAATCTGAGCTTCCCAAACCTGGGGGTGAAGACTTTAAAGACAAGTGTTCTGCTCAGCGAAGGAAAGGAGTGATCTGATTTGGAAATTTTAATGAGTCCTCCAGCGAGGGGTGAGCATTCTGAGTTGGTGTCAGCCCTTACCTCCTGGTCGAATGAACGGCAAAGTATGCAGGTGCAAAGTCCCAGTTATCATAGGCTCATCATGTTTACAGCAATAACACACCCCACGATGGGGAAGAGGACTATGAGACTTGGGCAGAGCAGGCCTCTCAGATGCTGGATGAATGGCAATGCTTTGATGACAGAAAAAGGCAGCGACTAGTAGAGAGTCTAGCTGCTGACATAGTGGGATCCTTAAAAACACTTTGGCTACTTTGACTACTTCTGTGGGCTACATTCAAGGGCTAGAAGATGTGTTTGGTGTGGTGGGAAGCCCAATGGAGCTTATGACAGGACTTTGGAACATGTTTCAGGAGAAGGGGGAGAAACTTTCCGCCTACATTTTTCGGCTAGAGGGGCATCTGAGTTGTTTGCAGCGTAGGGAGGCCATTCCAATGGCAGAGGTAAATCAGTTAAGAATGGACCAAGTGGTGAAAGGCGCCCAGTCACTGGATCTGATCGCTTGGGGTCTCTGAATGTCTCGTAAGACGCCCCCTCCTCCCTTGTTTATTGAGCTGATCGGAGATGTAAGAGAGGGGGAGAATGTGACAGAGGCATGGGAGGCCTCCATCACCAGGGTACAGTCCTCAGTAGTAGCCTCTGGTGCTGAAGTGATCCCTGACAGCCCACCCCCAGCAGTGGTAAAGGAGTTTATGGCCAAGTTTAGAACTGAGATGTCCTGGTTGTTACTGGCAGGTGTGGCAACCCTGCACAATAAAGCCGACAAGGAGTGAGACCCACTGAGGGGACAGACTAAGCAGAGGGCTGCAAGAGAATGGGGTCCCGCGAGAAGGGGAGTGACTGGTATTGTCTGATATAACCATGGTGAAGCGGGACGCTGCAGGCGGGAGTGTGAAGGATGGGAAAACCCTTGGAGAGTGAGCCCCTGGGTACCTAAGTGGAGAGACCCAGTGAAGGTACAGCCTGGTGTCTTGGGGGGAACATGTTCCCAGAAATATATCAAAGAACCCCGTAAAGCAAAAAATCCTATTCCTGAAGGCTTAGTGGTGCCAAACTCCAATGCATCGTTATTGATAGAGGGTATTTATGCCAGAGCTGTATTTGACACCAGTTCTCAGGTTACTCTGCTGTACCATTTACTTTTTGATACATTTGACACATTTACCTTTGACGCCACTCAGTGTGCTAGAAATCTGGGATCTTAGTATGGATAAGGATGACTATCGGTATGATGGTTACTTGTCGTTGAAGCTGGAGTTTTTGGGGGCAGATGTGGGATTAGCTGAGGTCCTTGATACATTAGAGCTGGTTTGTCCGGACCCAGTTGAGAAGGACGAAGCTTCAATTCTTGTGGGGTCAAATACTCCTATTGTGAAGAGGCTAGTGGGAGCCTGCAAGGAGAAAGTTGGAGAGAGCTTTCTGAAAACATTGTCCATTCACCCTGTGTTCCGAGCTGCTTTTGAGGGAGTACGTGGCTGCACTGGGCTGGACAATGAGCATAAACGAGGGACTGTGTGGTACGCCCAATCCAAACCAGTCATGTTATGTCTTGGGGAAGTAGCGAGAGTGACGGGAAACCCGAAATTTCCTGGAATGCCTTATACCAAGGCCCTCTTGGTGGATGCTCTGGAAGACCATGAAGAGGAGTTGGGCTTACCTGCTGGTATACTGGTGAGGCCCGAACTGCAGAAGCCTCATTTGTACAGGGGAACCGGATGACCGTGATTGTCAGGAACATGTTGGAGAGGAAAGTCACCCTCAGGTGGGAGGTGCCAATGGCGCATCTCTTTCCAGTGATGGTAATGTCTAGTGTCCCTGTGAGACAACCCTGGGAGAAACTCTTTCAGAAAAAGTGAAAGTTGACTGCCAAGTTATTTGGCTTTGGGGGATCCCCGGTACCTGGCGTTTGGAAGAGGAACTTGATAGAGAAGGTGTTGAAGCTAGAAGATGTCTTTTTCACCAACGAGTCTGATGTGGGTTGTTTCAAGAGCACATGCCACATCTTCCAGGTGACAGAGGACACCCTGTTCAGAGAAAGGTCACAGCAACTGGTGCCTGCAGAGGTGGAGGACATTCGGCAGCATCTCTGGAAACTGAAGGAAACTGGGATCATCACTGAATACAGAAGCCGCTATGCGTCTCCAATACTGGTGGCCAGGGAGAAGAATGGGAAGGCACGGATGTGTGTGTGGGCTATCAGATTCTGAATAGGTGTACAGTCCCTGACCAGTACACGGTCATGAGAATCGAAGCCTCGTTGGCCTGTCTGAGTGGTGCAAAATGGTTCAGTTTGCTGGACTTGAGGAGTGGGTATCATCAGATGCCCATGAGTGAGGCTGACAAACAGAAGGCAGCATTCATATGTCCACTGGGTTTCTTCCAGTTCGAATGAATGCCCCTGGGCATATTGGTAGCCCCTGTGACTTTCCAGCTGGAGAAAACTGTCGCGGATATGAACTTTCTTGAGGTACTGGTGTACCTGGATGATCTCATAGTGTTCACGTTCCACCTTGGAGGAACATGAACTGAGGCTACTGAAGGTGCCAGGCCACTTGAAAGCTGAAGGGTTAAAATTTCCCCTGGACAAGTGCCAATTCAGCGAGACGTCTGTCAACTATGTTGGGCACATAGTTTCACTGGATCTGTCTAAGAAAGAAGCAGTGGCCACATGGCCAAGGCCCCAGACTGTGAGCACCTTGCGCTCGTTCCTTGGATTCTGCAGGTACTATCGTGGGTTCATGGAGGACTACTCTAAAGAGAGTCACCCTTTAAATCAATTTCTGTGTGGTTACCCTCCCTTGGGGAATGAAAGGAGAGGATGGTTAAGATCATATTAGCCCTTCAGAGCCTTTTGGAGCGAGATAGGATGCAAAATGTGAAGAGGTCTTTCAGTGCTGAAGGAGCTGCTGATGAATGTGCTGGTGATGGCTTTTGCAGATCCCTGAACACTACATGTATTGCATACAGATGCCAGCCGAGAAGGCTTAGCAGGTGTCCTGTATCAGGATCTGAGAAAAGCTAGCCCATGCACAAGTTGAATTCCCGGGCATTGAAATGGGAAATGGGCTGTGATGGACAAGCTAAGTGACTATCTATATGGTGCCAAATGCGAGGTGAGGCTGGACAACAACCTGTTAACTTATATCCTAACCTTGGTGAAATTAGTTACCACAGGTCATTGGTGGTTGGCGGTGTTGTCTGCCTGTGATTTCAGGCTGAAGTACCGGCCGGCAATTGGAACATTGATGCTGGTACTTTGTCCCGACAAGGGCTGGACAGGGATGGAGAGTGGGAGAGCGTTCCTGCCCCTGATGTCAAAGTAATGTGCCAGATTTCGATCATGGGGAAGGCACAGGAAAGGCAAGGGCAGAATCGAGCAGTAGATCATTTGAGAGCTTCTGATGGTACCATTCCACAAGCTTACTGCAACCTGACAAAGCAGTTGTTGGAATTGAGTCCTGGGGAAGTGGCAGCCACTCAGTAAGATGACCTGTGCATTGGTACTATTTGGCAAAAGGGGACATGGGCTAAACAGACAAGATGAAACACTCTGCAGTGTCTTTATGACTGGAGAAATGGCTCAGATTGGGGTTGAGGAACCAGATTCCATTCCGGGTCAACTCGCCTTCAGACAGTCCTCGGCATTTCCAACTGAGTCTGCCTGAGAAGTATCGGAGGATTGTGTTGAAGTCACTTCATGATGATTCCAGTCACTCGAAGGATGAGAAGACTTATGGATTGGCCACAGATTGGTTCTACTGGCTCTGAATGAAACCGGAGGTCAAAGAGTACTGCAAGTCCTGTATTTGATATGTATGTAGGAAGACACTGTCTGTGAAGGCTGCTCCATTATGTCATTTGCAGAGTGCAGGGCCACTGGATCTGGTGTGTATGGATTTCCTGTCAATCGAGCCTGATGCCAGCAACATGGCAAATGTCTTGGTTATTATGGATCACTACACCAGATATGCACAGACCTTCCCTACCAAGGGTCAGAGGGCATCCATTGTGGCCAAAGTGTTATGGGAGAAATATTTTGTTTATCATGGCCTCCCTGGGTGGATACGTAACAATTAGAGATGGGATTGTGAGAGTAAGTTCATGCATGAGTTACTGAGCTTGCTTGGAGTTGAGAAGTCGAGGAACTACGCCCCAGCCCAAGAGGTTCAATTGGACCTTGCTAGACATGTTCGGAACCTAGGAGATCAGTAAAAAGAACAAGTGGAGTTAACATATTGGACATCTGGTCCACTGCTACAACTTTACACAGAATAAAGCTACTAGGTACTTGCTGTATTATCTGATGTTTGGGTGTGAAGCGAGGTTGCCCCTTGACCTCTGTTTTGGGGCTGGTGAGGAAGATCTACCATAGGAGGCTTATCTGAAGTATGTGTCTGATATGAGAAGGGAGCTGAAAAAGACATGAACTAGCTGAGGTTCAGCTACCAAGCAAGGTATGATCCAAAGGTTAGTTTCTCCAAACTAATGCCTGGAGACTGAGTTCTCATAAAGAATTTGAGGCTTTCGGGGAAACATAAGTTGGCTGACCACTGGGCGGCTACCTCCTATGTGGTGGGGGGTCAGACGCCAAAGGTACCAGTATTCCGGGTGAAACCAGAGGATAGGAATGGGCCCGTCAAGATTCTCTGTCAGAACCAACTGCTCCCTCTGGGGCAAGAGGGGTGCATGTTGACCCAGAGCCTGGCCTGGACCCTACAGCTAGTCTGAGGACTTCTGTGGCGACATGGTGAAACTGAAGAACAAGCAGCAGAAAGGACTAGACCAGACATCACCACTGAATGTGATACGGACTGAGAGGATGAAGAAATGTGGGGTGGTATATGCTGCCCTTCATGAACTCCCCAATAATTGACGAAAAGATTCCCAATGCTTCTCATGCTGAGACGGTGAAATGGGGGGAACTAGCAATGAACAGGCAGGTTTGTGATTAGAAAATGAAGGTGGCTGAATTCTAAAGTAACTGGGCTTGAAGGTGAGTTTAGCCAAGCGACGAGGGAACCTGAGTTGTCAGAAGGCACGAGTAGTGGACAGGGAGGGGCCTCTCCAGGTAAACAGGAAAGAGCCCAGAGAGTGTCTAAAGCTGAAGAAGTAGATGATAGGGTAAGGAAGTCTCAAAGAGTCAGGAAACGTCCAGACAGACTAGCGTATGTTGCACCTGGGGAACAGTGTGTGGCACCTATCCCATTAGTGAGATATGTCACTGCCATTTACACCTGGGTTGGAGGTCCCAATATCGTGAAATTTCTGTGAAGGGGTGATAAATTATCTCAAAGCCATGAGGACATGACTAATTTTGGTAAGGGAGAAGAGAGTGTAATGTCCTGGGAGAGGTTTCACTGCTAATGTAATGGTCTTTCTGTAGAAGCAGTGTTTGGGTTGTGGTTAGAGATAACGGGTGCTTTGGAATGGGAGCCGTCCAATCAGGGGAGCGGGTTTCTGTGTTGTGCGCCTGACAGCAGTGTGAGCTGGGGTCTTTGTTTGGCGGGAGACAAAGAGAGAAGACATTGGAGGGAACTGGTCACAGGATTCGACCCGATGGGAGATCGTGATTCAATGGAGCAAGGTGCAGTGGTCTACTGAGGATCGGTGAATATGACTTTTGGGAGAGTTCTTGTGCCTATTTGACTGTTTAATTATAATGGGCTCTTCTTGTTTTTTTTCTTTCTTTTCTTTACTAACTCTTAAGATTCATAAATATAATCCCTTTAATCGTATGCCATGTGCTGTCTGTTGATTCTTGGCACCGAGTTGTAACAGGGTTGCAAATCACACAGCATTCACACAAAGCAGGGTTTGGGGTGGGGCAGCTATCCCAATCTTATGTATTCCTTAGACTTACGCAGCCCAAGGAAACTGGCCTTTCAATTTTGAATGTTGAAAGGCCTAGACAGAGTAGACATGGAAAGGATGTTTCTCATAGTGGGGGAGTCAAGGACTAGAGGACACAGCTTCAGGATAGAGGGGCATCCATTTAAAAGAGAGACGCAGAGAAATTCCTTTAGCCAGAGGGTGGTGAATTTGTGAAATTTATTACCACAGGCAGCTGTGGAGGCAAGGTCAGTGGGTATATTTAAGGCAGGCCTGTCTGTTTCTTGATTGGACATGACATCAAAGATTACGGGGAGAAGGCTTGGGAGTGGGGCTGAGGAGGGGATAAAAGGATTAGTCATGTTGAATGGTGGAGCAGACATGATGGGCCAAATGGCCTAATTTCTGCTCCTATGTCTTATGGTCTAAAGTTACTTCTTGTTCTTCTCAACTCAGTAATCATCCCTTACAGCTTCATTTTCCTTCATAAATCAACCGTTCAAACCCTCTTTATTTTGTTTCCAATTCAAATGTACTTAACTGAGACCTGTACAGAACTGTACAGAACTTGGATGTATACTTGAAAGAATGCTCCTGTGGTATTTTCCATCTGAAAAGAGCTGAAAGTAGCCTAATATTATGAACAGCCATTGTGGCAAGAAGTATGGAATAAGAATGCATTACTGCAAGTCTAATTGGTTTAGGGTGGTCAGACACACAAAATACTGGAGGAACTCAGCAAGTCAGGCAGCATCAATGGAAATGAATAAACAGTCAATGAGTTAGACCAAGAGCCTTCTTCAGGACTGGAAAGGAAGGGAGAAGATGCCAGAATAAAAAGGTGGGGAAGTGGAAGTAGTATAGCTAGAAGGTGATAGGTGGGTAGGAAACAGAATAGGCTGGAGGAGAATGAATGTGATAGAGAGGAAAGTAGGACATAGGAGAAAAGGAAGGAGGAGGGGACCCAGGGTTGTTGTTTCACATTTACTGGTTGATTAATAAATATCTGGGGATTGATCCTGGTGACTTACATCCATGCCCCTCCATACCTTAAGTTTATATCCATATTAATAGTTTGACATTGGCAGCAACAATCAAGGAAATTTCAGAAACATGCAAATCTGGGAAGGATGTACTGAAACATTAGAACTATTATATAGTGATGCTAAAGCCTTCTAGAATAATGCATCTGTATTAGAACACAATTAGACCAGAAAAGAACAGAAAGTCAATGTCACTGTAAAGTGATTAAGATACTCACAGAGTTGGTAAACTGTGGTGATCAGGACTGCAGAAGCTTAGCTCGGCACAAAATGTTGACTGTTTATGCATTTCCACAGATGTTGTCTGGCCTGCTGAGTTCCTCCAGCATTTTGTGTTCTGGTGTGACTCTAGATTTCCAGCACCTACAGAATTTCCTGTATCTATGGTTTACAATACTAATAAGCTAAGAATAGTCCAGGTGATAAATTTGCCATGTGGCCACTGGGGGAAAAAAAATCGATGAGTGGAAGCTAAAAGTATTTGTAGTAATCATTATACGATCATTATGCCATACAAAAGAGCTCGAGGTAATACAGATTCCTCTCTATGAGTGGATATTTGAGAAAAAAAGGACAAAACACTTGCAGAGATTAATCCAAACACACTGGTGTGACATTCAGTTGTTATTCATTTTGCTGGTCAGTAAAACAAAATTGTTATGGGAACAGCAAAGAAGAATCTTTCTACATCTGAGTGCGATAGAATTCCTGAGTCTCCATCCGGGACTTGTATGACTGATGGTAGTGAAAACCAAGCTACCGTCATGATGAAGGAAGCCCTGAATCTCACCAGAGATGGAGGACCTTCTTTGCTGCCCTAAATGCCAGCAGTGAATTGGACAATAGAGGAGAGCAATCCTGATATTTTAGGCCATATTGATATCAAGAAGGAGGATCTTTAATGTGGATAAGTCCCCTAGACCTGATGAATTCTGTCCTGGATTATGGATAAAGGAAGAAGGAGATTGCTGGGGTCTTCACAGAGATCTTAGATATAGCTGAGGTCCCAGAGTACTCAAGAATAGCCAGTGTTGTATTTCTGCTTAAGAGGGGTAACAGAGACAAATCAGGAAATTTATATCAGTGGTCAGAAGATTATTGAAGCGATAGGAACTAATTACACTCTAGAAAAGCATAAACCTGCTGAAGACAGTCAGCATGGCTTTGAGTAGGTGAGATTATGTCTCACAAAACTGATTGAGTTTCTTGAGTAGGGGACAAAGATTATTAATGAAGATAGGGCAGTGAATGTTGTCTACATGGACTTTAGTATAAAGCTTACAAGTCCTTTGAGGTACAGCTCAGTACATCATGGAAACCAACCTCCCCTCCATGGCTTCTGTTTACACTTCTTGCTGCCCCGATAAATGAGACAATATTATCAAAGACACTATCCAGTCCAGACCTTCTCTTTTCCCCACCTTCCAAATGGGCAGAAGATACAAAGCCTGAAAGCACAAGGCCAATGCCAGTGGACACTGATTTAAGGTGAGTAGAGAAACGATTAGGGAGATGTCAGGGGCAGGTTTCTTTTACATGGAGTTCAGTAAATGCCTGGAACGCACTGCTGGGGTTGGTGTTGGAGGCTGATACAACAGGGACAGTTAATGGGGATACAAGATGAATGGTGGGATGTGTAAGAAACATTGGTGTAAGAAAAATTGAGAGTTATCAGCTGTGTAAAAGGGAAGGGTTAGATTGATCATGGAGTACGTTTATGTAAGTTGGCATAACATTGTGGTCCAAGAGCCCATATTGTGCTGTACCGTTCTATGGTCTGACAGAGTGCATTGGGAAATTATACCCACGGCAGTCTAGGAATTATTTTCATGATCTCCATTTCCAATTTGATTATCCCCATAAATGAACATTGAAGTTATCAATGATTAATGCCAATGATTAATTTACCCACCATTGAATTTGGTTTATACTTTTTCCTACAGTGTGCTGCTGTTTTGGGGTTTATACACTACTTCTATTGTTTTCTTTGTTCTTCTGCTGTTTGTTAGCATCACGGAATCATAGAATCATACAGCACGCAACAAGGCTCTTTGATTCATTGTGTTCTCAACAACCATCACTCACACCTCTAGACTAATCCCATCATTCATTTTGTATCCCCATTAACTGTCCAGTACTCCAGTTATTCTCCTATCACCCACCTACATCAGGGCCAATTAGTCTATAACATCCATCCAATTTTACTTCTTTAAATCATGTGAGTCTAGATTGAAGGGGTTAGGGTGTCAGGGCCTGAGGCAAGGGACGGGTTAAATGAACTCGCTACTCCGTGACATTTGCTTGGCTCGGTGCTGAACCGAGGGTCTGTTGTTTCATGGCTGAGGATGGATTTTCTGTTGTGGACGCCTCTGAATACTACTTGCTTGCTTTTGTGATCTTCAGCTCTGAATGCTATTTGCTTGCTGTTATTGTTTGCACAATCTCATTTTTCTCTCTGGTGTCTGATGAACTTTTTTAATGGATTCCTTTGTTCTGTGGCTGCCTGTAAGGAGACAAATCTCAAGGTTGTATAATGTAAGCATTCTTTGATAATAAATGTACTTTGAACTTTGATCACTCCAAATTATATTTTCATTATTAGTACAGCATTCCTCAACATTTCCCTTCCTGGCTGTCCTTCCTAAAAATTAAGTAATGATGAGCACGGAGTTCCTAGCTTCAATCTCATTGAACAATACCTTCACAATCATTATTGTTTTACATCCATTTATTTGCATGCTGTTAGCTTACTAATTTTGATTATGTGCGCATTTAGGTGCTAAGAATTTTCATGTTTTATCACATCCTTACATTATCTATAGACCAAAAGATTATATGACATAGGTGCAGAATTAGGCCATGCAGCCCATTCCAGTGGTATGGAATGCTCTGCCACAGATTGTGGCAAGCCAAGTCCATGTGTATATTTAAGGCAGAAGTTATCTTTTCCTGACTGCTCAGGGCATCAAAGGATATGGTGAGAAGGCAGGTGTATAGGGTTGAATGGAATCCGGGATCAGCTGTGATGGAATGGCAGAGCAGACTCAATGGGGTAAGTGACCTAACTCTGCTCCTATGTCTTATGGTCTTATCACAGGGTGGAGATATAACTCTACCAAAGAAGGTGTAAGGCACTCCTTTCCTCCACTAGTCTGCAGGTCAGCCTTGGGCAAGGTGCAACACCAGCTTCGCCCTCCCAATTAGGGACACGTGAAGCCATGGGAGCAAGTGGTGGATGGTTGTATGAGCAGCAAGCACATATCACAAGTCTTGGTTTTGTGACCACTGACGCTGGGCAGACAATTTCTGAAGAATATTGATAATGGCTGGGGTCACCTGTCTTGTAAAGACACTGCCCAGAAGAAGGGAATGGCAAACTGCTTCTGTAGAAAACTTTGCCAAGAGCAATCATGGTGATAGAAAGACAATGATCACCCACGTCATACAACATGGCACATAATATTGATGATGATGAGAGGATGACTCTAAACACTAGTGCTGAATGTAATGTTAATATAAGCAAAGGCTTGAAATCAATCTTTACTGTCCAATGGGAGATGGGGAATTTCAATCCAGGTTAATGAAATAAAGCGAGAGTTAAATAGCATATCTCAATATTAGTAATCATGAAATTACTGGATAGCTATGAAAAGCAATCTGCTTCATTACTATCCTCAGGAAAGGAAATTAGCCATAGCTGTCCAGGCTGACTCTACAGCCACTGATGTAAATGAGTCACAACAGTATCTTCAGATTTAGGGCAATTAGCGATGGGGAATGAATTCTTGCATTTCCAGTGATATCCACAAAAATTGTACACCGTTTGATGCATTACTCGATGTCATGAACTTAATCACAATTTCTACTTTGATTATTTTTACAGCTCTCAGTTTGAGTGTTTTCTTTCAAACCAACTTAATTCCAATTTCCACTCTCTAACTTCTGCAGATATCTCACCTGACTTGCCACTGTGCATGTGGTTTAGGATGTTCAATAATTCTATAGACAGCTGACTCCAGGATCGCTTAATTGGCCAAAGCTGTGACCCTCTCAAATAAACACTCCTTCTGTTTGAGTGAGCCAATCCAATCCAATTTGTGTCGATTATTGATGATACAACTCCTCAAACAGAAGTAGAATTGGGATCTGGGATCACCTGTCTGCCCTGATAACACAGTTCACTCCCATAAGTGTTCCTTTCTCCATTGAAGCCCAATCCCATTTTGCTAATGGTTATTTTAATGAAGGTTATTTCAATTATTTCCCATTCATGTTCAAGCCTGCAGCAGACAAACTTGCCACACTATCAAAATGAATGCTTTTAACTGTGTTCTCAATCAATACAGAGGCCTTAAATGTACAGACCTTGTCATCCACCTGATGTTTGATTTACATCACGTGTCATTTTCCTGCTTGCACTTTATTTATTTATTTATTTATTAATTATTATTTTCTTCTTCTATATTGCATTGAACTGCTGCCACTAAGTTAACAAATTTCAGGACATATGCCGGTGATAATAAACCTGATTCTGATTTTCCTATCATCTCTTACGACGTATGGCACCACAGTGGACTGTGGCAAATCCTTGTCCCATTGAACTTTATTTAATTTTTAGAGGTATAAGTTTTATTCCTTAATTTAAGTCATAAACATGGTGTTGTATAGCATAGAAACAGGCCATTCTGCACACCCTCTCCATGCTGACCATCAAGTATATATTTATGACAATCCCATTTACCAGTATTTAGTTTGTGACCCACCTCTGGTTATAACACAGGGGAAAAGCTATTGGGAGAAGTTCACTGTTACCTACCCTATCTATACCCTACATAATTTTTTTACCAGGTGACTCTCAGCCTTCTTCACTCCAAGAAAAGAAGCACAACTTATTCAGGTGCTTCTCTTAATACACAATTGGCAAGGAAGCACTTTAGGTCAGACATTCAGAAGACAAATTTTAAATATTTTCTTTGCACCTCCATCGTGTACAATTTTATCTTGGCTTAAATATTGCTGACTTAGGGAAAGGATCTGAGTCAGGATTTGCAGGCTCTTTTGATTGATTTGCTTTCTTGGTAACATTGCAAAAAATATTGGAAGTATTGCCAGACAAAAGAATACATCCAATGCTGGGAGAAGGCCTCAGTGGATTAAAAAATATATTTATTTATTTACTGAGATACATCACAGAATAGGCCTTTCTGACCCTTCCAGCCACGCTGCTCTGCAATCCCCTGATTTAATCCTAGTCTAATCATGTGACAATTTACCTACCAATCTCTATGTCCTTTGACTGTGGGAGGAAACCGGACCACCCGAAGGAAAACCACATGGTCACGGGGAGAATGTAGAAACTCCTTACAGGCTGCAGCAGGAAATGAACTTGAGTCACATGTACTATAAAATGCTATGCTAACCACCATGCTACTGTGCTGCCTATAGGCTGCATTAACTTTCTAGCTAAGGAACAGACAATCACATCAGTGTGTTCTGTAAATGATTAGCATATAAATATGGCCAAAGTTGTTAGATCCAAGTCACTATCCATAAGACCATAAGACCTAAGAACAGTATTCAGACATTCAGGCCATATGATATGACAGAATATATCATCATTCTGTCATGGTGATATATTATCCTTCTCAATGTCATTCTCCCCATAATCAAGAAATTACCCCTCTCAATCACCAGACAATTTTCTTTTGAATAACAGAGCAAAAGGATTCTGCTTCTCACTGCTTTCTACTCTGTATTGTTATGACCAGCTCTTGTGATTCTCTCATGATGTCAAATTTTCCCATATTGTTCTCCAGTCTAAAATTCAGGTTATTGCCACTGGTTATTCTTTTTTTTTGCCATCTTCTAGGGCAAGTTGATGTCTGAATTGTAAGAAAAAGAATAGTTACTTTCCATCACAATCTATTTTATTAGCTGCGAAGTGCTCAGGGCTTCCTGAAGATGTGATAAAAAAAATGGCAGAAATGAAGATTTCACAAATATAAGAAAATCTGCAGATGCTAGAAATCCAAGCAACACATGCATACAAAACGTTGGAGGAACTCAGCAGGTCAGGCAGCATCTATGGAGAAGAGTAAACACTCAATGTTTCAAGCCAAGACCCTTCATCAGGACTGGAAAGGAAGGGGAGAAATCGAAGTAAGAAGGGGGGAGGAGGGGAGGAAGAAGCACATTGTGGCAGGTGACAGATGAAACTGGAAGGGGGTGAAGTAAGGAGCTTCGAAGCTGATAGGTGAAAGAGATAAAGGGCTGGAGGAGGGGGAATCTGATAGGAGAGGATAGAAGACCATGGAAGAAAGGGAAGAGGGAAGAGCATCAGAGGGAGGTGATGGGCAGGTAATGAGATAAGTTGAGAAAGGGAAACAGGAATGGAGAATGGTGAACGTGGGGGGGGGGGGGCATTACCAAAAGTTCAAGGAATTGATGTTCATGCCATCAAGTTGGAGGCTACTCAGACAGAATATAAGGTGTTGCTCCTCCAATCTGAGTGTGGCCTCATCGCGGCAGTAGACAAGGCAATGGACTGACATGTCTGATTGGGAATGGGAATTGGAATTGAATGGGTGGCTACAGGGAGATCCCACTTTCTCTGGTAGGTGCTCAGTGAAGCATTCTCCCAATCTACATTGTGTCCCATTGATATACAGGAGGCCACACCGGGAGTACTGGATATAGTAGATGACCCCAACAGACTCACAGGTGAAGTGTCATCTCACCTGGAAGGATTGCTCAGGGCCCTAAATGATAGTAAGGGAGGAGATGTAGGGACATGTGAGGCAATTGCTCTGCTTAAGTACCAGGAGGGAGATCAGTGAGGGGGGACCAGTGGACAAGGGAGTCATGAAGGGAGTGTTCCCTGCTGAAAGTGAAAAGTGGGGGAGGGAGGGAAAGAAGTGCTTGGTGGTGGGATCCCATTGGAGATGGCAGAAGTTATGGAGAATTATGTGCTGAATGCAGAGGCTAGTGGAGTGGTAGGTGAGGACAAAAGGAACCCTACCCTTGGTGTTACAGTGGGAGGATGAGATGAGGACGGACACGCACAAAATGGAAGAGATTCTGATGAGGGCGGTGTTGATGATGGAGGAAGGAAAGGCCTTTTCTTTGAAAAAGGAGGACTCTTCATTCGTTCTGGTATGAAAAGTCTCATCCTGAGAGCAGATGCAGTGGAGACAGAGGAATTGAGAGAAAGGGATGACATTTTTGCAACTGATATGGTGGAAAGAGATATAGTCAGATAGCTGTAAGAATCAGTAGGTTTGTAAAAATTATCAGTAGATAGACTGTCTCCAGAGATGGAGACAGAGAGATCGATAAAAGTGGGGGACATGTTGGAAATGGAACAAGTAAATTTAAGGACAGGGTGGAAGTTGGGGCAAAACTGATGAAGTTGGCAAGCTCAGTATGGATGCTGGAAGCACCACCAATGCAGTTGTCAGTATAGTGTAGGAAGACTTAGTAAACGGTACCGGAGTAGGCTTGGAACATGGACTGTTCCATGTAGCCGACAAAAAGGTGGGCATAGCTGGGTTCCACATGAGTGCCCATGGATACACCTTTTGTTTGAAGGAAGTGAGAGGAGCCGAGGGAGAATTATTAAGAGTGAGGAACAGTACCGCCTGACGGAGGAATGTAGTGGTGGAGGGGAACTGGTTGGATCTATTCTCCAGAAAGAAGTGGAGAGCTTTAAGGCCCTCCTGATGGGGGATGGGGTTGTATCAGGTCTGGACATCCATAGTGAAAATGAGGCAACTGGGCCAGGGAACTTGAAGGCATTGAAAAGATCAAAAGCATGTGAAGTGTCATGGATGTAGGTTGGAAGGAACTGAACCGGGGGGGGGATTAAACGAGTCAAGATATGCAATTATCAGTTCAATGGGGAAGGAGCAAGCAGAAGCAATAAGTCTACCTGGACAGGCAGATTTGTGGATCTTGGGCAGGAGGTAGAAGCAGGAGTTGAAGGGTAAGGGAACTATGGGGTTAGTTACAGTGGATGGGAGGTTCCTATACTTGATAAGGTTGGTGATAGTGCAGGAGACAATGGCCTGGTGCTCCTTAGTGGTGACCTCGTCAAGGGGTAGTTAAGAGGAAGTGTCTGAAAGTTGTTGCCTGGCCTCAGCAAGGTTGATGATAGTCTGCCAAGGTTGATGATAGTCTGCCAGACTACTAAGCACCCCCTTATCTGCGGGTTTGAAAGTTTGTTCATTCATTGGTCTTTCAAGTTGAGATCCTACATTAGGAAGTTACAGTGAGTTTTTATTAGAACATATTTTTTATTATTTATTTATAGAATATATATATATATATAGGCAGCCCAATCAAGTCAAGAGATGAGGCTATGCACAAGTCCGGATGAAAGATATAAAAAGGAATGTTCGTGGGCTTTTAGCTTTTTGCGATGGCCCAACTGAATTGTGATTCATTAGCAAGGGCAAAGAAAAATAAGGTAAGGACAAGCAGAGACAAGCATTGTTAGAGTGGACAAGTGTTAGAGTGTAAGGCTTTGGGTAAGCAGGCTTGGATGAGGTAAGTTTCTGGTAAGTTTCTCCTGCATTTTTGTCAGTTAGTGCACTAGTGGCTGTGTTCTGTTCTTTGTGTGAGAAGTAGGAACACAGGGAGACCTCCATCCTCCCTGTTAACAACATCAGCTGCAGGAGCACTGAGCTGTAGCTCCATTGAGAACATGTTAAGCAGCTGGAGTTGCTTGTTGATGACCTTCGGCTTGTAAAGACACAGCTCAGAAGAAAGTGATGGCCAACCACTTCTGTAGAAAAATTTGCCAAGAACAATTATATGGACATGATCACCCTCGTCAATAAGACAGGGCACATAATGATGATTCTAAACATCAATGTTAAATATAACATTAATAGGTACCTGGGTAATTGTGTGGAGAAGGAGGAGAAATGGACATCCAATACAGAGTACCCCTGTGGCTGTTCCCCTCAATAATAAGTATACCACTTTGGCTACTATTGGGGGTGAATGACCTGCCAGGGGGAGTTGCAGAGACTGAGTCCTCTGCACTGCTGGTAAAAAATGAAATCATATCCTTAGAAAGAGGTGGCATAGGATTGGAAGATGTACAGTCCGTGTGGGAAGAGTTAAGGAACTGCAAGTATAAAAAACCCCAATGGGAGTTATATACAGGCTTCCAAACAGCAGCGAGGGTGTGGGCTATATATTACAATGGGAAATAGAAAACGCATGTCAAAAGAACAATGTTATGATCGTCAAGGGGTATTTCAATATACATGTAGATTGGGAAAATCAGATTGGTGCTGGGTCTCAAGAGAGAGATTTTGTAGAATGGCTTTTTAGAGCAGCTCGTCATTGAGCCCACTAGGGGAAAAGCTATTCTGGACTGGGTGGTCTGTATTGAGCCAGATTTAATTAGGGAGCTTAGGGTAAAGGAACACCTAAGAGACCCTGGAATTTGAGAGGGAGAAGTTAAAGTCAGATGTTTCACTATTACAGTAGAGTAATGGGAATTTAGAGGCATGAGAGAGGAGCTAGCCAAAGTTTATTGGAAGGGGACACTAAAAGGAACGAAGGCAGAAAAGCAATAGTTGGAGTTTCTGGGAATATTGGATCAATAAATCCAAAACAAGAATTATTTTAATGGCAGAATGGCACAGCTGTGGCTGACAAGGGAAGTAAAAACCCATATAAGAGCAAAAGAGAGTGCATAAAATAGGGCAAAAATTAATGGGAAGATAGAGGATTATGAAGCTTTTAAAAACTAACGGAGGGGAAAAAATGAAATAGAAAGGTAAGCTGGCCAATTAAATCAAAGAGGATACCAAATGTTTTTTTTTTAGTTACATAAAGAGTAAAAGAGGGACAGAAGTACATACTGACCACTAGAAAATGACGCTGGAGAGATAGTAATGGGGGACAAGAAAATGACGGATGAATTAAATAAGTATTTTGCATCTGTCTTCACTGTGGGAGACACTAGCAGTATGCTGGAAGTTTGAGTATCAGGGAACAGAAGTGAGTGTTGTTGCTATTACTAGGGAGGAGGTGCTTGGAAAGCTGAAAGGTCTGAAGATAGATAAGTCACCTGGACCAGATTGACTACACCCCAGGTTTATGAAAGACATAGCTGGAGAAATTGTGGAGGCATTACTAATGATCTTTCAAGAATTAATCGTTTCTGGCATGGTTCCTGAAGACTGGAATATCTTGCCTGACTAATCTGTTCGAATTCTTTGAGGAAATAACAAGCAGGACAGACAAAAGATAATCAGTGAATGTTGTGTAATTGGATTTTCTGCAGGCCTTTGACAAGGTGTCGCACATGATGCTGCTTAACATAATAAGAACCCATTGTATTACAAGAAAGATATTTGCTGATTGGCAGGTAATAAAGAGTAGAAATAATGGGGTTCTACAGGGGTCAGTGTTAGGAACGCTTCTTTTCCATTATATATCAGTGATTTGGATGATGGAATTCATGGCATTGTGGTCAAGTTTGTTAACGATATGAAGATAGGTGGAGGGGCAGGTAGGTTTGAGGAAGCAGGGAGACTGCAAATGGACTTAGACAGATTGCACTGAGAGAATGCACTGAGAAGTGGCAGATGGAATACAGTGTTGGAAAGTGTATGGCCATGTACTTTGGTGGAAGGAACAAAAGAGTAGACTATTTCTAAACAGACAGAACACTCAGGATTCCCAAAAGGTGAACTTGCAGATTTAGTCAGCGGTATGGAAGGTAAATGCAATTTTAGCATTCGTTTCAAGAGGACTAGAATATAAAAGCAAGGATGTAATGCTGAGGCTTTATAAGGTACTGGTGAGACCTCAGTTGTAGGATTGTGAGCAGTTTTGGGCTCCTTATCTAAGAAAGGATGTGCCAATATTGGGAGGGTTCAGAGTAGGTTCATGAGAATGATTCCAGGAATGAAATGGTTATTGTATGAAAAGCATTTGACAGCTGTGTGTCTGTAATTGCTGGAATTTAGAAGAATGAGGGGGAGTGATCTCATTGAAACCTATCGAATGCTGAAAGGCCAAGGTAGAGTTGATGTGGAAAGGATGTTTTCTATCATGGGGGAGTTCAGAGGGCATAGCCTCAGGACAGAGGGTCATCTACTTAGAATGGAGATGAAGAGAAATTTCTTTAACCAGTAGGTGGTAAATCTGTGGAATTTGTTCCCACAGGCAGCTGTGGAGGCCAGGTTATTGGAGGTAGTTAAAGTGGAAGTTAATAGGTTCTTGATTAGTCAGTGCATGAAGGGTTATGGAGAGAAGACAGGAGAACAGGGTTGAGAGGGAAAATGGATCAGCCATGGTGATATAGCAGAGCAGACTTGATGGGCTGAACTTCCTAATTCTGCTCCAATCTCTTATGGTCACTAATTAAGTTATTATTGGAGTAGTGTTAACTTCTAGCCTGTGATTTTTAGGAAGATCATATAGAAGGTACAGAAAAGATTAATGAGGATGGCTTCAAGTTTGAAGGATAAACAGTAACAGCAAGAATGGACTGGAGAACCTGAAGGTTGTTCCTGGAACAAATAAATTTTAAGGACATTTGTTAGATGTTTAAAAGCTTGAGTTTGAAAAGTGGTGGAAAGAGATGAACAGGAATTGGACAGCTTCTTGAGGGAAAAATAATTTACTTGAATATTTGGGCAGTGGGGTGGAGATGTGTCTCTACCAAAGGAAATGTAAGGCAGTTCTTCCCTCTACCAGCCTGCAGGTCACCTTTGGGGAAGGTGTAACACCTGATTAGCCCCCCTCCTCACCCCCCGATCAGGGTCACATGAAGCCATGGGAACAGGAGGTGGATGGTCGTATGAGTAGCTGATGCGTATCACAAGTCCTGCTTAAGCAACCATTGACACCAGGGAGACAATCTCTGAAGAGTATTAATAATGGCCAGGGTCACCTGTCCTGTAAAGACACTGCCCAGAAGAGGGCAATGGCAAACCACTTCTGTAGAAAAATTTGCCAAGAACAATCATGGTCATGGGAAGACCATGATGACGTATGTTTTACGACATGGCACAAAATGATGATGAAGAATATTTGAATAACATTGTAAATATATCATTTGATTAAGCATTCTTGTTCATTTAAATAGTTCATTATGGGTTACATGCAAAAAGATGTAAATGGCATATGTCATCACACCATCATGTCATATGTGTGTGCCCAACTTAAAGTAAAAATGAAGTTAGGCTTACATTCCTGGCTCCCGTTCACTCATCACTTTCTGTGTGAAAACTTTACCTCTGACATCCCCCTATTCAGTCCTCCAAACACCTTAAAGTCACGCCTCCTGGTATTGCCATTTCTGCCGTTGGAAAAGGTCTCTGATATCCATTCGATCTATGCCTCATCATTTGTACACCTTTGCTCCAGAAAGAAAAGCCCTAGCTTGCTCAGCCTATCCTTATAAGACATGCTCTCTAATCCAAGCAGCAGCCTTGTAAATCTCCTCTGTACCCTCCCTAAAACTTCCACATCCTTTCATATCCTTCCTTTCACAAGGTAACCAGAACTGAGCATAATATACCAAATATGGTCTAACCAGTTGCATAGATCTGCATCATTAGCTCGCAAGCTCTTGAACTCGATCCCCTGACTAATGAAGGCCAACAGACTACCACTTGTAGCAACTCTTAAAGGACAACTCATTGGGTATATTTAAAGCAGAGGTTGACGGGTTCTTGATTAGTTGGGGTGTCAAAGGTCATAGGGAGAAGGCAGGAGAATGGGTTTGAGAGGGATAATAAATCAGTTATGATGGAATGGCAGAACAGACCTGATCGACTGAGTGGCCTAATTCTGATTTTATGTTTTTTGGTCTTTTAGACTTATAACCATCAATGTTATAAACCAAGTTCACACCCATGCTGCCATCATCCCATGTGTTTCATAAGCTTCAATTTTGATGTCAATCGTCTTTTAATACTTGACCAAAATGCCACATAAAACTCCTTAATGGCAACCTATGGCACTCTGTCAATGAACGAACATTTTTCTCTCCTTCAGGATCACCTATTCTTTTTCAGAGTACATTTAAACCTTCAGGTACTATGATTATTGATCACTAGACAATTCCTTATTGACCCACACTCCTAGGATCTTTCGAGTGCTCTTTCTAAATGACCTAGAGAATACTGACAAAGTTCTCTGGCAAATACTTCAAATCCTTTTTGCATTTTGCCTTTATAGCATTATTGTTACGATAAGCTATTGTCTAGGACAAAGTTCGTGATAAACAGCAGCAAGTCTGAGGTGCGGACACTATCACGTGGATAGAAAAAAACATACAAAATTGAGTGTGAATGAGAAGTCAAGGCTAGAAACAGCTGAAGTTATCACCAATGACAAACCACGTCTGGGTTACATTGAAAACCTCATTTGTAACAAAGGCCAGGAAGCCTTCACTGTGAATACCAACAAGTTGAAAGTGTTTTTTCCAGACAAATAACATCATTGAAAATTAAGCACAAGGTCAATGATGCTCAGAATGAAACTGCATGAATGGCTCATGCAACATTGATAAGCTTATTCCTTAATATCCCATCTGTGGTAAACCATGTATATCTGTCTGGACATGCCTGGACACGTCTCTCTGCTGACTGCTCCTGTGGCTCCTCCCACAGACCCCTGAATAAAGGCAATTGTGTCACTGCTTCTCCCACTGTCCAGGAGAGACATCCAGCATGGACGTTGATCCATTTTTTTGTTAAGAAAAGCCTTTCAGTATTTTGGAGTAATTGATAGTGCATCACCATCAAAGCAAGTTACACAGGAGTCACAAAATCATTTCAATTCAGCACCATCAGTAATTATGAACTCCTAATAAGTTTGGAATACCTTAACCAAAAATCATGAGATTTGGTGACTCCAGTATATAATTACAATGAAAGATCTGTCGCAACATTTTGTTTCTGGATCATAGTCATGGAGTTGTAAGGCACAGAACCAAGCCCTTTGGTCCCATGTCCACACTACTCTTGTACTATCTCATTTTCATTTTTCAATCTTTTTTATTGATTTTCAAATAAAGAATATAAAAATCAGAAGAGGAGTTTAGCAAGTAGATAATATAAAAGACATATAAACAGCAATAGTAAAAACAGAAAGTATTTAATGTCAAAATCAAATAGGTAAAATATTATGCTGTTATATATACAATGGTCAAAAAAAACTACAACTCCTCATAACAATCATAAAAAAAAGATTGGAAAATTTATTGATAAAGAAAAAAAAACCCACTAACTAAACAGAAACAAAAAAAAAGAGAAAGAAAGAAAGGAAAGAAAAAGAAAGATTGGGCAGTCCAATTGAGGATAAAATTAGAAAAAAAGAGAGGAAAAAAACATCTACTCCAACCTTATTTACGCTGATTGATTCTGCTTCTATTTGCTTGGACCACACCCACTTTATATTTCGCCATTCACTTCCAGTCACTCCGCTCTCCCTGTATCACCCAGTAGCTGCGTACTGCTACACTGCTATAAGGTTCTGTTGAACTCTATAAACCCCTGGTTAGACCTCACTTAGAATATTCTGCTCCATTCTAGTTGCTTGATTATAGGAAGGATGTGGAAGCTTTGGTGAGAGTACAGAGGAGGTTCAACAGGATGCTGGCTGGACTGGAGAGCATTTCTTATAGTTTGTGTGAGCTAGAGCTTTTCTCTTCAGAGTGAAGGATGACAATAGGAGATTTGATAGAGCTGTGCAAATGATGAGAAGCCTAGATCAAATGAAAAGCCAAATAATTTTCCCAGGGTGGAAATGGTTAATATGAGGTTCTAAGGCAATTGGAGGAAAGTATAGGAGGGATGTTAGAGGTAAGGTAACTCTCTTCCTTACACAGAGAGTGTTGGGTAAGTGGAATGCACTGCCGGAGATGGTGGGAGAGGCAGACATATTAGCGAGATTTAAGAAACTCTTTGATAGGTACACAGATTATAGAAAAGTGGAATGCTATAGGAGGGAAGGGTTAGATTGACCTCAGAGTATGTTAAGAGGTTGGCACAACAGTGTGGGACCAAGAGCTGGTTCTATACTGTGAGATATTCTATGTTCTATTTCTTGGTTAGTCCTTCCTTCACTTTATTCATTCCTGCTCCTCCTTCAGTCTGAAAGCTGGACCATCATCCTTTCAGGTCTGCTTGAGATCCACCATGCTGTCACCCTTTCAGGATTGTGAGCTGGCAGCAAAGATTATGTTTCAACTAATGAATGAGCATATCCAATCACGTTTTAATGTTCAATCTTGCATACAAAACAACTAAATCCATGAAAGTGGCCTTTGAAAATGAAAAGGTGTTTCAGCTAGTTCTGAACACTAAGGTAAGTGTGAAATACGGGGCAAAAGCAGGAACAATGGCAAAGTGCCATGACTGAGTCCAAATCACCTGTAGTGCAAATAACAGGTCTGCAGGAATGCTGGCTGCTTTCACACGCGGCACAAGAATGTCTGTTCAGAACTGACATCCCTTGATAGTCTGAAGCAAGGACATATTAAAAATATATTTAAAGCTTTGGAATTTCGAACGTAAACAGTGGTGGTTCAGCAGTTTTTATTTTCCCGAGCAAAATGAAAACAAATGCAGCAAGACAGTTCTAACAAAGTGCTAAAGTAAATAAAAAGAAATGAAAAACACATTCTACGTAACATATACACTACCTTTATCATGACAACAATCAACATGTCTTGTCCATATCTTAATTATCAGCTTTACTTTTATTTTGAAGATGCTAATTTAAAAAAAAAGGATGGGCATGTAAATATTATGTTTTGTTACTTTAAAGCATTAAATTAATTTTGTAGCCTGGGAGAAAAATGCACACAAAGGACATCAAATACTTTTTCAGATCTTTAGTTCCTTTAACTGCTTTAGATGTTTTAATGCAGAAAGAGGGTATCAGAATAAAAATGATAAAATGAATTAAAAAAAAAACACAGTTCCAGCTGTTACAATCTCAGCTTAATTTCAGTCCACACCCTTGTTATGTGTGCAGTATGAAAATAAATAAAACAACATATAGAAAACCAATACAGTAGAGGCAATTCTAAAAAAAACAATTCAAACAACTTTAGAGTCCCACCAACCCTGTACCTTATACACATTAAAAATATGAATAAATATATCTCATCTCCATTAAGATGTATACTCATTTCAGCACACACTTGTTTTATTTCCAAACCCACGTAGGCTAGACCCTGAAGCAAGTTTTCCTTGCTTACGCTATGTGAACAGAGATTAACACATTCACATACGGTCATGAAACAATAAAGTAAGACAAAAATAAACTTTTACAAAATTTTTTACAATATATTGCCTTGTGGTTAAATTACTAGAAAGGTTAACCTACTAGGCCAACAAGAAACTTTGCACAACTACGCTATCCAGTGCCGACAACTTGCTCGCAAAAAATCTAAAGCATCCACTCGTAAAACATGTCAAATTACCAATATTCTAGATTTGCAAACAAGTACAAACAAATCTACATGGATATTATCAGATATTATCCACCTTTCTTCACCATACGATCAGCATTCGATGTCCTTTCTAGAACCTTGCAACTGTTCCTTCTACTCCACACGTGCATAATAATGTCACTGTTTTCTCATAAAGACACAGGCAGTTATTTTAGCATTACCAGGGTGAATAAATATGTGCACTTTAAAATTAAAAATGATATTCAGTGGTCACCTGGTTGCATTAATTCAAAGAAGCTCTCGAGAATCCAAAAGTATGGGTGTAGTTTGAGTATTCTTTAAGTGAGGCACGTGTATAATGTGGTAACATGATGATGTATGCAATTAATGTATTTTTACACAATGAATAATAACCATAATGAATTATTTAAATGAACACCAATGCTTAATTAACCACATATACTATGCATATATATAGAAGATCATTCAAATATTATTGAAATAATAAATAATCAACCCCATACCTGAAATTGAATGCAATTAACCATAAATACATTAAATTAACAATGTGCTCTGTATTAATTAGAATGTATAAGGCTCAAGAGTGGGCAAAATGAAAAGCTTTTGATTACAGTTATGCCCTTGTGCTTTCTTTTTAATCTTGTCAGGGTTATTTTGACTGGCATGGATTTTCTGTGTACTGTGATTATTTAAAGTGGACTCCTGATCAGCGCGTACCATGGGGTTGTTGTTTTGAGTATGATTTGCCTCGTCGTGTTGCTTGGTTGAGCCACTGATGTACTATTGGATTCTTTATGAATAAACTCTTGTTTCTGTCTTTGTACGGGAGTCTGTCATTCCTCCACAACTCGGTTCAGTCATTGCCAGCGCTCGCCGTGACAGTGGTATTGTTAAAAACAGTACAGAGTGATCAGGTGATATCCATGGTACGCATAATCATTCTGTTCTGTGGATAATACAACGTGGTCCTTCATAGAGCAGTAAATAAAATGCACCCCCCCCCCCCCGCTTTCACCTCAAGACTTAGAAACTGAATTGACGAGATGACAGTCACAAGGAGTTATTGTCAGATACAGAGCTGATATTGTCAAATAAAAACTATAATTGATAAGATGAGCAAGGGATTCAGCATTCCTGGTGCAATAAATGGTAGATACACTTCACTCCCGAGTGAGCTCAATGCCCTTTATGCATACTTTGAAAGGGGGACTAACACTACACCCACGTGAATCTCAGCAGCACCTATGACCCTGTGATCTCTTGTCTTGGAGGCTGATGTCCTAACTTCCAAGAAGGTGAATATACAAAATGTGACAGATAGGGCAGGAAGTCATTTTCATTAGTTGTGAGTTCTGGTGTCATGAGCCTTGCAGGCCTCTGCAACTTGCCGTAGAGTGGGGGGCTTCTAGGCTTCTCGAGCACCTGTATTTACTCATTGTTGTATTAATTAGTCATTAAGCCCTTGTGCTTTCTGTTTAATCTTATCAAGTTAATTGTGACTGGCATGGGCTTTCTACATTCTATGGTTATATAAAGGGGACTCTCAGTTAGCACTTGGAGCAAAGTCCTTGTGGAGAATGATTTGTGTCGCTCAGTCTTGCTTCTGATGCTCTGTTGATATTCTTAAGTATAACCTCTTGTTTCCTTCTCTGCATGGGAGTCTGCCATTCCTCCTCTCCTGGGATGAGTCATTGCCAGTACTCACCGTGACAGAGCTTGTCATTCCTTGGCAACTGGGTCCAGTCCTGTCAGTGAGCACCATGACATCTAGAGCAACAGGGTCATAGTCCGAGGAGAGAGGTTAGATATTTAGGGCAAGGATGAGCAGAAATTCCTTCACTCAGAGGATGGTACATCACAGAAGACAGTGAATACCTAATTGCTGCAGATATTAAAAAAGGGGTAGCTAGAATTCCTGACACCCAAGATATCAAGGAGGTGCAGAGAGATAGTATTGGAACAGAGAATCAGCCAGGAATATATTAAAAGGAAGAGTAGACTAAAAAGAGCTGAAGAATCTTCCTCCTCTTATTTTCATATTCAAAGGATGAAAGCAAAAGATACTGAAAATGCCCAGCTGATTGGGCAGCATCTGTGGGGAAGGGTAATGAAGTTTAACATTTCAGGATGACTCTCATCAGAACTGAGAAATATTAGAAAAGAGATATGCTGTGAATGACAGAGATGTGGAGGGGCTGCTCTCTGCATATTGATACAGGATGATGGGTTTAGTGTCCTCAATGCTTGGAGTGTCAGTCACCTAATTGTGGAATAGACCCAGAAGCAAAGAGCTACTTCTGTCCCAGCATTATTAGACACATGAATGGCCTCATATTGTATAAAGATGAACTCTTAATATCTTAGTCTACCTCTTCATGACCCCTGCACTTTCTTCGTACTACCTTGATGACCATATGTATGGAAACAGAAACTCTTCACAGTGTTTCAAAACTTGTAACAATAATAAATCAAAACATCTTTCAGGAGAAACTGAATGAAACATGAGGTGGTGGTCCCAGCTAAAGGAAGTCTTACTGACCACGTATGATTGCTCTGGTGGTGATTTAAAATGAACGAATGAATAAAAACAAAGAGAGAAGGCAAAAGGCAATGCAGAAAATCTGGAAAAAAATAGAGAATTCTTGAAAAGGTCAGTGGCATTCATGGAGAGTAAAGAACAGAATAGCCTACAGTATAATAAGGAACTATTTTATGCTTTAGTAACACATTGTTGAATGCACTATTAGGCGCGTATTGATCTGTACATGAGAGTATTAAAGTTCGGATTCTGCCAGTAAAGAACCATGAAACTTAGCTCCTGTCTCCAGCATTTTTATTAATAGCATTATTATTTAGCCAGGCCACACACACAACAAATTGGCGATGAGGTTAATGAACCTACATCATATTGGAATGCTGCGGTTTAATTGATAACGACACTGGGAGGAAGACCGCAAGGAATGAGCCAAGGAGCAGGAGAAGGAGGCAGAGCGAGGCTGCGAGTCTGAAAGGAAGCGGGAGCGCAGCCATGTTCGGGAACATCGGGAGACCAAGAGACAGTCAGAGCCGCGGCACGTTCAGGCGAGACCACAGCCGGCGCTGACCCCAGGGGCTGAGGATCTGCCTGCCCCAGAAGGGGGATAAGAAGGAGTGACACACACATCTAGATGGAGTGCACTCATGACACTAGCAAAAAGGACATGTGAGTCAAAAAGAAAACAAGAGGAAAACGGGGCTAAATTAACATAACAAAAACGACGATGATTGGAACTATTACAGCATTGAAGACTGGGCAACTTACATTGAGAGAGTGGAGTTATATTGCGAGGCTAAAGGTGTTTATGATGAAAAGAAAGCTGGCGTCTTACTCAGTATTATGGGAACAAAAACATACGGGTTGCTACGGAGCTTGTTAACCCCTGAAAAGTCAGCTGACAACCATTCAAGCAAATAGTAGACACTCCCCAACAGCATTTAAACCCCAAACCACTGGTCATTGCTGAAAGATTTAAATTTCACAAACGGAATCAGAGCAAAATGAAGGCATTTCTGAATATTGTGCTGAATTGCACAAATTATCAGAATATTGTCAATTTGGAGCTGGCCTATTGAACGCATTGAGAGATAGGTTAGTGTGTGGCATGCACTGTGAAACCACACTGAAGAAGCTCCTGGGTGAAAAAGACCTTACATTAGAGAAGGTGCTGAACATTGTAATATCAATGGAAACAGCAGCACAGGGTGGTTCAGAGATACAACAAAAATCTCTGGAATATGCTACAAATAAAATGTCACTGAGCAGAAATG
Source organism: Hemitrygon akajei (assembly GCF_048418815.1). NCBI lineage: Eukaryota > Metazoa > Chordata > Chondrichthyes > Myliobatiformes > Dasyatidae > Hemitrygon > Hemitrygon akajei. The sequence goes on along the minus strand of NC_133125.1, from coordinate 99,301,930 downwards.
AAGGAAAGAAATGTTACCATTGTGGGAACATGTCACATGACCCTGATGACTGTTGGTTTAAAGACAAGGAATGCAGAAAATGTGGCAAACAGAACCACAATGGCAGAGAGTGCAAAGCTAGTAAACAGCAGAAAAAGGACAAAATACAGAGAAACAAGAAATCCCAGAAAGGAAAACAAAACAATGTACACAAAATGGAGGAAAGCAGTTCTGATGAAAACGACTCAGACGAAAGTGAATTGTCTTGTCTGCAACTTCACAGCATGAAAGAGACAGATGATCGAAGAGTAATAAGGCATTTGTGGTGAACTACATATACCTGTCTGGACACGCCCCCTGCTGACTGCTCCTGTGGCTCCTCCCACAGACCCCGGTATAAAGGCGATTGAGGCCTGAGCCCGGCCTTTCTGTCTCCAGGATGTAGTATGGTGGTTCTACACTGCTTGTTCCTTCTTCCAGTCAATAAAAGCCGATATCTCGCCTTTATGTCTCAGAGAGTTATTGATGGTGCATCAATTTTATTGACTGGAAGTTTTAAAACATGGAAAGCGTTTTACGTCCGGAAAGATTGGATTTGGACCCCCAAGACCCTGAAGCAGCTCTTGCCTTTGAACTCTGGCTTGCATGCTTCCAATCATACTTGGAGGAGGTTAGTGCAACTGAACCCGCTGTTATGCACCGAATTCTCCTCTCGAGGGTCACCCCAAAAGTTTACTCACTTATCAGAGGCCAGAGGACCGCCCCTACACCGCCTTCGAGGCGGGCGGCAGGCTCTATCACTTCCTGCGCGTCCCCTTCGGTGTCACAAATGGTGTCTCTGTCTTCCAGAGGGAAATGGACCGGATGGTGGACCAGTGCCAACTGAAGGCCACATTTCCCTATCTGGATAACATCACCATCTGTGGTCACGACTGGCCGGATCACAACGCCAACCTCCAATGATTTTTCCAAGTGGCCAAAGCCCTGAACCTTACTTATAATAGGGACAAGTGTGTGTTCGGAACCACCCGACTCGCTATCCTTGGGTATGTCGTGGAAAATGGGGTCATTGGCCCTGATCCCGACCGTATGCGCCCCCTGTTAGAACTCCCTCTTCCCACTGCTCTCAAAGCCCTCAGACAGTGCCTGGGCTTCTTTTCCTATTACACCCAAAGGGTCCCCCATTACGCAGACAAGGCCCGCCCCCTGGTCAAGTCTACCACTTTTCCCCTCTCTGCCGAGGCCTGCGCGGCCTTCAGCTGCATTAAAGGGGACATTGCCAAAGCAACGATGCATGCGGTGGACGAGACCATTCCCTTCCAAGTAGAGAGTGACGCCTCCGATTTCGCGCTTGCTGCTACCCTCAATCAGGCAGGCAGACCAGTAGCATTCTTTTCTCGTACCCTTCAAGGCTCTGAAATTCGGCACTCCATGGTGGAGAAAGAAGCCCAGGCCATAGTGGAAGCTATTAGGCACTGGAGGCACTATCTCGCCGGCAAAAGGTTCACCTTGCTGACCGACCAGCGCTCAGTTGCGTTCATGTTCAGCAACCAAGAGCGGGGCAAAATCAAAAATGATAAAATTTTGCGGTGGAGAATAGAACTCTCCACCTACAACTATGATATCCTGAACCAGCCTGGAAGGCGCAATGAGCCCCCTGATGCCCTATCCCGGGGAGCATGTGCCAGTGCACAGCTCGACCAGCTATACGCCCTCCATGCACATCTTTGCCATCCGGTGGTCACCCGATTTTACCATTTCGTGAAAGCCCGGAACCTGCCATACTCCCTTGAGGACATCAGGACGATGACCAGGGACTGCCAAGTCTGCACTGAGTGCAAATCGCACTTCTACCGTCCTGAACAGGTGCAACTTATCAAGGCCACCTGCCCCTTTGAGCAACTGAGTGTTGACTTTAAGGGCCCCCTTCCCTCCACCGACCACAATGTCTACTTTCTCAATATTATCGACGAGTACTCGCGGTTCCCCTTTGCCATCCCCTGCCCCGACACCACTACCACGTCCGTCATAAAAGCCCTGCGCCAGCTCTTCACTCTGTTCGGATATCCCTGCTATATCCACAGTGATAGAGGGTCCTCCTTTATGAGTGACGAGCTGCGCCGGTACCTGTTAGCTAGGGGCATTGCTGCTAGTCGGACCAAGAGTTATAATCCCCGGGGAAATGGACAGGTGGAGAGGGAGAATGCCACAGTGTGGAAGGCCACACTTTTAGCCCTTAAGTCAAAAGGGTTGCCGGTCTCTCGATGGCAGGAGGTCCTCCCTGAGGCACTCCACTCTATCCGCTCCCTGTTATGTACATCCACCAATGCCACCCCTCCACGAGTGCCTATTCTCTTTTCCCAGGAAGTCTGCCACTGGGATCATCCTACCGGCTTGGCTGACGTCCCCAGGGCCAGTGCTGCTCCAGAAACATGTGAGGAGCAATAAATACTCCCCGCTGGTCGAGAGGGTTCACCTTCTACATGCGAACCCCCAGTATGCTTACGTGGTCTTACACGATGGGCGGGAGGACACGGTCTCCGTCCGCGACCTGGCGCCCGCAGGAGCAGCAGACCACTACCCCGAACACTCCACGGTAACTATGAACCCTGTACCCGAGGTGACACCGCGCACACCGAGCCCTACACAGACTCCTCACGACACTTCTATACCAGGCGTCTCGTACGCGCATATACCAGGCGCCTCGCACACGCGTGAGGGATCACTGACGCCTAGTGGGCTGACACCTCCAGTTAGGCCGGAACCAGCACAACCACCGTCTCCAGTGCAATCACCACCGGCACCTGTGCAATCACAGCCGGTGCTACGTAGATCGCAGCGACAGATTCCACCACCTGATAGACTTAACCTGTAAATATACTTGTAAGAAACTTCATCACATGGGGACTCTCTTTTAAAACAAAGAGGGGGTGAATGTGGTGAACTACGTATACCTGTCTGGACACGCCCCCTGCCGACTGCTCCTGTGGCTCCTCCCACAGACCCCGGTATAAAGGCGATTGAGGCCTGAGCCTGGCCTCTCTGTCTCCAGGATGTAGTATGGTGATCAACCACTGCTTGTTCTTTCTTCCAGTCAATAAAAGCCAATATCTCACCTTCACGTCTCAGAGAGAGTTATTGATGGTGCATCAGCACTCTCCACAAGTGGCAGGCGTGAGACTGAAAATGGAGTTGGACACAGGCTCAGCTTTAACAGTGATCTCTGTACACGACTACAAATGACTGTTTTCTCACATACCTCTGAAACAAACTAAATTACTGCTGAAGACTAACAGAGGACAGAAAGTGCGTCCAAAGGTAAAATTAAAATGACAGTGACCTACAGAGACAAAACTCAGCAGCTGAACCTCTTTGTACTGAGAAATGGAGGACCACCGTTGTTGGGACGTGAATGGCTCAGGAAAATCCAGTGGATTGGCACACCATCAAGGCACTAGGTGTGTCAACAAAGGAGGGCAGTTCGGCAGGGAAGATGTCCACAGCTCTCCTTTCACTCATTGTCGACCATTGCAACGATGAGGAGGAGCTAGATAGTGTCGACGATGAGGATGAACGCATGAAGATACAGAAGATGCAAGGGAGGCAGATATTGCCAATAAGCAGGATGATGAAGATACCTGGAAGTAAAAGAGCAGATGTACCAGGAAGAATTGACATCTCTCAAAAGACAACTACAGCAGTTATAGGAAGGCATTTTGCAGGAGTATCAGAAAAAGATGAAGAAACTAGATCAATTCAAGGAAGGAATACGAAATGCAGAGCTTTTTCTGCAACTGGAGACAGAACAAGTGGAAAGAAATTATATTAACGAGAAGAAAGCAGCAGTGAAGGAATTTGAAGATAAAAAGATTGAGTTAGAAGAAAAGAAAAAGATGATTGAAAATCAGAGACTAACAATGGAACTCACAGGAGATTCAATGAAGGTAAAGCCAATAATGACTAGGAAACTAAGGAGGAGACCTAATGGCCCTGTTCCAATTACAGACAAAAGACGGAAACCTGCACCTGTGCACTTAAAATACTTGTTAACAGATGAACAGATAATGGGAGATCTGTGAACTCTCAATAAGCTCAAACCTCTGAAAAGACCAGCATCTCCGTCTTCTCCTGAGCATCTTCCCAGCACTCCTGCTGGATCACCAGCACAAAGATATGAAGCACGAATAGAAGATGGAAAGTTATATTACGATAAGAGATGGTATGATAAAGGTCAGGCTCTCTATTTGGAATCTAAGGAGAATACAAAGATTGGTTGTGTAATTAGCTCAGTTGGATCGAATGAGATATGGGTAAGGAAGACAAGTGACAGCACAAAGATGTGTATATATCTAGGACAGCTGTACAGAGGAGTCTTCATTATACAAAGGTGATCTACTGCCTAGGACTCTTAGCAAGTTGGAGGTGCACATCTTCTTAATTCCCTGTGCTCAGAGGTCAACTTTTCATGACTTTTATATGGAAATCTGTATTAAAACAAACAAGTTTGTTGACAGATGTTACCCGGAGAGGCAGAGAAGACCCCTCCAGAGACTTGAGTTATAAATGGATTTTAGACCAAAAGTAAAATAAAGGCTTGTTATAATTTGATATTATTATGTTACTTGGTTATAATTTGATATTATTAAGTTACTAATTAAACAAATGGTAGGTGTTTTTATGTTAAGGGTAAACATATGTTTGGCATAGTGCCCCAGTTGAAAAAAACAATTGATACACTATTAAAATAAAAGTGGAGGAGTTTACCTTATAGCCTACAGTATAATAAGGGACTACTGTATGTTTTAGTAACACGTCATTGAATGCTCTATTAGGTGCATATTGAGCATGTGATGTTAGGCGTGTATTGATCTGTAGGTGTTTGTGTTTTAAAAGTTCAGATTCTGCCAGTAAAGGACCGTCTCCAGCATTTTTATTAATAGCATTGTTGTGTAGCCAGGTCACATACACAACATAACCTTTTACTAGGACTGTCCAATTCTGTTACATCAAGGTTACTGAGCATCCAATTGAAAATGACACTGGTGACTCTCAGTGACTTCTTGCTAGTGGCCAATGAAGCAAGGAAAATAACTAAATACTTTGTTAATCTTTTTTTTCTGATAAACAATAATCTCAAGCAGTAGCCTGGAACTTCCCTTTGGACTTGGAGGCAATTTGATGTGGTAGAACTGAGGGGGCAATGATTTATGTGCTGGGCTAGAATGAATAGGTTAGGGTGTTGGTACCCGAGGTGAGGAACGGACCAGTTCAGCTTGTTGCTCCGCAAGGCTTACTCGGTGCTGCACTGAATGAAGGGTCTGTAGATAAGAGTTCAGAACACTATTTGCTTGTGTTTATTGTTTGCCAGATTCGTTTGTTTTTCTCTGCACATTGGGTGTTTGAGGGTCTTTGTTTTTTATGGGTTCTTTTGGGTTTCTTTGTTTTGTGCTCCCCTATTAAGAGACGAATCTCAAGGTTATATAATGTATACATCTTTTGATACTAAATGTACTTTGAACTTTGAGGTTAGGCTGCATATTTGTTAAATTCATTGATGAATCCTGAGGACGATAAAGCTGAAATGCTGCTCCTCAAGTTTACATTAGGATGCAGTGGACTGGTGTAAGAAGCCAATGATAGTCCCACACTTTGAAGCCCATGTTGTGATGAAATCACTGAGGCCAGAGGTTAGAACATCGGAAGCCAAGATACACAGAGCACTGAAAATGCATATTTTTTTTCCCCCAATGATGCTTCTGTTCGAAAGGCCGAAGTATGAAAATCAGTAACAGTGACTCAGTAAAGATAAGATCAAAATCTCAAAGGAATCCTCTAAATCACAGTGGCTCCTCAGTTGATATGTAACAGGTTTCAAACATTTCATGGAAAATATACTTTGATGTAGATAGAATTAATCTGTAGATGTTTTAACATTGATCTAGCTTTTTTTTTAAAGAACTCTTTTCAGTTATTTACCGTATGTTCTTTGTCATTCTAAGGCTTTCCAGTATGCTTGAATGTTTTTGTATATCTGACTTGGCTGGCTGGCAGTTCTTTTCCTCTCTTGTGGGTGGGAATTGTTTTGGTCACTTCAAGTGATCCCATTCCAACTCACCTGCTGAGAAGACTGTAAAGGGAAAGTCCTTATTTCTTTTGGATGTCAGCAGTAAGCCGTAGCCCTTGCTCTTCACCACAAGATCTGCTTCAATATCAGCAAGCTTTTAATCTTGAATTGCCATGATGTGATTGAACATCTTATTTACTTCACCAATTAATCCCATCCATTATATTTTTCTATAATTAATTTTTAAATTTAATTATGCTCGCAGTAATTCTATTGCCTGACTTTTTGATAGCCAACAAGAAAGATTTAATTAATTCACTCAGTAACTTATTTGGATTTTAATAGGTAATTATTACTGAAGGTGCTAATATAATCTGATATATGAGTCAATTCTGCAATCAAATCTAATCTTTATTCACTCCTGGGCCTGGTCTTAAACTGGTGGCAAACTCAATGAGGCGACAAAAACCTATGTTGCTACGTTGGAAATGAAATGATATAAAAAGCAAATAAACAATTGCAAATCTGAAATTAAAAAAAACAATGTTTTTTAATTAAAGAGGAAGACATTCTTTTGATGGCAGATACGTTTCAGTTGTTATAGATGTTGGCCCTAGAGTTGTTTCTCAGACAGCAGTCCATCCTGCAGTGTTTGGAAAGAGAGGACAAAGGCCATCAAGAAGATATTTTATGGTAAGAGTTATCTTTCCAAGATGATTAATCGCATTATCAGTGCAGACAACAACAAACCCTTTTATTGAATTCAAAATAAAGTTAAAAATATTGTAATTACAGAATTAAAACCAGTAAGTGAAGGATACACACAGCATCAGGCAACATCTGTGGAAAATCAACAGTGCTAATATTTCAAGTTCGCTTTTCACAGATGCTGCTTGACCCCTTGAATATTTCCAGCATTTTCTGTTTTTATTACAGATGCAGCTTTTCCTTTTTGACTTTCCTGTTGTATCTTGGAGGCACCTTAGACCATAAGACATAGGAGAATGATTATGCTATCTAGCCTATCGAATCTGCTCTGCCATTCCATCCTTAGGGCATCACTCATCCTTAGGGTATCAAAAAGCAGCCAGTCATGAAACTCAGAAAGTGGGTCCCAGCACCGCAAAGAACCAAAGTTTGAGTGTAACTCTAAGGCAGGGTCTTCAACAGAACCCCATCCACCCTGAAAGGGAAAAGGAGAGACAACAAAGGTAGAAATTGTTGCTTTCGTAGATGAACGCAAAGGAGTCGCAATTTAGCACCATCGTGACGTAGCCCCAGCTTACGATTTCCGGATATACAGTAAATCTATGGATATTCTATGGGTCTTTCTTCAGAATGAAATCACTCACTGAGCCTCCGTAAAGCTTCTGGCATCCATTTCCCCCTAAGTTCATCCTAAATGCATTGCCATTGGTTTTTAGATTGTCACCAATAATTAGACTCTTTAGTCAGAATATAGCATTTTGTACATTTCATTAGGTCATCTATCATTCTCCTAAATAACAGAACAATGAAATGAAGATTTTTGGTTCAATGTAATACAGGGGAAATACTGAAAGTCTTATGAAGGGAGAGACTGAAGTTGTGAAGTTCAATGCAGAAACAAAATACATTGAAAAGAAGTGCTTGGATCCTCAAGCTCAAGTTTATTGTCATTTCAATCATATCCTGTACATGTCAACTGCCAAGTGACACAGAGTTCTGGCTGTCAGGACACTGGAGCAGGGATCCAATCGCAGACCCAGGACTGTGCACAGTGATATTAATTGAGTAACAAATCCCGAGGTGCAAACAAAGTCAGCGTCAAAGTTCAGGCAGAGACCAAAACATCCAAAGAAATCTAAAAACCAGAATCGGGAAACAGTCAGAGTCAATATTCAGACGGACAGAGTTCAGATACAAATGCTGGAAAGGCTCAGGAAAATTCACTGGCACAATCCGGCAACAAAGAGGTGAAAACACAGGACTGAGATACACTGAGCAATAAACAGAGAGGCAGATGAAAGGTGGAGCACAATGAGACGGAAGTGGCAGCAAAACAGGTAATAATGAGAAACAGGTGAGAGGCGGGGTACTCAATAATACAGGGGCCGGAGTAGAACAGGAACAGGGACAGGACCATATGGGGCATGAAAACAAACAAGAGCACATGGCAATACAAAACCCCAAACTGATGGCTAGGGGGAAAACATACAAAAAGACAAAGTTCAACTGGAGGTATTGACACCTGCAGACTAAATTGCTCAACACAGTGCATATAACTTAAACACAACACAGTAATATTACCACAAATACATTAGCAATTAAAATGCATTTAAGACACAAGTTAAAAAGCAAATGCTGTAATGCTACTGGCACTTCATGTGGTGAGTCCTGGGTGACGGCAGGGTGTTCAGCAGGCTCACAGTCTGGTGAATGAACCTATGTCACATCCTAACATTCTTACACTCTGTTGAGGATCACATAATCATCTAAATTATTGTTCTTAAGACTTGTTAATGTGGTGAAGTGGCAGAGTATTCCAAGAGTACAAGTATTAAGATCCTTAAAGGAAGAGTGCAAATAAAAGAAAAAGTTAATACAATTCAAACGGTATCCTGTGTTTCATCTGTAGGGGCAGTGGATATAACGTGGAAGTACTGTTAAACTTGACTATGACGTTGTATGGCATGTAATCATGGAAAAAGAAATCACCAGTTTGATAGAAATAATTTTTTTTTACATTTTTGAGGTAGGTAAAGCAAAAACATAAAACACAAGTTACTCGAAAAAACCCGGCGAATGTTATAATGTTTTGAGAGTTCATCTGATCTCATTCAATTACAGGCTTGTTCCTAGCCTTAGCTAATTTTTGGTCTCCTATTCTTTGTAACTACTGATTTATCTAATATGAATCCAATTCAGCATCTGCAACGCATAGGAATTCCTTTCTGGCTTGAATTTGTTTAATCAGTGATGCCATCCAAAAAACTGGGATTTCCTGAGCTTGGACTTTGTCCCTATTGCTCTGAAAAGAAATGTTTCCTATGTATTGCCAATAAAAATGCAAACCCTATTAGCGATCCACAATCTTTCTTTGCGAAGAGAGATTATACGTTTTCACGAATAAAAGTAGAATGTGTTGAAAACACTCAGTGGGCCATCAATATCCATGGAAAGAAAAGCAAGGTTAATATATTAGGCTGAAACCCCTTTAACAGAACCTCATTACAAACAATTTCAAACATTGCAAACAATTCTCTACTTTTTAATGTTTGTCTTGTTTTTATTGCGTACTGAACAGGAACTATGCTATTAATACATTTTTGTTTCTGTTCTATTACAAACATATGATTGAAAAATGTAACTAATTATCAATGTCTAAGTAAAACAGGTTTCATCTGTGGAGACCTCAGAAGTGATTTGGAATCCCAGCCTCACCACCCCAGCTGAAAGGCTGTTCATTATCATTCCTTATCTCTGGAATTGTAATGCAGCGTCATCATTTACCTGACTCATTTTCCTACAATTTAAAAAATGATGTAAACTGTAATGCCTATTTAAAATACATGGTTAGGGTGGAGTAAGACTTTGCAGAACCTTATAGGGAAACTGATTTTGAAAAGGATTTGGTGGGATGTGAGAAACCAGCTAATTTCTGATACCATGATATCAGCGCGGGGCAAAAGGATTTATGCAAGCTAAAATTCACAAGGCTAACGAGAGCATTTTTGCAAAGCTCAGCAAAGGCCATGATAGCACAGGACCATGGCAAAAGGAGAAAGACATCTAAACTCTCAAGACTTTTTCATCAATCAGGTTAGTTCACAGTTCTTCTGAACCACAATCACTACCTTTGCCCCATAACCTTCAGTAAAGTTAGTTCACAAAAGCCCACTGCTTTTAGAACTGATATTTGCAATGGATCTTCCAGCTTTCTGGGTCAAAGTTCCCAATTTCTACAACCACAAAATTAATGATGTATCATTATTTTTGAATAGCTTTGCTTTAATATTAGTATCATGCTCTCATAACACTAATTATGGAGTCGGGGTGCAGATTGGGTGTCGGGCTTGCAGATATGTCTCTACCAAAGGAGATGCAAGGCACTGCTTCTCTCCGCTGGCCTGCAGGTCACCTTTGGAAAAGGTGTAGCACCTGTTTAGCCTTCCCCCACCCCTCCCTGATTAGGGTCTCGTGAAGCCAAGGGAGTAGGTGGTGGATGGTCGTATGAGCAGCCAGTGCATGTCACAATAATTCCTGGATATGTGACCACTGATGTCAAGCAGGCAATCCCTGAAGAGTGGTGATAATGGCTGGGGGTGACCCATCTTTGTAAAGACACTGCCCAGAAGGAGGAAATGGCAAATCACTTCTGCAGCAAAAATTGTCATAAACAATTGTGGTCATGGGACCATGATTGCCCACGTCATATGACATGGCATTTAATGATGATGACCATAGTCTCAGTTTCTGGGTTAATGCAGGAGACAAGGTGAAATATGTTCTCCTTCTTTACCTAATTGAATCCATCTTATTGTCTTGATTGCTATCTCCATTCAATTGTGCATACTTAATACAAGCTATGGCTTATGCAATGTGTCTCATCGTAAGCCTCTCAACTTCCCACAATTGCAAGCCACCTTCACTATCCCCCAGCTATTCTTTCTGTGGAACATTGTACAAAAATCAGTACAATTCTCTGGATCAAACTCAAAAAAGTCTTTACATAAAAGAAACAATTTTCTTGCCTTTGTATATTCCAGTTTAGGAAAGCTAACTTTTTGTTACTCTATTGATTACTTTTTCTAACCACACACTTGTTTTTAATCCTTTGTGTATTCAAACAGTCAAATCTCTGTTTCTCCTTTATTCCCAGATTCCCACCTGATTTTTCCCTTCTCTGAACAAGACAGAGTTACGTGATGGTACCAGTGTCCTCCCGTAACTTCTGAAACACCTTTGTACTATTTCTCATACTTCTCGGCTTGGTGCCACAGAATTGAGATGGATGATTTGTCAGCTTTGCTTCACTTACAGTGATGCATTGTGGTTGGCAGCCAAGTTAAGTACTGATAAAATTTAGAAGATAGATAGTTGGCAAATTCAACAGCCAATCCTAGCTGCTACCTAAACTCCCCTGAGCTTCTGTAAGTATTTTATCTTTTGTACTGCCAGGGCATTAAGAAATAGTGTTCTCTATCTTTTTGCCAAATTCCATTTTTATCATCCGAAGCCTGACCTAAGAAGATTAGAGCTTACAGAAGCATAGCTCAAAATGCATGCTGCACTGTACCTAGGATAAAGTAATGTTCGTTTTCCTCAAAATTGATTGTACAGTGATGGAATTAAAGTACTGCAGATGCTGAATGTCTGAAACCTATAAATGGTCAAAAGAGGTGAGGTGGTTAGTAAGAAACTTTTCTCTACTGCAGTAGTGTCTAGAAATATAGGTCATGGGTTTAAGGTCAGTTGTGGGGATTTTTGAGGAACTGATTGTTGTGTAACTAATACTTCAGGAATATTTGAGTAATCTTGTATATAATTTGCTTGATTAAGCAGTCTTGTCTGTTTAAATAATTCGTTACGGGTTATCTGTATAAATAAAACATGAATTGCATATGTCATTATGTTACCACATGACGTGTGCACACCTTGCTTAAAGTTAGACCCGTATTTTCAGGCTCCTGTGCCTTCCTTTGAATGAGTTTAATTTTTTGAAGTTACAAATCATAACACTGATGAAGGGATGTTTTTCATGCAGAGGTTGGAATCCAGTTTGCTTTGCCTTGGGGGGAGTGAAGACAGAGATTCTTGGGAAATTTATGAAGTATCTTGATGTGCACTTCAACCACTACAGGACAGAAAGTAGGAGGTCAGGTACCGGAATATGGAATTATTATAGATGAGTTACTGATGTTTAACTGATGAATAACTTGCTTCAGTGCTAAATGACGCAATGATTCTCCAATTCAGCAAGTTAGGCAATATTTGCATTCAGATCAGTGACTGGCATCATAAATGGGTGTATAAAATGCACAGGTCTCCAGAAGAAGAGATGGAGAGGTGGGAAAGAGAAAAGAAGGCAGAAGATCTCATGCTGCAAAAAGCAGGAAAGATTCACCAACAAAAGGTGATAGTACACCTAAAGGCTTGGATAGGGTACATTGTTACAACTTTGGAAGGGATGGCCTGAACCTGTAGGAGAAACATGAGGACATGGTGAGAAACCAAATTATCCAAAAGAGAATATATAAACACTACACAAAGGACTTGAGACTAGAACTGAACCCACATTATTGTAGACTTGAGGCAGCAGCTTTGCCATGCAATTTACTTTATTGTTTAATAATGGTTACATCTGTCTGCAAATGCCCGATCACTATCAAAGCAGTGCTTGTTAATCATTGAAAACCACAAGCTTTGTCTTGTCTTCATTGTTAATGGCCTTCCATTACTATACAGCTTGTTTCTCCTCTCATCATCATGATCCAATCTTTATGAACCCATCCCTAAATGACCTTTTAATTTCTTCTATTAATAGATTATTTCATTTTAATTAAAAAGGCGTGCTACAAACACAAAGTAGGGCAGGTGATAGCTGAAGAGTCAAAGTCTCTTAGAGTTATAGAATGCAAGAGCAAAGAAATAGGCCCATTGGCCCATCTGGTCTGTGCTGAACCATTGACCTGCACCTGGACCAGAACCCACCATACCCCTACCATCCATGTATCTATCCAAAATTCTCTTAAATGTTGAAATCAACCCCACATCCACCACTTGTGCTGGCAGCCTCTTCCACACCCACCACACTATGAGTGAAGATGTTGTCCCTCATATTTCCCTTAAATCCTTCACCTTTCACCCTTAACCTGTGACCTCTAGTTATAGTCCCACCCAACCTCAGTGGAAAAAGATGGCTTGCATTTACCACAAGAGTGGATAGCTAGTGTCTCTTCCCCAGGGCACCACTGCTCAGTACAAGAGGAGATGGCTTTAAGGTAAGGGGAGGGAAGTTCAAGGGGGATATTAAAGGAAGGTTTTTCACTCAGAGAGTGGTTGGTGAATGCACTGCCTGAGTCAGTGGTGGAGGCAGATACACTAGTGAAGTTTAAGAGACTACTAGACAGGTATATGGAGGAATTTAAGGTGGGGGGTTATGTGGGAAGCAGGGTTTGAGGGTCGGCACAACATTGTGGGCCGAAGGGCCTGTAATGTGCTGTACTATTCTATGTTCTATATCTATACTATTCATAATTTTGTATACTCCTATCAAATCTCCTTTCAAAAATCCTCATTCTCAAAATAAAGTCCTAACCTATTCAACACACACAAAATGCTGGAGGAAATCAACAAGCCAGGCTGCATATATGGAACAGAGTAGAGTCGATGATTCGGTACAAGACCCTTTGGCAGGACTGACCTATTCAACCTTTCCCTATGACTTAGATCCTCAAGTCCCAACAATATCCTTGTAAGTTTTCAATCTTATTTACATCTTTCCTGTAGGCAGATGACCAAAAATGCACAGAAAACTCCAGATTAGGCCTCACGAAAGTCTTCTACAACTTCAACATAACATCCCAACTCCTGTACTCAACACTCCGATTTATGAAATCCAATGTGCGAAAAGCTCTCTTTATTACCCTATCTACTTGTTGTACCACTTTCTAGGAATTATGCATCTGTATTTGCAGATCCCTCTGTTCTACCACACTCCTCAGTTCAACACCTCATACTTGTCTGTTTTATTTTCCACCTGCCATATTTCGGCCTATTTTACCAGCTGGTACAGATCTGTGAGTCTTCTTCACTGTCCGCTATACAGCCAGTCTTGGTGTTATTTGCAAGTTTGCTGATCTGGTTTACACATTATGGTACAGATCGTTGATATAGTTGAAAGATACCAATGGACCCAGCACCGATCCCTGTGGCACACCACTAGTCACCAGCCTCCAGTCAGGGAGGCAACCATCAACAACCACACTCTAGCTTCTTCCACAAAGCTAATATCTCATCAAATTTACTACCTCATGTTGAATGCCAAGCGACTGAACCTTCTTGATCAACCTCCCACACGGGATCTTATCAAATGCCTTGCTAAAGTCCATGTAGACTGTCTTGCCTTCAATTTTCCTGGTAACTTCCTCAAAAAACATTATAAGATTAATTAGACACAACCTACCACTCACAAAACCATGTTGATTATCCCTAATCAGTCTCTGTTTATACAAATATTTATGTATCTAGTCCCTTAGAATACCTTCCAATAACTTTCCCATTACTGATGTCAGGCTTGTTGGCCTATAACTTAGAGTCTTTCTTTAACAATGGAATGATATTGGCTATCATCCAATCCTCCGGCAACTCACCCATGGCTATGGACGTTTTAAATATCAGCCTCAAATGTCGATTGTTTTGTTCATTTCTATAGATGCTGCCTGATCTGCTGAGTTCCAGCACTTTGCATGTGTTACTTTGCACTTCCAGCATATGCAGAATTTCTTGTGTTTTAAATGTCTCTGCTCAAGGCACTGCAATTTTTGCACTAGCCTCCCACAGGTCAAAAGGAACATATTGTCAGGTCCTGAGGATTTATCCACCCTAACTTGCCTCAAGATAGCAAGCATTTCCTCCTCTGTAATCTGTATAGGGTCGATGACCGCTGTAGCATTGTCTCACTTAGAGTCTGTGTCCATCTCCTGAGCAAACACAGATAATCAAAACCCATTTAAGACTTTCCCCATCTCTTTCAGATCTGTGCATAGATTACCACACTGATCTTCCCGGGGACCAATTCTTTCCCTTGCCTTTGCTCATAATATATCTGTAGAAGCCTTTAGCATTCTCCTGCACCTCGTCTGCTAGAGCAACCTCATGTCTTCTTTTATCCCTCATGATTTCCTCCTAAAGTGTTCTCCTGCATTTCTTACACTCCTCAGAAGCCTTATGTGTTCCTATACACCTATGCCTGCTATTATCCTCCTCCTTTTACTTAACCAGGGCCTCAATATCTTTCAAAAACCAAGTGTTCCTAATCCTGTTACCCTTGCCTCTTTCTCCAGCATCTCTAGAATCTCTTGTGTTTATAATTAACAGTGGGATTCCTTTTATAAATTTTGTGCAAGCTGCTGAGAGGCTTGTTGTCTGACCAGAACATCTAAACCACAGGATCTCAGATGGAAGCAGATAGAAGCCTGTTATCATGTGAGGAGATTTTCCTACTGAGGGGTAGTGATTGTGACCAAATAGAGGAGAGGTCATAGGCAGAGTGGTCAATGGAAATTGGGCCAGATTGTAACTGGGGTTTAGTTCGGGGTTTCGTTCGAAGCCTGTGGATAGAGTGTGGTGCTTGGAGATAAGTTGTAGAGGTTAGAGGATGGGTTACAGAAGCCATGCAAGTGTAACTATGGAAAACAGGTGTGCTTTGAGGAGATGGCCAAGGATATTATGGTAGAATAAGGAATATTGCAAGTATTGGCTAATCTTGGGTCTGTGAAGACATTTGATTGCTAGACCTAAAGAGAACAACCCAGACCCTCCTGGCCAGAAAACTACACTGTACATACACTTAATATTCTCAGCTCATCACTTAAACCCCAAAACTCATGGATGATAAGAATTTGAGAAAAAAAATGGAAAAGTAAACACATGTATCCATATTGATTAACCAAATGCCAATTGCTCTC
Source organism: Hemitrygon akajei (assembly GCF_048418815.1). NCBI lineage: Eukaryota > Metazoa > Chordata > Chondrichthyes > Myliobatiformes > Dasyatidae > Hemitrygon > Hemitrygon akajei. Next base: position 99,286,216 of record NC_133125.1, on the reverse strand, counting down.
TCCCCCAAGCTTTTTCATTGTAATTTTAACTTTCCTTTCAAAATCCCGATTGTTTGGCTTTGAATCTTGTGAGCTATTGCTATGTTCTGGGACAGATTTGATGAGCCGTTGGTTGTGGTACTGTAAGTATCTTTACCACCCAGCAGCAACCCACATGTTGCCTCTGCTACTGAAATAAAACACTGAGCTGTTTTCAGCACACCATGAATTCACCTTGAACAACATTTGTGTTTCAGGACTGCCAATGTGTATAAACTGAGTTCCTCTGGCATACAATCCGTGGCAAATTGCCTGATCAAAAGAGAGCACAGAAAATTGGTTGAATTGACCAAAGCTTCCTGAAGCTCTCTCCCATTTTTGTTAATCCAACATAAAGTGTGATTCTCATTAGGAAATGTGTGGTGGAGGCTGAAGATTATTTTGATACGTTGGAACATTCACGGGTCTTTGAGATGACAATATTAGCATTAGTAGCCAAAGTATGACTAAACATTTCCCAAGGTAAAATGCACATTAACAACAACTGGTATTAGGGGACATCTGGTATTAGAACCGACGGCTGTCACTTGAAGTGAAGGTGCTCCTTCAGTGTAACGTGAAGCTGGACAGAATTATTATCAGGTTGCTTCGCCAGTAGTTCTTATGTTCTAACAAGTCTCGCCAGAAATTACTGTCTAAGAAGGTGACAGTTCTATAATTCTCCATTTCCAGGGATGGGCTATTAGCATAAGGTGTACCTCTGATAGCCAATTGGCAAGTCAATTTTGCAATCTGCTATTTCTTCCAATGTGAGTACTGTATGTAATAGCTTTGGAGTATATTCAAGGCTTTTTAACTGTCCTATGTGTCCTATCTCTCAAAGTCCAGCCCTATGTCCCCACTGTGAACTGTGGGTCCAACCAATTGATAATATCATGAAGAAGGCACACCAGTGTTTCTACTTCATTAGGAGTTTAAGAACATTTGGTAATATCAGCAAAGACATGCAAGTTTCTGTAGGTGTATAATGGAGAGCATTCTGACAGCTAAGGAGCTCCAATGCCCAGGGTCACAAGAGGCTGTGAAGGTGTGTAGACTCATTCAACTCCATCACAGGCTCAACCCATCACATCACTGAGGAAATCTTCAAAATACAGTGCCTCAAGGTAATTGGATCCATCATTAAAGATCTCTACATCCAGGACGTGCCCTCTTCTCATTTCCACTGCTGACTCTTCAGTAAGCACTGTGAATGTTCTCCCGACTTCTACTTCCTGAAGTTCAAAATCAGGTTTTTGGCCGTGCTGATATTGAGAGTGAGGTTGTTGTGACGGCAACAACCAGATGGTTTATCTCACTCCTGTACCCCTCCTTGTTGTCACCTGAGATTTTACCAACATTGGGTTATCAGAACAATTATTGCAACTTTCAGCAGTTCTGCCAAAAGGTTATCAATGTGAAGTATTAACTCTGTTTCTCTCTAGAAATTATGCTTCTGTATTTGATTCTTTTGGGGTGGTTTCTCACCTTTTTACGTTTTACATATTTAGTTGTTTCACTGCTACATGAAGACATACGATCAGTTATCTTTGTTTTGAATAGATTTTTATAACTGCTGATGCTTTATTTAATGACCTCCAATTTGTGGACTGGTGATCAAATTAATATTGTTCAAATCCCACTGCAGAAAAGACAAATTGCCCATATTATGCTTATTTCCTCCTTTCATATCTCAGATACATTAATCAACATTATAATACTGCACTCCTGAGTTGCATTATGGTGTAAATTAGAAATTGTTTTTTTTTTGGAATTAATGATTGAATGATTTTCCTTTCTAATTAAATTTTACAAATGTGTCCAGTGGAAGTTGTGTCATTGAAGTAATAAAAGAAACCATTAAATATAGACATTGATTAATATTGGTATTTACAAGCTGGTCTTTTAGCTAATTGATTTGATCCTCTAGAAAGCTAGTCTTACAATTTTTCTATTGGTTCATCTAACTATCTTCAATGACTTTTACATTCTGATTACAAACGCTTTTCGGATGTAATCTTGTCAGCTGTTGAGTACAAAGAATCTTTGCAATTATTCTGAGCTTATCATCCACCATCTTGAACATAAACCTATTGTCCTACCATCTTGCCATATCTGGAAGTACTGACTAGGACTAATTTTTCTATTCCATTAAGTACTTTACATAATGATCTCTCTGAATCCATTAATTTGAAATCGGATGAATAATATTTTGTCTTAGCTCCCAGAACACTCATGCATACTGTGTGGAAGCTGTCTGGGATACAATATTTTTACATACCTCTCTGCTGTAAATCTTTTCATTGGACAGACCTCCACTAAAGAAGTTTTAAGTCTCAATGTGCACTGTAGAAAATACTATTGCAAATGGATATAACTATTTAGCCACATTTCAATTAAATTTATTACGAGAGCACCATAGATGAAGGTGGTGGAGAGCATTAATACTTAATGTTTAGATTCAAACTGGTAGCAGAGGAGGATGCAGGTTGAAGCATGCATTTGTCAATGATCCATGAACACTAATTCACCCTTGCTCTTTTGCACTATTTACTTATTAATTATTGTAATATACTTACTGCTTGTTATGCGGCTGGCGCTTTAGGCAGCAATGAAGGTCCTCCATTTCTGGCAGTGTTCAGGGCCTCCTTCATCGTGTCAGTAGCATCCCCTTGGTTTTCACGACTGTCAGTCATACCATTGCACTCAGGTGCAGAAGGACTCTTCATTGCTGTTTCCGTAACAATTTTGTTTTACCAGTCAGGGTTATTAGCTCTGAACTGAACCCCCAAGCCTGGAGGAAAGGTTGTTCACTCTTATTCTGTTCTCTACCCTTTGACCTGTTAGGCATGCGTGACCCTACCAAGAGACAAAGCAGAAAGCCCTGACTTCAGCCAACATAGCTCTCCGGCATGCAAGCCAACAAAAAAAGACAAGGTTGTGGTCCTATTGGAGGTATTGAAACATAATACTTTTTAACTGTACTGCTGCAACAAAACAACACATTTCATTACATTATGTCAATTGTAGGAGTATTTGATAGCTCTAGGTCTGTACATTGGAGTATAGAAGAATGAGGGGGGGATCTCATTGAACCTATTGAATATTGAAAAGCCTAGGTAGAGTGGAAGTGCAGAGGATGTTTCCAAGAGTGTGAGAGTCAAGGGCCAGAGGGCACAGACTCAGAATAGAAGGATGTCCTGTTAAAATGGAGAGGAGGAGGAATATCTTTAGCTAGAGGGTTGTGAATCTGTGGAGGCCAAATCTTTGGGTATATTTAAAGCAGAGTTTGATAGGTTCTTGATTATTAAGGGCATCAGAGGTTATGGGGACATGAGAATAGAATTGAGAGGGATAATAAATCAAACACATTCAATAGGCCAAGTGGCCTAGTTCTGCTCCTACATATCATGGTTTTATGGTTTCATGAAATTAAACCTGATTCTGATTCTAATTCTAATTTGAATTCACCAGTAAAATCTATACCTAACACAGTGTCATCACATCCATCAACTGAAGCATACAGTAGCTTGATGACGTATCCTCTGAGACAAAGATTTAATATGAAGGAAAATGCAAGCTGTGTCACATGCTTATAGAAACATTGTAGGAAGTTTAATATTGGAATGGTACCACCAGTGAAAAGTAGAACCATAGAATCATAGTACATTACAGCACAGAAACAGGCCTTTTGGCCCTTCTTGGCTGTGCCAAACCTAGTCCCACTGACCTGCACCTGGCCCATATCCCTCCATACACCTCTCATCCATGTACCTGTCCAAGTTTTTCTTAAATGTTAAAAGTGAGCCCACATTTACAACTTCATCTGGCAGCTCATTGCACACTCCCACCACTCTCTGTGTGAAGAAGCACCCCCCCCCCATGTTCCCTTTAAACATTTCCCCCCTTCACCCTTAACCCATGTCCTCTGTTTTTTTTTTCCTTCCCTAGCCTCAGTGGAAAAAGCCTGCTTGCATTCACTCTATCTATACCCATCATAATTTTATATACCTCTATCAAGTCTCCCCTCATTCTTCTACTTTCAAAAATAGTTCAAATAGACATTGCTAGGCAGAAATCTCCAATAGCATCAGCAAGCTTCCTGCTCTAGATCCTTTAGTTCAGCAGTCTAACATCTTCAGTTTGTTTTTGACTGACTGGCAAATGCCCTACTGTACCAGACTATGTTTCTTGCTAGGAAACAAGGCTCCATTTTCTTAGAAGTTTGTAAGTATCCAATATGTCACTAAAAATTTTGACAAACTTTTATAGGTGCACAGTGGAGAGTATCGTAACTGCTGGCATCACAGCCTGGTATGGAAACACCAAAGCCCAGAAATGGAAAATGCTACAGGAAGTGGTGGATACAGCCCAGTCCATCTCAAGCAAAGCCCTCCCCACCACTGAGTACATTTACATGGAGCATTGCCACAGGAAAGCAGCATCCATCAACAAAGTCCCCCGCCACCATCATCTCTTCTCATTACTACCATCAGGTAGGAAGTACAGAAGCCTTGGGTCGCACACACCCAGGTTCACAAACAGTTATTACCTTACAACCAACAAGCTCCTGACCAGTGTGGATGACTTCATTCACCACTACTCTGATTCTAAGATCTCCAGGCTCACTTTCAAGGATTCTTTACAACTTGTGTTCTCGGTATTATTTTTCTTTACACAGTTTGTCTTCTTTTTTCAATTTGGTGTTTGTCAATCTTTATCTCCTTATGTATTGTTTCTCGTAAAATTTTATTGTGTTTCTTTTTTTGGCTATAAGTGGCCGCAACAAAATGAATCTGAAGTTAGCATATGGTAACTTATACATAGATTGGTAATAAATTTGCTTTGAACTTTGAACTCCAGCTCAGCAAAAAAAAACTGATGGCATTGAACCATGAATTATTTTATTACCCACAGCGTGTCTGCAAAAGCATTGAATGCCAGGGAAGAGCAGAATTGAATGGAAATATAAACTCATTCCAAACAATAAAGTATTCAAACCTCACAGTTGCATTTCTTTATCCCTTCTGAGTATTGAATTTGGAGCAAATAGATGAGCAATAATTTAACATGCAAAGGGGCATTAGGCAGTATCACCACTCAAGAACCTTTATAATAATTTGGAGGGGAACTTCTTTCATTAAAAGCTAGTGGGTGGAAGTCAAATTAAATGCATACGGGAATGAACAATGCTTGTCCTTTAGCCTCTGACTCATCTGGATAAAAGGTTAGAAGCCATAAGTAGTTTTCTCTTTTGCGTTCCTTTGTGTTCATCCTGAAACCGTCATGGGCTAAAACTAGTCAAGGTCTCATAGCACACAACCCAGACTCTTTTCAAAAGGTTATTAAATTTAGCAAGTGACAGAAATGAAATAATGTGAATAAAAACACTACAAATAACATGACATAAGACTTTACATGAAATGAAGTAAAATTAATTGCTGAATTTTCTCAGTGGATTCAAGATATCACTGGACAAGAACATTTTTCAAAAGTGTTCCTTCCTCAGAATTTGTTTTTCTTTATGAAGGACCACTTCAAACAGAGTGCAAACATAATTTCAGACTACTTATATCATGTAGGAATTTGGAGAAGCAAGAAATGAATTTTTATTGAATGTAATGCATTTAATTTCATAATGGTCTGATGCTTTGCAATAGCTGAATTAAGTGAAAAATGTTTTGTTGATGATTTTTATTTGTTCTCCGTGTCAGAGGCTTCTTGCTGAAGTGTTCAACAATAATCAGCCAGCATGGATAGATTCCAGTTGCCCTGATACCATTTCTCCATGACTGCAATGTCTTGGTGTAACTTTTCAAAGCTCATCACAACAGTGCCAAGCTTTGCAGGGAAGAAGTCTAAATTCTTTTACGTTGTATATCAACGATCTGGATTATGGAATAGATGGCTTTGTGGTTGAGTTTGATGATGATACAAAGATAGGTGGAGGGGCCAGTAGTGCTGAGGAAACAGAGAGTCTGCAGAGAGACTTGGATAGATTGGGGGAATGGGCAAAGAAGTGGCAAATGAATTACAATGTCAGAAAATGTACGGTCATGCACTTTGGTAGAATAAATAAATGGGCAGACTATTATTTAAATAGGGAGAGAATTCAAAGTTCTGAGATGCAACGGGACTTGGGAGTCCTTGTGCAGGATACCCTTAAGGTTAACCTCCAGGTTGAGTCGGTGGTGAAGAAGGCGAATGCAATGTTGGCATTCATTTCTAGAGGAATAGAGTATAGGAGCAGGGATGTGATGTTGAGGCTCTATAAGGCACTGGTAAGACCTGACTTGGAATACTGTGTGCAGTTTTGGGCTCCTTATTTAAGAAAGGATGTGCTGACGTTGGAGAGGGTTCAGAGAAGATTCAGTAGAATGATTCAGGGAATGAGAGGGTTAACATATGGGGAACATTTGACCGCTCTTGGACTGTACTCCTTGGAGTTTAGAAGAATGAGGGGGGACCTCAGAAATATTTTGAATGTTGAAAGGCATGGACAGAGTGGATGTGGCAAAGTTGTTTCCCATGGTGGGGGAGTATAGTATGAGAGGACATGACTTGAGGATTGCAGGGCGCCCATTCAGAACAGAGATGCAAAAAAAAATTTTTAGCCAGAGGGTGGTGAATCTGTGGAATTTGTTGCCATGGGCAGCAGTGGAGGCCAAATCATTGGGTGTATTTAAGGTGGAGATTGATAAGTATCTGAGTAGCCAGGGCATCAAAGATTATGGTGAGAAGGCGGGGGAATGGGACTAAAGGGGAGATTGGATCAGCTCATGAAATGGCCGAGCAGACTTGATGGGCTGAATGGCCGACTTCTGCTCTTTTGTCTTATGGTCTTATAGTCTAAATGGGAATGAAGAAAAGGATTCTTTAGTGATGTAACACTCTGGAAAAAGTTTCACTGCTAATGTAATGGTCTTTCTGTAGAAGCAGTGTTTGGGTTATGGTTAGAGATAACGGGTGCTTTGGAATGGGAGTTATCCAATCAGGTTTCTGTGTTGTGTGCCTGACAGCAGTGTGAGCTGGGATCTTTGTTCGGTGGGAGATAATGGGAGGAGATGCTGGAGAGAACCGGTCACAGGATTCAACTGGATGGCGGACTGTGATTTGATGGAGCAAGGTGCAGTGGTCTACTGAGCAGCGGTGAATATGACCTTTGGAAGAGTTGAACTCCAACTTGTGCACATTTGACTGTTCAATTATAATCCTTTTTGGTTTTTTCCCTTTCTAATATTTACTAACCCTTTAGTAAAATTGACATTCATAAATATAACTCCTTTAATCGTACGATGCAGGTGTGCTGTCTGTTATTTTGTGGCACTGAGTTGTAACAGGGTACCAGACAGCATCCACACAAATTTGGGTTTGGGATCCCAGTCTCACGGATTTGACAGGACCGGAGTGTGGATTCCCTAGAACTACGCAGCCTAAGGAAAATGGGATTTCAGTGACATGTTGCACTTCATGTTTGTGTGTTTGAAGTATGTTATCAACCAGCTGCATGTAATTTGGTGCTCTGTAGTTGCCAAGAAAATTTTCAACAACATTCTTGAATGCCTTCCATGTGATTTCCCTCGTTGCACTGGAGGTTCTTATGGTTGCCTGTCATCGATGACCTACTTGGCTTGTGAAACAACAACGTGCCTTCCTTAAAAGGTTATTCTTTGGTCTGGTTATTCTGACTTGAATTGTGAATTGAAATAACAGATAAAAGTGATTTTTAAAAAAATGTGTGATTGTGAAATTTCACGGTGATTTTCGTGATCAGCAGTCAAAATCCATAAGATACCCCAAAAGTATCCAGGAAGAAAAATTTTTGTTGCCCAGCATATTTAGATATTCAGAGACAAGAGAACAGAAGAGATATATGCTCAGTGGCCACCTTATTAGTACATCAATACGGCTGCTTATTAATGCAAATATCTAAGCAGACAATTATGTTGCAGCAACTCAATGCATAAATTCATGTAGACAGGGTGAAGAGCTTCAGTTGTTTTTCTGAACAAACATCAGAATGGAGAATAAGTGTGATCTAAGTGACTTTGACCAAGGAAGATGGGGTGGTTTGAGTATCTCAGAAACTGCTGATCTCCTGGGATTTTCACACACAACAGTGTCTAGAGTTTACACAGAATGGTGCAAAAAAATGCCTTGTTAATTGAAGAGGTCAGGGGAAAACAGCCAGACATATTCAAGCTGAGAGGAAGGCGACAGTAACTCAAAAAACCACACGTTAAAACAGTGCTGAGCAGAAGAATATCTCTGAATGCACAGCATGTCAAATCCTGAAGCAGGTGTGCTACAGCAGCAGAAGTTCATGAACATACACTCAATGGCTACTTTATTAGGTACAGGAGATACTTAATAAAGTGGCCACTGAGTGTATGGTTAGTGCAGGAATGCTGCATTGAAGCAAAAAACATCAGTCATGATCTGATTGAGTTGGCAGTGCATGTGTGAGTGAATGAATGGATTTCTCCTGATTATATTGCTTACTTGACCAGAAAATATTAGAACTATGCTTGGCAGTAGTATGGTCCAGCAGATGGGTTTGACAAATGCAGACCAGGATTACAAAAGTTGCTTCAATGCAAGTAATCAGCTTAGCCTTACAGCTCGTGGCTGCACAAGGAGATGTTTATTCATGGAACAGGGAAAATAAAAGCAAACAGCATCCACTCCTCAGAGGAAACAGCCAATTGAGCATGCAAGGAGACAGCGCACAAATCAAGCTGCAGGATGAACTCAAAGTGTCTGGCAGCGTCCATAGAATGAAATGAGCAGTTGACGTGCCAAGTTGAGATCTGTTATTTAGACTGACCACATGAAATGTCTTTACCTAAAATATTGACTGTCTATTTCCCTCCACAGATGCTGCCTGACCTGTTGGGTTTTGTTAGTAGTTCGTCTTTTTCTCCCAACTCTTGTCTCCAGTCTGTTATGTCTCCAAGATATATTTATTACTGCTCTTGAAGATGGGTATCACTGTCCTTTTATTACCCATCCCTAATTGAAAAGGAGGTGATGAAGTACTTTCAGAAACAGCATGTGGTCCTTCCAATGTAGGAAGTCTCCCTCAGAGAGTAAATTAAAGCCAAGTTTTACAATGGTGTCCAAGCAAGACTACACAAAACATTTATAAAATAAAATTTTGGATTAAATTGGCTCAAACTACAGTAGTCAAAATCTAATTCCTTCTACGCTTAACCAATTGGGATGTTCAAGAAGTTAAGTAATGATTAAATGTTGATCAAACTACCAACATTTTGGAACATTGAACCTGTCTTCAAATCCTACTGCAATGGCTGGTGAATTTAATTTTAGGTAATGGAATAAATCTTAAGTAATTAAATCAAGTCAATTTTAATAATGGTAACTGAATGAAATCACAGAATTGTTGTTAACAAATGCATATGATTCACTAACATCCAATAAAGTCTCAGGATCAGAACTCTGTTGTTCTTCTATGATTCTGGATTCATTCATCTAGTTTATTCTCAACCATTTCCTCGGTTCAGGGATGGAACAAAAAGATCTCTAAAATATATATAATATATTTTAAAATAATATATAATATATATAATATATATATATATATATAAATAATATATTTTTCATCTGTAAAAACAGTACAGTGCCCACAAAGCGGATTTGGCTTCAAATCAAACAGCCAAATCATAGACTTAGCTAACTTCCCATTATCTGGTATAAAAGTAAAAAGATCCAGTTTTTAATCCCCCATTAAACTTGAAATGTTACATCAGTCGGAGATAGATATGGACAGTCTGAGGTACCTCACAATCAAAACACATAATCTGTTGTATTCCTACACAATGGTCTGTTAAGGAATCAAATCTCCCACCAAAAATATACTTCAGTCCATGAGAAACAACATTTTGCAGGTATATTGGTAACTATTGCCTGTATTTAAGATGACCAACTATTCACCATATCGAATATTGATGATAACAGGTGCCAGAGGTGGTATGTCCCATCCGTAGATAGAGATTAACCGGCCGGAACTTTTCAAAGACAAAGTTGATGCTCTCAGAAGTTCCAAACATGCAGGAAATGTTGCAAAGCTTCAGTCCTAGTTGGGAAAAATTTAATAACATTCCATTTTTTTGCCCAGTGAAGCAAAGATGTGAAAACTGCTGCACCAACCCTTTAAGAGAAGCTAGAAATGGAATTGGGATAGCACACAAGAAAAATAATTGATTCATTCTGGTTCAGTTTGATCAATGAGTCTCTATTAATTTAATAAACTATTAAAGCAAAGTTTTAGTTGTGGCTCTTGTTCGTCAGGGGCCACGTTATGGATGATAGATTCATAGAGTCACAGAGAAGTACAGCACAGAAACGAGCCCTTTGGCCCACCTAGACCATGCTGAAAATTTGTTCTGCCTCATCCCATTGACCTTCACCTGGACCACAGCCCTCCATCCTCCTCCAATCCAAGTGCTTATTTAATCTTCATCTAAAAGCTGAAGTTAAACCCACATCCATCACTTCTGCTGGGAGCTCATTTCACGCTCTCACCATTCTCTGAGTGAAGAAAATCTTCCTTAAACATTTTGCCTTTCACCTTAAACCCATTACCTCTAGCTTTAGTCTTACAACTTCAGAGGAGAAAGTCTGCTTGTGTTTACCCTATATTTACCCCTCATAGGGGTATGTATGGTATCCAGGGTGAAAGGGTTTGTGGTGTCCCCCTCGGGACAGCTCACTCACCTTTGGTCCGCACTGGACACTCAGCTCTCACCTGTGGCTCCAAACAGCTGTTTGCATGCGACAGTGGCCACACCCCTGGTACACAACTTCGCCAGGCAGCATAAGCCAAGTGAGGGAAGCAGGATGGCCTAAACGCTGGAGAGGTAGGGATATGCCTATCCTAGCACGAGAAATCAGTTCTGGTGAATGGGACAGTTGAGATCACCTGTGTGATACACTCGGCAGGAAGGTGGTTCAGCAGCCCTCTGTGGAGAGCAAAGGGCATGGTGAGGTATATCATACCATCCAAAGGGGTCTCCAGCTACAGCGATCACCTGTACTGCTGGAATAGGGCTTCTGAGGTCGAAAGAGTGGAACTACCCCAGTGCAATGGTTTTTTCCACTTCAAAAGCTTTCCCACACAGGTTCTTTTGTGCAGTTCATCATTACTCAAACTTACTAAGTACTATGGCGGGGGGGGGGGGGGGGGGAGAATCAAAGCGACCTGTGGAGGCAATCACTGGCAGTTGTAGTTCAAAACCTGCACGTAGGTGACCTGTGGGCTCAGGTTACTCAACTCTGACCCCCGGACAGCACGGGAATTTAGCACATCCTAGGTGACTGAACAGCCCTATTCAGGATCAGCATTGCTCACCCTCAACTGAGGGAGTGGATTAGAAAAGGTGTCCCAAACATTGCTTGTCCCAAAATAATTGGTCAATGTGGTGTGGCTGGCAGTTATACCCCATACATCTGTCAAAAACTCATGAAAACAAAAATTGTTTTTGGAGCTTGGAATATCCAAACTCTGTTGGACAATGATAATAGTGTTAGGCCTGAATGAAGCACATTACAACATTGTCTTTGCCATGTTAAGTGAGACCAAACTCACAGATGAAGATTCTGTTTTTGAGCCTAAGGGTGGTTACACCTTCTTCGGGAAAGGCTAACTAGAAAACGAGGACGGAATACATGGAGTAGGATTAGCCATCGAGACTTCACTCCTGCCTCAGCTACCAACACTGCTGACCTGCGTCGATGAGCAACTAATCACACTTCACTTTCTGCTCAACCATTCTCATCACATCACGGTTATCAGTGCTTAAGCACCTACATGCAGTGATGAAACCAAAGAGAGCTTCTATGCCGACCTTGGCCAAATTGTGAAAGCAACTTCTCCAAGGGATAAGCTTTATCCTGGTAGGTGTCTTCAATGCCAAGGTAGGCAATGACCCCCAACAGCTGGAAAGGGGTACTAGGACACCACAGTGTTGGTAAACTCAACACCAATGGCTTACTGTTGTTCAGTTACAGTGCCAAAAATGATTTGACTATCACTAACAGTCTCTTTAGACAAATAGAAAATGACATAGATGCACCCCAGACCCAAGTAACATAGCTTGATCGATTACATCATTTGTCGTAGATAGGACACTTGTGTTTCAAGATCACTAGAGCCATGCATGGAGCAGATTCGAAATCAAATCAAATTGACTTTATTTATTACATCCTCTATATACATAAGGAGTAAAAATCTTTATGTTAAGTCTCTGTCTAAATGTGCAGTGTGCAATTTATAGTAATTTATAATAAATAGTATGTACAACAGGACAGTCAATATAAACGTTGAAAGGCCTAGACAGAGTATACGTGGAAAGGATGTTTCCCATGGTAGGAGAGCTTAGGACAAGAGGGCATCGCCACAGGATAGAGGGGTGCCCTTTCAAAAAAGAGATGAGGAGAAATTTCTTTAGCCAAAGGGTGGTGAATTTGTGGAATTTGTTGCTACATGCAGCTGTGGATTCCAGGTTGCTGGGTGTATTTCAGGCAGAGATTGATCGGTTCTTGATTGGACATGGCATCAAAGGTAATGGGGAGAAGGCTGGGATCTGGGGCTGAGGAGGAGAAAAAAAAGGATTAGCCATGATTGAACAGCAGAGCAGACTCAATGGGCCAGATGGCCTAATTCTGCTCCTATGTCTTATGATCTTATGGAGGTTGAACAGCATGGGGCCAGTGCACACTCTTGCTTCACTCAACCTGGGATATTGAACAGTTCTGAGGCTTCTCCATTTGATAGGACAAGGCCATTCATATCATCGTGGAAGAGGCGAGTAGGATTGATGAGCTTACATGAATATCCCAACTCTGACAAGATTGTCCAAAGCACTTATCTGTTAAGTCATGTCAAAGGCCTTGATTAAATCTATGAAGACAATGTACCTATCCAGGTTCTGCTTGAAACATTATTCCTGAACCTGATGAACACCAAACATCATATCGATGGTGCTTCTTCCAGAGCAGAACCCACAATGTGTCTCGGGCAGGTTGTTCTCTGATATGGTGGTGTTTAGGCAGCTGAGAATGACATGGGCTAGGGTCTCTTCTCAATTGACAGTAGTGAGATGCCATGGTAGCTGCTGCAGTCAGGTTTGTTTCCTTTGCTTTTAAAAAGAGAATCAATCAAAGCATTTTTGAATTCATTGTGCGCACCTTCATCTTCCCAGAACGTCATGGTAGGCCCTCAGTATAACTGGACCCATGGACTTGAAGATCTTGGTAGGGTTTCCAGAGGCTTTTCCAGAATTTAAACACACAATGGATCTCAACCATTGTAGGAGGGAGTTTGAGGCGTTCAGCAGCGGGTTTCAGATCGAGTGCTGCCTGGTCCACAGTAGAGGCCTGTTGAACAAGTTGCCCAAGGGCTCTCTCCACATGATGTTCATGTTCTTTCTCTCTCTGAGCAGGACGTGCCATCCGCTGCCAGAAGGGGTGTGGAGTGTGGCTTGTGTGGTCCGTAGATTGCTTTGATGAGCAGCTTAAAGTTTTTGCTGTCAGCATAGCCCTGGAATTCCTCCTCCTTTCTACCCCACCATTCAGTTTGCATTCTGCATAGTGCAGTCTGTGCTCTGAAGATGTCTGAAGCAATCGCTTTCCTTGATTGAAAATATCTTATTTTTGCTGTGCGAGAATTGCCTTCTGCTTCTCTTACTGTATCCGAGTTATATTTTCATCAAACCAATCCTGATCAGCTCTCTTTTTTTGTTCCATGGACTGACTTGGCTGATTTCATCCCTAGCGTCTTTTGTTGATCCCACTTCTGTGCTGCGCTTCCCTTCGTGGGACACCAGTCCTTCCTCATCAGGTGCGCTACCTGATGGCATTTCCAGTAAGATGGCGAGCCGCTCAGGAGCAGTGGCATCCGAGGGACCGACCGGAGGTGTTATTGTCTTTTGTAAACACCTCCAGTTTACAAAAGAGCCTGTTGGAAATTGTTGATGTGGAATGCTGCACGCCCAGTTCACGGATTAACTGGCAGGTGGCGGGAGTATGCAGCAGGGAGAACTGTATGGTCTCGGTCATGGAGAGGACTGGACCTTAGGCCACAGTGTTTCCTGTCTGCGGTCAACCACGTGAGAGGCATTGGAGTCGGGTGCTCCACCGGAGTGCTGGGGACAGTGTGGTACAGCATGCAAACTGGGGTCCGTGCTACTCCCCAGTGTTCACTTGGCTGAAGGTAAGTCATATTGTGTTCAACTGCAGACTGCTGTATTTCTATGTTATATTGACTGTCCTGCTGTACATAATACATAATATTTATTATAAATTACTATAATTGCACATTGCACACTTAGACAGAGATGTAACATAAAGATTTTTACTCCTCATGTATATAAAGGATGTAAGTAATAAAGTCAATTCAATTCAATTCACCAGTGCCTTATAAAGCCCCAGCATTACATCCCTGCTCCTGTATTCTAGACCCCTTGAAATGAATACCAACATGGCATTTGCCTTCCTCACCACTGACTCAGCCTGCAAGTTAACCTTTAGGGTGTTCTGCACAAGGACTCTCTATCTGTACCCTTTGTATTTCACATTTTTGGATCTTCTTCCTGTTTAAAAAAAATAGTCCAAACATTTATTTCTACTACCAAAGTGCAAGACCATGTATTTTCCAACATTGTATTTCATTTGACACTTTCTTGCCGGTTCTCCTATGTCCTTCTGCATCTTACCTGTTTCCTCAATATTACCTGCCCCTGCACTAATCTTCCTATCTTCTGCAAACTTGGCAACAAAGCCATCTATTCCATTATCTAAATCATTTATATAGAGCATAAAAAGAAGTGGTCCCAACACCAATCCCTGCAGAATGCCACTAGTCACTGGCAGCCAACCAGAAAAGGATCATTTTATTCCCATTTGAGGACACTCAATGACTTGATGGTTCATTGTTTGATTTGCGTTGCCTAAAGTCAGTTAAAGCTTAAGACAGTTGAAAGAGTCATCCTCAAAGCACTCTATGGGGATAACAGCACTCTAATGACCCACAGAGAATCTGATTTGCATCTGGTCATTCACAGGTTTGCAGAAGCCTCATGTCTGTTTGGCCTCACCATCAGACTGGACAAAATAGAGGCCTTATTTCAGCTTGCTCCTGGATCCACTGCTGTGCTGCCTTCCATCACCATCAAAGGCATATAATTGAGGGTAGTAAAGAAATTCAAATACCTCCGTAGAGTCATCTCCAGTGACGGTTCTCTGGGTAAAGAAATCAATGCCAAGATCTGAAAGACTAGTCAGAGTCTGGGCCACATACGATCACCTGTGCTAAACCAGCACAATGTCCAGATGTCCACTAGGATCAACTTATAGAAGTCTGTGTCCTCACTAGCTTCCTGTATGGTTATGAAACATGGACCATATACAAAATGCAACTCAAACAATTGGAGTGATTGTACCTGCGCATCCTGAGAGCCAGTGTGGGTATCTGCAGGCACGATAGTGTTATAAACCTGGAAGTTCTCAACAGGGCAAAGACTGCTAGCATTGAAGCCATGATCCTGAAAGCACTACTTTGTTGGACCGGACATGTTATATGTATGAAGGATTCCAGACTCGCTAAGCAGCTGCTCTGTGGCCAGTTCTCCCGGGGAAGCAGAAACCGTGGTAGACCTTGTCAAAAATAAAAAGACTGTGTGAAAGCCGGCAATGCTTATAGTGGGCTTGTTCCACGGCATCTGGAATATGGAGCACAAGATAGAACTGGTTGGCATGCCTTGGTTAAACTTGCTCACAGCAGCTTAGGCATCAAATGATGAGGATGGAGACTACGATGACGTGGAAATCCCTTTGCCCTATCCCAAGGGTTACTATCCACCCTTCTTACACAAATATGAAAATTAAGATGTACAACAACCCCAACATTGATAATCCCAGTCTATACAGAATATATGCAATTATATGCAGAATTAAAAAGGCTAGAACCTAACTGACTTATTGGCAGCTTGACAAGTCGTGCTGTGAGAATAATGTGTGAACAAAGAAATCTTTTTGCCATGGGAATGCTTCTCAGTCTACTCTTATCTGTATGTGATAACAATGTATAATGTGGCTCCACGCAGTATTCAGGGCTCACTTAGCTGCAGATTTTCTCAAGCTCGGTGGGCAGAGACTCTGTGTTGTCAACTGACAATGTAAGCTTGCTAATAAATGGTATGTACTTTGAAGTAAACTCTGTTTGACAGTTTTTCCCTGGGTCTGAACCTAAAGTCCTCTGGTAGAGAGGTAGATCGACAACGGGACTGGAAAGTCAGGACTTGGATATCAGGAGACTGCAGAACTGATTGACGTTAGTTAGGGAGGAGTTGGTGAAATGAAAGATAAATATAAACTTACCTTATGGGGGTCCCATTTAGGAGCTGTATTGTGTGCATTATCTTGCATTTCTGCAAAAAGGAGCTGTGCACAGAGAATGATATATATCACATTCGTCCTAATGTAGAGATTGTGGGGCACATTTGGGGCTCTCTCCTAGCGGTGCCTGGTCTAGTTTCTGGAATGACATGAAACAACCCGGAAAAAGTTGTTATCATGTTGCACTCCAAAACAAAAATCTGTATTAAACCTTATGGAACCAGTTGAGTTTCTAGGAGCTACAAACAAAAAGGGGCAGGTAGCATCTATGGAGGGAATTATTATTTTGGCGTGTTTCTAGGAGTGAGGTCTGAGTCCATTTTATAGCACTGCCAAATTTCTCTCTCTAATTGTTTTTGATTTCAACTGCTAGAATTCAAATGAAACAAATGTTAGTAAATTTGTCTGAAAAAATACAATAGGGTCTTCTAAGAGGCTCCTGGACAGGTACATGGAGGTTAGAAAAATAGAGGGCTATGGGTAACCCTAGGTAATTTCTAAAGTAAGTACATGTTCGGCACAGCATTGTGGACCGAATGGCCTATATCGTGCTGCAGGTGTTCTATGTTTCTATCACATGGACCTGGAGACTGCCCAACAGAAAAGGAAAGCAGCAGGAACAGCCATCTCTACGGAATCAGGACATCTCCCTTGTCCCCACTGTGAACTCCTACACCATTGAAGAATTGACCTCTACAGTCACAGTCACCTCCAAACACACATCAGATGAGCTGCACAAACACAATCGTCATTGTCAAAATTGATGGACAACCAACACATTCCTCATAATTTTGTTTACCACTATCAAATTTCCCCTTATTCTCCTGCCCTCAAGGGAATAAAGTCCTAACCTATTCAACCTTTCCCTATAACTCAGGTCCTCAAGTCCTGGCAACACCCTTGTAAACTTTCTTCGTGATCTTTCAATCTTATTGATATTTTTCCTGTAGGTGGATGAGGTTCGTTAAGGTTGTCATAGCTGTGGAAGGTAGTGGGGATAAGCTCCCATGGGTGTGAGTCTCAAATAGCAGCTGACAACCAAGTCCAGCTCCTGGCATTCAGATGTAGCTTGATTATAAAACCCAGAAGAACCATATCTACTGACAAGAGAAAGGGCAAAGGTGAATTCTTGGCACCTTAAAACCAGTCACTTCGGGCAGATGGGGTTCATGAGCTGTGGTTGTCAGCTCATCTAGGAGAAGGAAAACTCTCATCTCAAATCTCCACTGCCTTGTGGCTATACGGACACATGGGAAAGCCTTTGGAATAAACTCTGGGGAAAAAGCTGGAGCTGGCGTCCCTAAAGCAGTCCTACGTTGAGTTTAACATTGTCAGCTCCGGTGACAAGCTGAGTGCCAAACTGTATTGGTCTCTAAATCAGGTTTAATATCACCGGCATATGTTGTGAAATTTGTTGTTATCAGCAGCAGTACATTGTAATACATAATAATAAAAAAGCTGTAAATTACGGTAAATATATACTGTAAATGTGTATATATTATATATATATATATATATATATATATAAAATATATATATAAAATATATATCGTGTATGTGTGTGTGTGTGTGTGTATATATATATATATATATATATATATAATTTATTTATTTTAAAGGTTAAATTAAATAAATAGTGCAAAAAGAGAAAAAGAGAAAAGTAGCGAGGTAGTGTTCATGGGTTCAATGCCGATTCAGAAATCTGATGGCAGAGGGGAAGAGGTTGTTCCTGAATCGTTGAGTGTGTGCCTTTAGGCTCCTGGATCTCCTCCCTGATGGTAGCAATGAGAAGAGGGCATGTCCTGGGTGATGGGGGTCTTTAATAATGGATGCCACCTTTGTGAGGCATCACTCCTTGAAAATGACTTCCTGGCTGCTGGGGTGGCTAGTGCCCATGATGGAGATGACTGAGTTCACAACTTTCTGCAGCTTCTTTGGATCCTGCATTCCGGTTGGTGATGTAACAATCTCCCTGGTACATCTGTAGAGATTTGTGAGTATCTTTGGTGACACACCAAATGTCAAACTCATAATGAAATATAGCGGCTGTCATGCCTTCTTCGTACTTGTATCAATATGCCGGGCCTAAGATAGATCCTTAAAGATGTTAACAATCAGGAACTTGAAATTGCTCTCCCTTTTCACTACTCTACTGATCCCTACATGAGGACTGGTGTGTGTTCCCTTGTCTTACCCTTTCTGATATCCACAACCAATTCCTTGGTCTTACTGACGATGAGTGCAATGTTGTTTCTATGGCACCACTCAACCAGCTGATCTATCTCATTCCTGTACACCTCCTTATCACCATCTGAGATTCTGCCAACAATTGTGTCATCAGTAAACTTATGGATGGCGTTTGAGCTCTGCCTAGCCACAAGGTCATGGGTGTAAAGAGAATAGAGCAGTGGGCTAAGCACACGTCCTTAATGTGCTCCAGTGCTGGTTATCAGCAAGGTGGAGATGTTACTTCTGATCCACAAACTGATATAGGTAGACAGAGCACAATTTTCTTGTAGACATAGATATCCTGGTTACTGCTGTAGTGACTGTGGAGCAAATACAGATGTATTCCAGATGCAAGCCGATAAACATAGTCCAAATGAAGATTAATGCCAAATACCAATTGTGTATTAAATGGAAATTAAGATGTTATTATTCAGCAACCCCTCCCAAACACATCAATTCACTTTCCTGGAGAGACAAAGCCAAAAAGAGTTTGTGAATAAGAAAATCTACAATTACAAACAGGAGAAAATCTGCAGATGCTGGAAATCCAAGTGTAACCCAGCTTAATAAAACCCAAAAGATGTAATTTTAGAAAGGTCAGCCTATGGAGGGATGAAAACGAGGTTTACTGAATTTTTAAAAAAGGGAACTTGGGGGGGGAATAAAGCTATGTGAGAACGAGGCGTGGCTGACATCAGTGTGGGAAAATGAGAGAAACTCAGCAACCTATTAGATACTAAAGATATAAACTGTTAGAAGTGGAATTATAGTGAGTATCTCTACCCTATTTACTTGAAAACCTCAGGGTGAAACTCCTGGAGGAGAGATGATGGCAATTAAAGATTTATTGAAGATACGACTAAAACAAGCAGCAGCTGTAATGAAAGAACATCGGCAGAGACAAGTGTCCACGATCTCTACAGTGTAGCCAGAAATTAGTTCTGTTAAATCATACCAAGGGAATTGGTGAGTTCAAACACCTTTACTGTTCCGAGTGTATAATTTGTGTGTGAAATATATTTCAGTAGTGTCGTAACAGAGAAATGTTTGGAAACGACAATGTGATATTGAGTTATTTTGAAATAGAAAATAGAATGTGTATAAAAACTTATGGATTGTAACCTTGTTGTAGACAGGTCAGGTTTTTTTTGTGTAAGTATTGTGAATCGATTTTCCATGCATGATAAACTATTTCATCCAACAAACCAAGAAACAAGATGGTGAGCCACCCAAGGTCGAAGAACCAGCGTGGGAATGAAATGTTTAATGATGAAGAAGATTTAATACATTTGGATGCATAAGTTTATTTTTCATTTGAAGGATAAGAATTTGATTTTCTGCAAGAACTGTTTATTTTTGCAAAGACTTTGATAAGTTACTGAATGAGATTTACTTTGTTTAAAAGTTGTGATGTTGGAGAATTGTAATGAAAGGAGTTAAGCTGGATATATATAATATTTGAATTTGAATTTGTATACATATTGACTGGAAATGAAACTGAAGTTTACCATAATACTTAAGAATAGGAATTCAATTAGTTTATTAACTAACTAGAGATAAATAAAAATGAAAGGTTAGTCTGTAAACATAGGGAACAACACTAGATCTTATTAGTTAGAGAAATTAGAGTAATAAAGGCTATTCAAATGAATCTCACTGCCTCTAACAAAGAATGTGGTTTTCGTTGACATCTGAGATTTGGAACCTAAGACAGAATGTTGGAATTCTGAACTGTTCTTACTCGTGTTGCTAAAGGAACTTAGCGGGCCAGCCAGCATCTATGGAAAAGAGTGAACATTTGACATTTTGGACTGAGACCCATCGTCAGTGCTGGAAAAAAAAAGATGAGAAGTCAGAGTAAGAAGGTGAGGAGAGGAGAGGAGGAAGTATAAGGTGGTAGGTGACAAGTGAAACCAGGAGAGAGGGAGTGGTGAAGTTGAGAGCTGGGAAGATGATTGGTGAAAGAGATGAAGGGCTGAAGAAGGGGGAATCTTGATAGGAGAGGACAGAGGCCATGGAAGAAAGGGAAGGGGGAGGAGCATCAGGGGAGTTGATGGTCATGTAAGGAGATAAGGTAGGAGAGGGAAATTGGAATGGGGAATAGTGAAGGAGAGTGAGTGGGGGTAATTACCAGAAGTTTGAGGAATCAATGTTCATGCCATTGAGGTGTAGGTTACCGAGAAGGCACATAAGGTGTTGCTCCTCCAAACTGAGTGTGGCCTCATCATGACAGTAGAGGAGGCCATAGACTGTCATGTTGGAATAAGAATGGGAAGAATTGAAATGGTGGCCACTGGGAGATCCAGCTTTTTCTGCTAGACAGAGTGTAGATGCTCAGTGAAGCAGTTTCCCAATCTATGTCGTGTCTCATCGATATAGAGGAGACCACACCAAGCACACCGGATACAGCAGATAACCCTAAAATAAGTGTTGCCTCACATGGATGGACTGTTTGGAGTAATGAATGGTAGTGAGGGAGGAAATGTAGGTGTAGCACTAGTTCAGCTTGCAAGAATAAGTACAAGAGGGAGATCAGCTTGGTGCTGGGATCCCGTTGAAAATGGCAGAAGCTGATGAAATTAGGTGCTGGATGTGGAATCTGGTGGGGTGGTAGGTGAGGGCAAGAGGAACCCTATTCCTGGAGGGGTGGTGGGAGGATGGGGTGAGGGCAGACATGTGTGAAATGGAAGAGATGCGGGTGAGGGCAGTGTTGATTGTGGAGGAAGGAAAGCCCTTTTCGTTCAAAAAGGAGGATATCTCATTAGTTCTGGATTGAAGAGCCTCATCCTGAAAGCAGATGTGGTGGAGACAGAGGAACTGAGAGAAAGGAATGGAATTTTTACAAGTGACAGGCTGGGAAGAAGTATAGTCCAGCAATTGCAACTGCTCTGTATGTCACATGCCATCTTAATACATTACTGTTCCTTCAACATCACTATTAAAGTCCTTCAGCTCCCCAGCCAGGTTAAAATAAAACATCAAATGCTTAAGACTAGACAGCAACTGAAAAGAGGGAAAGAGAGTTTTTCTGTTTTTTCCCAATTTAGAGATGGTAACAGTCCCTTCCAGACAATGAGCCCAATTACACCCTTGTGACCAATTACCCTACTAACTGGTACATCTTTGAAATGTAGGAGGAAACTAGAGCACCCAGAGGAAGCCCACATAGTCACGGGGAGAACATACAAACTCCTTACCAACAGTGGTGGGAATTGAACCCAGGTCTTTGGTTCTGGTATCATGTTCTGCTGACTACTAGGCCCACGTGTCACCTGAATTAATGATTCAGGTCAGCAGCTGTTCCATCAGATTGGTATGATGAAAGGTTATCAACCCAAAGCACTAATTGTTTTTTTGCTTGCAAAGATGCTAACCAATCTACCAGGTATTTTTTGTATTTGTTTCTGCTTCTACTTCCAGTATCTGCAAACCTTTACTTACAAAAGACATCAAGGAGTCTTGGTAATCTTCCTTACCAAGACTAGAGCAATTCAAGATGACAGAATAACCGAATATTTCACAGGGTTAAACCCTGCACTTGTCAGTAAAGCCTACATTTTGGAATAAAAGAATTGTATTACTTCTTTGAAAGTATAAAATTTCTGCAGAAGATGGAAATCTAAGATAAAAACAGTGAATGCTGGAAATGCTTGGCAGATCAAACATCATTTCTGAAGACGGAAACAAGTTTAATGTTTCAAGTCAATGCTCCTTCATCAGAACTGAGAAAGAAACAAATAAGTTGTTGAGGAGTCAAAGGGGGATGGAAATAACAAAGCGAACATCTGCGTCAAGGGTTGGTCTATGGAAAGGATTCCAGCTTTTTTTCCCATGGACCAATACCATTAAGCAAGGCGTCTACTACCGCAGCTTGGGAAACCCTGTTCTAGGAATATTTTGAGAGTTCCTCTTGTCAAATAGGTTAACACGGCCAGTGATACTAAAGTGATGGTACAGACAGAGATGTAAAGTTATGACTAATAGTAAGGCTGCACTTGTTAATTTCTAACTTACCTTGTTTTGGTTGTTAATTTTTAATTACGTACAAACATATCAAATTAATATTTTTACTTACTAGATATTTTCACTGCTATAGAAATGTGGCAGACTGTTTGGCTATTTCAGTCTCCAACAAATGCAATGTGATAATGACTGTTTTTTAGTGATGACGAGTTAAAGATAAACCACTGAACCAGACTATAACTCCCCTGCTTTGAAATTACAACAAAGGATCATGGACTGTTTGTCTCTCTCCCATCACGTCAGGACCACCGGACTCAAAAACAGTTATTTTCCTCAAGCAGTAAAACTAATGAACACCTCCACCCACTAACTCCATCACTGCTTTGTTATTTTCCATCAGTCATCTTATGTACAATCTAGAATCTCTTTATGGATATACAATCAATCTATGTATATAAGCTATCTTACATAGAAATACTTATATTTAAGTATTTATATTTATGCTTATATTTAAATGTAAGTTTATTTAAGTATTAAGTATAAGTATAAATATTTATATTTATAAACACGAGAAACTCTGCAAATGCTGAAAATTCAAAGCAACACACACAAGGAACTCAGCAGGTCCGGCAGCATCTATGGAAATGAATAAATAGTTGAGGTTTCAGGCCGAGACCCTTCTTCAGGACCGACAATATAACAATTGTGTGTTTCATTAATATTATTATTGTTGCTGCTGCTGATGACCCCACTGCCGGGCATCAACCCTTTAAGAAGAGCAAGAAGTGGAACTGGGCTGATACACAACAAAACATAATTGATTCATTCTGATGCAGTTTGATCAATGAATCTCTATTAGTTTAATAAAGTCATAATTCAAAGTTTTAATTGTGGCTTATGTTCATTAGCAGCCATGCTATAGATGATAGATTCAGATAGTCATAGAACACTACAGTACAGGAGCAGGCCCTTTGGCCCACCTAGGCTCTGCTAAAATATGATTCTGCCTACTCCCATTGACCTTCACCTGGAAGAGTCTTTCACATTTCATCTTTCACTTTTAACCCATGACCTCTAATCCTAGTCTTACAACCTCAGTGGAAAAAAGCCTGCTCGCTTTGACCATATCTATACTCCTTAGAGAGGTGTATGGAGTGCACGGGGGGGGGGGGGGGGGGGTAACACCTCTGGTGAAAGGGCTGGTTGCGCTCCCGCTCGAGAAAGCTCATCCTCACCAGCCACTCACGCTGGACAGCAGAGGAGTTTGGCATATCGCAGGTGACTGAGCAGCCCTAATTAGGATCAGTACTGGTCACCCTCAGACAACATCAGAAGAGGGAAACTTGAGGTCCATGAGCCAGGAGTCATCGAAGAATCAGAGGTGGAGTGGTTCAGTAACTTTAAATTTCCTGGGTGTCACTACCTCAGTGGACCTGTCCTGGACCCCTCATATAAATATCATTGCAAAGAAAGCACAACAGCGCCTCTACTTCCTCAGGTCTGCAGAGATTCGATGTGACATCAAAAACCTTGGCAAGCTTCTATAGATGAGTGGTGGAAAGTGTGCTGATTGGCTGCATTATGACCTGGTATGGGAGCACCAATGCCTTTGAATGGAAAATCCTGCAAAATGTAGTTAATTCGGCCCAGTACATCATGGGGGGAGGCGGTAAATCTCTCCCAACCATTGGGCACAGTTACATGAAACACTGCTATGGATACGTAGCACCCATATCAAAGATCCTCACCACCCAGGCCATGGTCTTTTTTTGCTGCTGCCATCAGGTATAAGATACAGGAGCTTCATGACTCACTCCACCAGGTTCAAGAGCTGTTACTACCCCTCAACCATCAGGCTCTTGAACAAAAGGGGATGACTACACTCATTCTCTTTCTGGTTCCCACAACCAATCGTCTCACTTTAAGGACTCTTTATCTTGCTATTTCATGCTCTCATTACTTATTGCTATATATTTATATTTGCATTTGCATTTGCATTTACACAATTTGTTGTTCATTGATTCTGTTTACAGTTACTATTCTATAGATATGGTAAGTAACCCAACAGACAAAATAATCTCAGGGGGTTGTATGTGGTACCATGTATATACGCTGACAATAACTTTTACTTTGAACTTTTGAACTTTGAATTGTATTATTTATCTTTTGCATTGCAGCATAAATAATAATAATGTTATTTAGGGTCCTCTTATAAAGGAGCTGATATTAAACAATCTTGTTGTTTTTAAATCCACTCAAGTAAACAGATAGCTTCTTACTTTAACATCCTACCAAAGATTAAAACCTCAGTCTATGCAACATTTCTTCAGTTGCCAGTATTTAAGAGACAATGTAGATTTTTTGATAATACTTCTGGGATGAGTCTTCATCTCAGACTCTTCAGCTTTGGATGTAAAAGTTCCAACCAAGTGTAGCCCATATTCCTTGTGACCCTAGAAAAGTTTGAGGAGCTAGCAGAGATTTGACATGACATCTAAAACTTTGACAAACTTCTATAGATGTCCTGTGGAGAGTATATTGATTGGCTGCATCACAACCTGGTATGGAAACACCAATTCACTTGAATGGAAAGTCCTACATAAAGTGGTGGATATGGCCCAGTCCATCACAGTAAAGCACTCACAAACATTGATCATGTCTAAATGAAACGTTGTTGCAGGAAAGTAGCATCCATCATCAGAGATCCCCACCACTCAGGCATGCTCTCTTTTCACTGTTCGTCAGGAAGAAGGTACAGGAGCCTCATGACTCACACTGCCAAGTTTAGGAACAGTTACTACCCCTCAACCAGCAGGCTGTCAAATCAAAGGGGATAACTTCACTCAGCTTCACTTACCCATCACTGAAATATCCCCATGACCAATGAACTCACTTTCAAGGATTTGTCATCTCATGTTGTTGGGTTTTATTGCTTATTCTGTGCTCCGGTCAAGCACCCAAATTGGATGGTCTTTTATTGATTCTTTTATGGTTGTTATTCTATAGATTTATTGAGTATACCCACAAGAAATTGAATTTCAGATTTTGACATTGTGACACATATGTACTTTGATAATAAAATTTTCTTTGAACTTTGAAAAGTTCAGCAGTGGTGCAACTACGATCACAGCAGAAAATCTCAAACTTGAACTAATCAAAATAAAATGCTTTGTAAACACTGCAATAAATTTGAAACAAAGGTGCACATTTCTAATTTAAATAGCAATAAATGCTTCTGATTGTTATTCAATTAAAAGAAAGTTCTGTGATGAAATTAATCTATAAACTAGAGACCTGTCTTCCAACTGAAACATTTTTTACAGCTACACAGGTAGTTTCAGCTGAGATAAATGAATCCTTTTTTTCCCCACTAACTCAAAAGAATTCAGTTCAAGCTCTACTGGAGAGACAGTAAGCTTGGACATCCACATCATCACAACATTGTGTGTGGCATCCGTTAGTCTCGTGAGTCCATGGATCTGCACCTGGATCTCCAGCTGCAGGCCTGGGAAAGGTTGTATGGAAGACAGGCAGTTGCCCATGCAGTGAGTCTCCCCTCTCCATGCCACCGATGTTGTCTAAAGGAAGGGCAAGGGCCGGTACAGCTTGGCACCAGTGCCGTTGTAGGAGTTGCCAGATCGAGGTTGAAGGCAATGTCGGATTGCCTCAGGGACTCCAGCTCTGGATTTGTCCTCAGGGTTTACTCCCGAAGCCTTTCCCATGAGTGGGTATGGCTGCAAGGCAGCGGGGGATTGAAATCAGAGTTTTCCCTCTTTTAGAAAGACTGCCTTCCCAGGCTGATGAGCTCCATCTACCTGAATCACAGCATTACAGTAATGACAACCTATCTACAATGTTAGAAGGGTTATCTTTTGAAAATGGTTAACAACGAACATGTGTCCCCACTGGCAATATAAAGAGATACAATAAAAGGAATATGTCCTCTTTAGTCTAATTTGGTGAGATCATGATTGACTCTCCACCAAACGTTTACTTTCAAGTTCCATTCACAAATCCCTCAATTTCTCTGGTATCGAAAAATCCATCGATCTCATCTCCCATCACACTTAGTATAGTGTCTAGCATCATACAACGCAGAGACACATCCTTCGGCCTAATATGTATATCCTGTCCTTGTAGTTCTCTATACTAATCTTATTTATCTGCATCGATTTGTACTCCAGCCCGTTCAATCCGCACTCTTTTCATGTTGCCCAGTCCACTTTCAATCACCCCGCGGCTGATCGCTGTGCTCACCTTTGATTAGTTGCCTACCCACTCTGGTCACCCAACGTGGTCTGCTAAGCCAACATCACGTCAGGGTGTGGCTTAGGTGGATCTGAAAGGAAGTCAGTTGGTGAGAGCTCAAGCCAACATGGAAGGCAGAAGGCAGGTGGAGCTCAAGCAGATTTAAAATGGAGAAGTCAGGTTGTGGCTTAGGCAGAGTTGAATGGAAGATGGTGACCTAGAGCTCAAACAGATTGTGTCGGGCGAATGTGGGTGCTGGACCAGAGTGAAGCAGGGAATGAAAGGGTGGTGGTCTGGTGTACCATATAGGACAAACCAGGAGCAGGGATAGGCACAATGAGAGAGTAATTCAGCAACAAAATGTACATCAGTAAATAGCTGTGGGGTGAAGCGAAGCAGAGTAAAGTGCCATTGTACCAAGAGGAAAGTGGAAATGGCAAACTAGGTGTGAACCTGTTTGGCTAGGACTCAAGCAAACCTGAAAGGGGCAAGATGTGGTGGAGCCCACGTGGACTGTGTGAGGTGAACTGGAAGCAGGGAATGTCAGAGCGAAGAGACAACCAGACAAATGATGCACAACAGTTGGCTGGTGAAGTCACTGTTAAAGATATGTTCTTTCATAATAAAACTTACTTTGAACTTTGAAGCGTAGCTGGAAGTCAACCGTGGAAAGTGAAATGGTGCAAGGGGAAGAGAGTGCGCCATGTACAGGGGGAAAGGTTGGAGAAGACAGTGAAGTGAGGGTGAGCGTGCTGGGCGGCAGGGCCAAGTGCAAAAGCAGCAGGATCATCTGGAGTGATAATGATGAACTGACTGCAAACCCAGTAGGATGGAGATCAGGTGGATCTGAAAGGAAGATGGCTGTATCTTTCTTTCAGATCCACCGATGCCACTAGCCTGACCTCTCCCTCGGCCGAATCTACGCAAACTTGGACATTTCTACTTCAGATCATTCCGTTGTCTCTGTGCTCCTCCCTACCACTCACTACCTCTGCACTCTCAAAGCTCACCCTTGCTTCGCGCTGCCTTCTCACAATGGTTGAGAACCGACCACATGCCAATATCATTTGATTCGCTATCATGATTGACCTTTGAGGAAGAGCAAGATAGCCTGGCCAATTTTATACCTCATTTAACAATAAATAAAGAGATTATTTGGTAACTGTTACACTGCTGCGTGTTTTGCACAGTTAGCTTTTATATTTTCCCTGTTAGGAATAGGGATTATGTTTCAAAAGAATTCATTGGCTACAAAATAACAGAGTAGTCAGCAGTCACAAAAAATCATTATTTTAAAATTAAATGCCAAGCGTTCTGTAAATTTCAGGGTATGGTCCTTAATAGTAATTGGCCTACTTTAGAATCTTATTCAAATTTCATAGCTCTTTAAAATTTTGATATCTGGAACTAATTATAACTCAAATGCCAAAGCTTATGTTACTTTCCCAGGGCATGTGCAGAAGAATTATCCACACAATTTACATACATTTTTAAAAATATATATGATAAAAATTAGGACACAGATTCAGAATTGTGGAATCTCAGAACAATACAACACAGATACCTGTGTATTTTAGACTCGAAAGAATGGACCCCAGGGCTTCCCAAACTTGGACCCCTTGGTTAATGGTAGGGGTCCATGGTATGAAAAAGGTTGGGAACCCCTGCTTTCGATGGATGTAGTCCATTCCTGTTTCCCACTTCTCCTTCACGACTTTACACTTTTAGTCTTTCAGAGTGCTTGTCAAAAAGACTAATTAGAACACTTAAAACATTCCCACCATCAAAGAAGAATTTGTTTCTTCAAGTGTCTGTCACAATATTGTTTATGAACTCTCTCGCAGTATTATAGCTCTGAAAGCAGTTGATATTTAACCTTTCTCTCCCATATGTAATCTTCCAATGTTTTAATTGCAAACTGTATTTTGCCCTCAGTCTCATGAAAAGTCAGGATTTGCATAGGATTTGCTTAATTTATAAATCTTGAATTGTGAGCTTAGGCCGAGGTATTTCTCATCGTCAAAAACCCAACTTTTCCCCAATTCAGTTTGAAATAGATGTGTTTAGTTGAAACAATGTTATGTAGACACAAGAGATATTGCAAATGCTGGAATCTTGGGCAAAACACAAAAAACAACAAATAAATTCAACAGGTCAGGCAGGATCTATGGAGAGAAATAAACTGTCAATATTTTATCTTCTGTACTTATCATGGGGTCTGGAAAGGAAGGGGGCAAAGGGTAGAATGAGTAGGTGGGGGGAAGAGGAAGGAACCTGAAGCTGCCGGGTGATAGAATGTTAAGTGTTCATATCCAATTTCTGTAGACCAATATATGTTATTCAATCCACATTGCTAAAATTGATTATGAGGTTGCTGACTTGTGCCATTGCACAATGTAAATCACAGGATAGATTTTGCTTTGTGTCTGTTTTAGTTTTCCAGTTTTAATTAGCATTTGCTAATGCCTTTTTTGATTTGAATCTACTGCAGAAAAATATGCTTCACCCCATGATGACCATGTTGCTTGTCTTGGAATTACTCATTGTATTTATTCATCTATTTTTCTGCATCTATATAGGTTATTTTTTTGCAAACTATCTTTCCAGCATTTCGTATTTTGTTTTCAAGCTTGTTCTCTTCCACTTTTGTTCCATCTCATTATGTTTTGGAAGGCAATAATTAGATGATTGCTTCACTTGTAAGTTACTGCTGTGTTGCTTATGTTTGTGAGAGAATAATTAGAAATAGCCGACAGCTCAGAAGGAAGTAGTGAAAACAAAAAGTACTGGAGACTGTAGGACAAGATATTGATTCAGAGATCCATGGAATCATAGACAGTATGTTAATAGGCATCTGACCGCAAGTCCTTACAAAAGATTGCTCTGACAGCTGTGAGGCTCATTAGGTCTCTCTTCCATTCATTCGAGATCTTTGTCAGGAACACTGCGTACACAGGGTCCATAGCATTGCCAAGCGTCCCTCCCATCTGTCCAACCACCTCTTTGCCCCTCTACCCTCAGGCAGGAGGTACCATAGCATTAGAACAAGAACTGTTAGAATGGGAAACAGCTTCTTCCCCAAGGCCATGGGACTACTGAACTCCCTGCCACACCGAGGTCTCACCACGTATGTAGCACCAGTAGAATTACACTGTTTAATTTTCAACTTGTGTTGTAAATGCCCCTTATTATTTGTTAGTTTATTTGTGCTAATATTGTCTTATGTGTTGTGCAAGAGTTATATGCACTGTGTTATGCTCCTTGGTCTGGACAACCATTGTTTCATTTGATGATATACATTTGTATGGTTAAATAACAATAAACTTGAACTTGAAATCAGATTACCATTCAGCCAGTCTGTCACCTCCAAGCATTAGGTCTGTAATTTTGCAGGTCACATCCACGTGCTGCGTAAATGTGATGAGGGTTTCTGCTTTTTTCAGCCTTGCAGGCAGTGAGTCTATGCCTTCACATGCTCTGGCTGTGAATTTATTCCTCAGGATACCTCTATTATTCTTCCAATCATGTTAAATTCATGTTTCTGGATGTTGTCTCTTCTGTTAGGTAAAATTGATTCTTCCTACCTGGAGGCCTTTTGTAATATACTACAACCCATTCAGTCTCTCCCTCACCTTCCCCTGTTGCAAATAAAGCACCCCAAACCTATCCAGTCTTTCCTCATTGCTACAATTTTACAGTCATGGCATCTTCTTTGTAAATCTACTCTGCTCACTCACCAGTGCAATCACATTCTTCTTGCAATGTGATAATGGGAACTGTATTTGGTATGCCAAGTGTTGTACAGAGTTTTTACATAACCTCCCAGTTTTCTATGTCTTGGCTTATAAAATATAGCATCCCATCTGCCTTCTTAACCACCTCAACTATCGGTCAGATGATCTTTATGGATCTGAGAACATTTCAATCCAAGCCCCTTCTTTTCTTCCTCTCTTCCTAAAGTCCTCTCCTCCCTCATTAGTTATATATTCATATGCCTGAAACGTACTTCTCTGGTTTAAGTTAAATTTGCCACATTTTGGACCAATTGACCAAACGATTCATGGTCTCCTGAAGCTGAAAGCTCTATTGTCCCTATTGGAATCAATAGTATTTTGAGTCTTGTGTCAGGTCTGCTTTGAGTGCTGGAGAGTCCTAGCAAGACCACGTTCCTTCACTCTTCTCCATGTGAAGTCCAAGTATGGACCTACTATAATTAGCAAGTTTGTCATTTGGAGCCTGTGTATAATTATGTATCTTTTGCATTTGACAGTACATCTGTGGATATCTTTAACTTTCTGCTACTTAAATGAATAAATGCTGACTTTATTTGGAACAGTCAGTAGTATTAATAAAATCTGTCCAGTTATGCTTTAAAAATGCCAAAAAACACAAAAAAATTGAACTGTTCAGCCCATGAAATTGTCAGTGAAGGTCAGTGACAAAATAGAATTTCATTGGACTTTGATAGATAATCTTTTGCTGGGATGTGGCTATAACTGGGAAGGCTAACATTTCTCGTCTGCCCTTAAATACCCCTACAGCTGAAGGTGAAAGGAACTTACAGGGTGCTGTTGATTAGAGAATGCCATGATGTTTCCACAGAGAATGATGAAAAAAATGGGAATATAGTTGTAAGACAATATAGTGTTAACTTGGAGAGAACATTAGTATTTTAATACATCTCTGTGCTTGTTCACAGTTGTAAAAGCCTTTGGTTTCAGAGGGACGTGGTTTCTAAAGATCTTTGGAGAGTCTCTCTAATATAATTTTATTCATATTAATATAATTTTATTCATAACTGGACAAAATCAACATTTATTGCATCTTTCCAACAGCCCTGAAGATGAGTGACTTGTTTCAGAGAGCAGTTACAGGTCAACATACATTTTGAACCTGAAGTTACATGTAAACAAAACTGGCAAGAATAGCAGGTTTCCTTCCAGAAAAGGCATATAAAGCAGACATGCTTTCACCTTTAGCAGATTCCTCTTCTTCAGCCCTTTACCTTTTCCACATATCACTTTCTAGCTTGGCCTTCTTCCCCTCCCCCTATCTTCCTATTTTGGCATCTTACCCCTTCCTTTCCAGTGCTGAAGAAGGATCTCGGCCCAAAACATCAGCTGTCCATTCATAGATGCTGCCTGATCTGCTGAGTTCTTCCAGTATTCTGTATGTTGCTGTGGATTTCCAGCATCTGCAGAACCTGTGTTTATGGTGAAACTAGTCTTGAATCCCAGCTTGACACAAGTTAACCTCCCAGGCTTCCATTTTATGATTTCAGTTCATGTTCCCAGATCTTGAGTTCAGACCATTGAACCCTTTGCTACTAACTTAACCACTATGTGATTGTATCTAATGTCAGAAGAGATTGATAAGAAGCAGACTTAATTTATACAGACTTGTTTCTTTTAGCTGCAAATTACATTTAGAGTGATGGAAATCCAATATGAAGCCTCACCCAATCATTTGGCATTTAAAAAATATCTGTACCAGGAAGTAAAAAAGCATCTTATGGCCAGCTCCTGAGGAGACTGAGATGAACAAGTCTTCCCCACACCCCACCCCCTCCCATTCTAACCAATTTTTACCAGGGCACCATTGAAAGTGTCCTGCCCAACTAGATCACCGTCTGCTCTGAGAATTGCAAGGCATCTAGCCATAGGACCCTAGAGAGGATTGCAAGGACTGCTAATGATCATCAGGGTCTTTCTTCCACTCATCCGAGAGTGCTGCATACACAGGCCATTTAGCATTGTCAAAGGTCCCACAATCTCTTCGATCCCTTACCATCAGACAGGCGGTACTGTACCATTAGGACAAGGTGTTAGGATGGGAAGCAGCTTTCTCCCCCAATCCGTGAGACTACTAAACTCACTGCCACCACCCAGGACACATCACGTATAAAGCATCAGTAGCATTATACTGGTTGCTTTTTGACGTGTTGTAAATACACCTTGTGCAAAATGTCAATCTCCTGGAATGTATTTTATTGTTTGTTAATTTATTTATGGCAATATTACCTTATGTGTTGTGTGTGAGTTATATTCCTGTTTTGTGCTCCTTGGTCCAGAGAAACATTGTTTCATTTGGCCGTATACATGTATGACTGAATGATAATAAACTTGAACTTGAACTTGGAGTGTTATAAAATTAACATTGGGACAGTAAAAGCACGATTAGATTTCTCCAAAATGATGTACATATTTGCTGTCTTAGAACACCATATTCTCAATCTGGGTGGTCTACCCCAATTTGCATTTACATAGGTATCTGGATCTTAACATGATGGTGACCGTCCTTGCTCAATGATCTCCTGAGCTGCAGCAAGTTTTATCTCTGGGGCTCTGAAATATGGATGTCATTTTAATTGATGCTGAGTCCTCATGACCCAATAGTACATTAGGTCTGTGGAAGGGGTGGGTTATCTAAAGCACTCTGACTGCTGGTGAGCCAATGCTTGCCTCTCATTTGTTTCTTTTTCTAATGGAGCACTCATCTGCTTTGTCCGATTATTTACTACTTACCTGAGCCCTTAGCTCTCGGTGAAGCATAAACCATTGATGACCTCCTGTATCCATTGTCCTCTACTGCTGATGGTATGGTTGGAGTTCATCAATGTTTCTGTAATCTATTGTACCCACTATACAGGGGATTTGCCTATACAGCTTTACCTGAGCCCTGTTGGTTCAGGGCTTACCCATCCCCCCCTCCCCCCCCCCCCCCCCCCCCGCGACAATGGAGATGTAGGGTTGGATTTTGAGAGCCATTTTGTCCAGTGCAAAACATTTATTTTCTTATGAGTTATGAAAAATTTAGTCAGACTTTTAATATCAGTGGTACATGCCTTGCTGTCTGTTGCATTTCTAGCCTTTTAGAAACTGATAGCTTTTTTTTTTGGCCATAATTGATTGCCTGAGCCTTCAACACTCTGTTGTAGACAGAGTTGTTTTGCTGCCAAGAAACCGTGTTTAAATTTAATGCATTGATCCAACTAAACAAGCAGCTTCATCTCTGCCATTATTCTCCTTTCTGCTTTGACTTAAGCTGTAATTTTGAACATTACCTGCATTTTGTTTTAGATTGGGTATATTCAATAAAGTCATCACATCCACACGGATATTTAAAAAACTAATTTGAAATGATTTTAAGCAACTTCCTAGATTTTCTTGTAACACGCTGTAAGGTTTCACTGCTAATGTAATGGCTTCTCTGTAGCAGAAATGTTTGGGTTATGACTAGATGTAACGGGGCATGTTAGCCAGTGGGCTGGATGTTGTTCTTTCTTGTGTGTCCGGGAGCTGGGAAGTCAGTGTATTTTGTGGGGGAGAGATGAGGAGAGAGACGCAAAGGGAGAGAGTTGGTAGTCCACCAGACAGAGTGGACTTGGAGCAAGGGTCCGAAGGTCAGCGACAATCGAAGGACGATAATGGTGGATGAATGGTCTTAGACTGTTTCATAAGAATGTGCCCTTTTTCTTTTTTTGTTTTCTTTACTGACCATATAGTCAAATTAAGAATTATAGAGCTCAATTGTTTAATTGCATATTGTGTACTGTTTGTCATTTCGTGGTACTGATTTGTAACAGGGGACACATTGCACAGCATCCACCCAAAAGAGATTTCTTAAGTTTGGCCGGGCCAGGGGGCTATCATCCCCCATATTAAGGCGCTAGCAGAACTGAGAGTTACATTCTGCTTAAGGGGGAATGGTTTAGAAAGCTGTAAGGGACTGGGACTCTAAGGTTGAAGCTGAAGGAAGGAGATCTACAGTGAAGATAAAGCCCTGATATTCAGTAGAGGAGTGAGAGAGAGTGATATCCAGAGAGAGCTATGATGATATGTTTGACTGAAGATATTTGGCATCTCACTCAGTACCTCCTGCATGAGTGTATGCTCATGATCTGCTGCTCTAGCCCATCCACCTCAAGGTTCAACATGTTATGCATTCAAAGATGCTGTTCTGCATACCACTGATATAATGTCTGGTTATTTAAGTTCAGTGGTTCAATTTAATATCAGAGAACGTATACAGTATGCAATGTGAGATCCTTACTCTTCGCAGACATCCACAAAACAGAAAAGCAGCTACTGTCAGTTTGAACCAATCTGGTCAATCTCCTCTGATCTCTCTCATTAACAAGGCACTTTCGCCCACAGAACTGCCACTCACCGGATGTTTTTTTTCCTATTCTTCACACCATTCTCTGCAAACTCTAGAGACTGTGGTACACGGAAATCCCAGGAGATCAGCAGTTACTGAAATACTTAATCCACCCTGTCCAATATCCACAATCACTCCATGATCAAAGTCACTAAGATCAAAATTTTCCCCATGCTGATGTTTGGACTGACCAACAACTGAACCTCTTGACCATGTCTGTATGCTTTTATGAAGTGAGCTGCTGCCACATAATGAGATATTTGCACTAAGGAACAGGTGTACCTGATCCAGTGACCACTGTGTGTTTGAGACAGAGATAGGGGTCAGTTCTCACCAGAAAACAACACCAATCATGCTTGTTGGTTGATTCTTATTGAGCAGGGTGCTTATTTTAAGTACAGAAGGAAATAGGTTAGAGTGGGAAAATCAAGGTGGTTGTTAGCAATGAATAATGAATATTACATTGAAAATAAAAGACTAGAATGAAGGGCTTAGATAGATTGGAAAGTGGGGAAAGTGTCTACCATCTGAGAAGGAGGGCCCTGACCAAAGGAATGGGCACAGAGCTAGAGATGGTGGAAGAAGAGTTCAACACCATTCCATTGGTATTACCTCTTATTTCTGACTGTCGTCAGGCACTGGTCTACATCTTGGCATTTGTCGGCCATAATAATGGTGACAGTAATGTAAAGGACCTGATCTCTGGAGAAGATCGTTCCTGTCTGATATAGAAAGTTACTGCTTTAGTGCTTAGAATGTTGAGATGGAGTGTGTGGATGGTTGTGGGAAGATAGGCATAAGATAAGTCATAATTACCATAAACATGGTCTGCTGTGTTCAAAATTCAAAATACATTTATTATCAAAGTACATATATGTCACAATATACAACCCTGAGATTCATTGTTTTGCAGGCATACTCAATAAATCCATGGAATAATAACTATAAGAGAATCAATGAAAGTCCACACCAACTTGGATGTTCAACCAGTGGGTAGAAGACAACAAACTATGTAAGTATAAAAATAAAGAAATAATAATAATAAATAATTAAGCAATAAATATCAAAAATGTGAGATGAAGAATCCTTGAAAGTGAATCCTTGAAAGTGGGAACATTTCAATGATGGAACAAGTGAAATTGAGTGAAGTTATCCCCTTTGGTTCAAGGAGCCTGATGGTTGAGGGGTAATAGCTGTTCCTGAACATGATGGTGTGAGTACTGAGGCTCCTGTACCTTCTTCCTCAGTATTTTTTCTGCTCTTTTTGCACTGCTTATTTAATTAATTTTTCCCTTTTTATATATGCAGTTCTTCTTATTGTAATTTATAGTTTGTAATTCTTATGTAGTACAATGTATTGCTGCCACGAAACAACCAATTTCATGGCACGTGCTAGTGTTATTAAATCTGATACTGATAATAAATTTACTTTGAACTTTGAACTTAACTTTCATAGTGACCTGTTACCCTGTCAGTGCTGATCCACAACTCATTTTAGGAAGAGATTCAAGATTCAAGACAGTTCCCTTTTCTTTGCCACCATCCTATTCCTCAATATGTTTAAGGAGTTGGCTCAGAATAAGAGGGATTCTAATCATGATTGACATATTACAGCCCCTTGTTCCAGTATGTTAGAGACCAATGTGGTTCCCACCAATACTTTAATTTGTAGAAGCACAGAGTAGAGAATGATAACAACAGGCTAGTTGGTCTATTAATAGACAACTAACCATAGAAACCATGGTTGGTGTTTTCATTAGGTAAGTAAACAATACATTCTTGAGATTTCTGCTTGGCTGATGCAGCCAAAGTGTTTCCAACTGA
This sequence comes from Hemitrygon akajei, assembly GCF_048418815.1. Taxonomy (NCBI): domain Eukaryota; kingdom Metazoa; phylum Chordata; class Chondrichthyes; order Myliobatiformes; family Dasyatidae; genus Hemitrygon; species Hemitrygon akajei. Next base: position 99,249,358 of record NC_133125.1, on the reverse strand, counting down.
CAACAAAGTGTTTCTGACAGTCAAAGAACTTTTACCTAAAGAGGAGGAACTTAATAAAAATTCCGTTTGTTTAATTCAGCCAGATCCAGATGAATGTTCACTGGCAATATTGGAACCAAAGTGTGGAGGAAAGACAGACTCCGATGAAGAGATGGTGACAAGAGTATATTCATAATAATTCCGAAAGAGCATCGGTGGCTTCAAAGGTTCAATGGTTTATTTTAATATTATAGTACACCCCCCCCAAAGCCGCCACCTGATGACCCAGGGAGACCTGAAAACTTGAGATCCAAGGAAGACTCAAGAGACCTGGGAAATTTAAGAGGGGGTCATTGAAAACCTCACGAGGGACTTTGAGAGACTGAATGACTTTGCAATGTCAAGAGACAGAGAAACCAGTGAACCCTGATGGGATCTTCAAGCAAGGCCCCTTGGAGACCTGCGAGTGCTCCAGACAGACTTGTGAGTCCTTGAGATGGGAAGAACTTTGAAAGTACCTTGGAAACCATTAAAGAAACCTTGGAATCCTTGAAGTCCTTGGAAACATTGAAGCCCTTGGAAACCTGGAGGTCATAGGAGATCTGGAGAGCCATAGGAGACCTGGAGTACCTTGATAACCTGGAAAAGCTTGAGAACCTTGAACAATTAGGCCTGGATGCTTAGACCAGGACCCTTAGGCCTGGATGCTTATGCCAGGATGCTTCGGCTCAAACGCTTATACCAGGATGCTTAGACCGAAATGCTTAGACCTGGAAAATGCTTTCAGATCCATAGAAAATCCTGAGACCCAGAAACTTCAATCCTGAGGACATGAAACTTAAAACCTTGGGAATAATCTTACTCACAGTTATTTTCACAGTGAAAATGACAATTCAATTATCGCAGTCAGGATCATGACTTTCATCAAAAGATTAAATAGAAGGTAGCTTACTCCTTATAGGATTACTTTACTGTTTTTTTGCAACTCCAGCCAGAGATCAGACTCTTGGAGCAAGGTTCTTGATAGCTGCAAACTCAAATTACAAGAAATACTTGTACACTGCAATATTTGCGTCGTTAATCAGAACAGATAGACGGGAGTGATATACTGTAGAAGATTAGCCCATCCCACTGTAGTTGTTGGCATGCAAGTTTATTTCAATTATTCTCAATAGTTTCCTTCTGAACATTGATTTGACATTAACAAAGGTGTAACATTGCATGCAAGTAACAATATCAGGAAAGGGCAAGTTCTCCCAAAATTTACACTATTGACTTGAATGCTGATTTGTTGAATCAAATAAACTTCATCGATAAGGTTGCTAGAGCGCTCAGTTGTATGCCAGGCTGAATCATAGAGCCTAGAAGCGGGAAACCTGGGTACTTACAACTTGAAAAGCTTGGAATGGAGATTGGAGAAATTCAGAATGTGGACTAGAGAAGCTGCAAATGTGGACTCAGAACATGGACTTAACAAAGGCAGCACATAGGGCCACCCAGAAAGTAAACTTGAGGAACTCAAAACGTTAACTTAAGAATAGATGGCATTCTCACCTAAGGCCGACCGATGTGCAATAGTTTGATCTAAAACCACTATATTATGTCTAAACAAGGGAGACTACAATGGGATGGGGGATGAGTTGGATAGAGTATACTGAGGACACAGGCTGTCTGGTGAGACAGTTGAGGAACAGTGGAGACTTTCAATGAGATAGTTCATGGTGCCCAACAAAAGAATCAGAATCAGCATCGGGTTTATTATCTCCAGCATGTGATGTGAAATTTGTTAACTTAGCAGCAGCAGTTCAATGCAATACATAATCTAGCAGGGAGAGAAAAAATAATAATAAATAAATAAAATAAAACATAATAATAAATAAACAAGTAAATCAATTAAGTATATTGAAAAGATTTTTTAAAAAATGTGCAAAAACAGAAATACCGTATATTAAAAGAAGTGAGGTAGTGTCCAAAGCTTTTATGTCCATACAGAAACCGGATAGCAGAGGGGAAGAAGCTGTTCCTGAATCACTGAGTGTGTGCCTTCAGGCTTCTGTATCTCCTACCTGATGCTAACAGTGAGAAAAGGGCATGCCCTGGGTGCTGGAGGTCCTTAATAATAGACCAGTTAAAAGCAAACACAGTAAGAGTGGGAAGAGCCAGGCATGGATAATTAAGGAGATAAAAGAAGGCATCAAACTAAAAGCTCGTGCGTACAAAGTCGCCAAGAATAGTGAGGAACTAGAAAATTGGGAAAACTTTAAAAACAACAAAGTACCACTAAGTAAGCAATAAAGAAAAGGAAGATAGATTATGAAAATAAATTAGCAGAAAATATGAAAATGAAAAATAAAATTTCTTATAATTATGCAAAGTGGAGAAGGATGGCCAAAGTGGACGTAGGCCCATTGGAAAACAAGAGGAGGGAATTGATATTGGGTAATGAGGAAATGGCCAAGGCTTTGAATGACTATTTATTATCATTGTCCACAATGGAGGATACATCTAACATGCTGAAGAGAAATGATATGGATCCGATGGGAGGTGAGGATCTCGATACAATAGCTATCGCTGAAGAGGTAGTGCTGAGCAAACTTGTGGGCCTGAAGTTAGACAAGTTCCCTGGTCTTAATGGAATGCATCTCAGGGCACTGAAAGAAATGACAGAGGTTATAGTTGAGGCTTTGGTGATAATTTACCAGAATTCTTTGGACTCTGGGTCCTGGTGGATTAGAAAAAGGCAAATGTCATGCCACTGTTCAAAAGAGGATGTAGGCAAAAGGCAGGTAACTATAGGCCAGTTATGTATCTGACATAGATGTATACCTGACAAAGATGTAGATGACATCTGTAGTTGGGAAAATACTCGAAGCTATCATTGAAGAAGAAATAGCGAGGCATCTGGAAAGAAATGAATCTGTCAGGCAGGCGCAGCATGGATTCAACAAAGGCAGGTCTGGTTTGACAAACTTTCTGGAGTTGTTTGAGGAGATAACAAGTGCAGTAGATAGAGAGGAACAGATGGACTTTATTTACTTGGATTTCCAGAAGACATTACATAAGGTGCCACATAAAAGACTTATTCGTAAGATAAGGATCATAAAGTTGGGGGTGATGTTTTAGCATGGATAGAGAATTGGTTAACCAACAGAGAGCAGAGAGTTGGGATACGTGGGTATTTCTCTGGTTGGCAATCAGGGGTGAGCGGTGTGCCACAGGGGTCGGTGCTGGACCCTCAACTGTTCACGACATACATTAATGATCTAGAAGAGGGGCCCGAATGTAGTGTATCTAAGTTTGATGACGACACTAAATTGAGTGGAAAAGCAAATTGTACAGAGGATATGGAGAGTCTGCAAGTTAAGTGAGTGAGCTAGGGTCTGGCAGATCAAGCACAGTTGGTAAATGCGATATCATCCACTTTGGAAGGGAAAATAGAAGATCAGATTATTTATATGGTAAAAGACTGCAGCATGCTGCTGTGCAGAAGGATGTGGGAGCGCTGGTGTGTGTGAATCACAAAAGATTGGTTTGCAGGTGCAGCAGGCTATCAAAAAGGCAAATGGAATGGTGGCCTTCATTGCTAGAGGGATTGAACTTAAGAGCAGGGAGGTGATACTGAAACTGTACAGGGTACTGGTGAGGCTGCACCTGGAGTACTGTGTGCAGTTCTGGTCTCCATACTTGAGGAAAGGTATACTGACTTTGGAGGTGGTACAGAGGAGGTTCACCAGGTTAATTCCAGAGATGAGGGAGTAAGACTATGAGGAGAGATTGAGTCGCCTGGAAGAGTACTCGCTGGAATTTAGAAGCATGAGAGGAGATCTTATAGAAACATATAAAATTATGAAAAGGATAGATCAGGTAGAGGCAGGAAAGCTTTTCCAGTGGTAGGTGAGACTGGATCTAGGGAACATAGCCTTAAGATTCGGGGGAGTAAATTTAGGACAGAGATTAAGAGGAACTGCTTTTCCCAAAGAGTGATGAACCTGTGGAATTCTCAGCCCAATGAAGCAGTGTAGGCTGCTTCCATAAATATATCTAAGGCAAGACTGGATAGATTTTTACATAGTAGGGGAACTAAGGGTTATGGAGAAAAGGCAGGTAGGTGAAGATGAGTCCATGGTCAGATCAGCCATGATCTTATTGAATGTCGGGGCAGGCTCAATGGGCCAGATGGCCTACTCCTGCTCCTAGTTCTTATGTTCTTATGATGCCAAAATGCCGCTGTTCAACCTTCACTGGGTCCATTACTTCTGTCATGATGTGTGCTGGCAATATTGGAAACCAAGTGAGTAGGGAGGATGAACTCCAACGTAGAGATAGTGATGAGAGTTTATTCAAAATAATTCCAAATGAACATCGGTGGCTCAGCCGAGCAATACCACAAGAAGTAACATTGTTAAAATTAGGACACTGCGAGTCGTGCAAGTTGGACATCCGCTTAAATAATATAACTATCCATGTCTAATAAAGTAAACTTAAAAAGCTTAAGCAGAACACAAGAAATGTAAGGAACTCCAAATGATTAACAACCCTTGCTGAACAACAATTCGCCATTTTAGATGCTCTAAAAAATCTCTGAACCCAGTGATCTCTGGCTTTTCACACAGGCCCAATGAGCTCATTACAGAATAATTTCACTGTCAGACTTCAATTTTTTTATTAACTGTGACTGGAAAACGATATTGGTTGAACTGTAGTGAATACCGACTTTCATTATTCTGTTGTGAGCACACAGAATTTATAGAGGCAAAAGGAAAACTTTGACATATATTTCTATTCCATTAAAGAAGCAGCACTTTGTTCTTCAAATAAGTTTTCTACCCACTTGACCAAAGGTTTTGTCCAAAATCTTTCAGGCTGGAATGAAAGCATTTAAAGCAATTTACAATAGAAACTTTATGAAAGGTGCAGGAATAATTTTCAATATTGGACAGGGGACATCTGATATAAATTGAGAAGACAGCCATCTGTGTGCTAGGCTGATCTCAGCAATTCATCTCCAGAGAGCCAAAGATTGTTGAATAGAATCAGCAATTTTTTTTCACTGGCTCAAGTACTCTTGTCACTGGTGAATTTGTAATATAGAAATGCAGGCATGTAAGAGCAGTCGACTTGAACTTACAGTCTCTAAGCACTGAGAAGCAAGAAGGCAACATTGTGCTGCAGTTGTAAGTACCAGCTATGATCTTATTGAAAGGTAGAGCAAATGTGAGTGTCCTGCTCCAGATTGTGTTTCTTATGTTCTTCTATTCTTCAGGAATAAATTACATCTGGTTTCAATTTAAAAGTTAGCAGAAGATTCTGCTGCCTGCCCCCTTCAAACATTTTTAGATCTATCACTATGAAATATTAACACTCATGGAATTTTCCTTATGAATCAAGTGATCATATGATTAGTCCACACTTAGCTGCAACAAGCCTATCACCCCCATTACCTTCAGCATAACCAGTAACTTGCGTATCAAACTCAAGCCCTGTAAGTCTTCTCCCCTCACAAAAACAGTTTCAAATGTGAAATATAACTTAAAAGTAATGGAAATATTGAAAAATCAGCAAATGAACTTTACTGCAAATTTTGGCCATGAAACTTTTAGTGTGCTTCTGAGTTTTACAGTTCCAATTGTCAGCTTTTTTTTAAAGAACTGTGCCAGGTGGTTTCCAGTAATGCTTAAAGCTTTAGACCGACTTTAAAGGAAGTAATACACACACATCACTGGGAGATGTTTCTACTGGGTGGTCTTTCTGCCAGAATGGATTAAAGGTTTCAGCCTGGCTTGAACGAGTTATGTCTGGAAGCAGGTATGTGAGGTGCCAGTGAGAGTGAAAAGTATGCGTAAGAGGGAATGGGTATCTATTGATGGGAGGCATCCTGATAATGTGTGTGTCCTTGCAAATGGATGGAAAAGAATGGGTAGAAGAGAACTTCTTTGAGGATCCTAGTAGATTAGAACTGTGAGTAACTATCTGTGAAATTCTGTGAAAGGCTAATTCACTGCAGTTATATAAAGCCACCCATTTCAGATCCATTTATTTATCACATGTACTTACATTGAAACATAAAGTGAAAAGTGTCATTTGCTTTGACAATTAACACAAATTGAGAATGTGCTGGGGACAGCCGGCAAATGTTATCAGACGTTCCGGCACCAACACAACATGCTGACGATGCTCGGCAGAACACTACAAGCAACTAAAGAACTCACCCTCCCACACACAGAAAAATTTCAGGCTTCCAGCCTCCAGTGGACTATGGACAATGGGCCTTTGACTTCTCCAGTGGACTGTCAGACTTGTAGACCCAGATCTGCGGCCATCGGGCTTCAGCTTCCGGGCTTCTGATCAACCTTTGTGCTTCAGTCTCTAGTTTCATCCCCAGGAACAGGTGATGACGGGATCCCAAACTCCCGGCCTTGAACACCGGACTCACCGATGACATGACTCGAACTATAGGTCTTGAAGTCTGGACATGTCAACCCATGTTCCTATCGGCTAGCCAGCCTTTATTCCTTCTGCTCACACGGACATCCAATCCTAGGACCCACCAACCTCTGAGCTGAGCTGCTAGGCCACTCACTCTCATCCTCATTGATCCTTTCCTAACAGTGCTTGCCAGCCCAATATTCTATGTCATTTGCCCACAGAGCTGGCCTCCTTCAAGAGTGGAACTCAGGACTCTGGAAGTCCTTTCTCACCTGTCCACCTCCTTGGCCTTTGAATGTAGAGTCCAGCGTGGAGGCCTAGACTCCTTGTCCCTAAACCCTCAGCTGACCCCTAACTCCCTCCTCTGTCTCTAAAACCATCCAAGTGAACTTAAAAACACAACGAAGTCTGAGCCATGATCTCAGTGGAATATTATTATAGATACAGGCAACTGGGAAGTAAAAGCTAAGATGTGTTATTTAGGCTATAGAAAGGAATAATGATAAAAACAAATGCACTGTCTATAACTGAAGAAGACAACTGGGATGGATAAACACCTACTGATCCAACCATTAATAGGATAAATAAAATTTGCTTGGACAATTTCATTTTAAATAATTGCATTGGAATTTTGTGTTAGTTTTTATGCTTCTAAATAGTACAAACTTATTGCCTTCTTTCTTGCTATATATCTTCAGGATATTATTACAGAGCTTAATCTGCATAATTTTTCCCCATGGATTTCTTTTGCAGATGTTGCTTGGTAAAATATGAATTTAAGCAGGGATAATGACCATGCTTACATAAATGTTATGAAGTTCCATTTAATATATTTTACAACATAGCAAATGATTTCTCTAATTTTGCAATGAAGTAAAAGCCACTATGCTGACCAAATAAATTCGGTATTTAATCTCAATGCTTTCACCGTAAATTTCTCAGTTTTTCCCCATCTCTCCGTTTATCTCTTTCCACCTTAATTCTTTTGGTTTATTCCTTATCTTTAATTCTTCTTATCTCACTGCTTTCTTTTTGTTTAGCTTTTTACTTCCCCCTCAGTCCTTTTGCTTTCTGTTCATTACTTCATTTTTCTTTTTGCTTCATCCCTTTCTCTTTGTCTTTTCTAACACTCACATTCCTTAACTGTTAAATTAATCCTTTCACTCTTTCTCCTCTCTGCATCGCTTCCAGGGTTTTCATAACTCCTTGATTTCTCCACCAAATGGTGACTGAGACAGCCTACAGGTGTATATATATATGGGTGATATTCAGGTAGGAAGGTTTTGAATCTAAGCCATTCAAAAATTCAAAGTACAGTTATCATCAAAGTATGTATGTAGTATACAGCCCTGAAATTTGTCAAAAAAAAATCCATGGAACCAACTCGTTCAAAAAACATAAAACATCAAACCTCCCTCCTGCCACGTGCGAAAAAAATGTTCAAACGGCAACAAATGAAAGCAAAAACACAGAATATAAAATGCAAAATCAAAAGGCGTATTTCAGTACAGTTCAGCTCAGTGTTCATTATCTCCAGGACTCCCTGATTCAATAAATACTCAAAAGTAGCAACAAAGAAAAGAATGACCAGAACTGGAAGACATCATTACCCTGAATCAGCGTCCAAAACTACAATCTGCATTGAATAAGCCTTGCTCTGCACATTCCCCTGACAGCATCGAGGGAGAGAGAGGTCATTCAAACACCAGAACCTTCCTCGGGCTTAGTGAGCGACAGGCTGCCACACACAGATACCTTCTCCGGCAGCAGTAAGCGAGAGGCTAGTAGACGGTGCAGAACACTCGATGATTTCAATCTTCCATGGTGTTTCAGTTGGCAAGATCAACGAGAGCTGGAGCCAATAATTGGCTCGCACCCCATCTCCTGGCTTACTGACCTCCATGCTGCACGCTTTGTTCGCAACCTTGTGGAACACTCTTGGAGACAGCATTGCCCGATCAGCCTGAAATCACACTGTCAGAACATAGATTACAGCCTCTAGCAGTAGCAGAACCATATAGGAAATAAAAAGAAGATGTAAGGGAAGTGAAAAGAATTGCTTCATTACCCATCCTGAGGATGTTTCCTTTGGTAACGTTGTTCGTTGATGCCATCTTCTTCTCTTTGCCTAAGGTTTATGTTCCCAGGATACTAATGATCCAGAAACGATCTCTCACAAGTTTTCCCTTTATAACCCTCGATCCAGAGTTGAATAAAAATCAATTAATATAGATGATTAGACTACCAGTTTCCTGAAATGCATAATTCAAAATGATAACATAAAGTACAATGAACAATTGAGGAAAGATTAACTGCCCATAATGTTTAGTTTCATTATTCAGTAATAGAGCTAATTCATTGCTAACATAAAGCAGAAATTATCTGGATAAAAATGGTGTCAAATGATATCCTTACCAATCTTCCTAAATCTCTGCTGTTTTGTGAAATGGGTAATGTTAATCTAAACAGGTATTTAATAGTATTTATTCAAAATGCAGCATACGAATATTACCTTTATGAACTTGAGGTAAAGCTTCGGATATTAAACATTTCTTTTCTCTTAGCAGTATATGGAGAGTGTTGCAGTCTTTGCTTTCTGCTATGACTGAATAATGTCAGACTAAAAGTATTAAAGTGGATTATGTTGGTAATATAAACCCTTTCTACTGGAGTAATGTACTCTGAATCAGTAGGGTGAAAACTTATAAAAGAGTGGTAATGATGTTAAGCTTTGTAACTTCAAAACATTAAACTAATTCAAAGGAAGACAAGGGAGCCCAAAATGTGAGTCTATCTTCATGTTTACTTTTAACCGAGGCTGGCACGCACCACATGATAGCATGATAACGTATGCAATTCATGTATTTAAACATATAACCCGCAATGAATCATTTAAATAAACAAGAATATTTAATCAAAATATATATACAAGATTCCTCAGATATTACAGAAATATTAAATACAAAACACTTCTCCATGCTTAGCTATAAACTCCAGCTCAATAGAGAATGCATTTCAACTATGTACACAGCATGTTATATAAGACCATGAGATATAGGAGCAGAATTAGGCCATTTAGCCCATCGAGTCTGCTCTGCCATTTCATCATGGCTGATTCATTTTTCCTCTCAGGCCCAATCCCCTGCCTTCCCTCAGTATCTCATCACGCCCTGACCAATCAAGAATCTATCAACCTCTGCCTTGAATATAAATACAGACTTGGCTTCCACAGCTGCCAATGGCAAAGAATTCCACAGATTCACCACTTTCTGGCTAAAGATATATCTCCTCATTGTTGTTCTAAAAGGACACCCATCTATTCTGAGGCTGTATCCTCTGGTCTTAGACTCTCCCACCATAGGAAACATCCTCTCCACATGTACTGTATCAAGGCCTTTTACCATTTGATATGTTTCAATGAGATCACCCCTCGTTCTTCTGAATTTCAACAAATCCAGGCCCAGAATCATCGAATACTTCTCATATGATGAGCTATTCAATCTTGGAATCATTTTTGTGAACACCTATGAACCCTCTCCACCTTTCAGCACATTCCTTCTAAGATAAAGGGCCCAAGACTGCTCATGATACTCTGTGATGCCCCTCAGCACTTTATAAAGACTCAACATTACATTCTTGCTTTTACATTCCAGTCCTCTGGAAATGAATGCTAACATCGCATTTGCCTTCCTCATCGCAGACTCAACTTACAAATTAGCCTTTAGGGAATACTGCACAAGGACTCCCAAGTCCCTTTGTGCTTCAGACTTTTGTAACATCTTGAAGGAGATGTTACTTCTGATCCACACTGACTATTGACTCCCAATGAGCAAGTCAAGGATCCAGCTGCAAAGGGAGGTACAGATGCCTAGGTTTTGGAGCTTGTTGATTGGAACTGAGGGTATGGTTGTATTGAATGCTGAACTGTAATCAATAAACAGAAGCTTGACATGGGTATTACCATTGTCCAGGTGTTCCAAGGCCAAGTGAAATTCCATCTGTTGTTGACCTACTGTGGTGATAAGCAAATTGCATTGGGTTTAGGCCCTTGCTTAGACAAGGGTTGATTCTAGCCATGACCAATGTCTCAAAACAATACAGCAGTGATAGATTAAAGATATCTTTGAACACCCCTGCCAGTCATTTGGCACTGGTTTTCAGAACCCTATCAGGTACACCAGCAGGGCCTGGTAACTTGCATGGGTTCACCCTCTCGAAAGATGTTCTAACGTCAGCCCCTCAGAGGTCACAAGGCCTCCAGACACTGCCAGGATTCTCATATATGTAGTTTGATTCTCTCTTTGTAAACGTGCATAAAAGGCATTACGCTCATCTGGGAGTGGCACATCACAGTTATTCATCATGTTAGGTTTCAATTTGTAGAAAGTAATAGGCTGCAAACCCTGCCAGAACTGATGTGCATCCAATTCTGTCCCTAACTTAAATCTGAATTGTTCTTTCACTCATAAAGTATCCTCCTGTAGGTCATTCCGGGACTTACTGTGTAGTTCTGGATCTAGCCCTCAGCCTACTATGAATCTCCTGGTTCATCAATGGCTTCTGGTTCAGGTATGTCCAATATATTCTCAAAGGCACACACTCATCCATATAAGTCTTGATGAAGTCGTTGACAACTGTGACACATTCATTCAGATTTGAAGATGAATCCCTAAATATTATCTAGTCCACTGAATCAAACAGTTCTGTAAGAGCTCCACCACCTTCCTTGACCTCTTCCTCACTTTCTTCCTTCTTGGTCCTCACCACAGGTACTGCAGACTTTAATCTCTGCCTTTATCCCAGGTGTAGAAGTCCGGCCAGAATTTACAAAGTATGGGAATGGGATGATACAGTAAATGGTGGTATAACTGTGGTCAAGTGTGTTGGCTCCCCTGATTCAGAATCAGAATCAGGTTTATTATCACCGGCATGTGTCATGAAATTTGTTAACTCAGCAGCAGCAGTTCAATGTAATACATAATATAGAAGAAGCAGAAAAAAATAATGATAATAATAAACAAATAAGTAAATCAATTACAGTATACAATTGATAAAAAATTGTGCAAAAATACAGAAAAAAATATAACTTTAAAAAAAGTGAAGTAGTGTCCAAAGGTTCAATGTCCATTTAGGAATCAGATTTCAGAGGGGAAGAAGCTGTTCCTGAATCGCTGAGTGTGCGCCTTCAGGTTTCTGTACCTCCTGCCTGATGGTAACAGTGAGAAAAGAGAATGCCCTGGGTGCTGGAAGTCCTTAATAATGGAAGCTGCCTGTCTGAGACACCACACCTTGAAGATGTCCTGAGTACTTTGTAGGCTAGTAGCCAAGATAGAGCCAACTAATTTTACAACCTTCTGCAGCTTCTATTGGTCCTATGCAGTAACCCCCTCCATACCAGACAGTTTTGCAGCCTGTCAGAATGCTCTCCATGGTACAACTATAGAAGTTTTTGAGTGTATTTGTTGACATACCAAATCTCTTCAAACTCCGAATGAAGTTCCTTCATCTTCCCCTTCCTGAAGTCCACAATCAGCTCTTTCGTCTAACTGATGTTGAGTGCCAGGTTGTTGCTGCGACACCGCTCCGCTACTTGGCATATCTCGCTCCTGTAGGCCCTCTGCTCTCCATATGAGATTCTACCAACAATGGTTGCATCGTCAGCAAATTTATAGATGGTATTTGAGCTATGCCTAGCCACACAGTCATGGGTATAGAGAGGGTAGAGCAGTGGGCTAAGCACACACCCCTGAGGTGCACTGGTGCTGATCGTCAGTGAGGAGGAGATGTTATCACCAATCTGCACAGGCTATAGTCTTCCAGTTAGGAAGTTGCAGATCCAATTGCAGAGGGAGGTACAGAGACCCAGGTTCTGCAGCTTCTCAATCAGGATTGTGGGAATGATGGTATTAAATGCTGAGCTATAGTTGAAGAACAGCATCCTGACATAGTAGTTTGCATTGTCCAGGTGGTCTAAGGCCATGTGAAGAGCCACTGAGATTGCATCTGCCATTGACCTATTGTGGCAATAGGCAAAATACAATGGGTCCAGGTTCTTGCTGAGGCAGGAATTCAGTCAAGTCAGACCAACCTCTCAAAGCATTTCATCACTGTAGATGTGAGTGCTACACACAGGTGATACGTTGGTGTTATAACTTCCAGATAAAGACAAGACAAGCAGCAGCTTACCGATAGTTCAAAAGGCAAGAAACATAACACCTTCTCTGAAGGAAACAATGAAGAGTGCCAATTTGGAGAGGTCGAGAACTGCTTCAGGCTGGGCAGCGAGATCTAAGCCCAGAGTGAATTGCTGGGTGGTGTGGTCCAGGCCCAGAGCACTTCACTGTGGCAAGGCCTGGGTCCTAATACGAGGCACAATCTGCTGTTTGGACAGTTTAAACGCTGGCCCAGATAGACAGGACAGGCAGGGTGTCGGGAGAGGTGGCAAGAGTCGTGCTGATATTGCTCACTCTCCCGCAATGTTCACTCGTCTCTCCATGACAAGAAAGTTGTGAAATTGCCCCTTGTTGCTGTACTCCGTGTCTGCGAGCTTTGTGGTAACTTGCTCTAGTAATATGATGAACTGAGACTGAGGCTTTGGGCCTACTCCACGCTGCTCCAGGGATTCGGACCAGAGGACTCAGTTCGGTTCGGAATGCTGTTGCTTGTTTCTATTGTTTGCATCGTTTGTATTTTTCTCTTTCTCTGCACATTGGGGGTTGGTCTTTATTTTTTTTAATGGGGTTCTTTTAGGTTTTTGCTTCATGGCTGCCTGTAGGTGGACAAATCTCAAGGTTGTATAGTTCATGCATTCTTTGATAGTAAATGTGCTTTGAAACCTTGAGATCTGATATCAACATATGATGTGATATATTGGTATCATATGCTCTCTACTATTTGATATTTCTACCCTGGGAAAAAGATTCTGACTATTTATCGGATATCATGATATTATATACATATCAATTCGCACTCAGCCTCTGAAGCTCTGGTGAAAACACTCCAGATTTGTCCAACAACCCCTAATACCTAATGATACAGCCAACATCCAGTGATCCTCCTCTACATCCACATCCTTCCTGCAATGTGGTGACAGAACAACACAGAATATCCGGTTGTGGCCAAAGAAAAGTTTTATACAATTGCAACATAATCTTCCATTGCTTATGCTCAATATCCCAACCGATGAAACATACTGTACACCTTCTTTGCATCCTATCTCCCTGTGTTGCCACTTTCAGGATATCATCTGAACAGTCTGTATTGAGGAATCTGACAAGGTCCCTCATCACAGGCTGATCCAGAAGGTTAAAAGACAGGATAGATTGAATTCATATGTTGCTTGGTCCGTTGAGGGAGTGGTGTTTATCTGACTGGAGGTCTGTGACCAGGGATGTTCTGCAGAGATGAGTGCCGGGATCTTTGTTTTCTCGTGAGATGCTCTAGAAGGTTATCAATAAATTCAAAATGTCAAAGAATATTCATGATCAAAGTATGTATGCAGTATACAACTCTGAGGTTTGTCTCCTTCCAAAGACAGCCTCAAAACAAAGAATAGCCATTGAGCCTGTTCAAAGAGAAAAAAAATCAAACACCCCCTCCCTTCCTCCTACACATAAAAAAAGCAAATCACAAATTAGTTGGTAAAATGGCAAATGGGCTTAAGCTGCAGAAAAATGAGGTGGACAAAGTAAAGGTTACTAAAGAAGATCAAATTCAAGGTGGAAGTATACAGTAAATGGAAGTACCTTTTAGAGTACTGATGTACCACAGCATCTTGGGTTGCAAGACTGCAGGTCCTTGAAAGTGGCAAAGCAAGTAGAAAGGTTGTAAAGAAGGTATGTAGCATCCTTGCCTTCAGTTAGGATCTTGTGTACAAAAAGTTTGAAAGTCATTTTGCAGCTCTATAAAATACTTGTTAGGCTTCATTTGAAATATTTTGTTCTGTTTTACTTACCAGATTAGATGAAGGAAATGGAAGCTTTGAAAAGCGTGCAAACAAGGTTCACCAAGGTGCTGTCTTCATTAGAAAGTATTAGCTATAAGGAAAGGTTGAATAAACTTTAATTTTACTCTCTGGTGTACTGGAGGCTGATGGAAGTTTACAAAACTCTGAGAAGCATAGTTCGAATGTTGGAGTCTTTTTCCCAAGGTGGAAGCATCAAATATTAAAGGGCATGATGTTAAGGTGAGAGGGCAAGTTCTTGTTTGTGTGTTAAAAATAAAAAGAGCTGTAGCTCCCTGGAATAGATACTAGGGCAAATGGTGGAAGTAGATGTCATGGTGGGATTTTGTCCAGGCAGATGAAGATGCAAGGAAAGGAATTAGTTTGGTTTGGCATCATGGTTGGACCAAGGGATATTTTCATAAGCTCCACTGTTCTAAATTATATGCTGTTATTTAACAACTACACATGATTTATAATTTGCAGTAGACAGTTGTATTAACAATCCTAATAATAGTCATGCATGCTCTTAACTCGGTACAGGGAGTTGCCCTCTGGAACAGGAAGGTGAAGAGGTACATTTAAATTGCTTAAAAACATATTTATCTTGAGAAACAATATTACACAACTTTCCAAATTACACAAAAGCAAGCAAAGAAGAGAATTAACAATGTTTTTATTTGCAAATGCTTATCTACTGGTCCTTAGATGTCACTTTACCTCAAGTATCTAGTCACATACTGAAAAGTCAGGCAAGTTGAAGTGGTCAGATTTGTTGTGTATTTAATATTTCAGTAATTGAGTAATCTTGTCTGTGTATACTAGACAGCATAGCTTTAAGGTGTGAGGGAAAAGTTTAAAGGGGATTTAGAAGGCAATATTTTTACAGATAGAATAGTAAATGCCAGAAACATGCTGCCAGGGGAAATGGTGTGCAGAGAAAACTTGATGGGCCAAATGGTTTAATTCTATTCCTATGTCTTACGATGTTATGGTGGAACAGATATGATGCCTACATTTCAGAGGCATTTAGACAGGCATATTAACAGGTACAAATAGAGGACAATGGACCACATGTGGGCAGATACAATTAGAGAAAAATACAGCAGAGAAATAGGCCTTTTGGCTCATCTAGTCTGTGTCAGACCATTTAAACTGCCCACTCCCATCGATCTGCACCCAGACCATTGCCCCCATCCATGTACCTATCCAAACTTCTCTCAAAGGTTGAAATTGCGCTTAATGCCACACTTATACTGGCAGCTTGTTCCATATTCTCACCACCCTCTAAGATTAGTTTGATTTGGTATCATTCTCAATATTGTGGTCAAATGGACTGTTCCTGTGTTGTACTCTTCCGTGATTTGTATTCCAGATGTAGTTATGATGTAACCTGATATTTTAAAAAGTAACATTTGGCTTATAATCTTTGCTAATGCATATTTAAATATTTTGAGCACATTTTTCATCATTTTAAAATAATTAAAAACAAAATAGCACACACTTAGCAATGTGATGGTTAGACCAATTATCCCTTTAACTTATCAAAGTTGGCACTTAGGTAGCAAAGTGCTTTTGCTTGCAGTGTCTTTGTTCTTAAATAAGTATGTCAGCTGTGCTTTGTTCTCTTAACAACTGCAGACACATTCAGTGCACAATACATTGTGGTTCGGTGATATCCGTAGGACTGCTGTTACAACATGCTCACTCATTTAGATTCCTTGTGTACTCCAACCTCTGTCAATAAGCTCCGAGACCTTCCACAGTAGGCGATTGCGACTGAGATCTAAAGAGCAGAAGGCAAGTATTCGGACATCTGACTACTTCCAATATCTGGTAATTGTCTGAAAACTCTTAGCCGTCCTTGCTTTATTTCCTGGTCTTTTGAAATGAACACTCTTATTTATTGTAATACTCATTTTAAGGTAGAGCAGACAAAATCATCTACCACATCAGATAGCTAACGTCACTGTCTAGCAAGAGATTTGACATGTTTTGTGGGGACAGATATCTTGAAATCATAATCATTCTCAAGGTAAATAATGGTTTGGGCTTGGTTGTTTTCTACTCACGTTTTTACATTAGGTAGAAAGACATTGGGGTGCAGCCCCGTGGATGGCCTCATTCCTCACCGGTGCTTCCGACTGAAGGGTCGAGGGAGATTGAAACATTGAGACAGCACTCTATGTTGCTGTCAAAGTAAGCAACACTGGAGGCTGTAACATCGAAACAGCGAGCTGTCGGCCTCCCCTCTCGCTGTGGCAGGAGCGATAACCTTTTCTGCCTTGTTAGTGAGAGAGAGAGAGCGACAGAGCCTGTGGGATAGAATGGGCGGTGCTTTTTTGATAAACTTTATTTCATGGTCTCTAAAGGCTATCCAATTGCATGGTGGGTGGTGGGGGGGCTCTGATTCTTTACTGAAGCAAGTGGGGGAGAGGGGAAAGGGGGAGGGTTGATGCTTTTGCGGCTGATTGTGCATGGGAGGGGAGGGATGCTTTGGGGTTCTAGCAATTTCCTGTCATTCACTCTTTGGGGTTTTTCTGTTTCATGAATGTCTACAAAGAGTAAGAATTTCAGGTTGTACACTGTAAACATTCTCTGATATTAAGTTGAACCATTGACACTGCATAGAGTTGCTGATCTTCTGTAGATTGGTCCTTCAATTTATTTTAGAACAGTTTCCTTCAGGGACCATTTTTAATTCTAAAGAACTGGTATTATTTTATTCTTGAGTACTTCATAATGTCAGATTTTTTAGAGAGTAAACATAACAATCCCATTCATTTTCCAAATAACCTTGACACATTCTTCTTCCCACACAGTAATGCTTTTAATGCAGATACTTGTTGGAGCAGGAGACAGAGAGATTAGTGACCTGTATCATGACCAAAACCTTTCCCTCAATTTCAGCAAAACAAAGGAGCTAGTCATTGATGTCAGGAAGGAGACCAGTGCAAATAATGCTGTCTACATCAACAGTGCTGAAGTTGAAAGGGTTGGGAGTTTGATGTTCTTAAGAGTGAACATCACTAACAGTCCAACCATATAACCATATAACAATTACAGTACGGAAACAGGCCATCTCAGCCCTTCTAGTACATGCTGAACACTTACTCTCACCTAACCCCACTGACCAGCACTCAGCCTATAACCCTCCATTCCTTTCCTGTCCATATACCTATCCAATTTTGCTTTAAATGATAATACCGAACCTGGTTCTACCACTTCTATTGGAAGCTCATTCCACACAGCTACCACTCTCTGAGTAAAGAAATTCCCCCTCATGTTATCCTTAAACTTTTGCCCCCTAAGTCTCAACTCATGTCCTCTTGTTCGAATCTCCCCTACTCTCAATGGAAAAAGCCTATCCACGTCAACTCTATCTATACCCCTCATAATTTTACATACCTCTATCAAGTCCCTCCTCAACCTTCTACGCTCCAAAGAATAAAGGTCTAACTTGTTCAACCTTTCTCTGTAACTTAGGTGCTGAAACCCAGGTAACATTCTAGTAAATCTTCTGTGTACTCTCTCTATTTTGTTGACATCTTTCCTATAATTTGATGACCAGAACTGTACACAATACTCAAAATTTGGCCTTACCAATGCCTTGTACAATTTTAACATTACATCCCAACTCCTATACTCAATGCTCTGATTTATAAAGGCCAACATACCAAAAGCTTTCTTCACCACCCTATCCACATGAGATTCCACCTTCAGGGAACTATGCACCATTATTCCTAGATCACTCTGTTCTACTGCATTCTTCAATGCCCTACCATTTATCATGTATGTCCTATTTTGATTAGTCATACCAAAATGTAGCACCTCACACTTATCAGCATTAAACTCCATCTGCCATCGCTCAGCCCACTCTTCTAACTTGCCTAAATCTCTCTGCAAACTTTGAAAACCTACTTCATTATCCACAACGTCACCTACCTTAGTATCATCTGCATACTTACTAATCCAATTTACCACCCAATCATCCAGATCATTAATGTATATGACAAACAACATTGGACCAAATACAGATCCCTGAGGCACACCACTAGTCACCGGCCTCCAACCTGACCTGACAAATAGTTATCCACCACTACTCTCTGGCATCTCCCATCCAGCCACTGTTGAATCCATTTTACTACTTCAATATTAATACTTAATGATTGAACCTTCCTAACTAACCTTCCATGCAGAACCTTGTCAGAGGCCTTACTGAAGTCCATAAAGACAACATCCACTGCTTTACCCTTGTTAACTTTCCTCGTAACCTCTTCAAAAAATTCAATAAGATTTTCTGTGGAAGAGATCAAGAATCCCGGATCTCTGTTGCCTTCCCTGGTGCCAGGGTCCGCAATATCTCGGATCGAGTTCTTAGTATTCTCAAGAGGGAGAGTGAGCAGCCGGATGTTGTGGTCCATGTAGGGACCAATGACGTGGGTAGGAAGAGTGAGGAGGTCCTGAAAGGTGAGTTTAGGGAGCTAGGTGCCAAGTTAAAGGACAGGACCTTCAGGATAGCAATCTCAGGATTGCTACCAGTGCCACGTGCAGGTGGGTTTAGAAATAGTAAGATAGTGCAGATCAACACGTGGCTGAAGACATGGTGCAGGAGGGAGGGCTTCAGATTTATAGATAATTGGGCAGTTTTCCAGGAAAGGTGGGACCTGTTCCAGCAGGACTGTTTACATCTGAACTGGAGGGGAACAAATATTCTTGCAGGTAGGTTTGCTAGAGAGGCTGCAGTGGATTTAAACTAGATATGAGGGGGGGGGGGGAGGGGAACCAGAGTGTAGCAACAGATGTGTGGGAGAAGGAAGAAAAAGAAGACAGTAAAGTTCTTTGTACTTTTAGAGGTAAACAGAGAGGAAGAGGTAGAGAATTTCTTAAATGCATTTATTTTAATGCTAGGAGCATTGTAAGAAAGGTGGATGAGCTTAGAGCATGGATTGATACCTGGAAATATGATGTTGTAGCTATTAGTGAAACATGGTTGCAGGAGGGGTGTGATTGGCAACTAAATATTCCTGGATTTTGTTGCTTCAGGTGCGATAGAATCAGAGGGACAAGAGGGGGAGATGTTTCGTTGCTTGTCAGAGAAAGTATTACAGCGGTGCTCTGGCAGGATAGATTAGAGGGCTCATCTAGAGAGACTATTTGGGTAGAATTAAGGAATGGGAAAGGTGTAGTAACACTTATAGGGGAGTATTGTAGACCACCTAATGGGGAGTGAGAATTGGAGCAGCAAATTTGCAAGGAGATAGCAGATATTTGTAGTAAGCACAGGGTTGTGATTGTAGGAGATTTTAATTTTCCACACATAGACTGGGAAGCCCATTCTGTAAAAGGGCTGGATGGTTTGGAGTTTGTAAAATATGTGCAGGATAGCTTTTTGCAGCAATACATAAAGGTACCAACTAGAGAAGGGGCAGTGTTGGATCTCCTGTTAGGGCATGAAATAGGTCAGGTGATGGAGGTATGTGTTGGGGAGCACTTCGGGTGCAGTGATCACAATGCTATTAGGTTCAATATAATTATGGAGAAGGATAGGACTGGACCCAGGGTTGAGATTTTTGATTGGAGAAAGGCTAACTTTGAGGAGATGTGAAAGGATCTAGAAGGAGTGGATTGGGACAATTTGTTTTATGGGAAGGATGTAATAGAGAAATGGCGGTCAGTTAATGGTGTAATCTTTGTGTGTTCCTGTTAGATTGAAAGGAAAGGTTAAAAGTTTGAGAGAGCCATGGTTTTCAAGGGATATTGGAAACTTGGTTAGGAAAAAGAGAGATATCTACAATAAATATAGGCAGCATGGAGTAAATGAGGTGCTCAAGGAATATAAAGAATGTAAGAAGAATCTTAAGAAAGAAATTAGAAAAGCTAAAAGAAGATATGAGGTTGCTTTGGCAAGTAAGGTGAAAATAAATCCGAAGGGTTTCTACAGTTATATTAATAGCAAAAGGATAGTGAGGGATAAAACTGGTCTCTTATAGAATCAGAGTGGACAGCTATGCGTGGAGCCAAAAGAGATGGGGGATATTTTGAACAATTTCTTTTCTTTGGAATTCACTAAGGAGAAGGAATTTGAATTGTGTAAGGTAAGGGAAATGAGTAGGGAAGTTATGGAAACTATAATGATTAAAGAGGAGGAAGTACTGGCGCTTTTAAGGAATATAAAAGTGGTTAAATCTCCGGGTCCTGACAGGATATTCCCTAGGACCTTGAGGGAGGTTAGTGTAGAAATAGCAGGGGCTCTGACAGAAATATTTCATATGTCATTAGAAATGGGGATGGTGCCAGAGGATTAGCATATTGCTCTTGTGGTTCCATTGTTTATAAAGGGTTCTAAGAGTAAACCTAGCAATTATAGGCCTGTCAGATTGATGTCAGTGGTGGGTAAATTAATGGAAAGTATTCTTAGAGATAGTATATATAATTATCTGGATAGACAGGGTCTGATTAGGAACAGTCAACATGGATTTGTGCGTGGAACATCATTTAGACACCTTAGCCAAGAAAGCTCAGGAATGCCTCTACTTCCTCAGGAGGCTAAAGCAATTTGGCATGTCCCCCACCGACCCTTCTCATTTTAATCAATGCACCATAGAAAGCATCCTGACTAGACTCATCACAGCTTGTTGTGACAACTGCTCTGCATGTGACAAGAAATGCGAGAGTTGCGTTTGCAGCTCAGAATGTTATAGATACCAAACTTCCCTCTACAGTCTTTGTTTCTATTTATCACAGTCTTGGTAAAGCAACCTACGTACTCAAAGACCCAGGTCACCTTGGACATTTTCTCCGCTCCTCCATCTGGAAGAAGACACAGAAGTCTGAAAACATGTATCAATCACCAGGCTCAAGGATAGCATCTATGTAAGCAATTACAGGACTATTTCCTGGTTCCCTAGAGTGATAATTTGGGCTCTTGAACTCATGATCTACTTTGTCATTGGCTGCACTGTACTTTCTCTGTACCTGTTCAGTGTAATTCTGCATTCAGCCATTGTTTTCTTTTGCACTACCTCAATGCACTGTATAATGAATAGATCTGTATGGAAAGCATACACGACAAGTTTTTCACTATACCTCAGTACATGTGACAATAATTAACCAATTCAATTCAATCACGTCAGTTCACTGTCTGACTCCTTTGACTGCAGGCAGAGGAGATAGCCACTTTGTTGGTAATTATCCTTAATATCTACAGGAGAGGATGAGAACTCACTTGATACTGTTTTTGAGATGGTGCTAGTCATACAGATTTGAATTAGAATACATTTCCATACAACTTGCATCACTCTGTCAATCGGTTGTTTAAATTGTCAATAAATTAATCTGTGTTCCCCAAGTTCATCCATTCTGTAAGATGATGTGGAATTTCAAAAATGTCTGAAGGGCAGACTGTACCTCTCTCATTATCATTGCAAAAAAATTAAATGAGGCATGTTTAATGTCTTCTGCAATTAAACACAATAGGAAAATATTTCTTATTTCTTTCGATCTTAGGCTTCTAAATGAAAGAAACCCTGCTGAGATTCTTGTTGCTTTGGTGGCAAAAACATCTCCACAGGTGCCAGTTGCCCATAAAGCAAGACACATTTTAAAATTTTTAAAATCCTGTTGGAACATAGAAAATATTTTGAAACCAGGGCAGCACAGTAGCATAGCAGGTGGCATAACCCGATTACAGGACCAGGAACCTGGGTTCAATGTCTGTTGCTGTCTGTAAGGAATTTCTACATTCTTCCTGTGACTGCATGGGTTTCCTCCAGGTGCTCCGGATCTCTCTCACAGTCCAAAGATGCACTAGTTGCTAGGTTAATTGTTCACACATGTGCAACTGGCCAGCACAAGTTTGTTGGGCCAAAGGGATCTTTATTGTGTTGTATCTCTAAATAAGTACAAACATGACTAGCATAAGGGTGAACCATGACTCGCTAAGTTTATTAAATTTCTGGAGCAGTTATTAGATGAATAAGAGTATCCATTTTTATAAAAAATGTGTAATTTGATGCATCGTGTTTTTAATATTTCAATACGAGTAATCTCATATATATCGGTTGATTAAGCATTCTTGTTTATTTAAATAATATGGGTTATATGTAAAATACATTTATTGCCTATGTCATAATGCTACTATGTGATACGTGCATGCCTCAATTAAAATAAAATGGACCTGCATTCCCATCCCTGGACTCCCATATCTTCCACTGAAGTAATTTAATGTTTTGAAGTTACAGAACATAACATGAGCTGTTTCTCATTTTTTGCAGATTGTTTGTGTTTTGCAGGTTTTAGGTGTATGCGTAGATATTGACAGGCTCTTCCTTTGTTGTACTTGACCAAGAGAAATGCTTTTTATTATAAAGTCATTAAAATTGCAAAGCTAGTTCTAGAAGTGGAATTGTTGTAACAATATTGCACCTTTTTTCACTGTTGCTCTTCCTGCTTCAGAGTTTGAGAAACCACCACCAAATTCTGAAGCAGTGAGGTGACACAAAGCTATAGCAAATTTATGTCTTAATGTCACAGTAATTCAGAATGCAAATGCTTTTCAGACAAATGCAAATTTCCTTAAAAAATTTAAACACCAGCTGTTCCACTCGGATTCAACCTTCAATAAACATTTTCAGAAGGCCCAATTAATTTTCTGGGCTATTCCCAATAGGCTCTTGGAGATCTATATTTAATTTCAGTATATTCCTAGACAATTTAAGAAAGCTATATTGTACCATTCTAACTGAAGTTGGCTTGACCAAATGCACAGTTTATCCACGTTTATTGCGTGTTTCTGCCGATAAAGTTAACTTCCTATGTGTAACAAATCATGTTAAGATGCATCACTCTGTCTGACAGCTCACTATTATGTTAGTTTATCTGTTTTTGAAAGAATTTTATTGATACTCAGTGGCCAGTTTATTAGGTAAATCCACCTGCTCATTAATGCAAATATCTAATCAGCTAATCATGTCGCAGCAACTTAGTGCATAAAATCATGCAGGCGTGGTCCAGAGCTTCACTTGTTGTTCAGACTGAACACCAGAATGGGGAAGAAATGTGATCAAAGTGACTTTGACCACAGAATGATTGTTGTTGCCAGACGGGGTGGAATGAGTAGCTCAGAAACAGCTGATCTCCTATAGTGTCTAGAGTTTACAGAGAATGAATTGAATTGATTTGACTTTATTTCTTACTCCTTCACAAACATGAGGAGTAAAAATTTTAATGTTATATCTCCATTCGAATATACAATATACAATTTACAGTAATTTGTAATAAACAGTACGTACAGCAGGACAGTCATTATAGCATAGAAATACAATTATGTCAGCATGAATTAAGCAGTCTGATGGCCTGGTGGAAGAAGCTGTCCTGGAGCATGTTGGTCCTGGCTTTAATGCTGTGGTACAGTTTCCCGGATGGTAGCCGCTGGAACAGTTTGTAGCTGGGGTGACTCGGGTCCCCAATAATCCTTTGGGCCCTTTTTTACGCACCTGTTGCTGTAAATACTCTGAATAGTGGGAAGTTCACATCCACAGATGTGCTGGGCTGTCCACAGCACTCTCTGCAAAGTCCTATGACTTAGGGAAGTACAATTTCCATACCAGGCAGTGATACAGCCGGTCAGGAGGCTCTCAATTCTGCCCCTGCAGAAAGTCCTAAGGATTTAGAGACTCATAACTAACTTCTTCATTTGTCTGAGGTGAAAGAGGTGCTGTTATGCTTTTTTCACCACATGACCGCTATGTACAGACCTAATGAGATTCTCAGTGATGTGTATACTGAGGAACTTAAAGCTGTTCACCCTCTCAACTCCAGATCCATTGATGTCAATAGGGGTTAGTCTGTCTCCATTCCTCCTGTAATCCACAACCAGCTCCTTTGTTTTTGCGACATTAAGGGAGAGGTTGTTTTCTTGACACCAATGTGTCAGGGAGATGACTTCTTTTCTGTAGACTGCCTTGTTATTATTTGAGATAAGGCCAATCAGTGTCATATCATCTGCAAACTTAATTAGCAGATTGGAGCTGTGGGTGGCGACACAGTCATGGGTATACAGAGAGTAAAAAAGGGCCTGGGGGCCTCCTGTGGGGCCTCCTGTGTTGAGGGTCAGAGGGGCAGAAGTGAGGGAGCCCACTCTTACCACTTGCTGGCAGTCTGACAGGAAGTCCAGGATCCAGCTGCACAAGGCAGGGCGAAGGCCGAGGTCTCTGAGCTTTTTGTCGAACCTGGATGGAATTATGGTGTTGAATGCTGAACTGTAATCCAAGAACAGCATTCTCACATAAGCATCCTTCTTCTCCAGATGTGTAAGGATGGTGTGTCCAGCTGTGGCTATTGAGTCATCTGTCGATTAGTTGTGTCAGTAGGCGAATTATAGGGGGTCCAGTGTGGGTGGCAGTATGCTGCAGATGTAGTCCTTGACTAGCCTCTCAAAGCATTTGTTTATTATTGAGGTGAGTGCGACAGGATGCCAGTCGTTCAGACATGCTAGCTTGGTCTTTTCAGGTACAGGGACAATGGTGGATGTTTTGAAGCAGGGGGGCACTCTACACTGGGAGAGGGAGATTTTAAAAATATCTGCAAACAGATCTGCCAGTTGTGCTGTGCACATCCTGAGTATTCGCCCTGGGGTGCTGTCCAGTCCCGCAGCCTTGCGACTGTCCACTTGTTGGAAACACTTGCGAACTTCACCCTCAGAGATGACTGAGGTGCAGGAGGCTTATCGGCTCTCCTTGGAGGCTCAGTGTTGGCGACATCGAACCGAGCAGAAAGAAGATTTAGCTCATCTGGGAGAGAGGCCGCGATGTTGGCAGTACCACTGCGTTTAGCTTTGAAGTCTGCGATGGTGTGTAGACCTTGCCGTAAGCTGTGTGTTGTTAGTGAAGATAAACAAAATGGTGTGATAAACAAAAAACAAAACGTTCAATGCGCGGCAGTTCTAAGGGCGAAAACGCCTTGTTAATGAGAGAGGTCAGAGGAGAATGGCCAAACTGGGTCAAGCTGACAGAAAGGTGAGAGTAACTCAAATAATCATTCAGTACAACAGTGGTGTGCAGAAGACCATCTCTTAATGCAGATCACTTTGAACCGTAAAGTGGATGGGCTAAAGCAGCAGAAGCTCAGAAAGCATATACTCAGAGGCCACTTTATTAGATACAGGAGATTCTTAATAAAGTACCCAGTGAATTTATGTCATATGCTTCACATGTTCTTAACAAATATTAATAGCTTGGTATAATTCAAATAAACTATCAAATTTAAGTTGTGTTTTTTTTATCTTAGTGTCTCAAGATGCATTCTTGAAAACTGTGCCTCCACACATCGTTAATGAGAGACTAAAAGTGAAAAGGTGAGAAATGTGCAGGGCCAAGTTTGATATACCTGAATAAAAATCTCAAACTGCTGACCAGATAAAAAGGATTTACAGTTTCGAAATTATTGCAAAAGTAATTCCATTTGAAGATGTAGTCCAGTTTATCCTGAAGTCACAGAGTATGGCAAATTAAATGTGTAGGGGTAATATATAACTGCAATTGTTTTTCTCTCACCCAGGACAGAGAGGTCTTTTGGCAACAAATTTGAAAACATAGTATATGTGTACTGGAGAATAGTGAATAAGAATGTGCCTACTTAAAATTTCAAAGTGACCTCCTTTATTCTTTACGCGTTTTGAACTGTGACCTGGGTTACTTTGTGGCTGCATTCGTGTGCTGTAAATCAAGAACAGTTATCTCATTTTGGTACCACGGGCTGTATATATGAATCAAACCCTGCCTCTAATCAGCCTTTTGTCAAGACTTGTTCTTCTGAAGGGATTTTCTACTAAATGATGATGGAAATCCTTGGAATTCATCAAACAGATCATAACCCTTTAGCTGAATTAAATGTGTTGTTGTTATAATAGCAATGCGCAGTGACTACCATCAATCTATTCATTAAATGGATGGTCGCATAGCATCTTCATTTCACAGATTTACAATATATCATTCTTGACTTCCAAAAGTAGACTATTTTGTGACTCTAAGGATAAGGAAAAATGTATACCTCTTTGCTGCACTTCTGTGTGATTCACATCGGAATATAAAATGGGAGAAAAATTACAGATTAATATAAAGGCAGTAATAATTGATAATAGAACTTACATTAAGCACAGAATTGCAATCAATTTGAAATATGTATTCAGCAAGTGAATTTTAATTTTTTTAGTGATACATTGAGAAATAGGCGCTTCCGGCCCTTTGAGCCACGCTGCCCACCATTCCCGCAACCCTGATTAACCCTAACCTAATCATGTCTTTGGACTGTGGGAGGAAACTGGAGCACCCAGGGCAAACCCACACCTTTGAGGGGAGGATGTACAGAGACTCCTTACAGACTTGCGCCAGGATTGAACGCCACACTCCGGAATGCCCTGAGTTGCTAACCGCCATGCTACTGTGGCACCCAAATTAAGATAATCAACTCTTTATTAATGAATCTCCTAATAGCAGATTCAGGGAGTGAGTTGTGCAAAAAACTGGCAACATCTGGAAAAATTTATCTAAAGTTAAGTCTTTAACCAAGTAATGGAGAGAGGGGGGAGAATTCAAACAAAGAGGGCATTACAGATTACTCTGTGGCTTCTTTGGCTTGATACATATTGTTGCAGCTCCTGCCATCGCATTTGATGGTCCAAATGGCCTAATGTCAACATCCTTGTATGTGTCATTATAATGTTCAAATTTTTGACAGTAATTTGTCGGACAGAGTTTAGAACGTAGTCTTTGTTTTTTGGAGACATGCTCATTCATTATTCTGTCTTAAAAAGGTCAGAATTACAGTAAATCACTGCACAAGAAGTGTTATTATCTGCAGATTGCTAAACAGGATTCAAACCCCAGCCTCTGGGGTTTAGATGCTCCGATGCTCCACAGTATGGGTAGCTGGTGTGGTCCCTTTAAAGACTCCGACCCGTTCTGCCAATTGGCGGTCATGTTTTAGCGCCAAGGTCTGGATATTTAAAGAGTAGCTGAACTCAGGTTTGGGGCTTAATCGTCGGCTCAACTTCTGCTCTGTCTGCGATTGTGTTTAGGATTTCTTTATCATTTGGATTTTTGCATAGTCTCATCAGGTTCTCATCTAGCATCCAGTCAAGAACCCTGTTTTCGCCTCAGTCTTGAAATCGTGTCTTGATTCTAATCTCCGATACTCCAGCACTTGGGTCTTCGCAATCTTCACTTCAGCCTCTCGTCATAAATACTGCATCGAGTAATTGAAGAGAACTTGCTAGTACTCTCAGTGGCCACTTTATTAGGTACACCTATAGGCCAGCTCAATAATGTATATATCTAATCAGCCAATCATGTGGCAGCAGCTCAATGCACAAAAGCATGCGGATATCGTCAAGGGGTTCAGTTGTTGTTCAGACCAAACATCAGAATGGGGAAGAAATGTGATCTCAGTGTCATTGATCATGGAAAGATTGTTAGTGACAGGGTGGTTTGAGTATCTCAGAAACTGCTGATCTCCTGAGATTTTCACACACAACAGTCTCTAGAGTTTATAGAAAATGGTTAAAAACGAAAAAAAAAGTAAGTGGCAGTTCTTTGGATGAAAATACCTTGTTAATGAAAGAGGTCAGAAGAGAATGGCCAGACTGGTTCAAGCCTACAGGGAGGCAATAGCAACTCAACTAACCACACTTTACAATAGTGGTGTACAGAAGAGCATCTCTGAATGCACAACATGTCAAATTTTGAAATGGATGGGCTGCAGCTGCAGAAGAGCATGAACATACAGAAATACACTTGTACCTAGTAAAGTAGCCAATGAAATTATGTCAAATAAAGTTGAACTCTCTTGAATCTCATTCTTCCTGTTTTTCATCACTCACTACTTCAACTACTTAATTCAACTATTAAATCTGACATAAGTTAAACGTAATCGCTTTGCAGGTTATTTGGTGCTTTTCAATCAATATGCTGATGACACCAAGTCTTATCTCCATAGCAACAGACACAAAATGCTGGAGGAACTCAGCAGGTCAGGCAGCATCAATGGTAATGAATAATCAATCGAGGTTTCAAACCAAAACTCTTCATCAGGACTGGAAAGGAAGCAGGAAGAGTGTTATCTTCAAACACACTCTGCATCCTTTAAGTAAAAGGGGATGAGTTTCATCTGCTAGCGAGGCCTCCGTCTGTCAGGGTTGACCATGAATACTACATCCTAGCTGTCTAGATACACAAGCCTATTCAGAGCAATATGTTGCCCATATAGCAAGCTCCCACACTCCACAGATCTGACGAACCCAAAGCAATGGCAGAATCCGATACAGTTTGGCAGCTTTGCAGGAATTGCCAGTCACTATTGAACTAAACGTTTGACGGCCTTAGGGACTGCAGCTCCATATTTTTCCTTCAGAGTGTCCTCCTGGAGCCTTCCCCATGAGTGAGTATAGCCACGAGGCAGTGGAAGTTTGAGATCAGAGTTTACCTTCTCATAGGTGAGCTGCCAACCACAGCTGGCCAGCCTGATCTGCTGGAATAGCACAGAAACCTAGCCTTTCCACAGATCAGGATAGGTTTTATTTCAGGTTTCTGGCGGCTGTAGTGTGGTTGAAATTATTCTATAATTTGTCCCTGATTGTCTAAACTGCTGTTATTACTAATTCCATTATAGCTGTTCCATCGGTGAGCTGTTAGCATCTTTTAGAGGTGACGTCGACAGCAAAAGA